>NC_064923.1:590741851-591991851 GCF_023897955.1 Schistocerca gregaria | reverse complement strand
GGGCAGCTGTACCTGTACACTCCATCCAAGCTCTGTTTGACTCGATGCCCAGGCGTATCAACGCCTCTATTACGACAAGAGGTGGTTGTTCTGGGTACTGGTTTCTCAGGATCTATGCACCCAAATTGCGTGGAAATGTAATCACATTTCAGTTCTAGTGTAATATATTTGTCCAACGAATACCCGTTTATCATCTGCATTTCTTTTTTGTGTATAAATTGTAATGGCCAGTAGTGTATTAAGTTGATATCAATGACTCCTGCAGAAGTATTCATTTTACACTCGAAAAGAAATGACATCCGATATACTGTTCACAATCTCCCACAACTTAAAATCATTAACAGTTGTGTTTAACAGATGTTTTTGTAGTATCACCTCTGTTATATGAAAGTTGTACGAGAATGTTTTGTGAGAACCAACCATTCTGCAGTCACATACTCCTCACTGTCGGCATTTTATTATCCCGACTAGGTAAGACTGATGTCTGGGAAGATGTCGTTAGCCCACCAAATCTTATGTAACAGATGAGCTCCAGTCCCCTGGTCAGGTATTCACCGGCGAGCACGCCGTAGGTGAATTTCATTGCGAATTCCAATTGTGATTAGCATCTGGACTTGAACAGCTCACACCGGCCGGTGTGGCCGAGCGGTTCTAGGCGCTTCAGTTCGGAACCGCGCGACCGCTAAGGTCGCAGATTCGAATTCTTCCTCGGGCACGGATGTGTGTGATGTTATTAGATTAGTTAGGTTTAAGTAGTTCTAAGTTCTAGGGGACTGATGACCTCAGGTGTTAAGTCCCATAGTGCTCAGAGCCATTTGAACCATTTGTCCAGCTCTCGTTCTTGAGCCAATATGAGGCAGCAAGATAATATCTTTTGGGGCTATGCACAAAAATTGTGTGGTATCGTGTATCCATACCACCCTACGGTCGCTACGAAGTTGGCAGCAGTTTCTGTTAGGCGCGATAGCAGTTGCACGAGATGTGGTGGACCCAATGGTGCGCTACCGCTGAGTCAAGCCTCCAGTGACAATGGACTGCGAGCACCCTCTGCCGCCACAATACAGGATGGCCAGCGGCAGCCACTCATCCCACCTGCACATGGAGCCTCATCGCCACGACACTAGTGTTCATGCTCAACACAGCGAGCCTCATCCTAGTTACTATTGTATGAGCTCGTCTCCAGTTCTTGCTGTGTTACTTGTAATGAGTCTTCGTTAGTTTGGGGAAATACAAGTTAAGTAAATCTTCTGTTTGTTGTGGTAACTTGTTATGTTCATGTCCAGCTTTTTTACGACGACAGTTGCCACAGCACTCTGTAGCCGCTCTCCTTACTGTTTGTTGTCTACGGAGTCGTACACAACACTGTTTCTCAACTGGAGTGGTTCCAGATGCTCTGGTAAACCTCATTAAGAAACAGCCCCGCGACTTGCCCAACATACGCAAAAGGTAACTGCTAGGCTGTTATGCCAGCAGCCTCGTTCGAAGGCAGCAGTCTCGCCACAGGCCAGAACCGCGACGGGCTGGGCGCCCACAGCCCAGGGAGGGCTGCAAGAGCGACCTCAGGTCCCGGCGCGTCACGACCGGCCCGTCCGTTACCCTGTCGTGACCGGTCCCCGCCGCGGCCGCTTCTGCCGCTGCTGTCCAATTAGCCGGCGGCAATCAATCGCGTCTGGCCATGCGCTCTCTAGCGGCTGTGACGAAGGCTAAACGAGGAGCTAAAGCGACGGAAACACACATTCACTGCAGCTGGTCGCTCCGTACCTCTTTAAGGTAACATCGAGTCGGTACTACGTCCAGTCGGAATAGGCAGTACTCCACGACAAGAAACATTACAAGGCTCACGTAAGAACAACAGTGACAGAGTGCCGTATCGTAGGACCAGTTTCAGTCTCCACAAAACAAAAATTGTTTTGTTTTTGACGAACTTGTTCCAGTGTACCATGTCAATAACAAACATTACGAATTTTTTATATAAATCAGTTTAATGTTCTTTGAATATTTTATGTGCTATATGAATATGTTCGATTTTGTACGCAGTTTAGTTCTCATCTGAACCTTATCGTAATATAGGCAGAGTTTCTTGATTAATATTAAGTGACAGCTTCTAACAAGTTGGATAAGACATGAGGTATAGAATCAACTGGTAGCAGCTGCATTGTCAGACTCTTATCCATGAGGTATTCCATTTCCAAAGATGGTTTTGCACCTTTGAGTTGTATACGGAATCGCCACGTAAATTTACATATTATCGGATTATCGTCGGATGCTGGCAAATGTTTATGAAAACACAGTTAGCTCAAAATGGCTCAAATGGCTCTGACCACAATGGGACTTAACTGCTGAGGTCATCAATCCCATAGAACTTAGAACTACTTAACCTAACTGACCCAAGGACATCACACATCTATGCTCGAGGCAGCATTCGAACCTGCGACCGTAGCAGTCACCTAGTTTTGGACTGAAGCGCCTAGAACCACTCGGCCACCGTTGCCGGCAATGTAATAGTACTGTACAGAAAAACAGAAAGTATAACAAGCCATAGATGGAGGGAAACAAGGTATTCGGCGAACGCATTTCATTCCATGAAACAGTGCCAATAGAAAGGTTCACCACCGCCCGTAAAAGTAGTCAAATGGTGTGAGGAGTACTTACCTGCACAACGTAATTTATGTACGAGTTTTCTCATGTGATTAGTTTCAAAAATACGTGGAAGATATACGTGTAAGAAACGAAATCTACGGTTCAAGGTAAAACTGAAACTTTAACTACCGCCTCTGGATTGAACATGTTTGAAAATTCTGTATGTACGAAAGTGCCAGTTTGGAACCTATAGACGTCAGTATCATTTACACACGATTCTTATGATCTAAATACGAAAATGAACGTTGAACTAAATTTACCTGCATTTCGGAAGCTCTTCTGTCGAGATTTGTAGTATGTTAAACAAAAATTAATGTTAGATTTAACTATTTTCTTTTAGAGTATCATAACTCTTTGGTTAACGAATATAAATACAAAACAAACTTATAGAACTTCATATTTTTCTCTATGCAAAGATACTATTCTGTATTACGTAACTCAATTTTAATAATTTAAGCCCGCATCTCGTGGTCGTGCGGTAGCGTTCTCGCTTCCCATGCCCGGGTTCCCGGGTTCGATTCCCGTCGGGGTCAGTGATTTTCTCTGCCTCGTGCTGGCTGGGTGTTGTGTGATGTTCTTCGGTTAGTCAGGTTTAAGTAGTTCTAAGTTCTAGGGGACTGATGACCATAGATGTTAAGTCCCATAGTGCTCAGAGCCATTTAAACCATTTTTTTTATTTAAAAAAAAATGTCTGAGCAATCTTTCTATGAGGCGAAATTTCAGACAATTCTTGATTTGAGACCACAGTAAGTTTATATTATCCGTATTACATGAGAGATGCGGAAACACTGGTAATGATTTTCCGTTCCTCCTTCTGGCTGCTCCTGGTTTGACATTAAAATTCAAACCAACATCGACACATGTCGAGACGCGTATAAGGGTGATCACGTCATGTAAATTAACAGCGTCAGAATACACAATTCCATAGAAATATGCAGCCCTCCTTTGAAACCAAAATGCTAGTGTACTTTAACTTTTGGTATTAATTTTCTTTCGATGTCTACATAGCTTCACATGCGGACTAACGCTTGTCTTTTCTAAACTTTTGCATCAGAATATAAAACTGCATTCTGAAGCCTAGAGAGGCATGCAAATTGTTTCACTTATAGTTTAACGCTTGCAAATAGGTGAGTTAATCCTAAATTCATATTTGTTATAAGGGATAAATATATACTTTTGGTGCGTGTATGTATAGGCATGTTAGTGCAAGAATCCTTAGATAGGTGAGCAAGATTCTGCCAGATATTCGGTTGTCAACATTACACAGTATTGTTACTGCACACGTCTGTAGAATAAGTGCATTTTCATTCCTGGTTGCAATGCTCCACAAGATTTTGCCATAGTGCAGACCTGAGTGAAAGTATGAAAAATGTGCTAGCAACCCTGCCTGCAGGCCAACACAGTGAGAGAAATTTCTGAGTGTAAAGCAGCCGGAACTGACCTCTTTGGTAACTTATTCACAGACTGGTGTTGCCTCAATATGTTATCAATCTGCCTGCCCAAGAACTTCAGGCATGGATGCTCATAAGTTGATTTCTGCCTGTGGTGCCTATAGTTAAATTTTATATCTTGTAAAAGACATGTTTGACCACAGACGATCGAACTCAACGGAAAGGAGCTCCTCATATCTACAGTTGCGTGGCTACTACTTCAAAACGATGCTGTTAGTGTCTTCCTGACTCCAGTAAAACGACTGCTGCAGTGGACGACTGCTACGGAAAGCAACGCATTAATTTCCGGACTCACTATGAATTACTGCCAGTACTTCACGTTGTCACTACATTTAGCTAAACCACATACCTTTCAACATTTCAATAACGGGTAACTGCTTCTGAGCATCCGTACCTTCGAGAATCATTTCTCCTCTATTTGACTCTTCTGTTGTTGGTCGCGCGTTCCAATGGTGAGGGAGTTCAATATGGCAACAAGTGGTGTGGAGAAAGCTTCCACAAACATCACAAACTAATTAAACGAGAAAACTCGTACACAAATTACGGAATGCAGTTAAGTATTCCTCACATCACAACTTCTACTGCCGGTGGTGGGACCTTTCTATTGGCACTGTTTCATGGAGTGAAATGGATTCGCTAAATACTTCGGTTCCGTGCATCTATGGCTCGTTATACTTCCTGTTTCTCTGTATAGTTTTGTTAGATTGTTCTTAGTTTTAACTGAGTACTAGTTGAAGTATTTCCGTAAAATCAATAATTTCTGGATATTGCTAGTCTGGCATGATCTCATTAACACTTAAGGCTGGGTGATCACAGTATTTTCAGGTTGTTCTATAGCAGGTGAATGTTTTTAGCGAGCAACTAACTGTGTTTGCATAAACAATAGCCAGCATCCGATGACAAGCAGGTAGCACTTAAATTTACGTGACGATTGTTTATACAAGCCAAAGCTACAAAAAAAAAAAAAAAAAAACGTCTTTGAGGATGGAATATCTCTTGCATACATTCTGACAATGCAGCCGTTGCCAGATGTATCTATACCTAGTGTCTTACTTAACTGCTTGGACAGTGTCATTTTATGGTGGTCAACTGGAGTCTGACTGTATTATTATAAGTTGAGAATTATCATGAGATGAGAATTAAACTGCGTACGAAATCGAACACACTCATTTAGCGTAAAAATGACCAAAGAACATTTAACTGATTTATACAAAAAATTCGGACTGTTCATTATTGGAACGAAGTTCCTCAAAAACAAAATAATTTCTTCAGTTGTTTTTCCTCATTTGATTTCTTACGGTAGCAATCGTAAGAAGTAAAGAAAGTCGCATGACATTGTTCGCTGGGAGGCCACAGAGCAGCTGTTTATCTCTCTAATTGGAAAGGTATCCGTTGTTCGCACGGAGTGGCGTATTATGTCCGTGAGAAGTGAGTGTTGTGTCTTAAATGTCTCACGCCAATGTAGGTGGTTCCGTTAATTGCCTGTGAAGTTTTATTGTCGTCTTACGTCATTGATGACGATGACAGAGAGGGAGAGAGAGAAAGAAGAGGGTGAAACGCGGTGACAGCACGCAGCCTATTCCCCTAGAATAGCATCAAGGGAGTATGATGATGACGATGATGATGATGATGATGATGATGATTGGTTTGTGGGGCGCTCAACTGCGCAGTTATCCGCGCCCGTACAAATATCTAATGTTTCCTCAGTCCAATCTCGCCACGTGCATGAATGATGATGAAATGACGAGGACAACACAAACACCAAGTCATCTCGAGGCAGGTGAAAATCCCTGACCCATGCGGGAATCGACCACCACGGGAATAGCTATATTTCAAGTTCCCATCCGTGAACAGATCACCATCAACAATGGCGCTTGCCGTCACGTCATGAAACACTGTGGAGTGGTTTGGAATTTAATTCAGGGTATTGGTGTGAAGTGTAATCGGGAATTTCAAGTAACCGTCTCCCATTCCCTTGCCCGCCAAACCCTATCCTTGAAAATTTATTCCATCAGCAGGATTCGAGCCAACTACCTTGGAGTCGAGCTCAGCGCACAAACGGGTGTTAGGAAACTCAAATATTGCTTATTTGCGACCAAAATTTTGTTATATCCGAAATCTGTAAAGCATGATTAGATACTTCAATTCTGTAAGGCAGAAAACTACCCCTTTTTTGCAAGCCTTGCTGTACAATAATCACTTACCCATTCTCCGCGTGGCGCCAGATACTGTGTACATTTTTGTAGTGACTCTAGTGCGCCCCGCAGCTTGATCTTCATTAGCTGTATTAATCTACATTGAGGCATGATCTTTTGCGTGAATGATTACGGAGACAGGTGATAGTGCAAGTATACTCACATAACTTACTGAATGTATCATCAACATATCAGATAACCAAAGAACAGGGGGTGCATCAGTTTGCGATTGGTGTTGTGGCGGAACCAAACTTGAGTGTATGGCGTCACGAGAGCCTTTAAGCGGAATAATTATTAATTTTGTTGTTGCTGATTATGTGAACTTCTTATCCGTTTTATATTGTGATTTAAAATGTAAAACTGTATGTTAACGTTGCAAAGAAATACAAAGAAGGGAAAAGTTTCGGAATTTCCGACACGGAGAAAATGAAACAAATTTGTGCACACGCTCCATGGATGTTAACGGACGCCTTCGGTATCGAATGTGGTCGCTAGATAAACACAGCTGGACACTACCTGCAACATTATTATTGTTCAAAATTAATACCGCTATTTCTTTAACATGTTGTAATTTGGGCTTCAGTTGAGGATAGTGTTTTAGAACAGTTGTGGTTTTGATCGGAAGTCGACTGTTTGGATGAGTCACCTATGTAAAGTCACCTAGATAGTTACTCGGAATTAAGCTTATTAGGGTCAATCGACTACATCCTGCTGTGTCTATGATCAGCTCCCAGTAATGGTTTTTTACGGATCTGACATCTAAGGTTTTCGAAAAACCACGATCGAATGTTGATATCGTAGTATGAGACAAGCCAGATAAAGGAGTCATGGGTTCAATGAAATTAGAGACCTAGTAAGCTGATCTCTCAGTCAGTAAGGTCTCGAACCGTTTACGCAGTTGTTTGAGTGGCGGTAGTGTTTGATTGGTCGTATTTCTGATTCTTGTCCGGTTTAAGGTAGCGATCCTTCGGCAGAGCCTCATCCACTGAGAGAGTTTACAGTTTCTTTTTTGTATTTGATGGATTGCAGGTACTTTTATTTGAGTATTGACAAAGACTCAATTGCAAAGTGACGTTGAAACGGAGGCTGCTGTCGTTGTTAACAGGATAGTTCGCGCTCTTGTATGACTTTATTAAGAGTAAACCTAATTTAGAAACAGCGAAATTGACGCTTACTCTAAGGGTGAAGCGGAACTGTAGAAATATTAGGAACAACGTAAGTTCCAGCTTAAAGAAAGTGCTGTTTCGGCTATCATCAAAGTACTGCAACAAATTTCCTGGGGTGAAATGAAAGACTTTGTAATTGATTAGGACTGAGGGGGCGATGTTTTTAATGGTGGGAAAGGCGAGCGTAGCATCACTGGGAAACGCGGTGTAGCTCTAATGCGACGAATGTATACTCGAAAAATAAATTTGGCCGTGGATTTCGGAATTACTTAGACTTAATACTAAGCAGAAAGTATGTAAAAAACGACAACAATATATTTCGCTTTCACTGAAAAGAACGGCTATAAGAAAGCCCCTGTAACTGCAAGAGAAAGAGAGGCAAAAACAATGAATCTACGCACAGATACGTAAAAAATTAGAAGTATTAATTAAATCTGAAATTAATAGAAAATAATGTAAAGGATGCAAATGTAAATTAATGGACCATATCAGTGAGCATAACTAAAACAGTGTTAATCAGTTTTCTTTTTTTTGTTTTTTAAGAGAATCTTGTTAGCAAATAATCAGTAATCACCATAAATTATCTCTGACTGAGATGTGGTAAGGTCACTGGATTATCGCTGCATCTTAGTGACAAAGGAGGAATTTATTCCATAAATGGGCAGCACATAATCTTTTTTTGCATAGAAATCAGTTTTCTTTAAAGAGATCTTTTCTGCTTGAACAAAGATAACGATATAAAAACGCGATCAAAAAATTTCCGTTCGAAGGTCGTACATTCCAGGATCGTCAAGCCAATCAGGCGCAATCGCCGTGAGCAATGCAGCATCTATCCCATCGGCTCACCATGTTGAACATAGCCGTTTGGTAAAACACTGACCACTGCTGTGTGAATGAGTCCGTAACTACCAGCTGCCTATCTTCGTTCGACGGCAATCGTCGTCACTTCAAGGCCTTTTCAAAGGACCGAAGGCGTGATGATCGCATGGGGAGACTTCAGGTGTGTAGTACTGATGTTCGTCTGTCTCCCACTGCGTAACTACCACATTACGTTCGCGATATGGGGACGTTCGTTATCATGAAGCTGTAGCACCCAGCACGGAACTTGGCGCACCATTCCGCGACGGTGGTTATCAGCGGATATGCTGCCCATACAAGTTCTTCACTCTCCGATGTATGTCTCTGTGTTTGTCCTTCGGCGGCCAAGTAAAGAATAACAGTATGTTAGTCTTGTTTGGAAGCATTTGGTAACAACTTTGCCATAGTTCACGTTTCCACGTCCACCACACCTACATCAGAAAGACGCTAATACCACAAAAAATCTGTTGCATACATGTCGGTGCGTGAACCATCATCGGAGTCGCACTACGTTGCAACAAAGAACTCAAACGGAAACTTGTTGACCACCCATCATAAATAAGAATGATAGTAATATTTACGCAGGGCGGTGAGCATAATTCAAGTACTATGGTAGTACTTATGTGAAGTATAATCTGGTAATTTTCCTGAGAAAAAATTAGCAATCTGCAATAAGAATATATTGATGGGGTGTCCAGCCCTATTATCAGAAACAGGTTGGCTGATTATACACATTGAACATTTTTTGTATTGTTCCCAAGGGTAGATATAATGAGAGAAATACCAGGGCATACTTTGGGAGAGAACAGAGAGAGAGGGCATTGAGGCAAAGCTTGACTAAAAGAACGGGTAATTTGATAGGACATATTCCGGGGTATCAAGGCACAGGTTTCCAATGGAGGGGGATGTTGGACGCGGTGGTAAAGTTGTAGAGGGAGACATACTCTTGAATTCAGAAAAGAGCTGCAAGTGGATGTAGAGTGAGTTAGTTGGAAATGAAGGTACTTGCACAGGGCAGAGTAGCGTGGAGAGCGGCAACGAATCATTCTTCTGATTGGCAAAGACAACAACGATAAGAGGAGATGCCGAATATCGCTGTGTAGAAGGTTTGTAGATAAATAAATTAATTGTCTAGCATACAAGACGTCTTCCTATTTACTGAGTCAGACTGTAACTGCCTTAGCAATTTAAATCATTCACTAATCGAGCAGTCGCTCTGCAACAGCTACAGTTAGCAAATAATGTTGTGAGGACGTAAAAGGTGAACGACCTGTGACGTTGCGTGTTTATTGTCGAAGCGCCATCAGAGATGCACTGAATTACTGACTTTGAAAACCGCGGTGCGAAAAACGGACAGAAGAAGAACACTTTTACACATTCTTTTGATGTTCGAGATATTCTCGATGAACAGTTACTCAGTTACTCATTTTCTCTTGTCTCTTGTAACTTGTGTTGGACGCGCCTGTCTTGCCGCCGTATTGTTATTGTTAAAAATAATATTATTTTAGTGCAAAGTAAATGCGCAATACTAAAAGTGCAATACTGCATAGCAGTAGATTTATTGTGCGACGTGTATGTGAAAACGTCAAAGGAATTATTTTCATTACGAGAAGAGAAGTGCCAGTCAAAACGGCATCCATGTTAAACCCTTCACTGCAGTGTAAGTTCATCTGTTAATTGCCATAAATTCAGAGTTAAATGGAACTGGTGTATGGACTATTTATTTATTATAGAATCTATGTCTCACTCTTTCATGAAGTTATTTAATTTTCTTTATGTTTCTGCCGAATAGAGAGTTCACAGTCACGAATCGATTCGTCGAGATCGGACGGAAATTGCATGCGGCGAAATATTTTCTCGGCGCCATATTCTACTGGTAAATGCATGATAAACTATGGTTCCTTAAGAAATTCATGTTGTGCTATCCAAAAATAATTTTATTTTTAATAGACATTTACTCTCCTCTGCAATGCAACTTCCGACTGATCAGCTCCCGACGCTTCGGATCAACTTCCGACTGAACTTCCGACGATCCAACAAGAGACAGCCGCACACGGTCAGCGATCGCAAATATATTTCCACCGCTGATTATAGCTGTATGTGACCGCACAAAAGTAAACATATTGTTATAATTAGCGACTACGAATGGGGACGTTTACAACTGTATGTTTATGCATGCACATTACGTAAACATATCGTTATAAGACAAACATGTTTTTGCAGTCAGTGACTTATCACCACAGCTTTTTCCGTTTTAAAGGAGGCAAAGGTCATGGCTCGAATCCGCTTCCAGTAGACAGTTTCACTCCAGTATACAGTCCGCTACAGATATAAAGTGTTATTCTGTATTGTCTGTTGCTCTTACATTCTTTGCGCAATTAAATTTGAGCAGATTTTTGAGGTTGAGCCTTTCAACACCGGATGTGCGGAATTTTTACTTGTTCAGTTCCTAAGAAGAGATATTTCACTCTCCATCAATGCCTCAAATATTCATGGCCTCCTTACTGATCAAGCATTGCCCTCTCTTGCGAAAGGCTCTCCGGGGCGTGAGAAAGACGCAGAACGGCCCACGGACCAGTTACAGGTCGGAGTTCGCCGCTTTCGGGAGTAATGACGATGTCTGAAGGCCGACATCGTCTTAACGGGAATATCAGTGGCGCGGTCCCCAAACGATTCTTCGTCGTTTGTATTGTAATTCCATCCTCACAGCTCCCCGGTCCACATTACTGCTCCGTCTACTCGCCCTAAAGGCATTTGCCACATTGCAGTGGAAACTGATTACACAGTAAAAGTGAATTACGTTCTTCATATTACGACAGCTTCATTAAACGTTGGCTTTAATTAAATTTCGTGATCCGTGACGGAAATTTCTGCGGCACACTGCCAGAGCAATAGAGGAAACAATCTGTCGGCAGATGGCTGGGGAATAACGTGTGAAGAGAGGCAAGAAACAAGACCAGGGTGAACGATAGAGGAAGAGAGAAGCAGAGAGAGAGAGGGAGAGAGAGAGTGGGGGGGGGGGAGGGGGTGATGGGGGGGGAGGGGGGGATTGGGATGGAGGGATATTCAAACGACTCAGTCATCAAAGCGAATGTTTCTTTCTACACAACTGTGCGTTACTGTGGTTTGTGCAAACTGAAACGGCGTGACCGGCGGTCGTGCTCGCACAGCCAATAATTGAAGGGAGCGGTGGGAGACGGTGAGGGAGTTGAAATGTAAGATCCGAGGAAGCGGGTGGAAAAGCCTCGTATTTTTAACTCAGGCTTTCAAGCACATTAAGGCTTTCATCTTTCATACCACCGAAATGTAAGTGGAGGTCAGTGTTTTCACACAAATGAGCTTCTACTTTAAGATATGTTTTAATCCGAAAAAGCTAAAGCAAAATAATCTGTGCTAACTTTCAGCATAGTAGAAGAGCACTTACTGACGAGTGCCGATTGATGTGATATCGTTTGGTTGGTTAATTTGTGGCGCAGTTTGGGGGGATTCGAATTCTTCTCGTTCGTAGCAGTAGCTACCAGCTAACAGAAACAATCTCTTTCTTGCCACCCACTAAACAAGGAACAGGGGACACTTTAATAGTAACTAGAGAAAAATGATCTGCTGACCACTTTCTGACAACTACACTACTGGGCTGAAAAGTAACTATTATTTCTTAACTTGACTAATAGAGTTTAAGCTCATATTTACATTAAAACAAACTTATTCAGTAATTAATAACTGTCTGCTGGCTCAAAATATTTCCAAACACAGAATAACCACTTAAATGTGTCCAAACAACGACGAACTATTTACAAAGTCCTCTCGATAATTTCTGTAATACGATAATCACCTAACAACACATTTCATCTTTTGGAAATAACAACGCTATGATGCTTCGTTAGCACTAATTGAATGTGAGGTTAAGTTCAGTAGAATTTTTTTCTGCATGAAGTGGACAGTTTGTACAGGGTCTCTAAAAACTTTGGAGTCAAAATGAACAGGTGATAGTGGGCACAAAAGACCTGTTCAATATTTATTGATAAGCCTGGTGTTTTCGCTTGATACATGAGATAAATTATGACACGCGATAGCTAGCCACGTCACTCAGCGATTTCTTCATCCAGATTTATACCTCGTCATCTTTCCCCGAACCACTCCTCTTATTATGAGGCTTAGGTAAGTAGGACTAAACTGTTACGTTAAACCCTTCTCTAATCCCACTCGCCAGCCTTTTAATCAGTACCGACGTACACCCGTCGTACAAATCATAGCCTACAACACTGCACCCCAACAATATTCTAACGTAACCTATCGTCTCCCCCTTGCTCTGTTTGCCGCGCTCCCCATTCAGTTCTACACTGAGGTGTCAAAAGTCATGGGATAGCGATATGATCATATAAAGATGGCGATAGTACCACGCACACAAAGTATAACGGAGTAGAGCATTGGAAAAGCTGTCATTTATGCTCAAATGATTCGCGTGAAAAGGTGGCCGACGTGATTACGGCCGTACGACATAAATTAACAGGTGTTGAGCGCGGGATGGTAGTTTGCAGCTGGAGACCATATTCTAAACTCCAACATTATATGGTTCATGATGTCAAACAAGCTTCACTGATTAGCAGTAAGGGCTTCAGCATAAACCTGTTGTGTGAAACAGATCGCCGTTTTTCCCGCATGTGTTCCAAATAGTAGATGCATTTGAACAGGTAGATTTCGGCTTCATAGACAGCCTTTATATCACATTTTCAACTGGCAGATCTCACATATTATTTTAATTATTGCTATTACACTGAAAAGCCAAAGAAACCTTTACAAGGCCTAATATCGTGTAGAGTCTCCGTGAGCACCCAGATGTGCCGCAAAACGACGCGGCATGGACTCCACTAACGTCTGAAGCAATACTGGAGAGATCTGACACTATGAATCTTGCAGGACGGTACATAAATTTGTAAGAGCACGAGGGGATCGAGATGTCTTCTGCACATCACGTTACCAGGCATCCCAGATATACTCAGTTATGTTCATGTCTTTGGAGTTTGGTGGCCAGTGTTTAAACACAGAAGAGTGTTCCAGGAGCCACTCTGTAGCAATTGTGGTCATGTGGGGTGTCTATTATCCAGCTGGAATTGCCGAAGTCCGTCGGAATGCACAATGGATTTGAACGGATGCAGGCGATTAGACAGGATGCTTACGTATAAGGGTCCTATTTCACTCCAACTGCACACGTCCCATACCATTACAGAGCCTCCAAAAAAATGTTCAAATGTGTGTGAAATCTTATGGGACTTAACTGCTAAGGTCATCAGTCCCTAAGCTTACACACTAATTAACCTAAACTACCTTAAGGACAAACACACACACCCATGCCCGAGAGAGGATTCGAACCTCCGCCGGGACCAGCCTCACAGTCCACGACTGCAGCGCCCCAGACCGATCGGCTAATCCCGTGCGGCACAGAGCCTCCATCTGCTTGAAAAGTCCCCTGGTGGCATGCAGGGTCCATGGATTCATGGGGTTGTATCCTTAGCCGTACAAGTCCAGCCGCTCGATACAATTTGAAACAAGTCTCGTGCGACCAGGCAACACATTTACCGTCATTGACAATCCAACGTCGATGTTAATGGGCTCAGTCGAGGCGTGAACCTTCGTCTCGTGCAGTCATCAAAGGTACACGAGTGGGCCTTTGTCTCCGGAAGCCGATATCGATGATGTTTCGTTGAATGGTTCGACGCTGACTTGTTGATGGCATAGCATTGAAATCTGCAGCAAATTGCGGAACGTTTGCACTTCTGTGACGTTGAACGATTTTCTTCAGTCGTCCTTGATCCCGTCTTGCAGGATCTGTTTCCGCCCGTACCGGTGTCGGAGATCTGATGTATTACCGGATTCCCGATATTCATGGTGCACACTTAAAATGGTTGAACGGGAAAATCCCCACTTCATCGCTACTTCCGAGATACTGTGTCCGAACGATCGTGCGCCGACTATAACACCACGTTCGAACTCCCTTAAATCTTGATAACCAGCCATTGTAGCAGCAGTAACCGATCTAACAACTGGGCCAGACACTTGTTATCTTATATATGCGTTGCGACCGCAGCGCCGTACTCTGCCTGTTTACATATGTCTGTATTTGAACACGCATGCCTGTATCAGTTTCTTCTTTGACGCTTAAGTGTATTATTATTGTTATTGATATTATTCCGGGCGGAATATGTTCAGTACAAACGACATTAACATATGATGTGCTCCAATAAAGCGTTCTTGTACCGTAATCTTCGCAGTATAGTTTAAACGTAACGCTAACATCACGCCCTGAATGTCACGCGCAGCTGACTGGACGCCCTGTCATCTTCTGTCAACGGCGTCGTTTGGATGCTTTCTGGAGGGGTACCGGCAACACTTGAACACGTAGCTCTCTCGGCAGTGGTCATCGTTCTGAACTTGATAGCCTCCACAGTCTAACAAGGATGTGTAATTTTAGATTTTCCTGATGTCTGATGCCGGCCTGAGTGGCCAAGCGGTTCCAGGCGCTACAGTCTGGAACCACGCGACCGCTACAGTCGTAGGTTCGAAACCTGCCTCTGGCATGGATGTGTGTGACGTCCTTAGGTTAGTTAGGTTTAAGTAGTTCTAAGTTCTTGGGGACTGATGACCTCAGAAGATAAGTCCCATAGTGCTCAGAGCCATTTGAACTCTCTCTCTCCATTTTTTTTCCTGACGTCTGATGATTTTAACAGCTCTTAAGCCTTCTGCCGGCTATCGGAGTTCAGACTTTCCAACATTTTGTTAAGATGATTTCTTGCCCCTCTCATTCGATTCTACTTGTAAGTCAGTTCCCCGAATAGTAATAGCTTTGATTGATGTATGTTTCTCTCACGTCACATCTTAATACGTCTCCTATCACACTACGAATTTTCTAATTAGCATTTTTCACGTGTTCGGAGAACTTTCTCATTTCGTACTTAATCAGTATACTGAACTTTCAGCAACCTTCTATAACATCTCATCCCAAACGTTCGTATTCTTTCTTTCCGGTTTTCTCACGTCCACGATCCGCTTATAAACATCGTCGTTTTCAAAACGAATATTGGCAAAAAAATTATATGAATTTTGGCTTATGTCTGATACTAGTATATTTCTATCGGGAAGGAGTGTTCTCTTTTCGTGTGCGAACGTAACTCCTGTCTCCTCCTTGCTTCGACTGTAATGCGTCACTTTGTTTCCGAGGTGGCAGCTTTTCCTCGCTTCGCTTGATGTGTGGTCTGCGACACTACATGTAACAAGGTACAGAGAAATTCAAAAAGCGAAAAAATCTGTCACGAAATAATCCCTCGCCCAAATAGTTTCTAAAGATGCATTTGCGACACGTTCAAGCGGGGCAGTTCTTGATTAATACAGCGATTACAGACGGCAATGACTATTTAATACTCATCGATACAGTGATATGCACTACAGAGAATGTAAAAGTTAAAAACCATTTTTACATACCTTCTGTACGACACACCATGGACGTCTAACCGATAATCCGTTTCACGTAATACGTTCTGAAACTTATGTTGGTTCACAGACGCGAGTGCATTATCAGTGTAGATTTTGAGTCCTGTAATTATTTTTAAGAAAGATGGCACATACACAAAGGTTTTCAGGTAACCCTAAAAATAAATTAAGACACAAATGAATTACAGATATTGGCTGCGAGTGAGTGTTGCAGTAAATTGATGGGGGAAATTGAACATTTGTACCGGGCTGGGTTTCAAAACCGGGTCTCCACATTGCTAGCTGCATTTTTTTTTTTGAGGTGTTGTACACCAATCTCCTTATCTAACTAAGCTGAATTCCCAAAAATAAACTTCGTACTGCCACTTTAAGTGCACCAAAAAGGAAAAAAAAGCTAAATGTACTATTCCTCTCCAGACATTACCCATAACTATTCCCAAAATTTCCCCAAAATTGATAGGTTCCACTGACCTATAATTTTTATTATTTGTTTATTTATGTTATTTAAATGATCGTAATTAGTAAAAGAATTGAAAATAAAATGTTAAAAACAAAATGTTAAAATAAAAATATGATTCAAAGCACAAATTGAAATAGCTTTATGTATTGCTTTTGCCACTTCGACTAAAAGAATCTTAATTCATGAAATGGTGCATTTGGTGTTATCGTGTCCACTGCCACTGGCGTTTCCTGTTTCCAATAACTCCGTTTAAAATATGTACAACAGACTCAAGCTGCACTCCTAATGCCTCAATGAATGTAGCGTTCCTTTAATCAACCAGTCGCTCTCCTTTCACACTGACTGCAGTTTGGGGCATTCTATCTTCAATGTGATGTTGGGCGCTACATTGTACTGATCCTGGCACTCCGCACATAGCGGGTGGCTTAAGGAAACACTCCGTAAATAATTTTCAAATAGCGTACGGTACCTCGGTCTGCGTTCTAGAACGTTGTGGGCGTTTTGCAGGTACCACCAGTAACCAAGATCCGCTTTCTCCCCTTCACCAAAGCTGTAGTCGATTGCTATTCCCTTGAACCATGTAAGCGCATGATATTTGGCGAGGGGAGAACCACTAAACTATCCGAACACAATGGTCAGGTCAACTGCGCGGAGTACCCTAGCACGCCTACCGTCAGACCCAAATTCTCAACTTATCCACACACTGCGAATGTGTGCCCATTATCCTCCATACTGGCGACATTTTGCTTACTCCTGTGAGAGTTGGAGCCTGCTGTTATCCGCAGGGAGAAGATCATTGGATGTCTTTGCATTAATGACGGCCATTGATTTTTTTAAGGTGCGGATGCACACGTGGTCCAACCGCAGCCAATGTCTGTAATTCATTTTTGTCTTAATTCATAGTAGCGTCATCTCCAATTCAACCTGTCTATCGGTTTTGAAGATAATGATTTAAAAATTTACGAACATGCGCACCCCAATGTCAGCGTCTTCCACTTGCAGAAAGATATAATCCATCGAATAAATGATTGCTAACAAACTTAGATGAATGGGGAAAAACCAAGCAAGTACGAGTGTGACTCTCGCTGTTAGGATTCCATATAAACTTAATTGTGTATTTCAATAGTTCATTTATACGTTTTGATGCATGAGTTTGCGAGTATGAAAATGTATGACATCAATGACTGTATCTATCAGTAGAGTGATTTAGAGGCTTGAAGTTTTTACACCTCCAAGGGACCGTAGTCATTAGTATGGGACATACATTTCAACTTGGTAACTCTACTCTTTCCCGGAAAAAAAGGGTCTTAACAGGCGGACAGATAGACAAACGGATCAGAAGGTGATCCTATAAGGGTCCCGTTTTTACCGACTAAGGTATGGAACCCTAAAAATGGGCCATAAAACGTTTGTGCTGACATTAATATTAATTTCACTTGAGTCACGCTGATGTTTAGTTAGACACAAAAACTTCTTTGTGCCCAATATAAAAATGTTGTGTCATTTATGTGGAAGGTCACATCACAGCTAAAAACGAGACGCCTTGCACGCTGTTAGCATTGACGTAATACACAATTCGTACGTCTGAAGTAGGTTTCGTGTTTCAGTGCTTGTAAAACTTGAATTACGTTCGATTAATTTCTCTGCTTGTTTTTGAGATCACACCAGTTTTATGAGGCACTTGTAGCTGTCTGTTCGTTCTTGCATCTATTTATGTGAACTGGTTTCATAAGAGAGGCGAATACATTTAATGTTTTGTGTCGATACACGTAAAAGACGGGTACTTTTTCCATTGTACAAGCAACCTCGTTCTTCAAACTGCCGATACCTCTTGCGAATGTTGTTGGAATGTAGACGTTCTTGACTGTATCGCTGATGAAATCTTCTCTGCACTGCGATAACAGAACGACAGTTGATAAATTATAACACGCAGAATGCCTTCTGTTTGGTTTCCGCCATTTTCACTAATGACGTGGAACTTTTACTTACGCTTCACCGCGCACGCACGAGTTGCTGGTTCACTGCGCTTGCCCAACAATCGAATTTTGAACTGAGCTACCAATTAAGTACTCATAGCCTTTCGTAACCACAATGTTCATTTTCAGTTATCTTTTAATGTGGATGAGACAACTGCTTCTTTTCTGAAAACGGAATGGAGCTTTGGTACGTGATAGAAATGCAGAGTGCGGGAGAAGTGCTGTGTGTCGTGCTATGGTTGGTGTTGGAGCTGCATGGTCCGCGAGCCCGTTGAATGACAAGTCCATTTCACTGATAGCACCAGCAACCAATGGCCTCTCGCGAAAACAGGAGATGGGAATTCACGCTGATATTGCGATGGTCTCTCACACGCGCAATAGAGGAAAGGCCATACGCTTCGATTGACGCATATACAGCTGCTGGCTGACACGTGGGAAAGCGTGAACATGAAATAAAAAATATTCCATGCACAGCAGCTCTCGCGAGGAAAGATACGGTTTTAGGCAAATGTAAAAGTGGGTTCATTGCCTGTCATAATGTCGAAATTACCAGAACCAAAGGACTATAGTTTTCGAGCATAAAAACATCACTTAATGATGTGGTGTACTGGCATTTGCGCTAAAAAGTATACACCCAGCCATCTGCAAATAGAGTTAATTTGTTTGAAATCATTCTGTTATTAATGTGGTGTCCTTGTATTAGAGTTACAAAATACACATGCAGCCCTCTGAAAATAGTGTTTATTTGATTAAAATCAATCTGTTTGTGCATTCTCGCATCGCTACCAGATGCTTGACACACTAAAGTAAACGGATTGTGTCAGTAACTCATCGGTTGTCCTCAGGGTACGGTCTGTAGTAATTCGAGAAATATGCTTCCATAGACAGCGTCTCTACTGCTATCATAAGATAAACTAAGCCTTTACTCTATGTATTTACTGGACTAAGGTAATGTGTTACTTGCAGCAGAAAGAGTCATATGGATATGAATCTAGTGCTTGCAGAATTAAGTTTATAAAATCATACTGTTCCATTTCGCAGCCCTGCTTTCAGACCAAAAGAAAACAAAAATTCTGGTGGAAAATTCTTGTGGCATTTGATAAGCATTCTTGATGATGAGAGATCTTGGATCTCTCATAATAAATATATCCTAACTGTCTTGAGGAATATGTGCTACAACTTGAAGTGAGCAACATGTAACTCGACCAGTGGTCTATGGAGTCTACTATGTACTGCATAGACTGTAATTACGTGCCTAAAAGAGTCTGTTCAGTTTCATATAACTTGTTTGCTGCAAAAGGGTCGAGTTTGAGAATGAAGTTTAGCTTTCCAAACTGGAACATTTATTGAGCTCGGCTGTAGGTCTAATGTTCTGTGGGTTATTTCAAAATTCATGTTTTAAAAAATGCATGTAATTCAGAAGGATATGAATAAAAAAAAGCGTATCTATCTCTACTTCATCCACATCATCCTCGCCTCGAGTGCTTCATTATATAAGAAAAATATATGTGTAGACTGACAGACAAGGGCTGACATTTAAAATTGGCAGCACCAGTAGACGACATGGCACTTGCACGAAAATAATAAAATTTTGTAATTTGTACAAAACTGAAATTAATTTCCGAGGCTTAAATTCGTGGTTGAGATGATAGCTTCCGGGTCTGTCTGAGTGTGTGTGTGTGTGTGTGTGTGTGTGTGTGTGTGTGTGTGTTTGTGTGTGTGTGTGTGTGTGTGTGTGTGTGTGTGTGTGTGTGTGGAGAGAGAGAGAGAGAGAGAGAGAGAGAGAGAGAGAGAGAGAGAGAGAGAGAGAGAGAGTGAGAGAGAGAGAGAGAGAGAATGGGGGTGGGGGAGGATGGGGGCAGACAATTAAAAATGGAAAGGTTCTGGGAAAGTATAAAATTAATACCTTTGTTGTTGGAATTTATGGGATTGAGAAACTGTGTGATCAAGAAATAAACGACGAGAAAGACAATGGCATAAAACAATTATATATTTGCCTTCTCACCGGAACTGCAACTTTGTCCATGCTAGCAGCATCTCAGGACTCGAACTGATGTAGAATCGAACGTGACGTCGTCGGATTGGTTCACCTGATGTAGTTATATAGAGTGGCGAAATTAAAGTTTCAGTTTGAAAACGCTGTAGAATGATAACTACTGCTCAGAATGACGTCAAACTTTAACAGCATATTATTGGCGTAGAGGGAAACGTCACAAAAAAGGAAGGAATTGCAAAGAGTTTACCAATAGCTGACGCTGACAGCGTCTTAGAGTATATGGGATTGCTTACAAATGATAGATGAATCGCAATACGACGGCTATGGTTTCCGTTGCGCGTGATCCACGAGTGTCCTCTTTTCGATGACATATCCACCGAATTAAGACATCAATTCCCATATAGAGATACCTATCACCCACCTACATTCAGAATCATTGACCATCTTGCCAGCGGGGTATCAACAAAAGTCTTTCAGGAATACCGTAGGGAGGATCAATGATTCATAGAAGATAAAATGACATTCCCCGTACCTAACCCATTTCGCCTGGCCGTGGACTCGTCGACCGCCGTGACGGTCGGAATCCGCCACGTTCTGGAACAGGGGGAAGGTGCGAATCGCCGCGAACTTGACTCGTAGCGCTCTAATGATGACTAATAGTAATAAGGTAGTTTTAAGTAGAATGTAGATTTTTGAACAATCACTAATAGTACCTGCAGCGACTTCCAGTTAAGTCCAGCCTAGTTCCAGGTCATGGCCACTGTGGTTAGCTTGGTGGGCACGGCCAAGAATAGTAGCCTTATACACTCCTGGAAATGGAAAAAAGAACACATTGACACCGCTGTGTCACACCCACCATACTTGCTCCGGACACTGCGAGAGGGCTGTACAAGCAATGATCACACGCACGGCACAGCGGACACACAAGGAACCACGGTGTTGGCCGTCGAATGGCGCTAGCTGCGCAGCATTTGTGCACCGACGCCGCCAGTGTCAGCCAGTTTGCCGTGGCATACGGAGCTCCATCGCAGTCTTTAACAATGGTAGCATGCCGCGACAGCGTAGACGTGAACCGTATGTGCAGGTGACGGACATTGAGCGAGGGCGTATAGTGGGCATGCGGGAGGCCGGGTGGACGTACCGCCGAATTGCTCAACACGTGGGGCGTGAGGTCTCCACAGTACATAGATGTTGTCGCCAGTGGTCGGCGGAAGGTGTACGTGCCCGTCGACCTGGGACCGGACCGCAGCGACGCACGGATGCACGCCTAGACCGTAGGATCCTACGCAGTGCCGTAGGGGACCGCACCGCCACTTCCCAGCAAATTAGGGACACTGTTGCTCCTGGGGTATCGGCGAGGACCATTCGCAACCGTCTCCATGAAGCTGGGCTACGGTCCCGCACACAGTTAGGCCGTCTTCCGCTCACGACCCAACATCGTCCAGCCCGCCTCCAGTGGTGTCGCGACAGGCGTGAATGGAGGGACGAATGGAGACGTGTAGTCTTCAGCGATGAGAGTCGCTTCTGCCTTGGTGCCAATGATGGTCGTATGCGTGTTTGGCGCCGTGCAGGTGAGCGCCACGATCAGGACTGCATACGACCGAGGCACACAGGGCCAACACCCGGCATCATGGTGTGGGGAGCGATCTCGTACACTGGCCATACACCTCTGGTGATCGTCGAGGGGACACTGAATAGTGCACGGTACATCCAAACCGTCATCGAACCCATCGTTCTACCTTTCGTAGACCGGCAAGGGAACTTGCTGTTCCAACAGGACAATGCACGTCCGCATGTATCCCGTGCCACCCAACGTGCTCTAGAAGGTGTAAGTCAACTACCCTGGCCAGCAAGATCTCCGGATCTGTCCCCCATTGAGCATGTTTGGGACTGTATGAAGCGTCGTCTCATGCGGTCTGCACGTCCAGCACGAACGCTGGTCCAACTGTGGCGCCAGGTGGAAATGGCATGTCAAGCCGTTCCACAGGACTGCATCCAGCATCTCTACGATCGTCTCCATGGGAGAATAGCAGCCTGCATTGCTGCGAAAGGTGGATATACACTGTACTAGTGCCGACATTGTGCATGCTCTGTTGCCTGTGTCTATGTGCCTGTGGTTCTGTCAGTGTGATCATGTGATGTATCTGACCCCAGGAATGTGTCAATGAAGTTTCCCCTTCCTGGGACAATGTATTCGCGGTGTTCTTATTTCAATTTCCAGGAGTGTAGATCTACTGGCACGCTTGTAACGGTGCAGGAGTTAGCTTGCTAGGATAGAGAGAATAGTATTTCAGCAGACAGTAGCACTTGCCCATAGTGTAACCTAAATCCTCATATCCTATAGTAAGCAGGAAATCAGCAACAGTAACAAATGCTGCTAAGAAAACTATTGTGTTATGGATAATTAAGACCCACTAATGTGTAAGGTGGTGGGTAATCATGTATCACATATTTGTTGAATAAAGAATATTAATAAACACCACCACCACTAGTCTGGCGTGAGATCGGATGAGTTGAGAGTAGGCGTAAGCTCGCTGTTCCTCGGTCGCTTGCATGGCGCGCCTGGTGCTGTACGCCCGCCGCCCGCGCGCCGTAAGGCACGGGATCTCGCTTCTGGGATTATCGCTTTCTGTTCGTGCGTGCCGACAACAGGTCTCACATGGGGAAGTCATGCGTCATACATATCCTCTCCTTCCCAAGTGGCTCTTTCCGACTTCCCGAGGTGCCATACGCCAAGCTCGGCATTTCTCGGACCCGCCCGGATGTTGCCTTGCGTCAAAAGGAAGAGCTGCGACCCAACCCGATGTGAAAGCGAAGGCTTGAGCAGGGCTCCTAGACCAGAGGGTTTTGCTCACTCTGTGTGCGACTCCTCTGCACTGGGCGGCTGCTGCTCCTGTCCATCTCTGCAGAACACTAGGTGCTCTGCATGCCGGCGACCTTGTTTGTCCGCGTGGGATCTCTGCGCGAGTCGGCAAGGACGCTTCGACGCGCCCTTCGGTAACTGGGGCACATTCTGCCAAACCCAGAGTGTGATGACATCGCCTGGGCCAGGTTAGCTGGATCCAGACTGCTGAACGACTGCGAGACCATCTGAGTAGGATTGGGTCCTTGGCCGAGAGGTGGAAGCTCGGGCTAGTAGGTGGCGAAGGACGAGAAGTGCATTCGCTTCTGCGGAGTGTGGGGTGTACTTGCTGAGTGGCGCTGAGTGAAAACATCGATGACGGGGCCACCGAGGGGACCAGTGCATTGGTGACGGCATGCTGAACAACTCTACAGCTCGAGAGTGCCCTTGGAATAGGGTCGAGGCCAGTGGGCGAGCTGCAGCAGCCCCCCCCCCTCCACCCCTTTCACCATGACAGAGGAGCAAATCCGGGGTAAGAGACAGGCTCCCATCTTTTCACTTGCCTAGTTGTCTACGTCTACACTTTATCATGGCTGGTCAAGAGGCGAATGATACTACTGGGTTTTCGAGGTCTACGATACTCACTGTTCCTACCCCAGAAGGGGGACTGGGATTGAATGAAGAAACCGTCACTGAGAGGCACACTAGAATTAATCAGATGCTAGGCTCTAGTGTTAAGAATGGCATCAGCCTGGAGATCAAAAGTGATTTCGGGCCACCGCTAGTGCGAAGCTCGAGGGTCGAGTGGAAGAGTTAGAGAAAGCAACCAACAAAAACATGGGCTGGGGTGGCGGCGCAAGCGGGGACCAAGACACAAACCACAAAAGAAACAACTGCCAAAGTATCATAAGGACCGCACACGACGGTCTTTTTGAGACCCCTCACCAGTCAAGATATTAAAAGGTGCACGAGATTTTCGCAACCACTGTAAATCCTGCAAATGACAAAATCAAAATAAACAAAGTAAAGGTGGCAAAAAATATATATTTATAGTGGATGACGCCACGGAGGAGGACCGGTATAAAATCCTAAATCACACAAAATTAAACAAAGCAATAAACTGTAAGCCGCCCAAGAAGTGGAAGCCTGTGGTACTTCTCTATGATTTACCTGTTACACTAAAAGAAAATTACACTTATGTGATAGTATGAGATTAGTTTAAGTAGAGATAAAGTAGCATATAAAGAAAAAACAGCAGCAGTGAACTAATTCCAAGTTAATCTGTAATAAAAGAAACATAGAGTATAAGATAATAGTAAAACATAGTGGAAATAGTAGTAACACTAACACATCTGTAGTAATAACAAGAAAAACTGCAGTTTTTGTAATACAAATATAAATATATGACCCACTAATGTATTTAGGTAGTGGGTTAAGTATGTATCATGCAGTTTTCTGAATAAAGAATTTAAAAAAAATACAGTATCACTGTCAAAATTCATTCCTACGCACATGGTGTGCCAAAGACAAAAGAAAAGGAAACAGCATGACAACTCCACCGACGATGCGGGATGTTGGCTCTTCGCCATATCAGGCAAAACGTTCAGTTCTCATATTGAATTGCCCTGCTGCCCCCTTGGGAATGCAATCCGAGCCAACTAGATGAAGATCGCTGGCCCAATTGCCTGACCGTGAGACCAAGCAGCCACTGTTTCCCGAATATTTTATACGGGTGTCCCAAAAGCCTTTGTTCATGGTAATGCCTACAACAGCTGTAAGTACAGTGGTAATTATAACGCGCAGCACACCGGTCTGCTGCAAGTCTTTCAATTGGACGACACTTTGGTGACTTTGCGTGTTCGTCAACCAGCGGCGCTCTGTTCTTCACAGACGGTCATCGATCCAAGAAATAACGGAGCCCAACGTTGTTTAACTTTGGTGCTGAGGTGCAAACAGGTATTACCAACGTGGCCATAAATGCAGTGTGGACTCGCAGCCCAATCGTGCATCAGTGTCAATGAAGCACTGTAAATGTATTTTCATGATGCATCATGTAGTGGACTCCACTGTCTTATTTGGGTTTATGTCAGCCAACTGACCTTTTATGCTACACCTATGATACTATGAGTATTTACACCCGTGTAGTCACAGATATTTCAAATACACCCACATCTTTTTAAGAATACATCACATGTGCATTCATAAACCACCTGTTGGTGGTCTGAAGATGTCATGTGTGAATAATTTGAGAACTGTCAATTGCTACCTGCAAAGAGTATTACGTCAGCAATGCTCCATAAGTTCAAGTCTCAACTTATTTTTATAATATCGATTCACTGCCAACGAGACTCGGATGAAATGGTTTACGTGCGGCATAGATTATGGCAATCAAACAGCGTATTTTTAACCAAGAGCATTACAGAGAATTCCTCCAGCTTTAACTTTGACAGGGGGAAGGAAAGCATGACTTATCTAATAGCATTCTTAAATATTTCACCCGACATTTTACCTTGATACTGCTCAACAATGAACTGCCTGGCGAGCTGTTCCCATGGTAGTGGCTAATACGTATAAGGCGCAGTTGCCTAGCAACAGTCGTACCACAGAAGTAGCTCTCCAAATTCGCTGCTGGATCGTTCTGAGTTTCTTGATTTATCTCGAGAAATAAGCGAGTGTTCATCGTTCGCGAATATGGTCTCCTACTAAGACTGTTCCGAGTTACATAATTGTGATGACATCTGTCAACAAGCAGTTCATATGAACTACCTAACGAGGGAGGTAATAGTCTGCTTGATTGGGAACGTGATGAGTTTCACGTTCTATCGCTTAGTAATCGTTTTGTGTGTGGTCCTGCAATACTTACATCCACTTTTAAATTATACGTAATCCTCCGTCAATTGGAATGCGTCGAACAGACCAACGTCACACTGTGGGAAACTAAGGATATCGCCATGGCGTGCCAAACCCAAGGAGATCAGCGCCTAAAATGACAAAATGAGTATGTTGCCACAGAACGAAGTGGAAACTCAAGAACCTCGGAGGTAAGAGAAGACTGACTTACTGTAACCTGCAATACCTCATCCAACTATCAAAACCTGTTAGTGACCAGTGCGCCCGGCAATAGCATCTCACAAATGACAAGCAGTGGTGTTTTCTCACAAACATGTACAACTTGTTTAGCGGATGATGTCGAGAGACCATCAATAATCTCAACTGAACTGTTATTGTGACTGATCTAAGGTTCATGGCGGACGTACTATGCCCACATCACACATCTTCTTCTGAAGTTCTTTTTTCCAATCGTTCAAGTAGTCTGATCCCCGAAATCATACTACATATCCTATTATCATTGTTCGTCTTCTTGCCAATGTGTTTCATATATTCCTTTCCTCGGTCTTTCTGCAGAGAACTAATACCCTATAGGTCCACATAATTTTAAGGGTCATTTACAGCACCAAATCCGAAGCACTTAGATTCTTTTCATTTTGCTTTTTTCTAGTTAGTTACATGTTCCAAAGATAATTTGAATGAGTCTTTTATCGAAATGGTGTGAAACGAGTCAGTTTACAGGACATGTGTATTTATTTATTTAACCTGGCAAAACGTATACGTGACTGGTGATAACAGTATTGAACATATAAATTTTTGTCCTATTTGTGAAACTTTACTTAGGATGCAGGTTTTTAAATTTTTTACAGCGAATCAGTTTTTAAATAAAAATTCTTACGAATGGAAAGAGCCCTCCATGAGAAATTATTTAGGTAAATGTAAAACTTTCTTCGATATCTGTCAGACGTTTTATGTCAATTGGAAAATGATAGAACATTTTTCTTCCTGCATATTGAACACTTTTGTGGGCCATTGATGGCATTAGTATTGGGTAATGAAGGTAGTATTTTGCTGTAGTGTTGTAGGTACAGATATCACGATTCTTCTCAAGTTGTGTTGTGTTATTCATGATGGATTTCCTCAACTAGTATATGTATGGTGATGGTGCAATTAAAACTCCTAGTTTCCTTAAGACGTATCTTCATGACGACCATGGGTTCACAACACGTTCATGATTCACTCCCACATTGTTCTGCACTCCAAACGTAGATTCTCAGAAATTTATTCTTCAAGTTAAGGACTACGTTTGACATTAACAGACTAATTTGGGCGAGGAATAAACATTTTGAACATGCTAGACTACTTCTTACGTTCTCCTTGTTTCGCCCATCATTCTGGGGTTAGCGTAAGTGGAATACGTTCTCTTTTTGCTAGGCCACACTTATTAGAGGACATAGCTTGATTCTGTGTTCAACCTGAATGGATCGCTGCAATGTCTCAGTTAAATTACGGCGGGATCTTTTACCACTATTGTAGTACCTTAGCATTTCTGCGTTGGCTCGTGTACTGCAACGATGCATTTAGCAATAACTTTGCTCTCGGTAATAGCGGAATATTTCTCTTTGTTTACATATTTTCCTCCAGTGCCTCAGTTTTTCAGAAACTAGCACACCAAAATTACCTTATGCGGAAAATTATCGTTTCTCTATGGAACAGCGCTGAGTAGTAATATGTCGTTGCCCAGCGTCCTTGGATATTATTTCGCCGGACGAAACTGCACTGGTAAAGTCCTTTTTATCATCTATTCACATCGTGCAACAAAAATGAGAACAAAAAAATGAAATGACAAAAATTTACGAGACATTCATACCAACGGCGTATACTTAATGGCCAGATATAATTAGGTTATTCACAGAGTAGACTAAGGTAACTAATTAATGGTGTGCGGTCGTCTTATCGATCTCCAGCTAAATGATCGTACACCCTTCTCTACTACACTTCTGTATTACATCTACATCAGTCTACATGTACATGATTACTCGGCAGTTCACAGTTAAGTGCTGGTAGAGGGTTCATCGATCCACCTTTAGGCTACTTCTCTATTGTTCCACTCTCGAACAGCACGCTGGAAAAACGAACACTTAAATCTTTCCATGCACGCTCTGATTTCTGTTATTTCGTTATTAGCTCCATATGTAAGTGACGGCCAACAAAATATTTTCATACTCTAAGAAGAAATTTCGTGATTAAAATTTCATGAGAAATGCCTCAGAGAAAACCGCCTTTCTTTCAATGACTGCCACTCCAATTCGTGAATCATATCCGTGACACTTTTTCCCTTGTTTCGCAATAGTACAAAACGTGGTGCTCTTCTTTGAACTTTTTCGATGTCCTCCTTTGTTCGTATCTGATGCGGATCCCACACCGCACAGCTGTACTCCAGTAGAGGGTGGACAGACAGTGTGAGCAATCTGTTTCGTAGGCCAGTTACATTTTCTAAGTGGTTTGCCATTAAATGTTAGTCTTTGGTTTGCTTTCCTCACAACATTATGTAAGTGATCATTGCAATATAAATTATTAGTGTTTGTAATCCCTACGTCTTTAGTTGAGCTTACAGCCTTTAGATTTGTGTGATTTATCGTGTAACTGGAATTTAGCAGATCCCCTTTAGTTCTCATGTGGATGACTTTCCACTTTTCGTGATTGAGAGTCAATTGCCACTAAATCATTTTGCAATTCGTTTTGATTATCTGATGAATTAACATGATGGTAAGTGACAGCATCATCTACAAACAATCTAAGAGGGCTGCTCAGATTGTCTACTAAATTGTTTATTTAGAACTTGAACAAGAGAGGGCCTGTAACACTTCCTTGGGGAACGCAAGATGTTACTTCAAATATTACGAACTGTGACCTTTCTGACAGGGAATCACAGATCAAGTCACACAAATGAGACGCTACTTCATAGCCACGTAATTTAATAAGAAGTCGCTTGTGAGGAAATGTGTCAAAAGTCTTATGGAGACCTAAAAATATGGAACAATTTTGACGTCCGCTGTCGATAGCAATCATTGCTTCATGAGAACAAAAAGGTAGTTATGATTTTAAAGAACGATATATTCTGAATCTGTGTTGGCTATTTGTCAATAAATCGTTTTCTTCGACGTGATTCATAATGATTGAACATGGTATATGTTGCGTTGGCAGAAGAGCCAATACCGTGTTACGAGTGGAGGCCGAAATGCACGCGTTTTAGCTCGCGCAGGCGTGAGGAGGGAAGAACTATACTGACGTGAGGTCTAGAACATGAAAAGGAATTAGAATTCAGAAAGCGGACGTGATTAGTGTCACACTTAACGTTAATCCATTAATGATGAACGTCGCTCTTGACTGTACATAATTCACAATATTATCTCTTCAGAATACATTCATAGTAACTGAATATGGCGCCTTGCTAGGTCGTAGCAAATGACGTAGCTGACGGCTATGCTAAAACAGTCGTCTCTGCAAATGACAGCGTATGTATACAGTGACCCATCATTAGCAAAGTCGGCTGTACAACTGAGACGAGTGCTAGGGAGTCTCTGTAGACTGGACCTGCCGTGTGGCGGCGCTCGGTCTGCAATCACTGATAGTGGCGGCACGCAAGTTCGACGTATACTACCGGACCGCGGCCGATTTAAAGGCTACCACCTAGCAAGTGTGGTGTCTGGCGGTGACACCACAGTATACGTTCCAAAATCCTACTGCAATTCACCAGATTTCTCCTATTTCCTTTCTTGGGTACTGACGTAACTTACGCAGCTTTCTTTCGGGACGTATGTTCCTACGAGCGAGTGGCAGTACATGACAGCTAAGTATGGAGCTATTGTATGAGCATACGCCTAAAGAAACCTGAATGGGACCGGTCGCTGTGGCCAAGCGGTTCTAGGACCTTCAGTCTGGAACCGCGCTGCTGCTACGGTCGCAGGTTCGAATCCTGCCTCTGGCATGGATGTGTGTAATGTCCTTGGGTTGGTTAGGTTTAAGTAGTTCTAAGTCTAGGAGACTGATGACCTCAGATGTTAAGTCCCATAGTGTTTAGAGCCATTTGAACCATTTTGAATTTGAACCTGACTGTCATGCAGTTTGGACCAGAAGCCTTGACTTTCTTATGTGTTTTAAGCTGCTTCGCTACACCAAGGATATCTACTTCAAGTTACCCATGTTGGCAGTTGTTCTTAATTCGAATTCTGGAAACTTCGTCTTCCTGTGTGAGGGAATTTAGGAAAAACGTGTTTAGTAACTCTGCTTTCGCGCCGCTTCTATCAGTAACATAATTGTCATCGCCCAGTGAAGGTATTGATTGCGTCTTGCCGCTGGTTTACTTTACATGCGACCAAAATCTCTTCCAGGTTTCTGCCAGATTTATAGACATAATTTCATTCTGGAAACTATTAAAAACATCTCGCAGTTCAGGCTTGTGTAAAACTTCATGGATCTTAGGAGTTTTTCATTCATTTAAATCTGACAAGCTTTTTTCGTTGCTTGTGCAATAGTGTTCTCATCTGTTTTTTGTGCCATGGGTGATCGATACTGTCTCTTATTAATCTATTTGATGTATCTCCCTCAACTACCGTCGATACTATTTCTTTAAATTTAAAGCACATCTTGTCTACGCTTACATAGACAGATTGGAAGAAATGGAAACTCTCTTTTAGGAAGGTGTCAAGCCAATTTTCATTGCTTTTTTTTTTTTTAAATATATGTGTTTTGAGGGAGGTGTCAAGCTAATTTGTATCTGCTTTTTTTTTTAAACAGACGTATTTTTCGATTATTTTTGGTGGGTTTGGATGATATGGTATTCAGTGTAGCTACGTTAGGAACAGACCTCTCCAGTTCATCCAGGCGCTTGGACTGAACAAGAACCTCAACAAATCTGACTCTTTAAATTTACTGTAAAATCTTAAACCAATCCAACGGCTATGTCTCGTCGAATTACCGATTCCTCTCATATCACGAAAGTTAAGCAACGTCGGGCGTGATCGGTACTTAGAGGTGTCACCACCCGGGTACGCCAAGAGTTGTTGGCCTTTCCCTTTGCCGTACTGACAAAGGAGAGGAGGGGCGATGGCGTCATGTTTGTGATCACCATACTTTACGCCAGTGTCGTGGGTTAAATTCCAAACCTCTCCGCTGTGTCTCAGGGAGTCCGGCAGTTGCCATTGTCGGTGGTGATCTGTCCGTCCGATGGGCACGTTAAGCTTTGCAGCCCCTGGATGATATTCGAGAGGAATTGGCTATGTGCCAGCACAGGGTTTCACCCTTTCTCTTATTTAATCCTCATGCATTGCGAACATGTGGTGTCATGCTACCATCATTTAAGCATATGAGATACAATTAGCAAGAGACTATCACCCTTCGTGAAGGAAATGCGCCAGTGTTCCTAAGAATAGGAGAAACCGTACTAGTCAGGTGACTGAACCTGCCACTCAGGATCTCCCACTAAAAGCCTGCCATACTTGTTTACGTTTCTAGGTTTTAAACTTCCAGCAGCACTGAGAGGCAAAAATGTTCATTTTCATTTTATTACCACGTTTTGGTTAAATCGCTCTTTTGTCTGTCTGTCCGTCCGTTCGGTAAAAAATTTTCACTTGATTTGAAACTAAATTTTTAATGGGCTTCAGTCCTGAAACTTTGAACATAGCTCAGAAATGGAAGACAATGCAATGTAATCGCCCTTTCTCGTCTGGTGTCTGACAGAGGGTGCTTTGTGTACCACTGCCATTTGCCCCCTAACCTATTCCAGTCGCGAGTGGATCGCGGGAAGAACGACTGCTTGTAAGCCTCCGCGTTTGCTCCAAACTCTATGATTTATAGCTCCTGGATCGTTTTACAAGATGCACATAGGAGGAAGAGAAGTATTAGTTGAGTCAGGTGAAGAGAAATTGAAATAAATCTATGTTTCACAACATATCTCTGTTGTAATCTCACCGAAAAGTTCGAGTTCGATTGAAAACATGCGCAAACTCCACACTAAAATGCAGAAAATAATTACTTAAATACCAATTAAGTTTTAATATACCGCATTGTTTAATCTGGCTGAAAATGTAAATAAGTTCTCGTAGCCCAATACAGATTTCTGACAGCATATAGATGGTCCTGAAATTTTTTTATTGTGAACTTTTAATAGCTATGACAATACTTGTAAGATTTAAAACGAAAAACGTGAGGCACATGCAATACGTAATAGATGCAAGATTACGAGGTGTGCGACAAAAGCAATGAGACTGACATCACTTCGTGCGATCTGGCAACACTGTGTTGTTCTTCTTGTGCAGCCCGGTGAATTCGACCCTTCCAGAAGCTCAGTCCGATTTTCAGCTCCGTACAGCCATCACGTCATTTTTGAGAACGCCATCAGTGAAGTTCTGCTTTTGCTGTGTGTTACGGAAATAGAAAAGCGGAATTCAGAGCAACGTTATGCCATAAAGTTTTGCGTTAAACTTGGGGAATCCGCGAGTGTGACCTTTGGAAAGCAGAAACAGGCCTATGGGTAACATTACTTATCAAAAGCACGAGTTTTTCACTGGCACAAATCATTTTTGGATGACAGAGAACACGTTGAAGATGAACCTCGCTCTTAAGTGACCTTAAAAAACCAACGAAAACGTCCATCGTGTAAGAAGGCGTGAGTGCTCTTGTGATATCAGACCGCCGTTTAACGATAAGCATGATGGGTGACCTGTTAAACACTTTCACCGTACATTAACTTTTGACAGAAGTTTGGCAACTCGCAGACGATTGGATGCCGTATCATGACAACGCCCCATGTTACAGGGCCTCTTCCATCACTGAATTTTTTACTTTAAGAGGCATGTACAGTTTTTCCACAGCCCCGTTTTTCACCTGATCTGAGTCCTCGTATCTTTTCCTTTTTCCTAAATTGTAAAAGTCTTAAAATGACGTCAGTTAGGACTCTGGAGACCATTCAGAAGAGTGTGACCGACAGCCTAAAGGCCGTATGAGTTGAAGTATTTCATCACTGCTACCAAGACTGGGAACAACGACTCCGCCGGTGTACAACTGCCGAAGGAAACTACTTTGAAGGGGACAGTATTGTTGTTTGGAAGAAAATGAAAACATCAGTAGGTAAAAAAATCAATGTCCTTTCTTTTCTCACACAGTGCGTAATTCACCTTGTTACCATTCCATGACTTACTGACTGACACATGAAAAGATAATCGCCTTACTATTATCTATTGTATATGCCGCATGTTTTTCGTTTCATATCTTAAAAGTATTTTACAGCTATTAAAAATTCACCGTCACAATTTTTCAGGTTTGGGATCTTGAATCAATATGGAACCAAAAGAAAATGCTTTATCCTTTTTCGTCCAATTTGAAAAAGTCGTACATTAAAATTTTTGAAGAGTGTGCCAGTATTGATTTGCAACCATTTTAGGGTAAAGTTAGTGGTAGCGTAAATTTACATAGACCCCGTTGAAAAAGCAAAGTTCTTGCTCATGCCTCTGTAGTTACCATAAATACGAGAAGGGACTACATATTGTTTAGTGAGGACTATCTCAAAATTAATCTCGGTGAAAACAGATTTATGACAATTTAATACTTTGACGGTCATTCCTGTCAGTTGAAGGACTCGAAAATTTCGATACACTGCCGATCCCGTTATTCGACGGGTTGATATGATTTCTCCCGCTTTTAAATACGAAGTCACGTTTACTGACGATCTCGATGGGACTTCATTACGTTGGGACATACACGAATTTTCTAAATCGGACGTAAAAATTTCCCGCATTCTAACAAACGGCAAGGTTTACGTGGCCGGTAGTCGAAGTGTTAAACGCCTCTGGAAATATTCGAGGCTAACAGTTGAGCCGTCCCAGTCTGTATAACAGAGTGTATGACTGCACAGAGAGCTTCTGCACTATACCATTGACTGTCTGTCAGACGATTGTGCTGTATCCACATACTGCTAAATCTCACGTTTGTGGAATCCATCGTATACGTAGAAGATAAGTAGCAATTTCACTTAAGAGCAAGTTGGTGATTCAATAGCTTTCTCAAACAGTTATTTGTAGCCAGTTGTCATGGCTTGTTAAATACTCTGTACGTTATGTCGCTTCACCGATTTGGCTGACTCTAAATACGCTGATATGTTGACATTTTGTGTTCGATTCATTCAGACGGCCACTATTACATCTGATAAAAGTAGCGTTGCAAATTGTGTAGAACTATTTCATTCATTTACGTGAAAGAAATACAATGTTACTAGTTAGCAAATTTGCTGTTTCATTTGTTCGTCAATTTATTTCAATTCTGGTTTATCTTAACGTTCAAAACTCTTGGTAATAGATTTTATTTTCGACTCGTTTAATCATGGAAAAGAGATTCGTCAGTAGTGGCAGGAAGCAACATATTTCTGTCACTTAATTTGGTACTTTCCTACTCTTTTTGGCACAGAAGTTCAGAAATTTCACTGCTGTTCTCCTATTCGTTTGTTTGCAGAATGTTTCTGCTACGACAGAATGAAGTGGCGCAGCGGTAAGACAGTGGACTCTTATTCGAGAGAATGGTGGTTCATCAAGTGCTATCCAGATCTAGCTTTCTCCTGGTTCCCCTAAACTGATTATGGTAAGTGTCAAGATGGTGTCTTAGAAAGGATGGTTCACCAACCCATGATTATGCTCCGTCTATAATGATCCTCTTGAGAGATCGAGATTCTCGGAATCAGTGAAGGGAAAGCTGGGATCTTTCCTTTGAACAGTAAGCAACGGAATTATTTTCTCATCTTCGTCGTATTAGCGCTCGTGTAGCGCCTTAACAACTCTATCGATCTCCGGCTTTAAAACAATAATGAACCGTCCTTTTCAGAGAGAAGTTGAAAGTGTCCACTACTTTAAATCTTTAACCAGTGAGTACATACAATGTTATGACTCCCACATTATACCCTGGAAACATTCTACTTTCTTTGAAAGTTGATCCGTAAATGAACTGTAACGTCAAGTGACTGCTTCTAGTGAAAAATGCTGTAATTAACCATCTTTCAAAGCGCAACGGAATTTTAAAACATATTTAACACAAATTTGATCAAAATTCTCGCAAATTTTATTCATAAACTCAGTCTATTGTAAGGTAGCTTGTCAATGCTCGTGTGTCAGAATTTACTGGAATGATACACGCAATGCTTATTCTTCTGCTCTTTTTTTTTGTCTGAAACTTTGTAATCCTATCTATTTGCACATTAAAACTATGATCTACAATACTGTCATTGAGAGCCGACCGGAGTGGCCGAGCGTTCTAGGCGCTTCAGTCTGGAACCACGCGACCACTACGGTCGCGGGTTCGAATCCTGCCTCGGGGATGGATGTGTGTGATGTCCTTAGGTCAGTTAGGTTTAAGTAATTCTAAGTTCTGCCTCGAGGATCGACTGCGAGCCCACTTATTTAGCTGAAAATTATAGGTGAAATAAAGGAATGTTCTTTCTGCAGAAGGTAGTTCTAAATACTTCAAACACATTACGTGTGCAACAGATACTTTGAGATCACTTTTACGGACTACCATTACAGAGCAGAGAACTGAAAAGCAACTTCGTGAGAAAAAAGATTAATGGGAGAGTTGAATTTAAGTTATTGTACTAATGAGAAGTGAATTCCTGAAGGACCAAACTGCTAAGGTCATCGGTCCTTAGACTTACATACTACTTAAACTAACTTATGCTAAGACCAAAATACGCACCAGTGTCTGAGGGTGGACTCGAACCTCCGGCGGGAGGGGCCGCGCAGTACATGACATGGCGCCTCAAACCGCCCGGCCCGTAGCGGATACAAAAGGCTCATGAACAATGCACAAAAATGTTCTCCTACGGACAATATGTTCTTACGGATGTGCACGTCTACAAAATACAAAAAATAGCCCCATATTCATAATAAACCCCTCAATGTTATTTAAAGAATGGGAAAGTAATTTGATAATCGACTGGTATGCTCAGATGAGCAAATGAAAGACAGATATTAATCTCCAGTTACTTTAACAAAGACGCAAATTGAAAGACGAGCTAGCACTCTCCCGTGAAACAAAGCGGCGTGGCATATTCGATAAATATACTTGAAAAATTAAGTGGCACACCTGTACAATTCGAGCAACCCATTATCTCATCAGTAATACTGGATGATGTAGCAGGTGGTTATAGTTAACGTGCAGCTACTCACAAAGCTCCAGGGTGGACTGTAACTATATTATGGGAGCGAAACGTGGTAGGTGTCCTAATGCGTTGATGCGGAACCGATATACGGTGACAAAAAAATTGTTCCAATTGTTGGCCCTCAGGTGCAAATGTGGCGCTATGGATGCAAGAAATACGAATAAAAATGTTTCCACATGTAATTGATTAGGAACGATACGTGGGCAGAAAAGGTATTACGAATGAGAAAGACATACTGTTGGCTTTATTATTAACCACCGCTTATACGATTCGTTCCATATTAGCTTCGGAGACGTCGACGAGATGCTGCATCCGTAAAACGACGTGATCAACATTTACTCGAGATAGTTACGGCGGAATCTGAGCAACGAATAGCTGTACACTGACCTTGTGGTCAGGTAGAGACAGAACGTGTTCCTGGTAAAGGCGTCCTTTTAGATATCCCCAGAGCCAAAAGTCACACAGATTCAGATCAGGTGATCTTGCAGGCCATGCATCTGGTAAACCTCTCCAAAAAACATGTTTGTGAAAGGTTGACTAATCTGTCCTTTCACTGGGTAGCGACTTGAGGTGATGCCCCGTCTTGCATGGAAATACTGTTTCCCAAACAGTTGCACTCTTTCAAGCAGGAATCACACTCTGTACATTGAGGTCTCGGTAAAGTGCAGACCTCAGGGTAAACTTGACAGACCTTTTGGGTGTTTCTCTCTGCAAAGACGCACGAATCGAGAGTAAAGGTGCTTGTGAATCCACATCACACATTCTCATACGGCGAGTGCACTGGATCTTGATACCTTCCCTCCTGCTCTATATCTCTCTTGTTACGAAAACCTTCCCTTCTACAACAACCTATGAAACCTTCCCTTAGGATTTCTATCTCTTGCTTATTAATAACAAATGAAATCATCCCTTTGAAATTAATTCTCGTTCTCAATCTTCGCATACAAATTGAAATGCTGCTTATTAAAAAGGATTTTCTGGTTATTTCGACGAAACATAGAATGTGTCGTCGACGTGGCCCTCAGTCGTTACCTGCAATAACCCAAAACTGTTCCTTACCTTTTTTACTGTTACTAGATCGCCATCTGACTGTCACATCGAACTGCGACATGAATATACTTACTCTATTAGCTGCTGGTGGGCTGTCATATTAAGTGGCTGTATTTTTTACCAAAGCTGACGTTATTCTTTAATAGCAAAGCTGACGTCATTCTTTTATCAATTAGACGGAAGTTACGTAATTCATAGTTAAACTTTTTTTGACAACAATAAAGTTTTGCAAAGTTTTACGTTGATGGTTTTTGGGATGGATAGTAATCAGTAATGCAATATTGCTGGCAAAAGTTAATTATGTTCTGAATGAAATGATTTTACAAACGTTCAAATGGGACTTACTTTTTACAATAATCTTACAACTAGCATTGCGCAAATATACCTTGGGTAGTCTTGAATTTCTCAAAAAATTAATTCAATAAAATTAGTTCCTCTGATGACAATAGTTGGTTGATGTCTCTGTACATCCGTTTCTGATCTCTTGTAAATCATAGCTGGTGGCTGGCAGGCACACCGCTCCTCTCAACCTCTCGCTACAGACCTGCTACCGACACGCTTCACTTCTCGGTTACTATTGACTTCCTACGAAGTGCGGTCTCTCCCGCCAACAATGCGTTCTGGTGCAGACAATCTCAGCTTCCATTAAAAAATGTATCAATGCAAGGTCTTTCCCGCTCTTTTCTTAAAATGTATCCATACGCGGTCTCTCCCACCAGTTTTAAAATTACACTCCTGGAAATTGAAATAAGAACACCGTGAATTCATTGTCCCAGGAAGGGGAAACTTTATTGACACATTCCTGGGGTCAGATACATCACATGATCACACTGACAGAACCACAGGCACATAGACACAGGCAACAGAGCATGCACAATGTCGGCACTAGTATAGTGTATAGCCACATTTCGCAGCAATGCAGGCTGCTATTTTCCTATGGAGACGATCGTAGAGATGCTGGATGTAGTCCTGTGGAACGGCTTGCCATGTCATTTCCACCTGGCGCCTCAGTTGGACCAGCGTTCGTGCTGGACGTGCAGACCGCGTGAGACGACGCTTCATCCAGTCCCAAACATGCTCAATGGAGGACAGACCCGGAGATCTTGCTGGCCAGGGTAGTTGACTTACACCTTCTAGAGCACGTTGGGTGGCACGGGATACATGCGGACGTGCATTGTCCTGTTGGAACAGCAAGTTCCCTTGCCGGTTTAGGAATGGTAGAACGATGGGTTCGATGTCGGTTTGGATGTACCGTGCACTATTCAGTGTCCCCTCGACGATCACCAGAGGTGTACGGCCAGTGTAGGAGATCGCTCCCCACACCATGATGCCGGGTGTTGGCCCTGTGTGCCTCGGTCGTATGCAGTCCTGATCGTGGCGCTCACCTGCACGGCGCCAAACACGCATACGACCATCATTGGCACCAAGGCAGAAGCGACTCTCATCGCTGAAGATGACACGTCTGCATTCGTCCCTCCATTCACGCCTGTCGCGACACCACTGGAGGCGGGCTGCATGATGTTGGGGCGTGAGCGGAAGACGGCCTAACGGTGTGCGGGACCCTAGCCCAGCTTCATGGAGACGGTTGCGAATGGTCCTCGCCGATACCCCAGAAGCAACAGTGTCCCTAATTTGCTGGGAACTGGCGGTGCGGTCCGCTACGGCACTGCGTAGGATCCTACGGTCTTGGCGTGCATCCGTGCGTCGCTGCGGTCCGGTCCCAGGTCGACGGGCACGTGCTCCTTCCGCCGACCACTGGCGACAACATCGATGTACTGTGGAGACCTCACGCCCCACGTGTTGAGCAATTCGGCGGTACGTCCACCCGGCCTCCCGCATGCCCACTATACGCCCTCGCTCAAAGTCCGTCAACTGCACATACGGTTCACGTCCACGCTGTCGCGGCATGCTACCAGTGTTAAAGACTGCGATGGAGCTCCGTAGGCCACGGCAAACTGGCTGACACTGACGACGGCGGTGCACAAATGCTGCGCAGCTAGCGCCATTCGACGGCCAACACCGCGGTTCCTGGTGTGTCCGCTGTGCCATGCGTGTGATCATTTCTTGTACAGCCCTCTCGCAGTGTCCGGAGCAAGTATGGTGGGTCTGACACACCGGTGTCAATGTGTTCTTTTTTCCATTTACAGGAGTGTATACCAATGTACGGTCTCTCGTGCCAACAATACTTTGGTGCAGACATTCCCTGCTACCAGTATTATTTCCAGCATGACAAATATTAATTATTCCTACTTAATCCTATTAATAAAATATAAACATATTTCAGAAATTGTCGTTTGACAATAGACAATAGAAATATACACGTCTTACAATCTTCGTGCTCAACACGCAGTTGACAGTGCTCCAAATTTGGCACTTCTGTGTATTCACTGTACTCTGCTGTATAAAATATGCCTCGTCACTCTATAGAATATTGCAGCCCGACCACATTTCATCAGCTTCGAAGCGTGTCGGAAACCGAAGAGCAAATTCAGAACGAGTTTTCTGTTGCTACACCATCTGGATCGTGCACGGGTACCAGAGTAAAACAGTCCACTAAATTTCGCGTAGGTGTTGACCATGGGTTGGACAATTCTCGTGACACTGCACGAGCTCTAGAACTACACGGGGCACCTGCAGCATGGTCACTAACATCAACAGCAACCTCAACAATTTCTTCCACCAGTATAGGACACCTCCCTGTTCCAGGTGCCACACTGTGAGCATCCCAGTTTTCGACTTTTGTTATCATCTTCTTTAAACCGTTTAGTAACATCTGGCCTCCTTTGAGACCTTTCATTGTAACTGCTGCCGTTCACATAATACAGTTTTATAGGGACATGATTCGTAGTAATGAATCCCCTTCAGAGTAATGTAAATGGCTATATGTTACAATTTGAAAGCAGCACACCGTTATGCTGCCAACGTCATACTATTACATAAACAGTACACGGTGACGTATTTGCAGATGATGGCCAGAGTTGGAACTAATTTCTCTAGTACAATCCGGTTCAGCATTGACGCACTACATATCTACCAAGTTTCGCTGACACACTGTAATTACACCGCACAACGGACCTCTGTAAGCAGCTGCACTTCAGTTATAACCAACCTGCAGCTTGACTATGTCTATCTCAATATCACAAGATAAATGTCTTACTTTACAAGTTGGCAGCAATCGCAAGTTCACAGCTCCAAGCGTTAATCAAAACCGAGGATATCCGACAGGCAACACTGCCTTACCAACCTCGTGTCATCACGGGAAGCAATACGATTGACTAGACGGAATTACCATTCAAAGTACTGAGTACATAGATGCTATGTTGTTGCCACCCAAAGGTAAAGCTATTATAGCAGACAGATATTTTAACTAGTCGGTTTTTGGGTGAAAAAGTGATTAACAAGTCGCGTACCAACACATATAATGAAAGTCGTTCACAGCAGACGGCTTTTAGCGCTACAAAACTGTTTTAGCTGAGTACTGGTACTGTTTTGGTATTTAAAAATGATCAGTAAAGAATCGAATTTACTATTTCATGTTCCAGCGAAACAATCTTCGGATTACAGATGCTCGCAAAGAAAAGATAAAGAGCGAGAGATGGGAAAACTTATTAAAATTCACTGCTTAACAGTTTCGTAAATGCAAGAAGTTCCAGACAAAGCAAAAATGTCACGGTCGACAATAAAACCTTGGGAGAGAGGAGATAGCAAAAAAGTAAGTGACAAAAGCAGTCTAATGGGGGTTTTCAAATGGACATTCGCACTTATTCTGAGGCTTTTGGCGACGGTTGAAAGATTACTAACAAAGAAAAATTTTCTTAGTTATCATGAAATCAAATTTCAATATCGTTGAAGAATACATATGGAGGAAAATAGCTTGCCGATATTCATTGATACGTCCTAGTGTTCCAAAAATTTGAGACTTATTTCATACCTGCAGCCGAGGGTTACAGGTGAACTATCTTCAGTAGAATGTTGGCAGCGTAACAGTGTGCTACTTTCTAATTGTAATATATAGTGAACTGTATTCAGTTGAATGTTGGCAACATAACGGTGTGCTACTTTCTAATTGTAATATATAGCCATTTACATTACTCGGAAGGGGATTCAGTACTACGAACCATGTCCCTATATAAAACATCCAAGTGAGTCTCTAATCGGACAGATCTTTCTACGGAATAGTTACCGTTTCTTGGAATCTCTGACACAGGCGTTATACAAAGATGAATGTTTCTGGCTGTCGGAACGACCACTGAGAGGCCGGCCAAGTTCTTCTACTTTCCTCCAGAAAGCAGTGGCCATAATAGTTAACATCAACAGTTCCAAAGAAAGACTCCTTGCTTGCAGGTATCGTACCAGGATATGGGGCTTCTCCCCTCTTTGACTTCTTATCGAGTTATTTTTTAGTATCATGGTCACAAGATATGGAAAGAGTCCTACTCAAGTAGGTTCACTTGGAGTTCTGCGAAATTTCCTGGCAAACGTATGAGGACGTTCGTGCCAACATACGAGTATGTGGACTGTGATTGTTCCAGGAGACGGTACCTGATAGAAGTATAAGACGTGCCTAAGATTCTACTTTCATTTAATGCAGACATGTTCCTTGAAAGGCACAATATGTGAATGTTGCACATAGCTAAGTGACTGATCGAAAATCGAACGTATTTCTTGTATGCTTCAACTATATGTCCGTAGCTTGTAGCTGAAGAGACAAAGTAAGTCTCTATGTAGGTGTTTACCAGTTTTTAGTTAGTTTCTTGTCCGAAATGAAGTATAGGAGTTTTTTTTTTTATTTGTAAATTCCTCTTCAGTCCAACTTACATCGTTAGAAACGACAGACAATAGTGAATGCAAATATACTGACAGAAAATGTCGCAACACCAGAAAGGAGTTGCGCGACATAAACGATAATTGGGAGGCGTTTTTGTAGATCTGAAAGATGATGTCTATTGCAATTTTGCACCAGTCTAATATGAATAGTAGGAAAATTTTGAGGATGCTAATCAGGTTTGCTTTAAATACACGTTGCAAATTTCGTGAGCGTAAGTTATCTTTGGAATTGGTGAGTTGATCTTGGTGAAGAATACGTTTAATGTGACATAGAAGCCAATATCAACATCTCACTGAGCTTAAAGGAGGTCATGCAATAGGGCTACGAAAAGCTGCATTCTCTTTCTGCGATACTGCAGAAGGCGTTGGCAGGAATGTAGCCATAGTACATGATTGCTGGCAGAGGTTGTCACGAGAATGTACGGCCGCCAGAAGATCGGGATCCGGACGGCCTCGTGAAAAGACCAGTGTGTTCGGCGTATGGCTCGGGAGCATCGTAGTGCATCTGCATCAGAAATCTGATCAGTAGTTGGCACCACAGCAACACAGTGAACCTTACAAATCGGTTACTTCAAGGACAGCTCCGTGCCAGACGTCCTGTAGCGTGGATTCTACTGATCCCAAACGAGCCTCATTTCTGAATTCAGAGGTGTCTAGCTACAGCCCAATGGAGGGCAAGGTGTGGGAAGCCTCTGGTGTTTTCTGATGGAAGCTGGTTCTACTTCGGGGCCAGTGATGGTCGTGTGTTGGCTAGAAGAAGGCCAGTTGAGGCCGTGCAACCAGCCTGTCTGCATGCTATACACACTGGACTTATACCTGGAGTTACGGTTTGGGGTGCGATATCGCATAACAGCAGGAGCTTTTACGTGGTTGTCCTGTGCACCCTGACAGAAAAACTGTGCGTCGATCTGGTGATTCGACCTGTTGTGCAGACCAGTTGTGTGATTGGATTGGAGAGTACCTAGATAACAGAACGCTGCATGCCATTCTCAATGAAGAGAAGTCTTTCGAAGTAAGAGTGATTTCAGGTGTGCTGCAGGGGGGTGTCGTAAGACGGTTGCTATTCACAATATAGGCATATGACCTTGTGGATAACATCGAAAGTTCACTGAGGCTTTTTGTGGATGTTGCTGTAGTATATCGAGAGGTTGTAACATTGGAAAATTGTACTGAATTACAGGAGGATCAGCAACGGGGATTGACGCTTGGTGCAGGGAATGGCAATTGAATCTCAACGTAGACAAGTGTAATGTGCTGCGAATACAAAGAAAGAAAGATCCTTTATCATTTAGTAACTGAAAGCAGCTAATTCCATAAATTATCTTTGAGTAGGCATTAGGAGTGATTTAAAATGGAATGGCCATATAAAATTAATCGTCGGTAAATCAGATGCCAGACAAATTCATTGGACGAATACTAAGGAAATGCAGTCAGAAAACAAAGGAACTATGTTACAGCACGCTTGTTCGCCCACTGCTTGAATACTGATCACCGGTGTGGGATCCGTTCCAGATTGGGTCAGACTGGATTAGATTTACTTTCATTCCAATTGGTCCGTAATGAGGAGGTCTTCCAGAATGTAGAACATGTCAGAAAAACAATAATACACGACATATATTTACAACTCAGACAAATAAGCTAATGTACCATTTCACAGGTCCCAAGTGGAATGATCGTAATTTTTTTAATGAACACTATATGAAAGAATCATTTTACAAACACTAATGAACTGAATTTACAATAAAAAAGTTTTATTTATTTATTTATAAGGTAATGAAGGTAATAAACGTGTAATACAACTAATATAATACTTATTTACAATGAACACATTGTTGCACTGAAATGGTGCAGAAGTTAGATTCTACTTATTAATTATTTTTAGGTGTTACATTTTTTCCCGACAGTGTAGATGCTGGGGATGGATCACTGTTATCAGGAACTGAAGACAAGCAAGTACTTCCACTCCTATTTTTAAGGGAAACAAAGATTTGTAATTTAAATACGACAAATTATAAACATGACCAAGTCCAAGTGTTCCTCCGGTTAAGAAACTCAGAAATGCTGCGAACAGAAACCCGCTGTCTAGGCATTTAGGACGGCGAGTGCAAGCTAACTAGTTAAAAACTGAAGTGTACCTACTTGCATTTTAATGTTGGATATAGATTGTAAGTTAAAAGAGATTTAGCGTTTATCACTTACAAGATCGCAGACTGATGTTGAGTTGCCTGCAATCAGAACGAGTTTCCGTTATGGCATATCTTTCGAATGAAATACTATTGATGGAGATTACAAAGAAGGACGCCCGTTCTATATGTGCACCTCCACACATACTTCGCAAGCCACCTCACAGATTGTTGCAGAGGATACTTTGTGTACCAGTGTCACTTCCCTCTATTTCTGTTACAGTCGTGAATGTTTTGCGGAGAGAACGATTGCTGGTAAGCCTAAGTGTGGGTCCGAAAATATCTAATTTTATCTTCATGATCTTTTCACAAGATATACGCAGTAGGAAGCAATATGCTGGTTGGCTCTTCCAGGAACGTACGTTCTCGAAAATTTAACAATACAACACAACGCCTCTCCTGCAGCGCCTGCCACTGGAGTTGACTGAGCACTTACTAAATGAATCTGTAACGAAACTTACTGCTTTTCTTTGGATCTTCTCTAAGATGAAGCCAGCAGAGATGAGTCATAAATACCAATTGAGGAAGTAAAGGGCAGGAAGTCTGGCGTGTCGTTTTCAAAGAAACCACCCCAGCATTTGCATTAAGCGATTTAGCAAAACGACGCATGGAGGCTTCGCCTACGATCCTGCCGAATTTGAGTCCTCCATTCGATCTGTTATTCGTATATTTTTCCATACAATCCCCTAAACTAACTGACCTTATACTAAATTGAAGGTCACACATCAGTTCACTTTATACATTCCACTGTACCGAAAACAAGAGAGAAGTCACAGGAAATAGTAACAACTACAATATAGCTAGGAGGAATTTGGAGTCAAATGACTAAATACAACAAATATTAGGAAAAACTGTTGTCAGTCTGAGTTTCATTAAAAGAATCTTAAGGAAAGTGTAATGCATTCATGAACGAAATGGCTTCGAAAACACTTCTTCCAGCGGATCTTGAACATTGCTCATCAGTGGGAGACTTTCCTTTCCTTTTTAGTGCGTTTCTTCTCCTCTTGTTTTGCCTCTGTATGTGAGGATTTGGAACTGCGTCAGGTCTGTGTCTTTTAGCCGTTCTCCTTGTTCACTGTCCGTCTTCGTCCCTTCACCGCATGCGTTCCTGTTTCTATGCGTTGGGCGCTAATGACCACGCTGTTTAGCGCCCGAAAACCTCAAACCACACACACACACACACACAAACAAACACACACACACACACAGACACACACACACACACACACACACACACACAGACCACATACTATGTATGATTAATAGAAGAGTTACCTAAGATTCTATGAAGAGCACCATGTTTCGTCAAATGATACTTTGGTAAGTCTTGGGCGTTAAAGAGGTGATCAACAATCTGCAACGGCAGATAGTACTAGAGACGCTCTGTGCATCATGGAAAAATTTACTGCTGAAATCAGAGAGTGCCCACTACAAGAAGAATCGGACAACATAGTTCTTACTCCTATATAAGTCCTGTGAAATGACCTCGGCGAAAAAACAGAGACCAGTACTGACAATGCATAACAGTTTCTGCATCATTATTCTGTGTTTAGGTGTTAACGGTACATCTGCGCCTATGGTACATCTATAGGTTGCAAGGCACGGAATGGCTTGTCGCTGTCGGTACCTGTTCCATCAGCCATTGCCCTTTCGTGTTCCAGTATGAAGAAACATAGTCGACGGAGCTCTGTTTTAGCCACAGCATCCCTTAATCTTACCGTCGTGGTCATTAAAAGAGATGTATATCAGAGTAGAAAACTTTCCTCTTAACTCGTTTTTTATAGTGAAATGTCAGAAAGTTGTAACTAAGAATCTCTACGATGGGCAAAGCCTCTCTTGCAGCGTCTGGCACTGGAATTCCATGGGCGCTTCTATTGTGCTATCACCCTTACTACAGAAATAAATTATGGATCGTGCAGTGTAACACCTCGGTTCAGTTTACAGTGATAAAAGCTATAGTAACAATAATTTAAAATTAAGAATAGAATTTTTAGAGGGGAAAATAGTGTAGAATCAGAGTTCGCTAATTGCAGATCAAAATTATAGTATATCAGCAAGTAGTTTAACGTCTAAGTACAGCAAAGTCACGGAAGCGCTCCGTCATGGAGAAGGCAGTGACATTAAACTCTTGTGATGAAAAACCTATAAAAAGGTCTGATCGTCATTATTGCCGCCTTTTTTTCCTTGATTGTTTCGATAAATGGCGGGGAACACGTGTCAGTCAGCGAGACAATAATTAGATTGGACTTTATCGTGTTAAGATTCACGATAAACTGTTAGAATATTACAGAGATAAAAAGTGATGTAGTGTACGATCTCTGACTGTTGGTAGCAACGGAGTATTAAGGGGAGTTTAGGACTTTAGTGCTAGATTGGAACTTTACGGACATATACACTACAGAAACTCAAATTATCTGCTGATACGAATGAATTCAGAGGTACCGGTATTCAGATATTAACATGTGGACTTTTGAAAGTGTCGTGTGCCGTTAGTTGCGAATCTGGACGTAGAGCGCGTGCATATCGGCATTTGCGGACTATTTATATTCCTCCAAGCTAGGAACCTTTAAATAGACCATCATCTATCACCATCTTAATCCTTGAATATAGATAGGAAGTGAAGAGTGTTGAAGACTGTTGTACTTATTTAATTTACCTTGTACTACTCAGTGAAAGTTTTATGGAACCGAAGCTATTCAGCAGTAAGTCAGCACCATCTAGCGGAAAGCGTAGGCATTAACTAACACGCTAACTGAAGTGAATGTTTACGTGTTTTACGTACTGCTTAATATGAACGTCCCCATTCCCTCCGAAAGGTGGCGCAGGCTGTCTTAATCATAAAAGGGCAGAGTTTTAGCCGGGCAAATTACTAAATAAAAGCGATTTTTACAAGACTCGCAGTAATAGCAAAACACAAGGTCCGCACCTCATCGGAGAGTCGTCGCTGTTACGTCGGGAAGTAAAGCTGGAAAACCTACCGACGATACGTATCTACGAGCAGACGTCGACGTGGAGTACCTAAAAGGGAACCACAAGAGAGTTGGGGATGCTTTAGCAGTTATTCTTTGTCCCATTAATTGATTCAATCTAGTAACTGTCTCCAACAGTCGGACAATACTCATATGTGTTGTTAGAAAGATGAGTATTAAAATCGTAACTGTTTCAGCAATTTGGTGGCTTCATATTCCGTGTATTATGAATCTAGAAATATCATGAAGCATTATGTCATTGCAATAGCGTTTCGTGAGTTCTCAAATGGAATTAAGAAAACCGTGCCGTGCCATTAAAGTAAAAGCGTTGTGCATTATTTCGTCGAATAAAAATGTCAACATTGTTAATCGTGTAAAATAGTACTAGACCCTAAGCCCAACAGTCCCATATTTCACTTTATTTAACCATTTATGAAATATCAAGGACCTCCTCTTTCGAAACAACACGTTGCATATCATGCATGACTATCAGACGTCGTTTTTTACTACAGATTGCTCCTGGCTCATATTAATTTTCTAAATATATGTGTAGGTTTTCGTAGTTTACTTCATTTGCTCCACGCAGCATAACCCTTCTTCTCCTCAGTATCGTACAAGAGATCATGTCAAATCCTACAGCAGCAGTTCAGTAGGATTCGATGATTCCAAAATTGAGGTCATGGTTCATGTGGCGTTTCAGCTGTGATTGCCTCCTGCGACAGCGCTGAAATATCAGCTGATGTGCGGCTATTGTTCGGTGTCTATCTTCCGCTAATAAGAGCAGTCGTCTTCGGATGAGCGTTCGATAACTAATCTCTGGGAGTGGTACTCGCAGTAAGAAATACACAGGGACCACTGCGGACGGTGAAAGCTGTAGCAGTAAACACACGAATATTGCGTAGCCTACAGAGACAGCGCCCATTACATGGGAAGTGCAGCATCAAGACAAGACGATATTCAGAGAGCACATAATACGTTTCTGGGAACTGGGAGTCGACAATAGTGCAGAGGCGGAGAAACGCGGGAAGGACAGAGACAGAGAGAGAGAGAGAGAGAGAGAGAGAGAGAAAGAGAGAGAGAGGGAGAGAGAGATGGAGAGAGTAACAGAGGCACTACTTACAAGGAGAACACGGAAAGTGCTATAAACCTACTTCCCAGAAATTTCGCACAGTGGAAGCGGGGTGAAAACGAGCGAACACGTGTCGTGGCTTATCCGTAGATACTCGACCGTATCCGAGAAAACTGCAGTCAAAATTTCCGAAGCATTTTAGATGCTTTTTAAAGTGCAATAAGTTCAACTGAGGTGTTGGCACAGTGGGCAGTGGCTCGAGTTTACACTTTTGCGCACCGAGTACTAAACCAGATTATTGTTTCCATTTTACTCTTTATTTTTCATTTATCTACCCATGTTCGTAGAACGTTACTACATGAATGTTTCTGATTGAGTTAGGGGATAAAATGGAGTTATACTAACTGCATAACTGCAGCTGTGTTTTACGATAAGCGCCATTCATTTATTACACACATGAACCAAAACGTTGTGTTCATCTGCCTAATATTATGTTTAGCCTAACTGTCTTTGGATTGAAGTACATCACTGGTTTTGCTTATCAGAGATCCGACAGTTCGTTAGTGGATTTCTGGAAGTATGTGGCATTAGGGCATTAGATATCTAGCCGCTGTTTTGCGTACACTGTGACTGCACCCGATAGCAACCCAGAGGGTTTCATAGGATTTAAATCAGCCAAATTCTGTCACCAGGACATCAATGTGAGTTCACCATAATGCTCCGCAAGCCACTTAGAGCGGTTCGGGCACCCAGACACGGACAATTATACTGCCGAACGATGAAATCGCCGTCGGGGAAGAAAAAAATGGTTCAAATGGCTCTGAGCACTATGGGACTTAACATCTTAGGTCATCAGTCCTCTAGAACTTACAACTACTTAAGCCTAACTAACCTAAGGACATCACACACATCCATTCCCGAGGCTGGATTCGAACCTGCGACCGTAGCAGTCGCGCAGTTCCGGACTGAAGCTCCTAAAACAGCTCGGCCACCGCGGCCGACGTTGGGGACGACATCAAGCATGAAGAGATGCAGGTGGTTCGCAGCTGTCAGTATGTCATCGATTACTATCACAGGTCCCACGCAAGCGCAGGAAATCATCTCCCAAAGCATAACATTACTTCCAGCAGCCTGCGTCCTTGAAGCGCTGCACGTTTGGAGACGCCTTGATGACGGCGTTTATGGAGACGACCATAGAGTAAGTGTAGCAAAAATGCAGTTCACCCGAAGAACCGACACGTTTCCACTGATCGATGGTGGAATCCCGATGGTTCGGGACCCTCTGCAATTGCAGTTGACGATGTCGGTGTGTCAATATCACTGCCCAACTCGATGTTCAATAATGTACGAAGAAAAGTGTGCTCCGAAATTCTTTCGTGTGCGCCACGACTGTGCTCTTTCTGCAGAGATGCCACAGATCACCATATATCCTGCTTCACCGAGCAGACAGCCCCCCCGAACCCCACGTTCTGTGAAGAGTCGTAGAATCCAACCACTTAGCGTTTCGTATTGCTTTCACTGTCCTTCCACCCTTTTTCGCAGATGCTCTCGACAGCAGTACGTGAGCGTTCGACCAACTTCGCCGTTTTAGAGATACTAGTTCACAGGTTTGCGTAATAATAATCTACTCTTTGCCAATGTCGCTTATCTCAATGTATTTCCCCATTTGCTGCTCATATCTTCGCTAGGGTGATCTCCGTGTCTGCACCGCCTGCATATTTTTTTTTACTGCGCCACGTGAACGCAATTCCACTAGACGGCGTCCAACGTCGCGGTGGACTGTGGTCATAAAGTGTGTGTAGTCCATTGCTTTCTGTTCACACTGAGAAATTGGGAACGATGTGTTTCTCCCAAGAGCACAAAACCAGCTGTACACTTCACAATCGATGAATACAAGCATCCTTGCAAACTGCGGGAATATACGGGTATATTTCTCACCAACCGAATCCCACATATCGGGAACAAGTAAAAAACACAAAAAAATGAATTTCACTTAAAAAACAATTAAAATTTTCCTGTTTCATTTATTTATTTTGCGCATTCGCGTAGTAATCTTCTTCAGACATGGGTAAATAAATGGAAAAAAGAACCAGTTATTGGATGTGGAATCGGGCACAAATCTGTGAAGCAACGTCAACTGAACCAGATATGTGCTAAAAGGTACATAAAGTACCTCGAAAACTTTGCTGTAGCCACTGGTATGTCGAGACAAGTTTTTGCTTATGTTGACTCGTCTTACACCGAGCGAAGTTTCTGGAAAATCAGGTTATGGCGCTTGCCGTATTCTCCTAGTCAGATGGTGAGGAGGAGGTAGGGGGAAGGAGGCAGGAACAGACGATGGTGAGTGCACTTTCGCTGTCTGTGGAAAGTGAGTCTACCATTTAGAGATTGTGGATGTTGTTGTGGTCTTCAGTCCAACGACTTGTCAGATGCAGCTCTCCATGCTACTCCATCCTCTTGCAAGTCTCTTTATCTCCGAGTAACCACTGCAACCTACATCCTTCTGAATCTGCTTAGTGTATTCATCTCTTGGTCTCCCTCTATGATTTTTACCCTCCACGCTTCCCTCTAATACTAACTTGGTGATCACTTGATGCCTCAGAATGTGTTCTACCAACCGATCCCTTGCCCCAGTCAAGTTGTGCCACTAATTCCTGTTCTCCCCAATTTTATTCAGTTCCTGCTCATTAGCTACGTGATCTACACATATAATCTTCAGCGTGTCCTTCCCAAGTAGCTGAGTGGTCAGCGCGACAGAATGTCTAACCGAAGGGCCCGGGGTCGATTCCCTGCTGGGTTGGAGATTTTGTGTTGTGTTGTGCTAATCATCATCATTTCATCCCAACCGTCGTGCAAGTCGCCGATGTGGGGTCAACTCGAAAGAATTGCACTTGGCGAATTGTCTATCTGACGAGAGGACCTAGTCCCACGATATTGACGTATACATCTTCAGCATTCTTATGTATCACCACATTTCGAATGCTTCTATTTTCTTCTTGTCTAAACCGTTTATCACCCATGTTTCACTTTCATACATGGCTACACTCCATACAAATACTTTCAAAAAATACTATCTGACACTTAAATCTAAACTCGGTACTAACAAATGTCTCTTCTTTAGAAACGCTTTTCTTGCCATCGCCAGTCTACATTTTATATCCTCTCTGCTTCGACTATCATCACTTAATTTGTTGCCTAAATAGCAAAACTCATCTACTACTTTAAGTGTCTTATTTCCTAATCTGATTCCTTCAGGATCAACTGTTTTAATTCAACTGCATTCCGTTATCCTCGTTTTCCTTTCGTTTATGTTCATCTTATATCCTCCTTTCAGGTCTATCTCCATTCCGTTCAACTGCTCTTCTAAATTCTTTGCTGTCTCTGACAGAATTACAATATCATCTGTAAACTTCAAGGTTTTTATTTCTTCTTGCTGGATTTTAATTCCTACTCCAAATTTTTCTTTTGTTTATTTTATTGCTCGCTCAATGTACAAACTGAATAACATCGCGGATAGGCTACAACCTCGTCTCACTGCCTTCTCAGCCACTGCTTTCCTTTCGTGCCCCTCGACTCTTTATAACTGCCATCTGGTTTCTGTACAAATTGTAAATAGCTTTCCACTCCACGTATTTTACACCTGCCACCTTCAGAATTTGAAAGAGAGCATTCCAGTCAACACTGTCAAAGGCTTTCTCTAAGTCTAAAAATGCTAGAAACGTAGATTTGACTTACCTTAATCTATCTTCTAAGATAGCTCTTATGGGCAGTGTTGCCTCGCTTGTTCCCACATTTCTACGGGATAGAGGTCGGCTTCTACCAGTTCTTCCATTCGTCTGTAAAGAATCCGTGTTAGCATTTTGCAGCCGTGAATTATTAAACTGATCGTTTGGTAATTTTCACAACCGTCAGCACCTGCTTCCATTGGAATTGGAATTATTACATTACCCTTGAAGTCTGAGGGTGTTTCGTATGCCCCATACCTCCTGTACACCAATTGGAAGACTTTTGTCATGGTTAGCTCCCCAAGGCTATCAGTAGTTATAACGGAGTGTTCTCTACTCCCGGGGATTTATTTCGACTAGTTCTTTCAGTGCTCTGTCAAATTCTTCACGCAGTATCATAACTTCTATCTCATTTTCATCTACGTCCTCTTCCATTTCCATAACATTGCCCTGAAGTACATCGCCCTTGTATCGACCTTCCATATACTGCTTCCAACTTCCTGCTTTCCTTTCTTTGGTCAGGACTGATTTTCCAACTGAGATCTTGATATTCCTACAACTGGTTCTCTTTTCTCCAAACTTCTCTTTAATTTTCCTGTAGGCTGCATCTATCTTACTACTAATGATTATGCTTTCCTTGTCCTCTAGCCATTTTTGCTTAGCCGTTTTGCATTTGTTGTCGAGCTCATTTTTGAGACGTTTTTATTCCTTTCTGATTGCTTCATTTACTCTATTTTTATATATTCTCCTTTCATGAATGAAATTAGATATCTCTTGTGTTACCCAAGGATTTCTACTAGCCCTCGTCTTTTTATATACTTGATCCTCTGCTGCCTACACTATTTCATCATTCAAAGCTACCCATTATTCTTCTACAGTATTCTTTCCCCCTGTTCTTGTCATTCGTTCCATAATGCTCCCTCTGAAATTCTCTACAATCTCTGGTTCTTTTAGTTAATCCAGGCCCCTTGTCTTTAAATTCCTACCTTTTTGAAGTTTCTTCCATTTTAATGTTCATAACCGATAGGATGTGGTCAGAGTCAACATCTGTCCTTGGAAATGTCTTACAATTTAAAACCTGTTTCAGAAATCTCTGTCTTACCATTATGTAATCTATCTGAAAACTTGTGGTGTCTCCACGCCTCTTCCAAGTAGACGATCTCCTTTCATTGTTCTTAAACGAAGTGTTAGTAATGATTAAATTATGCTCTGTACAAAATTCTACCAGTCGGCTTCCTCTTTAATTCCTTTCTGCCAGTTCATATTCACCTAATACCTTTCCTTTTCTTCCTTTCCCTAATATCGAATTACAGTGCCCCATGATTATTATATTTTCATCTGCCTTAACTATCTGAATAATTTATTTTATCGCATTATACATTTCTTCAATCTCTTCATCATCTGCAGAGCTAGTTCGAATATCTCTTCATCGTCTGCGGAGCTAGTTCGCATATAAAATTGTACTGATGTAGTAGTCATGGGCTTCGCGTCTATCTTGGCTACAATAATGCGTTTAGTGTGCTGTTCCTAGTAGCTTATCCACTTTCCTATTTTTTCTTTTCATTATTAAACCTACTCCTGCATTACTTATATTTGGTTTTGTATTTATGTATTTCACCTGACCAGATGTCTTGTTCCTCCTGCCACCGAACTTCACTAATTCCCACTATATTTAACTCCAACCTATCGACTTCCCTTTTTAAATTTTCTAGCCTACCTGCCAGATTAAAGAATCTGACATTGCATGCTCCGATCTTTCTCCTGATAACGAGGTCATCCTGAGTACTCCCCACCCGGACATCCGAATGGGGGACTATTTTACCTCCGGAATATTTTACCCAAGAGGACGCCATCATCATTTAACCACACACTAAAGTTGTATGCCATCGGGGAAATTTACGGCTGTTGTTTTCCCTTGCTCTCTGCCATTCATAGTACCTGCACGGCTATGCTGTTTTGGATGATGCTGCAAAGCCAGTTCGATCAACCATCGAGACCGTTGCTTTTCCAACTACCGAAAAGGGTGGTTCCCCTCTTCATGAACCACAAGTCCGTCTGTCCTCTAAACAGACAGCCCTCCGTTGAGGTAGCACCTACGGTACGGCTATCTGTACCGCTGAGGCACGCAAGGCTACCTGTCAAGGCTACCTTGTACCTCTTTTATCTTTGTGTAATTTGGGAAGATAAATGGTTATTTTATAGGTATCCGAGCACTGAAGGTGACGAAAAGCATGCGTAAGGAGAAGGAAGAGATTAGTGTTTAACGCCCTGTTGACAACGAGATGATGAGAAACGGAGCTTAACCTCAGACTAGGGTAAGGTGGGGGCCGAAATCAGCAGTGCCCTTTGTAGCCGCCCTCCGTCGACTTCTCTGACAGAAGATATATGTTATTATCTACTGTATATGCTCGAATTTTAGTTATATCTATAAGTCAGATGTGGCAGCCATAAACATCTGTACTGTAACGGCGACTAAATTTCGGGTTTTCATGATAATTAATGTTAACGTTTTGCTCAGTCTATCACCCTTCATTTTTTGCATGATAATTAATGTTAACGTTTTGCTCAGTCTATCACCCTTCATTTTCTACTGCGTTACCGAAGACATGATAGTTAATAACACATAATTATGAAAGTCACTTTAGTTTCTTTATTAATAACATTCAATAATAAATAAATGATCATAAACGACTGCGTTTTGTATAGAGGGAAAATGAAGGTTGATCGTACGATTACTCTCAGCAATTATGGCAACTAAAATGTCCGTTATTTTTATAGTTCGTCACTCAAAAATATTATAGCAAGGACTATGATCCATTACTATACTTCGATGCAGTCATTCAAACTGCGTACGCTTTTATTATCACAAAGCTATGTTTCCTGTCCCGTTCTCATATTCAGTTTACCGTCCCTTCGTATAGTTCACAGAACCAGTTATCAGTTATTCACTATATGCTACAGTTTAGTACTGAGCGCTACTTTGTCTCGCGCACACAATTCCTCAGATATTCTCAGTCCGTGACCTACGGCAGTAGTGTGTCCCGTATAAATTAGCCGTAGTCAATTTCCTTGCAATGTAACAAAAGTTACCTGATCCCTTCCGTAGCATATCCAACGGAAATGCACGTTAAACCCTCTTTGATTTCCATGAAGCGCTACTATGCTGCGGGCTTTATTCTGATGAGAGGTTGTATATCAATAATTTTCATTAAAAATTTTTCAGTGCTATTAATTATTATCGAAATTATCGATCACTTCTCCCCTATATGAAAATAAGCATAATAATACTGTTCTTAATTAAAACAGCGGTTATACATTTCAAGTGGACCATCCCGCCATTTATGTGAAGCGACTTATGGAAATCACGGCAAACCTAAATCAGGATTGTCGGATGCGGATTCGAACCATCGCGCTCTCAAATGCGAGTCCACTGTGCCATGCACCACCTTGTGCAGTAAAAGCATACTCAAAGTACCTTGTCTAGCAATGTATGACCATAACAAAAGAAAGTTAAAAATGAAAGGATGTTTGCGAATGAATTGTCGACAAGGATATGGAAGGGTTTGTTGTTACCTGCATTGCTTCGACGGCACAATGTCCTAATGCTCTATCTAGCTCAAGAGCGTTTTCTCTGATGAATTTTTCATATGTATTTATATACACTGACTGACAAAAGAAGTGAGACACTGAAGACATTGTCGGATGCCAAAGTAAGTTCGTAAACGCATGCACCGTGGTCGGATATTAACTGGTTCGAGTTGGAAGTCTCTGCGTCAGATAAAAGAGCCGCCAGGGAAGATTAGTTTTGTTCTCGTTCAGTGTTTCTACCAGACCTGAATAGGAAAATAAAGAACTTGAACAGAATTGTCAGTCGTTTCAGTGATCATTGTGAGAGACACTGAGATGGCGCGTACTTGTATGAGACAGCTTCATCATCACCTGACGAAGTTCGAAAGCGGCGTCAGTATGGATCTCACTTCTGATCGACTTGTCGAAATGCACCAGTTCAGATCTGTGCAGCATTTGGATGTGACAGCGGTTTGGTGTTGGACAGCATGGGAAAATAAGGGCAGCTACACACCTCTTCAATATTCTGGTTACCCACGTGTGACCAGGATGACCAGCGAATGCGAGGATGATCTACGGCCTGGTGGTACGTACCATTCTTCCACTGTTTTGCAGAGGCAGAGCGGTGTTACTCCTGGCGCCATGCTGTGCGGAGCTGTCACGTGTGACTCCAGGTCACAGCTGTTACCGATTGACGTAACTGTTACCTGACAACGGTACTTCACGGACATCCCACTTCCTCACGTGTTACCTCTCATGTGGCAGTATCATGGTGATATTTTGGAACTGGCCAACGCTATCTGTACATGACATGTGTCTCTATGAACTGTTTGAGTGATGTTGAGATACTTCTGTGGCAAGAAAGATCCCCAGATCTGTCCCCGACAGAATATACAGGGTGTTTCACTAAATGTGTTTGCCACTGTAAGTTAAGAATCAATAGGCGACGGAATAATTTATTGCGGTAGGTCACCATAAGTAACGTTACTCTATCTACGGAGCTATGAACATAGTTTATTTTGGTATTATCCAAAGAGTTACAGAAAAAGATACAATTTTTTTAATGGAACAATAATTGTTCCTATCATGCACTGGAATCAGTAACACCAGATGTGTCTACATCAAATTAAAATACATTCCTGTCACTTTTAATTTGGGAGCTACAACCCTTCAATGTTTCAGGGGAAGATACCACACACGCTGCGCATATCGCAATGTGCCTTCTAAATGTGGTGAGGCAGAGTTGTAACGTCACCGGTGTCACGGAGCGAGAAGCTTCCGCGATGCTCTGTTAGACTGCCGACTGTCGCCGCACACGGTCGTATACTCGACAGTTCGAGCCACACTGTAAGTAGGCTGTTTAGGTTTCTTTATTGGTAACGCCACGTAGCTCTCTGTATGAAAATCAATTGTTGCGGACGCAATGTCACTCACACCGGCTGGGCTTGAGAAAAGTAACACAGAAGGCAACCTCGAGAAAAGTTTCAGTATTCTTTACATTTAGAAAGTCGCCTCTGAAAACTTCATCAGCACGTCTTTAAAGGACATTGCTCATGAACAAGATAAAGATGCGATTTGAAAAGACATCAAAAGTAAATGGCATGAAAAGACGCACACTCAGATTCGGCATTATTATCTGGTTAGAAACAACATACTCTTCAAACGGTGCACTGTTGATGACGAGCTATGAGTACTTTGCATTCCAAACGATTTTGTTAATAAGCTCATTTGGTACACTCATTTCAGCTACGCTCATTTTGGTCCACGAAAATGTTATCATATTCTTCGAACGACTTGTTATTTTAACAATATGGAAAAGAGAATTCGAAGAGTTTTGTCTATTTGTGAACTTTGTCAAAAGGCGAAACCTTCTACTATCTCACATCGTGCTCCGTTGTTCCCTATCATTCCTTCTAAGTTAAAAGAATTTGCTGCTGTTGATCTCTTGGGACCCTTTGTCAGAACATCGAATGGATTTTCGTACGTTCTAGTCGCTGTTGAACTTACTTCAAAAGTTGTATCTTTCGCTCCGTTACGTAAAGCCACTGGACGGTCTGTATCCAACGCCTTTGTTAAAAGTTTTTACGTGAAGTTGGACACGTTAGTAAAGTCATTTCAGATAACGGACCGCAATTCAGATCTGCTGTTTGGTCACGCATGCTTCGTAACCATAAAATCAAATCTGTTTTTATTTCATTGTACCCACCACTCTGTAACCCGTCTGAACGGATTATGAAGGAAATCAATAAGCTTTGCAGACTTTATTGTCACAGAAAGCATCAGCATTGGGACAGATATTTACACACATTTCAAAACGTGCTGAATGAAATGCCTCATGACTCCACTGCTTTACCACCAATTCTTTTACTGAAGAATGAAGAACCACCGAACAGAATCAGAGAGCTTGTACCTTTCCAAAATACACGTAAACTTCGACACAAAGACATAATTGATTTGGCTATTAGAAATATAAAATATGCAGCAGACAAAAGGAGAAAATTACACGGTAAAGCAAATACAAAGAAATTATATATTGGTCAGAAAGTTCTCATTAAAGCTCATTCATTGTCACATAAGAAGAAACACTTGAGTCAGAAATTCTTTCTAGTTTTCAATGGACCTTACAGAATCCAACGTATACCGCATGACAATTGCGCTTAAGTTGATACTCTGCGTACTAGGAAGAGTAAAGGTTTACACCACATTTCACATATAAAACCGTTTATTGAAAGATAATCTGCTTTTTAACTTTGTCTTTGCCATAAAATTTTTCACCTCACATTTCTAGTATGCTTTATCAGACTTAGAAACTGTTAACATGCAACAATGTTTGAAGTTAAATATCCTGTCAAGAACCAAGAGAACTTATTTAAACAGAAATTACGAATGCATTGTTATAGTGAACAGACGACACAGTGTTGTTATTTGTATATTCTTGCTTGTTAGTTTCACTATCACGTAACGACTATAAGGCTCACATACTTAGAACATATACTGGCACTGCTAATGAGATTTTATGCAACATTTTGGTTTACTTGAAAAGACATTCTTTATTTGAAGTACTTTTTGTGGGATTAAAGAAGGCTTAGCATTTGGTTTCTTTGACAGCTACACGATTATATCACGACGCTACTAATGTGTGACACAATTTACATTGTTGCTTTTGTGCTGTATCTGTTTTATATCTGCATAGTTTTTCTGAATTCGTCTGAAAAGGAAACATGTTTTAGTAGTAACTTTTGTGGTATAGCTACAATGGGACAGCCTTTTCTGTAGCACAACAATACTTTACAGTGCAGTACTTACTTCATCACGGCAATAAGCGTAACAACTACGATATCTGTACGCATAGCAATTCACTTCGTTTATTACGAGGTAAGTACATTGACTTCTACAGAACTTAGCTTTCGGAGGACGGTAATTACGACACTTGGCACATTTTTTACCCTCAAGTAATGACACAGATTATGTTACAACAAGACGCACAAGTTAGCGCCGCAGTACACGTATTTGAGTGATGAATTTTGATCTTAAAACATTTATTTTTAAAGATTTTTGAATTACAAAGAAAGTTTTCCGTGATACATTTCATTCCATTTCTGTAATCAGTAACACCTGAGGGTATAATTACATTAATCCGCAGGGGGTACACGCCTACTTTGTGTACTATGTGTCTGGCAAACACAAGGAGTCCTAGCTAATATGGTATTTGCTTATACAACTTTACACATCGGTACCATAATTCTCTTAGACATAAATTACACAGCTATCTGATCATTTAACTGAGAGAGACAAACATTTATTTTACTACATCAGTCACAGATGTTTATGTAATTACACCATTGGATAACTTCACACTTATGAAATTGTATTTTGTCTGTGCATTGTGAACTGTTCATATTTTTCGGAACCATTGTGATACTATGAGAGCTTTGAATGATTTATTATGTATGGGATCATGATTCTAAAGTACGTTTGAGGTAGATGTCACTATTGAAATGAGCAGAGATTATTCTTTAGGTTATGAAATTACTGCAGAAAGCTACCACGTTTTTGAGATTTGGCTGAGTTTTTATGATGTTACTATTATGATGACAACGTGTATTATGCTGTTGAGGTATGTTTATGATCAATAAGCTGATGATATATGAGGAATTTGATTATGCTACGTATTTATTATGATGAAATATTGAAGAAGTGTCGACAAATATGTATATGTGTAATAAGGTAAGGAATAATGAGTAGTGGTTAGGGACTCTGCCTTTTGGAAAAGGATGTTGGAAACCAAGAATCGTACTTTATGAGTTATTAAATGTGTGTAAATGCGTGAATGTATCAGAATGCTGGCGAAAATTTTTTGGACGCTGTTATATTTATAGGATTTTGTTTCTACACATTTGTAACACAAATTCTCGAACTGTGAAATTTTTATATGAGACTGGCACTGTAGTGCAAACTGCTGTCGTAAATATTTCGCTAAGAAAGCCAAGTGGCCTTGGCGTAATGCATCGTGAGCGCGAGCTGTGCCAACTGCCTGGAGAAACAGCCATTAGGTGGAGAAAAAAGAGGCCATTACCTCGCTATGGACATTCCTTTGTAGAAAGCATCACAAATCCATACGCTCACTACTTGGAAACATATGATTACTTGTACTTTGTGCTACTTACTGAAATGCTTATGAATAGATGGGAAATATTCGTACATCTGCACACTTGATTATGAAAAGTGTCTGTCTATGAGAATTGAGAGAATTTCTACTATTTTATGAAATGCCTCATGACTACGAAATGACATTTTTATGCTTTACTTTGTACATAGTTATTATTTTATTTGATATCTGTTTTCCAGATGTGTTGCATCATTGGTTGTATAAAATAAAATTAAATGCATTTGCTAATGTGAACACTTTCTGTCGACAGATTTGTTAGATAATAATTTTATGATTCACATTCTTTGAAAAAAGGAGCACTTGGAATGGAAAGAACAATATGAAGGGATTAATAACAGTAACTGCACACATAATTTTCTTTTCAACAACTTGGTAATTTTTTTGGTAGAGTAAGTTATCATGATGCATCACTCTAGTGTTAAGATGTGACATAGGTATTAGACATGGCCATCTTCACTGTAATATTTTTTCTACTTGAGCTTTGTCATGTTTAAATATAAGTTATAGCATTTGCTGCTGCTGTTTGCGAGGCATACTGCTACTAAATTTCACTTTGTATTACTCTGTTAAGCCAGTATTACTACTGATTTATTTTTCTTGTTTGCTGCACATTGCCTTATATTAGTTGTAATATTGCATTTGCATTGCTAATTTAGATATACTGCTGCTTGATTTGCCAATTGGCATCTTTTTGTCATTGCTGTTTGTATTAACTGTTTTGTGCTGCTGCATTGCCTCGTCCCTTAGTTTAGCATGTGAGCTCAGTAGTGTAACATCTGAAACGTCCCCTTAGAAAAATTATACACGACTGTGCTTAAACTGACACACAATATTTTTAGCGCAACGCAATCTGACTTTCAATAATCCCTACAAAAGAATGGCCCTGACTAACATTAACCTATACCTTTCACAAATCACTTACCTTACAAAAAATCTTCGTTACTCGAACAACTGCAATACAGCGAGCACCACTACTGCCAGCTAAATAAAAGATTCAAACTACGGAAGGCACTAACTACTGATAGGTATAGTTAGCAAATGAAAGATTTTAATAGAGAACAAACAGCGTATTTACCTTAATAGTCAAAATATATATGATAGTTCATGACATCCAGTCTTACAAATTACAAAACTCCGCCATCTCTCTCCCCACGTCCACCACTGCTGGCGGCTCACCTCCAACTGCGCAACGCTACGCGCTGTTAACATCCAGCTGCCGCTGCCCGACACTGCAATGGCAGACAACAATGCAAACTAGCCACAGACTGTGCACAGCACAGCCAGTGATCCTTCATACAGAGCGCTATGTGGCGTTACCAATAAGAAAACCTAAACAGCCCACTTACACATCTACGAGATAAACTTTTGGCTACAGTGTGACGAGAGGAAATTTTGCCTCTAACAGTTATAAACATTATCCATTCGACATGTGAAAAAATAGTGAAAAAGATTCCAAATATTAATTATTTATATAGTATACTATGCTGTAATTAGACATATCGATGTGTCTTATACAAAGACAATGTTAATTTAAATTCCTTTTATGATCTTTTTGATCTGCGTTTGTCTTCCTTTGTTTTTACCTTTTGTTGGATGGCTTTTGTAGGTTCAGCACGCAAGACGCATATCAATCTGTGGTCTGTTAAGAAATTGTAATTATTTGTTTATTATTACTTGAAAATAGAGTTCATTAATATTATAAATATGAGTGAATAATTATTTGTAGCTTTAATTCCTCTCTCAGTAAGCATTATTTGTGTTAATTATTTCTTTCCGCTCCATCGAGCGCAGCCATTGATGATAGCGATTTGTATTGCGTTTTTGTCTGTGTTTTACTTAGAAACAAGTCAAATGTTTGCTTGATGAGGTCTAAATACTGCACAATATGAAAGTATAGTTTATGGCGTTTGATAAAGATTTTAAATATTTACTTATTTGCTCTAACAATAGAAAATCTCTATCAATTTTCTGCCGCCATCTTAACAATATTTACAGTGGCAAATTCTAATTACGAAACTCAGCAGACATAAATTCTGAACGTAATACAAATGTGTAACATAAATGTGCACCGGTAGTCCCGAACTCATTTTAATGAAAATAATTCGAATCAGAATGGTTCTTTAAAAACAGTGCTCATAGCACGATCGTTACAACAAACTTTTCTAGCTGATGTATGGAGCCGAAATTAATTACGCACGAGTTGCAAAGAATACTGTTTCAGGTAACATACGTCAGTGTTGTGCGCGGCTGATGTTCTGTGGTTTTAATGATCATTTTGCTGAAGATAACTGTTTCCGTCATAATCCATAGTTGTATAGAATCTGTTGCATGAACTGTGACTCAGTGACATTTACACAACTTTCAGACAACACTTTAAAACGGCGTTAACTTGGAGTTCTTTAGCATCTTGATCACATCTTTCGCTGGGAGAAAAATTATTTAGTAATTAGTCAATGTAAGAAAATAAGAGTATAATTTTCATTTACAAATTAGTCAAATACCAAACCACTGAACAACACAGCGAACGCCACAATAGATTTAAGATAGCTGAAGAGGGGGTAGACTATATAAGAAACTGTGATGAATTGTGTGAAGTTGATGTTTCGAAAGTTATTCTGGCCTTTTATGTATTTACTTATGTCATAATTCCTGTAACACTGATGTATTTGTTATTTTGGTTCTTTTCTAAGGCCTGTATTACTACAAATGTTATCTGATTTTTTATGTTTTTAATGATGTTTTCTGCACCTTTGTAGTTGTATTTGCATGTTATAAAATTGTAATTGAAACCAGTTCATCAAATTAAGTTACTTGTAAGCATTCATTTCACTGCACATATATCTGTTGGTCATAGTATATGCACAATATGTGAAGAAAAGGGACTGTTAGTGCTTGCATGTGTGTTAATAATTCAGCAAGGGACTGGTTGACAGCATTGCTGGTTCTAAGGACAATTTCAAAAACTTTGTGAGTGAACAAATGGTGGTTATGGACTTGTTATATTGTCCGCAAGACTCTTCTATGGTGATTGTGCACCTGCACAGCCGCAACGGATGGCTGCTAGCCATCTCTACAAGGACTACAGTGGGTCTACACCTTTGATGACTCACCAATACCATTATTTCTACAAGGACTGCAGTGGGTCTGCACCTCTGGTGGCCCACCAATACCATACTCTCTACCAGGTCTACAGTGGGTCTGCTCTGTGATGACCTACCTACCAATATTCTTCAAAACTTCAACTGACTCTGCTGTGGGTTTGCTCTGTTGTGGCCCATTACCTGTCTGCAAGTCAAGAGTCATCACTGTCTTTCCGTTGGAAGGACAACACTACTTCTTCAAGACTGCGTGGATATCCACTTATTCCGTGTGCATTCTCGTTTACTGCTCAGACTCTGAGAAAAAAAGTCCACTGCAATTTTACTGTGCTGAATGATCAGGACTGTCTTTATGGACTGTGAGAAAATTTTAGCTTTTGACCAACATTGTATCAATAAGTGTGTGCATTTGATATCTTTGTTATTGTAATTATGACAAATTTGATCAAATCATTATTGGCCACTGCCCAAAACAATTTGTAAAATTTTTTGTGGGGAGCATGGGGGCTATGTAAGTAGGCTGTTTAGGTTTTTTTATTGGTAACGCCAAGTAGCGGTCTGTATGAAAATCACTGCGTTGCGCATTAGAGGTGAGCCGCCAGCAATGGTGGATGTGGGGAAGTGAAATGGCGGAATTTTGAGAGCGGATGATCTGGACGTGTGTCCATCAGAAACAGTACATTTGTAAGAAGGATGTTATGAACTGCTATATATATTATGACTTTTGAACACTATTATGGAAAATACATTGTTTGTTCTTTATCAAAATATGTCATTTTCTAACTATCTCTATCAGAAGTTTTGCCTTCAGTAGTTAGAATCTTTTATTTAGATGGCAGTAGCGGTGCTCGCTGTATTGCAGTAGTTCGAGTAACGAAGATTTTTGTGAGGTAAGTGATTTGTGAAAGGTATAGGTTAATGTTAGTCAGGGCAATTCTTTTGTAGGGATTATTGAAAGTCGGATTGAGTTGCTCTAAAAAATATTGTGTGCCAGTTTAAGCACAGTCATGTATAATTTTTCTAAGGGGACGTTTCAACACAAACAAACGGGGCTCAATATGGCACGGTTACTGACATCGGACAGTTACTGACATCGGCTGAAGATGACATACACGAACAACGAGTACATTGACATGTTACTGATGCTCAGCTAGTGCCGACACGATGCCACTGAAGCACCCATGGCGTACGCCGTGAGATATCCTGGGCGAAGAGCTCTGGCAGCCATTACGTTCTTACGTGCTGAACAACTACTTCGGGAAACAGCGAGCTAGGTAATGTGCCGCAGTAACAGACGAAGAACTGCAAGAAGTGAGGAGACTAAGGTGTTTGTTTTAGCTGCAGTACACCACGATCCTCATGTCAGCTTACAAGCCGTTGCTGCAGTCGCTGGTGTCCGTCTCCCATTTGTGTGGCATATAGTACACGGCCACAGGTTTTACCCGTACCGCCTGTCACTGACCCAGGAGCTGCATGGGAACCATTTCCGTGCGAGAGTTACATTCTGTGAATGAGTCCATGCATAATTTCATGCTGTAGCCTTTACAAGGTGCTATGTTCTCTGATGAGTCCACGTTCACAAATTATGGAGCAGTGAATCGCCATAACGTGCACTACTGAGCCGCAGACTATCTTCGGTGGGTACGATCAGTCGACCGTCACCCTAGGTGGTCTATTACCGTTTGGTGTGGAATCGTCGGAGATGAAATCATCGGTCCACACTACTATCCAGGTACACCGTCAGATGATTTATATCTATAGTCGACAGTTTTGATGGTCACCTTGAACGTGTATGCCTACACACGAGAGTCCATATGTGGATACAGCACGTTGGTCACCTAACCCATTCTGAGCTTGATGTTGTGGAACAACTAAACAACAGGTTTGCAGGAAGGTGGTTTGCGCGTCATTGTCCTCATTCATGGCTCGCAAGGTCGCCCAATTTAACACTATTAGATTTATTTTTGTGGGGATATCTAAGGGATCGTGTTTATGTCACTGAGCCCACATCCCCAGATGATCTAAAACGGCTCATCGAGGACGCATGTTGCTCTGTGACACCGGCGATGTTACATCTCGTCCGCAGATCATTTAGACGCGCGTTGCATTGTGCATTCAGGAACATGGGCACACATTTGAACATCTCATTTAAATCAACTTCTCGCCGCCAGACATCCGTCACCCGCCACACAGCAAGGTATTATGTACAGCGTGTGGTATCTGCCCCTGAAACTTTGAAGGGTTGTAGCTCCCAAACTAAGAGTGATAGGAATGGAATTTAAGTTGATGTATACACAGCTGCTGTTACTAATTCCAGTGCATCATAGAAACAACAATTGTTCTATTTAAACATGTTTTTGCTGTAACTCATTGGATAATAACACAATAAACTATGTTCGTAGGTCCGCAGACAGTGTGACCTTTCTTGTAGTGACTCCCGCAATAAATATAACCGCCGTCTATTACTTCGTAACTGACAGAGGCAAACATATTTAGTGAAACACCCTGCATATGCAGCCAACTTGGACGTCAGCTGCATTCCAGTGAACGTACGCGGGATATCAAAGACCAGTTACAACAGTTGTAGGTCAGCTTGCCGCAGGAGACTATATAACAGCGTTTACCGCCCATAACATTCGAATCAGTGGACGCCTCCAGTCCCGAGGAGAAGCAACGTAGTGCTGATAAGAGTGCTTTTACCAAGTTCTTTGTATATCTGACTCGATTTTGTAATCTGTGAAATGACAACAAATACCTCCTCACCTGGCGGAGTTTCGTATAGTTTCCTTCTCTCTTTCTGGATGCTTCACTTTTTTGTCAAATATTATGTGTATACATGAAGACGCTTTCTCGAGTGATAAGGTCTGCCTCTTACTTTAAATAATATACACTTTAAACGAGAACACCACTGACAGACTTTCTGAAGCTGTTCAGGGATACATTCCTACTATTTTGATTTAAGGGACCAAAATGTTACACGGTTATTGCGTTTTATTTTGTTACTTGCCGCAGCTAGCTTTGTGTCTGTATTGCCCTGAAAATAGTGCGCAACAGTGCAAACGTCAACGGTATACGCTTGCTTCTATTGGCTTACGGTAACTGTTGTTGATGACAGTAATGCCCCCTTTTAACTCGTTGCCCTGGAGTTCACATGCACTGCTGCTCGTTTCTGTTTAGGCTCCTGTTGTCCGGCAGTGTTAGTTGTTAGCGATAACATATCATTACTAAGGATAAATTTGCTGATGAAGAGAAGGACAATATGCACCTGGTGTATGGATTCACTGGATGCAATGAAACAGCGGCACAATGACACTACGCTGAACTGTTGCCGCGCCGACGGCAGCCATAGCGCAGCACTTACAGACTGGTGGTTATTCCATTACCCTGTTTCGTGCGTCCCACGTTTGGTTATTGCAGATTATATGTGCCTTCATTGTTGTGAATATATTTACACAGAAACAAGATTGGTTGTGGTGACAAACGGAGTGAATCATAATTACATTATTATTGTGTAATGAGCCGCCGAAGACTGTGGGAAGTATCCTTGAACAATATCTGAATATTTATATGTGGAGTTCCAGATTATATCGAGCGAGGTAACAGATAGACCAAGAGAGGTTGCGTACATACCAAATTTTGGCTGTTACTAAATGGTTGTGGCACTTAACAATGCCAGGTGTAGAAGTAAACAGCAGGAATTTGTTTGCAATAATTACACCTCTGTTGTTTGAAACTAGTAAACATTAATTTATTCAGAATAATCTCCATTGCTATTTGTAAATTTCTCCCACCTCTCCGGCAGGCTGTGAATGCCACGCCAAGAAAAGCAGTTCTTCTTTTGAATCTAACCAGTCTTCGAACCATTTTCGTACAATGTCAAACGAATTGAAGCGTTGTTCAGCGAGAGCGTCTCCCGTTGATTCAAACAGATGATAATTGGACGGAGCCAAGCCTGGAGAATAAGCCGCATGCCCTAGTATTCCCGAACTGAACAACTCAATCGTTTCCCTGACCAGTTTTGCTGTGTGTGATGGGGCGTTATCATGGGACAATATGAATCTGTGTTCCTTTTTCCATATTCCGATCGTCTATCACGTAATGCTCGGTTTAAATCAATCATTTGCCATTGGCAGCCATCAGTTTTGACGGATTCAAATGATTCAAATGGTTCTAAGCACTATGGGACTTAACATCTGTGGTCACCAGTCCCCTAGACTTAGAACTACTTACACCTAACTAACCTAAGGACATCACACACATCCATGCCTGGGGCAGGATTCGAACCTGCGACCGTAGCAGCAACGCGGTTCCAGACGGAAGCGCCTAGAACCTCTCGGTCACAACGGCCGGCAGTGTTATGTATACGCCATTTTGACGCTGTAGGCTACTACGGCTCTGCCATCTGCCAGAACAATTCGAAACTTCACCGGGGCAGAGAAAAACAAAAAATGTGGAACACCAACAAGGTCGTTTTACCATGTATATAAAAGGATTTATTAAAAATTGTGGGGCATTACTTATTGAACGACTCTCGTATGTTTTGAGATGGAATACTTGTGCCGTTTAGTGCACTATGTCAAAACCTTGTGAGACACAAAAATCGTGTACTCCAGCCCGGACACCTGTCACTCAAGGGCAGATTTTTTTTGCCGAGTGGTCCGCAGCTCGCGGTCTTGTGGTTGCGTTCCCGCTTCCCGAGCATGGGATCCCGGTTTCAATTCCCAGCTGGGTCAGGGATTTTCACCTGCCTGGAGACGACTGGGTGTTTCTGTTGTCCTCAGCACTTCATCATCATTCATGGCAATGGTGAGATTGGGCTGAGCAAAGGTTGGGACTTTCTACGGGATCTGATAACCACGCAGCTGAGCGCCCCACAAAGCAAACATCATCACTTTGCCGAGTGACCCCTCTGTGTTGAACTTGACAACAGAATTCTCATCATCGAGCAACTTTTATAGAGTGTCTCCCTTCATGTTGTGGATCTAGCACCATATAGTGTGCTAAAGAGCAGAAATACTTCGTCTCACTAATATTTTTAGTATTGAAGGTAAATTAGTCGGTTCATTATTCTGAAGGCGTTGCTATCTTAGTGTGGTGGAAGAACTACTGCATCATTTCAAAGGTATGGAAGGAAACTGACGACTGTCTGAAGTCTTTATTGTACTGATGGCTCAGATGGCAAGGATACTGGCAACAGAGTAAAAGGTAATGTATGAGTATTAGGAAAGTTCAGTCTTGAATAATATCTACTGAACGACCTGGGGCAGTGGATAAAACTATACATTAGCGTTAGGGATCAGAAGGCCACGATTTACGCTATTTTCATGTTTCGTGGACTCCCTAAAACTCTTTAAGTAAATGCCCGAAGGGTTCCTTTGAAAAAGACATGGCCTATTTCCTTTCCTATTCTTCCCCAACTCAAGTTTGTGGTCCGTCACCAACGACTTCACGGTGAAGTTTGTTCTTCTGATAAAATATCAGTAAACAGCACTCCTTGATGCCGCGTGTGTGTTAATTAATAGCTGCGCAGCAGATCGCTTTGATTTGATACCTATACGTCCGTGTCTCAATGTGTCAGTTACACATCAGAAAATCATCTTTTCTCCGACCGTGCGAGTCATTAAAAACCACTGCAGACCGTGGAAACATTGCGGTTTGGGGGCTCGAGTATCTCAGCGATACATTAAGCCGTATCGTATGTGGGGCTACTTAGGATGAGTATTTGTATGGAAGTCTAACTAGTCTGTGTTCCGGAAGAGAGGTAGCAGAGATTTTAGTTGTTGCAGGGGAAACTGTCTAGATGATAGAGTGATTTGGTGTTGCAACATTCGGAACAGAACTCTGCTATGTTGGTACTGCGTTACGACTGAAAGTCGGGGAACACTGGAGTTGTTATATTCGTCGAGGGCACTGAGATCTACCCCATGGTTAAATGACGACAGCATCCTAACGAGTAAATTATTACGGAAGTAAAATATTCTTAGGATTTTCGGACGTGGACTATTCAGAATGATGTCATCAGAAGAGCAAAGGAATAGAACTTGTTAGTACGATGCACGTTACACATAAGAAAAGAATAGAAGTTTGTGAAATACCGTATTACAGAAGAACGCTAAAGATTAGATGAGTACATCAGTTAAACACTGAGGAGGTACTGAATAAAACTGAGCAGAAGCGAGCATCACAATCTAAACAAGATTGTACAAGAAAACAGAATGATCGGACACAAACAGAGAGTGTAAGAAATAATTACACGGTAGTCGTGGGAAGTGCAGGCGTAAAAATGTAGAGAGAGACGAAGACTTGAATACAGTGAGGAGGTTCCAATGGATGTAGACTGCAGTGGTTACCCAGAGCCGAAGAGACATGTATCAAAACAGGCTTTGGGCTGAATAGTAGAACAATATACAATTTATTAAAATTTACTGTTAATGTTTTATCATTTGGTGTAGAAGTGTATGAAATAGCTCGTAAACCCTTCATTATTTATAACTTTTATTATCTTCATGGAATTGGAACATTTCTCGAGGTAGTTGAATTTCATTCCCTGCTGCCTGGAAGTGTCGATTTCGTTTACAATTCTGCTCTTTGAGTAAGACTTCGTGAAGAGATACCACATGTTTCCTCTGCACTAGAGATAAGTAGAAATGAATAAAACATAGACTTCTACGAAGCCAATTTCTGATACGGTAATTTTTATACAGCACACAGAGGCGAAATCACCTCTGGACAGAAATGGTGTCAAAAGAAATCAATCTCAGGCGCTACTGCATGAGGTAAGACGTTTTATCTTTCAATGCTTTTTCCTGAATTAAGAAGCGAGATATTAGAGCTCACTCCAAATGACGTAACGTAGCGAAATATGAGAAACGAAATACAAAAATTAGAAAAGAGAAACAAATTAGTTCCATTTTTCATGTTTTTGAATCTCATACCATTTTCCAACTTCATAGTATGTTGTTTATCGTGTACAGTTTGCATTACGCGATGGAGCAACATAGAACAATGAAGAGCAGAACATCAAAGTCGAGGAGTCGCAGTGATGAAAATTAATTTACTATTAAGGAGGCAAAGTTTTGAAACGTGGTAGAAAAAGGGAGGGATGGATTGTCGTCTTTAGTTAAGGAAATCCAACAATTTGAAATATTGCCATTTGATTTAGACAAAATTTTGAAAGTGACTCTTCGTCACAAGACCCCCATACTACACCGTACTACACTGACCACATCTACCAAGTCGTGAATATATAACTCTGAAACGAAGTGTTGTATGTCCAAAACGTCACCCTGTGTCGTAAAATTATAATGTTATGTTGAGATTCACTTCACCCGCGTAGCAGCTATCGTTCAGAAACATTTTTTGAAGCGCTCCATTACACAATCCTGATTTACATCTCTTTAATATATTCCTTTAGGGAAATGTACATCCGTTTCATATCATCTTAAACTACTTTTTAGAAGGGCATGAGATTATGTTTATCCATCCAGAACATATTTCCGTGTACTGTTCATTGTCTCCTTTCTATATTTCCTCTCTAAGGGCAACTTTTGTTCGGTTCTGAACCTTTCCGACTGATTAAAACTGCACGTTGGCAGGGATATGAACCGAGATTCGCACCGAACATTCATTTTTCCTTCAGTTTAGCTGCTTGTGTTTCCTTCTACCGCTTCTTCTCTGTTTTGCATACGCATTTCAGCCAGTAATTCTAAATGTTTACTCATGTTTAATGCAGTGAACACATCACAAGTGTAAAAGAAATATCTATCCAATAAAGCGTTCCTCTAGGTTTGCAACTCTTCTGCTTGAATATCTATTGTAAATATTTCTCAAACATTACTGCTTTGTTGAACTACTGGAAAAGTAAACACAATTTTATTAGTTCGACTTTCCACCCCCATTACTGCAGAGATATTACTCTGACAGTCAATTACACCCAAGAGAAAACTATACTTTCTTGGTGCCGGATCGTTGTCTACTCTTGTGATCTCTTCTCTTTGATACGTTGTTAGCAAGGCCGGTTGAAGTTATTTCTCTTTATATAGCTAATAAGGGCACCCATAATATGGTGTTTGATGTTTATAGCACACATTGTCTTTAATCTAAACTTCCGTGACAAAGAACTGGTTATAAAGCACAACGCTGCTCATGTTTTTCAGTGACCGTCTCAGAAGCCTTCTTTTCTTTACAAAAAAATCCAAATTGCGTTTCGGGCACCTTCACATTTACTGAAGCCAAAATATAATTTACTGGTGCCTTCAAAGGTTTACTTGTCAATCTCTTTGGAATGGAGCTGACACCAGACGGCAATAAAGACCGTCGACGTCGCCGTATTGCCTCGCTAACTTATCGCATGTAAAAGAGGGTGGATGGGGCACTGGCTTGTTCTCTAAATCGCTTAATTTCCGGTCTATAGCGGCCTCACTAGATGGACTTCACCCGAAACAAAGAACGTAATTCGGTGCAGTACCAGCGTCGTGGAAATAATTATCGCGTCTTAAGTAACGACTAGCATGAAGAACCAAGGGAATTTGAAATTATATTCTGCTGACTAATGACATGAGAGAGAGCCCACTCCAAGAACCTGGCTGTCTGCTGGGTGTCTGATAAACTGAATGACAGTCGCTTTTCCTGGAGTCCTTTTCAGCCAGTGCGGTACTGTTCTTTCGTGCATCCACAGCCTCACACAGTTTTAGAAAGGAATTGCGCCCACAATCAAGACTTCTGAATATTAAAAGCGCTCGATACATTGAGGTGGGGAAAGATGGTCAATATTTTCAGAAAAAACCATAAGCTCTAGTAAAAGGCAAGTAATATACACCACGGAAAAAAATCGCAATACCAAAATAATTGACGTTGTTGTTGTTGTCTTCAGTCCTGAGACTGGTTTGATGCAGCTCTCCATGCTACTCTATCCTGTGCAAGCTGCTTCATCTCCCAGTACCTACTGCAACCTACATCCTTCTGAATCTGCTTAGTGTACTCATCTCTCGGTCTCCCTCTACGATTTTTACCCTCCACGCTGCCCTCCAATGCTAAATTTGTGATCCCTTGATGCCTCAAAACATGTCCTACCAACCGATCCCTTCTTCTAGTCAAGTTGTGCCACAAACTTCTCCCCAATCCTATTCAATACCACCTCATTAGTTACGTGATCTATCCACATTATCTTCAGTATTCTTCTGTAGCACCACATTTCGAAAGCTTCTATTCTCTTCTTGTCCAAACTAGTTATCGTCCATGTTTCACTTCCATACATGGCTACACTCCAAACAAATACTTTCAGAAACGACTTCCTGATACATAAATCTATATTCGATGTTAACAAATTTCTCTTCTTCAGAAACGCTTTCCTTGCCATTGCCAGTCTACATTTTATATCCTCTCTACTTCGACCATCATCAGTTATTTTACTTCCTAAATAGCAAAACTCCTTTACTACTTTAAGTGTCTCATTTCCTAATCGAATTCCCTCAGCATCACCCGATTTAATTTGACTACATTCCATTATCCTCGTTTTGCTTTTGTTAATGTTCATCTTATATCCTCCTTTCAAGACACTGTCCATTCCGTTCAACTGCTCTTCCAAGTCCTTTGCCGTCTCTGACAGAATTACAATGTCATCGGCGAACCTCAAAGTTATTACTTCGTCTCCATGAATTTTAATACCTACTCCAAATTTTTCTTTTGTTTCCTTTACTGCTTGCTCAATATACAGATTGAATAACATCGGGGAGAGGCTACAACCCTGTCTCACTCCTTTCCCAACCACTGCTTCCCTTTCATGCCCCTCGACTCTTATTACTGCCATCTGGTTTCTCTATTTTACCCCTGCCATCTTTAGAATTTGAAAAAGAGTATTCCAGTCAACATTGTCAAAAGCTTTCTCTAAGTCGACAAATGCTAGAAACGTAGGTTTGCCTTTTCTTAATCTTTCTTCTAAGATAAGTCGTAAGGTCAGTATTGCCTCACGTGTTCCAACATTTCGACGGTATCCAAACTGATCCTCCCCGAGGTTTGCATCTACCAGTTTTTCCATTCGTCTGTAAAGAATTCGCGTTAGTATTTTGCAGCCGTGGCTTATTAAACTGATAGTTCGGTAATTTTCACATCTGTCGGCACCTGCTTTCTTTGGGATTGGAATTATTATATTCTTCTTGAAGTCTGAGGGTATTTCGCCTGTCTCATACATCTTGCTCACCAGCTGGTAGAGTTTTGTCATGACTGGCTCTCCCAAGGCCGTCAGTAGTTCTAATGGAATGTTGTCTACTCCGGGGGCCTTGTTTCGACTCAGGTCTTTCAGTGCTCTGTCAAACTCTTCACGCAGTATCGTATCTCCCATTTCGTCTTCATCTACATCCTCTTCTATTTCCATAATATTGTCCTCAAGTACATCGCCCTTGTATAAACCTTCTATATACTCCTTCTACCTTTCTGCCTTCCCTTCTTTGCTTAGAACTGGGCTGCCATCTGAGCTCTTGATATTCATACACGTGGTTCTCTTCTCTCCAAAGGTCTCTTTAATTTTCCTGTAGGCAGTATCTATCTTACCCCTAGTGAGATAAGCTTCTACATCCTTACATTTATCCTCTAGCCATCCCTGTTTAGCCATTTTGCACTCCTGTCAATCTCATTTTTGAGACGTTTGTATTCCTTTTTGCGTGCTTCATTTACTGCATTTTTATATTTTCTCCTTTCATCAATTAAATTCAATATTTCTTCTGTTACCCAAGGATTTCTAGCAGCCCTCGTCTTTGTACCTACTTTATCCTCTGCTGCCGTCACTACTACATCCCTCAGAGCTACCCATTCTTCTTCTACTGTATTTCTTTCCCCTATTCGTGTCAATTGTTCCCTTATGCTCTCTCTGAAACTCTGTACAACCTCTGGTTCTTTCAGTTTATCCAGGTCCCATCTCCTTAATTTCCCACATTTTTGCAGTTTCTTCAGTTTTAATCTACAGGTCATAACCAATAGATTGTGGTCAGAGTCCACATCTGCCCCTGGAAATGTCTTACAACTTAAAACCTGTTTCCTAAATCTCTGTCTTACCATTATATAATCTATCTGATACCTTTTAGTATCTCCAGGGTTCTTCCACGTATACAACCTTTTTTCATGATTCTTAAACCAAGTGTTAGCTATGATTAAGTTGTGCTCTGTGCAAAATTCTACTAGGCGGCTTCCTCTTTCATTTCTTAGCCCCAATCCATATTAACCTACTATGTTTCCTTCTCTCCCTTTTCCTACACTCGAATTCCAGTCACCCATTACTATTAAATTTTCGTCTCCCTTCACTATCTGAATAATTTCTTTTATTTCATCGTACATTTCTTCAATTTCTTCATCATCTGCAGAGCTAGTTGGCATATAAACTTGTACTACTGTAGTAGGTGTGGGCTTCGTATCTATCTTGGCCACAATAATGCGTTCACTATGCTGTTTGTAGTAGCTTACCCGCATTCCTATTTTCCTATTCATTATTAAACCTACTCCTGCATTACCCCTATTTGATTTTGTGTTTATAACCCTGTAGTCACCTGACCAGAAGTCTTGTTCCTCCTGCCACCGAACTTCACTAATTCCCACTATATCTAACTTTAACCTATCCATTTCCCTTTTTAAATTTTCTAACCTACCTGCCCGATTAAGGGATCTGACATTCCACGCTCCGATCCGTAGAACGCCAGTTTTCTTTCTCCTGATAACGTGGAGTAATGAAATTTCGAGAATACATTGGTCGAGGTAATGTATGTGCAGGAGCACAGGTTAATGGAAGTGTGAGATAAGACATTGCAAATGTGAAATGATGGTACATTAATAACGGGTGTAGCGTCCAGAATATTGAATGTAAGTATGGAAACGTGTATGCATGTTCTTGAACAGATGCGTGAAATCAGTTTTTGGGATAGAGTTCCATGCCTGTAGCATTTGGCCGGTCAATATAGCGACAGTTAACGCTGGATGAGGATGATTCTGGAGCTGTCGTCCGATGATGTCCAATATCTGCTGTCTCCAACAGATACAGTGATCGAGCAGGCCAAACCAACATGTCGACAGTCTGTAGAGCATGTTGAGTTACAACAGCGGTATGTGGGCAAGCGTTACACTGCTTGAAAACACCTCCTGGGATGCTGTTCATGAATGTCAGCGCAACGGATCGAATCACCTGACTGACGTACAAATTTGCTGTCAGAGGGCGTGGAACAACCACGAGATTTCTCCTGCGGTCAAGCAAAACCGCATCCCCGACCGTAACTCCAGGTGTAAGTACAGTGTGTCTAGCACGCAGACAGGTTGGTTGCAGACCGCCAACTGAGCTCCTCCTAACCAACGCAAGGCCATTACTAGCACCACGGCAGAACGAGCTGCCATCATACATCACAACAGAATTCCATCCTGCCCTCCAATGAGCTCTCGCTTGAGACCAATGAAGTCGTAATTGGTGGTGGTTTTGTGTCAATAGAATGCATGCTACAGGGCACCTGACTCGGAGCTGTCCATGAAGTAATCGATTTTTTAACAGTTTGTCGTGTCACTGTGGTTCCACTTACTGCTCAAATTCCTGCTTGAGGTGCAGTACGATGCGGGAGAGCCATACGTCGAACACGATGGTCTCCCTTTTCGCAGTGCGAAGTGCCGACCGGAGCCCGGCCTTCTTGCGAATGTACATTCTCGTGTCCATCGCTGCCACCAATCACGTGTCTATATTCCTACCACGTCTTTTTTGCAATATCGCAGGAAGAACATCCAGCTTCTCGTAGTCTGATCACACGACCTCTTTCAAACTCAGTGAGGTGTTGCTAATATCACATTTGTCGCCTTAAAGGCACTCTTGACCAACACCAGCTCATCACGTCCAGTCTCAGAGGTGATGACTGCTCACGATCCTTACAGAACGTATTTAAAGCAAACCTTATTACCTCTTCGTAGTGATGTTATGAGGGTCACTCTTATATGACTCAAGTGAGATTTGAGTAGAAATCATCTTACAGATGGAGAAACACGCTAACCGACTTTCGTTCAGATCGCACAGCTTCCACTTGGTGTTGCGATATTTTTCTGTCAGTGTACAGTATGCACAATAACCAAAAGAAAATAATTAGAGCGAGGCCAGTGTGGTAGAGCGGTTCTAGGCGCTACAGTCTGGAACCGTGCGACCGCTACGGTCGCATGTTCGAATCCGGCCTCGGGCATGAATGTGTGTGATGTCCTTAGGTTAGTTACGTTTAAATAGTTCTAAGTTCTAGGGGACTGATGACCTCATAAGTTAAGTACTATAGTCCTCAGAGCCATTTGAACCATTTTTTAAATCATTAGACAGGAAGTCTAAGAGAGATACTACTTGTGTTAAAAAGGGATGTATGGCAGGAAAACAACTAATGTTCCACGTGTACATTGAAGATAAAAGATTGGGAATTAAAAAAAGTCAGGATGACAGATTACTGACGATAAAATTTGATGATGATATTGCTATCCTCAGTCAAAGTGTGACAAAATTACTGGCCCTGTGGAATGGAATAAAGAGTCGGAATGAGAGCGGAGTACAGGCTGAGTGTAAAACAGAGAAAGATTATGGTAGTGAGATGTAGCAGAAATGAAATTAGAGATAAAATTGGCAATTGATCTACAGACCACGTATTAGATGAGGTGAATAAGTTGTGGTACCTTGGAAGCACTACAGCACATGATGGGGAAGCAAGGTGGATGTAAGAGACAGGACAGATAAAGTACAGAGGGCACTCTACATCAAAAGAGGTCGACTAATGTAAAACATCGACCGCAGTATAAGGAATAAACCTCTGAGAGTTTATGTTCGGAGGACATCATTATCTGTAAATGACACAAATACCGTGGAGAAACCGGAAAATAAATTATCAAACACATCGGATAATTTGTGTTTGATACATAATGTTTCAGAAGGATGCTAAGAACGTAGAGGGCTGACAAGAAACGACGAGGCTGTCCACAGGGAAGCTATGGGTGGAAAACACTGACAAAAACAAGTGCAAGTTAATAGGGAGTGTGTTAAGGCACCGGGGAAAACATTACCGGTTCTAGAGGGAGTCGTAGAGACTAAATATAACTGTTGAGGAAGACAAAGACTGGAATGTATCCAAAAAATAATTGACAACATCGGGTACGTTACACTGTGATGAAGAAATTGGCAAGCAAGAGAAAGTCGTGGATGGCAACATGCAAATAGTGAGAAGACTGTAAAAGAAGGTTAGTTGCTCAGGTGTTTAATATCCAGTGTACGGGGAAGCTGCACTCTTAGGAACAAAGGATTACCACCTTCATAAACTACTCATTGGCCGTTGCGCCACACACTTTTAAATGTATGTAATATTATACACTGCTTGACACAAAAAGTGAAGCACCCAGAAGACATGGTTGGATTTCGGCATATCCCAGTAAGTGTTCACATCGCTGGCCGGTATCTAAATGATTTGGTGTTAAAAAATGATGTAAGCTCTATTTCCATTTGGTGTGTCATGATTCATACATGTATACTGGACTTTTTCAAACAGAAGATTTCGATAGCCGATGTCTGGTGTCGTTGCGGCAGCGTTCTAAGAAAAGCTAGTGAGGGAGTCAAGTGTTGGTTATGCTACAGAACAGATTGTAAACATACAGAGAAATATTAATTTTGAAATATGGTTTGGTAAAGATTAATTTCAGAAGTGAAGATTACCAGGTATAATTGTTGCAGTGTAATTATAAAGTGCTTGAATAACGAAAAGCTTTAGAAGGATTTCTCTTTATTGGTTTGGGTTACTTAATTTCATTGTTGGGAAGTGATTAAGTAAAGTTATCTATTCACATGGCTTGCACTCAGAGATTACAAAATTACCACCCTTTCACCAATTCAACAACTGATTTAATGGCAGAATAATATTTGTTATAAAAAGTAATTTTCGGAAAGATCACTGTAACAGTCAAAAGATGAGTTTTAGTTTTCGCAATAAAAATGATTTAGCAAGTTCAAATTCCATCGTCGTCTCCTCACGAAAGAATTTCATTTTCTTGATTATGTTTGTTGCCTCACTGCACAGAGCGGAACACAGTTGCTTAGAAGGTAAATATTTTAGCTTGCTGTTTCTAAGTTGCGTATTTTATGTTCATCACTTCCAGCAGTAGCTAGTTTCAGTTACGAAAAGTAAACCATGAATATTAGTTAGAGTAAGTTTCGCATAAAGTCAAGGTAATTAATTTACTCACAGTTATCTCTGTTTTTTAAAGCTTATTATCAAGTTTAATTTATGTAAGATTCAATCAAATTATATTTCTTACGCAGATAGTTTTCTTATCAATGCGCTGTTACATTCTTGAATGTTTTCTTTAGTGTTTGGATATCCGTTTAGTCAGTTTGCATATGTAATTTCACAGAGCATTCTTAGAAACGTTTTTGGTTACTTATTCTTTCAAAATTCAGTTCGTAATTACGTAGCATTTTCATTCTGTTAATTTTGTGTGTTTCCACTGCAAGTCACGTATCGTGACGTCACACAGTGTAACGCCATTCGCTGTACGGCACAATATGCAGTTTCACAGTACAGCTTATTTAAAACCTAGTTTTAGATTTTATAATTAATTTGGTTGAAGTTAAAGAAAAGTACATTTATATATTTTCAGTTCGTTATCATCAGATAGCGTCACATAATTACGCCACCTGCTCTCTTCACGACAACAACAAAGATACACGAAGTTGTAAAGCATAGCATAACAGTCCAGTCCAGGTTCAGTCCACAAGATTAAACATTGAAAAGTAGCAAAGTGCGTTAGTATTGTTCGTGTTTACTGTTGTTACAAGCACTGAAAGGGTTATAAAAATCTGATGTGTAATCAGTGTGAAAGACAAGAAGATGCCGCATATCCGAGAGGGACAGCGTTATCAGCAATTGACAGAGTATGAATGAGGCCTTATTATGGGTCTATATTCGCCGACTGGGACAATCGTGCAGTATGGAGGTTTTTGCGGTCGATGTTGCACTACATGGAAACGTTAGGACAGGCATATTCGTGACAAGGATCTGGTCGCAGCGTCTGATCTTCACAAGGAAAGATCGCCGTATTGTGCCCCAAACACATCATTACTCTTCCACATTGATGACTGCTACCAAGAACAGTTAGTACACTTCTTGAACATTATTCATTCCACACCGTTAATCAGAGACTAGCAGCAGCTGAAATATGGATTTCCACTCGCAAGCTGCCGTTAAAGCCACAACACAAACGGCTGTGTGTGTTGTACTGAGAAGTCAGAACTTACGGTTCACTGCCGGCGTCATGGTGTGCGAAGCCTTTGGCCTTTAGATCACTGCTGGTAGCGGCTGAGGGAACACAGTACGTCACGGACTTTCTGCGCCCTCACATGTTACGTCTCACGCTACGGTATCGTGGTGCCATTTTTCGAAAGGAGAAGGCTCGTCCAGAATATATGTGTCTCTATGAACTGCTTGAGTGATGCTGAGGTACTCCCATATCCAGTAAATTCCGAAAAATCTGTCCCTAATAGAACGTGTGGGACCAGCTCGAACGTCAGGTCCGTCCCACTGAGAATATCGTGTGGGCCATTTTGAGTGAAGGGAGGATACAGCGGCTTCATGACTCGCTTCCTAAGGGAAGCAGTGCATGCCAGAAGGAATGGAATGTCATACTGGTAAGTGGGCTGATAGTGCCAAATTCTTTGTCAATTTGACTCGATTTTTCGATCACTGAAATTACATCACGCACCTTCGCAAGTTGTGAAGGTTGAATTCGTTTTTCCCTCTCCTACTGGGTGCATCACTTTCTTTTTTACTAGGAGCGTTCTTTGGTAGTAAAGTTAAGGAACCCGAAACTCAGTTACAAGTTCCCGAAGGTTCAGTGGAGAAGATGATTTCTCTGCGGTGCATCCGGTTTAGTACCGAATGACGCGTTGCAGTTGTTAAAGCACTGGACTGTCATCCGGAACGAGCAGGTTCCAAAGGCATGTCCGGACGTCCAGATTTAGGTTTTCTGTAGCATATTTTAACCATTTGATTTTAATTCTGTCTACGACTGTGTTTACCTTGATCTCTTGTGAGGACGTAATTCAACAAAAGCCACTGCTCACTGTCTTAATTGTTCCGTTCGTGGCAGAAACCCCAAGAAGAGAAATACCAAAAAGGAAATTACAGAGTACGTAAATGACGTTAGTTAAATTAAACATACTCCTGTGTAAGTGAATGGCTGATTTTTAAAAGGTACCTAAGTCTCTTTTTCGTAGTTTCGAGAAAACAAAAGAAAACTTATTTTCTCTTTTGTGTTGTTAAATGCGTCACTGGTAAACTTAAATATTAAAATATATACACACATCTACGATTAGGTACATTTTTAGTGCATTATATCTAATAGTAAACCAAGAAAAAATTCATCTTGGCTATTAATAATCGCTTTAGCTGTATTTTGGTTTTTTATTACCGTACCACTACCGGTTTCGTAGCGTTAAAGCCACATCTTCAGGTGACATATGATTAAAACATTAGAGCGTAAAAGCTCGGAATCTTTTTTCCCGACATTCTTGTCCGTTAAAACACCGCTAAAAGACGGTGATTTGTATTTGAGAGACAACGAATGTTGGGGAAAAGGATTCCGAGCTTTTCCGATCTAATGTTTCAATCATATGTCACCTGAAGATGTGGCTTTAACGTCACGAAACCGGTAGTGGTACAGTAATAAAGGACAAGGACCAAAATACAGCAGAAGCGATTATTAATACCCAAGATTAACACTGATAGCTGTGGTTGCCGTAACTTCAAGGTTGCCTGCCGGAAAAAAAATTACCTTGTTGACTTAGGCCCCTTTTAACACTCTGTAAAATTTTAAGCATGGTTTTACTTGAAAATAATGCAGGTTTGTATTAAATAAAGAGTAATGTTTGTTAGCTCATATTACAAACACAATTCTTTAATAGCCAAAGATTATTACTACATTACAGAGACATGTTTTTCTTAACCTTTACTCATTATCATCGAGACAAACAACACCTACTGGCCACTGTGAGAGTCGATCGTAAAAGCTTTTGTTTTCTTCCGCGACATAAAGCTAAATTTTTTTTCAAGTCATCAATTTTGCTTTATCTCATAGGTATTTCTTCTTGTGGACTGTTTCTTGACAATGTAAAGATACTTCATTTGTTATTTTGAGGATCAAGGTATTCAGCCTTTGAAAACCAGCACTCACTTGTTTTTATGATTTTGTACCTTTGTGTTCATGTGAGTACTCAAATTAATCATATTTGGTGCAAATGGCTCTGAGCACTATGGGACGTAACATTTGAAGTCATCAGTCCCCTAGACGTAGAACTACTTAAACCTAACTAACCTAAGGACATCGCACACACCCATGCCCGAGCAAGGATTCGAACCTGCGACTGTAGAAAATCATATTTGGAAATGTGAAGCTATACACTTACATTTCTTGGAAGGTATATGGTTTCAAGAGAGATTGTAGACTTCTTATAAGTTGGCCACAAAGTAGGACAACAATTATCATGTGTGTTTCGACCGGCGTAATTGTCCCCGGATGTTTCTTTTCTCAGCATTAGCTATAAGCTCACAGACTTCACGTGGAGTTTGGATACCGTCTTATTTCCTAATTGGACGTTTTATTATGCTGAACTTCCGGTCACGTGTATTATCGGATGGTCCAAGCAAAGAAAAGAACTGTTCAATCCTTTTAAATCTGCATGTATCGGTTAGGACAAGATAAACTCTTGACAATGTGTGATTCAAGTTTTGCCCGGAAGAATCATACCAAAATAGATGTTGCTCGGTAACTGTCTCGAGCACGTGATTTTAATGTAGTCCAACAGGAACGTAGCAACTTCATCAGGTCCTTCAGGGGCCTGTCCTTCATGGTAGATGCAGTAATGGGCTAAATCTGTATTCGTGTTGAAAATAAGAAAAACGTTCACTACGAGTTACCTCAAGTGATAAATTTCCTTAACAGGGATCTTCGGTAATCTTACGTTTTGCATATACTCAAATACAAGGTGAAATGTTTTCCATTTTATTTACTGTTTTTAGTCGTTTCATTAAGGGCAGATGTGAACTTCTTAACTCGCCTCATGTGCACTGTTACTTCTGCAGTCGCGACTCTTTTTGCAGTATCATGTAAATGAGGACTATGTATTCGCATCTTTTCCTCCTCAAAAAAGCAACAGGTGTCAGTATGTGGTTTTACGAACTTTAGGCCAAAGTTTTCTTTGAAATATGTATTAAAATCTCATATTTGGTATTTGTACCAGGATTTTTCACCTTATACAACTCATACATATCCTTGACGGACAGTTCAGATGACAAATACGTAAAGTTTGTATCAGATGCATAGTGCGTTTTGTACACAGGAAATGAGCTCATATGTTGATATCCTATCAAAAGTTCGTTAGGGCCACTTTTTCTTGCACAGAAGTGTCTGCCACGCTTGTAGCGTGATGATTTTCCTTCCAGAAGTAACTGTCTAATACATTTAATTCGCTTTCGATCACATGATACAACCTAAATAAACTCCTGTCGTCAAATTTCTAACTTACTTTCACGGAGGATCACATGGTATTTATATGAGCGCATCTTCAAATAAACGTCATCATTCCCAGTACGTTTTTGCGCAACATTAGTCACATCTATCGTCAGCTGTAAATGTAAATCTTGCTCAATTTTAGATTGCAAATTAGCAAGTTAAGAGTTCTATATCAAGGTTTTTCCTGCATCAGCAAACTTGGTAAATCAGTTTTCCTCGCACCTAAAACCAAATAAACAAACATTTAGTTCTAAGTAATTAATAAAATTGAAAGGAGCAATCTTTATGTTTGTTCCCAGTACTAATGCTAATTTTTTTCTTTTCTTTTAGATAGAAAAGCCATTTACCGTTAGGGGAAAATGTACAAACTAACCTATTCATTCGGATAAACCAACTATCCATATCTTTGATATCTATACCAGTAATTTTCCGAAAACCGCAACAGTAAGTTTTACAGTAATTACTTCTTACCTGCCAGGCGAACGTTTAGATCTTGATCGGCGCTACTGTCCTCCGTGTCCAATCTATTGTATACCTTGTACTTTCAGCTTCTAAATAACATACCTTTTGTAGGCTTCTGGACGTGCCTTCCACTTTCGTGTTTTTAATGGACTGTCAAAAATGGTTCAAATGGCTCTCAGGTCATCAGTCGCCTAGAACTTAGAACTAATTACACCTAACTAACCTAAGGACATCACACACATCTATGCCCGAGGCAGGACTCGAACCTGCGACCGTAGCGGTCGCTCGGTTCCAGACTGTAGCGCCTAGAACCGCACGGCCACTCAGCCCGGCTAATGGACTGTCATTTGAATCGCTACGTTCACTCATTTTGTAATATTTATCGGAAGTTATGAGCACTACAATACCTTAATTTCACTATTTAACAATCAGCACGGTATGCGCAGAACAACAAACAAAGAAAAGGGGCAAAGAGCTACAACTACTGTGGTGTAAATCCGATCTATAGCGTTTCTCCAACTTCTGTTGATTATACAACTTTGAAAAAAGTACGACAACCACACCCATTTTTAAATGATCCTGGCAATGCTGCGCTACGCTGTCTCTTTTTGAGTGCATGTGCCATTCCAATTACCACTGTTTCTTTACATTTCCTTTAAACCTCAAGCAAGCAGCGAGAAATACAAGCGCTGGCACTTAAAAAAAAAAAAGATGGCAATTACGCTCGAAGAGACAGTGCTGCATCACACTACTACATGAAATGTCACGCCGTACCGTGTACTTCCGACAAGGACCGAGCAAACCCGAGCGACAGGCCGGGCGGTGGCACGCTCGAGAGATGTTGCATCTCTAGGAAAGTAATTAAATGTTGGTACCATATACACTGCCTGATTAAAAAAAAAATGCAACTCCCAGAAAGGAACAAGGAAACAAAATAAAACTTCACGAATTGAGATGGTATGTGATGTTATTTCAGCCATTACAATAGCGAGCGATTTTCACAGCGTACTTGGCAGTGTGATTTCTCTCATCAGTATGACATTACATCCCTTCTGGCGCAAATGCATGAAGTGATTCGTTTGGGAAGGGTTTCGTAGAACGATTGAATCCTCTCCTGCGCAAACTGATCCAAAACTGTCGTATGTGGCTCTTCATCTATGGATAATTGCACTGAGTTGGAGTTGACTTCCGACCTGGTCTTACACACGTTCTTTTGGGATTCTTGCTGGCCATGGAATGCTTTACCATCAGCCAGACGGTTCACAGGGACAGGCGCCATATGCGGATGAGGATTCCCATGGTACCACGAAGCTGTCTTGTGGGACATAACGTATGATATTACAGGATGTCTGTGACGTACCATTCTGCTGTCTGAGTTCCCTCAACCACTATTAGCGATGATCTAAAGTCATACCGCATGATTCCCCACACCATGACCACAGAAGTAAAACCGTTGTGCCTCTGCAAAACATTGGAAGAAGGTGTCCTCGCACCAGATAGCCGCCATACTCGCCGATGATGGTTATCTGCGGTAGTGGAGAACCGTGATTCACTGTTCAATACAATGCCATGCGCATCTGGTGAAGTTCACGCCCATTATGTACGCTATCATGCATTGTAGCAAATGTAAAGACGAGAAACACTAATGCCCTCTGGAGACCGCTCTACCTGTCTGAGAGAATAACAACGCAAATAAATTACGTATCCACTGATAATGTGTACGTGTTCCATGTTATACTGACATCCGACCATATCTTCTGGGTCCTTTACATTTTTTATGCCAGACGTTCTATGTTCTGCAATTCTACTCATTGTGATTTCCATATCGCCAAAAATAACGCTTATGATTGGCTCGCGAGATATAAGACGTAGAAGAAATTACGTTTATTAGAGTAACTGTATAACCATGTCTAGAATATCTGCGATTTCAGCATTGAAATGTTTGGAAGGAAAACGGTGACAACTACGAACAACTTTTTCATAATTGTTTAATTGTAGATCTTGACGAGGACATCGTACTAGCACAAGGAGCAGGGGCTTCGGCAGTCATTGGTATCGCAAGTACTTACGCTCACTATAAATGTTACAACAGCTGGAGTTCAGCTGGCACCACCGCGAAATGCAGTGTCAGGACTAATCGAAATACAGTGCCGGTCAGGTGAACAAACGCAAGAAACAAGTTAATTCCTTTTATTTATTTATTTATTTATTTTAGAGACTGGTAAACGAGAATAGGTGTTCCGTTAAAGTCTCTGGAATACGTTACTCATTTTGCTATTTTCATCACCAATAAGTAATTCTATATACACATTTCTTTCGTCACTGAGGTACCCGATACTATGAGCTGTCCCTAGCTTCCAAGAAGATTATTTCCTCCCAGTTGTTTTTGCTCCACAAGAAGAGTTTAGCTTCTGACACGTTTAATAGCCAAGAAAATCCTACGCATAAGGGAATTTTATCATCTAACAAACTCTTGGAGACATCTTGCTAGCATACTAATTTATTTATTGAGACACGTTTCGCAAACTGTGGCAAGAAACTCCGTCAGTTTCTCCAATGATAAACAATTTTTTACAAATATCATAACATATACCCTGAATAAAGGTTATTATGGAATACAAGCACCGTAACGTGTAAACATATGTAATCACGACATCAAAGTACTTCAGTGACATATCGTAACACACTGACGGAACAAGAAAATTGGACACCAAGACTGAGTTTTGTTAAATAAATGAAAGTTGGTAGGCGTGTTTCTGCATCTTAAAGATAAAATAAATGTAAATGCCGTGTGGCTAGGGCCACCCGTCGGGTAGACCGCTCACCTGGTGCAAGTCTTTCGAGTTGGCTCCACTTCGGTGACTTGCGTGTCGATGGGAATGAAACGAAGATGATAAGGACAACCCTCAGCGGAAAGAATCTCCGACCCACTCGGGAATAAAACTCAGACCGTTAGGTATGACATTCTGTCGCGCTGACTACTCAGCTACCAAGGGCGAACATCTGAAAGATGTACATCGAAAAAGTTCAAAGAAAAGCAGCACGATTCGTCTTATCGCGAAATATGGGAGAGAGTGTCACAGAAATGATGCAGAATTTAGGCTGGAAATCATTAAAGGAAAGACTTTTTCGTTGCGACATAATCTTCTCACGAAATTCCACTCACTAACTTTCTCCTCCGAATGTGAAAATATTTTGTTGACACCGATATACATAGGGAGGAACGATCGCCACGATAAAATAAGGCAAATCGGAGCTCGTACGGAAAGCTATAGGTGTTCATTCTTTCCGCGCGCTATACGAGAGAGGAATAATAGAGAATTATGAAGGTGGTTAGATGAACCCTCTGCCAGGCACTTAAATGTGATTTGCAGAGTATCGATGTAAATGTAGATGTAGATGTGTGTTCAAATTCTGTCCCAGCCGCATAAGATTGTTGCTAGGAGTGCCACTATGAAGATGCAAATCAGGTTTGCTTTAAATTCACGCTGTAATGGTCGTGAGGGTTAGTTATCTTGGAGATCAGACATGGTGACTTAATATTAGTGGAGAATGCCTTCAACGCTACAAAGACGCGATTACCAACACCTCACTGAGTTGGAACGAAGATGTGTAACATGGCCACGAGAAGCTGGATGTTTCTTCTGCGATATTACAGAAGAACTGGGCAGGAATTAGGCCACAATGCATGATTACTCGCAGCGGTGGTCACGAGAACACACGGTCGCATGAAACCCGGGCTCCAGACGGCCACTTGCACTGCCGAGACTATCAGGTTCCGCGTGTGGCTCTGGCGCATCGTACTGCATGTGTAGAAGGTATCTGAACAGCAGCCGGCAGGAGTGGCCGAGCGGTTCTAGGCGCTACAGTCTGGAACCGCGCGACCACTACGGTCGCAGGTTCGAATCCTGCCTCGGGAATGGATGTGTGTGACGTCCTTAGGTTAGTTAGGTTTAAGTAGTTTTTAAGTTCTAGGGGACTGATAACCTCAGCAGTTAAGTCCCATAGTGCTCAGAGCCATTTGAACCATTTTAAACAGCAGTTGTCACAGTGACACAACGAACTGTTACAAATCGGTTACTTCAAGCACAGCTCCGAGCCAGGCTTCCTCTAGCGTGCATTCCACTGACCCCAAACCACCGCCATTTGCGATTTCCGAGGTGTTGAGAAAGAGCATTAGAGGGCAGAGTAGAGATATGTTGTGTTTTCTGATGAAAGCTGGTTCTGCCTCGGTGCCAGTGGGAGCAGTGTATTCGTTAGATGGAGACCTGTTGATGGCCTGCAACCAACATGTCTGTATGCCAGACGCACTAGACCTACACATGGCGTTGGTCTGGGGTGCGATTTCTTACGAGAGCGGGAGCACACTTGGCTTATTCCTTGCGTGCCGACTTTTGTATTTGTACGTCAGTTTGGTCCTTCGAGCTGTTTTACTGCCATTCATGAACAGCTCTCCTCTGGGTGTTTTCCGTAACCCTGCTCGATCACCAGATCTGTCTCTAACTGAGCACATTCGACAACTCCAGCGTCACTCTCAAACAGCATTTACCGTCACTGTACTGTGCGACCAAGTGCAAGAGGCATGGTTCTCCATCCAACAAACGGTAATCCGCACATGTAATTAATACAGGCACGTTTTCATGCTTGCATTCAACATTCTGGTGTCTACTTCGGTTATCACAGTACCAGCATTGTACATTTGATGCAGCTTATCTCGTGATTACATTGACCTGTGATCTTGCAGTATTAATCACTGATATGTGTCACCTAGATAAATGTATTACAGAAGTTTGACTACTCTATATTAGTTATTTTTTTGGTGTTGCGATTTTTTCCGTCAGTGTATGTACTAAAGGTTTACACTGTAGACGAAACAAACACTGTGCGAAAACTGTAATTATTTTATAAAAATGAGCATATGTTAACAGCTTGTATTTACAAAAGGGACTATGCCATGGATAAAACTAAACTTTATTTTTGACAACAGAAACCATAAACGTATAAAGATAGTGAAGCAATGAAACGGGAATAGTTCAGTGGAATGTATCGTTAAATATAAGCTGACGGGCATCATCCTAGCGAAAGCAAAGTACGAACGGAGTTATATCAAGACGACAAATGGGCATGGAGATTTAACATTATGGTACTTAACATCTCAGGTTATCAGTTCCCTGGACTTAAAACTATTTAAACCGAACTAACCTAAGGACATCACACACATAAATGTCCGAGACAGGATTCGAACCAGCGACCGTAGCAGCAGCGCCGTTTCGGACTGAAGCGCCTAGAACCGCTCGGTCACTGTGGCAGGCTGGGGGTTAACTGTTGTCTACACATTGTATAAGTAAGAAATGAATTACGAATTTTTTAAAAAGAAGATACATCATAAACTGCACATACCAACAGTTACTATTAGTTTCTGGGTAGAGGGAGATATGGTGGGTGCGGACATGGGTGGCGTTGAGAGGTGTGGGGGGGAGGAGGTGACGACGGAGCATGTGGTGAGTGGGACGGAAGGAGGGTATGGTGGAGGGACGAGGCTGGTGGAATGGGGGACTATAGGGAATGGGCCAGAGGACTTTGCCTCCTTCCTGCTCACCTCCTGCTTCCCCCCGCCACAGCTCTGAACCCTTATCTGTTCCATCCAATTCTATGAATTACGAACTTATATTATGTACGCCTTTGGAGGCATTTTCTCTTTTTTTTTTTTAATTTGTTATTCAGTTCTTTCTGGTAAGTTGTTTAGACAATCGGTGAATACTCCGTACCCGGTTGTCTCCATGACACAAGTCTATTTGTATTTGATTTTCACTGGGATGATATCTGTCAGCATATATTTCATGACATCTTCTACTGTACTATTTCTGTTTCACAGGATTTGGCACGTGGGATAACCGGGACTGAGAGGCATAATGCTTAATTTAGGGAGATCCTCTTGAGTTGTACTACTATTTATTTGAACCACGACCAGGTTCGCGACTTTAAAACCCCATCTTAAGGTATTTGAAATTATAGTACTTGACAATACAGTAGTGCTTAGTGTTCCTACAGTCCGGTAGCCCAGCGGCGAATAGTTTCCACCAACATGTAATGACTGGAATTCTTGCACTGACTGGCCAACCCGTATGTTAAGTATTATCAAGTGCTATAATATCAGACACCGAAAATGGGATTTTCAGATCTTGAGAGCAGCTATAGTTTGAATAAATATTAGTATAACTGGAGCGGCTCTCCGTAAATTAATTACCATTTCTGTTTCATTGCATACATTATCTTTATATGTGTATGGTGTCTGTTATCCATAATAATGTCATGTATGTTTTATTCGTGACGTAGCCCATTTGTACATATAAACCGTTGATATTTGCTCTTTTTTATGAAATAGTAACATTTTTCATCTAATTATGTTTCCCCTATAACATTGACCTTTAATATACACTGAAGCGGCAAACAAACTGATGTAGGCGTGCGTATTCAAATACAGAGATGTGTAAACAGGCAGGGTACGGTGCTACGGTCGACAATGCCTGTATAAGACAACAAATGTCTGGCGCAGTTGTTAGTTCGGTTACTGCTGCTACAATGGCAGGTTATGAAGAAATAAGTGTCTATGAACGTGGCGTTACAGTTGGCGCACGAGTGATGGGACACAGCATCTCCGAAGTAGCGATGAAGTGGGGATTTTCCCGTACGACCATTCCACGAGTATACCGTGAATATTAGGAATCCATTAAACGTCAAAATGGTTCAAATGGCTCTGAGCACTATGGGACTTAACATCTGTGGTCATCAGTCCCCTAGAACTTAGATCTACTTAAACCTAACTAACCTAAGGATATCACAAACGCCCATGCCCGAGGCAGGATTCGAACCTGCGACCGTAGCGGTCCTGCGGTTCCAGACTGTGTTAAAACCTCAAATCTCCGACAGCGCTGCGGGTGGACAGAGATCCTGCAAAAACGGGACCAACAACGACTGAAGAGAATCGTTCAAAGTGACAGAAGCGCAGCAGAATTCAATGTTGGGCCATCAACAGTCGCCAGAATGTGAACCATTCATCGACACATCATCTACATGGGCTTTCGGACCGAAGGACCACACGTGTACCCTTGATGACTACACAACACAAAGCTTTACGGCTCACCTCGCCCGTCAACACCATCATTGGACTGTTGATGACTGGAAACATGTTGCCTGGTCGGATGAGGCTCGTTTCAAACAGTATCGAGCGGGTGGACATATACGGGTATGGAGACAACCTTATGAATCCATGGACCCTACATGTCAGCAGGGGACTGTTCAAGCTGGTGGAGGCTCTGCAATGCTGTGAAGGTGTGCAGTTGGTGTAATATGAGACCCCTGATACGTCTGGATACGATTCTGACAGGTGACAAATACGTAAGCATCCTGTCTGATCACCTCCGTCCATTCTACATCTACATCTACATCTACATCCATACTCCGCAAGCCACCTGACGGTGTGTGGCGGAGGGTACCCTGAGTATTCCGACGGACTTGGGGAATTCCAGCAGGAGAATGCGACACCCCACACGTCCATAGTTACTAAAGCGTGGCTCCAGGAACACTCCGATGAGTTTAAACATTTCCGCTGGTCACCAAAGTCCCTAGACATGAACATTATTGAGCATATCCGAGACGGCCTTCAACGTGCTGTTCAGAAGAGATCTCCACCCTGTCGTACTCTTAGGGATTTATGGACAGCCCTGCAGAATTAAGGTGTCAGTTCCCTCCAGCACTACCACACACATTAATCGAGTCCGTGCCATGTCGTGGTGCGACACTTCAGCATGCTTGAGGGGCATATTTGATCAGCATGCGGGGCTCCGTAAACAGCTGATAGTACGTATCAGAGTCAAAACATGGAAAAGCAAGTCGAGAGTAAAATGAATATTCAAATAGTCGAAATGATATAAAAATCACTGTATAGTAAACTAAGAGGGATGAGAACCTCTTTTTATGGGCCTCAGTTCAGGTTTGATTGGTTTATAATGTCTGCTATTTAGAATAAAGTGCCTGGCAGATAGTTCAATGAACCACCTTCAAGCTGTCTCTATATCGTTCCACTTTCGAAAGGCAGGCGGGAAAAACGAGCATTTAATTTTTTGTGTGCTATCCCTGATTTCCCTTATTTTCACCTGATGATCATTTCTCCCTATGTAGGTGGATGCCAACAGAATGTTTTCGCAATGGGAGGAGTAAACTGGTGACTGAAATTTCATGAAAAGATCCCGTCGCAGCGAAAAACGCCTTTGTTGTGATGATTGCCACTCCAATTCAGGTATCATGTCTGTGACACTATCTCTCCTATTTCGCGATAATACAAACCGAGCTGCCCTTCTTTGTACTTTTTCGATGTCATCCGGTAGTCCCACCTGATGCGCATCCCACACTGCACGACAATGCTCCAGAATAACGCGGAAAAGCGTGGTGTAAGCAGTTTCTTTAGTAGACCTGTTACACCTTCTAAGTGTTCTCCCAATCAATCGCACTCATTGGTTTGCTCTACCCACTACATTATCTATGTGATCGTTCCAATTTAGGTTATTTAATTGTATTCCCTAAGTATTTAGTTGAAAATACAGCCTTCTGATGTGTGTGACTTATCGCGCAATCGAAATTTAGCTGATTTCTTTTAGTACTCATGTGAATAACTACACACTTTTCCTTATTCAGGGTCAGTTGCCACTTATTGCGCCATACAGATATCTTATCTAAATCATTTTGCAAGTCGTTTTGATCATCTGATGACTTTACAAGACGGTAAATGACAGCATCTTCTGCAAACAATTTAAGACGGCTACTCAGATTGTCTCTTATGTCGTTAATATAGGAACAATAGAGGGCCTATAACACTTCCATGGAGAACGCTGGATATTACTCCTGTTTTACTCTATCCAGCTGGCAAGGAAGTCTGGTTTTTTACGGGCCTCAGATCAGGTATGATTGGCTTACAATGAAGTAGGCCAGCTGGCGAATAAGTCTAGTGGTTGTCTCCCTGTAATGAACGTCAGTGTAACATTCTCGGATTTCACGTTATGAATACAGTAATTGGCTGAGGAAAAATACGCAGAGAATCTGCACCTTTCAATCTGGCAAGAAGGCCAATACTTCGCTTAGATCCACCTAATAATTAGAAGGGATTCAAAAATTTCAAGAGATCAGTATGTGCTAACTACCTTATTACGAATGCATACCAAGAACGGTTCAAACTCCTTGGCACTTAAACCAGGTCTACATGTTTTTAGTCATTCTTGCAGGAGGACTTGTTAGAGACAAATTGAAGAGGAAAATAAAGTCTACAAGTTGTTCACGGTGGTCCCGGGATTGGTTATTAAAGAGAGACGTTCTCCAATGTAGATCTTCTCTGAAAACTATGACAAGAACCAGAAGATGGGAGGAGTTAGTTACACGTGGACACGGAAACGCACTATAAACTGTGAAAGCTTGTTACCCCAAAAATTGAAGAAGACGATAGTATCATGAGAGCAGCTATCAGTCCCAGCAAGAGAGACTCATCGCGATGTTATGGTTGTTAGAGACTTGCAGTAGCCACAATCTGAGGAAAATATTTTGTAGATAGATTAGGGTCTGTATAATTTTAGGTATCATCCCGAAATTTTCGAAGTATTTTTAAATTTCTGGTAACCTTGAGGAGTTATCTGTATTTATTATCTTAATATATGAGCTAGTAATAGAATGAACTGGATCATTAGTGCGTGAATATCCCATTGTGCTACTAGGAAGATTTCTCTGATAATTATAGGGAAAACTTTTTTGCATTATACTCTGTCCTACGGGAGAACAAGCACTCTTAACTACTGTTAAGTCATTTGTTAATGCTTCCAATTCAGCTTCAAAAAACATGATTAATGAGCTTTCGTATATCGGTCAGTACCGTATAAGATCACATAATTTATGATATATATATTTCCCGTAAGCATCAAATTCTTCGATAGAAGGAATGGCTTTCTTTGCTTGAACATTATCTTCTCGGCTCTAGGTGCACCAGTCCGGAACCGCGGGACTGCTACGGTCGCAGGTTCGAATCCTGCCTCGGGCATGGATGTGTGTGATGTCCTTAGGTTGGTTAGTGTTAAGTAGTTCTAAGTTCTAGGGGACTGATGACCTTAGATGTTAAGTCCCATAGTGCTCAGAGCCATTTAAACCATTATCTTCTCCATTGTAACTCTCAGGCTTTCCCAGCGAGATCTTGACATGTGGAACAATAGGGTCTACTGCTGTCAGGTCTCACGCCACCCAAGTATAAAATTTACTATGGAGCTGGAGAAGAATCGACAACTTCCATTCCTGGATGTCCTGTCAAGAGGAAGGTAGATGGCACTTTGGGGCACAGTGTGTATCGTAAGCCCACCCACACTGACTTATACCTTCAAGCCAGTAGCTGCCACCACCCGGCACAGAAGAAGTCTTGAAAACATTAGTTCACAGGGCTCAGGCTCTGTCAGATACGGATAGTCTGGCCACAGAGATAGAACATCTACAGCTGGTGTTCAGCAGAAATGGCTACTCCTCCACAGACATCCAAAGGGCACTTCGTACTACCAGTCAACCACAGGGTACACAAGAGGAGCCAGAGGAGGCGAAGAAGGTGGCATACCTGCCATATGATGGACCTATTTCTACAAAGATCAGCAGAATTCTTTCAAAATATGATATAAAGAGTATCTTCTGTCCACCCTCCAAAATTGAGACCATGCTAGGGAGTGTGAAGGACGACCTGGGGCTACGTAAACCAGGCATTTACAACATCCCATGCCAGTGTGGAAAGTCATACATTGGCCAGACAACCAGGATGGTGGACGTCAGGTGCTAAGAACACCAGAGGCACACCAGACTCGTACAGGCAACAAAATGTGCCATAGCGGAGCACTGTCTGGAGCTCGGTCACTGAATGGACCATAACAACACCAAAATTGTGACGCAGGCGCCAAGATTTTGGTACAGTGGCATAAAGGAGGCCATCGAGATCAAGGTCACAGACAACCTAATAAACCGAGACAGCGGTTACCAGCTCATCTCGGCGTGGAGTCCGGCTCTGAAGCTTATCAGGGCTCAACGAAATAAACCAACAAACTCCTCAAGAAGTAGTAACACTGCAGGAGCAGCGCCAGGTGGGTGCGGACAGCGAGCGCAACTTCCGACGCAGGACGGGCCTCTGACAGCCGCCACGACCGCAGATGATGGACGAGCCGAGCACGGACGACTGTCGGGAGCACCAGGGAAGTGCCAACACCGCAGGATCAGCGCCAGGCGGCCACAGACCGCGAATGGAGCAGCCAACAAAGGATAGCCCTCAGAGAGCTGCCACAGATGGAGACCAAATCGGGCGCGGACGTCCGAGGGAGCACCGGGGAAGAAACAACACCTTACAACCTCCGCCAGGCGGGCGCGGACCGCGAATAGAGCCCACGACGCGAGACGGGCCTCAGACAGCTGCCACAACTGCAGATCGTGGACTAGACGGGCGCGGACGTCCGTCGGAGCACCAGGGAAGTGCCAACACCTCGGGAGCAGCGCCAAGCGGGCGCGAACCACGAACGGGGCACCACATGCGTGTCCGGCCCCAGACAACCGCCACGTCCTCAGATGGTGGGCGAGCCGGGCGTGGACGTCCGTGGGAGCACCAGGGACGGGTAAAAGCCTCAGGAGCAGTACCTGGCGGGCGCGGACCGCGAACGGAAAGCCCGACACAGGACAGGCCTCAGAGAGTTGCCACAGATGGCGCCCAAGTCGGGCGCGGACGTCCGAGGGAACTCGGGGAAAGAGACAACACATTACAAGCAGCGCCAGGCGGGCACGGACGGCAAAGAGAGCACCCCGCGCCCTCTGGCATAAATACTGGACAATATCCTCCAACACAGCAGTCTTCAAGAAGGCAACGAGTTACGTGGCCGAAATATTGTGCCAGAGCGACACAAACATCCGGCAGTAGACCCGATTGTTCCACATGTCATCTTCTCCATTGCTTGTTTTGATATACAAAAATGAAAATAAATCAATGTATCACAATGACAGTTAAAAAGTTTCTTCTGTTACAACTCCATATGGCAGAGCACGTTTATTCTGGGACTCTCTTTACTGTAAACTGTTCAAAATGAGTTGATATGTTTGATCACCAACACTTTTGTTGCTTTAGGATCCATTTCCTCGTACGTATTACCTAAAGCAATGTATACCCGGGTCTTCTTGTCTCGGTTACCGTAAACGTCAGGCTTTTTTGTTAGAGGCAAGTTACAGCTGTAAGAACTCCGCGAAAAATTCGTGTGTCCAGTGTTGAATGTCTGCCATTGTCTTTCACCACTATACACACTGAAATAAGTATTGAGACCTCTAGGCTCTTCGAGAGTAGACTGGCAGTGGGGATAAGTTTGAGCGATATGACTGACGTGCGTCTACACACACAGACATTTCGACAGTCTTGCGTGTACACAAAGCTGCAGCTCATCAGTCTTTTATGACTTTGTCTAACTTTCATTCAGTACACATAATACTGTCGAACTTTCGTTTTACTTGACAAATTTCACATTTTGATGCAAGATTGTGTAAGGTGTCAGGCAAATCCAACACCTTCCATGAAAGCCCTGACATTATAGCAAATCCGACAGTATTTCACATAGCTCCGAATAAATCCTGACATTCAATTAACCACAGTAATACGATCAACGAGTGAGGAAATGGAATACCACAGACTAACACAAGAACGCCTAAATGCATGTCATACCTTCCCTTCGTGAAACAGACGCAGTTCCGAGGGGAGAAACAAGAACAGAAGCCGAGAGCAGAACCGTGTAGGCTAGAAGGCCCTACGATAAGGGATGGACACCCACATCGCCAAGAGCAGCCCACAGCCCATGTTAAAAGATAGAGCCCTCCAGAAGAACAGTATAGATCTTACAGTAACACTAAAAGGGCCACACCAGCTGCAAGTTTTATCGTGAGACTCTACGCGTGTCTGTTACGTTGCAAACATTAAAAACACTGCACCACCACGAAAAGTATAACGTTTCTCATTGGATAGACAGAATTTTTGTAGGTGCAGCGTAAGGTTTACATTGAGATCCTGATTGGTCAGTTGAAAACACAGCCAGATATTTTTTACTTAAATCCACTTCGGTAAATTGTAGTAAGGAAGTAAGAGAGTTGCTACCGAGATGGCGAGGTGTGTGGAGCTGCGCCGACCGCCGCCCCCTGACGCTGCCTAACCAGCGACATAAGATCGCATAAGGCTTCACTCAGAACTGCAGAAGTCTCATCTGTTACATCCCCTTTTTGCGTAATACTCGTATCGATCGTCAATTAAACTTCGTGGTATTCATATTTGCTACTGGAAGTTAAAGTCTGAAACGCGACGATTTTTCTGTTGTATAATTATCGAGAAGCCACATCAGCCATTGTAATTTACGACAAGTTAAATAAATAATTAAAGATAATTGAGGGTCACTGTAGACCATTTTGATAGTTTTCTCCTTTATGAAAATTAATTTAAACCTAAACGGTAGATGTGATATGGCATAGGTCATCCTTCGATCCATTGTAGAACTTGGAAACCCATTCAGCAAATATTCGTCCACATTTTTGTTGGACGTAGTAAGTTTTTATCATCCTGTATTAAAATATTTCCTTTCATCAATAGCGCAATTTATAAGCAATGTTTTGTGAGTAGAATAAAAATTCCAGTGGTAAACTTAACTGCTTTTTCGACGTTATTTTACCAGCTATCTAAAAATAGGAAAGCCTTGAACCCCTTCATCTAAGTTTAGTTAGTATTAAGATTGTTTTAGCGGGAGTGCACTGGAGCTGACGCTGACATCATTACGTATTTTATTATATCATCGCTAGTGTCACTGAACTCTTCTGAACTCTAAATGTCACGTGTGGTCTGGCGTCTCCTTACCAGCAACAGGTTCCAGGTTCAAACTAGTAAATTCCCTAAAAAACACACTCAGAGCATCGTTGCGCGAAAGTGGTACGGAGACACAACTTAGAACAAACAGACACCACACATAATGTTAGAACTGGCGACGAACATTACGTGCAGACCAGGCTTTACATTGAATAAGCTTAAAGGATAAGCTTTTCTGCGTCTGTCAGGAAAAAGAAGGAGATATAAAGCATCTGTTATTTTTCTGCAATTTTAGTCGAAACACAGCAACACTGTTTCCTACAAAAACTTGTTAAATTGATGGTCCCTCTTCCAACAAGCGATCTTGTGAATTTATAGGACAGAGGAAGCAAAGTACGTACCAAGTCTATTAGAACCACGGCTGTTAAGGAACTTTGATATTTAAAGCAATGTTGCGGTTGGTGACAGCTTTACCTCTTATAATTTTGTAAGAAAGTGACGCCTCTACGTCTACATCTACATACATACTCAGCAATCCACCATACGGTGCGTGGTGGGAGGTACCTCGTACCACAACTAGCATCTTCTCTCCCTGTTCCACTCCCAAATAGAACGAGGGAAAAATGACTTCCTATATGCCTCTGTACGAGCCCTAATCTCTCTTGTCTTATCTTTGTGGTCTTTCCGCGAAATGTAAGATGGCGGCAGTAAAATTGTACTGCAGTCAGCCTCAGATGCTGGTTCTCTAAATTTCCTCAGTAGTGATTCACGAAAAGAACGCCTCCTTTCCTCCAGAGACTACCACCCGAGTTCCTCAAGCACTTCCGTAACACTCGCGTGATGATCAAACCTACCAGTAACAAATCTAGGAGCCCGCCTCTGAATTGCTTCCATGTCCTCCCTTTATCCGACCTGATAGGGATCCCAAATGCCCGAGCATTACTCAAGAACAGGTCGTATTAGTGTTTTATAAGTGGTCTCCTTTACAGATGAACCACATCTTCCAAAAATTCTACCAATGAACCGAAGACGACTATCCTCCTTCCCCACAACTGCCATTACATGCTTGTCCCACTTCATATCGCTCTGCAATGTTACGCCCAAATACTTAATCGACGTGACTGTGTCAAGCGCTTCAAACATTACAGGATTCTTTTTCCTATTCATCCGTATTAATTTCCATTTATCTACATTTAGAGTTAGCTGCCATTCTTTACACCAGTCACAAATCCTGTCCAAGTCATCTTGATTCCTCCTACAGTGACTCAACTTCCCGTACACCACAGCATCATCAGCAAACAGCCGCACATTGCTATCCACCCTATCCAAAATATCACTTATGTAGATTGAAAACAACAGCGGACCTACCACACTTACCTGGGGTACTCCAGATGATCCCCGCGCCTCCGATGAAAAGTCATCATTGAGGACAACGTACTGGGTTCTATTACTTAAGAAGTCTTAGAGTCACTCACATACTTGGGAACCAATCCCATACGCTCGTACCTTAGTTAGGTGTCTGCAGTGGGGCACCGAGTCAAACGCTTTCCGGTAGTCAAGGGATTATGGCATCCATCTGATACCCTTCATCCATGGTTCATCCATGGACCTGCAGATCCGCGAGTCGTCGTTGCGCCCCTCCCTTTAGACTGGAGCGACCCGCGCGTTTTTCCAGCCGAGTGCACCGCGGGCACGTGAGGCAGTTAGCAAGCTGGTGCTCACACGTGGAAGCTACCGCGGCCGGGCGACTCTATTAGGAAGGGTCGTTAGCCGCCGGTGGCGGGTCGTGAGGGAATTTAATTAGTGTCGCCGTGAATCGCGCGTGCGTATCTCGACTGACCCGTAAGGAGACGGGGTAATTCCGCGCCAGGCCGGCTATCTGATGCACTGGCTGCCCGGGCGCCACCTCGCCTCGCCCTTATTGTCCGCTACAAATGGGCGCCCAGATAGCGAGGGCCAGTCGCAGAATTCGGATCGAACGGAATCACGACAGCCGACCGCGCAAAGTGCACGTAGCTGAACGGCGCTCGTGACGGAGGCGTGTCTCGCTCAAAAACGAACTTTTGTTTAGCCCCTCCTCCACAATGAGTTTTTCTTTTGTTAACTGCGATCGTGAATCAGGAAGCCCCCATTACCATGCGTGCTTCCGACAATTTGTCCGCGTTAATTTAATAAAGTTAACGGTTTATACTCGTGCACGAGAAGGCTTTAATTATCGGAAGCGATAAATAACATTTACATATAAAGAACATTTCTATGCAAGCGGGAGCACACAATGAGGCTAATTTAAATGTTCGGTCGTAAATGTTATTAATTGTTCGAACGGACGCATCGTGGCTAACCCTCTACTCGCATGTGCTGGCCGAACGACGAAAGAGGCAAGCTGTTATTGTTCTCGCATTCTACTTTCCACGACACAATCTAGCAAAAACATTAAAACTATGATGGGAAATTCGTAACCAGATAAGTGCGCTTCACTAACGGTGGCCTCCAAATAATTCGGACATAAAACTGTCAGTATTCTGTAAGTTGTCTGCTATAGTTGAATCAATTCCAAATGATTCAGTTTATTCCATATCCACGAGCAACATTTGCTCTGAACCCGCTCACTAACTTTCCATATAGCGTCTGCTACGGTAGTGTACCTGCTGTTTCGTTTGGTAATTGAGCGGCCCACTCAATCAGGTACTTAAGCGCATAGCTTTGGCAATGCTTTGTCAGTTTTGAAGGCGAACAATAACACTATATCTTCTCCCGATTCCTTTCATGCATGTGGCAGACATAAAATTTGTTTTCTAGCTTTGTGATATATGAGCTATTGAAAGTGGCAGCATTTTACGTGCTGAAGAATTATACACGCACATCAAAAAAAGGTTTGCAAGACCCCAGTTCCCAGAACTCTTGAAGATATACGTTGTCAGTGGATGATGTAAACAACCATGCATGAGCAGCGCCTACTATTGCAGTGGATGACCACTACCTACCGATTATGGCTAGGAGAAACCCTGAAAGCAACGATACCATGTTGAATAACGATTTTCGTGCAGCCACAGGACGTCATGTTACGACTCAAACTGTGCACAATAGGCTGCATGATGTACAACTTCACTCCCGACGTCCATGGCGAGGTTCATCTTCGCAACCACGACACCATGCAGCGCGTTGCAGATGGACCCAACGACATTCAGAATGGACCGCTCAGGATTGACAACACGTTCTCTTCACCGGTCAGTGTTGCATATGCCTTCAACCAGACAGTCGTCGAAGACGTGTTTGGAGGCAGCCCAGTCAGGCTGAACGCCTTGGACACACTGTCCAGTGCAGCAAGTTGGAGGTTCCTTGCTGTTTTGGCGTGGCGTTATGTGGGGCCGACGTATGCCGCTAGTGGTCATGGAAGGCGCCGTAACGTCTGTACGATACGTGAAAGCCATCCTCCGACCGATAGTGCAACCATATCGGCAGCATATTAGCGAGGCATTCTTCTTCATGGAAGACAATTCGCGCCTACATCGTGCACATCTTGTGAATCACTTCCTTCTGGATAACGACATCGCTGCACTAGAGTGGATAGCATACAGCATCTTCTCCAGACACGAACCCTCTCGGAACCGAGGCGATGCGAAACTTTCTTTTATGTGTGTATATAAAGGTTGAATGAAAGAGAACTTAAAAACTTTGTAATGATATTTATTGAAATATCTTACAGAATCGGTAGACATATCATTTTCTAGCAAGCAACCTCTAGTTTAACATAAAAGGGTTCTAGTGTCATTTTGTTTCGATGTGACAACCAGCCGGCCGGGGTGACCGAGTGGTTCTAGACGCTACAATCTATAACCGCGTGACCGCTACGGTAGCAACTTAGAATTCTGCCTCGGGCATGGATGTGTCTGATGTCCTTAGGTAAGTTAGGTTTAAGTAGTTCTAAGTTCTAGGGGACTGATGACCTCAGAAGTTAAGTCCCATAGTACTCAGAGCCATTTGAAACATTCTGTGACAACCATATGTGACGCGCAAATATACCACCCGTAAGCAATTTTTTTTCATACTCGTTGCAGAACATCGGGAGTAATTTGCGCAACATAACAGTAGATTCGATTTTTCAGGTCGGCTGAATTGTTTGGCAAGGGAGGAACATACACACGGTCTTTAATGAAACCCCATAGGAAGAAATCCAGTAATGCCAAGTCTGGGGGTCGTCGTGGACATGTGATTGGCCCTTCACGACCAATACACCGGCCTGTGAAGCGATTATCGAGGACACCTCGAACTTCTGTGAGGAAATAAGGTGGTGCACCGTTTTGCTGGTAGTAAACCGTCCCATTTCGGTAATCTTAATCGATCTCCGAAATTAAAAAAGTTTCATACATATCCAGATACACAATACCAGTGGAATTAGCCATTTCAACTGTGCCCTAACGTAGTGCTCCTGTGGTGGAATGGGGTACTGTTGCACTGTATAAATTACACTTGAGATTGTTTGCCACAAAATGACAATTACTTCATGCTTGGCGAGCCACGTTGCTTTACTTTGTCGACATTCATCTGGATCAAATATTAAATATTGTGACAGTGCGAAATTTGCTACTACGATTGAGACTGGCAATTTCATTTCCGTTTCTGAACTTCGTTATCTTTCAACCGTGTTTAGTAACTCGGATATTCGTTCACCACGTAGGTTGTACGTCTTGCAAAATTTCTAATTTACGTCGAAGAACTGATCTTTGTAGGGGTGCACTAAAGACAGCATGTCTTTCGTGTAACTGTAATCGACTTGAGATATGTAAACCCTTGGATGTTTGAGGCAAAATGGTAAATCAAAGTTAACGTAAATCTTATACCTTCATTCAATGCCATAACATTCATATATTCGGTTGACTGAAGTGTAAGTTTTGTGTAACAGTAATTTTCAAGACCTCGCACGAATTCTTTAGATGGAAGTCTCTAAATTAAATATTTTTGTGACTAACTCTATTAATACTGGCCTCACCATAATTTTTATTGTGAAGAATATTCATATAAAAGTCACTCTTTGCATTATTAAGCTACTATCACGTCACGGAAGGTAATTTCACTTTGATATATTCGAGGTGGGAGGTGCATCATACTGTGATTACATATTTTATAACGCGATACCATTACGACAACCCACACACCAAAGCATAACTACCTTACATATGAATGCACGAGCTCAGGTAATAAGTTGCCAGTTAGAGAAAAATTAGGTGTTGTTAGAAAGATTCTATTTGGTTTCTGTAAAGTGGAAGTTAACCAGTAGGCGATATTTGTACAAGTATCAAATATAACGTCCATTTTCGGCTATTTAAGTCTAGGCGTCAGAAGAAGCATAAGGGAAGTCAGACTTCATCACATTAATTGGGGCTATTAATTTTCGGAGCAACCTCTGTGTGGTACTTTATCACTAATAAGTGTTGCACTTTAAAATACAACCAAAACACCTCCATCTACAGACACCATGAAAGTTGTGACATGGTAGTCACATACCTACGAGCGATTTTTTAAATTATATTTCTGCTAATTTCCTGGCTGTTGCTGAGGAGGTTACGAAGCTTGCTGACGAAGGCAGAAGGCTTCAGATTGTCTTGTGAAGAAACGAGCAGGCCCAGATGTTCGTCCTGTGGTCTGGCTTCACCACAGAATGTCGGTCACAGAGAAGGGAAGCGGATATTCAGGGCACTGAAGCTCGCGGAAGAGGTTGTAATGAGCCCCTACTCCACACTCTGGTGGCGAATAGGGTTTTCTCCGTGAAGCCAGCTGCTGCTAAGCCACTGCAAGTCCATAGAGCGTAAGTGTGTGTGACGTTTTCACCTCCCTGTACGCAGACCTAAGAACGGACTGCCACGGCACCATTCGGCTACGGTGGGAAAATTCGTTGTCTTTCCCTCCATGTCCTGTTATCCAATCGAAGTAGTCTTTCCCGCCAGTGTGCTTTAGTGCAAAGGGCTCGACCAATGGGTGGAACATTCTAGCATCCGATACGAATCTCATGCGTGTTAAACGTGTTCTCTAAGTCAAGAATGGGAAATTTCTACAGCGTTACCCCGTATTCACGCAAATAAAGCGGAATTCTTATTTTATCAATGTCTGGATGTCATCCGTTCCATGTAGCTCTTTTCAGAGGTGGGGACTCTCGTTTAGAGGGGAACAATTTTCAGCGTTTGTGGTTCTGCCGCAGAAGGAGAGAGAATTCAGGTCCTGTCGCAGACTGTAGTGCGCGTTTGCTGAATTTTGAGTAAGTTTTCCATTTCGAATTAGCGCCATCCATTTCTTGAAAAGCTTACAATTTGTGGGATTTTCTACGCAACTTGTGTTACCTGATTAACTGTATTGTTCCGTGGTTGTTAGATCCGTTTACTTCAAATCCAAGAGCCACAAAGATTAACAACTCTAGTAGCGCTTCCCAAGCGGTCCTCCTGTAACAACAACGACGCTGTACTATTGTACATACAAGTAATTTTTTTTTTCATCTGATTTTTCGATAAACTGGTGTAATTAATGTTCTGATTTCATTTCTTTTTTGTTTCATGCCATTGTGTTAAGAAAACTAAACAAGGTTCAATGTGAATATTAATGTTTATGTCAAATGTCAAGTAATATTGCGATACAATTGAAAAATAACAAATTTCGGAACTGTTGTAAGATGTTTAAAATTGTAATTGTGCGTCTGGTCCATACGTAGGCAATGTGTTAGGATATGTAGAATGCAAAACCTCGGGTGAATACCCTGTCTGTAAGGGAGCGGTACAAGGTGGATGGCAGGGGAGCGCGGGAAAATGTGCGCGGGCACTGCATGGCACAACGGGCTCAGCCGCAGTAGTTAGTTGGAGTTTGGCATTGGTCTGAGCAACACCTTCTGGAGCGAGGAGGCTCTCCTGGAAGACGTAGCTTCACTGAGCCTCGGGTATGCCGTTCCAACGCCCACACAGCATGGCCAAATTCCATAGGCACTAAATAGAAAAGTTTGTCGACGCTAAGAAGAATTAAAGTGCCGATACGTCAAGAGTCATAGCTGTGGTTGTATGTGTGCTCTGTGCCTCGCCAACTCGCCGCCCGCCAACCGCCGCATGGATACAAGCAGGTTGAAACTTTTAGTACTGTATTCGTATGGACCATAAAGTGAACTGTTCAATAATAACATAAATTTTACCAGAACTTTCCCATCATTTAATTATCCTCACAATTAACCTAGACAGAGTCCTTTCCAAATGTTGTGCAATCCGGATGTCCCGAAATGATAAAACAAATTTTGTGTTAATAATAATTACTTGCAGACCTAGCTATGTTAGAATGGTGTTTAAAGAACTGTTTTGTTAATGAACCAGTAAATGAATAACGAAGATCTAACAAAGTTGAAAGATAACTTTAATATTGACATAGTAATGAAGTTTAATTGTTTCGAGACAGATATAAAGGTGTGACTTCTGAAATTTTCCCGGCGTATTTGTTCTTCTAATAATTTCCGGGTATGCAGCCGGATCCCGTCGACATTCTGCCACGATATTTCGGCCCAGAGACGTCTGGCCATCATCAGGTGAGTACACAACTACTGAAGAGCCCAGGTGCAGTCGCGAGAATCAGTATAAATACCGCGACTGCACCTGGGCTCTTCAGTAGTTGTGTACTCACCTGATGATGGCCGGACGTCTCTGGGCCGAAATATCGTGGCAGAATGTCGACGGGATCCGGCTGCATACCCGGAAATTATTAGAAGATATAAAGGTATTTAAATGAGCAGTAAATAAGAAAAAAAGAGGAGTAACTCATATACTGAAAATCTTGAACGCATAATAATTTCAGTAATCAATTTTTTTAATATAGTGATCATAAAAGTTTCAGGCTCCCTCACCCCCCCCCCTTTGTTTTTATTCAATTGAATTGTAAATTGTTCTAAACTGGTTTGACGAGCAAAAGTTAAAGTCAATATAAAAACTAAAACCTATCAGTGTTTTATCTTTATCAAAATTTTCATTTTATGTGTGGCTTGAAAGTGCTATTTCTAGGGTAACCTATGCCCGATTTTAATCAGATCAATAGACAGTATAAACGTGGAACCAACAGTTGAATAGATTTTCTGGTTCTAAAATTCTACTATATTATGCAGTGTTACTACGTGTTGTTTTGCATGAATATATACCAACTTCTACAGGGAAGAAACTCAGTTAATGCCTAATTAGGCTGGCGACCGTATTATTATTAAATTGGTAGCATATTCAGTGTTGCTTTTGGTCCATACTGACGAGTAATTGCATTTCGAACTTACTTGACGGATCATTGTTATTACAGAGTGGGTATAAGTCTGATTTGCCACCATTCAGGTACATTTGGGCGATATCTGTAAGAAAATCCTTTCTCATCAGGTGAACCCCGCTCAATTACCATAGCACAGGCTGTAACGAGTATTGTGTGCCCAACGCGCACGTTACACTCCACGCACCTGAGGTACAACCCCACTGTGTTAGCGGTACATTTATGATTAAATTAATCTTATAGAGATCTTTGTGATTCATTACTTTTGGGCGATTTTATGCTCATTGTATTGATACAATTCTTTAGTCAATATTATGAGAATTTACGTATGTCCATTTTGATGGAAATGTAGTCTTCGTCACTTAAATACGGCATACGTCGATATTTTAGAATAAATAAATGCTTTATTAAACTCAGCCTCGATTTGAACCTCAGAAACAAACTATCATCTTCATCCGATTCTTCCTATTCGTAATTTGTTTGTTGTGTTGTGACAATGTTCCATTGTAAACCAGGTTCCGACCTTTTCTGTTTAAATATTAAATATAACAACATTTTGATCTGTGCTTGTGCTGATTGACAAGCATTGTACTCAGCTAGTCACAGATGTGATAAGGCTGGCCCTAGAGTGACATGCGTTAAAGTCAGGGCAGGTTTTGTTTATGTCGACCCTGATATAAGCAAACATAACATTTGCTGTTCGAAGTCTATAAAGCAACATGTGCTTAATGCTGGACACAAATATGGGTAAGGCAGTAAATTTTCACACGTAATTCAAATCGTAGTACGGATATTGCGCAAGCTACAAGCCACATTACGATGTGCGCCACTTTCGGAACAACTAACATTTCCCGTTTCCATGATACCTTAGAGATTACTGACAGTAAGCAATGTAATGAGTCACAATTTCTCAGATTCTCCCATCGTGGTCAGTTCATGAGACGTATGTCGGAGGAGGTAATACGTTGGTGAGGTGCTTGTGGGAGGAGGTACTGTTGGTGAGATGTATGTGGGAGGAATTACTGTGTTTGTAAGGTGTATGAGGGAGTGCTGTTAAAACTATTCTCGAAAACCACGCTCTCGGAATCTTAACACAGATGCACAACACCCTGTTGTGACGTATGCCATTAGAGTTATATGAGCATAGTTGTAACGCTTCCGCCGGCCGCAGTGGCCGAGCGGTTCTGGGCGCTGCAGTCTGGAACCGCGCGACCGCTACGGTCGCAGGTTAGAATACTGTCTCGGGCTTTGGATGTGAGTGATGTTTTTGGGTTAGTTAGGTTTATGTAGTTCTAAGTTCTAGGGGACTGATGACCACAGCGTTAAGTCCCATAGTGATCAGAGCCATTTGAACCATTTTGTAACGCTTCCGCGATTAAAACCGAACTCGTCACGAAATGTGCCGCACTTCTTTACATCATTTCTACCTTTAACTCTTAATTCTACCTAGTATAGATCTCAGAGACTGACGAGCACGACTCGTGAATCGGTCCATCGAGTGACTGTAAGAAACTTCTTTCGTCAATGAGTGATAATTCGCATTATCTATTTAAGTAAATATCAACTTGCATGTATTTTTCATACTTTATTAGGAAGGCAAAAAGTATGTGCTATGCAGATAGAATAGCTAAGTCTCAGGCTAAAACTAAAACCATACGGTCAGTCGTAAAGGAAGTGGCTGGTCTGCAGAGACAGGTCGAGGATATAGAATCAGTGCGTAGTGGGAATGTCCGTGTTACTGATAAGTCGCATTTATGTACAGTATTTAATAATCACTTCCTGGATATAGGAGATGAACTAAATAGAAACCTAGTCCAAACAGGGAATCATATAGCGCTCGTAGAAAAAGTGTTCCGAGACTATTACCTGAAATGCTCCTCCATGATACTGACAAGACGATGATTGAGTTAATAATTAAATCACTAAAGACAAAGAACTCTTATGGATATGACGTGGTATCTAGAAGAATACTGAAGTATTGTTCTATGTATGTTAGGCCAGGACTTAGCCATATCTGTAACTTTTCCTTTAGGAGTGGTCTGTTTCCTGACCAATAAAGTACTCGGTAGTGAAGCAACTTTATGAAAAGGGAGACAGGGATAATGTTGACAATTATAGACCTATTTCTATGCCATCGGCGTTTTCTAGAGTTATCGAGAAGGTTGTATATGCAAGGTTACTTGAGCATTTAAATTCACATAATTTGCTGTCAAATGTACAGTTTGTTTTTAGAAATGGTTTAACAACTGAAAATGCTATATTCTCTTTTTTCTGTGAGGTTTTGGACGGATTAAATAAATGGTTGCGAACGCTAGGTGTTTTCTTTGATTTAACGAAGGCTTTTGACTGTGTGACCACAAGATATTACTGCAGAAGTTGGACCATTATGGAGTAAGGGGAGCAGCTTACAGTTGGTTCGCCTCTTACTTTAAGAACAGAAAGCAGAAGGTAATTCTCTGCAATATTGAGAGTGGTAGTGATGTTCAGTTCAAATGGGGAACTGTGAAGAGGGGCGTTCCCCAAGGGTCGGTGCTGGGGCCACTGCTGTTTCTTATTTACACAAATGATATGCCTTTTAGTATTACAGGTGATTCAAAAATATTTCTTTTTGCTGATGACACCAGCTTAGTGGTGAAGGATCTTGTGTGTAATACTGAAACATTATCAAATAATGTAGTTCATGAAATAAGTTCGTGGCTTGTGGAAAATAATTTCATGCTAAATCACAGTAGGACTAAGTTTTTACAGTTAACTCACAATTCAACTAAAACTGATATTTTGATCAGACAGAATGGGCATATTATAAGCGAGACGGAACAGTTCAAGTTCCTAGGCGTTCGGATAGATGGTAAGCTGTTGTGGAAAGCCCATGTTCAGGATCTTGTTCAAAATCTAAATGCTGCTTTATTTACCATTAGAACAATATCTGAAATAAGTGACAGTTCAACACGAAAAGTAGTCTACTTCGCATATTTCCATATGCTTATGTCGTATGGTATTATTTTTTGGGATAATTCATCTGATTCAAAAAGAGTATTTTTGGCTCAAAAACGGGCTGTTCGAGCTATACGTGGTGTATGTTTGACAATCTCTTGTCGACCCCTATTCAATAGTATGGGAATTCTGACACTGCCATCACAGTATATATTTTCTGTAATGTCGTTTGTTGTTAGCCATATTAGCTTATTCCCAAGAGTTAGCAGCTTTCACTCAGTTAATACTAGGCAGAAATCAAATCTGCATGTGGAATGCACTTCCTTGACTCTTGCGCAGAAAGGAGTGCGCTATTCTGCTATATCCATTTACAATAAGGTACCACAAGAACTCAAAAATATTAGCAGTAGCCCAAACGCTTTTAAGTCTAAACTGAAGCGTTTCCTCATGGCTCACTCCTTCTATTCTGTCGAGGAGCTCCTGGAAGAGCTGAAAAATTAAGCAAATTCCAGTGTTTCATTGTTGATTTTCTTTATTTAGACTTACGAAATGTCGCCTGAATACATATCTTTATTTCGTTTTATCTGTTTCTACTATCGTGTTATAATTTCATGAATTGACTCGTTCCATGACCATGGAGACTTCTCCTTAGTTTGGTCCCACGGAACAATAAATAAATAAAATAAATAAATAAAACTGGTTTTATATGTTCGTTCCATTTTACGTCGCTCCGAACAGTTACTGCTAGACATTTTGCAGTTGTCACTGATGAGGGATATTTATCGTCAGTATGATAGATGTATAGTAATGGGCCTTTCAGTTTTTTTAAGCAATACTTTAAATTTGCGTATTTTTATGGTAAGCTTTGGTCCCCACATCAGACGTCGATTCACTTTAGTTCTTCCTGCACTTCGCTACGCTTATCAGGGAATTTTCCTGTACACAAGAGCATCATACCCTAACAGTGTCATGGGACTGAATTTCTTTTATAGAATTACAGTACCTAAGACAACGGTATAACCATTTTCTTCTTATCTGTCCACAAGTTCTTGATGAGTTGACTGTTGGCCTACTTCTGTTAATTTGACACCACGTAGATTGTGGATCTGGTTGTTGGACAGGAAGTTTTGCAATACTGATCTGTAGCCAGAGACTTTCTGTGTTCTGTATGGTGTCTTCTGTGACGTAATGTTTTCTCAAGTCTCTTCTTGTCTCTTCCAGCCACCTTGTGGTGTTTTTTTAAATTTAGAAATGAAATTAAAAGATTTCGCCATTAGCCTCTTGTCATTCTTTCTATAAATATAACCATAAAACTTTAATCTCTTCTGTCTTATTGTGTCTGTGGTTGTTCCCATGTTTCGGAATAGAACTTCATTTCTCCCCTTCGTCCAGTAGTTATCTTTGCTCTTTCGTGGTTCTAAAAATTTTGTTAGTATTTTACTTTCTTTATTTTCCAGTTCTTCTTTTTCGCCTCTTTTATTCAGTACAAGGCATTCAGATCCGTAAAATACTTCCGGTTTAATTATGGTTGCGTAGTGTTTAATATTTTCCTGGCATGATGATAATCTTTTATTACATCTGTTTTGGATAAGTTTAAATGCTAATTCCATTTTCTTCGATCTTTTTTTTATTTGTGGTGTTATCTAACCCATTTCATTGTATCCATTCTCCCAAATACTTGAACATATCATCTCTTTTGGTGTTTCCATGTTGTGTTTGTATACATTTTTCTCTGTTGTGTTTATGTTCCATGTATTCTGTTTTCTCTTATGATATTAGCAATCCGATTTTACCAGAAATTTCATGATGTGTTTCTAACATTATATTTGTATCTGTTTTGTCCTTAGAAACTACTGGAATATCGTCATCAAAAGCGAAGCATTTCACATCAGATCTTCCTCTTCCTTGTCCTAGATGCATTCCTTCGTTGTTTTTCTCTCGTAGGTCTTTATCCCACTCTCTCATGACGTCATCTAAGACCAGATAGAAGAGAATCGGTGGGATCCCATTACCCTGCTGAGTATCTGTGTTAGTTCTGAAGGGTTCAGAAATTTCTCCTAGAAATTTAACTTTTGAAGTTGTGACTGTGAGTGTTCTACTAACTTTCTGGTGGTTTGTCGATACCTACTTCTTCCAGTGTTGGGAATACTGACCGTCCATCAACAGAATCGTAGGTATTTTTGAAAAAAAGAAAATGTAGGCGAGTGGAAATAGAGATACACCTTGGTAACTGTAGGTGTATGAGGCTGTGTTTATAAGGTTCCTTTAGACGTTTTCACTATCATCTGAGTTAAGAATTTTCATGTGGTGTCTGCTAAATCAAGTCACAAAGTTGGTCCCAATATTCGAAAGCTCGTATCTCTCCCACTTAGCGAAAGTATTGCATGGAATTCCTTCCTGAAGTGAAGAAACGTAGTATGAATCCGGATGGTGTTACTTCCACAGTTCGTGATACACAGACGAACATAGCGAACTGAGGTTTTGTATTGTATTGCATTGGACTAGGGACCTAGAAACGACGGAGAGGCTTCGTCCCCGCCGCAGCTTCAGTGGTACACAAACCCACAACAGGCTAAACTGACACCTCACCCCACCGCTGCCCCACACCGAACCCCGGATTACTGTGCGGTTCGGTAGCCTGTGGCCCCCTCCCGGGAACGTGTCACATCACACGAGTGTGACACCAACGGTTGGCTGGTAGAGTGATTACGGTGTACGCGTACGTGGAGAAAGTGTTTGCGCAGCAATCGCCGACATAATGTAACTGAGGCGGAATAATGGAAACCAAACCCGCATTCGACGAGGCAGATGGAAAATCGCCTTTTAAGCCATCCACAGACTGGCTCGCCCTCCGGACCTCGACACTAATCCGTCGAACGGATTCGTGCCAGGGACTGGCACGCTTTCCCGCCCGGAAAGCAGTGGATTAGACCGCACGGCTCACCGGAAGTTTACAATACTTGTGTTTGAGGAGTCACCGTTAATTGCTATAGATGAGTTCGTCACTTTCTGAAAAGGTAACACGAGGGCGTAAAACATGTGCCATTTCTACAAGTGATTGGCGTCGCAGATAGACCTTACAATTAAGTGCATCTTTTGCGACTACGCTGTGCGTTCTATCAATCGCTTCAATCGCTCCCTTGCTCCAGCGATCCATAGCGTTGTCCACTAAAACTGTAACGTGATGTAGGCTGCGCGCAACGAACTTTAGGCTAGCGTGAAGCGCACTACATGCTTGGGTATGCAAATTATTCAAGTTAAAGCGTAAAAGCACGAAGTGTGTAGGAGCAGCGCCTTATATATTCCGTGTATAGAGAAAGAGTACGCAGCAGGTTTCTCACTCAGACATCGCATTTGTGAGAAGACCGTGTTATGCCCCGAACAAGGAGGAGAGCCGTCTGTCACCACGTATCGTTATTCGATAGAAGCAGTACTGTGCCCTATCGAGACTGCAGGTTTATCATTCCGCGATACTGTCGTTCGCGTGCTACGGGATCCCACGACGGTCATTGGAATATTGAATCAGTATGTTCAGGCGGGCCATATTGCAATGCAGGAAGCATCTCAGCAGTTTCGAATGCCTGTCGCCTGAGAGCACAGACTCAGAGACGTAGGTGTAACGTTACAAAGTGATCTGAAATGGGATGACCACCTCAGGTTGGCAGTAGGGAAGACGAATGATCGACTTCGTTTTATTGGCATAAGTTTATGGAGGTGTAGCTCAACTATAAAGGAGACGGCGTACAGAACGCTAGTGCGTCCCATTTGTGAATACTGCTCTAGTGTATGGGATCCTCACCAGGTCTGGCTAAAGGAAGATGTGTAGCAGTTCAGAGGATTCAGAGGCGTGCTGGGAGAGTTCTTACCGGTTGGTTCGATCAGCACGCTAGTATTATGGAGACGATTTGTGCACTCAAATGGGAATCACTGTAGTGAAGACGATGTTATTTTCCTCAGGCACTATTGTAGAAATTTAGAGAACTAGTATTTGATGTCGACTGCTGACTCATTCTACTGCCGTTAACGCACGTTCAGGGTAGGGACCACAAAGATAACGTGAGAAAAATCAGGGCGTGGGGAAGCATATAGACAATCGTTTCCCCCTCGCCCTGTGGCTTTCATGGTATGTGCGTAAGGTAACAAAGGCAAGGCCTAGAAGGAAGGATGTGTGTGATGTCCTTAGGTTAGTTAGGTTTAAGTAGTTGTAAGTCTAGCGGACTGATGATCTCAGATGTTAAGTCCCATGGTCCTTAGAGCCATTTGAACCATTTCATTAGAAATTAAGCTATAGATTAATATAAGAAACCCTATCTTCCGATTTAATGTGTGTCTCCGAGACGAGAGAAATCCCTTCACATTGTTGTTACCTGCCGGGGTGGCCGTGCGGTTCTAGGCGTTACAGTCTGGAACCGCGGCGACCGCTACGGTTGCAGGTTCGAATCCTGCCTCGGGCATGGATGTGTGTGATGCCCTTAGGTTAGTTAGGTTTAAGTAGTTCTAAGTTCTAGGGGACTGATGACCTCAGCTGTTAAGTCCCAATGTTGCCAGAGACATTTGATCAATTTCAACCTTCACATTGTTCCCCATGCACAAGATTAATTTCCTGCCGGGTTAATTTTAAGGCAACGCCTTTCAAACTGTGGTTGTTGGTGGTCACCAACATGGCTGCTACCTTTAGAGAAGCTCCTTAATTTAAAGGAGGACGCCAGGATCGCAGGGATACACGCCTTGGAGGTAGTTCGTGGTTGGCACATAACACATCTGGAGTGTTCCCTCAGAACTATCTGCCAAGTCACATACTTATTAACAGCAGCAACCGTTTAGGGTGGCAATAGGAAATTGTGTCTATCCCGATAGTGTGTTGTTTTGCGCTGGGAAGATTTTTTAAAAGTAGGCCACAGCAGAGTTACTCAGCCTCACTTTTGTCTGTGTTCTGGAGCACCATAACACGTAGTGTCCGTGTCCATCGCAGAGGACCTCGTTGACAACAGCCAGCAGAGGACGGCTGCACACGGCGAGATGTTACGTCCAACAAGCTAGCTAACACGCGCTGATGCTCCACTTTTGCTCCTCACTCCTAGTATTTCTCTCTCCAGCTCATCTCAGTCTTATAGGAGCTTCACTGACTAAATTTGGACTTGATGTTGAACATTATACTACTAATTCTCCCGATTTAGCTGCTCAGCATATTTTGTTTTCTGTTGCTCTTTAAATCTTAAATGAAGAATATATCACTATTAAGGAGTCGAATTGGGCTCTTTCCATTTTTATCATTGTGGAAGTAGATCATTAGTTAATCAATCTGTCCACTTAATCTTCAGCAGTCTTCTAAAGCACTGTCCCGTGCGTCCGCAAAGCCTCTGCGCTGAGGCGAGCTCCATGTGTTAGTCAATTCGGAACTTGTGGGGTTGGCAGCACATTCATGTCGCTGTATAAGCTACGGGTCGGGATACACTGTTAGTGGCTGTAGCTACGTTGAATGATGGAATTCAACATTATTATAACTAAAAAATGATATTAATTAATAGTATTAGTTACAATTAAATACACTGTACTCACAAATACCACAGTTCGTGCCGGAAATGTTTTCTCTTTCTTGAAGGCATAGTTCAACACGTTTACATTTATTTGCGAACAATTTCACCAACGTTTCACGTGTAATCGAATGCAGATAATCAAATATCGCTGTCTTCAGTTCACCTTGGGCTATTTTTATTCACAAATTTCAAAGGAAACAGTCGGACAGGGAGAGATTCATCTCGAAAGACTTTATCTAAAAGTCGTAAGGCCTGTTGTACCATATAAGCAGTAGCCGTAGTCTTTTTGTGAAAATGAATGATTGGTGTCGTTTTCAACTATAACAACAATAAATGAATAAATTACCTGGGAACAACAGACATCAGAAGTGACGGTGGTATCGGCCTTATAATTCTCTCTCGCGTTATGGCAACCCACACTGCGTTTTTCCGTGCGTGCGATGGCGTAAGGCACTTGGATTCTGTGATAAAACTAGTCTGATATGTATATTGGCGCCATTTTCTTATGAACTAGCTGTTTATGTCGCATAGTTTTCATTTTATGATATACTTTGGGACCAGCTAGGTTACTATGTACTGGCGCATGTCATCGTTTTAACGTTGTATCTTTCCATTTTTGTAAATAAATAGAATAACATTAATGTATTTTAATACTATTAAGATCTATATAACCTCTTACCATCAGATAAATAACGACGCTAGGTCGTATATGTATTCCAGTTTCTAGAGAACCACACCTTGGAAACATCCACACAGAGCTACCATTTTGTCACCATGCCACCTTGACAACAGCAGTTGCTACATTGGTTGGTATGTTACCATATCTGGTCTCACTAATCGCTCTGGAGGTTACTAAGCAACTTTTCTATAACGTTTGTAATATGGTCACTTCCATTCCCGTGCCTAGTTTGTCATTAAAAATTTTCTCATGATATTGCACCAGTTATGTGGCACTCGCCGTCGTAAGGTAGTTTCTTGTGACCTATTTTCTTTACGGCTAGACACATATTTCCAATTCCCTGAATTCCCCCAAGAAATATAAGTTGAAGACTTACTTTCTACATTACCAGTTTCAGGCATTCGTGTAATTACATGTCATGACCCTCCCCAACACTTCCGTTATTCGGCGACGCATATCGTCCCCGGATCGGTTCCGCCTGCCGGATGAACGGCGAAGGCCAGTGTGACGGCCACGCTAGATGTGTGGTTCTTAGGCGGTTTCCCGCATTCGATTAAGTGAAAACTGGACTGTTATTCACGTCACGTTTCAGTTTCACAATTCGCTGAGGTTCCGAAAACGATACCACATTTTCACGTGGAATTTACTAAACGCAGACAGGCAGGGCACACTAATTCCGTCCTGGCAAGAAGGGTTGAAGACAGAAACAGCATCCGGCAATCCTCTACTAGAAACATTGCTGCATTCAGAATGACATGCTAGCTCCGTAAAAACACCGTATAACTTACAGAAAAAGGACAAGTAGCTTACGTTCATATCAAAATACATAGAGGTGCAAAAGGCATGTGATGCGATATCCATATATACATATGGTGGTAGTGTAGTATACACAAGCCATAAAAGGGCAGTGAAATGGCGGTGCAGTTATTCGTAATGATTTGATTCATGTGAAAAGGATTCCGAGATAATTATGGTCGCATGACAGCAGTTAAAGACTTTGAACGCGGAATGGTAGTTGGAGCTAGACGCATGGGACATTCCATTCCGGAAATCGTTGGGGAATTCAATATTCCGAGATCCACAGTGTCAACAGTGTCCTGAGAATACCACATGGCAGACATTACCCCTCACCAGGGACAGCGCAGTGGCCCACGGTCTTGACATGACAACCAGAGCAGGCACGTCCGTGTAGAATTGTCAGTGTTATCAGACAAGCAAAACTGTATCAAATAACAGCAGAAATCAATTTGGGAAGTACGATGAACGCATCCATTTGGACATTGCTCCAAAATTAGGCGTTAATCAGCTATGGTAGCAGACGGCTGACGAGAGTGGCTTTGCTAACAGCACGATACCGCCAGCAGCACTTTTCCTGGGCTCGTGACCATATCGGTTGGACCAAATGCGACTGGAAAACCGTGACCTGGGCGGATGAGTCCAGTTTGGTAAGAGCTGATGGTACGGTTCGAGTGTAGTCCAGAAGCCACGAAGCCATGGACTCAGGTTGTCACCTAGTCACTGTACAAGCTGGTGATGTGTCTGTAATAATGTGACATGTTTGCATGGAATGGTACAACTGAACCGATCACTGACTGGAAATGACTGTGTTCGGCTACTCGGAGTCCATTTGCAGTCATTCATGGACTTCAGGTTCCCAAGCAACGGCGCGCGTGGTCACTGGGTCACTAATATTCGCAATTGGTTTGAAGGCCACTCTGGGCAATTTCAGCCAATTATTCGGCCATCCATAGCATCCGACATGAAGCCCATCGAACATTAATCGGAGATATCGAGAGGTCAATTCATACACAAAATCCAGCGAAGCCAACACTTTCGCAATTATGGACGGCTATAGCGACAGCATGGGCCAGTGTTTCTACAGTGGACTCCCAGCAACGTGTTGAGACCATTTCACGTTGAGTTGCTGCTCTAGGTCGGGAAAACGGAGGTCCGACATGATATTAGTCGGTATCCCGTGACTTTGTAAAAAAAAAAAAAAAAAAAAAAAAATCAAATGGCTCTGAGCACTATGGGATTTAACATCAGAGGTCATCAGTCCCCTAGAACTTAGAACTACTTAAACCTAACTAACCTAAGGACATCACACAGCCTGCCGGTGTGGCAATGCGGTTCTAGGCGCTTGAGTTTGGAACTGCGTGGCCGCTACGGTCGCATGTTCAAATCCTGCCTCGGGCATGGATGTGTGCTGTCCTTAGGTTAGTTAGGTTTACGTAGTTCTAAGTTCTAGGGGACTGATGACCACAGATGTTAAGTCCCATAGTGCTCACAGCCATTTGAACAATTTTGACATGACACACATCCATGCCCGAGTCAGGATTCGAACCTGCGACCGTAGAGGTAGCGCAGTTCCAGACTGTAGCCCCTAGAACCGCTCGGCCACCCCGGCCGGTGACTTTGGTCACCTTAGTGTATTACCGTGCATATTTTTACGACGTGAAGGAATTCTGATGATCTCCACTAATCTAAGACCCGGATACTGCAGAGAGTTTTTGGCCATTATCGGCATTATTTTGCATGTATCCACAATTAAAAAAAAAATATTAATTACACCAAGTGGAATGCCTACCCAAGTTAGCCTGAATTTTTTTTTTCTTTTAGAATCTAATAATGACGACAAATTCTTGTTGGCAATGGAATCGTCATAGAACAAGTTGTGACTGATACTGACCCTGTCTCATGTACACATAGAACGTTTAAAACCTGTTACGCTTCTTCAGGGGTCAAAGTGAGCATTAAACGTATGGACTGTAAACTTTTAGGACACTGATACGAAAAAGATCCAACAGAACTACGGGACACAGAAACAAAAGGGAGAGCGTAGGTGGCGACTGACTGGAGTCTGCTGCACAGTGACCGGCCGATTGACGCTCGCGAGGTCCGGCACCGCCCTCGGATTGTGCGTGCCAGACTCACCCACCAGTCTCTCGCTACACAGAGAACCACGCCTGCCAGCGGCAGTTATCGCCAGACCATTTGGCTAAGTCTCAGAGGAAGTTTTCTTTAGCAAACGGCCGAATCTGTGAGCCACTGTCCGTTCTCGATATAACTCAAACATTTAAAATCGCGCTGCGAACATCTGGCGGCAAGGATTTCCGTGCCCTGCCTCGACATGCTACACATTCAGCCGTTTACTGGTACCAGAAACAGAGGAGGGAGAGGAGCGATCTGATGGAATCTCCGATAAACACCGGGAATGTGAAGGATTATTGACCTTAGACTATTCTAGCTACGACTTCTCGTTTACTGTAAGTTTTAGATACATATTTAGAGATCAGACAAACGTATGTGATAAAGAATTTATTTCATTAGAAACTGCCGGCCGCTGTGGCCGAGCGGTTCTAGGCGCTTCAGTCTGGAGCACCAAGGCGTCCGCTGATCTCAATGTCCCCATCCGGTGGACAGATCACCATCAACCGTGTCACTTCATGGGACACTGCTGAGAAATTCGGAATTTAGTCTAGGACACTGACGCAAAGACTGGTGATCAGAAGCCTTGTGTTACGACCCCTCCTGCCTTTGTCGGATCAACATTGGAAGTAAAATATCATCCACCACCAAGACTCATCTGGAAGAGGAGTAATGTTAGTATTTTTAATAGAATGGTGTACAAGAGGCGCAACTCTTCACATAGGAAATCAAGTAACACGTGGGTATGTCAGAAATATTACGATATACATATATAAAACTGTCCAAAAATATGAAAAATGACATAAAGTCGGCATAATTCGAGACGAACCAGATACAATTACGAAAACGTGATCTGAAATACGTAAAATCGATGGAAATACTATGAACATAAAATTAATGAACAAGTACCTTATTCTGAGGCCGAAGGTGCAGGAGGTCAGGTCCATATGTAGGACGATAAGAGTGGAGAAACATCAGGATGAGAAAATCAGGCACAAGTACATAACAGCGATCTCAGAAATGTACCATTTAGTTGAATGTAGTCAATTACAGCCATTGGAAAAGGAATGGACAAGGTACAGGGACATAGTACTAGAAGTGGCTAAAGAATGTCTTGGGACAGTAGCGTGTAAAAGTAGGATGAAGCAAAGAGCTTGGTGCAATGACACAGTCAAGGCAGTCTGTAAAAGGAAAAAGAAGGCCTATCAAAAATGTCTATATACTAGAACTTAGGTAGACAGAGAAACTTATTTTGAAGAAAGAAACAAAGCCAAACAGATAATTGCAGCATCCAAGAAGAAATCTTGGGAAGGAATATTTTGAAGAGTTGCTCAACGTAGGTGAAAATACGATCAGTAATGTTTCAGATTCAGAGGTAGAATGGGATAGGAATGATGATGGAAATAGGATCACATTTGAGGAAGTGGAGAAAATGGTCAATAGACTGCAGTGCAATAAACCAGCTGGGGTGGATGAAATTAAGACGGAACTGATCAAACACAGTGGAATGTCAGGTCTTAAATGGCTACACAGGATAATTGAATTGACCTGGGAGTCGGGACAGGTTCCATCAGACTGGACAAAAGAAGTAATCACACCAATATTTAAACATGGAAACAGAAAAGATTGTAACAACTACAGTGGTATCTCTTTAATCAGCGTTGTGGGTAAAATCTTCTCCGGTATTGTTGAAAGGAAAGTACGAGTATTAGTTGAGGACCAATTGGATGAAAATCAGTGTGGGTTTAGGCCTCTTAGAGGTTTTCAGGACCAGACCTTTAGCTTACGACAAATAATGGAGAAGTGTTATGAGTGGAACAGGGAATTGTATCTATGCTTTATAGATCTAGAAAAGGCATAAGACCGGGTTCCCAGGAGGAAGTTATTGTCTGTTCTACGAGATTATGGAATAGGAGGCAAACTTCTGCAAGCAATTAATGGTCTTTACATCGATAGTCAGGCAGCAGTTAGAGTTGACGGTAAATTGAGTTCATGGTTCAGAGTAGTTTCAGGGGCAAGACAAGGCTGCAACCTGTCTTCACTGTTGTTCATATTATTTATGGATCATATGTTGAAAACAATAGACTGGCTGGGTGAGATTAAGATATGTGAACACAAAATAAGCAGTCTTGCATATGCCGATGACTTAGTTGTGATGGCAGATTCGACTAAAGGTTTGCTAAGTAATATGTCAGAGCTAGATCAGAAATGTAAGGACTATGGTATAAAGATTAGAATCTCCAAAACGAAAGTAATGTCAGTGGGAAAGAAATATAAACGAATTCAGTGCCAAATAGGAGGAACAAAGTTAGAACAGGTGGACGGTTTCAAGTACTTTAGGATGCATATTCTCACAGGATGGCAACATTGTGAAAGAACTGGAAGCGAGGTGTAGCAAAGCTAATGCAGTGAGCGCTCAGCTACGATCTACTCTCTTCTGCAAGAAGGAAGTCAGTACCAAGACTAAGCTATCTGTGCACCGTTCAATCTTTCGACCAACTTTGTTGTATGGGAGCCAAAGCTGGGTGGATTCAGGTTACCTTATCAACAAGGTTGAGGTTACCGATATGAAAGTAGCTAGGATGATTGCAGGTACTAGTAGATGGGAACAATGGCAGGAGGGTGTCCACAATGAAGAAATCAAAGAAAAACTGGGAATGAACTGTATAGATGTAGCAGTCAGGGCGAACAGGCTTAGATGGTGAGGTCATGTTACACCCATGGGAGAAGCAAGGTTACCCCCCAAGAGACTCATGGGTTCAGCAGTAGAGGGTAGGAGGAGTCGGGGCAGACCAAGGAGAAGGTACCTGGATTCGGTTAAGAATGATTTTGAAGTAATAGGTTTAACATCAGAAGAGGCACCATTGTTAGCACTGAATAGGGGATCATGGATGAATTTTATAAGGGGGCTATGCTCCAGACTGAACGCTGAAAGGCATAATCAGACTTAAATGATGATGATGATGATGTACCTTGAAATGAGTACTGACTGCTTTCAATAAACTTGCATATTCTGATGGAGAGTGGACTGAAACTGCTTATACACACCTTAACAGTGGAAAGAGGATGTATTCTAGATATGTGTCAAGGTGAAATGGCCTTATTATCCTGCATTTGAGCTATACAACCCAACATCGTATCATGAGTACTGTGTGTAACTGAAAGTTCACCATGGGCATTGCTAAACTGCGATGAGACTGTTACATCTACTCTGACGACTAATCGTGTTGTTTATTTCCTTGGAAGACGTTTCTGTTTTTTTTCTGATGCATTTTCAGCTGCCAATGATCATTTTAGAGGACTGTTGTAGCCGTATCATAATTTCCGAACGATAATCAAGCTCCAATTTCATAAACTACGGGCGTCATATACCTCTGTCAACCTATGTAGTGTTTGTGTTAAAAAGAATCAATATTTTCTTTGGCCTGAAACGTAGTTGTTTCATCATCTTATAGTTCGTCGCCATAGTTTATCGGAGATTAGCTTGTAGGGAGAATGTCTGTCAAGTGCTGGAAAAATATTTACTATATTGGAATATTAATAGTGTTGCATTCAACACGACTAATAGGATAGAATGTGCACAGCTCCAGCACTATAGCGTCTTTACTTGCAGGACCATGCAGCCCATGGAAAGTGTTTTATGTTCCACAATCATTTCTCTCTATCCGATGCCTTCTTGGTGTGAACATCAAACGCTGGAACATAACTTCATAACTGTTAGCACAAGTGTCCACCATTCGCTTTTGTGACGACTTGAACTCTGCTGGGAACACATTTGGTTAGGTGTCTGAATGTCTGTGGAGGAATGGCAGTTCATTCTTTCTCAAGAGCCGAAACCAGAGAAGATAGTGATGTTGGAGTCTGGCGTCTGGAGCAAAGTTGACATTCAAACTCATTCCAAAAGTATTCCGTGGGTTCACGTTGGGACTCTGGGCAGGCCAGTCCATTTCAGGAATGTTAATGTCCACAAACCAACACAGCACAAGTGCTGCTTTATAACAGGATGCATTGTCGGGCTGATACAGTCATCGTCTTCGAACTGTTTCTATCCACCATAAAACCACCCCCTCCGTCCTTCACTGTTTCTATCCACCATAAAACCACCCCCCCCCCCCCCCGTCCTTCACTGTTGGCACTACACATGATGGCAGCTAACTTTGTCCATTTATTCACCAAACCAAAAACTTTCCATCGGACTGCCATACGGTATAAGGTGATCACCACTCCAAATAACTCATTCCCAGGCATCCACTGTCCAGTGACGTTGCTCTTTACATCACCTGAAGTGTTTCTCAGCATCGGTTACGGGAATCTGTGACTTACGGGCAGCTACTTGTCCATTGTACGAGTGACTGCTTTCCCTGATTTTATGCAGTTTTGTACAACCAATCTCCGCAATATTCGACGGTCCCTCGCCTTCAGCACATCAGGTGGACCTTGTCTTAGTTTAGTAGTGGTTGTTCCTCCTCCTTTCCACTTCAAAATAGCAACACCAACAATCGACTTCGGTAGCTGTAGGAGGGCTGTAATGTCCCTGATGCTTTCGTCAGTTAGTGGGCTCTCCTGACCAACCGTTTTCCTGTTACTGGGCCTCTATTGACATGACAGTAATCCCGGCCTCCTTTCTGTCACGACATCTAATTGTAAATTCTGAATTACATAGGAATTTCCGAATACTTATGATCACAGCTCACACTGGGGCGTAACACCATCGACACTCCTGGAAATTGAAATAAGAACACCGTGAATTCATTGTCCCAGGAAGGGGAAACTTTATTGACACATTCCTGGGGTCAGATACATCACATGATCACACTTGACAGAACCACAGGCACATAGACACAGGCAACAGAGAATGCACAATGTCGGCACTAGTACAGTGTATATCCACCTTTCGCAGCAATGCAGGCTGCTATTCTCCCATGGAGACGACCGTAGAGATGCTGGATGTAGTCCTGTGGAACGGCTTGCCATGCCATTTCCACCTGGCGCCTCAGTTGGACCAGCGTTCGTGCTGGACGTGCAGACCGCGTGACACGACGCTTCATCCAGTCCCAAACATGCTCAATGGGGGACAGATCCGGAGATCTTGCTGGCCAGGGTAGTTGCCTTACACCTTCTAGAGCACATTGGGTGGCACGGGATACATGCGGACGTGCATTGTCCTGTTGGAACAGCAAGTTCCCTTGCCGGTCTAGGAATGGTAGAACGATGGATTCGATGACGGTTTGGATGTACCGTGCACTATTCAGTGTCCCGTCGACGATCACCAGAGGTGTACGGCCAGTGTAGGAGATCGCTCCCCTCACCATGATGCCGGGTGTTGGCCCTGTGTGCCTCAGTCGTATGCAGTCCTGATTGTGGCGCTCACCTGCACGGCACCAAACACGCATACGACCATGATTGGCACCAAGGCAGAAGCGACTCTCATCGCTGAAGACAACACGTATCCATTCGTCCCTCCATTCACGCCTGTCGCGACACCACTGGAGGCGGGCTGCACGATGTTGGGGCGTGAGCGGAAGACGGCCTAACGGTGTGCGGGACCGTAGCCCAGCTTCATGGAGACGGTTGCGAATGGTCCTCGCCAAGACCCCAGGAGCAACAGTGTCCCTAATTTGCTGGGAAGTGGCGGTGCGGTCCCCTACGGCACTGCGTAGGATGCTACGGTCTTGGCGTGCATCCGTGCGTCGCTGCGGTCCGGTCCCAGGTCGACGGGCACGTGCACCTTCCGCCGACCACTGGCGACAACATCGATGTACTGTGGAGACCTCACGCCCCACGTGTTGAGCAATTCGGCGGTACGTCCACCCGGCCTCCCGCATGCCCACTATACGCCCTCGCTCAAAGTCCGTCAACTGCACATACGGTTCACGTCCACGCTGTCGCGGCATGCTACCACTGTTAAAGACTGCGATGGAGCTCCGTATGCCACGGCAAACTGGCTGACACTGACGGCGGCGGTGCACAAATGCTGCGCAGCTAGCGCCATTCGACGGCCAACACCGCTGTTCCTGGTGTGTGCGCTGTGCCGTGCGTGTGATCATTGCTTGTACAGCCCTCTCGCAGTGTCCGGAGCAAGTATGGTGGGTCTGACATATCGGTGTCAATGTGTTCTTTTTTCCATTTCCAGGAGTGATATGCTTACGGATGCCCCTGGCTCACTTAAGAATAGACACCTTGCGAAAGGCCTGGTGGAAAATGAGAAATGTGGCGATAATTTGTGGGCCCCTGCAGGCAGTAATACAGAACGTATACACAAAATTGTTAAGAATGCACACGTGCAGGTATGCGAAACTAATGGTTTGCGGCAGAAGTCTGGCCTGCTTTAAAAGGCAAGAAACGCATTGATAATTCGGTGACCACTACAGACCCAGAGACAGAGCGTAGACACAAAAGCTTCAAAAATGAACACGCGAATGCGTGTGTCTCCTGGCAAGCTCTGAGACGAACTGTAGCCACAAAAGCTCCAAGAATGCACACTAGGAGGATGGTGAAACTAAGGAATAATGGAAGAAGACTCACTGTGCTCTTTCTTTAAGTTTGCCGCACAGTAAGAAGATCGCTTATAAATCATGAACGCCAGCTAAATCAAAGACAAAGTACAAACGAAAAACTGTCCAGGCTTCACGCAGAGACAGACGTTATAAAGAAGTGTCGAAGGAATGAGGAAAGAGGTCAGGGTGTGTTGGATTGATTTCCACCAGCTCTGGGAACCGCCACGGCAGTAAACACATGAGAGGAACCCACACAAGACAGGAAATTTCCACCTTGCGCTGGGACAGACCCACATGATTTTATGTAAACGTAGCTTCGCAAAACCGACGGATAGCACGAAAATTCTCACTAATCTATTTTTTCTATAAGTAGCTTCATATCCCATTAATTTTTGTACATTAATTTTGTGAAATGTAGTTCACATTTTATGAAACACATGTCAAAGATAAGGCGTCAGTCAGCCTGTGGCTGAATGCCATCGATTATAATACAGGTTTTGTTCTGTTCTAGAAGGTAAGTGAAGAGCCTTCCTTCTCGGATATCTCTCTATTGCATGTTAACCTTTAGACTGCTAGGACGCACTATGGCTGTGCTCCTCGCGTGTGAGTAAGTAATCTTTCCTTCTTGTAGACAGATCTGACGTAAGAGCCACGTGTTAGCTTTAGAACCATTTCTTTTTAATGTAAATTAGTTAAATCTCACGATTTGTCATTTTAACACTTCTCCTAATAGATATATGATGGCTGAAATGTTTTATTGTTAGAGCCAACGACCAGTACGAGCTTAATGTATCGTGGCGCAGAGGCGCAATCGCCGAATACAGTTAGTATTCGGCTAGTTATTCATTTCCAACTGGCTACAGCGTCCCTGAGATTAACTGGCTATCATCACGAAGCGCTTTGTCAACTTGAACATTAAGCGCGGAACCTTAAATAATCTGGCCCCAGTCTTCAAGCTATGATTCCATTTTACCCGTAAATAACAGATACCGGCACTTCAGAATTGATGACGGTAATAAAAGATGTAATCTTCTTCAAATTTAACAGCATTTTTCTAGTAGTCAAGCTGTCCACTAATAAAACGCATCCACCATCGACGATTGCCGTCTGCTCCAGTTAATTTTAACAGTTTTATTTACAGTGATTAATGACAATTCCTACTTAAAATAAAGTTTTGGCAAACTTGCATGAGCAGACGCGACACCGTGTCATCACGAATCGGCGGTCAGTCACTGGGTGGCACTGCAGATTTAGTTCGCCAATGACAACGCAGGGAGGAGGAAAAATTCGAGGAGTCTGTAAGATAAGAAGGGATGAGAAGTGGAGAGACGGTGCATGAGGCAGCGCGAAAGTAAGAGGACATGGAGGCTCTTCCACCCATCACCTGCTTTGTTAGCTGATTCCAGTCCTCATCGTTATTCTCCTCTGAAAGTTCTTCATCTCTTTGTGACCCATTTGTTTCTTGTTCCGTGTTAAATGCCCGAAATGTTAATATCAGCTGCAAAGCGATTTAGAAAAGATTGCTGTATGGTGTGTCAGGTGGCAGTTGACGCTAAATAACGAAAAGTGTGAGATGATCCACATGAGTTCCAAAAGAAATCCGTTGGAATTCGATTACTCGATAAATAGTACAATTCTCAAGGCTGTCAATTCAACTAAGTACCTGGGTGTTAAAATTACAAACAACTTCAGTTGGAAGGAGCACATAGATAATATTGTCGGGAAGGCGAGCCAAAGGTTGCGTTTCATTGGCAGGACACTTAGAAGATGCAACAAGTCCACTAAAGAGACAGCTTACACTACACTCGTTCGTCCTCTGTTAGAATATTGCTGCGCGGTGTGGGATCCTTACCAGGTGGGATTGACGGAGGACATCGAGAGGGTGCAAAGAAGGGCAGCTCGTTTTGTAGTATCGCGTTATAGGGGAGAGAGTGTGGCAGATATGATACACGAGTTGGGATGGAAGTCATTACAGCATAGACGTTTTTCGTCGCGGCGAGACCTTTTTACGAAATTTCAGTCACCAACTTTCTCTTCCGAATGCGAAAATATTTTGTTGAGCCCAACCTACATAGGTAGGAATGATCATCAAAATAAAATAAGAGAAATCAGAGCTCGAACAGAAAGGTTTAGGTGTTCGTTTCTCCCGCTCGCTGTTCGGGAGTGGAATAGTAGAGAGATAGTATGATTGTGGTTCGATGAACCCTCTGCCAAGCACTTAAATGTGAATTGCAGAGTAGTCATGTAGATGTAGATGTCCAGTGCTTCGGCATGCATCTCTTGACTGAACGTTACAACCTCCTTGCCTAACAACGCTGTGCCGACATACATTGACCAACTCCCTTCAAAACCCGGACAGAACAGAAAAGAAGGCTACACTTTCGGACTTAAGTTGCGCGAAATCGTGTATATATTGCACTGTTGCATATTTGACAAAACACTGAGGCGGCATTCCAGTCTCAAGTCTATGTGAAACGTGTCGTGACAGTTGACAACAAAATAGTAAATCGAACGACGATAATTTTTTCAAATTGTGTTAGTTTGACCTGTTTAATGTATGACCACGATCTTGCATAGCTGCAAGGATAAAATAAGATGGGTAGCAATCCAGGAGGTGTGTTTATGTTCTTTTAAACCGGTGATATGACATACAAGGATTGGAACTTTAATAGTGTCAACTATTTATTCACAACCGAAACAAAAGAGTTACATGTTTTTATCTGTTACTGTCCTTCATAGTAGTCATCATTGTTGTGCAGAACCCATTGCCAGGGATGTGGAAGGCATAGTACACCGTTAGCAGAGCCTGTTCTGTTGATAGTGCGAATGGATCGGTCTACTGCCTGTCGAATCTCTGGAACAGTTCTGAAGCGAATTTCAAGAAGTGGTTCCTTCATCTTCGGAATCAAATCAAAGGCACAAGGACTTAAGTCCAGGGAGTATGGTGGATGGTACAGTACTTCCCAGTCCCATTGACCGAACAGAGCAGCCACAGCTTGAGATGTATTTGCCCGCTCGTTGCCGTTCAAATTGGTGGGTGGGATGCGAAGAAAGTGTCGCCGCTTCTTTCGCTAAGCTGATCGCAGGTGATGCTCCAAAAACGAACAGTAATACTGTGCATTGACAGTCTGCCGTGGAGGAACGTAATGCCTTAGTATAACAAAAAACAAAAAAAATGGTTGAAATGACTCTGAGCACTATGCGACTTAACTTCTGAGGTCATCAGTCACCTAGAACTTAGAACCAATTAAACCTAACTAACTTAAGCACATCACACACATCCATGCCCGAGGCAGGATTCGAACCAGCAACCGTAACAGTCGTTCGGTTCCAGACTGTAGCGCCTAGAACCGCACGACCACTGCGGTTTGCGGCCAGCGTTAGGATAGCACCATCACAGTCGTACACAGAATCACCATAACTTCAGACCGTTCCATTCGCCCATCAATAGAGCTAATGGTATACTACGCCCTCCAAATCGCTGGCAATGGGTTCTACACAACGCTGGTGACTACTTTGAAAGACAGTAGCAGGTGCAAACACGTAACTCTTTTGTATCGGTTGTGGGTAAATAGTTGCCACTCTTTAAGTACCAACCCTTGTATATTGACTTAAAACTGAGCTACGTCCGGTGTTATTCGAAATCCTTAGCAAAAAAGTTTTTTGTGTGGCTTCACTTTAGTAAATGTCTCACCTACCATTGTAATAGTTTAGATAACGAGTTAATATCTATCTGAGTGGTCAAATGTGCTCGTTTTTAGTGCACGGTCATTTTTCTATCGTAGGGCAGATCCACGCCGTAACATTATTTCAGAAGGTATTATATACATGAAAAATGTCGTTGGAGTTTTGTATAGAATTTTTGGGGAGCTATTCGCAACTGTGTCCATAATTCTTTCGTCGCGAATTGGCAAAAAATTATAAAATTAAAATTTCACGGAGTAACATTTGTTCCTTTTTTTTCGCATTGCAGCAGAACTGTTCAAATTTTGTATGGAGAAGGTATCTACCAAGAATTCTGAAAAAAGTACATTTCTCGAAATTCGTGTGCCAGCTTCACTGGACTCACCATATACCCCAGTAATACCTGATGGCGACATCAGTCCACATAGGTTTCACTCACGGATTTGCCGTAGTCGAGCGTGCTCTATTGCCGATTGTTCGGCTACCTGAAGACGTGCAGGAAGCTCGGAATAAGGCTGGCGTGATCGATAAAATTTCACACGCAAATATTCCTATGAGGAAATGATGCGTATCGTATTCCAACGGCATCTGGGATCTTAGAATCCATTCACCTCGGGAGTCCAGAAAATGACAACTGAAGAACTACCTGAGGAAAAATATGTATTTGATTTACCACTTCGCTGCTGGACCAAAATGGTTCAAATGGCTCTGAGCACCATGGGACATAACGTCTGAGGTCATCAGTCCCCTAGAACTTAGAACTACTTAAACCTAACTAACCTAAGGACATCACACACATCTCTGCCCGAGGTAGGATTGGAACCTGCGACCGTAGCGGTCGCGCCGTTCCAGACTGTAGTTCCTAGAATCGCTCGCCCACCCAACTGGACCATTCGGCAGCGACCCTTCTCGGAGGAACACGAATGTATCTATGATTTAGACTGAAAAATGTAATATAGCGATTAAAAAATTTCAATTAGGCAGTTTTGTCTTCTAATTCATTATCAGGACCTCACAATACTGTACAACCAGAATTTCTACTCGAATAGACGAAATTTATAGTTTTTAATTCGCCATACTGGATCCGCCATTTTGAATTTTGTTATTCTGACATCGGATTCCTAATCAGCGACCTAAATAATCATACAAAACATAGTTTTGTAGGACTCTGTATCTATTTTTCTATTATGTCCAGAGTTTCAAGCGAATAGGCCCACTGTGCTACACCTTGATGACTCGTTTACGCCTATGCAACCACAGCGAGCAGTCAACGTGGAGACCGTTCCGAGACTTCGCCGCACATCCGCGGAACACAGATGAGACCTGCCTGCTCACAGCTTCGAGACGACGCACCGTTCCGACCCCATATCTGCTGCCGACATCACCATGCGTCAGATGACTACGGAGAATGGTGAGATGATCCATTCGCCCCTGCTCCCACTTAATAACTGAGTCATGTCCAGGCTCAGTGAAATTGGCTCTGGCATTTGTAATTTGTGTAACAGGTACTGTAATAAAAGCAAACGTGTCATCATTCAATCCTCTTACTAATCTGTTCCATTTCTATATCAATCTTCTATCTCATAACCTTTAGCTATATCATTTCACTGTATGGCTTAATTATTGGCTCCTAGCGTGGGGCGATCTCATTAGTGATAAGCATGACATGACATGCCAGAGATAAGAGTTTCGAGTTCATGACATTTTGGCACTCAGAGTGGGGAAATTTCATTAAAAAATTGCATGTCATGTCATGCAAGAGATGGGAATTTTGAGTTCAGCCTTTCGGCCTTGCGTGCTCAGTTGTGTGGGTGCTATTTAGGTGCGTTGTAGCATCGTATTATTGCGTGCATTCCATGAGTACTGAGTGAAACAGTTTTACAGGAATCTCAGCTTCATATACACCTCAAAGCACACTCATGTCTTGTTAGAGACCAGAGGTATTGTGTAATTTTCTAGATGGCTGGTCGGGAGCATCTGCATCGGGGAAAGTCTTAATTGCGCACTATTTATTGCGTTTTGACATTTAAAAAAAGAAGTATATCTCGATCTGAAAGGTCTACAGAAGAAATTAAAAAAGAGTCAGTCAAAATTCTGTTAAATAGTTTCACATCTACAATTTCTGTAACTTCCACACACACAGATCGGCGTGTTGGGACTATGTAAGTGCTGTACGAATATTCTCATTTCCATTAGCTTTGCACGTGGTTGTATAGTGCGATAGTTTCTCCGGGCCTGCGTATGAGGAAATTCTAGCTTTATTAGATGAAACCAAATCTAAAAGCTGCAGTAAATTTGCGACAGGCGATTCGAAAAAGCGCTAATTTCTTCATCTACTACTGAAGAATACCTGCCCCTCACCGATCTGATGAAGAACCACAAAACACAGACAAATGTAACGTATTGCTCATTAACAGGTGGAAAGACTAGTTATTGTATGATTAAGCGTTTGATGAGCAATCACTGGAAGAGGGCACGTTTTAAACATATTCGAGTATGGATACGGTGCGATTCAGAGCGGAAAGATCAATTGAACTTAATCTTAGATATGGCAGCAACCAAGCATCGATTCATTTGTAAAGTTCTCGGGATGTGTAGTGTCCCCTCCCCGCCCCCCCCCCCCCCCCAGAAATAAATAGCTTACAAAACTCTCGTTCGACCGGCAATTGAATATAGGTGTTCAGTATGGGGCCTATACAAGATCGTATTGATGGAATAAATGGAGAATGATCAAGGGAGAACCCAGGTTACTTTGGTGGATTACTGTTAAAATGCCAAGAGCGTACGCTTCCAGAAGGGTAATCGAATGTACACTAAAAACACGAGAGTCGTGGGATAGAGATATTTACGTATATAGATGGGGGTAGTGTCGTGATCGTAGGGTATACAAGGACAAATTGGCAGAGCTTTCAAAAATAGTTCAAATGGCTCTGAGGACTACGGGACATAACTGCTGATGTCATCAGTCCTCTAGAACTTAGAACTACTTAAACCTAACTAACCTAAGGACATCACACACATCCATGCCCGAGGCAGGATTCGAACCTGCGACCGTAGAGGTCGCGTGGTTCCAGACTGTGGAAGTAGGCTGTTTAGGTTTCTTATATTGGTAACGCCACGTAACGCTCTGTACGAAAATCACTGGCTGTGCTGTGTGCAGTCAGTGGCTGGTTGGCATTATTGTAATACTCGCCATTGTAGTGTTGGGCAGCTGGATGTTAACAGCGCGTAGCGTTGCGCAGTTAGAGGTGATCCGCCAGCAGTGGTGGATGTGGGGAAGTGCAGTGGGTCTGCCCCTCTGGTGGCCCACCAATACCATAATCTCTACCAGGACTACAGTGGGTCTGCTCTGTGATGACCTACCTACCAATATTCTTCAAAACTTCGAATGACTCTGCTGTGGGTTTGCTCTGTTGTGGACCATTACCTGTATGCATGTCAAGTGTCAGCACTGTCTTTCCTGCGGAAGGACAACACAACTTCTTCCAGACTGCATGGAAATCAACTACTTCCGTCTGCATTTTCTTTTCCTGCTTAGACTTTGAGAGAAACACTGCAATTTTACTGTGATGAACGATCAGGACTGTCTTTATGGACTGTGAGAAAATTCTAGCTTTTGACCAGCATTGTATCGATAAGTGAGTGCATTTCATTTCTTTGTTATTGTAATTATGAAATTTTTTTTCAAATCTGTATTGGTCACTGCCCAAAACAATTTGTAAATTTTTTTGTGTGGAGCATAGGGGCTATGTATGTAGGCTGTTTGGGTTTTTTATATTGGTAACGCCACGTAGCGCTCTGTATGAAAATCAATGGCTGTGCTGTGTGCACTCAGTGGCTGGTTGGCATTGTTGTAATACTCGCCATTGTAGTGTTGGGCAGCTGGATGTTAACAGCGCATAGCGTTGTTCAGTTGGAGGTGAGCCGCCAGCAGCGGTGGATGTGGGGAAGTGAGATGGCGAATTTTTGAGAATGGATAATCTGGAGGTGTGTCCATCAGAAAAAGTACATTTGTAAGAATGGATGTCATAAACTGCTATATATATTATGACTGTTAATGTAAATACATTGTTTATTCTCTATTAAAATCTTTCATTTGCTAACTATGCCAATCAGCTGTTAGTGCCTTCCGTAGTTTGAATCTTTTAATTAGCTGGCAGTAGTGGCGCTCGCTGTATTGCAGTAGTTCGGGTAACGAAGATTTTTGTGGGTTAAGTGATTTGTGAAAGGTATAGGTTAATGTTAGTCAGGGCCATTCTCTTGTAGAGATTATTGAAAGTCAGACTGCTTTGCGCTAAAAAAAATATTGTGTGTGAGTTTAAGCACAATCATGTATAATTTTTCTAAGGGGACTGTAGCTCCTAGAACCACTCGGCCACTCTGGCCGGCTGGCAGATCTTTCATTAGTACTCGTAAATCGTTGTGGAATTAAATATACAAGATTCACGGTGACAAGAGTGTGCCGAAAATATTAACTTTCAGGCATTACCTCAGACAACCTCACACCAAACAGAGAGCAGTGGCGTTGTCGTAGAGTTGTCAGTGTTAACAGTTAAGTGTCACTGCGTTAAATAGTCGCAGAAATGAAGTGTGACGTACGACCATCGTGTGGATTAGGATAGTGTGGCGAAATTTGGCATTAATGGGCTATGGCACTTAATTTTGCGTGTGGCTAATACAGACATTTCATGAAATTAAATTACATATACATATGTACATATTGACACACAAGAAACTTAAGTTTGTCTTTACAACTGAATATCCAGTCCTTCAATCCAGCGCACTGCATCTGGGGTTACTAGCAGGAAGTCCTCTTTGGCGCCGTGATAGGCTCGAATCCCGCATTCACTGACAACGTGGTGAACAGTCTGGTATGGAGTCCCGCAGTCACAAGCTGGATCAGGCAGCTTCTTCCACTTAAAGAGAGCGTCCTTACATCGGCCATGGTCGGTACGGATTCTGTTGAGAGTAGTCCAGGTCTTGCGTGGTAAGTCGAATCCATTTGGAAGTTTAGCACGTGAGAAGATGTTGTGCAGTTGCACATCTGTCACTGCTTCCCACCGACCTTTCCATTCTTCAAGAGATTTGAAATTCTTAGCAACCATGTCAGCAGCATTGCACAGAGTTGGATGGCATGATTTCAGTCTCTTGCGATTTAAAAGTGGCAGGTCGCTATGCACAGGTAGGTTAGAATTCCTGGAGAGCTTGTGGAATTCTCTCATAACGGCAGTACATCTGCGTAGATCAGGAGGCATTACACCGGTTAACAGTGGAAGCCTATAAACTGGAGTAGATCTGATTGCGCCAGATATTACGAGCATTGTCGTATTCAGCTGGGAATCAACAAGTCTTGTATGATACCCATCCGAATACGACAATGCGCATAATATCTGGCGCAATCAGATCTACTCCAGTTTATTGGCTTCCACTGTTAACCGGTATGGCAGTAGACGAGCGACGCGGATGCCTTTGCTGACAGCGCGACGTCGCCTACAGCGCCTCTCCTGTGCTTGTGATCATATCGGTTGGACGCTAAACTATCGGTAAATATTAGCCTGGTCAGGTGAGCCCGGATTTCATTTGGTAAGAGGTGATGATAGGTTTCGAGTTTGGCGCAGACCCCACGAAGCCATGGACCCAAGTCGTCAACAATGCACTGTGCAAGTTGGTGATGGCTTCATAAATGTGTGGGCTGTGTTTACGTTAAGTGGACTGGGTCCTTTGGTCAACTGACCCATTATTCACTGGAAATTGCTATTTTCGGATCTTTGGAAAACATTTGTAGGCATTCGTGGATTTCATGTTCCCAAACAGCGATGGAATTTCTATAGATGACAATTCGTCTTGTCCCCGTAGCACAGTTGTTCGCGCCTGGTTTCAAGAACACTCTGGTCGCCCAGATCACCATAAATGAATCCCATCGTACAGTTATAGGACGTAATCGATAGGACAGTTAGTGCTCAAATTTCTGTTCCGGCAACAGTTTCGCAATTCATTATAGATTACTGTAGAGGCAGCATGGTTCAGTATTTCTGCAGAGGACTTTCAACGACTTCTCGAGTCCGTGCCTCGTCTAATTGCTGCACTACGTCGGCCAAACAGAAGTCCGACACGATATTAGGAGGTATCCCATGACTTTTGTCACCTCTGTATATCGTTTCCCGCTAAGCAGGTGTCGCAAAAAGACTATGACGGTACAATTAAACTGATTCAAGTTTTCTCTGATCTTACGAATAGTCATTCTTTGAGCGGGCCTTTGGCGACTGGAAAAGGAAAGGGGGAAGCGACAGGGGTACACACTCGCCATGTCGTGGTTTGTGGAGTGCCGTTCAGATGTAGATGTAGGTTCTATAGCTAATAAAATTACAGTCGTGACATGCTACACGGAACTGTGTCATTCGCAGCTTCATGCATGCCGTAGCGACAGCTGTCCAGCAACAATGCCAGTGGAGAATGTGGACTCCCGAAGGCTCGCATAACGTGTTTACTACAAGGAGGTGCTCTGCAAACCTTTTAACTCTGTTTGCGCCTCAAAGCCTCTGTCAACAGTCTTCGTAATGTACCAGCAGCGAAGTGGTAAAACAAATATTGACAACATTCAGGAAACAGATGTCGTGTACTGAAGCGAATTTTTAACTTTTGGAACGTTACTTCTAAGCACTCGTGTATTTATAGCTCCAGAATACGATTATTCGAAAGCGACTTGATACGTGAAATCTGGTCCCTCTTATTTTTGTATTGGCTTTTAGATCTACTCATACAACCATCTAGATATAGTTGTTCATCTTCAGTATTAATTATTTTAAAATTTCTCAGCAAGGGTCTGATACAGCATATTAACTCATACCTCTACAACATAACTACACCATAGAAGATCATGCTGTATCACAGTGAAAGTGCTGCTTTTTCAGCATCAGGGAGGAAGATTAGGGCTTAGTGTCTTGTCGATGTGTATGTTCTACCACAGATATCAAACTTCTAGGGCGTCACACAATCGTATTGCCATGGAACAAGAGAATTTTGATGCTATATAACTTTTAATGTGAATCTGTCATTATTTTAACGGAATCAGTGCTATTTTTCTAGTCATGTTCGCAGTCCTGTTGAACTTTTCCCTGTCTTACTATTTTCTCTAAAGCCATATTTGTACTTCTTTTGACCTCTTTGATTTGTTCCAATGTCAGTCTTGCTTGCCATTTATCTTTATAATATTTGTAGAATATGTAGTCACTGGAAAGTGTCAGTTAAATTTATAATTTTAATTTTAAGTCATTTTAATACACAGGCAGTAAGTACGTTCTAACTTGGGAGCATCAGCAAGGTCATTCATTCGGATTGTAGGGCAAAGGTTCCAGCTGAGAGTAAGTACACTTTTCCATGAGTTAACATATTTTTTGTAGTACGAGACTATTGATTGGGATTGTAGGGCAGAGGTTCCAGTTGATAGTAATAACACTTGTGTAACAGTTCACACATTTGTTGTTGTATGTTGAGTCGTGTGTATGAGCCAACAGATGTAACTAGGCCAATGCTAGTGACGGGGTAGTGGGATTCCTACCCCATTTTCGATATCAAAATGATATTAAATTTATTACTTGATCAATTAATCAACCCCCACCTACACCTCAACATAGTGTCAAGGGTTTTCCCCAGCCAGGATTTGGGTCTCTGCCCCCTCCCCTCCCCTTCCTACTCATCCTCCTTCCCTCCCTCCCACCCTACTCGGACTCCAAGCCCAGTCGTTCTCACTAGAAAGCCCAAGTGCAACCCCTTGCACAGGGAAAGTGTCCAGGTGCAGGACAGGAAGGTTAGTTTAGTGTAATTCTTTATTGTAAGTGGGAAAGAGAAGTAAAGACCGGTCCTAATTATGTTGTTGTTGTTGTGGTCTTCAGTACAGAGACTGGTTTGATGCAGCTCTCCATGCTACCCTATCCTGTGCAAGGTTCTTCATCTCCCAGTAGTTACTGCAACCTACATCCTTCTGAATCTGCTTAGTGTATTCATCTCTTGGTCTCCCTATATGATTTTTACCCTCCACACTGCCCTCCAATGCTACATTTGTGATCCCTTGATGCCTCAGAACATGTCCTACCAACCGGTCCCTTCTTCTTGTCAAGTTGTGCCACAAACTCCTCTTCTCCCCAATTCTATTCAATACCTCCTAATTAGTTATGTGATCTATCCATCTAATCTTCAGCATTCTTCTGTAGCACCACATTTCAGAAGCTTCTATTCTTTTCTTGTCCAAACTATTTATCGTCCATATTTCACTTCCTTACATGGCTACACTCCATACAAATACTTTCAGAAACGACTTCCTGACACTTCAATCTATATCCGATGTCAAAAAATTTCTCTTCTTCAGAAACGCTTTCCTTGCCATTGTCAGTCTACATTTTATATCTTCTCTACTTCAACCATCATCAGTTATTTTGCTCCCCAAATATCAAAACTCCTTTACTACTTTAAGAGTCTCCTTCCCTAATCCTATTCCCTCAGAATCATTGTGGATTAATGCGTTTAAACGACCTTCATCAAACACCAGAAGTCTTACTGAAGGTGGTGAGCCACTAATGTCAAAAGATCATCATTAAAACGAAAAAAACATTTTCTTTCCATGTTCAATCAAATGCCATTATCCTCGTACAAGGCCCAAATGTTTCTGACTGCCTTCGCTGCTGTCACCGCACTATTGAATTCAAATAGAAGAATGCGGCGGAAGCGTTCGAATTTCTCTACTTGTTACTCCATGTCCTAGCGTCCACTCACTGTTTCCAGATGACAAAACGGCATTATGTAAACTCTAACAGCAACAGTGAACTACAAATCAAAAGTGATGAAAAATAAATCCATAGCGACCGGATTACCAACATGAAAAAAAAATGAAAAATCTCTGTGAACTTTCGCACTAACCAAATACTTCCCACGAATAATACGTTGTTGCATATAATCTATCGATTCTACACCAAAACCAAGAGCAAACAATAGAGGTATCAGAAAGTCGTTTAACAGAAAACTACTTTTCTGATATTCGTGCTATTCGGATGGCTTAATGAGAATTGCAAAATATTATGAAATTCATTTTGGTTGGTGATATAACTTAATGAGCTGTCTAACGGGCAATCAAGCAGTCATTTTATTTTCAGTATTAACAGAATCCTATTCTAATAGGCAGAACGCTTACGTAACGAAGATACAGAAAAGATATTAAATTCCTCTTTTTCAATTTGTGAAGCCCTGATGCTTACGAGCGTTCGTTCATCATCCAGTATTGGCTGGGTGAGAGCACTGAAATGATGCTATTTACTAAACTGCCGTCTGCAGCCTTAGTAATAACGTAAATTGTTCCTCTTTAACACCTCCGAGCTACAGATTATGGACACTAACGAGTGTTGATGAGCAGCACGTCAGGATATTAGAACGCAGGGTTTTGCCGAAGATCTAGGGGGCGGTTCAGGATAACAGTGGTTTCTGGAGATTTAGAAAGAACACTGAGCTGGATCGCCTCATACAGGAAGCCGACCTTCTATGATTAATAAAAAGTTGTATAATATCCTGGCTTGCACATGACCTTAGTATGGATACTGGAAGAGCAACTAAAATGGTTTTTTTAATGGAGGCCAACTGGATGAACACAGAGAGAAAGGGCACGAAAGCGGTGAAGAGACGACGGGTGGATGAAGATATCAAATCACTCAGAATTAAAAGATTAGAGAGAACTGCGCTGGAGAGGGCAGAATGGAGGAATGCAGGGTTGTTAACACTATGACAAGAAGATGATCTGCTGAATTCCCGTATGAAGCCTAAGTGATAATGTAAACTGTTCCTCTTTAACATCGGGGGTTACAGACAAACGTCCCGAGTTACTTCTGCACCAATGTCATATGGACTAGAAGTTACCCATGGTGACATTTACTATAAAATATTCTTTTCCTTGAAGTCGTGTAATATTTGAATTGAAACTCGTACTTTCGAAGATATTCACTATCTTTATTGCAAGCTTCTGATGATGAAGATGTTTCACATTCAGCTCCCACTTCTGATTGCACACCTCGGCTGAATGTTACCGGCTGTGTGGCGCACACAGTACACAAATGCTTTTGCTCCACGTACAGTGTTCTTACGTCGGTTATTTGGCCAGTATGTCAGACCAAACAGCGGATAATCTGCGGCGCAGGTGTTTGACGAGTAACATTCCTGCAAGCGCAGCAGATTTCGAACTACAAGTTCCATCACATGCTATTCCAAATTAAGCCCATCAGCAGCAGACACATATGGGCCGGGGAATACCGTGACTGGGCTAGGGAGCAGAGTTATCGTAGCTGAATCGTCTGGTTAGCTAAATCACGCTTTCGGTTACACCATGTTGATGCGTGTGTTAACTCACATCCTGCTGGAAGAGACCGTTTGCTCGACGTATGACTCTCGAGATACGCACATTGACAATTGTGTGTTGTGGCTGAAACTCACCTGGCCTCCCTGAATACGTGGTTGTTTTGGAAGACACAGAGAAAGCTAGTACTCTCGTTAAATGTCCAATAAGAGATTCTTGCATTGGCCACAAATGTTTTACGCGAGTGTTCTTACTCTTACATGTAATTTAGCATTTAAAAATAGAGAAACTCCATCAGTAAGTTATCTTATGCCACAGGTATTAGCTATAATATTCTCTACATGATAGGACCGCTGTTGTTCTCTATATACACAAACGATTTGGCGGACATTGTGGGCAGGAATCTCCGGTTATTTGCTGATGATGCTGTGGTGTACGGTAAGGTGTCGAAGTTGAGTGACGATAAGAATATACACCACGGCTTAGACAATATTTCTAGTTGTTGTGATGAATGGCAGCTACCTGTAAATGTGGAAGAATATGAGTTAATGCGGATGAGTAGGTACAAGAAACCTGTAACGTTCGGCTACAGTATTACTAATGTTCTGCTGGGCACAGTCAAGTCGTTTAAATATCTGGGCGTGACGTGGCAAAGTGAAGTGGACTGACCATGTGACAGCTATGGTAGGGAAGGCGAATGGTCAACTTGGGTTTATTGTGAGCATTTTATTAAAGAGACGCTCACCTGTAAAGGAGAACGCATATAGGATGCGCATTTGAAATATACTTGAGTGTTTCTCAAGTGTTTGGGAAGAGTGCCAGGTTGGATTTAATGAAGACATCGAAGCAGTTCGCAGGCGGGCTGTTAAGATTTGTTGCCGGCAGGTTCGAACAACACGTCAGTGTTACGGAGATGCTTCGCGAAATGGGATGAGAATCCATTGAGGGAAGGCGATATTCGTTTCGAGAAGCACTGTTGGGAAAATTTAGAGAACCGGCATTTGAAGCTGACTGCAGAAAGATCCTACTGCCGCCAACATACATTGTGCGTAAGGATCACGAAGATAATATGCGACAAATTAGAGCTCGTATGTAGGCATATAGGCAGTCGTTTTGACCTCGCTCTATTTGCAAGTGGAACAGGAAAGAATATAACTAGTAGTGGTCCAGGGTATCCTCCACCATGCTCGGTACTGTGGCTGTTGTTCTTGTGGTCTTCAGTCCACAGACTGGTTTGATGCAGCCCTCCATGCTACTTTATCCTGTGCAACATTCTTCATATCCCAGTACCTACAGCAACCTACATCCTTCTGAATCTGTTTAGTGTACTCATCTCTTGGTCTCCATCTACGATTTTTCACACTCCACGCTACCCTTCAATACTAAATTGGTGATCCCTTGAAGCCTCAGAATATTTATCTTCTCTCCAATTCTATTCAATACCTCCTCATTAGTTATGTGATTTACCCATCTAATGTTTAGCATTCTTCTATAGCACCCCATTTCGAAAGCTTCTATTCTCTTCTTGTCTGAACTATATATCGGCTATGTTTCAATCCAAACACTTTCAGAAACGACTTCCTGACACTTAATCCTATATTCGATGTTAACAAATTTCTCTTCTTCAGAAATTCTTTCCTTGCCATTGCCAGTCCACATTTTATATCCCCTCTACTTCGACCATCATCAGTTATTTTGCTCCCCAAATAGCAATACTCATTTACTACTTGAAGTGTCTCATTTCCTAATCTAATTCCTGCAGCATCACCCGATTTAATTCGACTACATTCCATTACTCTCGTTTTGGTTTTGTTTATGTTCCTATTATATCCTCCTTTCAAGACCCTGTCCATTCCGTTCAGCTGCTCTTCCAAGTCCTCTGCTGTCTCTCACAGAATTACAATGTCATCAGCGAACCACAAAGTTTTTATTTCTCCTCCATGGATTTTAATTGCTACTCCAAATTTTTCTTTTGTTTCCGTTATTGCTTGCTCAATATACAGATTGAATAACATTAGGGAGAGGCTACAACGAGAGGCTACAACCCTGTTTCACTCCCTTCCCAACCACTGCTTCCCTTTCATGCCCCTCGACTCTTATAGCTGCCATCTTGTTTCTGTACAAATTGTAAATAGCCTTCCGCTCCCTGTACTTTACCCCTGCCACCTTCTGAATTTGAAAAAGAGTATTCCAGCCAACATTTTCAAAAGCTTTCTCTAAGTCTACAAATGCTAGAAACGTAGGATTGCCTTTCCTTAATCTATTTCCTAAGATAAGTCGTAGGGTCAGTATTGCCTCAGATGTTCCAGCATTTCTAAGGAATCCAAACTGATCTTCCCCGAGGTCGACTTCGACCAGTTTTTCCATTCGTTTGTAAAGAATTCGTTTTAGTATCTTGCAGCTGTGGCTTACTACACTGTAATTCGGTAATTTTCGCATCTATCAACACCTGCTTTCTTTGGGATTGGAATTATTATATTCTACTTGAAGTCTGAGAGTATGTCCCCTGTCTCATACATCTTGCTCACCAGATGGTAGAGTTTAGTTACGCCTGGCTCTCTCAAGGCTGTCAGTAGTTCCAATGGAATGTTGTTTACTTCCGGGGCCTTCTTTCGACTTAGGTCTTTCAGTGCTCTGCCAAACTCTTCACGTAGTATCATATCTCCTATTTCATCTTCATCTACAATGTCTTCCATTTCTATAATATTGTCCACAAGAACATCACCCTTGTATAGACCCTCTAAATACTCCTCTCATCTTTCTGCTTTCCCTTCTTTGCTTAGAATTGGGTTTTCATTTGAGCTCTTGATATTCATGCAAGTGGTTATCTTTGCTCCAAAGGTCTCCTTAATTTACCTGTAGACGGTATCTATATTACCCCTGGTGATAAAGTATGAAATTCATCCGAAAAGCTATCCCACGACAAAATGACTTTGCTCTCGTATTTATATGTGGCGTATAAATAACGAAAACGTCCGGACAGCCAGGCGTGTTAAAGGGGAGCTATCGGCTTACCGGATGGGCATATGCACCAGTCCCGTGTCGAGCACGCCCGGCGCATTGACGGCGAGGGTCGGTGTGCTAGCCAACGCGGATGTGATTTTTAGGTGGTTTCCCACTTGATATTAGGTGAATACCGGGCTGTTATCCAATTCCTGCCTCAGTTAAACGATTCAGAAACATTTAGAAAACTTTTGCTCGTTTTCAAATGAATAACATTGCACGCAGACTGTTGGGGTACACATACTTCCAGCCAGGGCGTGAGGGTGTGGCGACAGGAAGGGCAACTGGCAGCCCTTAAACTAAACATGCAAAATCCGTTCATAATCATGTTGAGCCTGCACCGGCGAGGGACAGAGGAGAAAGAGAAAGAACAAGTCAGAAATATCGGAAACAAAGTAGAATAGGTGTTGGAGGAGATAAATGCGTTCGTTTCTGTGGTGCTATTGGTTAACAAGAAAATAATGACACAGCTAATGTTGTGTGATGAAGCCAGACTTCGCCAACGATGTTAGAACACATACGGTTCGCTATGGCCATTTTTACATGCATCTCAACACGCGGAAGGACCAAAACATACACTGGTTGAGAAAGAAGTGAAGCACCAAGAAGACATGGCTGGATGTCAATGTACCATCAGACAACTGCACACATTAGGTGGAACTGTAAATGATTACTCGTTGTAATTCTTTGTGGCAGGTAGAACAGCCAACAGAGTGCATTATTGTTGTCCGTTTTTAATTTTGTTGCCATAGGGAATATAAAGAGTGTAAACTGCCTGAGGTGTTGCGTGATAGCTATGAAGGACCCGAATGTCACGCGTACGCATGTGAGACTACGTTATCAGCATCTGACAGAGATTAAAAGAGTCCTCACTGTGAGTCTGCATGTGGCCAGCTGGTCGAATTGTGTAATATCCAGTTTTGTGGGGCATTCTGAACTGGCAATGGCCACATATTAAAATTCATGGGAACGCTAAGGCAGGCATTTCTGGTCGACCGCTTCTGACAACCACAAGGGAGAGTAGCCATTTGAGCACCAAACACATCCTAACAACTCACATCCGCGCGTGCGATCCGGAAACAAGAAATCAACTCTCTGCGACATTATGTGTCATCCAGCACCATCAGTCGGAGACTAGCAGGAACCAGGCTGCGAATTACTGCCCCTTACCTAGAGTGCCATGAAAACCTCAAAACAAACGGGTAAGCAGATGTTGAAGTTACCGCTTCCGTTGTGAGGTTCCTTTCATTTAAAACATGACCCGTCAGGTGCTCGCCGGTGATACACCGCGTCCTAAACTCGTCCACCTCGGCGTTCGGGGTTACTGCACAAAGTTTTAACACCTGATGATGTGCATATGAGACTGAAACCATCGTTTTTTAAATAAAAAGAACCTTACTACTGAAACGGTATTTCCATCCTCTGCTATAATGCTCAGTTGCGGATGTTCCTCCGACAGGATTGTTTGTACTATCGATTTAGTTTGGATAGGTGACGTGACTGGCAGGCATGGGCAGCTAATGAGTGGCGTCGCTCAGAGTTTAGCGATGCATTGCGATTTTGCAGTACCCCGGAACACCATCATTTATGACTAGGGCGCCGACCAGAGAAAGGATACCATTCTCCCAATTTTTTGTAGAGGCACAGTGCTGTTATTCCTGTCGTCATGCTGTGGGGAGACTCAGAGTGTGATTTATGGCCACATATAGTAGTGATTGAGAGAACACTGACAGTACAGCGGTACGTCACGTCCATCCTGCTTCCTCTTGTGTTAACGCTGATGCTTCAGTATTGCGGTGCATTTGTCAACAGGACTATGCTCTCCACATATCGAAGGTATCTCTATGAAATATCTGCGTGATGGTTAGGTTCCACCTTGGCCAGGGTGTGTTCCCGCTGAAATACATGTGGGACCGAATCAGAACGTTAATTCCATCCCAATGCCAGGGGCAGTTGCAATACATCCTTAGCTTGCCTCAGGATACGGCAGAATGGCTTTATGATCCCCTCCCCAACTGAATTAGTGCATGCGTGCATGCAGGCAAGAGGGAGTACAACTTTCTCTTAATAAGTAGGCTCATATTCCAAGTACTTTGTCAATAAGACTCGATTTTGTAATAACTGAAATAACATCACATACCATCTCAAACCGTGAAGTATCAGTTCGTCTCCTCCTTTCCTTCAGGGTGCTTTACTTTTTTGTCAGGCAGTATATTTCATTAGTCTGTCAAATATCTGTTTTACGAGAGTCAATTAGTTTACATGAATCGTATCTGTAGATCAGCTGTTCTGCGTTCGACGTCATGATAATCTTATCAGGACCTTCGTAATATATTTAACAATGACAGACAGAAGTTAACTTACAAATGTCACTGAATCTCAAGGGGGAGTAGGAAGTGGAAACCGTTGAAGAAAACATGTCAAAATGTTGCAAGAAAATAGGTACTATAATCTTGTCGATGTCACATAATATATGCGAAACTGTTTCATTAGATTCACCTAGAACGTGTTGTGGAAAAAGTGCGAATCAATTACTCTTGTAAGAGATACTACCATCCATTGTGGTATGACATAGTGTATCGTACAATTTACGCATCATTACTTCTCTGCAATTTTGTAGCATCGGCATTGTGTTGCTGCTTTACTTTCAAAAATGCCCAAGCGCTAGCGGTTTCATACTCCGTAATGAGAGGACGAAGTCATTGTTCGGGTTTCTCACGAAACGGTCGCTTGCAGTGAGTCGTATCAGAAATATTTGAATAGGCTGATGATGTGATTAAATATGAGGTTTGAAGTTTTCCGTAGGCTAGTAGGGCGATTGTGAGTTTATTATTCGGTCCACTCGCGGAAGATGCGCTTAATTATACACGAAATCAATGGACGAAAAAGTATCGTCATTCTTAGTTGCATCCGATCGTGGGACGTATTATTACCTTGTAGGTCATAAAGGATACCGTTGACCTTCATAGCGGGGTAGTTGTAGTTGAAATAGTAATGCAGTAACGACAAACCTTGGTGTGGAACAGGAATACATTTAAACGGCGTGGGTGCGTCTCGGCGTTGTTAGGAATGGGGTACTTACGAAATTATTAAACGAAGTAAATTTATAACATCTGTTATTCTTTCAAACCAACATTTTTTCCATCAAAATTTGAGTAAATTTTAAATATTTGTAAATTAAAGAGACGTGTTTTCGTTTTAGGCAACACGCTCAGATGGAGCAAAGAAACGTATTCTCCTATTCTCCCAGTTACCCATGTGCGATCGCTTCAAATTAAATTATCGCCATGAAAAATGAACAAATTGTATGTATGGAGAGAGAGATTACACTGATAAAAATTATTACTTTCCAAGCTTTTGAAGATTTCAGGTTTCAAACGACAACAAAACTTCCTCACGAGAATAACCAATGAAAGGAATGGGCAGAGCATTTTACATATTAGCCTACTACGTAGGAGATACAGCTGTTGCATCTTGCTAATTCAGTGAATATCAGCTTTCATGTAAGGCTTTCTATTTCATAGCGGAAAAAAAGGTACTTCTCCAAATTTAGCAAAAGGAAGCTGAAAATTTCCTGGCCCGTCCAGTACTTCTTGCCCTTCACTGCACAAGAAACACATTTAATCCACATTAACCAACATTTTAACAAGGGAGTGAGAAGCTACTTGTTCATGATAATATTAAGTATACAGCAGTATGGAGACCATAGACGTTTCTGAAATTTTTTTCCCTTTTTCTTCCTAATAATATGAGCTGTTCATTTAACCACAAACTGTATCCAACACACTGGCATAAATTATGTTTTGTTCTTAACAAATCTTCGAGAAGTAAATTTTCCTGACATATTTTTGATTGGATCTACAGAACGCGATGTCCGAGTCCATAAACGTTATAAGGGATGCAAGGGGACCTTGCGTTTAAATTAATATTCCATATAGTATTGAGGACATCTTCATATTTCTCCATGTGTGTTAGGAATACTCATTTCTTTCTTTGATAGTAGTCCTTCAATTAAGGAACGTAAACATCGAAATACAAATATTTAGAAATGAAAACATGTATTGGATGGGAAGTAGGTTGGAAAACGAATCATGTGGCATTAAAATAATGATGGATTGTCAAATAATTTATGAATCAGTTTTACTTATAGGACTGACATAGGGTCTACTGTGCATGAAGCAGCTGCGGCCATAGGGCGTTATAATCAGTTTCGTAGAAATTGGACTGAGCTTAGATGGAAACCATACGAACAACCTATATCCAAAATTCTGCTGCTCATGCGTCAATAAATTCCTGTGTCATTTCTTTTGCTTCATAGCTTTGTAGTCTTGGCAATAAAATGCATAGAGAAAAGTATACCAGCGTACAGCCTACATATTCGAATATGTATACAGGATCTTTAATGACTGACACTCTAATTTATTTGTGAGGAAAGAAAAATGGATGACTGAAATAAACGAGAACAATACATTCCGGGTGGTTATAATTAAAGTGCAGCTAGTCACAGAGGTCTAGTAAGGGCTGTAATTATCGTATAGCAGTCAAATTTGGTAGATATTTTAAAGCGTTAACGCGGAACCTATTTACGCTGGAAGGAAATTATTTCCAGTTTTGGAAACGCGGTGCAAATGTGGCTCTGTGAATGCAAGAGAGATATATATAAATGTTTCCAAATGTGATGGATTAGACGTCGACGAGATTATGTAGAGCGCCAAACTTGTACCTAGTGACCAAAATTTGAACAAATTTTCCCCAGCTTGAATCGTTCCACACTAACGCATTCACATATATAGTCTTATCAAGTTTCGCTACTGTACGGTAATTACAGTGTACACTGTACTCCCGTGAGCATTTGCACTTTAATTATTATCACCTGGTATCTGCAGTGGATGATTACGAGGCAGTAGTAACTCGATAAGCTATATTCGTCGTGAGACTGTTTTCCCACCACACGAGAATAAGGTAAATCGCCTTCGCAATCTGATATTCGATACTCGTTGAAGTATTTTCTCGGCAAGACGCAGAGTTTCTTTTAATTTGGATTCGTCGTTGAAGAACGATTGCTGACATCATCTTGTCAGTAATTCTGGAAAGGAAACTTGCGCCATAAATTTACCTGGGCTTTCTTCCCTGAATTTGTTTCCGCAGTATGAATAAAACATGAACGCTCCGCAAGGTAAGAAGTCCTTCACGCTTGAGACTTCGCTGAGATGAGGATTCTGAAAAAAACACGATCCGATATTGCGCTCTGTTGAACCTAGGAATTCTACTCTTGCGGAAGTAGTGGTGAAATTTTCTTGAGTAAGCTGACGGTGGAACGCATAGCGAAGGCTTCGGCATGAACTTTGCGGAAGGTTAATGGAATGCCATGCATTTACCATTCAGTAACTGTGCACATCTTGAAATCGATGATGCAATGCTGCGTCTAATCATGTAATTGCCAACAGAATACCCCGATGTTATTACAGTAAAATCACATAGACAAACGCGGAAACCGGCTCTGATTTGAATACAGCAGCTTCTTGTTTTAGAGTTGTACTAACAGACTCCTAAGCCTTAATGTACCGTTGGCTGAGTTCCTCATAATACATTTTTACGCCCCGTTGTCATGGTCGATTCGTATTTCTAACTATCAAGTAAAACTGTCATTCCCTAAGGTTGCCGCGGCCAACGAGGTTGGATATTCCTCAACCCCAACATATCCAGCACGCGGAGGTAGTGTATGTAAACATCATAATATAGTAACAGCACGCACAGACGAGCACTAGCGGTCGAGCATGAGATGCTCCAACCGTGAATGAAACGGGAAGAAATCTTAGCATATAGAACAATAAAAAGTACCCTCCGTACAGCACTTCACGGAGGTTCGTGGAGTACAGATTCAAACGTGAGAATAACTGATACGTCAAGGCAATGGTTTATCCATTTCTGAATTAAAAGCATAATTGTGAGACGTAAATAAATTTAATTTCAGACACTTACGAGGTATTATAGAACACAGTGGGATACTTAGAGATCACTGCACCAAAGGTGGAGAACTTTGAAATGAGCTTTTCAATGTGCTGGTTGTTATTACAAACCTGAGTCCATTAAAAGTATCTACAGAAAATTGCCCTGATTAAATTGTCCATCTATAAAGTAAATACTGACCCACGAAAGTTTCGTTTTACGGCTATCTGACTTCATCTGAAGAATGAGTTAACACAAGGGTTCTGCGCAACGACTAATCATTGGACACAGTTAATATTTGAATAAATCTTATGGATCCGGTAGCCTGTCAGTGAATCCACATGAACCACGTGGCATTCTATACCAGTACGTGGCAAAGCTTTTAACTGGAAAGTATTCAAGAAACAGATGCATGTACCAAACATCGTTAGATGAGTGATGAAGAAATTGTTCACCTATGATTCAGATGCTTAATGCAGAGATAACGAATTCTGGTCCATGTGAATCGGAACTGAATTCCCCACACTACAAAATATGTTCTAGCATCACTCGCAATGGCTCAGCAGACTTGGAAATGCTGTGCACTAATATAACACGCCAAGCTGCGCTATGCATTGCGTTACCGTATAACTTTTAGTACCTAACCAAACAATGAAGGAAGCGAAACCTCATTGCACGTTTTCACATACAGACCCAAGCTGCAACGATCAGCCAGCCTCTCAGTCTAAGTACATATGAAACCAGTCAAAGTTTTAGAACAAGACAAGACACTTAGTGTCCCATCCGAATATCGAATACGCTGCCTAGGCATAGGCCGTGCTTATTTCCTAACTGCCGCGACGTACTGCCCACCAAAGTGCACCGTTTGGACTCCACATCTCGATTGACAAACTCTGTTTTCCCTGCGTAAATCAACTAATAGAAATAGGTTATATTAGCAAAAGCACTCACAAGTTATCAGGCACTAACATCAAGGATCCGCTAGGAATCTGTCTCACCCCCTGCTCAAATGATACTTCCCTTTCATGTCGTTCGACGTAATAACTGCAGTCTGGTCCCTGTGAAATCTGTATATAACCTTTCGCTCCAGTACTGGAACCTCGACACCTACAGAATCTCAAAGAGTACTGTATGTTCCAAGTAACACAGTTAAAAGATTTCTCTAAATCTACAAGTGCTATAAACATACGATTGCCTTTCTTTAACCTATTTTGTAAGGTAAATCGTAGACCCATTATTGCCTCATGCGTTCCTATATTTCTGCAGAACCGAAACAGATCTTTTCCGAAGTCACCTTTAACAACTTTTTCCAATATGCTGCAAAATATTCGTGTCAGCTTTTGCAACCATGACTTACGGAGCTAAGAGCTCGGTAACATTCACATTTGGTAGCACTTCTTTGTTTGGAATTGGATTTAATACGTCCTTCTAGAGGTATAAGGGTATTTCGCCTGTCTCATATGTCTTACACACCAAGTGGAATAGTTTTGTCGTGGCTGGCTCTCCCAAGGATCTCAACAGTTCTCCGGGGATGTCGTCTACTCCACGCACCTTGCTTCGATTTAGATCTTTCAGTGCTCTGCCAACTTATTCTCGCATGATGATATCTCCCATCTCTTTTCATCTACTTGCTCTTCCCTTTCCAAAGTAATGTCTTAAATTTCTTTTCCCTTGTAAAGCCTTTCTATCCATTCCTTTCACTTTTCAACTTCCAGCTTCTTTACTTACTACTTGCCTTCCATCTCTCTCCTGTGGGCGATGTCTTTCACCTCCTTATACATGCTTTTGCAGCCTTGTATTAATGCTCCAGCCTTTCCTCTTAGCCATTTCGCTGTTCTGCCTATCTCTGAGACCTATATCCCCTTTCGTCTGCTCCATTTGCTACTTTTCTGTATTATCTACTTTCCGCAATTAAATTCATCTTATCCGAGGATTCCTACTAGGTCGTGTCGTTTTACCTTTTTGAGTCTCTGCTGCTGTCACTACTTCATATGTCAAAAAAAAAAAAAAAATGGCTCTGAGCACTATGGGACTCTACTGCTGTGATCATTAGTCCCCTAGAACTTAGAACTACTTAAACCTAACTAACCTAAGGACATCACACACATCCAAACCCGAGGCAGGATTCGAACCTGCGACCGTAGTAGTCGCACGGTTCCGGACTGCGCGCCTAGAACCGCGAGACCACCACGACCGGCCATATCTCAAAGCTATCATTCGTCTTCTACTGGATCCCATTCCCCTGTTTCGATCAAATGCTGCCCGGCGCTTCCACTGAATCTCTCAATAATGTCAGGTTCTTTCAACTTATCCTTTATTGCAGTTTCTTAGTTTTAACTTACAGCACGAAGCCAGCAAGTTATTGTCAGAGTCCACATCTGCCTCTGTAAATGTCTTACAGTTTAAAATTGGTTTAGTTTGAAACTTTTCAGTGTCTTCAGGACTCTTTCACAGGTACAACCTTCATTCATACTTCCTAAGTGGGGTAGGACTTCAAACGAGACGACTTGGGGCAGGAGAGGTACCACAGCACAATTTAATTTCCACAGCCTTTACTTTTACAAATAAATAGATGAAACTTTGTCAGCGTGACCAGGAAGGATTCAGGATTTACACTCATAGCATAGGAAGTACAGAAACACAACAAAATAATTTTTTCAAATGTGAATTTTCATCATTTTTTTTTACTTACTATTGTCTGCACTTGTTGCTATAGGTACACTTTTCTTCATAAGTAAGAGAGATTCTTCGATTAATTTTACACAGAATACAAACCATACTTACAGGTGTATTAAACTCTAGAATTTATTTAATTTATGAGAAAATGAATGAGCTGTTACATTTTAAACCTCATGTTTAGAAAAAAACTCAAGTTTTGTAGTTAATTTTTATCACAGTTTTTAATATATTTGTAAAATTCTAGAGTTTCTACACTTGTAAGTGTGGTTTGTATGCTGCGCAAAATTCATCGAAGAATCTCGCTTTCTGAAAGTGTACCTATAGGAACAAATGCAGCCAATAGTAAGGGAAATATGATTAAATTTTGCATGTAAAAAAATATTTCCTTATGTTTTTGAGCTTCTACTGCTATGAGTGTGAATCCTGAAACCTTCCAGGTCATGCTGACAAATATTTATGAAGTCATTTGTAGAAGTATAGACAGTGTATGTTAAAATGTCCTGTGGTGCCTCTTCTGCTCCAAATCGGCCCCTTTTGAAGGCCAATGATATGCTCTGAGCAAAATTCTGGCACATGGGTTCCTTTTCATTCATTTCCCCCTCCCTACATTCTAATATTTATCTTTTTCTTCCTTCTATTTTCCTACTACCGAATTCAAGTCACCCATGAATTAAATTTAATAGCCTTTGACATGTTAAACAATACTAGGAAGAGCCGGCCGGAGTGACCGAGCGGTTCTAGGTGCTACAGTCTGGAACAGGGCGACCACTACGGTCGTAGGTTCGAATCCTGCCTCGGGCATGGATGTGTGTGATGTCCTTAGGTTAGTTAGGTTTAAGTAGTTCTAAGTTCTAGGGGACTGATGACCTCAGAAGTTAAGTCCCATAGCGCTCAGAGCCATGTGAACCAATCCTAGGAAGATGTCTTTATTATATATCTCGAAAATGTTACTTCCTACAGAAACTAGACGTGAGTAAAGCATCCACTAAAAGTACCTCATGGTAGTTACATGAATTTCTTCAATCATATATGCTAATCCTTATTCCTCTGTAGTGTTCATGCTGTCTACCTATAAAGTGTAATTGCAACAATACCTGCTACCAGCATCACGCTCTGTAATGTGCCGGAACATACGTAGTGAGGACTGGGGAGAAATACAATCAAAGCCAGTCCGATGGCCAGACGACGGCGCCTCGCACAACAGCCGCTGTGGCTGACTCATTCCGCTGGAGAGCTTGTCAGACATTGAACGCGCTTGTAGTCCTATATCCTTCGCAGACCACGACACACCATCTGTGGGCCTGAACCCATCACGTCTCTACAGACTGGTAATAGCATCACGCAGCCTTGCCCCCAGCCAATGAAAAGATTCCATCTGTCCTCACTTTATCCCCCATTCAACACATGTAAAGTGCCGTACAAAACGAGTTCTATACTGAGCTGCCAGACTTTTGTAATTTTGGCTTTTGTATTACTGACATCAGTTCAGTTGTACTGCTTAACATAAATTCAATGACTCTGAAGATTTTCCGAGCTATATGTGACCCAGTATACTCGTGCCAAATAGATCGGTGTTAATAAAAATGAAGAAATCACTACATTAAACATATAATTAAGGAAATGTAATCATTACACTTTTGTGGTCAAGTCTTGACGTATTGCCTAGAAGCGTCTGTTTGAGATTCTTCGGCAGGTGGCTAAGTGCAAATCTGAGATTCTGCCAACATGAGCAGTTGGCATTCTCAAAGAACTATTCTCCAGAATGATGATGATTGCTCTGAGTAGCTGTACATTAAAAGCGACCTTGGTAATGTGAAAATTCAAGCATCAAATAAGAGAAACTGTTTTTGCGACTATAGTACAGGTAGAAATGCGCAGACGAACATTGACAGACAGTAAACGCAATCAGAACATCACTACAAAGAAATCGTTAGATTGCCATAGACTGAACAGAGATCGATCGCCACGGGGAAGAGGATGCGAAATAGCGTCTCCTACCGAACACGAAAAGGCCCACTCTAATGAACGATCTTAGGATCCATCAGCCTAGCGTTAAACACTGTGGTGACAGCAGGTGGTATGTATGTCACCTTCGTGGTTTCCAGACCTGTTGTTCATCTTCATGGACGAATCACAGCAAAGGTTATGTGAAATTATGTGAACAAACAGAAGACAAATTGCATCTATCGACCAGAAGGGCAATCTAGTGCCACTGTTGTTCAGATGTGTGTTCCAGTGTGTCCAACGAGGAAATGAATACTCAGCAATACCTGTCATTCACGTGAGTGACCCAGAGCGCCTGCTGTTCAAGTGGATGATCGAGTCCACCTATCGTTCACATGCGTAACCAAGTGCAAGTTTGGAGAGTGCGTCCCACTTCACCTGATGATAAGATGGGTATCACCTGCACATGTCGTTCAAATGGGTAGCCTAGAGTACCGATGGTTCAGATGGATGGTCAAATGCACCTAATATTCCGTGGGTTGGCCCAGCCCATCTAGCATGCAGATGAGTGACCCGCACCACCTATAATTCAATAGGGTGATCTATATGACCTAGCATTAAGATGGTTACCTATTTTTGGATGCATAATCCAGAGCAAATATCATTTCCAGGGCTGTCCTAGTTCACCTATTGATCAAATGGGTGATTAACTGCACGTGTCGCTCAAATGGGTGGCCAAGAGCGCCTATTATTCAGGTGGGTGACCAAATGCACCGGTTATTCAGATGGGCAATGAAGTGCACCTATTTTTGAGAGGGATGACCCAGAAGGTATGTGAACCAGGCCATATATCGTTGAAATATATGACCTATACTTCCTATCGTTTAGACAGGTGTACGATATTAGCTGTTGTTAAGATAGCCTATCTAGAATACTTCTTGTTCAGATGGGGGACCAAGTGCCCTAATGTTCAGAGAGGTGGACCAGTGCACCTATCGGTGACATGGGTGACACAGGTCACATGTAACTAAGATGGGCCGCGCGGGATTAGCCGAGCGGTCCAGGGCGCTGCAATCATGGACTGTGCGGCTGGTCCCGGAGGAGGTTCCATTACTCTCTCGGAAATAGGTGTGTGTGTTTGTCCTTAGGATAATTTAGGTTAATTAGTGTGTAAGCTTAGGGACTGATGACCTTAGCAGTTAAGTACCATGAGATTTCACACATATTTGAACATTTGTGAACTAAGATGGGTGGCCCATGGCACCTGTCATTCAAACAGATGACCCAGAGCTTCTATCGTTCATCTGGGTGTCAAATACACCTATTGTTCTGATGGGTAATCAGCATCATTTATTGTCTGTATAGATCACCCATTGCATCTATCGTTCAGACGTGTTATCCACTGCACCTGTCGTTCAAGTGGATGCCCAAATGCACCTATCATTCATATAAGTGACCATATTCTGCTATTATTTGGATGGGTGATCAAGTGACTCCAGTATTTAGATAGATGACAAAGTGCACCGATAAATCAAATGGCTTTCCATACGTAGTTTTTAGAGGTAACAATTTCTCAGTCATAGCCCTAGCACTTTAGCAAAGTTAATGAAATATAGTGATTCTCTTTACTTTCGTCCCTGACGCGCGCAATCGTATATCTTAAAAATTATGGAGCGTTAGGATCGGTTTTGTATACTGACCCTGCAGAAGAATATTATTTGCAACACTATTGAAGCGATCCGACGTTGTTTCATTTAAGTGTACTCCCATGTTTCTCTTACTTGGATAACAACCCATATAGTTAAAATCATCTTTTGAGATACACAGACATGTCACTGCAAACACCTGGATTGCACCGTGTTTTGAAGAACGAACTGGCACTTAACTCACTTCATAGCCTTGATACTTCACCTGGCATACCACGGACACTTCGTTGTAATTTCAATGGTGAAAACAATGCCGCAGATTAGAAGAGAAGAAGTCGCACGGGTTACTGAGCATTAGTGTAATCCTGCTAGACACTTCCAGCTTTACACTTCTGCAGCACTAATGAATCTGAGTAAGCCCAGTTTTTTCTTTCATGCGTTTGAGAAAAGGTAAATGCACAGAGATTATATGTGGGCAAATCAAGACGGCTACTCCATATAGCTATAAACAAAATCCTTATAATATCTGCAGAGGAATTAGGCCATTATTAGTCTAACGTCTAGTGTATAGTGAAACACACTCTTTCCGGCAAAATGCTTCTTTTATGTGCATTTGTTTCCCCACATGTTCAGTGTGTACACGCCTGTGTTCAGTGTTAAACGTTGAGGGGCTGTTTCAGAAAGACACCATTGTGGCATGCTGTATGTCCACTGAGGGAAGCAGAAAAACATTTCGAATGCTCCTTTATTTCTGTCAACTTCTTTTCCAAAACAGATCAACTTTGCCGGCACCGAAATGTCGCTGTTTAGCGACGTACCAGTAGTTCCAGAGACCAGTGACGTGTAATGGCCATCTTACACTGTGTGATAAAAACTATCCAGATATGTCAATGTAATGAGCTGATGACCACTAGAGGTGACGAGGGGTGGACCCGTCAGTGCTGAAGAAGGCGGAGAGTCGTCAGCAAATAATCAGTAACAACAGGATGGTTCGGGCAGGAGAGTTAATTAACTTCGAACGTGGACTAGTTATTGGGTTTCATTTGAGTAACAAATCCGTCAGGGACATTTCAAATCTGCAAAAGCTGCCCTAGTTGACTATTGGTGATGTGACTGTGGAATAGAAACATGAAGGAACAACCTCAGTTCCACGAAGACCAGGCAATTCCCATGTACCGAAGGACAAGGATCGTCGATCATTGCTCAGGATGGTTTTCTAAAAAAATCTCATGGAATTAACGGAAGGAATGCTCGTAAGTTCCGAAGTCCAGTCCAGCTAACACGCATTCTGTGCGTAGGGAGTTAAAAAGAATGAGGTACAGTGCTTGAGCAGCTCCTGATGAAGCACACGTTTCTGTCGTCAGTGCTAGGCAATGCTTGAGGTGGTGACAGCGCGATGAGACTGGACAATAGATGACAGGAAATGATTGACTTTGAGTGAGGGATCACGCTATAGCCTGGGGCTGTCTGACGTAAGAGTTTTGGTTTGGTGAATGCGTGGAGAACGTTACCTGCCGTCTTGTGTAATGGCAACAGTGAAGTACAGAGAAGATGGTTTTAGAGTATTAAGTGTTATTCGTGATTAGGGTGTGGTCCCATTATTGCGATTAAGAAAACGCCAAATGCGGTAGAAAATGAACACATTTTACAGCATTGTGTATGCCATGCAGTAGAAGAATATTTTGGGGTTGATGAGTGTGTGTATCAGCGTGACACTGCACCTTGTAACAAAGCAGCATGTGTCAGCAATCGTTTGTGGCCAATAACACCCCTTAAATTTATGGGCCCATGCAGAGTCCCGAGCACCCAGTGGATGGCACCATTGGGGTGAGCTGCCTTTGTTCGAGACCTTAGCGCCCAGCATCACGACCTTCTCTGGTTTTGACTCTTGAAGGAGAATAGACTGCCATTCCTCCACGGGTATTCAGACACATCACTGAAAGTGTCTCCAACAGAGTTCAATGTGTCCTAAAGGCGAATTGTGGACACACATCATATTAAAGTACATTAATATTCTACATACTTGTCATCAGGTAATATATTTACTTTAGCCTTATTAGCTAAAACATGTGGAGAGGTAGAGCCTCTTGCGAATTTTAGTCAGGACTCAAAGTAATCAGTTAGCTCGGTACTTCGCAATCTGCTAGTAAATATTCTGAGGCCTGTCGATTCATGAAAGGAAATATGTAATATTGGACGGAAACAGTTGCGTTATTTATTTTTTATGGTTCTGCTTGGTAGCAGAGAATGTGGAACCAAGCAAACGTTATTAGTTTAATCTTTTATAAATACATCATGTACTTCTATAACTACAGAAATCCTCCAAAAGGTAGTGAACGACTGCAACACATGAGATATGTATTCGTATTTCCTACCCATATCTGTTCTTTAGTTTCCTGCTCTACATCGGGATACGTGGTATAAATAAGGACCCGACTGTGTTACGACGTAAAATTTGATGCGTGGCGCCTTACATCGCTCCTGTACAGAGTCTGTGTATCGGCAGAATGACTCATGCGTGCACAGTGACAGATGGTCTGAAACGGGTTCAGTCGAGTACGTGGTTTTAATTTTCATCTGACAGAGAACAGTAGTGCACAGAGACATTGAAGAAAGAGTTCAAGAGAATGTTTTTGTGTATTGTTCTCTTTATTTCTTGAAGGTCTTTTTTGTTTATTTATGATTACACAGCTTTATATGTGGTTTTAGTAGTGTGAATGATGCGTAAATGTGATCTAAAGCAAATATGCAGACATTGTTCTACTTATGAAGGCAGTAAGAACTAGCGTGAGAAAGTTTTAAGACAGTGTGAATGCAAGCGGCGGGGAATTTTGTGTTGTAATATGTTAAGTAAGTTTATGGTAAAAGGAAAGCTAATTCGAGTGCAGATGAAAATAGTTACTGACGTAAAGTATAAAAGAAATATCAATATGTTAAATATTTATTTCGGGAAAAAAGTGCATTTAGAAAGTGTATTATTTGTTGATTGGTTAGTCATGAATACTGTGGACTAACACGGGAGAATAAAGTTTCTCTATTGGCTTGAAAGAAAACTGACCAATCAGAACAGAGTATTCTTCGCGCCTCTTTTCTCTTGGAGATGTAAAACGTTTACAGCAGTCTAATGGAGTCGGAGCCCAGACTTTCAATGGTACGGTCGTGTGTACCGTGAGCTCCGAGGGAAGTTATAATTTGCCAGTTGTAGTTGTTCTACAGGCCTCAAAAGTGTTTTAAAGTGAATGCATATCTATTCCGGCGTGTTTTTTAGAGAGTACGAATTTTTAAGTAATTTTGTGCATGAGAAAAGACAGTACTTCCTCGTGGCATACTGATCAGATCGGTGATTAAAACTTGAGAGCATTAGACACCGATAAACTTAATAGTATGGCGAGCATTTTCATTTAAGAACAATCCGTGCTTGGTAGTGATTTCGAGAAATACGTTACCATAAACTTTCTAACGTGAATGAAAGTATTTGTGCATGACTGTGTTAAGATTAGCACGGGCTGAGCAGCGAACGTGTACATTATGAAGGTTCAGAATATACCGAAGTTTTGCCAGTATTTCCACCTCTCATTAAAAATTAAGACCTTTTCCAGATTCTTAGAATAGTTCCGTTGTATGCAGCCTTGTGTGAATTGCAGTACGGTAGGGTTTTGCTCGGCTTTCCTACCGGCGCGATCTAGTGCAGTTTACAGGTAGGTGTAGATAATGGACGAAATGAACCGTTACCCAATTTGTACGACTCTTCTGAAAAGTAAATGATGGAGACGTGTTGACTTTAGTTTCAACAAACTTAAATAACATAAAACAGGGTCTTCTGAAATGTGGTGCCACAGAGGAATGCTAGATAGCATACCCAACGAGAAAGTAATGAAGCGAAATTCGAGGAAGAGAGACTTATGGCACAACTTGACTAAAAGATGTGATCCTTAGTTAGGATTCATCCTGGTATATCAACGAATAATCAGTTACGTTACTGGAAGAACTACGAAGGGTACAATCTGAGTCCAAGGTTGTTGCTAACTTACAGCAAACATTATGTCGTATTTTCTGACGTATGCAAGAATTTTAGATCAATGCTCTGACACTTAGATGTGAGCCACCTAACCACACAAACATATTAATTAGCTTACTTTGTTATCAGTATTTATCTTTTTCTTGGTGAACATCCAAACCGTAATTTCATCTACCGTAGTTTATTCTGTCACGCTTGATGTGAAACTTTCTTAAGTCTTATAACTATATGCACGTATTAATTATTCCTCGCGTAACAGATTCTCAGCAAGGCTGGCCGTTAAACACTCGGCACTGCACTTGCAACACAAATTTACGATCCATCTCTTATCCACAATTCTCAGTATTAAAGAGAAGGAGCGCCGATGCTCATACAACGCAATTAATCCAATCCTCAAACAAGATCGTCCGTTCGAGTCCTCTTACCATCAGGCGCACTGGCGGACCGCATATAAGCAAACGCTTTCGCGGCTCGAAGAGTCTCCCATTAAACATGTACAGCCAGCAATCACAGCCTCGCTATTCCCCCAACTGACAACTACCCATACTAAAGAATATACCGAATATATACTAAAGAATATATACTTCAGATACCGTTAGTAAACTGAAATTGGCCCATCTGATGAAAACAAATATCTGTTTTAATCTAAATTAGGTTATTTGCTGCGAATCTTCGTCCAAACAGCAATTTTTTTCAAATTGGGTGACACATGGTAACTTCTCCAAAACCTCATCGGACGAATGCGGAAGCACTTTGAAGCGAAGATCATATAGTTTCCTGTGACGATGTTTTCGTCATAGAAAACACTCCCTTATTTGCAATAATTGTGAATTTAAACCGGAGGGATATCCTTCAATTTATCCATGAAAGAAGGTTAATGCACCACGGCGACGATTCTACCCTCGCGAACGTGTTGATTGACCACTACGCAATGAAAACCACCAAAAACGATCGGCATGACTTTCCTTGCGCCAGGAATTGTTGACTTTTACGATGCACTTCCAGTGTTGTTACCCGTGTTTTGCGTGCTCTTACCTAAGTGCAATATAGTGAAGAATACATACGAATATTTCTTCTGTTTAGGTGTGCCTCATTCTCTGGCAAGGTTTCCGAACGATGTTTTGCACACGTGGCGCCCATTGCTTCGTCCTACCCTAAATGTTGATTAAAACTAGCTTAGAAGGATTACCTTCGAGTGACATTTATTTCCCATTTGTTTTTAAACCGGAGAAAGACCGAAATTAATCATCTAAAATGGCCAGTCAAATGAAACACGGTACCCATCACAACGGGAGTGTGGAATTATTCAATTCAAAAGTAAAACAATCCTGACACTTCCTGGCAGATTAAAACTGTGTGCCGGACCGTGACTCGAACTCGGGACCTTTGCCTTTCGCAGGCTAGTGCTCTACCATATTTTTAATCTCATTTTGTTCGCTTTTAGTCGTTGCATCTGCTCGGGGCGAACGTCGTAAGACATTGTTGTCAACCGATTAACTCAGTTCTTTTTTTTTTTTTTTTTATTACAGAGGGCAGCCGACCCTCTGACCGAACACGCTGAGCTACCGCGCCGGCGACCACTTGGGCTACCAAAGAACGACTCAGGCCCCGTCCTCACAGCTTTACTTCTGCCAGTACCCCGTCTCCTACCTTCGAAATTTTACAGAAGCTCTCCTGCGGCCCTTGCAGAGCTAGCACTCCTGAAAGAAAGGATATTGCGGAGACATGGCTTAGCCACAGCCTGGGGGATGTTTGCATAATGAGATTTTCACTCTGCAGCGGAGTGTGCGCTGACATGTAGCTTCCTTGCAGATTAAAACTGTGTGCCAGACCGAGACTCGAACTCGGGACTTTTGCTTTTTGCGGGCAAGTTCTCTACCAACTGAGCTACCCAAGCGCGACTCACGGCCCATCCTCTCAGCTTTACTTCTGCCAGTACCTCGTCTCCCACATTCCAAACTTTACAGAAGCTCTCCTGCAAAGGTTCGTATTGGTTTGCCTTATACCTTTCCATTTAATATTCCCTTTCCTATAATGTTTAGAATTTTTCATTTCTGAGGGCATACCGACAAGATTCCACCAATTTGTGAATTCTGTTCGAATGCTCACATTTTAGTTTTCGTAGTCTACATCATTAAATGAATGGATTTTAAAAACGGTTTTCTTCCCCTGGTACCATATTCTGCATTTCTGATGTGTTTGTTGAACTACGTTAGCTCACACAACCACTATTTGTTTACGTAGTTTCTCTCTGTAAGATGATACACTTTTTCTATGAATTAATCCTCTGTCTTTACTAAGATGCCGTGGTAAAAAGCATTGGTTCTGAATTTTTTATGTGAAAACTCCCACAGCTTTTTGAAACAAAACAAACGTTTTTAACATTCTACATCTTTATTCTTCATGTCTACTTATTTATTTCTCAACAATCAAATTGGCGAAGATCACATTTCTCCCAGTGAGACCAGTTTGTTCATAGCGTGACAGGTTGACTTTGTTGACGGAGCTACAACCTTAACTCGGCTTGAACAGTTTCATCAGTATTAAAATTAAGTATTAGGAGGTGTTCTTTACGTTTTGGAAACAGATGAAAATCGGTTGGAGCCAATTCGGAAGACGTTGATTGACGATAGTCAGCACGAGGCGTCGTCGGATTGTTGCAGATGACAGTATTCGGGTACGATATGGCTCAAATGGCTCCAAGCACTATGGGACTTAACAAAATGGTTCAAATGGCTCTGAGCACTATGGGACTTAACATCTGAGGTCTTCAGTCCCCTAGACTTAGAACTATTTCAACCTAAGTAACCTGAGGACACCACACACATCCATGCCCGAGGCAGGATTCGAACCTGCGACCGTAGCAGCAGCGTGGTTCCACAGTGAGGCGCCTAGAACCGCTCGGCTACAGCGGGCGGCTATGATCTGGCATTGTCACGCCGCAGGAGAGGGTTCTCCATGTGTGGACGAAATCTTCGAAACCGAATCTCGATTACAGCACGCCGTTTCTTTCGCACCGATATCGTCATGTTAAACGGTCAAAAAACAGGCCGTGCATTCGATTTTCAACGTTGAGGGTGCAGGGTTCCGATGTCATACTGTGGAAAAGGCGTCTCGGCAAGTAATTCCAAGCCTGCGGACCAATAACTGGAGTACGTCACATGACGCCATGTTCCTACAGAACAGAGTCGCGAGACGCCATACTGGCTTGCAGCTGAAGCCCATATGTATATGTGCCATTTCTAAGCACCGGAAAATTAAGGATCTCTGCGAAACCCGTCTGTAAGTATACGATTTGTTTTAACAAATGATGGGAACCGTTACGAACATTGCACCAAGACCTCCGACAAAAAGAGTACGTGGATCACTTCGCACTGGAAGCAGCTCACTTGCTAATTCCCGATTTAAATGCATCGGACCACGCACCATATCGTAACGTGAGGACATGTAACGCCTATTTCACGCCAGAGAATAGAGCAGTATTATTATTTTTCTTATTTTATTTTATTTGTCTTTCGGCGTCTAACAGCCATTTTCCTAGCTAATAGGTAAAAAAACAGACTTACGGTACAAAACATAAAATGACGATATTATGCATGAACAGGCAGATACAAACTTAACAAAGAGTTTTTTAAGGTTGATTTGGGGAGGGAACCAAACAGTAAAGTCATTGGTGCCGGACTTTTAAGTCTACCGGTACAATTGACAGTTTATGTACAATAATTAACAATTTTTTTATTTAATTTAAGGGGATGGACAGAGGAAGACTGTAACGCTTTTAACTATTAACAATAGTGATGTGCCACAGATACAAATACACAAATACGAGTTTACGTAAGTATTTTACAAGGCATGAAAATTTGAAAGAGTAATTTGACTAATACAATTACTCTGTCACCACAGATTTAAGAAATAGAACTAAAAGAAGTGTTGTCTATAGAGATACAAATTTTCGATGCTTAAGTTGAAGGAGCAGTTTATATAAAATACATATTAATGTGCAATATCTGTACAAGACTGTACGGTGGCTAAGTAGAACCGGCCAATGAAGTTTCATGAGCTTCTTTTGTATTTCTGTGTCGCAGTACATACGTAACTGGTTTCTGTGGGTAGCTCAGTACACTTCCGACACTTCCGAGCTGATCGTTTCACCATGGCGGTGGACATCAAACACAATAAGCCTTTCAGAGTCCCAGAAGACCGTCTCCATGACTGTAACGGCTTAGGCTTTGAACTTTCTCTTCGGAGAAGAGATGGTGTGGCGCCACTCCATGGATTGCCGTTTCGTTTTCAGTTCGAAGTGATGTTTCATCGTCTGTGACAATGTTCAACAAAAAATTGACACTATCAGGCTTGTGACGCTTAAGCAATTCCGCTCAGATAGAACTTCGTTGCTCTTTCAGGTCTTCTGTTAGGCGTCAAAGAAGCCAGCGGGCACACACCTCTGAGTACCCCAAATGGTGTACGAGTGTGTCAGCACTGCCATTGGAGACGTCGAGTTGTGCAGTTATGTATTTGACTGTTATTCGTCGATCACCTCCAATGAGAGTGTCTGCACGCTCCAACATCTCGCCGCCACGAGGGAGATCGGACAGGTTTGCACGACCTTGTTGCGATGATGACAGATGCCTCACCAAACGATCCACTGTGCTTTTGTTCACTACTAGATCTCAGTATTCATTCTGCAAGAGCCTATGACTATCTGCGATGCTCTGCTTTTCGGCCAAGAGACACTCAATAACAGCTCTCATCTTGGAGCGCCACCATCCATCGGAAATTCATGAAACTATAGTGGCTGAAGCGAGAATATCCCACTATATCCCACAGCAAACAAAGCATTTTTTTCAACCTAAATTTGCCGAGAAAAACAGTGGTTGCATTACTTGTTGAATGGCCCCCGTAAATTCAGCTGGGAGGAGCACACAATAGAACTGCAAAAGCACCTGTTGGACAAGAAGTACACGAGGTGCGAGAGTAAAGTAATGAGACCGATTTTCTTTGCAAGATGTGGCAACCCCACAGACTTGCATAGGTACAAAATCTTTGACCTTGGCCTATAAGCTGCTTCTTGTCCAAGCGGCACATCAATGCAACTGCTCCGTCTTGAGTTGGGCTGTTGTGTCTCTTGTCACGGAAATGGAACCGCATAATATTGAGCAACGGTATGCCATTTCTTTTTGTGTTAAATTGGGTGAAAACGCCACGACAATTTACGGTAAGCTTCAGGAGGCTTTTGGAGAGGAGGTTACATCAAGAGCTCAAGTTTTCCATTGGCATAAAATGTTTAGTGAAGGTAGAACGAATGTTGAAGATGAAGACCACAGTGGACGACCATCAACCTCACGGACAGATGTCAACTTGGCCAGGGTGCGTGAACTCGTACGATCTGATCGAGTATTCAAAATATCCACAGGTGTACTGCCGGTCTACAGTGTCCAACGGGCACAATATTTCGGTGATCACACATGTTGCCATCATCAGCTCAACTGATGGACTGAGCTCCTGTGAACGTGCCGGCACGGAGATCCGTACGCTATGGCTTCTCAGAGGGAACTGGATTCGGTCGCGGCGGCGGCCGATTTAAATACCCTCCGCCCGCGGCGCGCTCCCTCCACCGTCCGCGCCCCGCGCCACGGTCGCGCGGTGGAACAAATTGCGACGGCGTCTGAGATGACGTCGGTATGATGGCTCTGTCCGCCGTGGTCGTCACAACTATACGTTTGCTCGATTTGCTCTTGACCAAGAGTCTTTATTTTGTATATTTTTATACTCTCTTATCTTAACTTATCTACTCTACCAGCTCTTCAATTATGATATGTAACAAATTTTATCAGCGTTCCCGATGTTTTCTGTTGTATTGCAGGTTTTATACATGGTAACATGCACTCCCATACATTTTAAATTTTTTAGTGAATTTCATCCTCTACATTTCAGTTTGTTGTTAGAGTGTGTCTTGTTGTATCTAAGATATTTCAGCTCAGCATCATTCTTGTATAATTACTTTTGACTCTTTTATCGAAAGCATTTTAAGCACTTTTTAAATTATTGTCATATGTACATATATTTTTACATATTTACATTCCACGTAATAGGGCTTTGTAAGAAGACATATCCAGTGTTTACGAGGTAGCGTCTTGTGATGTTCTATCCAACATTTCTTTGCTTCACTATTGGTTGTATCATTGACGAGCATTTTGCACCTTCTATGTTTTCCCATAAGTTGCACTGTGTAGGCGAACAGACTGATAGGTCAGATTTCTGTTGCCATCTTCTGTACGACTGTCAAAGACGTTTTAACAGATAACATTTCTTATTGCATCTTACGGCTACTTCGTCACCTAGTAAGTAGTATGTCCTCAACAGATGTTAAAAAGATGTTTTGAAGCTTACAACTGCTCTTTGGAGTATATGAACTATCTCTGATTAGTGCACAGTCAGTCTAACTTGAGAATGAGTTTTCGCGCCTACAGCTTTAGTTCTGAAGTAAACAGTGCGCTAGAACACTGATTTGCAGTGATATATTTGGAGGATGTTAACATTGGTAACAGATTACGTAATTTACATCATTTCACGATGTTCAGAGCTTCGCACTCGTCTGGTGTTAATGTATGTCTACAGTGAAAGAGATTGTTTTTGATGACGGTGTTACCCTTGTGTTGTATTGTACTGGGGACCTAGAAACGACGGAGAGGCTTCGTCCCCGCCGTAGCCCTCAGTGGTTCACAACCCCACAACAGACTAAAGTAGCCCACCCACGCCACCGAACCAAGGGTTATTGTGCGGTTCGGTCCCCAGTGGACCCCCTCGGGAACGTCACACGCCAGACGAGTGTAACCCCAATGTTTGAGTAGCAGAGTAATTATGGTGTAAGCGTACGTGGAGACAGTGTTTGCGCCGCAACCGCCGACAAGAGTGTAATTGAGACGGAATAAGGGGAACCAGCCCGTATTCGCCGAGGCAGATGGAAAACCGCCTTAAAAAACATCCAAAGGCTCGTATTACTGTCGAGGTCTGGTGTGCCGGCCAGCACACCAGACCTCGACAGTAATACGCCGGGCGGATTCGTGCCGAGAACCGGTACGCCTTCCCTCCCGGAAAGCAGTGCGTTACACCACACGGCTAAGCGGGCGGGCATGTTACCCTTACTAATGCGTATATCCTCATCACCCCTCTTTCCCACCATAAGCCGCACTCCATCTCCGTGAATCCCGCCGCTTATATCGCTCCTTCATTCGGTTTCGTGACTGGGCTACGCTCAAACGCCACCAGCAAATACTGTGACACATTAGAAATTTACTCAATGCCATAAAATGCCGGGTATGGCGCCAGACTTGCACCAGACTCAATGCTATTCTCCCAGTTAACTCTCCCAAGAACTGGAAAGCAGTCCACCGTGTTACGAGCAATCATGCAATCCATTACTACCCAATTCATCTCGACAACCTTCCCTTACCTAATGACCTGAGCAAAGTCCTTCACTTTTCATCCTATGTCTTCGACATCTTCTCCATATCTAGCGACCCTCACTTTGACTACTCCGAATTCTATACTGTCTATGAACGCACAGATACCACAGTCCCACCCCTGGCTCCATACTTCCGGCACTTGAACAACATAACAGAAACAGAATTAAACACCCCAGCCACAGCACAGGACATACCACGAGTACCTCACAGAAAACGCAACACATTCCTGGTCACGACCATGTTACCTATCGCCACCTAAAAAAAGCCCCATCTCCTTTTTCAAAACCCTTGAAACTCTGCATACTACTCTCCTCTCCACAGGCTACTATCTGAACCTGTGGAAAACCTCCAAAATCCTACTTTTCCTCAAACCAATTAAACCCTTCAATGATACTTCCCCATACCAGCCCATCTCCCTTACCACAGTGTTTAGCAAGGTCTATCATTCGATCCTCTCCCTATGCATCCACCGCCATATACACCAACACCATCTGCTTCCTGTCACCCATTCTGACTACCGTCGCTCCATGTCTACAGATGATAAACTCCTGAACCTCATCCATCACCTATTCCAACACCTCAACAACCATAGACCTGCCGTCTTTGTCTCCCTTGGCCTCAAGAAAGCATTCGTCATCACGACCACTCTCCTACCCACCATTCTTTTCATCTACAACCCAACTTCCCAGGGCACATCCTTTACCTACTTCTGGTGGAAGTATATGGTGCTCCGTTTTTAATGCCCAGTGTATCTTCTGTGGTCTCCAGCGTTTTTCCATGGTTTTTCGAGTGTTTCGTATTCACGTGTTTCTTAAGTGTTTTTATCTGTATTGCCGTCTACATTTTTGCCACTATTTTTGAACAATTCAAGCCGATGGCATTATATTATTTTCAATACCCCCATTCATGTCACGAATTCAGTTATTTTAAATTTATAATACATTTGTCTCTTTGTTTTTAGTTTTAGCATCTACGTTAAGATCTACTGCCATAAGAGTGGGTTATCTGTACCGCTGCCAGCCCACATGGGGCTAGGGGGGTGAAATAACAATAAAAAAGCGGCGATATGCATACATGTCGGAGGATTTTAAGGTCCGACATCTGCTGAAGCAAAATGTGGCTCATGTATTATTTTCACCATTTCTGTCTACATGACAGATTTGTGCAGTTCTGTGTATACACTCTGCGTCTGAATTTTGTATTCTTGTAACTTCTGTAGTACCACTTGAAAACGGCCCAAAGGTCGACATTTCAATTATAAAGTAAATAACTTCTACTGTCAAAGGTGAACATGATGTCTGATTTTGGCTCTTCAGAGAGAATAGTCTGCGATTCGCCCACAACCTTTCAGACAATATATTGAAAGTGTCCCCAGCAGAGTTCAATACGCCATAAGGCTGAAGGGTGGACACACCTTTATTACAAAACACTAACATGTGTACAGTTACGTTTGATCAGATTGTGTATGTCCAAGAGACTAACAAAATTGGAACACCAACTTCCTTACAGTATCACCACAACGCTAATGTTGCAAAATACACTCATGTTCAGAAAAAAAACAGAACACCTCGAACTACTAGAGATAGGACGTTTATATTCACAGGACATGTACAGTAATTTGTTCTGCAGAAATTATTAGCATTTCAGTTACTTCGTTCAACATGCGTCCTGTTGCCTAGTAGGCACAGGGTCCACCATGGCACCCTGATAACTTGCTCCGTGGATAATGGCATTGATGCGTGGAAAACAGGAATGGAGTCCTGTGGTGGAGACATCCATGCTGAATTCACCTGGTTCCAAAGTTAATCCGTGGTGGCTGGCATCGGGTTACAGCACTACACCCGTCGTTTCACCATATCCTACACATTTTCGATTGGCGACAGGTCAGGTGATCTGGTGAGCCAGGACAAAAGGCCGATGTACTGTGTCACCGAGAAGGCACGTGTTCGTGCAGCAGCATGTGGAAGTGCATTGTCTTGCTGAAAAATGGCGGTTGGGGTGTTGTGCAGAACGGGTATGGCTGTGGGCCACAGAATGCCATTCACGTAACTGGCACAGTCACAGTGCCCTGGACACGCACCAACTGTGATCTGTGATTGTACCCAATTGTACCCCACACCATAAGGCCTTGAGTTGGCGTTGGTATGTCTTGTGCGAATGCAGTCACTGTATTCCGCTCCCCCTGTGTGTGGCGAACCAAAATACTTCCATTATTTTCAAGAACCCGAAACTGGATTCGTCTAAAATCACTATCTGATGCCATACCTGTCCCCAGTGACGTCGTTCCATCCACTACTGCCATCTAGCATTTTTGTGCACTTTCTGCATAGGTAGGCAGAGAAGTGGACAATAAGCATTTAATCCAGGCCGTAATAATCGGCGATGGACTGTCAGCTCCAATAGTGTGCGATGTGTTACACTGATCTGCTGTTGCGCCAGAGTCGAGGAGGCCGCAATGTCTTTCGAATGAGATGTCGATCTTCACAAGGTGTGGTCTGGGTGGTACGATCTGACCCATCACTTCGTGTTCTACAGCCTTCCGTGAACCATTATATACATACCCATTGCACTGCCGACACGCTTCGTCCCGCAAGAGCAGCAGTTTCCTAGATGGATGCATCACATCGCGCCCACGTCCGAATACACTGATTTGACAGTACGGGTCAAGCATACGTTTGCAAGGCATCCTACACGTCACACTGAGACAACGAGAGTCCCAGGAACATTTCATCATTGGGTGGTACTGCGCCGCGATATCGACGTTGACGTTGCACCCGCTGGCTGACATGGTTCAAATGCTAATCATCTCTGCAGAACATACTAATGTACATATCCTGTGAATATGAACATCCTGTTTCTAGTCGTTCAAGTTTATATGTTTTTCTTAATGTGTGTACAATAACTTATAAAATATTCACTCACCTTGTAACAGATTCTTGGCTGCACATAATTTAAAAAGTCCTTGACTATTTTGTAAGTTTTCCATCTTCTGATACTAAGACGGTGATGTAATCATAAGAATATGATGTTGATTCGATTTCATTCTTTGAAATTCTAAAGGCATAAAATAGATTTATCGCAAAGTTACCTACAACTTGTACAGAAATTAAGCTGCTGATACAACAGTCGAACTACATGAAAGTTAGGGGGTATTAAGGTAGCGACTGAGACAGGTTTCTTAGCTATCCCCAATTTTATTCAACCTGTTCATCGATCAAGTAGTAATGGAAAACAAGAAAGATTTTTTTTTAAAGAAATTAAAGTTCATGGAGGAAAAATACAAATTTTATCGTTTGCTGTTACACTGTAATTCTGCCAAGGAAGCAAGAAACTTGTATGAATAGTTTAACATAACCTCTGTTCAAGAGGCTGTAAGTCAGAAGTAAAGATAGTAAAAAAAGTTTAATGGAGCATAGTCGAAACAGATGAGGTGATACTTTGGGAATTAGTTTAGCAAATGAAACAGTACAAGTAGTAGTAGGTAAATTTTGGTACTATACAGCAAAATAACTGACTCTGGCCGAAAAACATATCGTTGTTGTGGTCTTCAGTCCCTAGACTGGTTTGATGCAGCTCTCCATGCTAATCTATCCTGTGCAAGCTCCTTCATCTCCCAGTACCTACTGCAACCTACATCCTTCTGAATCTGCTTAGTGTATTCATCTCTTGGTCTCTCTCTACGATTTTCACCCTCCACGCTGCCCTCCAATGGTAATTTTGTGATCCCTTGATGCCTGAGGACATGTCCTACCAACCGATCCCTTCTTCTAGTCAAGTTGTGCCACAAACATCTTTTGTCCCCAATCCTATTCAATACCTCCTCATTAGTTACGTGATCTACCCACCTAATCTTCAAAATTCTTCTGTAGCACCACATGTCGAAAGCTTCTATTCTCATCTTGTCCAAACTATTTATTGTCCATGTTTCACTTCCATACATGGCTACACTCCATAGAAATACTTTCAGAAACTACTTCCTGACTGTTAAATCTATACCTGATGTTAACAAATTTCTCTTCTTCAGAAAGGCTTTCCTTGCCATTGCCAGTCTACATTTTATATCCTCTCTACTTCGACCATCATCAGTTATTTTACTCCCCAAATAGCAAAACTCCTTTACTAATTTAAGTGTCTCATTTCCTAATCTAATTCCCTCAGCATCACCCGAGTTAAATCGACTACATTCCATTATCCTTGTTTTGCTTTTAGTTGATGTTCATCTTATATCCTCCTTTCAAGACACTGTCCATTCCATTCAACTGCTCTTCCAAGTCCTTTGCTGTCTCTGACAGAATTACAATGTCATCGGCGAACCTCAAAGTTTGTATTTCTTCTCCCTGGATTTTAATACCTACTCCAAATTTTTCTCTTGTTTCCTTTACTGCTTGCTCAATATACAGATTCCGAAAATCATAGAATATACAAATACTGCCTGGTTTTTGTAGAAATGTCATTTCTAAAAAAGAAAAGTTCATTATAGTCGAACGTAAATGTAGGTGTTAGGAAGACTTTCTTCGTGCTATTTGTCATGCGTTTGTGGACAGTGGATAAATCTAGTAACAAGTGAAGTAGAAACAAGTAGGAAGAAAAATACATTTCTGACTAAAGGTGGCTACATGTTGATAAGAGACATGCAAATGAATGCATCAAGAAATAGTTAATTTAGTAATTGGCGGATGGGTGCACGTGAATGGGTTGGTGGGATGGGTCAGTAAAACTTGTAGAGAAATGAAATGAATTGACTGCAGTGAGCAGGTTCAAATAGATGGACGTTGCAGTAATTATACAGATATGACGAGGCCTTCTCAGAACATATTGGAGTAAAGAGCTGTATGAGACCTGCCTTCAGGCTGTAGACTGCAACAACAACTGCTACTACAAGCTACACATATAGTTATTAATTCCAATATGCTCTTTACTTACTGGCATAATTCTTTTTGTAATCATCAGATTTGCTATGAACGTAACATCGTGCTGGCTGCAAGCTTTGTACACCAAATGCCAATAATAAAAACGAGAAATTAATATACATCCCTGAAATATCATACCACACTATCCGTGGGGCTGTGCCGTCCAAAGGTCATGCAGAGTGTTTCAAAATGAATGAAATGTTTCTGGACGCTAATAATTACGAAACATGCAACGTGTGGGCAACAAACGTGCGTTGTTTGAATGGGCGTTAGATTTCAGTCAACACGTCTACTCAGTTTGCAGTCAGTCAGAATAAAGTTAGCGTCCTCTCGACATAATGTCTTTTCTGTGCTGCAGTTTGCAAAGTGAGAGTCAGTAATTTTGATCCAGCGTGCTTTTCGTCTGCTGTTTGGTACTGGTCCGCCAGCACACAAAAAAGTTCGTCGTTGGTGTCACCAATATGAAGACACAGAATGCTTGTGCAAAGCTAAGAGTACTGGGTGACCTCGCTCTTCTGCTGGCTTGGTAGAAAGAATGCGGTTTTTTCTTGTGGCGATATGTGAAGGAAAGTGTGTTTATCTCCCCTTTACTTCGTGGCATAGAAGAAGTGAAGGACAGAATAACAGCGAGAACCGGCAATGCCTGATACGACCGTCTAGCAAGTGTTAAGGTGTCGTTTTGTTGTATAAACCACACAGATTACAATTAGTGCAAACTCTGCGGGTTAGTGATAACAGGAAAAGGACTGACTTCAGAATATGCTCTGCTAGGGGACATGAAGGCAATGCATTTTTACCACGGTTAATTTTCAGTGATGAAGGAACATTTCATGTTAGCGGTAAAGCAAACAAACATAACGTACGCATGTGTGGCTTCCAGAACCCTCATGACGTTATTCAACACTATAGAAACTCACCCACAGGGAACTTTTTTTGTGCCATTATTCTTGAACAAGTGTACGGTTCCTCCTTGTTTGAGGAAAACAAAGTGTCTGGAATGCGCTGTCTTCATATCCTGCAGAACTAGTTTTTTCGACAACTTCAGAAGGACCCCAATGACTGTAGTCTTTCGAAGAGAATGGAGCCCCATCACACTGGCACAACAACGTACGTCAGTTTCTCAGTGACACTATGCCGCCGGTCGCGGTGGTCTAGCGGTTCAGCCAGCACGGTAGCTCAGCGTGTTCAGTCAAAGGGCTAGCTGCCCTCTGTAATAAAACAACTGAGTTAATGGATCAACACCCAACTGAAACGGGTGTCTTTCGACGTCCGCGCAGAGCAGATACAATGAACGAAAACGAACAAAATGAGATAAAAAAAAGCGGTTCTAGGCGCTCAGTCCGGAACCGCGCGACTGCTACGGTCGCAGGTTCGAATCCTGCCTCGGGCATGGATGTGTGTGATGTCCTTAGGTTAGTTAGGTTTAAGTAGTTCTAAATTCTAGGGGACTAATGACCACAGCAGTTGAGTCCCATAGTGCTCAAGAGCCATTTGAGCCAGCCAGTTCTAAGTTCTAGGGGACTGATGACCACATATGTTAAATCCCATAGTGCTCAGAGCCATTTGAACCATTTTTTGACACTCCGCCTCAACGCTGGACAGAGAGAACGTTGTCTTGCTCTCTTGGCCTCTAAGACCGCCAGACATGACCCAATGAGGCTTTTTCCTATGGCGATATGTGAAGTAGAGTATGTTCATCTTCCATTTACTTCGTGGCATAGAAAAAGTACAGGACAGAATAACAGCCGCCATAACATGTGTCGAAGCAGATACACTGTGTAAAATTTATGACGAATTAAGCAATCTTCTAGATGTTGTTCATGCTGCTACTGGTGGATACTCAGAGCATTTTTAATAGCTTAGCTAAAAATTTAATATTTTTGTGAGTATTTTGCAAGTGATCCCATGTTTGTAATACGTTTTTATCAATAGATATGAAGTTTTGAAATCAGGCCATTGATTTTGAAACAGCGTATAGTGCTTTGGTTATCTCTGTGTTTAGCCGAGAGTTATGAGAACATCCCTCACACTTTCTCCCTGGTCAATGCACAGGGTTAGTTTCTCGCGTGCGGTGAGATTGCTGCCGCTGTGCGGATCGCAGCGACCGACAGCATCTGCTGTCGAAATCGGCTGAGGCACGGCTACCGGTCACATGCCCGATAACCATTTCCCTCCCTCCTTCCTACCCACCCTCTCGCTCTTTTCCTGCCACTGCCAGCCTATCGGCTATGCTCCACCATATATTAGCAGAACCTATCTCAGCAAAGCCCAACTTTCCTTGCTGGAGCCAGTGGTATTCCAGCAGGAATCATAAATCATTATAATACATAAACTTTACGGCAGTATAATTCAGAACTGCGTCTTTATAACAGATTAAAGCTGTGGGTCCCACTGGGGCTAGAAAATAGACTTTTGTCACAAATAACCAAGACGGAGCTCCATTTCAACACTCACTCCTCTGTGTATTATTACACATATGGGATAGTTCAGTATAGAGTTACATATACCTTATCAGGAGGCAAGGCATCAAGAATTTCACTTCCATACACAAACTTTAAAGACGAATGGAAAAACTGCCAATCTCGGGGAAGATCAATTTTGATTCCGTAGAAATATTGGAACACGTGAGGCAATACTGACCATACGACTTATCTTAAAAGCTAGATTAAAAAGAGGCAAACCTTCGTTTCTAGCATGCTTTTGACAGTGGTGACTGGAATACTCTCTTTCAAATTCTGAAGGTGGCAGGCGTAAAATACAGGGGGCGAAAGGCTATTTACAATTTTTACAGAAACAAGATGGCAGTTATAAGAGTCGACGGACATGAAAGGCAAGAAGTGAATAGAAAGGGAGAGAGACAAGTTTGTAGTCTCTCCCCGATATTATTCAATCTGTATATTGGGCAAGCAATAAAGGAAACGAAAGAAAAATTCCCAGTAGGTATTAAAATCCGTGGAGTAGAAAACAAAAACTTTAAGGTTCGCCGATGACATTGTAATTCTGTCAGAGACGGCAAAGGACTTGGAAGAGCAGCTGAACGGAATGGACAGTGTCTTGAAAGGAGGATATAAGATGAACATCAACAAAAGCAAAACGAGGATAATAGAATGTGGTCGAGTTAACTCGGGTGATGCTGAGGGAATTAGATTAGAAAATGAGACACTTAAAGTAGTAAAGGTGTTTTGCTATGTGGGGAGCAAAGTAACTGATGTTGGTCGAAGTAGAGAGGACATAAAATGTAGACTGGCAATGGCAAGGAAAGCGTTTCTGAAGAAGAGAAAATTGTTATCATCGAGCGTAGATTTAAGTGTCAGGAAATCGTTTCTGAGAGTATTTGTGTGGAGTGTAGCCATGTATGGAAGTAAAACATGGACGATAAATAGTTCGGACAAGATGAGAATAGAAGCTTTCGAAATGTGGTGCTACAGAAGAATACTGAAGATTAGATGGGTAGATCACATAACTAATGAGGAGGTATTGAATAGAATTGGGGAGAATAGGAGTTTGTGGCACAACTTGCCTAGAAGAAGGGATCGGTTGGTAGGACATGTTCTGAGGCATCAAGGGATCACGAATTTAGTATTGGAGGGCAGCGTGTAGGGTATAAATCGTAGTGGGAGACCAAGAGATGAATACACTAAGCAGATTCAGAAGGATGTAGCCTGCAGTACGTACTGGGAGATGAAGCAGCTTGCACAGGATAGAGTCGGGATCAGATCGAAGGAATTTGGTGGCCATGAGATTGACGTAAGTTCAGTGTCACGACTCTAGGCGACACTGTTAGTTATCCTACTGTAAGATGACTTCGCCTTTGGCGAATACAACAAGAAACAAGGGATCTAGGTGGTCCGCTATAATGTTCACGTAGTCTGTAGCTTCAAGGGGCCTTCGATTACTACAAGTCCCATTGAAGCCCAGACGAATATCCCCCATAGAATAACCAGTGGAAAATGCTTATACTGGAGAACAAAAAATGCGAATATATTCTTGTTTATTAAAAAGACTCTGCCAAAAAATGGACCACCACCTGCTCATTCTACCTTCTTTAGCGTCTTTAAAAATTTTCCAAAAATTTTGTCATCTTAACATATTCGCTTTCTTTTCTAATTTGCAACTCACCTGAAATTCCCACAAGATCCCCTAACTGTAACTTACACACAACGGCTAGTCCCTCGTTGTAAGTCGCTAATATCCACCCAGTGTCAGCACCCTTTTCTCTCTCATTCATACAGCCCAGCTCATTGTCATTATGTCTTCGTGCCTCTGTCATTCTCTTGTGTATCACAGCCACAGTCCTCTTCGTTCCGTGCTGTTACTACAGTCTCCTCTCACTCTCACTGTTTCCATCTTGCTCTCTTTTACTTCTAATATCTCATTTCTTCCTTCCTACTGCTGCTGCTTCTTCTCATGGTCACTATGTCTCACTTTCTTGTTGTGGTTGTCACGTACTCATTCTCTCATTATCACTGGCTCTCGCCAATTCCAGTTTCTTTTTACCCCCCTTCACTGTCTCCTTCACTCTTTGCCTGGCACTGTTCTGTCACTGTCAGCTACGTTTCATTACCACTCTGTCTCTACTTTCTCCCACAGCGCCGGTGTCTCCTTCGCATTTATGTTGTTTGTGTGAAATCTTATAGGACTTGACTGCTAAGGTCATCAGTCCCTAATGTTACACACTACTTAACCTAAATTATCCTAAGGACAAACACACACCCATGCTGGAACCTCCGCCGGGACCAGCCGCCACAGTCCATGACTGCAGCGCCTCAGACTGCTCGGGTAATCCCGCGAGGCGCACTTTCTGTAACACAGCCACTATCTACTACCTTCCACTATTTATTAATTTTCCGTCTCTTTACCGGTGCCACTGTCTTCTTCTCTCTCAGCGTAGGAAAGCGCTAACGTGTTCGTACGCCAGAATTTTTCGTAAATTTTTTAAAATCTAGGAAAGGTAGAATCAGGCAGCTGGTGTCCCACTTTTTAAAGTCTTTCAAATAAACAGGAAGTTATTGTATTTTTTGTGCTCGGATAAGAGCATTTTTGTTATGGTTCCCTTCTTTTACTTTCTGTAGCAGGGCGTGTAACTCATATGAAAAGAATCGTATCGGTCAGTAAAAGTTAGATAGTGAAATTGAAATGAGGCAAAACCACTTTTAACCCCTCAGACTGGACTTTATCTACAAAAATATTTGCATTTGCTTCAGTACGACAGCATGGGGTACCAATATGTAAACGGAGACATTTTATAGCACATTTATCCGTGCTACGTCGCTTTATAAACTAGATTTTTGCCTTCAACTGGACTTTACGCGTGTGTTTTACGTTTGCAGGTAGGTTAACACTGAATATACAGAAAGTTTCCAAGGGTGCCTGAGCTTGGAAAAACAGAAAAAAACTATTTCTTGGGTTTTTCCAAGGAACGATCCATGAATTAATGGCCCCTTCATAACCTCCCTGAAACACACCGTACTCCACATCAAATGCAAAAAGAACCAACCGATTTGTTCCATTTGTCTAAACAGAAGGACGTGAGTAATATTGATACTTTTGACCTGTACTTTAGGATAGTGGCACTAAGACGATCCTTTTATTGTTATACAAATAGTTCCTACCTCAAGTGCCATCAAAAACACTTGACCCTATCTTATATCACCAACAGAACACGAAGTATGAGCACGGCGTGTTGGAACATGTTTGGTAAGAACGCTGTCGCATGCATACCGATGCTGTCCCCACGGTCCTTCTGCGGAACCACACGATCAGCTACTGGCACTGAATAGCGTGCCCCGAAACAAGAGTATCTTCACCAGCACTGCATTCTATAATAAGATTTGCCACAGCTTTCCGCTTGGCTTGCTTTACATAGCGTCCGAGCCTCCAACCTCCACGTTCTTATACTTTGTCAGTGTATGTTTACTTGCTGGCGCGCTTTTAAGTAAGGGGTATCCAAAATTATAAAAGCCTCCAGTCAGAAAAATACAAAACCTAAGAACTGTTGCTAGAAACAAAAAGTTAAGAGTTTAAGCAGTGGAAAACATGTTCGGGAACATGTCAAAATTAAGAATTTTATAAAATTATTTTCGTGACGTTCCTGAAATTCGTAATGCATTTGCGTAGTTTTATGTAAAATACCTAGCTGCCTATAAAAACAATTTAGAAAAATATGAAACACAAAAGCTCGAAAATTAAAAAGAATTTAAAAATATCCTCGAGGCATTTTTTGAGTCAGTTTAAATATTATAGGCTTAATATTTTTATGAAAGACCATTTATACTGTTTTAGTTACTGTTAACCTGTAAACGTCCCGGTCCGTAAAATACTCTGGGTAACTCCATGTCTTTATCCCTCCTATTCTTTTCCTCTTTCCACCACCCTTACCCCATCACCCTCACCTCTTTCCACCTTCAGTACCATGTGATGCTTCCTCTATGTTCAGCCTCAATATTTTAATGTTGGGACAGCCATAAACATCGACAAAGGTGAAGCGCTACACCGGAACTAAGCTGGTAAAACGTTTCTGTAATGCGTGAATTTGTATTCATTTAAACAAATAACAGGATATCTTAGCTCTCTCTGTACATTTGGTATTTCTGTTCCCTATATCAAAGATCAGAAGACGGCCGATGACAGGCGAAACCGATAAAGGTCTAAATTAAATCGCAACTGTGAAAATAATCAGCTAAAATTTTACGAATGTGTCCCCAAAAACGTCCTGGCAGATTAAAACTGTGTGCCGGACCGAGACTCGAATTTGGGACCTTTGCCTTTCGCGAGAGTACAGTTGTGAGGACGGGGCGTGAGTAGTGCTCGGGTAGCTCAGCTTGTAGAACACGTGCCCGCGAAAGGCAAAAGTCCCGAGTTCGAGTCTCAGTCCGGCACACGGTTTTAATCTGCCAGGAAGTTTCATATCAGCGAACACTCCGCTGCAGAGTGCAAATCTCGTTCTGGATGTTCCCAAAAAATTTGAAAACCTTTGAAAGTACCACTTCTTTTAGATTATTAGCATAACAGAGAGAATAAGAACAGACGTTATCTTCACTGTGTGGAGATTTATAGTGCGCTCTGTCATCTTTAGCGGACTAAATGACCAACTATTATCCCAGCCGTAACTGAAGACAGTCAGTAGAGATTTTTTGTGTTCCCCCTTGACCACCAACACTTCATTAGCAACGTGACGTTTCCCTAATAAACTCAAGATCCGCAGTGACAGTTTCATTTCCGGCCTTTCAAATTGTACACAAACCGCCGAGACATGCGACAAATGCACCAATCAGACTTCAAAAATCGTGTCGCAAGATTAGTGCGCGTAATCTAGCAAGCGTCGGCGGCGTTCTCTTGTGCCCCAGAAGCGCTTGCCAACTCCACCCAACGGCTCCCCACAGGCTGTGAGGTCACGGGCTATTTAAACTTTGTTTATGCGTCCGTATTTAATACGCTTTGATTTTAGTGTCGCCTCCCTTTCTTCCGGGGAATTCTCAGGCGGAGGTCAGTGGAACCCTTTAATCATAGCAGCTCCTGTGAACTGCGAGATGTGACACGGAATTATGAAATGAAAGACCGGCGTTTCAATTATGAGCAAATGGCGCCTGCAGGAGGCCCATTACTTGAAAATAGAAACAATAATAAGGCTAGTGTACCTTCTGCCAGGAGCATGCACGGTTTCTCTCGAGGCTGGAGACCTCACGCGTCGAGTCTCGACGCAGTTCGCGGACAGTGAGTTGTTTACGGGGTCATTTGGTGTTATCCGGATTTGTGTCACTCCGTCGTAAACATCTGTGCACGGTGCCTCGCTGCAGAGCTGCCTAGACGGCAACGTAAACACCCCTGACTGCAGCAGATGCGTCGACGCAAATCGTTTTACTGTCGCTGAGCGCTCGACAGGTGAATGGACCCGCAGACATTACGACCGTTACTGAAGACTACCTGCGCTCACCCTGCAGTAGTAATTTATGCCTTTATTATGGTTTCGAGCACACACAAAGGAGCAGAGTTTAAGACCGATAGTCAGACAAGGCTAAGCGAACCTCTCCAACAGAATAAAACCCTGAAATCAACAACGAGACAACAGGCTGCCACCAGGACAAATAAGTACCACTAGAGTGAACTACGATCTGATTGACACATCAGCATGCGTGAATAACCCGATCGGCGCTAGACACCGGGCTGTTGAAGATACTGATCACATCATGGAGTTCAAAAGACGGTAGCGATTCTTCTTCTGCATCGATGGAGACGTTATTCGAGAGACATATGCCTTCATGAAAAACGGCGTTGATACATTTTCAGATTTTGAGAAAACTTTTGACAATACTGACTGGAATGCATGCTTTGAGATTACGACGGTAGCACTGGTAAAGTACTGGCACCGAAAGGTTACCTACAACTTGTACTGAAACCAAGCTCCACTTTTAAGAATCGAAGGATTTAGGAGGGAGGTCGCAGTTGAAAAGAGTGTCTTGAAAAGAGATTATAAGATGAACATCAGTATGTAGTCTAATTAATTCGGGCGATAGTGAGTTTTGATTTTGATCCTGTAAATGACCTACGATGGCTTAAATAGAGAGGATATAAAATGGTGTAGCAAGGAAAGATTGTTTGAAGAAGAGAATTCATTGAAAATCTCTTCTGAATAGTAGTTTCTTACAGTGAATGGACAATAAACAGTAGGAGGAAAAAGAGAGTAGAAGCTTCTGAAATGTGATGCAGCAAAAGAACGCAGAAGATTTGATGGGAGGATCATATAACTAACGAAAAAGTGGTGATCGAGGGAGAAAATAATTTTCACATCAGAAGGGATCGGTTAATAGGATACAATTAGAGGAATCAAAGAAAAGTCTTGAAAGTCTCTTCCGGTTTACTGGCGGTTCGTGAAATCAACTCGATTCAGTATTTCGGCGATCGAGTTATCGCCGAAATGTTGAATCGATTTGATTTTAGGGTCCGGCAGCAAACTTGAAGAGAATTTCAAGGCTTATTACCACGGGAAACCCTACTAAGTCACCATAAGTAAAAGTCTTATTGGTCATGGAGGGAAGTGGAGGGGGTAAAATTTGTAGAGGAAGACCCAGGATTGACTGCTGTAAGCGGATTCCAGTGTACGCACGGTGCAGTAGTTACGCATAGGTGCAGATGCTTGTGGAGCATCCACTGCTGTGAAACGCTGCAACAAACCAGTCTTCGGTCTTGACAACAACATACAATGAAGACTTTTTGTATTCTCCTATACTCAGCAGTCACACAAGCGTTCATCCTACCCCGCTTGCCGTCACGAAGGAGGTCTTAGGTGCTCTGTCAGTAGATTGCAAAATGGCACGCCGGCAGTAAAAATGACACACAGTACAGTGTGATATACATATTACAGTGTAAAAGAGCTGAAATCATTCAGCACTTTTCAACCACATCATTAGTGATAGAGCTTGCATTTAATCGGGAAAACTAATAATATCAGCCGCCCGGAGTTACCGAGCGGTTCTAGGCGCTACAGTCTGGAACCGCGCGACAACTACGGTCGCCGGATCGAATCCTGCCTCGGGCATGGATGTGTGTGATGTCCTTAGGTTAGTTAGGTTTAAGTAGTTCTGAGTTCTAGGGGACTGATGACCTCAGAAGTTAGGTCCCATAGTGCTTAGAGCCATTTGAACCATTTTTAATAATATCAGCGCACTATTTGGAGAAGTAGAAATGTTACTGAGTTCTTTAGCTACTTCCAGTCAGCTTCCTTTCCCGTACGTTAAGAATCCTCGGGATAGTTTACAACTATGGTCCACGAAGTAGTGTCAGAATTTCTTCTAACCACTGTGGGTTTGTCAAGGGCCACAGTACAAAACACGGTAGTCATGAAACCTCCCCACTAATGGAGTACATGGAGGAAAGAACCGTGCACTGCACCTGACATTTCTGGATATCCATAAGGCTTTTGCAGTTGATCTTCATGAGATATAAGCAATTTTACGATCTCAATAGCAAAGAAACGTATGTGGTATTTACCCAGGGGCAGCAGGAATTGTTGGTGTACACCCAGGGTGTGTTCTATCACGGTTCCTACGAATCCTGTGCATGGACACAGTGACAGCGAATATTCAAGGATGCCATTCTTGGACCATCTTATATGCTAAGGACGTGTATTTTTGCGACGGAACCCATCAAGATTTACAAAATCGGACCCATAGGTAGAAGTGTAGACTAAGCAATAACTGCTTGAGATTAAACAACAAGGAAACCAAATTTTTAAAGTGTGAATCTAATACTAGCGCCACCATCGTCATAGCGTGTTAAAGAGCCAAATGACTTCGGAGTGTGAAACGTTCCCAGATGATCGGGCAAGAGTTAATGCTGTGTGGCCAAATAGGCAGCATGTGAGTGAAGTTCTAAGCAACCATGACGTACCCAACCATCTTAAGGGTAACGTTTGTAGATCTTCCAGTTTTCCAGCGCCTCATTACAGGTCACATTTTTGGACTGCAATAACATAATAAAAAGAGGCACTGCGTGGCGCGGAAACGATATTGTTCGTTTGATCCAGGGGCCTCATAAGTCTCGATCGTGTAAAAATGAACATGTCGAACATAGGGAGAACGTAGATATAGGAACCATCGATATAACATCTGCTGAGAATTTTTCCGGGTTGTATGGCCGTGGTCCATGGAACTCTTCAATCCCTGACGTTTCGTCCAAGGCTATGTTGGACATACTCGGAGGTGCTTCTGGTTGTGCTGAGTCTTGCCGACAATTGTAAATTGTGGTAGCAGTGCTGGGAAATTACCAGAGCTCCAAGCGCTGATAGAAAGCACTGATGCTCAAATCGTTATGGGCACTCAAAGGTGGCTACAACCGAGGAGAAGTTCAGCCGAAATTTTTGCGAAGAACCTAAAGATGTTCCGAAAAGGTACGCTAAACACAGAAGGTGGTGGCGCCTTCGTTGGTATTAGAATTAGCTTATATTATAGGGAAATCGGAGCGTACACTTCGTGTGAGGTAGTATGGGCAGAGGAAAAAATAATAAGTCGATCCCTATACCGAACTCTCAACTCTGATGATACAATTCCTTAAAAGTTCAAAGATAATTTGAGTTTAATCTGAAACATAATCCCGACTCGTACAATTACGGTTGGTGGTGACTTTAATTTATCCTCGATACGTTGTCGAAAAAACATGTTAAAATCCGCAGGTACTCATAAAACATCATCCGAAATTGTACTGGGCGCGTTTCCTGAAAGTTATTTATTGTAGTTAGTTCATGAGCCCAAGCGAATAGTAAACGGTTGTGAAAACACACCTGACCTCTTAACAACAAGTAACCCCGAGCTAATAACGAGCATCAAAACGGATGCAGGGTTTAGTGAACACAGGGTTTTCGTAGCGAGACTGAATATCGTAACCGCAAAATCCTTCAAAAATAAACCAAAAATATGCCTATTCAAAAGAGCAGATAAGAATCCACTTTCAGCCTTCCTGAGAGACAATCTCCACTCTTTCCAAATTAACAATGTAAATGTAGATCACGTGTGGTTTGAATTCAAAGAAATAGTATCGACAGCAATTGAGAGATGTATAATAAATAAATTAACAAACGACGGAGCTGATACTCCATGACACATGAAACGGTTAGAACGCTATTGCAGAAACGACGAAGAAAGCATGCCAAATTTAAACAAACACAAAATTCACAAAGTTGGCGATGTTTTACAGGCGCTTGAAATTTAGCGCGGACTTTTGTGCGAGATGCTTCCAATAATTTGCACAACGAAACCTTGCCTCGAAACGTGGCAGAAAATCAAAGAAATTCTGGTCGTACGAGAAATACGTTAGCGGCAAGAAACAATCAGTGCCGTTCCTGCACGATAGCAATGGAGATACTATCGGTGACAACTTAAGAAGAATTGCTAAATACAGCCTTCCGAATTTCTTTTACCAAAGAAGATGAAATAAATATTCCAGAATTCGAATCAAGAACAGCTGCCTACATGAGTAACTTAAAAGTAGATATCCTCGGGAGTAATGAAGCAGCTTAAATGACTTAATGAAAGCAAGTCCTCCGGTCCGGACTGTATACCAATTAGGTTCCTTTCAGAGTATGCTGATGAAATAGCTCCATATTTGATAATCATATACAACCGCACGTTCGATGGTAGATCCGTACCCTAAGATTGGAATGTTGCACAAGTCACACCAATATTCGAGAAAGGTAGTGGGAGGAACCCACTAAATTACAGACCCACATCATTAACATCGATATGCAGCAGGATTTTGGAGCATATATTGTGTTCGAACGCTATGAAATAGGTCTAAGGGAACTGTCTATTGACAAATAGTCACTCTTTACACACACGAAGTTCTGAGTCCTATTGACAAGGGATTTCAAATTGGTTCCGTATTTCTAGCTTTTCAGAAGACTTTTGACACTGTATCGCACAAGCTACTTTTAGTGAAACTGCGTGCTTATCGTCTCAGTTATGTGAGTCTATTTGTGATTTCTTGTCACAGAGGTCACAGTTCGTAGTAATTGACGGAAAGTCATGAGTTAGAACCAGACTGGTTTCTGGCGTTCTCCGGGGTAGCATTATAAGCCCATTGCTGTTCTTTATCTGTATACATGATTTAAGTGACAATCTGAGCAGGCATATTGGGTCGTTTGCTGATGATGCTGTCGTTTATTGTCTAGTAAAATCATCAGAGGTTCAAGACAGATTGAAAAACGATTAGAACAGATATCTCTGAGGTGTTAAAACTGGCAATTGGTCCTAAATAATGAAAAATGTCACGTCATCCACATGATTGCTAAAAGGAATCCGTGAAGCGTCGTTTACATGATAAATCAGTCAAATCTAAAGGTCGTAAATTCAACTAAATGGCCCGCCGGAGTGGCCGAGCGGTTCTAGGCGCTACAGTCTGGCACCGCGCGACCGCTTATGTCGCAGGTTCGAATCCTGCCTCGGGCATGGATGTGTGTGATGTCCTTAGGTTAGTTAGGTTTAAGTAGTTCTGAGTTCTAGGGGACTGATGATCTCATCAGTTAAGTCCCATAGTGCTCAGAGCCATTTGATTTTCAACTAAATACATACGAATAACAATTAAGAACAACTTAAGTTTGAATGAACACATAGAAAATGTTATGGGGAAGGCAAAGACTGCGTTTTATTGGCAGAACACTTAGAAAATGCAACATATCTACTAAAGAGAATACCTACACTACACTTGTCCGTCCTGTTTTGGCGTACAGGTGCGCGTTCTTTATCAGATTAGTTTAACAGAGTACATCAAGAAAGTTCAAGGAAGAGAAGCACGTTTTGTATTATCGTGAAATAGGGAAGAGAGTGTCACTGACATGGTACAGTGGACGTAATTAAAACAAAGGCGTCTTTCGTTGCGGCAGAATCATTTCAACCACCAACATTCTCCTCCGAATATGAAATTATTTTGTTGACAGCGACCGACATAAGGAGAAACTATTATCATAATAAAATAAGGGAAATTAGTGATCCCACGGAAATACATTGGTGTTCGTTTTTCCCGTGCACTGTTCGAGATTACACTAATAGTGAATTATTATGAAGAGGGTTCGATGAACCCTCTGCCAGGCACTTATGTGTGATTTAGAGAGTAGCCAATGAGATGTATATGTAGATATACATGAATTTACGTTGCGCTGGTTACTTTTACTGCAGTGGTTTATTTCAGTATAAGATATTCTATCAATACAGCTCGTAGAGCGCTCTGGTTGAACGCTGTGAGAAGAAAACATTGCAAACTATGTTCTCAGTATTCTTGGGGAGACGACAGAGACAGAACATCAGTTCCTTCATTTCGTATTAAGAAAAATGCTGGTTTATGAAAGCAATCTTTAGACCTCACATTCTTCACTTTTTGGTCATTTGAAACGTACATTAATGAGGCCAAATGCGTCCTATTACTGGATAATAAATACCTTCAAAATCAGAGAAACGTCCGAAAATCTACCCTGACACTGCGCTATTCACGAAAGAACTGTAACATTTACTGTTTAAAACAGCTGTTGCGTGGACACGACAGACATTATGAGCAAGAACTAATTGTAAACAGATGTCTGTTAAAGATTATGGCCTGCTATCATGACGGCGCCGGCTGGAAGCAACATACAGCGTAATCTTTAACACTGTATCCCCCTGTTACAGTTCCATGGCTGTCACGGATGCAGCGTAGCCAGCAGCAGTGTGAAACAAGTGCTATTTTTAGCACATATACCATGTCTTGGGACGAGAGGAAGGCTTCTTATTCTATGCCTAAAATGAAACGTATGAGGTAGGAGACCTCACATGCAGCTTGTGGTTAGTTCTTGAGCCGTACTTCATTATTATTTCGGCCAGTTTTTGAGCACTCTATGTGCCCGCACCCGTGGTAAGGGCCTATCTCGACAGTCCCCTTGGCAACGTCCTACATCCTGTAGTCCGGCCTATATTTAAAAAGGAGACCGGAATGGCTGCAATAACTATAGAACTGTGGGTATAAGACATATCCAAAGGTACTTTGCAAAAGATTAAATGCTTTCACAAAGACATTTCCGATAGACCGGATAGACGGGGAAATGATTTTAGGTCGGGAAGATTATGTTGAATGCGTTTTCCCTATGAAACAGATAATAAAAAAAAGATAGATTATTCAATCACCCAGCGTGCAATGCTTTCGTGGAATATGGAGAGTTCTTCGACTGGGCGGGGAGTTATCGGAAATTTCAGGAGAATATGGTCTTCCTCAGTATTTAATAAGGTCACTTCAGAGTTTGTATAACAATATCAAGATATACATCGACTCAACCATTAGAACAGAACCGAGAAGAACCACACAAGGAGACAGGCAAGGATGTCATTTATGGCTCACACTAATTAACATTTACACAATCGACGTTGTCAATTAATGGCAACAGAAAGTGAAAGATTCTCACCCAACGAGTTGTATAATATCTGTCTCCCTTCGTGTATTGGCTGGTACGAAAGACAACCTAAAAGTGAGCTGTGTAGTCCTGACACATAATGGCAAAGCAATACAATGTAACCATATAAACAAAGAAATGAAAAGTTCTGGGCTTTTGTGGAAAATAAAATTGTTAGAGCTAAAATCATTATCGAGAATATCATGTTCCATGTCCAGCCACTCAACTACGTAGGCTATGATACCTCTTATGGTTACGATAACGATTCTGATAAAAAAGGTTACAAAGGTTATTACACTTGCTAGTTGTGATTAAGAGAACGCTCCTCAACGAAACCAGGAGACAGTACTTAAATTCTATAATACTATGACTGCGCGTTTACTGTTGTATATATCTGAAGTCTTTACTTAAAGGATCAAAGAATTACAGAGAACTGACGCGGCAGAAATAGGACTTCTAATAGCTTTGCAAGATATAAATTAAAGGATCTTAAGAGGAACTTTTAGATAAGAGAGGAGCTCCACGTTCTAGGAATATCAGAAGAGATTCAACAGTATAGAAAGGAATGGAACGCCCAACTACTAAATACCAAGGAAAGACTATAACTGTAGATCCAAGGTTGAAAGACGGATAGGTCGATCACGAAGAAGGTGGTGCGATCAGCTTTATATTAGGTTCGGAACAAGCAAAGACGTCTAACCCGAAAATGTATTAGGTTGACGCACTTCGTAGCGTTTTTAGTTTTGAATGTTGGTATTCGGGTTGTTATGGGTAAATTTATCGATTGTCATTTTTATTTGTAGTTCACTGTTGCTCTACGAGTTTACATATTGTCTTTGTCATTTGGAGATAACGAGCGGAGCTGTGGACGCTAGGAAATGGAGTCCCAGGTTATAAAACTTGGTACGTTTTTGATACATTCGTCTGGTTGAGTTTAGTAGAGGGGTGACAACTGAGAAGGCAGCCAGAGCATTTGCGCCATTTATCGGGATAACGCCACAGGACAGAAAAAGGCAAAAAACTGTTTTCTCATTTTAAGAAGGGTGGATTTGACATTAGCGACTCTCAATGTTTAGAAGACCTTCGGGGTTTGAATAAGATCGTTGAAACGCATTAATCCATTATGATCCACGTCACTGTACTCGTCAACGTCAAATGTGATGAACAGTGCTTATTCCGCGAGGTATTTGCATGCAGTGGGAAAGGTTCAAAAATCCGTTATATGATCACCGTATGCTCTAAGCCAAAATCACAAAAATCAGCGGATGGCTATATGTGCATTTCTGCTTGGTCTTCATCAATTGGTTAGTGAACAACACCAACCGTTCCCATCCTGTATATTTAATGATGACGAGAAATGGTATCTTAATGCCAACATAAGGGAAAAAAGGATTGTTTGAACCCAAACAAAGCAGCATCTCCCCCGTACAAAGACCTGCGTGCATCCATAAAAGATGATGTTCATGCACCTGATTGAACAGTGACGGTGTATTATACTACAAATCTCTTACTGTAGGTATAACCATCACTGCTGACTTTTATTGCCAACAACTGAGATATCTTGCAGACGCTCTCCAAGAACAGCGATCATGAAGACTGCGTGAAGTGCTACTACTCCACGATTATCTCTGCCTGCTTTCTGCTATATTGACACAAAACACTGTGTAGGAGTTAGGTAGGGAAGCCATTACGTACTCACCTTATTCATCTGATCTTGTGCCCTCAGATTTTGACCTCCTCTGCTCTCTGTTGAACAGTCTTCAAGGAACTTCCTTTCCGGATGCAATGCGTTCCGAATATGGCTCCACGGCTTCGTCATCTCAAAATCACGTGATTTCTACAGTGGTGGAGTCTCAAATTTAACGCAGTGTTGGAAAATTATCGTAAATGGTGAAGGAAAATGTATTATTGATGACTAAAGTCTCTGTTACGTTTAACTATTGTGCCTATTAAAGTTAGGGAAAAACACTACCAACTTATGCACCAATTTGGCTATCGTAATGTTTTTTTTTTCCTTCATACTGATTCATAAGGTTACGTACTGTGCTTATATGCATGTATCAACATCCATTATGCAACAAGGCATACCGAAGTCACCCAGAAAGTAGCAGCACTTACACCTTTAGGCACGGGATGGAGTTGAAAACAACAGTGTACGCTCATGCGATTCTTAAAAAAGGACTATTGTCTAACATTTTAGGGATTTAATCATTTTAGAATATTATGTGTGGCCTAACACACTTCCTAAAAGTACAACAGGTCAGTTAAAAGCCTACGAATCATACAGTGCGTACTATCTGTTGAGATTGCAGGCGACTTTATATAGAGCATTTAAAGTTTAGATATGGCAGCAGCGCGACATTTGCGTAAATAAGTATGGGAACCGGTACAAAAACATCTCCAGGATTAGTCAGTGTACCAGATTAATGACTGCTAGAAGAGCCTTAGAATTGATAAACGACTCTGACATAATAGCGTTAGACATGGAAGTGTGCGTCATAAGAGACTGATTTTGTGGCCGCAAGGACACACTTCCATACGCAGCACCCCAGTTGTACCGAATCTAATGAATCGGGATACTGTTTCATTCAGTAATTTACGTCGACGAACTTATTACGTAGTCCCAACAGACTTGTGACACATGTAACACTTGCTGTATTGAGGGGTTACATCAGATAAAGAAGTATATGTTTCACGGACTGATACCTATAACACTTGAATTACTGGCCGCTCCAGATGCGTCGTAGATGATAAACTGTCCTTGCGTTGGCTTCCTAGAGTCAGCAGAACAACATCAACAATTCTCTTCGTATCCTTCCGTCAACCAATGACTATTTTCGAGAGCGGGGCTCGACTCACGTGACACAATTTACTTAGAATAGATCATTTCCTAGGAAATATTATATTTTATTCAATGATTCTTCCGTCACTTCCTGGTGGAATGATTCCATATTTTAGACTGAGTAATAAGTACACTGTTTTCGTTGTAGTGATATTTGTTTATTTCTAACTAGTTTTCGGCTTTTTGGGCCATATTCAGGAAAGAACTGACTAGCGTCTCCAAGGGACACTAGTTCTTAGGTAATCAAAAATTTTACCGTTGAAATTACACTTTACGCAATGGGTAATATTAAAGGAAATACATAATTAAGCTACACAATATTACAGTATTTCAGATCATATAGTTATAATGCTAAAATTTATGGCATCTAGACTTTGGATGAGAAACAGCGAAACTGAGCACTCTTCATTAATGTGCACAAAACTTTTTTTAAAATTGTGAATTACACTTTACACTGTGGCCAGTATTGAACTAAATAATTAAAATACAGAGTATTACAGTATTTAAATCATGTACTGTATTTAATATTGCCCATTTCGTGGACTGTAATTTAGTACTTAAAACAAGTTTGTTGCAGAACGTAAGTAACTAGAGTTCAGTTAGACAGTTCTCACCAATGTCGCAGCCTGACACACTATGCAATCATAACCATATAACCTGTAATACCGTGTTGTTGTGAATTTTAGTTATTGTTCTTAATGTTGTCCATTGCGTAAAGTGGACTTCACAATGTTAAAATACATGTTTGTTGCACAACATAAATGAAGTGTGCTCAGTTTGACAGTTTCTCAACCAATGTCAAGACCGCAAACTTTAGCATTTGGATCATGTGAGCTGTAATACCGTGACACTGTGTAGTTTATTTTTATTTAGATTAATTTCAACTTTAAAAACGAAATTTGGTGCACAACATTCTGTGCATGTGGCTTGCATTTTCGCTCATAATGTTTGATTACCTAAGATCTAGTGTATCTAGCAGACGCTAGTCAGTTGTTTGCTGAAGATGGCCCGATAAGCCGAAAAATAGTTAGAAATAAACAAATATCAGTAGAACAAAAATAGTGTACTCGTTATTCAGCCTTAAATATTACAATATTTGGTATAAATGAAGGACATTACACATCTGAACATTTATTGTTGGTGCTTGTAATGTGTAATATTATTTACTTTATCTGCTAAATGATAATATTTTTTTTTAACCTTGTGGACTCCAAGGAGACTACCCTGTGAGCAACAGATGTAATTCTATGTCTTCTGACGGATAACGTAATCTGAATAATAATGGAATGAAATTTTCGTTCTGCAACGAAGTATCGGACTTTTAGAAATGTCCTGATAAACTTACATAGTGTTCCGGACTGGCACTCACACTTGAGCTTTGCCCGCTGCGGCAGAGCCCTTACTGTGTGAGCTATCCAGAACGATTCAAGACCCATCCTCACAGGGGTACTTATGCCAGACCTCTCTCCTAGTTTCCAAACTTTCCACAAGCTCGCTTGCCTTCCTTGCTGTATTTATAACATTCTGCCTGATTGAGTACCAATGGATAGATTAAAATATCCCTTCATTTCTGTTTTTCGTTACTTCTCAGACCCAGCTGTGAAGTCATTTTTAAATCGCCAAATATTCATAAAATTATACTGTGCTAAAAGCTTAGGATGTCGGCCGGACGCTACGTTTATCTAGAGCAGCTGTGTAGTAGCGTACCACTTGCGAGTATTAGAACGTACTAGAACTAAAATACTGAAACAAAATAAATTTTCACAATAACATTGTCATAAAATACATCTCGACTTTTTAAGGCAGACCAGGTACCAGCACTCTTTCTGCTGAATTAACCCGTATACGTCTCCTATAGAACATTATACAGGGTGATTCCGGAGGAATGGTCAGGGATACGACAGAAGCAATCATTCGAAGCAAAACAGTCCAGTAACAATGGGCTCTAAAACATATACCTAAAGAGCAATCAGCCTTTGACCAGTTAAAGAGATGTGTTTCACAGTATTGAAGATCAACAAGTGCTCACAGCTCTTCACATATGCATTTTAGAGCTCATGTTTACTAGACTCTTTTCTCGAATGGTCGTTTTAGTCAATTTCACGATTATTGACCGTACTAATGGATGCGGGGCCGGTTCTGGAACAATGGTGGCAATTATTCCCTTAAGAAAACAAAGCACCCACTTGCACTAGCCTATTTTAACGGCTCTTATGTAAACTAATAGTTCACTTAGGGGTACGTTTTGCTTAAGTAGATCATAACTCATGGATAATCACCGTGATGATAATTACCATAACTTATGGACATGATGGCCGTCTAGTGCGGACTCGGCTTCAGATTTACTCAGGTACTCAATGCTTTTAGCTTAAAGTGATAATTGTCATTTAATGTTAGTAATTTGTGACACGCCGGCCGCGGTGGTCTCGCGGTTCTAGGCGCGCAGTCCGGAACCGTGCGAATGCTACGGTCGCAGGTTCGAATCCTGCCTCGGGCATGGATGTGTGTGATGTCCTTAGTTTAGTTAGGTTTAAACAGTTATAAGTTCTAGGGGACTGATGACCACAGCAGTTGAGTCCCATAGTGCTGAGAGCCATTTGAACCATTTGTGACACAAAAAATGACTCCCCTTGGCCCCCACTGCAGTGCTACTGGTCGTTTCCACATCACCGCCCCACTGGTACTTAGCATCCCTGAGGTTGCTATTCTTAACGTGAACCGCGTTCGAGCAACACTGTCGCCACCACGAAGCGTCAGAGATCATCCACCACCACCGAAGAGAATAAAAAGAAGTAAACTGTTTCGTTAGAATGTAGTTATTAATTCCTCCAACTCTTTTCTCAATATCGTTATTACCATTGTTTGCATATTTTTAGCAATATTTTTTTGTGCTACAATACGGCGGTCTCCTAATCATAAAGCATTTGACCAGCCTAATTTATGGGAGCCATTCGATTTTCCATCACACTTACCAGATTTGATGGATATTTTTTTACGTGTGATTGCAGGTTATGCGTTTTGATGTTAGTAGAATGAGCGTGTTATATTAGTGAACCGAGATCTTAAGCTCCGTAACCGGAGGTCTTTGAAAGAAAATCGGTAAAAAGCGTTGGGGTGCATTATAATGCTGGAAACTGAATGCGCTTCATGGTGGTGGTCGTTTTGCCGAATGAGGTTCACATTAAGAATGACACCGTCGGGGATGCTAAGGACCAGTGGGCTGGTGGCGAGGGAACGTCGAATAGCGGTCCAATGGGGGCGATGGGACGTCAGTCTTTGCGTCATAAAAATGGCAGTTATCAGTTTAACCTAAAAGCATTGAACACCTGAACAAACATAACGCCAAACCACCCATTATGCTGCCATTTTGGCCGTAAATTATGGACGTCGTCATGACAGTAAGTGCCCATCAATGTGAACAGTTTGTTTCCTTAAGGGCCATTAAATTAGGCTAGTACAAGCGGCTTGTTTATTTACTTCAGAGAACAATTCCCCCATTGTCCCGGACCCTGTCAGTAAGCCACACTCATCATTCTCATATCCTGTATAAGTCATATTCCTTAGGTATCATACAGAATGAGGCTCTGGAATAATCAATGTATACTTTTGCTCTGCTTTTGATTGGTATGTGTGTTCACATAACAGTGTGAGAGTCACGACTCTTCTTTGGCGCTAAACATTTCATTAGTTTGATCTAAACTACTTTCATCGAAGTTTCGCAATCACCAATAAGCCTTTAATTGTTACCGGTACCTTGTACCAACACTACTAGTGTCCTTACTTGGTCCACTCGCAAACTGACGGGGGAAAAATTACTGTCTATACGCTTCTGTACGAGCCATAATTTTTCTCTCTTATCTTGTGTTACGTGGTCCTTAAGCGAATCGTAAGGCAGCAGAATTGGTCTGCAGTCATCCTTCAAGTCCGGTGCTGTAAATTTTGTCAGTAATTTTTCAGAGAATAACGTCATCATCTCTCCAGTGATTCCCATTCACATTTGCAAAGTATCTCCGTAGTATTCGCGTGTTATCCAACCTGCTGGTAATAAATCTATCACGCCTTAGAATTACTTAAATGTCTTCCTTTAACAAGACTAAATACTCGAGCAGTATTCAAGAAGAGGTTGCACTAGTGTTCCATACCCCATCTTCTTTACAAAAGAGCTACACTTCCAAAATTCTCCCAATATACCGTAGTCGACCAGTTTCCTTCATTACGAGCTCGTTCCATTTCATATCGCTTTGCAACGTGACTACTACATATATGAGCTAAGTGATTGTGTCAGGCAGCATGCATCTAATACTGTATTCTGATATTACACGATCGTTTTTCCTATTCATCCGCCTTGACCTACATTTTTCTACATTTACAGCAAGCTACCATTCATCACACCAGATAGATGTCCTGCATAAGTCATCCTGTGTCCTACAGCCACTCGGCACCATCAGAAAACAGTCGCAGATTATTGCTCATCCTATCCGCCAGAAAATTGATATGGGAACAACAGTCATACCGTGACACTCCCCTGGGACTCTCCTAACGATACCTGTTCCTCTGATGACAAGGGTATCGTCAGGAATGTCCCACGGGACTGTCATAGTATCACTGTTGTTCTCTATGTCTTTTTATACGCAAGCGATCTGATGTCGAAACAGTCTGGTACAGATAGGAATGTAGTGATCGTGACACGACGTAGTGAATTTACCGACTTTGAATGTGGGACGATAATCAGTGCAAGGCTTATGTGTCACACCATATAGGAGTTTAAAAAGTAATTTGGGTTTACGATGTCGACAGCGTTTAGGTGGATGTTCAATATCGTAGAGATTACATTTCCGCAAGCATAAACCGCCACCAAGAACGACCACAAGTGTTTGACGTACGGACTTCACGTCACCGCAACAGAGCCGCTGTGAGTCAGATCAGTATGTTTCCAGAAATACTCCAAAAGCTCGTAGTATCCATGCTTCGTCGTTTTACTGCAGTTTTGACATTTTGCGAGAGATCGACTCTCTGTTACCATCACATCCGTTGCCTTCCCATGATAATTGATCGTTCAGTGTGTATTCCTTCGTATTTCTTGCGTTCTTCAAACTTCAACGACCAGTGATGGCAGCAAAAGTATGATGAAACTAATGTGGATAAAACTAATAGATTTGCATCTTAGTGGGCGGAAAAAGAGGAAATTGCGTCTCTGAGCCCCAAAAAGTAACCATTGATGAATTTCCTAGCTAAGAAGTATGCAGCTCATTGAGGTAAGTTTATTATGGATCGTAATATTAGGTGTAAACTGTATTACTTGAAAAGCAAACATTTCAATGAATTCATTTGGAGATCCTTGTCGAACTCATATTGTAAGTTAACGAACAGAGAGTTCCTTAAATTAATCTTGAATTCAGCAGTATTAATTACCAAATATTATGTACCTTTGCGCCTGTCTCGTTTTTGGGATAAAGGTAGAATGCTGAAGTTTCATTTCACAATTTCTGTCCTAATATTATATCAGTGCTTTAAAAGATCAATTATAGACAACGGCTAACGAAGTTAATGAACGGTTATATTATCAAACATTTTTAAACTGTCTTCTACAGGAAGTTCTGGACTGAAATGAGCGTAATTCTTATAACACCCATCTGTACTCGTGAATTGAAATAAGCTGAGTGAGTTAAAGAAAATCAATCCGTCACGCTTTTGTGAACTAAAATACGCGCCATAAAAGAGCAATGGTCCACTGGTTGAATTACTCGAGAATGCGTTACAGACTGATTGACTCAGAAGCTGCAGTGGAAGGCTTGGACTCCGGGTCCCTTTCCCAACCGAATACGTCTCTTTGCTTCAGCGAGTATTTTAATGAAGAATGACAGATTTCACATTCAGACCAATCCTTAGGCTTCTCAGCAATTATTTTTCCACTACCACTCCTATAACGTTACAACAGCGCCTCTGCGAGGTGGAAAAGTAATTGCCGTTAACTGAACATTTCCTTCATACTACGAGAAAATTCTGACATCTGAGATTCCGCAGCTAAAAATCAGTCTAGCAAGCTGTTTTGATCTCTCAGCAGCCGAAATATGTCCAGAAATCGAACGAAAGACCGCCGAGCAATTAGAAGGTGTGGCAGACCTACGTAAGAGATTGCCTATACTATGATTGACCATTCTCTTACTGAGGACTGTGAGACCAAAACCAGACAGAATTGACGGAGGACATAGATAAAGTTCAAAGAATAGCAGTTCGTTTTGCATTATGAGGAAATGATTGAGAGAGTTAACATATAAGCGAATTGCAAAAACTTGGAAACTTGTGGTAAGGTCTTATGGAACCAAACTACTTAGATCAACCGTCCCTAGCCTACACACTACTTAATCTAACGTAAATTAAATTAGGCTATCGACAACACACACACCCATGCCCGAGGCAGGACTCGAACATCCGACTGGGGGAGCCGCACGTACCGTGACAGAGCCCCCCCTCACCGCGCGGCTACCCAGCGCGGCAGCGGGTTGGAGTGCAATCGGTAAAACAAAGGTGTTTTTTCTATAAAAACATTCTCAGACTTCTTGTCGCGTCAGTTCAGGGTAAAACTTCATGCTTTCGGCCATTGCTTCCATTGTCTTTGTCGGGAGCAACTAACACAACCGTTGCTGTGATGGCATCAAATCGCCTATAGACGGCTTCTTATTGGTCGGTAACTACGTAAAGCTGTCGCAGATGGTGTCAACGTCTGAGCTAGTGGCATCACCACTCCCGCCGTAGAGTAAATATTGCGATGAATATCTCTGGCCCATATGTGCATCGACAGCACGCTTCCATGCACCGTTAATATTATATTCCTTGAAAATGGTTCAAATGGCTCTTAGCACTATGAAACTTAACATCTGAGCTCATCATTGCTCTATACTTAGAACTACTTAAACCTAAGTAACCCAAGGACATCACAAACATCCATGCCCGAGGCAGGATTCGAACCTGCGACCATAGCAGCAACGCGGTTCCGGACTGAAGCACCGAGAACCGCTCGGCCACCACGGCCGGCTATATTCTCGTCACGATTGAAGATTTTCACACGCATTCTTATTTTCATTGCCTCTTTAATTACAAACGACCGTATGTAGGAGCCTGAGACAAAACTTCCGTTTCGTTAAACAATACTTTTTTGTGTGGCTGCTCTCAGAAACTGTAAATTTGTCCAGTTTTCGATTTTAAATATGCCGTTCATGTTCTGTAGAGTGGTCGGAGACGGTGGGGATGGAATGGGCGATGTAACTGTTTTCACACTTACAAGGGATATTGTAAATCCCAGAGTTCCTGAGCTGAGACTTTCCATAACAGGGTGTAGTATCTCCTTTATCATCTTGGGAGGTAGAAAAATAAATCTTACACCTCGTGTTCCCAGGACTCTGCGTATTTAGCTGGATACAACATCGCAGAAAGGAAGGAATGCAGTCGGTGGCTCATCTCATGAATGTTCAACATTTTCACGTTTGCTTTTCTTGGAGAATACTGACTTCATATCACGTGGCCCACAGCATGTGTTTCAGGAGTTTAATTTCGGAATCCAAGTCGTCGTCAAAAACAGTATTCGCTCTGTGCACCAATGTATTTCAAACTGATCTTTTCTGGACTAGATGGTAAAAACTGTCGGCGCTAAGATACAAAACAGTGAGCGTCGGATTGCAGTACACTGAGTGGCACAGACGTACGTCCTACTTTCGTTATACTTGAATACCTAAAAATTGCAACCTTCCCTTTGTCTCTGTCTCGAAACTGAACTAGATGTGCGGGTGCATACTGTTCATGTGTTCACGGCAGTGCTCAACAGCATCTACGTTGTGTGGCCAGACAATAAACGTGTCGTCAACATAACGTAAAACGAAATGGATGAAGGGGAATCAAATATAATGCACGTCATTCAAAATGTTCTTCAAAAATATTGGCCACTGCTGGAAACAACGTAGAACCCATAGCCATACCGCGAGTCATTTAATAAAATTTACCGCCGTATAGGAAGTAGGTGGTCGCCATAATATGTCGGATGAATTTCATCATTTCCGAAGGAAAATGCTCTTCCAACAGTTTCAATGTGTCCTCGACAGGATCCTTTGTAAATAGTGTGTCCACATCTAGGCTTACTGAAATATCGTTTGGGCCAACTCTAATCAGTTTAATTTTCTCATTAAACGTCTGAGAATTTCTGATGCGATGTTCACAGCGTATAACTATCGAAATCATCAATTTAGCTAAATACCTGACCAACCTGTATTTAAGAGAACCAGTAACGCTAACAGCTGGCTGAAGTGGAATACCTTCGTCCAACCTAGGAGATCTAGGAGATCCTACTTTAAGATTTGTAAGGAAATCCTCTAGTAGAGAATCTACACCGGTTTTCTGCTATATGACAGAGTTGGGTCCCGTTTTACGCATTTGTGCACGCTATCTTCCAACAACGATGCGACTTTGACGTGATATTCGGCGGTATAAGGAGCAACCGTGAAATTTCCCTTGTTTCATACAACAGCGCCGTCGGGAAAGACTTTGTTCGCAAAGGCGTTTTACGTTGCGACGAGGCCGTTTCAGGAAATTTTTGTCAGCAACTCTAACAACGCATATGAAAATGTTTTGCTATCTTCCACTTGCACTGGAGAAACGACCATAGTAATGAAATATGAGAAATCGAATATCGCATGGAAAGGTTTAGCTGTTCATTTATTCCACTAAGCGTCAGAGAGTGGAATGGGTGAGAAATAGTACGAAAGTTGTTCTGTGAACTACCTGCCAAACAACAACGTGTAAACTGCAGAGTAATCATGAAGACGCAGATGTAGAAGCCATAAATACATACGTTTCGGCCGATAGATTACTGACTTTTGATGCGTGTAGAGAGTGACTTTAGTGCTGCAGTACATACCAAGTGCTTCTGCAACCGAAATACTTGTTTAAAGATTCTTACACGTTCAATGTAAAAACTTAATAAACATGTTCTACTTTTGTATGACTGTTAAGAACGACAAGAGGTAGATGGGTAGATTTTGCTCATAAATCGTTAGAATGAAAAATGTACTCTGTGGTGTTATATGAAGTGTACTTTTTTTCTCCTCTGTAAATCTCTTGGCAAGAATTTCCACGACCCGAACTCTGAAAATTCCACGTCTTGAACGGGGATGTAATTTGCTTAGTTTTATGTAATGCGTGCCGATAGCTTTAAGACGTCATAAATGCAGAAACTACAGACCGAGAGATTTACGAGACTCTGCGGCCTCGACTTCAGTAAAAAATACAGAGTCGTTCCAACTTTGCCCGGTCGTTCATCACAAAGACACGGGCTAGAACCAACGGTGCGTTCTTACCTCGATCGTCGCCTTGAAGACAGAATTATTCGTGTGACTGTCCATAAATCTTGAGAGACGAGACGCTAGGCAAAGTTTTCTAGGTTCCTCTGACGTTGAGTGAATACAACGAGTGGAAGCGGCGAGAGAAAGTTACACGCAGAACACAAGACAGGAATTCGCACATAAACCTCTTAACTGCAAAGGGGAGCAGCCAGCGTGTTTTGTTGCGTCTTCGTAACGGTGTGTCGTTTGTGTTGACTTTAGTCGCCGTGTAGCGCAGTACAAGATATAGAACGATGTTCTATCTACAGAATCTGTGAGGGTGTGCTGAAAAGTAATACCTCTGAATTTTTCAAGTGAAAACTCTTAGAACTTTTTAAAGAAACAAAGTTATTGACATTCTACACCTTTATTCTCCATGTCTACATATTTACTTCTCAACATAGCCACTCAGGAAACGAACACACTTCTCCCAACGAGAGACAAGTTTGTTGATAACCTAGAATGTCTGATTTTGTTGACGGAGACATAACCTCACTTCTGTTTTTGCCGCTTCATCACTATCAAAGTGAAGATCCCGAGGGGCTCTTTAAGTTTCGGAAACAGATGAAAATCGGATGTGGCCAAGAGGGGACTGTATCAAAATGATCGCTGACAGTAAGCCCAAGGCGTCGGATTACTACAGACGTGTCAGTTCTCGTGTCAGATCTGCCATTGTCATACTGAAGGAGAGTGAGAGCCATGTGTGGATGTACAATTCGAATTCAAAACTCGATTACAGCATGCTGTTTCTCACGAACTGATATACTTACGAGTATTTTAGCCGCCGCCACGTTACACACTACAATTCGGAACCCTCTCCAAGCAGAGGGCAGAAAATATGTAGACGCAAAGAACAGAGGTGTGTGATATTCCTGGTTGTGGCCGCAAGTGTTTTGTTTTGCTAGAATCTCGACTTGGTGCAGCTTGATACACGCGAAATAGCATATTGTACAAAAGTGGAGTGAGGTACAAGTGATAGATGGTACAGCATGTATCAGTCCCGTGGGAGAATCTGCCAATTGTACAAGCAAAGCAAAGACGAATCGTGAATCATTCAAGCGATGGTACGGGCCAGAAATAGGGAAATATACTGACATAAGTGAATTTGACAATAGGCAGACTGCTACTGAAGAGCGCCTAGGAAGCAGCATATCGGAAACGGCGAAGCTCGTCGGCTGTTCGCTTGATACTGTCTGAACGTCTATGGAAAGCGGATGCAGAACGGTTAAGCCACGAGATGGCGACAAAGTATTGGACGTCCGCGATTCACCGCACATTTTTTATTTGGGAGTCTTACCCACTGTTTGAAGCAAGACAGAGCCCAACGTTAGTGAAAGGAAAAGTGTTCCGAAGCACACCGTTCAGTACCCATTGTTGAACATGGGGTTGCGCAGCAGACGTCCCTTTAATTGCTCCCATACTGGTCCAACGACAACGTCGGTTACGATTCCTATGGGCTCTAGATCATCGAGATCGGATCATGGATCAATGGAAATAGTCGGCTGAATTACGTCCCTTGTTAATACCAGGTCAATGGTCGTCTGCGGACAAAGGTTGCTGACGCAGGCCGGTGGGATAGTATTATCCTGTGGTATTGTTTCCACATGGACGTCCATGAGACCTACGGAAGTAATCGAAGGCACCAAAAGACAGGAGCGCTAAGTGAACATTACTGTGGACCACCTGCATTCCTTCAGAATAACTTTTCGTGCTACACTGGTTTGAGAAGCATGGGAGTGGAGTCACGTTGAAGTCTCGGCTAGCAAATTCGTATGATCTGAATGCGATGGAACACATCTGGGACGCTATGCACCCCTACTAACCACTGGTCCATGATTTACTGGAAATGTGTGAACTGTAAATGGACACCTGATACCACATACCTGCAGCAGCCTCCTAAGGACATGTCGAATTCATGCTATGCAGTATAGATGTTGTATTGTGTTCCAGTCGTGGATCAACAAGTTGTTAAGTAAGTGGTGATAACTGTTTGGCCCATCCTTTGTCGATGCTAATATTCATCTCTCCTCAAAAGATAGGTCAGATCATATTAAGTATCTTATAGGTGATGTGGTACAGTTTAGGACTGGATTAAGGACCTTTTATTCAAGTAACTCCTCCTACTCCAGTGTGAAATATACTCGCAGAAACTCTTAGAAATCATGTTCTAGGTTATTTCGTAATTAACAGTAAAATCGTAATAGAATTACAGTCATAACCTTAAGCGATTTACTTTATTACATTTTGGTAAATTGTACATTCATTGTTCTTTCACACCTCACTGACACTCTTTCGTGGGTCCGTAGAGTACGAGTAATATAATGTAACAGCATGAGTAACCAACTACATAGTTTAGAAATCGGAGGCCAACTACTTTCCGATGTCAGGGACATGAGGGTCGTCCTGCCACGTGTCACGAAAATAGGGTGAACGACGCACGGAAGTGACGATGACTCACTAGCACACGATTAGCACGGAACCTGTGGCTCTGGGACTGCCTTGTAAGGACCTTACTCTTCAAAATGAACAGCCTATGGGTCAGAGGTTACGCTTGTGTTTGAGGCATGATGACGCAAGGCGGCGGGAAGTGTGAGGCGGTTCAACGGCAGCAAGTGTTTGGCGCGTGAGAAGGCGAGGTACGGGCACAAAACAACTCCCAGAACTGGGACCGCGCGTTACCCACCCCACGGTAACCTCACGCAAGCCCGGTTTATTGATTTGCAGGTCATCTGTGATGTCAGACACTATCCAGAACTCCTCCTCGTGCAGAGCGGTTTTACAAACTTATCTAGCACGTCCTTCAGTCGTTCCTTTCTATTCTAGTTGTAATTTTACAGTGTACGTCCGTTTCTCGGGATAAAACTCACTGCGAATTGTTTGCCATGGGATGTTCATAATAGTTATCATCATCGGCTAAGCCATTTGGCTTGTTGTAGCTTTAATGGTCCACCTAGGTCTGGGATGACCCGTGTCTTTCTGAGAGAGTACAACGGATAGCTAATTTTCACACCTTGACTGCCGAATAAGTAGAACGACGTGTGATGCGCGTGTTGAAAAAATCATAAATAAAGACTTTCCTGACAATTTTACATGATTTTATTAACTTTCTGAATGTGCAATCAAGGACGGGGTCAGATGGGGGAGACAACGGAGAACCCCTATAACATCAAGTCCACCATCTTACGTTTCTCTTTTTTATTAATCCGATGTCGAACGTTGTAGGAGTGGTTGTGTAGTATTCGTCCCTTAAGAAGCGCACTGACGACTTTGAAGTGCTGATGATGGTACCACACAACCATGTTATGCACCAGCTCTGATGTAGGTCATGGTAGTGAAGTGGTGTGCAAGTGCCAGGCAGCTAAATGAAATCGACGCAGAATGGTGGGTCTATGTGTGGAATCGTGTTTGGACATGCCTTTGACGACATATTGAACGAATTTACCCCGGTTTTTGGTTTATCAAAACTGACTGCCCAGTGTAACTACAAGAAATGATGTACAGTTGCTCATGGAGGCAATGTAACACGGCGTAAGAAGAGTGATGGTAAAAAGATTCTAACCGATAGGGACAGAATACAAATCTCTCGCCTTGTCAGTGACAGTCACTTTCAAATTTGAAAGGAATTACTGTTGTCAGTAAAAGCAGGTTAATCTCAGTCAGTTTCCTATCGAACAACGCGAATTGCTTGCAAAGACAATTTAGAGTGGGATACCTCACAGAAAGCCTTTGATCACTGTGGAACTTAAAGTTGCATGTCTTCAGTAAGCCAATGAACATAGCAGATCGTCAATAGCTGACTCTAGGCACCTACAGTGGTTTCATTAACCGCGATTGTGCCTCATCAAATCCTTCAGTACACCGACTACCCAAAGCACGCGTGCTGTGTGTAGTTCACTCCGGAGCTGCTTCTGTGATGTTTTGGGTGTTTTTTTGTACAGTGACACGGGTGTACTCATTGTGGTTCCCCTGAACATGAACACGGACGTTCATTTTGACATTCTTGGCAACCAGATGTGGCCTTGTTTCTACATTTTCTTGATGAGTGTACTGTGGACCAGTGGCGCATGCAGGGAGGGGGTGGGGGTGGTAGGAAGCGCTGTAGCCCCCCACAGACGTATTTATCACCCTCCCTCTTCTCCCCCCTCCAACAATAAAGTAATTCGGTGACATATCTTTCTGACTTCACAAGGTCCTACGATCGCTGATCATCAGATCATTTGTGGAGACTGAATCTGCTTGCATGGCGGCTCAATGAGGATCGGGACAATATACTCCATCCACAGCTGCCTCTGATACAAGCGGCCATGGTCTGTCCCGTCGATATGTTGTTCAGGTACTTAGTTCACCTCGATACATACCGGTAAATGCCGACAGCTTTTCGTCATTTCGACAGTCTCCAATTCCATGAATCTAATATTCATTGTGTTACATCAGGCTTAATTTAATTACATATATTGTACCAAATTACGATTACCTTTATCATAGTATTACATGCTTCAACCACATATTTTATTTCAAATTTCACTGTACAATTTCGTTTACATGTTCACACACTTAGGAGCAGCTACCGCCACTGACAGTATCAGCAATCAAATGAGTTGTTATTAGTGTCACAACTGACTTAAGTTCATTGTTCGAAACAAAATACCAAATTTGAACATAAAACCCTTTACATGGTGCTTAATTCATATCACAGCAGCTAACTGATAAGTGGCGCCTGAGCTAGCAGCAACGCACGGGTGAAAAATTAAATTCCACCACTCCACGGTCGACCATGTTTGATCATGAAGATTGTGCCTTTATTCTTCTGCCCACCACATCATGCGACGGTTCGACAGGGACAGACAGTGGTTACTCAGTTTTGGTTTTACTGGAATATCAAACTGATTCTTATCGGAAGGTGTGTAAGATGTGTACAATTAAAGTATTTTTACATGTTTTGTTACCTATCCATTCCTTCTTTCCGGAGTTGCTGCTTTGATATTTCGGTTCATTATTACAGAGCGCTAGGGAAAACTCCAAATAAAAGTGACGATTTTGAGCGGGTGCTTTTCACTTTTATAACAAAAACTTTCCAAGGGGTCACACTGAAAAGTGTAGTGCTGTATTCTACAATTGGTATAAAATTTGTGTATGTAATAAATTTTCGGTAAAATTTTAGTAAAAGTACTGACGTGGCATTGGGTTTACAGAAATGTAGTGTACATAAACACCTGAAATTTTGTTTTTTACGAATGGTTATTTAGTGACTTGTCGAGAAATAATACGAACCGTTGGCCTGATATGAGAGATTTCAAATGTTAAAAACGCCGATTTCATATAGGAGTATAAGACCCTGCATTGACACTATTAGGAAGTATAGAGATCAATATTTTAAACGTTGAAACTGGATGTTGATCTTTAGTGTCCGTTGTTCTTAAATCTTAAAAGATATCTTGCAATGGTTATATTTCAATATATAGACGAATTCTGTTTTCCAAAACTATGGCCGCGAATTACTACTCAAAACACTCGCATTTTGTAGAAGCATTTCCCGCCCATGCTACGAAAAAGTACAGCATTCCTGCACACAATTCTTACGACGGAAACAGCGTGAAAACCATATTCTAATTATTGATCATTTGGTATATATTACGCAGTAATACTGCATTTGTTGTATAACAGTTGACACACATTCTATATTTTGCTGTAGTGCCTCTGTATTTTACCGTCATGCCACTGTATTTGCTGTAACATTCAGTAACAAACATATTGCAGCATGTACTTTTCAGTCTTAAAATATCATACAGCTCCTTCCAGTTGTCTTAAGCGCTTGTGATAATAGATGAACACTTTGCATGTCAGAGCAACTGCTACTACCCCCTATTGATGTCAGTAATGCCAAAGTGCCGATTTGTTGGTATGCTGTTTACTCTCATTTAGCGTTTAAGATTTGCTACTACCTGCTGAGTACTGCTGAGCAAGATTTCGATCTATTTGTACGTCGGTGGTTATCGAAATTTGACGAAGGATCCTTTATTGTATGATTACATCATAGCGGAACAAACACTGGTAGCAGTTACTTCTGAAAAATATCTGGGAGTATGCGTGCGGAACGATTTGAAGTGGAATGATCATATAAAATTAACTGTTAGTAAGGCGGGTGCCAGGTTGAGATTCATTGGGAGAATCCTTAGAAAGTGTAGTCCATTAACAAAGGAGGTGGCTTACAAAACACTCGTTCGACCTATACTTCAGTATTGCTCATCAGTGTGGGTTCCGTACCAGGTCGGGTTAACAGAGGAGATAGAGAAGATCCTAAGAAGAGCGGCGCGTTTCGTCACAGGGTTATTTGGTAACCGTGATAGCTTTACGAAGATGTTTAGCAAACTCAAGTGGCAGACTCTGCAAGAGAGGCGCTCTCCATCGCGATGTAGCTTTCTCGCCAGGTTTCGAGAGGGTGCGTTTCTGGACGAGGTAGCGAATATATTGCTTCCCCCTACTTATACCTCCCGAGGAGATCACGAATGTAAAATTAGAGAGATTCGAGTGCGCACGGCGCCTTTCCGGCAGTCGTTCTTCCCGCGAACCATACGCGACTGGAACAGAAAAGGGAGGTAATGACAGTGGCACGTAAAGTGCCCTCCGCCACACACCGTTGGGTGGCTTGGGGAGTATAAATGTAGATGTAGATGTAGATCATTTCAGTACAGTATTGACGATCGATATCCCGTTACTTTGTTTACGTGCGCCGACAGCGTCCTGCGTAATATTCTTTTTCATGCTGTTATTTCGTATTTTTGTGTAGTGTTGTTACTTAACATTGGTTTTGCGTTATTTTTTCTTGAAGTCAGCTTTCGCACTATGTTTATTTTATCCGATTTCGCCATTTATTTTTAAAAATATTCCAATGCATATCTAGGTAGAGAACTTAGGCGATAAAATTCGTATGTTGTTGGAAAATATTAATATAAAAGTATTTTAAAGAAAGTAGTAGCGGTTCAGGAAGTTACCATGATGTTCTTACTCACATTTTAAATGAGTCAAAGTATCCTGGAGAAGAAATGTAACGTAACAAATAAGTGTCTACATAGGACAGTCTCTAATGTAGTTTCCAAATATTATGTTTATTATGTCTCTAAAAAGTAGTAATAAATATGTTTTAATAATAACACATATATTTTTCTTATGGCGTTTTACTCAAAAATTTATGTAGATTTTGGACATTAGTGATCCTTCTTGAAATTAAGCATAGTGTTAGGGATAAGAGAATTTTTTTTTTTTTTTTTTTTTTTTTAAGAGGAACTTTTATTTCGTGCATATCAAACAATTTAAAGCGAAGAAGTACAAAGATTTGTGTGGCCCACAATAAACTACACACGTTTGCGGGTAGGTTGTATGTTTTTCATATTTTTAAACTGAAGGCAGCGTCATATATGGCACTTTAAACAGAAAGTTTCATGACACTGTAAAAATGTAAGACTTTTTAACACTTACCACTATAAAATCACAGTCAGCACAAGGGTTAAGAAAATTCCGTTGTTTATTACTGAAAGTTTTTCTGCGTCTCAATGACACAATATCTTTATCGCTCAGTCCACCTCTTACCAGAATCTCCTGCTGTAGTCACTCCTGTCCTAGAATAAGAAAACAGCTGATTTCACAGGACTAAAGCATATGTTTCTCGTCTGACGAACGCTTTCGCACAATATCGCACCTCGATTTACCTACTAAATCACACTACGTTAATACTATAGAAAACCAGTGGCACTATTTGGAAAAGCGATTGACACGTCGCAGTAAACATCACTATGTTTTGGTTGCTCTGCGGGATCTAATTATAAATGAGAGGGTGTAACCGGGTGTGGTATAGCTGCATAAACTTGAGCACTATCAAGGCGATAGGCGGTGTTGGACTGTATTAGGGTGTCTTCTGGAGCAGGGGCGACGGGTATATTCATTTCTTTTACCGATGTGCTTGTATTCATTAGTCATTGATTCCTATAGATTGAATGACTAATCACTTCCATACATCCTCATTTCTGATTTGGTCAATTCTAGAATATCCCATGACGCATACAAGATTTAGTTTCCGCTGATGAATGTGTTATTCATCTATTGTTCTCCGCTCGTGTCTCTCTTCTAGAAACACAAATTTCCGAGAAAATTATAATTCAATTTTCAGTGTCTGGGTCATTGTTGTACGTGACATTACACCCAAGCTGACGTGTGTAACCTGTTTTAATATGACATTGTCGATATTGATCTTTGATCCACAGGAGTAATTACCTCAAAATATCGAGATTTTCCATTGATATATTTCAGGAATTGTCGTATTACTATATGGCTAGAAGCGTTTGGTCATTTGAAAACGAGAGCTTACTCAGTTGAATCCAGCATGACCTTCTGCTTTCCATGCTCCAAACATATTATCAATGTATAAAATGAATAATACTGGTGATAGATTGCACTCATGCCTAAATCCTTGGTTTATTACTATGGGTTCCAAAATTAAAGTAGTGGTGGAATTCTTAATACTGTTTGAAGCTTTTCTGATACGGCTAGTCAAGGCCTTAATAGAAAGTACGTATTACAGGTTTAATCTGATGACTTTATAAATCGTTTTTGAATAATGACTGAGTGCATTGTATGTTTTCGGATGATATTCTGGACTCTTCTAGATTTTTTAAAGTTAAAAAAAGTAGATAATAAAACTATAAGAGTCAGATCGCATATGTTATAAAACTCTCGTAAACATCACTAGGTCCACTGTTTCCGATGAAATAGTGAAATGGAAACGTGAAGGGACACGTACAGCACAAAAGCATGCAGGCCGACCTCGTCTGTTGACTGACAGAGACCGCCGGGAGCTGAAGAGGGTCATAATGTGTAAATAGGCAGACATCTGTCCAGACCATACCACAGGAATTCCAAACTGCATCAGTATCCACTACAAGTACATCGGCAGTTAGGCGGGAGTTGAGAAAACTTGGATTTCATGGTCGAGCGGCTGCTCATAAGCCACACATCACGCCGGTAAATGCCAAATGACACCTCGCTTGGTGTAAGGAGCTTAAACATTGTACGATTGAATGGTGGAGAAACGTTGTGTGGAATGACGAATCACAGTACACAATGTGGCGATCCGATGGCAGTGTGTGGGTATGGCGAATTCCCGGTGAACGTCATCTGCCAGCGTGTGTAGTGCCAACAGTACAATTCGGAGGCGGTGGTGCTTTGGTGTGGCCGTGTTTTTCATGGAGGGGACTTGCAACCTTTGCTGCTTTGCGTGGCACCATCAAAGCACGGACCTACGTTGATGTTTTAAGCACCTTCTTGCTTCCCACTGTTGAAGATCAATTCGGGATGGAGACTGCATCTTTCAACATGGACGAGCGCCTGTTCATGATCCACAGCCTGTGACGGAGTGGTTACACGACAATCACATCCCTGTAATGGGCTGAATTCTACAGAACACCTCTCGGATGTTTTGAAACGCGTCCTTAGTGCCAGGCCTCACCAACCGATATCGATATCTCCCCTCAGTGCAGCACTCGGTAAAGAATGGTCTGCCCTTCCCCAAGAAACCTTCCAGCGCCTAGTTGAAAAGTATGCCTGAAACAGTGGAAGCTGTCATCAAGGCTAAGGGCTGGACAACACCATACTGAATTTCAGCATTACCGATGGTGGGCACCACGAACTTGTAAGTCATTTTCAGCCAGATTTCCGGATACTTTTGAATCACTTAGTGTATGTATTTAGATGCAAATGCACCGATAGCTCGACTGGTCGCAGTTGGTGTGAGATTTATGCCAAGAGCGAAGAATTCAACAGAATTGTATCATTCTGTGTACATAGACCTATGTGACGAGTGAAAATGTGAACCAAGGCCAGAAGTCGAACCCGCGTCTCGTGCTTACCAGGCTGGTGCGTTTGCCACTAAACCATCTTGGCACAGCTGTTCACACAACCCGGCACGGATTAACCTGGAATACCTCATCCTTGGTCCAAATTCATTTGTAGAAGTTCGTGCACGTGGGTTTCAGGCTGGATCCTCCCCATACGTTCGATGCTGAGGTGCTATTCCAGAACATGGAGAGCCTCGGCATTTCTGTTCGTGTGTAAGGACAATTTAAAGTGGACTTGGGCGGCAATGAAACTTTGGATCGAGGAGGGAGGCGTATCAAATAATGCGTGTAGGTGTGCGAAGCGCTGTGTCAAGGTGTCTAAGTGTCTAATACACGTGCCTAGTAAACAGGAGACCTGGACTTTATTTCCTGCCTCGGTACAAGTTTTCCCTCGCCACTTCAGTCTATACAGTGTAAGAGGTCCATAATTAGAGAACTTGTTGCTAGCGGACTCGAGCTGATGTAATTTCGATGTATTGCTCACGCGCTGCCTACGATATGTAAGCTAGAAGAGAATCTGAGACCAAAGAGTAGTATTGACTGCAGTAGGAACTGTGTAGCAGTAGCAGTTAGTTGTTGGTAGCGAGCAGTCGTGTCTGGTGTATCGTGTTGGCTGGGCCGGTCGTATGCAGCGATGGCAGAGCCTGAGCGTTGTAGGATAAGGTAAAAGCAGCCTCGCGCATATATAGTATTGTTGCATCAAGTCCCATGTAAATGTTTTAAAAAAAAGTCTGTTAGTAATAATCTTTCTCATAAAAAGTAACTTTTGACATTTATCTCAATTTAAAGAATTCACTAATTTCTCCAATCCTTGGGAAAAAAGATTATTGAAAAGAAAAGTCAGTTCTTTCCTTTTTTGTAAGACAAATCTATCGGCCAGCATTGCACTTAGCTGCACCAGGAAAATTTCTTATAGGAGCAGATATATACGCGTTATCCGGCGACCTAATTAAGGTAAGTTTTTTCAGATTATTCAGAATGATGTATCAGGCCCATGACGCAGCATTGCTGACGTCCAAAATTTACCAGGTTAACTTGACTGTCAATTATTGAAAGGTTATAGGTTTGTCACATTGTATATTTTCACTGTTGGGTAGTTACGCCAAATGAGAATATTATTCATATTATATTTTATTTTTGTGAGGAGGTAACAACAGGGTGGTCCATTGATAGTGACCGGACCAAATATCTCACGAATTTAGCATCAAACGAAAAAACCAAAAGGAACGAAACTCGGCTAGGTTGAAGGGGGAAACCATTTGGCGCTATGGATGGCCTGCTAGATGGCGCTGCCATAGGTCAAACGGTTATCAACTGCGTTTTTGTAAATAGGAACCCCCGTTTTTTAATTACATATTTGTGTGGTACGTAAAGAGATATGAATGTTTTACTAGGACCACTTTTTTCGCTTTCTGATAGATGGCGCTGTAATAATCACAAACGTGTAAGTACGTGGTATCACTTAACATTGCGCCTGTGCGGACGGTATTTGCTTCGTGATACATTACGCGTGTTGAAGTGGACCGTTTACCAATTGCGGGAAAGGTAGATATCGTGTTGGTGTATGGCTGTTCTGATCAAAATGCCCAAATGGCGTGTGCTGTGTATGCTGCTCGGTATCCTGGACGACATCATCCAAGTGTCCGGACCGTTCGCCGGATAGTTGCGTTATTTAAGGAAACACTAACTGTTCAGCCACATGTGAAACGTCAACGACAGCCTGCAACAAATGATGATGCCCAAGTAGGTCTTTCAGCTGCTGTCGTGGCTAATCCGCACATTATAAGCAGACAAACTGCTCGAGAATCGGGAATCTCAAAAACGTCGGTGCTGAGAATGCTACATCAACATCGATTGCACCTGTACCATATATACGAGGAATTGCATGGCGACGACTTTGAACGTCGTGTACAGTTCTGCCACTGGGCACAAGAGAAATTACGGGACGATGACAGATTTTTTTGCAGGAGTTCTGTTTAGCGACGAAGCGTCATTCACCAACAGCGGTAACGTAAGCCAGCATAATATGCACTATTGGGCAACGGAAAATCCACGATGGCTGTGACAAGTGGAACATCAGCGACCTTGGCGGGTTAATGTTTGGTGCTGCATTATGTGAGGAAGAATAATATGCCCCCATTTTATCGATGATAATCTATATGGTGCAATGTATGCTATTTTCCTACGTAATGTTCTACCGATGTTACTACAAGATGTTACACTGCATGATAGAATGACGATGTACTTCCATCATGATGGATGTCCGGCACATAGCTCGCGTGAGGTTGAAGCGATATTGAATAGCATATTTCATGACAGGTGTATTCTTCGTGGAAGCACCATACCATGGCCTGCACGTTCACCAGATCTGACGTCCACGGATTTCTTTCTGTGGGGAAAGTTGATGGATATTTGCTATCGTGATCCACCGACAACGCCTGACAACATGCGTGAGCGCATAGTCAATGCATGTGCAAACATTACGGAAGGCGAGCTACTCGCTGTTGAGAGGAATGTCGTTAAACGTATTGCCAAATGCACTGAGGTTGACTGACATCATTTTGTACATTTATTGCATTAGCGTGGTATTTACAGGTAATCACGCTGTAACAGCATGTGTTCTCATAAATGATAAGTTCACAAAGGTACATGTATCACATTGGAACAACCGAGATAAAATGTTCAAACGTACCTACATTCTGTACTTTAATTTAAAAAAAACTTACCTGTTACCAACCGTTCGTCTAAAATTGTGAGCCATATGTTTATGACTATTACAGCGCCATCTGTCACAAAACGAAAAAAGTGGTCCAACTAATACATTTATATTCATTTACGTACTACACGAATATGTAGTAAAAATGGAGGTTCCTATTTTAAAAAACGCTGTTCATATCCGTTTGACCTATGGCAGCTCAAGCTAGCGGGCCAACCATAGCGCCATCTGGTTCCCTCTTCAAGCTAGACAAGTTTCGTTCTTTGTAGTTTTTTCGTTTGACGCTTATTTCGTGAGATATTGGGCCCGGTCGGGATCAAAGGACCACCCTGCATATGTAAAATCGTATCTGTATGATGCCAGTAAACTGTCTGAAATTGTGTCATTTGATTTGTAGAGTTGTATCACATTACAGAGAGAGAGAGAGAGAGCAAAAGTGGTGACTACAGAACGATATGAGAACTCGACCTTAACATTGGTATAAGAAAATTCTGGACATTCGCTATTATAGGAATTTAATTCAAGGCTGACAGGCAGGCTTCTCGAGAACGTAGGTCCGCAGAGCTAACCGCTGCTAAACTTCGTCCAGTCGATCCCAGTCTAGTGCCGTCTTCGGTGTAATGAAGAACACTCATACCGGCGAAGGCTGCAGGTGTTCCCTGATCTACCTGGGAGAAAACGAGGGAGACGTCGGCACTCGGATGGACTCCCGCCATGTACTTACGTTAGTGTTCGCTCGCGCAGCGAGAAATATGACGACGGGAAACCGCACGTGTTCACCTGCTGCCCTCGACTGTCCTCTCTTCTTCCGTTTTCACGCACATATGTACAGCTCGTATTCACGAAAGAACCCGAAGACGGAGTAACCGCGGAGATGACAGCTGATGTAGTTCGGAGGGGGGAGTTAACGGGGACAGACAGGTGCGCCGTGGCGTGTCACGCACGGGCCTGGCGCCGTTTAACGGCGGCGGCGGCGATGATGCGGAGTGCTGCGGCGGGGGCGATCCGCTCGCAGACCGGTTGAACGACCTTGCCCGGCGGCCTTTGGCGGGACTCCGAATGGCGCGGGCCTCAAGCACGAGGCACGGCGCTCCGCAGCGTATAGCGATCAGCCGGTGGCCGGCCGCACAGGCGCTTAAGCTGTCGACACTCCATACTAGTAAGCCGACGCTGACGTGGCGCTCTACGGGCTTTGTGACGTCACATTCTGCTTTTTCACTTTGACCAAACATTTCGTCATGCAAAACGCAAAATACACAGGGGTGACAAAGGTCATGGTGTACCTCCTACTATCGTGTCACACCACTTTTCTTCAGGCGTAGTGCATCAACTCGACGCGGCATGGATTCGAAAAGTCGTCGAAGTCGCATGCAGAAAACTGAGCCATGCTGACTGCATAGCCGTCCATGACCGTGAAACTGTTTCCGATGCAGGATTTTTTGCACGAACTGACCTCTAGATTACGTCCCATGTCTGGCGATCTGGGAGGCCAGATCATTCCCTCGCATTGCCCAGAACAATCTTCAAACCAATCGCAAACAGTTGTGGCCCGGTGGCATGTCTATGTGTCATCCGTAAAAATTCCATCGTTGTTTGGAAACAAGAAGTCTATGAATGGCTTCAGGTGGTCTCCAGGTAGCCGAACATAAGCATTTCCAGTCAATGGGCTGTTCATTTGGACCAGAGGACTCAGTCCATTCCGTGTAAACAGAGCCCACGCCATTTTTGAGCCATCCCCAGCTTGCAGAGTGAATTTTTGGCAACATGGGTGCATCACTTTGTGGTGTCTGCGCCACACTCCAATCCAATCATCATCTCTTGCCAACTGAAATTGCAACTCATTCGACCAGACCTGAGGTTCAAACTTGTAGGACTTTTAGAGTAACCGCGCGACTGCTACGGTCGCAGGTACGAATCCTGCCACGGGCATGGATGTGTGTGATGTCCTTAGGTTAGTTAAGTTTAAGTAGTTCTAAGTTCTAGAGGACTGATGACCTCAGAAGTTAAGTCCCATAGTGTTCAGAGCCATTTGAACTTGTAGAGGGATTCAGTGCATAATATGGTGAATAGAAACCCTTGACGAAATCGTAGAGTTCCCGTGCTACAGTCGTTTGAAAACATATGTGCTGGGTAGGTAAGCAACACGGTGGTCATGGTGGCGGTGGTTACCTCGGTTGCCCGCATCTCGTGGTCGTGCGGTAGCGTTCTCGCTTCCCACGCCCGGGTTCCCGGGTTCGATTCCCGGCGGGGTCAGGGATTTTCTCTGCCTCGTGATGGCTGGGTGTTGTGTGACGTCCTTAGGTTAGTTAGGTTTAAGTAGTTCTAAGTTCTAGGGGACTGATGACCATAGATGTTAAGTCCCATAGTGCTCAGAGCCATTTGAACCATTTTACCTCGGTTCGGCTGATGTCATTTGACATCCATCCTACCTCTCTGATCTGCTTCACGTATCTGTGAATGCCATAACAATGTGGTTGAGTACACGTTTGTAGAATACTCCGACATGATCCCAGTGAATGGCGACGCTCACGGTAATGGAAGAGATGCTCGTCTCCTTTATCAAGATCGTTCTCCACAATGTCCGAGTCCGTCGCATACCGGCATACCAACACAGTTACAACGGCTCGTGAAATGGCACCTTCACCGTCAGCAGGTGTGACTGTGGTGCTCTAAGGAGACGCAGCCCACTCTAATTGGAAACGGTCGTACTGCAAACCGTTGAAGAGAATCCGCCAACGAGTACATGAATTATTTTGGTTACTAATGAGTGGAATTGTAAAACAAGTGATTTACTAAATCACGTTTAATCAATTGCTTGCAAAAGTGGTCACGGTATCGAACATATTTTCCAATGGTTGCAGCACTGATACGGTACGTTTCCGGACATGCGTTCGAATTCCAAATTTTATCTACTCACTCCCCTCTGCAAGTCCTAAAAGTTTGTAACGGGAATTTCCGAACACCCTGTACTATCCAGCTGATGGTCTTTCTCTCAGTTTGCAATCACGGAAGGACCGACGCTTAAGCTATACTGTTACGTAATGTAAACTTCATACATGGCGCTTCAGTGCTAAGATTCGAGACCAGAATGAGGTCGTTTTAGTGCAAAAGGGTGAACCAACTAACTCCTTCCCTACAATACAGGAATCTACAACAAACGTTTTGAAGTGATATTGCAACTTACAAAAAAATAATAATCGGTCCAGATTATTTTTTAAATCAAGATTACCTATGTTTTTATAATACTTTGTTACGCATTCAGACTGTAAACAGATTTGGAAAATATCCGTACAATCTGATAACATTATAATAATGCACGGAACTTGCACTGTACCAAAAATGGCTCTGAGCACTATGGGACTTAACATCTGTGGTCATCAGTCCTCTAGAACTTAGAACTACTTAATCTAACCAATCTAAGGAAATCACACACATCCATGCCCGAGGCAGGTATCGAACCTGCGACCGTAGCAGTCGCGCGGTTCCGGACTGAGCGCCTAGAACCGCTAGACCACCGCGGCCGGCGCACCATACCATAACATTAGTTTAAAGCTACTGGTGATCATAAGGAACGAACAAATTATAATGTAAGAGCTAAAGGAATCGAATTCGAATCACGATACAGCCTGATTCGTGTTGCATATAACAGTGTCAGACATCTCGGTATTCTTAACAAGCTATGACACTGAATTCACTACTCAATGAGAAAGAGACAGCTGCCCAAAACAATATTGAATACCGACACGTAGTTCTGAGGGCACGGGATGCAGTAACGAAAGTACGTATGCGGACCAAAGACGAATGGTGAATCTGTCAAAGGGCGGTAAGGACCAGAAATCGAGAAATAGACTGAAGCAAGGGGCTTTGTCAAACGACAGATTGTTATGGGTCGGCGTCTGGGGACGAGCAATTCGGAAAGGGTAAATATGATTGCCTATTTAAGTGCTGCTATCGTGAGCGTTATGGAAAGCGGCTGAAAAACGATGAAACCACGAGTAGGAGACAAGATGTTGGACATACATATCTCATTCCAGAACATGGAGCCCAGAGGCTTGCACTCTCTGTAAATCAGGATAGGCGGCGGCGATCTGTGGCATATTTGACGACAGAGTACAATGCTGGTGCAGGCAGAAACTTTTCGGAACGCAGTATTCAGCGCAAAAATTCGATCTTGGTGTTTCGCAGTATATGGTCCGACTCTATGGTCGCGTCCGCCTACGTCATCATTTAGGCGAGACCTGTAACGCGCACCGGACGCAGACCAGAGGGAGCAGTGTTATCCTGTGACATACTTTCACATAGGCTACCATGACAACTATGGGAGTAACCGAAAGCACATTGACAGCTGAAAACACCTTGAACATTACTGCGAAACAACTGCATCCCTTCGTGCTTTGTGTGTTCCCCGATGCCAACGAAATCTTCCAGCACGATAACTATCCATGCCATGAAGCCACAGTCGTGCTACATTGGCTTGACGAACTTGATAAAGAACCCATCTTCGCCACCAATGCCTCGCTGATATGATACGGGTAGAGGGCATCTGGGACGTTATAGAACGCCAGCTCAGAGCCCATAAAACACCAACGTGCAATTTGCGCTAGCTGTATGGCCTGTCCGTAGACATCTGGTGCCACAGAAACTCGTATACACACAAAAGACAGGCAGAATCGCTTTTGTATGGCATTCCGAAGTTGGACTAACACGCTATTAAGCAGATGGTCATGTATGCCCTCAAGTGTAGCTGAAATAGGCGCAATGCGTTTTATTCTTCTACCATAATCGTATCAGGACAGCGACCAAACCTTTTATCGCAGAAGACGAGTAAATTACAAGGTAGAAACGAGAAAAGCCTGTACGCATATTATGTGCATTTTTCACTCTTGAAAGGGGCCCACGATAGCCCCAAGTTCGCATATTGCCATTGGCGAGACAGCGGTTAGCAGTCATTGCAGTCCGATATCAATCGAAAGTTTCCGGTTGTCATATGTGTTGGCAGGTGCGCGCACCTGTTGCAAGAAACAGGCACTGCTGCCTACTGCGTCGGCGAGTCCTTTACGTTCCAGCTGGTGATAGAGCCTCTCACAGCGCCCTCATAGGGTGGCTGCAGGGAAGGGTGAAGGAGGGGCGGGGGGGGGGGGGGCGGCGAATGGGAACGCCTTTCCACAAAATTGCACGCTGTCAGTTCAGTGTGGTGCGGTCTTCAGACCGAAGACTGGTTTGATGCATCTCTCCGCGCTGGTCTATCCCGAGCAAGCCACTTCATCTCTGTTCAGCTACTGCAAGATACATCAACCTGTGGTGCTTATTGCATTCGAGTTTTGGTCTCCCTCTGCTATTTTTACCTTTTACACTTCTCTCGTTTACAAAATAAACTATTCTTCGATGTTTGAGGCGATGTCCTATCAGTCGGTCCCTTCGTTGAGTCTAGTTGTGTCATAAATTCCTTTCGTCCCCGTTTCGATTCAGTACATCCTCGCTGCTTATTCTGTCCACCCACTTTACCCTTATCACTCTGTTGTATAACCACATTTTAAAAGCTGTTATTCTTTTCTTGTCTAAACCATTTATAGTCCATGTTTCACTTGCATAAAAAGCTACGCCCCAGACAAGTACCTCCAGAAAATACTTCCTAACACTGAAGTATTTACCCGATATTAACGACTTTTTCTTTTCCACAGACGATTTCCGTGCTGTGGTTTGTCTGCATTTTATATTGGCTCTAATTCAAAATAACAAAACTCGTCGACTACTTTATGTGCTTCATTTCCTGTCCTAATTCCCTCGGCATCGGCTTATTCCATTCTATTTCGTTTCGTTACCTTTGATTTACTTTTGTTGCTGATACGTAATTCCTTTTGAAGGTACTGTCTCTTACCCTCCCCCAACCTCCCCCCCCCTCCCTCACCCCCATTCAACTGGTATTGCAAGTCTTTCGGCGTCTCTGATACGATTACGATGTAATCGGCAAACAACAAAGATTTCAGAATGAATTGCCACCTTGTAGCAGAGTGTGTGCTGATTTGAATCTTCTTGACAGATTAAAATCTCGTGTCGAATCTGGGTTATAGCCTGGGACCTTTGTCTTTGGCGGGCAATTGCTCTACCGACTAAGCTATCCAAGAACGATTCACGAGCCTCTCTCACACCTTTATTCCCGCCAGTAGCTCAACTCCTACGTCCCAAACTCTACAGAAGTTCTCCTGCTTACGCTGCGGGAATTGCCCTTCTGGCAGGAAAGGATATTGCGGAGAGATTGTATAGCCACGGCCTCAGGTATCTGCAGGAAGTTCTCAAGATTTTATTTCTTCTCCCCGAATTTTAATGTCCTTTGACTCATATCTGCAGTCTGGTTCCTCTATAATCTTGTAAGAGCTCAGTGTCCTGACGACTTTTAGTCTTCGGCTTAGCATTTGCTAGCCAGTGCGTCTTGCCTTCTTGTTGTGGGACAACCGACTGTTTTTAAGAACTCATCGATCAGCCTACAGTCTACTGTCTCTTTGTTTAGTCGTTTTCTCCGTCGAACGAAGCAACCCAGCGAAATTAGTCTCTGAGGTCGCGTCAACTACAAAAATGTTCCAGAATGAGATTTTCACTCTGCAGCGGAGAGTGCGCTGATATGAAACGTTTTATAAAAATGTTTATCACTCACTTCTTCAGCCTTCTCGGTTATATAGTACGTGAACTATAATTAGAATTGTCAACTTTTTTAGAGACAAATAACGTATTTCATTTCAATAATAGGTGAAGAAAAAGTGTATTTGTGAAAATTAAGTATTTACGAAATTTATCTATTTACTATACACATACAAATTTTTGGTACTTTTCGCATTAAATATGGGCTTGAATTTGCTTTTAAAAAGTTAAAAACTGATGTCATATTATCAATTTGTGTTTAAATTAATGAACAGTTTTTCTTCTATTTAAATTTATTCAAGCCCTGTCTCTCCCTTTCCGCTGGTATTACTCTCATTCGGTAAATTCTGAGATGGCGTGAACATATAGCACATAAGACACAATTTTCTAAAAATTTGGTGACTGAATCGCTTGCTTTTTAAGTACGTACTGTCACTTCTCGGAAGTTCCTTTTTTTACAAGGAATGTTTTTCATCATTCGTCAATTTATTTTTCTTTCCTTTAATTAATAAATTTTCAAAATATATATAATAACTGCAATAATGTATATCTCCTTTAATTTATCTTAAGGATAACTTGTTATCCAGTGAAATTATTTCTTCCGTTATCATGCCACTGACCGTTTAGGCATTTAGATCCACACAGAAGATTCACTATTTGGTAAAAGACTATTAATAAACATGGACGAAAAATTTGAACTGGAAGACACGTATTGGCAGTCAATCAAAAAGCACGTATCAAAACGACAATGAGAGTGACGACAGAGTATAACAGACGACAGTGAACGTTAAAGATTTATCAGTGTGAAAATGCTCGAATATCTCCGCTGAGAAATGAAAGCGCCGGGAATCAGGCGACTCCAATTGTCGTTCTCATAGATCCACGAGGCTGTGAACGTGGTTGCACGCTGTTTACAGTGATGGCTACTGGAGGGGTTAGCTGTGAAACCGAAATAACAGTGTGAGAATGTATTCATGCCTCTGAAATACCGTCCCTGCGATTTTCCGTCAAGACTGAAAAATGCAGATAGTGTGCATGTGTGTGCTTTGTACAAACATAGCCAGTAACGCAACTTTCGGCATTAATATATTTACGTTTTACACAAATGGATGGCTGAATGTTTGTTCAACTACTAGATTCAAATGACTTTTAATTAATGGACATAGTCAAACCGTTCCTGTATAACGGAACGTAAACTGTCGCTAAAATTCGGCAGTGTACATTTCTTCTTAACGTAGCCCTAAGGGAACGTTTATGCTGACGTTTGTACCCCCAACGATACATCAGCTTAGCTAGTTATGTGTTAACTGCGTCCGGAACAAGTTAATGAACAACTACATACGACGTAAATAAGAATTAGTATTTTCAATACGTTATTAAATGAATATGTATAACACTTATTTTAACTTTAGCATATCCCGTGAGATGTCTTCATGTGCTCCCCTTCCAGTGGCACGTCTACCCTCGTTGTATATCAGGTATGGAAGAAGTAGAGACTAACTTCACTCAGTAAACTAAACCACTAAAGCGTGGCTTCAATTGAAAGAACGAAAACATGGTTCAATCGACAGAAAAGTGGCTGTCTGGCTTCACTTCGAGCACTTCGAGAAAAAGAGTGAATAATACAGTCAATAAGTCACAGCTGCAAAATACTAAAGCGAATTCTTTACAGACGAATGGAAAAAATAATAGAAGCCGACCTCGGGGAAGATCAGTTTGGATTCCGTAGAAATACTGGAACACGTGAGGCAATACTGACCCTACGACTTATCTTAGAAGCTAGATTAAGGAAAGGCAAACCTACGTTTCTAGCATTTGTAGAATTAGAGAAAGCTTTTGACAATGTTGACTGGAATACTCTCTTTCAAATTCTGAAGGCGGCAGGGGTAAAATGCTGGGAGCGAAAGGCTATTTACAATTTGTACAGAAACCAGATGGCAGTTATACGAGTCGAGGGGCATGAAAGGGAAGCAGTGGTTGGGAAGGGAGTGAGACAGGGCTGTAGTCTCTCCCAGATGTTATTCAATTTGTTTATTGAGCACGCAGTGAAGGAAACAAAAGAAAAATTCGGAGTAGGTATTAAAGTCCACGGAGAAGAAATAAAAACTTTGAGGTTCGCCGATGGCATTGTAATTCTGTCAGGGACATCAAAGGACTTGGAAGAGCAGTTGAACGGAATGGATAGTGTCTTGAAAGGAGGATATAAGATGATCGTCAACCAAAGCAAAACGAGGATTATGGAATGTAGTCGAATTAAGTCGGGTGATGCTGAGGGAATTAGATTAGGAAATGAGACACTTAAAGTAGTAAAGAAGGTTTGCTATTTGAAGAGCAAAATAACTGATGATGGTCGAAGTAGAGAGGATATAAAATGTAGACTGGCAATGGCAAGGAAAGTGTTTCTGAAAAGAGAAATTTGATAACATCGAGTATAGATTTAAATGTCAGGAAGTCATTTCTGAAAGTATTTGTATGGAGTGTGGCCATGTGTGGAAGTGAATGATGGACGATAAATAGTTTGGACAAGAAGAGAATAGAAGCTTTCGAAATGTGGTACTACAGAAGAATGCTGAAGATTAGATGGGTATATCACATAACTAATGAGGAAGTATTGAATTGGATTGGGGAGAAGAGAAGTTTGTGGCACAACTTGAACAGAAGAAGGGATCGGTTGGTAGGACATGTTCTGAGACTTCAAGGGATCACCTATTTCGTATTGGAGGGCAGCGTGGAGGGTAAAAATCGTAGAGGGAGACCAAGAGATGACTACACTAAGCAGATTCGGAAGGATGTAGGTTGCAGTAGGTACTGGGAGATGAAGAAGCTTGCACAGGATAGAGTAGCATGGAGAGCTGCATCAAACCAGTTTCAGGGCTGAAGACCACAACAACAACAACATGGAACACTGTAACGGACTGTGTCAAATGCTTTTTAGTTTTGCTCAAGAAACGAGTGACTAGCCCAACAGATACGTAAATCTACAATCGAATGAAGCTGAGTGACACAAGTGTTTTCATTCAGATGCTGCCACCACTACCAGCTTCCAGTAAAATTTTCTGTATCACGTCTTTTCTGGCGGCTGGGGAATTGTGTCGTGCCGACAATGTCTTAGTAGGACGCTGAGGCAAAGATTTTTGGATCGACTGAGTCAACATCCTTGGAAAGAGTCACGGGAAATGGACACGTGGAAGTTATAGTGGGAAGTATTGACACAGTTGTATCGAGGGTTATATTACTTGATATATGAAGATTAATGAGAAGGAGGCACCCGGATAGCCACGCGCATTAGCACACCGCTTCCGGCTGTCAGGGAGGATAGTGAGCCCCGGGTCGAATCCGCTCGACGAATTAAAAATGAAGGCGGATGTGTCGGCCGCCCAGCCTGGATGTGGTTTTTAGGCTGTTTACCACATTACACTGGGTAAATACAAGTCTGATGCCCATGTCTCTGGTAAGTTACACGAGTCTCAAACTTTTCGCATCCGAGAAGGAAGAATGAGAGAGTGGGAGCGGGGGAGGGTGATGGAGTCAAGAGTGTCATCCTATCACTCTCTATTCCTTACTTTGCCAATTCCGGATTAATGTGATGACAACGTAAAGATACGAGATAAGTTCAAGAAAAAGAAGAAGAAGATAAATATTAATCAGAATATGTGAAAGAGTGTTACGTATCAAGCAGAAGTAAATTTACGGGACAGTATTTGAGCTTTCGCGTGGACGTAACTTAGCGTCGACACCGGCATACCAAACAATCTATAGGCTAGCTTATTATACTTATAATGTAATTCGCAGTGAACCAACACGAACTAATTCTGTCACCTCCAAAGTAAATGGACTTTTATTACTGAACTGCGACAGCGTGAGTGAGAAGGACTTACTTTGTGTTGTACCGTTTGATGAGTAATGAACTACGTCAGCGGACATCGTCTTTTATTCCCGGTGATGTTTGTCATAACTGATTGTTAATTTTGTGTGGCAGTTAATTACAGATACGTCGAGGGTAGTAAGCACACGGGTTCATTATTCTGCCGCGCGTGGCCTGTGTGTAAATCGCCACCCTTCGGGAGACCCAGTTGCCTTCAACTTAAAAGAACTGTGGTTTTCCGAAAGAGGAGGGGGAGCTTACAAGTTCTGTATACCTTTACGGTCCCTGTAATATTTCCTCGGAACTTTCAGAAGATCGAAGTCCAGTCACCGTTGTCAAAATGTTTTCCCAAATTTACCATTACTGTAAACGTTGTAGCTAATGTATTTATGCAAGCCTCTTGAATATTTACAAACGACAAGGAAGTGAAATCAGCCGCTGAGGTGAAATCTTAAAACGGTGTGAGAGGTTGCACCAAAAAAGAGATATTAAAGGAAACTGATTCCATGAGACACGAAACGTAAGCAACGGAAGGAGCAAAATCGTAGAAGTCGGGAGATGGAGTGAACCGAGTCTCTCAACTGCCGCTCTGTCTCATCGATACCACTTTGTTGTAGAATAATAGAACATAGTCTGTGCTTCATCATAATGAGATTCCTCTAATAGAATGACCTGATTTGTGCCAATCAACATGGATTCAGTAAATATTGGTCATGCGCAATGCAGCTCGCGTTTTTCTTGCATGGCATCCTGAAGGCCATGGTTCTAGATAGCGAGAGAGATGCAGTACCACCTGACTCCTAAAAACATCTGACTCAGTACCACTTCAGCAAGGGCGCAGCAAGCTATCTTCAGTGGGGAGAAACGACAAAGCAGGAAGTAACATCAAGCGTTCCATGGGGCTGTATGTTGGGACCCCTACCGTTCATGATGTATTTAATAACCTGGCAGCCAATATTATTAGTAACTTCATGCAGACGATGTAGTTGTATGTAATTAATTAGCCGTAAGAAATCTGTCTAAATTTTCTATTAGATCTTGGTAAGAGTTGTTAACATTGGCCATACATTTCTATGAATGTCCAGAAATATTAAATTCTGCAGTTCAAAGAACTCTAAAAAATACTGTCCTTTGACCATAATACCAATGAGTCACGAATGGAATCGGTCAACCGGTACAAATACCTAACTACAACGACTCCAGGGGGTAAAAATTGACATGGTCAAAGAAGCTTAGTCGTAGGCAGAGCAGATCCGTTGGTAGAATACTGGGAAAATCCAGTGGATCTACAAAGAAAATTTCTTACAAAGAACTCCTGCAATAAATACTAGAATACTTTTCTTGTACATGGGACCCATACCCATATGGCACTAACAGAGGTTGTTCAACGTGGACAAAGATGGGCAACACTTCATGGTCTCAGGTATGTTTGACCCGCGTGAGAAAATCAGTCAGACGTTGAATATCATCGACTGAGAAACGGTTGAAGAGAGATGCAAACTAACTCTCAAAAATGTTTAAGTGGTGTCTGTTCTTTCGGACGTGTCTTGCAACCATTATGAATTAAGACACAAGAGAATGACGCACATTGGCTGAGAGTGGGCATTGGTTGAAATCATCTGGGAACGTTGAAAATTTGTGGCCTACCGGTATTAGAAGCCGAGTCTCTTGCTTACAAGGCAGATGATCACCAAGCCATCCGGACACAGGGGTCGTTGTAACGTCTCAGACTACCCTAGCACGCCTCCCGTCAGACACAACTTCTCTACCTAATTACACATTATTAATCTAGTGTCCCTTGCCCATTATCTTTATTACTCGCGGCATTTAGCCGACTGCCGTAAGAGTTCAAACCCGGTGTGCACCTGCGCTGAAGAGATCATTAATAATTTATCGTCAGTAATGACAATTAAGGCGATAGAGCCAATGATCTCGTCAGTCCAGATGCACACCAGGCTCGAACTGTTACGGGAATCTTGAGACATCCCTCTCACTCGGACAAACCCTGATAAATATTTGATAAATATTTATACGCCTGGAAAAATACTTTAACTTTGAAACAAAAATCCAACATGTAACCGACAAGACTCCTCAATCACAATCTCGTTCCCATCGCTGACATGACGCGACAGCCATTCATATTTACAAAACGTTCATTAGACTGATGACGGGGTCCGCTTCTGCTCTTGTAGCTGGACTATCACAAACGACTGTTACAAAACTATTCACCACTGAATGAAGACTGTTGAGAAGTATCGTCAAACTTGACATTAGAAACGTCTCCAGTACTGTCATTGAAACAGCCCCTATCCAAACTGGCGTTGCGCTACTCAAGGCAGAATATGGACAGCTTGTTCTACTGTGACGGACATATTTTGGCCTTCCTTTTGGTATTCTTGCGTCAGTGTTCCACAGAGTTGGTGTGACTATTTGAGCTGTAATATCAATCGCAACATACCTGTGCATATTGTCTACGTATTCCTCGAAGCTTTGACCCAGTAGAAGAAATGATATTTGTTGACAAGTTTTATTAACGAAAAGGAGACAACTGACAAGCGAGTGCTGTTCAAAGAAGGGACTGTGGTGTGTAAGACGGAAAGCCGTAAGTGTGGAGTAATTCTTCAAAAACGTTTGTTAATTTGTGACAAATAGAGTGCTTTAGTAGTATGGAAATAAGCAACGATTTGTAGACTGCTTTTAATTTCTGGCAGAGTGTTTCAATAGGGTGCAAATAAGGAACAATTTGGAGAACGTTATTTCACAGTGGTTTATACTATTAGTCGTTTAAGCTAAATTATCGAAATGCATAAGAAGAGCTGGAGATTGTGATGCTTGTCGTTTCCCGTGAAACGTGCCCTTAGAAAAATTGTACACGACTGTGCTTAAACTGAGACACAATATTTTTTAGCGCAACGCAATCTGACTTTCAAAAATCCCTACGAAAGAATGGCCCTGACTAACAATAACCTATACGTTTCACAAATCACTTACCTCACAAAAATCTTCGTTACTCAAGCTACTGCAATACAGCCAGCGCCACTACTGCCAGCTAAATAAAAGATTCAAACTACTGAAGGCACTAACTACTGATAGGCATAGTTAGCAAATGAAAGATTTTAATACAGAACAAACAATGTATTTACCTTAATAGTCATAATATATATATATATCAGTTCGTGACACCAATTCTTACAAATTTCAAAACTCCGCCATCTCTCTCCCCACGTCCACCACTGCTGGCGGCTCACCTCCAACTGCGCAACGCTACGCGCTGTTAGCATCCAGCTGCCGCTGCTCAACACTACAATGGCAGACAACAATGCAAACTAAACACAGACTGCGCACAGCACAGCCAGTGATTTGTCATACCGAGCGCTAAGCGGCGTTACCAATAAGAAAACCTAAACAGCCTACTTACATAGCCCCCATGCTCCCCACAAAAAATTTTTACAAATTGTTTTGGGCAGTGTCCAACAATGATTTGATAAAATTTTTCATAATTACTATAACAAAGATATCAAATGCACACACTTATATTTACATTGTAGAATTTTTCTGATGTTTAGAAATTATTTATTCTCTTTTATTTTAATGCTAATGTGTGAAGTTGATGTTTCAATAATTATTCTGATTTTTTATGTATGTACTTATGTCATAATTCCTGTAACACTGATGTATTTGTTATTTCGATTCTTTTGTAAAGCCTGTATTACTGCAAATGTTATCTGTACTATTATATTCTTTAATGATATATTTTGTGCCTTTGTTATTGTATTCTCATGTTATAAAATTGTAATTGACACCAGTTCATCACATTAAGTAACTTGTAAATTACATTTCACTGCACACGCTTCTGTTGGTCATAGTATATGGACAATATGTGAGAAGTAGGGACTGATAGTGTTTGCACTTGCGTTAATAATTCAGTAAGGGACTGGATAACAGCATTTCTGGTTGTAAGGTCATTTCAATAACAAATTTTGTGAGTGCACAAGTGGTGGTTATGGACTTGCTATATTATCCGCAAGACCCTTCAATGGTGAATGTGCGCCTGCACAGTCGAACCGATGGCTGCTGGCCATCTCTACAAGGACTACAGTGGGTCTTCACCTTTGATGACCCACCAATACCATTATCTCTACAAGGACTACAGTGGGTCTACACCTTTGATGACCCACCAATACCATTATTTCTACAAGGACTGCAGTGGGTCTGCACCTCTGGTGGCCCACCAATAGTAATCTCTACCACGACTACAGTGGGTCTGCTCTGTGATGACCTACCTACTGATAGTCTTCAACGTTGACTGACTCTGCTGTGGCCCATTACCTGTCTGCATGTCAAGAGTCAGCACTGTCTTTCCGTTGGAAGGACAACACTACTTCTTCAAGACTGCATGGAAATCCACTACTTCCGTGTGCATTTTCTTTTACTACTCAGACTTTGAGAAAAACACTGCAAATTACTTTGATGAATAATCAGGACTGTCTTTAAGGACTGTGAGAAAATTTTAGCTTTTGACCAACATTGTATCGATAAGTGTGTGCATTTCATTTCTTTGTCATTGTAATTATGAAAAAAATTTTCAAATCTGTATTGGCCACTGCCCAAAAAAATTTGTAAATGTTTTTGTGGGGAGCATGGGGGCTATGTAAGTAGTCTGTTTAGGTTTTTTTTATTGGTAACGCCGCCGCCACATAGCGCTCTGTATAAAAATCACTGGCTGTATCGTGTGCAGTCTGTGGCTGGTTTGCATTGTTGTCTTCCATTGTAGTGTTGGGCAGCGGCAGCTGGATGCTAACAGCGCGTAGCGTTGCACAGTTGGAGGTGAGCCGCCAGCAGTGGTGGACGTGGGGAGAGAGATGGCGGAGTTTTGAAATTTGTAAGAATTGGTGTCACGAACTGATATATATATATATATATATATATATATATATATATATATTAAGACTATTAAGGTAAATAAATTGTTTGTTCTCTATTAAAATCTTTCATTTGCTAACTGTGCCTGTCAGTAGTTAGTGCCTTCCATAGTTTGAATCTTTTATTTAGCTGGCAGTAGTGGTGCTCGCTGTATTGCAGTAGTTCGAGTAACGAAGATTTTTTGTGAGGTAAGTGATTTGTAAAAAGTATAGGTTAATGTTAGTCAGGGCCATTCTTTTGTAGGGATTATTGAAAGTCAGATTGCGTTGCGCTAAAAAGTATTGTGTGACAGTTTAAGCACAGTCGTGCACAATTTTTCTAAGGGGACGTTTCACCCGTTACTGACGAGTGGAAATTTGAATGAAGTTATTTTGTACACCAGACTGTCATTTACCTCATACAAAACTACGTTTAGAAATATGAGAACCAACTTGTCCATCCTTTCGTTTTGAGTGGAACAATAAACAGACGGCTGTATGTTTAACAGATAAGCTGTCCTCGAGAACAGCAGAGCGTCGAATGCAGATTATATCCTTTACGGCAGGGGCGACCACAGAGGCGGTGGCAGAGGTTGGACAAGCGAGTACATCTGTGACTTCAAACCCGAGTCCATATTTGTTTATATCACGTAACAACATAAGCGTAATCCTAATAACAGATGGACAGAGACAAACTGTATGGTTAATGATAGTAGTGCTTTTAAGAAATTAATAACACTATTGATCAGAAAGTCAGCTCCGTTAATAGCATGTAATTTTCCATCGCAGTGAGAACTTCACACTCAAGTGCAAAAAATCAGAGTTGTGTTTACCTCAATTTTAAACCACTCAGTACTATCTTCTTCCTTCTTTACTGTCACACCTTGAAGTTACAATAATTGTTTATTTAAATACATCTTGAGAGAGGTACAGATGTGATTAAAGGCCATTTGATTGCACATGCGGAGGTGCTATTAACTTTCACTGCAATCAAGCACTAATCAGTATTACGGTTAATCTAATTCCAATTAGGATTCAGATCGTCGCATGTTAATGGTTCGCACAATAAGTGACACTTCGCTATTACGACTGATCTTAACTTTAGGTGCAGTGGTTGACCAACACACGTCAACAAACCTATTTAGTATACTTACTCTCTGTATAATAATTCCAGGAACCTTGTCCGAGAGCCGGCCGGTCTGGCCAAGTGGTTCTAGGAACTTCAGTATGGAACCGCGTGACCGCTGCGGTCGCAGGTTCGAATCCTGCCTCGGGCATGGATGTATGTGATGTCCTTATGTCAGTTAGGTTTAAGTAGTTCTAAGTTCTAGGGGACTGATGACCTCACGTGTTAAGTTCCATAGTTCTCAGAGTCATTTGAACTATTTTTGAACGTTGTCTGACAAACTGTCCGATATACCTGCTTTCCCACCTTGCTATCGACTGACAGCAATTATCACTACAGCAGAAAATATAATGTAAAGGGCGATTAAAGAGATTTTGTTCGGAGTGCGTGCAGTCAAAAATCGACATGGCAGTCAGACAAAATTGCCATAAGTATTGAGGTAATCATCCACCGATGCACCAGTTTGAAGATACCGGTACCCGTCTGGCAAAATACAGTGTCCGTTTGCTTGAAAAAGTCCGTAACTGCCGGCTACGCATCCTCGTCTAATTGGAATCGTCGACCATTCAACGCTTTCTTTTCGTACATTGAAAGTGTGATAATGGCGTGGGGAGAGATCAGGGCCATAGGGATTATGCTTGAGTGTCTTATACTTCACTGGACGTAACCTCTGCATTACGTCATTTGCAAAACTGAGAAGTGCTTTATCACGAAGCAGCATTATGCCTTGGCGCATCATTCCTCAACGGTGGGTTTCGACACACATGCTCTCCCATACACTTTCTTCAATTTCCGTTGGATGTCAACCGCTGCTTCGACGCAGTTGGCAATACCTCTACCACAGTTCTCGTTTCCGTATTTAGCGCACCCTTATGTCGGTGCTTTTACAGGGTGAGTCACCTAACGTTACCGCTGGATGTATTTCGTAAACCACATCAAATACTGACGAACAGATTCCACAGACCGAATGTGAGGAGAGGGACTAGTGTAATTGGTTAATACAAAGCATACAAAAATGCACGGAAGTATGTTTTTTAACACAAACCTACGTTTTTTTAAACGGAACCACATTAGTTTTGTTAGCACATCTAAACATATAAAGAAATACGTAATCAGTGCCGTTTGTTGCATTGTAAAATGTTAATTACATCCGGACATATTGTAACCTAAAGTTGACGCTTGAGTACCACTCCTCCGCTGTTCGATCGTGTGTATCGGAGAGCACCGAATTACGTAGGGATCCAAAGGGGACGGTGATGGATCTTAGAAACAGAAGAAACTGGAACAGCACATTACGTCCACATGCTAACACCTTTCCATTGGTCTTTTTCACTGACGCAAATGTTCATTACCATGTAGGGTGAGGTACACGTACACACGTGGTTTCCGTTTTCGATTACGGAGTGGAATAGAGTGTGTCCCGACATGGCAGGCCAATAGATGTTCAATGTGGTGGCCATATTTGCTGCACACAATTGCAATCTCTGGCGTAATGAATGTCGTACACGCCGCAGTACATCTGGTGTAATGTCGCCGCAGGCTGCCCCAATACGTTGTTTCATATCTTCTGGGGTTGTAGGCACATCACGGTACACACTCTCCTTTAACGTACCCCACAGAAAGAAGTCCAGAGGTGTAAGATCAGGAGAACGGGCTGGCCAATTTATGCGTCCTCCACGTCCTATGAAAGGCCCATCGAACATCCTGTCAAGGGTCAGCCTAGTGTTAATTGCGGAATGTGCAGGTGCACCACCATGCTGATACCACATACGTCGACGCGTTTCCAGTGGGATATTTTCGAGCAACGTTGGCAGATAATTCTGTGGAAACGCGATGTATGTTGCAGTGCTCTCCGATACACACGATCGAACAGCGGAGGAGTGGTACTCAAGCGTCAACTTTAGGTTACAATATCTCCGGATGTAATTGACATTTTACAAGATTTCGTATTTGTTTATATGTTCAGATGTGGTAACAAAACTAACGGGATTCCATTTTTAAAAAACGTATGTTTGTGTTAAAAACAGACGTCCGTGCATTTTTGTATGGTTTGTATTAAACAATTACACTAGCCCCTCTCCTCACGTTCGGTCTGTGGAATCGATTCGTCAGTATTTGATGTGGTTTACGAAATAAATCCAGCGGTAACGTTAGGTGACTCACCCTATATACACTGATCGGAGTGGCTGCTTCACCTCCCTCAAACGGAATCTTTTTATCGCCCATTGTATTTTGTGTACTTCGTTGTATTATATGTTTTATCGTATCTATGATTTTTAAGTGTGGATCTGGGTGTATCTGTGTTTCACGTGTACCGTAGCAGTCAGGTGTAAGGAGATAAACTAGCTGCCAGATATATGAATAAATACATTCGCTTAGTTTGAAGGTTTTCTGAACCTAATTGATTTTGGCAGAAGACGCGCGGCATATGAAGCAGCATTTAGCCAGCCAAGTGTTTTGGTCTATATGTTCTGTCCTGAACTATTTCGTGGTTGTCTGATTGTAATGTACTCTGGAAATCCAAATTTATAAATGGTGTGGGTAGAGTACATACTCGTAAATTACAGTTGGAGCATATTGCAAAGTACGTCAGCTGCTTACGAGCTCCAGGAAACTTCCTTAAACGGTCTTAACGCAAGACGTAGCAGTTAATCAGTCAGCAGCCAGGTAAGGGAGAGACGGGTAGGACCCTTCTTCTAACGAACAGATAAGGACGAACATCATGACAGTAATAACAAGGGCAAAAGTAACACAGCGTTTCAAATACATCTGTATCCACCGCCCCAGAACAATAATCAATAAAGCCTCAGATTTCAAAAATGTTCAAATGTGTGTGAATTCCTAAAGGACCAAACTGATGAGATCATCGGTCCCTAGTATTACACACAACGTAAACTAACTTATGCTAAGAACAACACAAACACCTATGCCCGAGGGAGGATTCGAACCTCTGGCGGGAGGGCCTCAGATTTATACACTGAACTAAAGACTGAAGGAATCTTACGAACACATTCCCACACGTCTGCCAAGATGATCTGAACTATAAGAGGGTTTAAACTTAGAGGTACAATATAACGACACAATACACATGGTGTGAACGATAACTGTTTACAACGTACCACAGTAGCCTAGGGGTAAGTCGAGACGAACGGTTTGATGTAAGACACTTGTGGTCTCTCAGGCTCGGAAAAAATCTCAAAGTAAACTACAAAAACGACCTAAGCTACAGCAAATGAACGAAGCGCGAGATTTCCAAATTCCTTTTGCAATCTTACAGCACTGGCTTAGTTATGCGCTTACAAATTGTAGCACTGAAGTTTGTGCGTATTTTGCCTCACAGTCTTCTGGATTTTTACAGATCACAGCTTTCATGCTATTGACGTTCGGTACTGTTTGTCTTTCTACATTATTTATATTTTTTTCATCTACAGTAACGACGCGAGTTGCTTTACCTTTCTGTTTGTCAGCATTGTCTATGATGTCATCGCTAGACAGCGATAAATATTCATTTTGTAAACTGAAACGCCTTGGGGCAAGTGAAAGGTGTTTCCATTTAGATTACCATTTATTTTGATGTAGTGATTGTTATTTTCTAACTTATCATAAGGTTCGCAGTATCTTAATGTGGGATTGGTGAAATTTCTGATACCCATTTAGAGACGTAATTTTTATATGACGATCAATTTAGTTTTGAATTTAAAAGAATGATTTAAGGGTAAATAGAGGATTAGTCATAAAATGTTAACTTATGACTTTGAAAAAGTAATGTTACGTGTTTAAAGTTTTTGTAGTTTGCTTGATTCTTGTGTACAGTCCTGGCACACACTGAAATCCGAGCGCCACAGTACCGTAGCATGCCTGTAATGAATCCAAAAGAAAATCGTGCAGTCCACTGATTAAGTGGAGATGGCGTGAGCGGTTATTGAGAAGATGCCGATGAAACTCCACTGACAGATGCTATAATTGGTGCGTCGTGCATCACGGAGAATTTTACTGCTGAAACTGTGAAAGTACCCGTTCTAAGTTTGAGGCGACGTAGTACTTTCCCCAAACATCTTGCGAGAAGACGATAACAAAAACATCTAATAAATTCGAACTCAAATGAAGGACTATGTGGACCATCCACAATACTGAGAAGAAGGAACTGGAACCGTCTGAAGCAGGATGATACAGAAGAATATTAGGAGTTAAGGGGACAGATAATGTACGAAATGAAGAAGTTCTACAAACAATATGCCAATTAATTAGTTAATGGAAAACCCTTACCGAAAGAAGTGACAGATTAATGGAACATCTGGTAAGGCTTTCATTGTAACTTGGCTCTGTAAGCAGCTGTAGTGGGAGAAAATAGTACAATATGTGAAACGAATTACAAAAGACTTTGGGTGTAATAGTTATTTAGAGATGAAGAAATTGGCATCTGATAAGAAAAAGTGGAAGGCAGCTTCAGACATATCGAAAAAATTTACGACTCAGATGTAATGGAACATAACTACCGTCGTTTCTCCAGCATACCATACGCGAACGCAACATGAAAAGGAGGAAGTGTTTCTGTCATCCGAAGTACCCCCCTCCGTATACTGAAAGAAGCTTGTAGGGTAAAATGTAGACGCGAGTGTAAATAGTATAGGCTGCGTATTCAATGAGTAACCAAAGGAACTCCCCCACGTACGATCTCTTTCCAGTTTTTTTTTTCGAGTTTATAAGAAGATGGAAGAGATTGCTCTTGGAAAGATATCAGTAAAAAGCTACATCATATGTTACTTCAAGAAGAAGGAAAGCATGCCACGAACTTCACCGAAACTTCAATAAAAATTCCAAAAGTTATGTTATATTGCTTGCAGTGCCAGCTTCCGCAGACACAGTGTACTTAAGGTATTTCACAATAAAGGGAGCAGACGCGGCAACAGTACTTCATTCTGTGTATTCGTTGCTTCATGTTAGACGGGTAGGATGTAGTCCTGCGAGGAGTGAGTGTTGTGAGGTTTTCTGGACACGTCCCTGTGGCAAGAGTTCCTTCCCTGATATGTGAAGCTAGACGGGAGGGACCGAGATTGCAAGAACTTTGCAGCCTGCTGGATCCGTTACCGGATGTTACTTTCTGAACTCTTCCCGAGATAGAAACATCGAAGAAGTTTAGATGAGAGTGCTCTTTCAATGAAAGGTAATGAAATAAATACCGAAAGAGCAGCCACATTCACGAACCTGTAATTCGTGCTTTCCCATCAACTTTTAAATGGTTTAACATCTGTTGTACTTTTTAGGTACCAGGTGTGAAACTCTAACATGTTTTACATACCTTTAGATTTAATAATATGAATGGGAAGAATACTTAGGAAAAATCAAGACGATGTCATCGTATCTGTTGAAGCTGAAAAATAGCTAGATTGCATAATGTGATGCGAGATGTTCGACATCATCAGAAAAAAAGATGCATCCGCTACACATTCGTGGAGTAAGACGATTCGCATACATTGCATCCAAGAACCAAGAGGGAACAAGAAGTGTGGAATACCAAGAAATAAATCGTTTTCCTCTGCTGTTATACCTAGATACTGAATAAACACTAAAGTAAATTTGAAAAATTCATGTTGAAAGGACTTTCTTGACAAGATTTACAGACGACATTGAATTTCTCTGTGAAGTGAGGAAGCATAACAGGACCTGTTTACTAAAATGAACAGTCTACTAAACACAGTATATGGACTGAGAGTAAGGTAAGACTTAAGTACTAATGAGTAGCAGTTTTGGGATTACCGATAAATTGTTAGTAAGCCCTCGGTCTGGTAACAAAAATGGACCCTTTCCGTAAGCTTGTATTTTGTCCACTGTGGAAGAGTGCGTACCCGGTGTTTGGCTACTAACGGATGGGGCCCTCGCCCGCATCTCGTGGTCGTGCGGTAGCGTTCTCGCTTCCCATGCCCGGGTTCGATTCCCAGCGTGGTCAGGGATTTTCTCTGCCTCGTGATGGCTGGGTGTTGTGTGATGTCCTTAGGTTAGTTAGGTTTAAGTAGTTCTAAGTTCTAGGGGACTGATGACCATAGATGTTAAGTCCCATAGTGCTCAGAGCCATTTGAACCATTTTTGATGGGGCCATTGGTGACCAAAGGGTCCTTACAACAAGGTTTCAGAAATTATGTCCTGGGTTAAATTTAAAACCGCTGTCCATTAAGTAGCTGGATGGAGGCAGTATCATGCTCTGTGTCCATCTTGATTATGGTCTGGCAAATCATTTCTTCTTCTCCGTGTAACGGGCTTACTTGGCTATTATATTGTACACCTGCTACTACTATCGTTGTCGTTCTATAAAACTTAAATGAAGTATGTACAATTTTTTTGGTATTTCTTTCCCTTCCCTGTTAACGTTGCTTCTTTTGGATTATAATAATTTTGTTTGTACAGATGCAATGTAACGTATTACGCAAGATAAATATTATTATTTATTGTTTAGTGTTGTTTCCATTTATTACGTAATTTAGTTGTGATTCGAGGAGCTTTGTCCTATTAGAAAAATTAATATCTTTGGATATTGCTACAAAGAGACAGTTGAGGAGCGAAGTGGGTTACGTTACTTGCATTTACGAGGAATGCTGAACACTACAAGTGAGACGGACTACCTTGATATCAGACGGTGCACTGTGTATAGACTGGTTCCGTATGCTCAAAAGTGTATCCGAAACTCACCTCAGAGCCGAGTTCCTAAGCAATTTAATTCTGCCGTTGTGAAAAATAAGTAGGCGGACTTCATATCTGGGTGGATATTCGAACAGCCATCCACTGTTTATCCGCAAATCCTTTTGTGTACCTAATATTAAATTTACTCGATCGACCTGTCCAGTCCTTTTTAAGCAGAGAAAGCTAGTCACGGTACGGAGTATTTCGACGGGTCTGCGAACAACGAGACAATGGAGCATCGACACCATAGATCCAACAACGGTCGTCTCAGGTAGGGAGCTGCAGCACGCACATATCTGCAATTACTTTGCCGTTTGTAAACCGACGCTACATTTCTGAGAGTTGTTATTATGAATTCTCATCGATAATAATTATTAAAGTGCATTAGTAAATTCAACTCAGTCTTCAATTTACTATTCAACAGTTTTTCTCCATTAACACCTCAGACTAAATTTACGTTCTATTCTGTAAAGGGCTATTTCAAATGCCTGAATTTTATGTAGATGTCTCATAACAAAGTGTGTTTATGTAACTGTTTATGCTAAAACCTTTATAATCTATTAAATACAACTTGAAATCAAAACTCCGTACAGACACCTTAAAGCCAGGTCATCACTCGTTCTATAGTGCTGACATTAATTTTATCCCAATCAGGGATCATTTATGTGCTTGTTGATTGCTGTAATTAAAAATTAATGTTTTTCACCAATGATATTCTGAAATCTAACAGATCTAAATTGGTAATATTAATAAGCCAATACGCATCAAATTAACTAGCTTGCTGAAACGATTTTCCGCATAACAAATTTGCACTGCCTATCCACATTTTCAGAGTTATTTATTAGTATAACAGCTCTTGCTGAATAATATTTTATCAGCTTACGTATTTCACTTATGTTTTTAGTTTTATGTGACTCAAGTGTGCTTGACTGAAGTGTGCTGGAGTTCCATATCTGCGATCTCAGTCAATCATTCCTAAAGACAGATATTATCTAGAATACGATGAGACGTATTATTTCAGGATAGAGGCAGTCTGCTTACGCGTTGGATTAAATGGACAGGTGCTTGACGTTTTAATTACAATGCTTCGCGAGATGTTTTGGTGAACGTCTTGCTATAGTGGCTTTACGTGTTGCATACTGTAAGGCACTTACAAATTTTACAAGCGTGTTGACAAGATAGGTGAAGATATCAACTGTGTATTTACTTGTAGGACACTATGGATATCATTATAGAACCCTTACTGAGTGACAGTGCCTGCAACTTTTCGTGAACAATCTTATTCGAACAGCGGTACTACGAAGAATGTAGGACCGTCTTATCTTTCTTTTCATCTTACAGAATTACTTCGTAAAACCACTGTCGCAACTCTCCCTCACGACACACATTACAGGCACTCATATGATACGGATACATACATGACTCATCTTTTACAAGAGGCTGGAGTAACACAATACTAACATATTCCCTATAACGGCAATATTGGATCCCTGCCTTGTTACCTGCGACTACCGTTTCAGTATGGGGCACACAGATTTCAAAAAGAAATAAGCAACTCATGAGTTACTGGAAATTTTAGTCAGGTTCTGGGATGCTTTGATATCTCATGTGGAAGGGCACTGTCACATATAACAGTAGAAGTTTTGTAGTGTAGGTTCTACACTCAAATTTAATTTGTTACAGAGAATCGACACAATTATTCTCGAAAGGATAGCAGTATTCCAGCTCAGTCCGTGATCGGTATATTAAAGACGCCCACACGTGATTTTACATTACCTCCTTGCATTAATGTTCGACGTTAAGAAATAGAAGCACTAATTTTTTCCTGTATGGTTGACAAAGTTTCACAATTCTAGCAATAACGGCAGTAACGCTGAAATATATTCTAGCAGCAATCGCAGTACCCTTGAAATGTAGCGAAGTTGTTACGGCACCACTCCTAAGCGAAGGAAATGTTATTTCTTTGCCTTTTGCTATTTAATTTCCACGATAGTATGCCAACAAAATAAAAATTAGTTCACACACTAGATTTTCCTAATATTTATTATTCAGACCGTAAATTATGGTCTCCTCATTCCTATGGAGTGCTTAGTTTGCCGGAAAATTTTTACACCACTGGCCATTAAAATTGCTACACCAAGAAGAAATGCACACAATAAACGGGTATTTATTGGACAAATATATTATACTAGAACTTACATGTGATTACATATTCAAGCAATCTGGGTGCATAGATCCTGAGAAATCAGTACCCAGAACAACCACCTCTGGCCGTAATAACGGCCTTCATACGCCTGGACATTGAGTCAAACAGAGTTGGGTGGCGGGCACAGGCACAGCTGCCCATGCAGCTTCAACACGATACCACAGTTCATCAAGAGTAGTGACTGGCGTATTGTGACGAGCCAGTTGCTCGGCCACCACTGACCAGACGTTTTCAGTGGCTGAGAGATCTGGAGAATGTAATAGCCAGGGCAGCATTCGAACATTTTCTGTATCCAACATGCGGTCGTACATTATCCTGCGGAAATGTAGGGTTTCGCAGGGATCGAATGAAGGGTAGAGCCACGGGTCACAACACATCTGAAATGTAACGTTCACTGTTCAAAGTGCCGTCAATGCAAACAAGAGGTGACCGAGAAGTGTAACCAATGGCACCCCATATCACCACGCCGCGTGATACGCCAGTAAGGCGATGACGATTACGCGCTTTCAATGTGCGTTCACCGCGATGTCGTCAAACACGGATGCGACCATCATGTTGCTGTAAACAGAACCTGGATTCATCAGAAAAAATGACGTTTTGCCATTCGTGCACACAGGATAAGATGCCTGTCATCTCGACTGCTAGTGATACGAGGCCGTTGGGATCGAACACGGCGTTCCGTATTGCCCTCCTGAAGCCACCAATTCCACATTCTGCTCAGAGTCATTGGACCTCGACCAACGCGAGGAGCAATGTCGCCACTCGATAAACCGCAATCGCGATAGGCTACAATGCGAACATTATCGAAGTCGTAAACGTGATGGACCGCATTTCTCCTCCTTGCACGAGTCATAACAATAACGTTTGACCAAGCAACGCCAATCAACTGCTTTGAGTGTATGAGAAATCGGTAGGAAACTTTCCTCATGTCAGCACGTTGTAGGTGTCGCCACCGGCGCCAACCTTGTGTGAATGTTCTGAAAAGCTAATCATTTGCGCATCACAGCATCTTCTTCCTGTCGGTTACATTTCACGTCTGTGGCACGTCATCTTCGTGGTGTAGCAATTTTAATGGTCAGTAGTGTATTTTACAGAACTACTTGAAGATTTAAATTTACTAGTTCTTTGTGATCTAATACTTTCCAATCTCTTAACAAACACGGCGGCAATTCATCTATATTCACTTGCAGCACTATGCTCCCAGACTGCAGAAACGTATTTGATTCGCCACAATGTGAAATAGTTTGGAAGTTATCTTAATTTGAGGACCTCATCGTTATTATGAAAGCGTAATAATTGGTGTTACCTAAATTGCACTCCACGAAAATAGGATCCGATTAAATCACATTTAAAAAAATATTTCAGTTACTGAGAAGTGAAGTAAAATGTGTGTCAATTATATCACAACTATATTTGCTTTCGAATAAACTGCACGAAATAAGTCCATGAGAATGATTGTTGAAGTATTATTGTAAATACTCTCCTACTATAGACAGAGCCGCGGAACACTTTGGGGGGATTGGGAGTTGTTATTCAGTGTAGTCAGTATTAGGAAGTAACACGGAACACTTTGTGGGGAATGGGAGGTGTTATTCAGTGTAGTCAGTACTAAGAAGTAACACTGTGTCTGTGATTGGTAAATAGCGTTTTGATCTGAGAATAGCACTTGCCATTCACATAAATGTAATCTGTGAAGTCTTACTGAGAGCTATTGCAATATCTCCGGCCAGAATTAGGAATTAGACACGCATAGCAGGAATTATGTGAGCTGTAGCTGTTTCAGTGTTCTCATTATTGAAAACAATGCGCTTTGCTTTCAACTTTTATTCAAAACTGAGGTTATTATTTGTAGAATGAGGTTAGTACTCGGTTTCTCCCATCTTGAACACACCATTTTCCAGTAACATGCGCTACGCTGTGAAAGTATATTGTGGAGTGAAAAAGATGTCCTATCTTTTTAATTTCCCTGAACCCAATTATTGAGTGGTGCTTGCAGTTACTTTTAAAACAAGTATGTTTTAATTTTATCCTTCATTACGGATTGTTGCTGACAGGTTTTAAGACGAAAGGATATGATTTGTAGAGCGTTCAGTGAGTGTAACGTTGCGGGGATTCAAAATGGGACGTGAATGAATTGTTTGACATTATCAAAACGAATCTTTCACACCGCATCTGAGTGACAAGTTAACGCTGTGTGTCACACAGTGACTAATGCGGGTTTCTGTCTTCCGCAGGCAGTGCTCTTACAGTCTTAGTGAATGAGCTCTGAAGGATTGCACTCACGACCCGACTTCACTGTTTCATGTCTGCCAGGACTCTGTCCCGGTTAGGCACAGAGTCAGTCAGCAAAGTCGTTTCAGAACAACGCATTGTAGCGTGGTAGAATGGGATACCACATACCGAAATGACCAATACCAGGGTTAGTAACGAATTCGATCCTATGGTCACCTTTATTTCTCTTACTTCTTGAGTGGCTGCTGATATATCTACTCGTATTTAAACTTGGTTATGTACTTTATATTCACTTTTGTGGCACGTTAAAATAATTTTCGGCCTCTCATTTTCTGTGATGCAAATTTATTTCCCTTAGAATATTCTAGTGACATCCTCTTATCAACAGTTCTGCGAGCGGAAATTAATAAACATGCACCTAAAAAATTTTGTGTGCAGCAGATTTCACAACACATAAGGGCAGAGAAAATATGATTGTGATAAAATCAGTAAAGAATTAGGAAGTAAATAAATTATTATGTAACACCATTCATTAAAAATCAATACGTAATTCAGTTCTGAGTGAAAACTTGACACAGTCACAATTGTACTGATAACAGACGATTTGTTTCAATTTGTCGATTTGTAGGGAAGTGTTGTTCTTTGGAGCACTTTTCAGACATTCATCTTCAGGCAGCTTTTAAATAAAGGTTTAATATTTTCTCCTATTCCATTTTTAAATGATAGCATTCACTTGAAATGAGCTGCTTCTTTTCTCGAGTTACAAAAATGACTCCAGAATGGTAACGTTTTTATAAGAAATGTCAAAACGTGTCCCGAGATACTCTATCCGTTTCATTATTATTCTACGACGTCCTAATAATCAGTAAGCGACATCAGATTAAGCAGATGTATTATCCAAAGCAAATTACATGTTAACTTCAAAATGGTTCAAATGGCTCTGAGCACTATGGGACTTAACATCCACGGTCATCAGTCCCCTAGAACTAGGAACTACTTAAACCTAACTAACCTAAGGACATCACACAACACCCAGTCATCACGAGGCAGAGAAAATCCCTGACCCCGCCGGGAATCGAACCCGGGAGGCCGGGCGGGGGTAGCGAAAACGCTACCGCACGACCACCGTATGCAGCATCCACCATCTAACAGCATCCGTTCGATTTAGTGCATGGCGGTAAGGGGGCCATGGACAACGACAAGATCCGTACGGCTGTCAACACTGATGCCTCCCCACAATATCACCTTTGCCATGAGTCTCTACTCAGGAACACTGCATCGCCTTGCGTCAGGGATATCTCAACTCGTCTGTGAATAACACGTGTTACTAGTGACGAAGTTGCCAGTTCACATGGGAATGGCAGAACTGAGTGGCGCACTCGAACAGGACGTCTGGGTTGTACTGTCCTTTCTCGCAAGCTGTTCATTAGTCCGACCGGACACAGCGGCTCCACTGGTTCTTCTGAGATACTCGAGCCGTGCTCTGGCGGTATCCGTGCGACGCCAAAATACAGAGATGGCCGGATATTGGTCTTCACATAGGGTAGTAATGCGTCGGGGACCTTGTCGACCTAACCTTATGTACTGACTTGCCTCCCTGTGGCATCTCCGCGACCCATGGATGACAGATGGAGAGACGTTGTCATCTACAACAACACGACGAAAGTCCATTCTTTTCGAATAAAACAGACGCGCCTTGCAACTTGTATTGCATCAAAATGTCACAAAGCTTTTGCTTGGCTAAATACAACGTCCACAAAAGACAACCTCACTAGATAACACAGGGACACCGGTACTCAGTTCCTTACGAAGAGTCAGCAGACAATAATCCATGGCACAGCCAATATATGGCGAGTGATTCTGACTGATGCATAATCTGAAAGCGACGATTTCAGGCCCTGCACAAAGACCACAGATACCACTTGTATCATAACAGATGTAACATATCCGTAATTGATTCTCTTGTTCCCCTAATTCTTTTGGAAAGTGTACCTCATATACACCTGCAATGTTGAGAGCTGCTGCTATATCCCGATAGAATCTACCATATTCTGGATTCTGTGGGAGGTCTGGATATTGGATTTTCTGCCTTATCGGCGAAGTATATTTCTTGCTCGATCGTTGATGTACAAAGATTTTGTTTGTTATAAAATTACTTCTGCTGTTGCCACACACAGTTCTTCTTTCTTTACTTTCTGCATTATGCGCTTAGGAAAATAATTCCTACTGTCAAAGGCGTTGTTTTCGTTGAATTTACCGTTGCGTGCTGCTGCTAGTAACCGTGAATCACGGGAAAACACACGACGAATCATGGCTCGGATATGGATAGTAAAAAACATTTCCCGTTTGTAAGTTGCTATGCTTCGTAAATGAAGTTGTCTGTTAATTTGTTTATACTGTGCTATTAGTTCCCACCCGAACCACCACCTCGGAAATTCCTCCATATTTCAACAAAAGAGCCAAATATTTGCGATAAACAAGGTTACGGAGCGATTCTCACTGGCTACCATGTAATGTCACCCAATCGGCTATGTCCAAGACAATTAATTGCCAACAAAAGCACGCACGGAAGAGCCGCAGACACCGTAAGTACAGTTTAGCTTGTCAAAGCAAATAATGGTGTATATCAGAGGTGCTCAAATTTTTAGCTTGCCTGGGCCACATTGGAAGTATTTACTGCTAACAACAGTCGCTGAGCATTAATAAGGGACTGTCGGAGGTATATAGTTAACAAAACGGAGAAACTTGGTATTTATTAATTTATGATTCTTTATTCTAAAAAACCAAGTTGGAATTAATTTGACATTGTATACAGCGTGAGTCACCTAACATTACCGCTGGATATATTTCGTAAACCACATCAAATACTGACGATTCGATTCCACAGACCGAACGTGAGGAGAGGGGCTAGTGTAATTGGTTAATACAAACCATAAAAAATGCACGTAAGTAAGTTTTTTTTAACACAAACCTACGCTTTTTTTAAATGGAACCCCATTAGTTTTGTTAGCACATCTGAACATATAAACAAATACGTAATAAGTGCCGTTTGTTGCTTTGTAAAATGTTAACTACATCCGGAGGTATTGTAACCTAAATTTGACACTTGAGTACCACTCCTCCGCTGTTCGCTCGTTTGTATCGGAGAGCACTGCAACATACATCGCGTTTCTACAGAATGATCTGCCAACGTTGCTCGAAAATGTCCCACTGGAAACGCGTTGACGTATGTGGTATCAGCATGATGGTGCACCTGCACATTCCGCAATTAACACTAGGCTGACCCTTGACAGGATGTTCGATGGGCGTTTCATAGGACGTGGAGGACGCATAAATTGGCCAGCCCGTTCTCCTGATCTTACACCTCTGGACTTCTTTCTGTGGGGTACGTTAAAGGAGAATGTGTACCGTGATGTGACTACAACGCCAGACCATATGAAACAACGTATTGTGGCAGCCTGTGGCGACATTATACCAGATGTACTGCAGCGTCTACGACATTTATTACGCCAGGGCTTGTAATTGTGTGCAGCAAATGATGGACACCACATTGAACATCTATTGGCCTGACATGTCGGGACACACTCTATTCCACTCCGTAATTGAAAACGGAAACCACGTGTGTACGTGTATCTCACCCGTCATGGTAATGTACATGTGCGTCTGTGAAAAACACCAATAAAACGGTGTTAGCATGTGGACGTAATGTGCTGTTCCAGTCTCTTCTGTACCTAAGGTCCATCACCGTTTCCTTTGGATCCGTATGTAATTCGGTGCTCTCCGATACACACGATCGAACAGCGGAGGATTGGTACTCAAGCGTCAACTTTAGGTTACAATATCTCCGCATGTAATTAACATTTTACAATGCAACAGACGTCACTGATTACATATTTGTTTATATGTTTAGATGTGCTAACAAAACTAACGGGTTTCCATTTAAAAAACGTAGGTTTGGGTTAAAAAACATACTTCTGTGCATTTTTTTATGGTTTGTATTAACCAATTACACTAGTCCCTCTCCTCACGTTCGGTCTGTGGATTCAATTCGTCAGTATTTGATGTGGTTTACGAAATATATCCAGCGGTAACGTTAGGTGACTCACCCTGTATATGAGATTTCATCATTTTGGTAACTTTACATAATGGAAATTTTATGAACCTTTTTGCGATCGTGTGGTAAATGCTTATCTATTGTGTATTGTAACCGGAGACCTAGAAACGACGGAGAGGATTCGTGCCGCCGTAGCCCTCAGTGGTTCACAACCCCACAACAGTCAACCAGCCTCACCACCGGCCCACACAGAACCCAGGGTTGTTGTGCGGTTCGGCCCCCAGTGAAGAGAGTAAAGATGGTGTACGCGCACATGGAGACCAGCGTAGTGTAACTGCGGCAAAATAAGGGGAACCAGCTCGCATTCGGCAAAGCAGATGGAAAACCGCCTTAAAAACCATCCAAAGGCTGGCCTTCACTCCAACCTCGCCACTGATCCGCAGGGTGGGTTCGTGCCGGGGACCAGCACGCCTCCCGGCTAGGGAAGCAGCGCATTACACCGCTTTGGTCGCACCGATACTTGTTTTGGGCAGCATGCGGCACGACCCCTGGCTTATATTACATACAAAAAATATCCTCCAACTAAACAACGATATAAATATTCCGTGGATGAGTTGCATCGTCACATATCGCTCGGCAGTATGTAAGCAAGACTTCGTGAGTGTTCGTTATTGGATGTTTCTGCTTTAGCGTACAGTGTGGTTTGCCAAATGTTCAAGTGCCGTATGTGTCAGTTTTAGCATAACTGAGCAAGAATAACTCTGTAAGTAAAAGTTATTTCTCAATTCCTCGTTATCTTTAGAAAAACATACATCATTATTTACAAAACTGCGCTTATATCCGCCACAGTAATGACACCAAAACAATGCAGCTGCTCACACTTGGCTAATGTGTAAACGATATACTACACGAAACTCCTGACAACTGTTTCCCGAAAAGAATCGTGCAGGAAATTAATAAAGGAAAATCTTAAGAGGCATCATCAGAATTTATCTTATAAACAAACAAAACCAAGCATTTAAAGTCACAGGGTTCTAACAACTATTTTATACGGTAATAAAAGTATTTTATTAGATAACGCGGCAATACACACAGAAGAAATTTCATGAGATAGAAATCAGTCCTGAAAGCCTACGTATTTATAGCTGTAAGAATGGATGACAAGGACACCGAAATGTGATTTATTTATTGCTGGTGCCAAACTAAACTGGCAGTCTCTTTATGTAATGGAGGCTGGATAACACAAATTCTAATTCTACAAATGTTAAAGAAAACTGTCATACCGTCATTATCCGGTGCTGAATAATTGCTACAGCTACAATAATATATCCTGGTAACCCATCAACTAACACCTTAACAATACATATAACAACTACGTCACTTTGAATACATGTGCCATTTATCCGTTATTCCTGGACCAAATGGGGCTGTGGCTCTCAGAAATGTACTCAACAATTCAAGAAAAACTAAGTGTAACTACACAAAAAATGGCTCTGAGCACTATGGGACTTAACTTCTGAGGTCATCAGTCCCCTAGAATTTAGAACTACTTAAACCTAACTAACCTAGGGACATCACACTCATCCACGCCCGAGGCAGGATTCGAACCTGCGACCGTAGCGGTCTGTAACTACACACTATGACTGTACATTATATTACTATAATGAGCTACTAATGAATAATTTACTCTCCCCATTATTCGATTATCGAATCAAAAGAGAGTCTTTCTGCCTCGAAACAGTTCCCTTTTTCTGTGACCACCGCCACATCAGGAAAGCTCTCATGACACGTCATCGGCGGCTCTATATCCTCCGTGTGACGCTGTGCTGACACCAAACCCCGCATCCCCACCAGACTCATCAGGAGCCATTTCTCCTGGATCACGACATCGGACTCACGCTTCCGCCCACCTGTTATACTCACAAAAATTGTCTTCTATTAGTCACTTTTTTGTCAGTTATACTCCATAGACGGTTGACTGATCGCGTCGTTGAGAAGGCCAAATCCTGATCCCGACCTTCCCCATAACTTTTAGTGATGTTCCCCCATCTGCAGAGGTCGTTAGAACGTCTATATCTTCATTTACGTACATACACACTTCGCAAGGCAACGTATGGTGCATGTCGGAGGTTACCTTGTACCACTAGAAGTCATATCCTTTCCTGTTCCTCTAGGGCCTAGGGAAAGCACCGAGGGAAAGAAGACTCTCTATATGCCCGAATTTCTCTCATTCAGTCTTCGCGATCATTAAGCGAAATGTTCGTTGACGGCAGTAGAATCGTTCTGCAGTCAGTTGCCAGTTTCTTAACTTTTCTTCTTAACGTTTTGTGAAAAGAACGGCGTCTTCCTACCTGGAATTCTACTTTCAGTTGAAGCATCTCCGTAATACTCGCCTGTTGATCGAACATACCAGTTAGGAAAATATCTGGCTATCCGCCCGTGAATTGCTAACCTGACCTGATGCGGATCCAAAACACTCTAGCACTACTCGAAAACGGCTCTGACTATTTTTCTGCACGCAGTCTCCTTTACTGAAATTCTCCAAATAAACCGAAGTCGTCCGTTCGCCTTCCCTACTGCCGTACTTTCGTGCTGAATACAGTCCATACTGCTTTGCAACGTTGCACCTAGATATCAATCGACTTCACTGTGTCAGACAGAGCATTCGAACATTACAAGATTGTTTATCCTATTGATGTGGACTACATTACATTTTTCTTATATTTCCGTAACACACAATGAACTGTTTTGACAGCTGCTGATTACACTTCGTTGTTAGACATCTCGTGTACGTTGAAATAATTTTACTTAGGGTACATATGCGTTACAGCATCGATCAACTGCCAAATTTCTTCTTTACGCGCAATTCCATGTTCACTATTACATCATGTGTCTACTCCCTGTATAAATTCAGTATATTGATGACAGTCGAACGAAATAATTTCAGCTGCGCCTATCAGTTCTCGTTTGTAAGTACATTGAGTTGTCAAAGGTCAAGGGATACCTCCTAATTTTGTGGCGGACCTCCTTTTGGTCGGCGAAGCGCAGCAGTTCGACGTGTCATGTACTCAACAAATCGTTGAAAGTCACTTGCAGTAACACTAACGCACGCTACATCTATAGCCGTCCATAACTGCGAAAGTGCTGCTGGTGCAGGACTTTTTTCACATATTGACCTCCAGAATACGTCTTATAAATGTTCGATGGGATACATGTCGGACGATCTGGGTGGACAATCATTCCCTCGAATTGTCCACAATGTTCTTCAAACCGATCGCAAACAACTGTGGCCCTGCGACATAGCACATTGCCACCCATAACAGTTCCATCTTTGTTTTGGAATATGAAGTCGATGAATGGCTGAAAATTGTCCCCAACTGGCCGAACATAATGATTTCCAATCTATGATCCTTGTAAACGCATCCCACACCATAGTGGATCCACTACCATGTAGCAGAGAGCCTTGTTGACAAGCTGAGACCCTGGCTTCGTGGGAACGGGGTCTCACTCGAGAACTACCGTCAGCTCATAACAAGTGAAATCAAGACTCATGTGACCAGGCTTCTGTTTTCTAGTCGTCTAGGGTCCAACCGATGTGTTTACTAGCCCAGGAAAAAATGACTGAAATGGCTCTGAGCACAATGTGACTTAAGTTCTGAGGTCATCAGTCCCCTAGAACTTAGAACTACTTAAACCTAACTAACCTAAGGACATCACACACATCTATGCCGGAGGTAGGATTGGAACCTGCGATCGTAGCGGTCGCGCGGTTCCAGACTGCAGCGCCCAGAACCGCTTGGCCACTCTGGCCGGCTACTAGCCCAGGAGAGGCGCTGCAGGCGATGTCGCGCTGTTATCAAAAGCACGGGTATAGGTCGTCGGCTGCTATAGCCCATTAACGCCCAATTTCGCCCCACGTTCCTGGTAGATAAGTTGTTTGTACGTCTGACACTGATTTCTGTATTTCACGCAGTGTTGCTTGTCTGTTAGCACTGCCAACTCTGCGCAAACGCCGTTGCTTTCGATCTTTCAGCGAGGGAGTCGGCCGCAAGTTTCTACGTGCTGAGAGGTAACGCCTGAAATTTCTCGGCACGCTCTCGACACTGTGGATCTCGGAACATGGAATTCCCTAACGATTTCGGAAATCTCATGTATCTAGGTCCAATCACCCTTCCACATTCAAAGCCTGTTAATTCCCGACTTGCGGCCATAACCCACGTTGGATCCTTTTTCACATGAGTCAACTGATTGTAAATGACAGTTCCGCCAATGAACTACCCCTTTATACCTTGTGTACGCGATGATACCAAAAATGTTCAAATGTGGAAGCTTGTGGGACTTAACTGCTAAGGTCATCAGTCCCTAAGCTTACACACTACTTAACCTAAATTATCCTAAGGACAAACACACACACACATACCGGAGGGGGGGCTCGAACCTCCGCCGGGACCAGCCGCACAGTCCACGACTGCAGCGCCTTAGACCCCTCGCACTGTGATACCGTCGTTTGTAACTTTGCGTATTGGTATCCTAAGAGCTTTATCAACTCATTGTAAATATCTAATCTTTGGATATATTACTCGATAGAGTATCAAGCAAGTGCCACTTTTACTCATTACGGACTATGCCACCAACCCTATCAAATCTTATACCCGCTCGCTGCCTAAATTCGGTATATTGATCACATTCAAAGAAAGTAAGTTCAGATGTGCCCACCATCCATGGAAACATGTCGTTGTGCTAAGCTTGTTTATTCCACATAAATGCACAGGTCAACACATCGCCGAAATAACTACTAAAGCTCTCATGACACCAACTTGGTACTTTGACAAGGAACACCTCGAGTGTGAACCTGCAGGTTCAGTCTATAATAAGGCTCATTTGAAAGTGTTATGTGATTGGCAGAGGGGGGGGGGGGGGGGGAGGAAACAGAAAATGATTGTCCGGGAGGTGCGGAGGCTAGCGTTCTATAGGATGTGTTTCTGACATTTTACAAAATGGGCATCGTCGACATTCAATAAATGTTCAAAACAACCTGTTGTATCATGAACACCAAATGAAAAATGGCGCACCACAAAGTTTGCACCATGAAGATTGAAGGCGAACTCTTTGGGAGTTACAAACAGTGCGAGACGTTTAGCTAGGTGTCCACTTTAAAAGAATGCATACAGAATGATATTGGTGTAACGGGGTGATGAGATCTGATGGAATGAAATGGAATGCAAAATGCGAACCAGTCTGTCATGGAGCTTATCGTGAAACAGGCAATCCTTTAAAGTGTAGCTGCAAGTGGTGCTATAGTGTGTTTAATAGGCAACGAAAAAACAGACATCCAGAGGCTGAATTTGTCCAGTGGTTTCAGACGGTATGAACTGCAGTGTCACACACTTTTCAGGAGAAACAGCTTGCTCTGAAAGAGTATGATTTTTGTTTGCAGACAGAGAATAATAAGTTATTTTGACCATCTATTGGCCAAAAACTGTGCTCATATCATGGTGTTTTTCTCTTGACGTCAGTTTTCAAGTTCTTGCTTGCTGTGATGTAAATATTGTCTACTGCCGTTGCAAGATCATGAACACGAGAAAGAATAGTAGGGGGCTGAGCAACTCCAACTTCTTGCACTACAATAAATAACTTTCCAGTCACTTTACAGTACAGATTAACAGTCGGCATAATTGTATATGAATACGTTTAGGCATTGATGTTAGTTTACCATGATAAAACTTTCTTGTTACCTCTAATTTCCAGGGTACTTTTCACATTAGTTTCCTCTTCAAATACCGACTCGTCGGAGTTAAAAAAAAATCGACCGCAGGTCGTGGTCGTGCGGTAGAGTTCTCGCTTTCCACGCCTGGGTTCCCGGGTTCGATTCCCGGCGGGGTCAGGGATTTTCTCTGCCTCGTGATGACTGGGTGTTGTGTGCTGTCCTTAGGTTAGTTAGGTTTAAGTAGTGCTACGTTCTAGGGGACTGATGACCATAGATGTTAAGTCCCATAGTGCTCAGAGCCATTTGAACCATTTTTTTGAAAAAAAAATTCCGTACTGAGCGATAAGTTTTTTATGTACAAATTTTTCGGTTTATTCCACAGTTTGCTGCGCATCATGAAGTTGACGCTGCAAGGTGGCGTGGACTCGTGACCTTCGTTTCTTACATATTCCGTCCTCACAATCGTACTCTGCACATCAAGACGATTGATTTGAATCCAAACTCGATGAGGTAGAGTCAGTTTTGTATGAATTCATGTAAGCGATAAGCAAATCTAATAAGCAAATCACAAGTGTGCACCGAGATTGAAGAATGTCAAGGCTGGCGTACATAACATGACGGCCACAGGAATTTTCGATCTAAAGAGGAAACCAGCCCACTGGGAAGACCATCCCTTCAGAGGGCTGGATCAGCAACATACCTACTTTAACCGATGCTAGGGCCCAGAGAGAAGACAGCTTTGCCAGAGCGAAGGGATAACGACCCTCGTGTTCGACTTAAATGCAAATTCCACTGCATTGTGTGGAAGTGCCCAGAAGATACATTTTTTCACGGACCAACTGCATAGTTACGGAGTTCTCACGGAGATGCTACAGATTTCCGCATTGGTCGACTGAAACGATACGTCATTCTCCCGTTTAAAAGAGCAACGCTGATTGGCGGCATATTTCTGACACAAAGAGTCAGAGGAGTGAGGGAAGGCAGCGAATGATATACCCTTGCAACTTTTCCAGAAAAAGGGGCCGTACCGTTGTCACTCTTGGAGTGGGAACACATAACGAGAGCAAGTGCGCTCGTACGAGTATGCAAAGAGCGAGGAGCAAAGTCTCTCCTCATTACTTCACTGGGACAGCACATCTGTCGTTAGTGAATCGGAGTGACACTCCATGAGTCGCTCACGATTAAGCGCTGTTCACTGTGTTGGCCAACACGCTTCTTGCGCAGTGTGAACATGGACAGAGTACAAGTTAAACGCCTGGAAGCGTGTGTTGAGTGGCATCGTGGTGGACTGGTTATCTGACCGGTGTACCACACCGATAGTTAGACTACGGGCGGGTAGGAGTCCTTGACTTCATGGAGGTGTAGGGAGAGTTTGATTGGCGAAGGTCAATCCAGATAGAAACAGATAGTTGTGTTATTTGTCAGCATCAGCGCTGCAGGCAGCAGTCGTCGCAGGTCACAGTATTGTGCTCTACAGCGTAGCGAGCACCATCTGTCTTCTTCCCTAACAGTACACTCCACTACATTTATCGCATGACAGCCTTGACCGTACCTAGAAAAGTTATTCAAGTTGTGTAGGCATGGCTCTCAGCCATTCTGCGAAGTAAATAACATTCTTAAAGAACAGGGAGCAACGAACCTTTCCATACCTTGTAAAATAGTAGCATTCCTATCCATAAGATGCAATCTATCTTTCTGAAAAGAACCCGAAAATTTAGTATTATTTTATAAGGAAAAGTTTAATTGATTTCTCAGAATTTTTTTGTAATAAATAATATTTTTCGTTTGTTTAATGTTTCTCTTACACTTACTAGCAATACTCCCGTAACCAAGCTTTTCACTAGTTACGTAAGAATATACAGAATATTTTTGTGTCTTTTCCTTAAAGCGGATGACTCCAGAAGATATTTGTTGCTGAATGTTTTTCAAGCAGTGCCTGTTGGTACATTAGGAGCGTCTGTCTGACTTCTACAGTAGTATGAGGTGGAAATTCTTTTTGGCAAGAGCCAAAGGGTGCATGTTGGATCAAACCATTATGCAACTTGACAAAATAAAACCCACTCACTCACAACGCTTTGTTTGACATTTCGTTATCTTACGTCTTCCAGTTCTGTAGCACTGTCTGAAGTTATGCAACCAGCCACTGCTTGCCGTGATATCAGAGTACTATATGTCGCTCGCAATTCGTTGTGCGCAACGTAGTAGGTCACTATCATGCACATACTGTAAATCCTATAGAGCTTCCTGGAAATGCGCAAATACCAAATATCAAAACTTTCTTTTCTTTTTTTTCAACGAATGCGCCTTGTCGTCACTTGAATATCTATTATTTTTCTTATGCACTACACAGTCGTATTCTTGTACACTTATTCGAAATCTGTTCACAATTCTTTTTTAGTATGCTCCGAATGATCTTAAATGTATGTCATTAAATTTAGTATGCGGTCTTTGCACAAAGATAGTGTTACTACGTCTCACTGCAAACGGAATTTGCGGCTCCCTGTCCGACAGGGATGATGAACTTCATAGCTCGACACCTGTTTCAGTATCACTTTCACTTGTGAAGTACGTATCACAATTAGTGTAGTCATACACTAGTATGCGGTCTTTGCACAAAGATAGTCTGTTACTACGTCTCACTGCAGACGGAATTTGCGGCTCCCTGTCCGACAGGGATGATGAACTTCATGGCTCGACACCTGTTTCAGTATCACTTTCACTTGTGAAGTACGTATCACAATTAGTGTAGTCATACACTAGTATGCGGTCTTTGCACAAAGATAGTCTGTTACTACGTCTCACTGCAGACGGAATTTGCGGCTCCCTGTCCGACAGGGATAATGAACTTCATGGCTCGACACCTGTTTCAGTATCACTTTCACTTGTGAAGCACGTATCACAATTAGTGTAGGCATACACTAGTATGCGGTCTTTGCACAAAGATAGTCTGTTACTACGTCTCACTGCAGACGGAATTTGCGGCTCCCTGTCCGACAGGGATGATGAACTTCATGGCTCGACACCTGTTTCAGTATCACTTTCACTTGTGAAGCACGTATCACAATTAGTGTAGTCATACACTAGTATGCGGTCTTTGCACAAAGATAGTCTGTTACTACGTCTCACTGCATACGGAATTTGCGGCTCCCTGTCCGACAGGGATGATGAACTTCATGGCTCGACACCTGTTTCAGTATCACTTTCACTTGTGAAGTACGTATCACAATTAGTGTAGTCATACACTTGGTCAGCACAGTCGAGCGTCCCCCCCCCCCCCCCCCACGGGGCTCACCACTCTTTGGTGAGTACATGCTCAGGTACCACACTTCGCCTTTGCTGCCCTACTTCCCTTTCCATGCTGCATGTGTCTCCTCCTGTCACTCTATTCCCCTCGCCTGGGGACGAGTCACATACTTTTTTTCGGGAAACCGAAGCTCCTGGTAAAACTGTCCTGTCCAACCATGTTTCTTTCCCTATCCTCCTTTTTCTTACCGTTCCTCCGCTTTGGCGGTTGAGGTCTCCATTTTTCCTTTTGTTCTTCTTTATCTCTGTGCGTTCCTGAAGGTGGGCCCACTCGTGAGCGTCCATCTTCTTCCCCTCACTGTATCAACTGCAAAGACGATCATGTTGCTTCCTCCCGTAACTCCCCAATCTACCTCAATAAGAGAGCCCTGCAGGAGATCTGGGTGAGGGAAAAGGTTGCTACTCACAATTCTCGAAAGTATTGTCTAGCCATAAATCTCGGACACCACTCTCTGGCAATTATAGTTCAGTCCTCGCTACACCTTGACCTATGGACGACATAGCTAAGCAGACTTTCGACCTCTTGTTTAGTGCCACGGTTGTGTAATGGTCCATCTCCAATGTCACACCCTCATCTTCAACTGCTATAGATGCACACCATACCAACAAACGTTTGCTTGCGCTAGCGAACGCAAACAGTCTTCCTCTTCTCCACCTCGGCGTTTTTCTTCGATAGTGTCGCCATGCGATACTCTCACCTGGCCTACCTCTGTTTCCCTGAGATGCATAACCAACAGCCAATCCTCTGGATAACCGAAGGCGAATACCGACACCTCTGTCCAACTAATGGACTAGGATATTCCATCCTCTGAATCTGGTTCTTGTTTGTGGTCGATTTCTGGCACTCAGCATTCACTGCCCCTTGTTTGACCCATCCCTACTTATCATCAGATTGGTTGTTCTTCAATGGAACATTCGGGGCGTTAGATCCAATAGGGCTGAGTTTCAGCTGATCTTGCGGTCATACTGTCCAGTTGTTTTCTGCCTCCAGGAAACGAAATTACGCCCTCACGATCGCTTTGACATCTCACACTTCACTTCAGTCCGTTTTGATCTTCCCCATTAGGTGGAAACTCTGGCTCATGAGGTAACCACATTGATCATTCGAGACGATGTCTATTTCACACAATTGTCTTGCACACCCAGGTTCAAGCTGTTGCTGCTCGTCCTTCTCTTCCTATTTTCACATTCTCTATTTGCAACGTCTATTCACCCTCGTGTTCAGCTGTCACCAGGGCTGACATCTCGCAACATGTTGCTCAATTTCGTCTTCCCTTTTTGCTGCTCGGCGACTTCAGTACCCACCATCCCCTTTGGTGCTCTCCACACCCTTGTCTGACAGGCTCTCTCCCAGCATATATCTTCATCCAGCTAAATGTAATCTGTTTGAACACGTGTACACTTACATTTCTTCCCGGTTCCACTCACTCGTTTTCCCACTGGGACCTTCCGATCTGTACAGCTCAGCTTCCTCGTCGCCTCAAGGGGTCCGTTCTCTCCATCACACACTCGAGTGACCATTTCCCCTGTGTCATTTGTTTGCTAACGCCTATGCCATCTGTACACCCAACCAACTGTCAGCTTTTTCGAAGCTGACTGGGTGCTCTACTCCTGACTGACCATTTTGAATGAATACCATTTCCGCAGCATAGATGACCAGGAAGATTACCTTAAAAACGCTAACCTTACTGCTTCGGAATTTTCCATACCTCGCACTTCTTCCTTACCGCGACGAGCCCCCATCCCCTGGTGGACTGACGCATGTCGTAACGCGATCCGCGCGGATAAGAGCTCTTCTCATTTTTAAAAGTCATCACACGATTGCGAACTGTATCGTTTACAAATAGCTACGTGCTCAGTGTCGCCACATTTTCAGGGATAGCAAAAAAGCTAGTTGGCTTTAAAAGCTCTTATAACAGTTTTACTCTCTCTTCTGTTGATTGTGGTAATCACCGTCGCCTTTCAGCAAGTGCTGTTCATTCCCCATTTCTTGTTCTGACAGTACTGAACAATGGCATTGTAGACCCTCCTGAAATTTCCAAAACCTTCGACCGATATTCTGCAGACATTTAGAATTCCACTCTCTACCATCCTGCCTTCCTCCCTCTAGAACGGGCGGCGAAGGCAAGCACAATATATTTGTCCTTCAAGAATCGTGTATGTTACAGTACTGCTTTTACTATCAGGGAGCTTAAACATGCACTCTCTTCATCCCAATCATTCGCATCAGGACCGAACGGCGTTCATATTCTGATATTGCAACACCTGTCCCCTTTAGGCCTACGTTTTCTCCTCCATATATATAACCGCGCTTGGGACAGATGGCATATTTACAAGTGGCCGGCATGAGGCCATTGTCATTCCCATACCTAAGACTATTACGGACAAACACCTTCCTTCCAGGTACCGCCCAGTTTTCCTCACCACTAGCGTGTGCAATGTGATAGAACGTTTGATTAATGGTCAGCTGGAATGGTGGCTTCAGTGTCGGAATCTCCTCACTGACGCCCAATGTGGATTCAGTAGATGCAGTTGCAGCTTGTCAACTCATATTAAAAACAAATTTTTGCGGAAGTGCCAAACTGTGGCCGTATTTTTCGACTTGGAGAAGGCGTAAGACAACAATCTGCGAGTGAGGATTCTGGGTCGCCTGCCACATTTTACCTGGAAATCTTTGAAACACTGTGTTTTTAAGGATAATGTGTGCTCGACTCTATCGGACACTTTCGTTCAAGAGGAAGGGCGGCTTCAGGGTTCTGTGCTCAGTGTCGTCTTATTTGCTGTAGCCATTAACCGTATTATGGATTGTCTCCCGCCAGATATCTCAGACTCTGTTTTCATGGATGACTTTGTGATCCATTGCAAGTTATCAACCAACGTGTCTACTTGAGTGGCGTCTTCAGCGATGTCCTGATCATCTTTGATCGTGGAGCATCAACAATGGGTTCTGCTTTTCCGCTGACAAGACTGTTTGTGTGAATTTCGGGCGGCGCCAGTCTGTACATCACGGCCCATTCCTTCTTCCGTTCGTTGACACAACGAAATTCTTAGATCTCACATTTGATAGGAAACTGTTCGTCTTCCTACGTCTCTTGCGTCGCATCTCGTTGTACTCGCTCCTGCAGTGTTCTACTTGTTTTATGAGGTACCTCGCGGGGAGCGTATCGAACCATCCTCATTCGTTTATGCCGGTTACCTGTCGCTTCGAAACTGAGTTATGGATGTATCGTATATTCATCTACACTTCTGCCAATCTTACATCGTCTTATCACCATCCACCATTGCGGGATACCTGGTGCCTTCTACACTAGTCCTGTTGAGTCTTTATGCTACCGGCGGGATGTTCTGCTCAGCTGTTACGTGAGCCGTCTATGCCTGGCCACTTGTCCTATTTTTCCTTTTTTTTTTTGAAGATTCACGCCTGTCTTCTCTGTTGCCTCCCTGAGTTCGATTTAGTTTGTTGCTTTGAAGCCTTTGCTTTAAGCTCCCTGCGATCCTCCCCATAAGTGCCATCTCTTCACCACTCTGGCTTTGTATTGAGGTACGTGTTTCGGACTCCATTCGCTTTCATAGCACACTCTTCCTGGCCTGGTGATTCCCAGCGATTTTCTCTCTCTTCGTCTACACCGACGGTTCCAAGACCTATCATGGTGTCAGGCGTGCATCTGTACTTGGCGATGAACCTATTTAATACTGGCTTCTTGACAAGTGCTCAATGTTTTACCGTTGAGCTCTATGCCATTTATGAGGTCGCCCATTCCTTCCAGCAACAAGGGCTTCCAAATTTTGCCACCTACTCAGATATTCTCCGTGCTCTTCAGAACCTTCGCACACTGTGCACAGTCCACCCTTTAGCACAATGGATTCAAGAATGCCCCCCACTCGCTTACTGTGGAAGGAGTCAGTGAGGTTTTCTTGTGGGTTCCTGGTCTGGTCGGCATGCCAGGGAAAGATGCTTGTCCAAAGACTGCAGCTCTCCTGTCCTGGCCTGCTAGTCATTCTGTTCCCATGGATGACCTTCGTGTCTTTGTCTGACGGCACGTCGTATCACTTTAGAGTGAAAAATGGTCTTCTCTAGAGGGGAACCACCCCTGGGACATCAAACCTCTCGCAATGGTATAATCGGCATCTTCTCAGCCTCATTCTAGCATGTCTGCATATTTAATCACCGCCATGTATTAAGTGGCGACCCTGTCCCGCTCTGTGCCTACTGCTCTCAACCCTCGACGGTGCACTGCTTTCTGATCCGGTGCTCATTTTTTAACTGTTTACGTTTACGTCTGTATTTGCCGTCCACTTTGTCACATGCTTTAGCGGATGCCACGTGTTCTGCGGATCGCGTCTTACTTTTTATTCGCTGCAGCGGCACGGCGAAGCAAATGTCATACCCACGGGGGGGACGTCCTTGTCCTTAGCTACCTCTCTTTTACATTTGCTTTCTGCCTCTTTCGTCTAAGGTTTTCCTTTGGTATTTGTTTTTTCTGACATTATGATGCGGGTGCTTAAGACATGAGCAGTTTTACGCCTTAAAGCGCCAACCAACAACAAAGTAACAGTCATGTGTATACGACACCACGCATCCCACTGACTGATCTTGCAGAAATGCTAATATCTCACTCTGGAAATTCAGTGGGTTCCTTTCTGACGGAATGCCAACTTCAGCAAGAACTGTTGTTGTAGATATTATGCATTGTTTGCTTTGTTTGTCGTTGCCATTGCTCTTTTTATCAACAATTTTAGCACTGTAGCACTGTTGCGAGTTGCTCGTCGACTAATCGATAAATCAGTTCAACTACATGCTGTAGGGGAAAGGCGGGGCAAGATGGTGAAGCTAACTTTAAACCCTTACAAAAGGGTCAAAAATGAACAAATTCAATTACGTTTGATTATCATTTGTTTACTTAACCATTGAATTACAATAGCATGCAAAGAAACCTGCGAACGTGCTACATTTAGTTAGAAATATCTCGATTTGAAACATAAACTGCCAAATCCCCGTCTTGCCCCATATGCGGGGTAAGATGGGGAACTAGCATGAATTCATCTCTAAAGCTTAAATAAGGACTGGAATAACGAAATCATGTGACGATAGGGTTTCGAAACATGGTTCTGCGACTTGTAGAATCAGGTATTACGTTTTATTTAGGCCTCTTACTTTCACATACTACACAAGTGTGGACAGCTTCGTCATCATCACTCTCTATCCCTACACAAATGTCGTGGACCCAGCGTGCGCAGCTAGTACACCGTATCCAGCCTCCTTCAGAGAAGTCATAGCAGTATAAAGATTCTTCACTCTCTTCCTCGTTGTCATTCGACCTCAGTTTATTATCCCTTTAGCATGAAGGGGTGGCTAACACGTTAGTAACGTTCGTCACTTTTTCGTTGTCATTATGTTCTTTTGGTGGTATCCCAGGTTTTATAAAGGTCTTTGAGAAGAGTTTTCGTTTACATGCAGCGTGTTTGGGGACACATTTCGTTTAATTTCTTCAGATAGTTCACTCCTATAAGGGGATTCGGTTAAAACAACGGGTTTTCCACGCCTGTTAGATAGTTTCCTTTTGGCTTTTTTATCCACCTTTGGAATAGCTAACACCATTTCAGGGTTGGTAATCTGAAAGTTAGACAAAACAGAGGCTTTATCGTCAGGTGTTCAGGTGTTTTACGTCTTGACAACATCTCTGGTATTTGGTCTTCCGTTTCCGTAACTTTAGATGTGTGAGCTTGATGAATGTCTGTAGTTGAACAGGGAAGGTAATCACTTTCTTGAAACGCATTTCTATTTATAGGCCAAATGCCTGTTTTCCGAAACCCGTTCACTGCTGTGGACATAGTAGCTGAATGAACGAATAAACTTGCGATCTGATGCAGCGTAACAACTTCTGCAGAATGGGTGCGAAACCACGATCTTACTCCATCTTCGTAAAATTTACTGAGAGGTTTCATAAATGTCACGTCCAATGGTTGAAGACGGTGTGAGCAGTGTGATGGCAAACTCAGCAAGGCTACCCCATTTTTGCGGTCCACATCTATCAGTTCTAAATTCTTGGTGTGCGTTTTGTGGCCGTCCAATATGAGAAGTATTGGTGTTTCCTTTGAAGCTCCAGTAAATGCAATAAACTTCTTAAACCAAGTAAAAAATAATTCTTTCGTCATCTAACCAGTTTCTTGGACTTCTGCCCAAGCACCAGGGGGCAAGCCAGTCTCAAACGCTTGCTGCATTCGATTTCTAGGATAAATTAACATAGGTGGTACGTAAAACCCCGACGCTGAAACACAGATTTATGCAGTCACAGTCTGGCCTCTTTCTGCTGAAGTAACTGCTCCCACCTGTCTGCGCCCTTTCAAAGCAACCACCCTTATGTGACCTTTTGGAATGACTGTTAAACGAGTTCATCGCAATTGAGGATTGTGTCTCCCATAAACTTGAATGTGTCTAATTGACGAACAGATCTACAAACCGATCTGCAGCAACTCGATTAAACCCAATTGCTCGTTCGATTGATGTGGCCTCTGGTTTTCGTATTGTTAAGGTAGGATTTCGTGCAAGAAACCCATTTAACCAATCTCTTCAAGCAGATTTGGTTGCAGTATTAAATGGATGTTTCATGTTGTTTCGTTCAGCTAGCTGAAAAGCAAGTTCACAAAGTGTTTTAAGTGTTATGCCAAAATACTGTTCTTCCAGCTGTGTTAAGTAGTCTTTAAGTTCTGCCTCTTGTTCTGGGGTAAACACACTAGTGACTGGTCTAACATTTTCACAAGTGTATATCCAGGACTAGCACGTTTCTTTGCCACATATCGTTCAATCGTTGTCTGTGGCACGTTGAACTGTCGAGCAGCCCTGAAAGAACCCATATGACTTTCTATAACAGCATTTACAGCGCCTTCCCTTGACTCCAAAGACCAATCTTGCCTAGACGTTTGTCGCCGATACTTGCGAACTATCTGAAATAAAACACGTGGAACATACTATTGAGTCAGATCAGTCCTGGTTATCTATATTATATAGTAAATACCATATTTCCAATAGTCAGTCGTTAAAGCATAGCAACAATACTGACTTTGCAAGTTTTGTGTATTTTTATTCAGCATATAGCCTAAGGCATACTTTCTAATGAATTAGGAAACGTGGGAATAACCAATAACATTCTATTTACAATTGTATTCAACGTATAATGTACGTGTTCAAAACCCTCAGCGAGGTAAACACATGAGACGGTAAGAACTTAATGGGGAAGTTACCCATCTTGCCCCACCCCTTCTTGCCCCCCTACCATGCTGTCAGGGTATGTTACGCCTACATGAACAATAATTAGTGAACATTGACTACTGCACGGCTGTTTACTGTTATTAAAACGTACTATTCAGTGTTATATATAAAGTCTGGACAAATGTCCACGAAACACATGTTTTAGGACCTCGAAAGGTGTGAAACATTGCAAATCAGTATAACAATTGTACGTGCCTTGCAAAGCTCACAGAAACCGCCACGAAACTAACGTTCAGCTATGTCAACACACTGGGACCTGTTTATTGGTGATGTTGACGTAGCTATCCACAGATGGCAGCACTCTAACTGTAGCTTATAGCCCTTCCCTGTCTTACCCCACCTCCCCGTCTTGCCCCGTCTTGCGCTACTCACAATTGGATACCTCCAGTCCCGTCCCTTGTTGCCATTAGCAACCAATATTGTGGTTGCATTATAGGTAAGAGGTGGGGCGTCGAACGCCATAAACATGATTGGCCTTTGGCGACCTCACACCCACGCGGTTCCTTGTGATGGCCTCCGCGGAGTATGAAAGGCTTCTTGTGTACACGACGTGCTGGGGGTGTGTGGCAGGGGGACAGCGGGGATCAGCGAAGAGCCTGCTGGTCTCGTGACAGTGGAGGTCCCTGGCGGAGGACAAGCGCCGTAATCAGCTTGTGCGCCGCAGCTGCCGCCGCCCCCGGGCCCGCTCACACCAGAGCGGGGGTCGCTTATTACGAGGCAGGTCGGCGCGTCTCCTGACCAGACGTTCGCCTCGCCAGGCGCAGGCAAGCGCCGTTTATTGCAGCAAATTGATCAATTTGCATCGCGACGCTTCGTCGCGAGCGGTGAACGGGGCACGCCTTCCGCAGCCCAGCAATAAAGGAGCATGACTCTTAAGCTTTGTTGAGTGCCCCATTACGTTTACAGGTGTAAGTAATAAATGGCTCAATCATTAGGCTGCAATAACTGGCCAAACGTCTCATTTAGATGTGCGGTAATAAGGCATTAGTGTTCAGTATAGCAGTTCGTTATAGCTACTTTCTATCTCTCCTCAACATGGCTAACTTTATGTGCTCCTCTGTCTTCAGACCTTCTTTTAAATTCTGGGTGGGTGCATTTTCCTCTAAACGTAACAATTTCAGTAAAACCGGTACCAGAGGCTGTATCCATAACTCCTCTTAAACATTCACCAATGTGGTTAACTACTCGCATGAGAATTGTTATTTTCGAATTATTAGTGACTGTAATTGATTTCTTGGGAGTTAAACTGTAATGTATCATTTTCTGGTCGCAGCTGTGAGCCATTTCATTTGGCTGTTTTTCGTGCTGAAACAGGTATCCTGAGAGGCAATCCAGAGGCAACGGTCTGATCTTCCCCTAATCCTTGTGAACGGGCTGATTCGCAGGCATAAGAGGCTGGCTTAAGGCCGTGTGGTCTTCCCCGCGCGAGTCTCTCACCCAGTGCAAAGTCCCAATCCACTGGCAGAAAGCGAAGGTGATTCATGTGTATAAGAAGGGCCAAAGGACGACCCGCAAAATTACAGACCAATACTCCTGCCTTTGGTTTTCTGCAGAATCCGTGAACATATTCTCAGGTCGAATATAATAAATTTTCTTGAGACCGAGAAGCTTATGTCCACGAATCAGCGTGGTTCTAGAAACCACCGCACGTGCAAAACTCAGCTTAGATATAAACTGCGAACAATGGAGAAGGGCAACAGAAAGATTACTTATTTCTAGATTTCCGGAAAGCGTTTAACACAGTGCCCATTGCAGGCTGTTACGAAGGTACGAACATATGCAGTAAGTCCACAGGTACGTGAGTGTCTCGAACACTTCGTAAGTAATAGATCCCAGTATGTTGTCTTCGATGGCGAGTATTTATCACAGATAAGGTTATCGTCAAGAGTGGCCCAGGGAAGTGTGATGAGACCGCTATTATTCTCTATAAAGATACATTATTTCACTGACATGGTGGCCAGCAATCTGCGGTCTTTGGCTAATAATGCTATGATGTACGGTAAGGTGACGAAGTTGAGTTTTCTTACTCATCCGCCTTAACGTTCATTCTTCTACATTTAGTGTTAGCTGCCATTCGTCGCACGAACTCTAAATTTTGTCTAAGTCATCTTGTATCTACCAACAGCCACTCAGAGTTTAGAGTTCGTGTGACGAATGGCAGCTAGCACTAAATTTAGAACATAAACGTTAAAGCGGATGAGTAGGTAAAACAAACCTGTAATGTTCGGATACAGCATTAGCCGCATGCTGTTTGACACAGTCATGTGGCTCAAATATTTGGACGTAATGTTGCAAAGAGATATGAAATGGAACGAGTACATGACGAGTGTGGTATGAAAGATGAACGGTCGATTTCTGTTGATTGGGGAATTCTAGGAACGTGAGGTCCAACTGTAAAGGAGACCGCATGTAGGCCGCTAGCCTGACCTATTCTTGACTATTGCTCGAGAATTTGTGATCTTCACGAGATGATTTTAAAGGAAAACATCGAAGCAATTCAGAGGCGGGCTGCTAGATTTGTTACTGGTAGGTTCGAAAAACATGCAAGTGCTATGGAGATTCTTCCGTAACTCATATGGCAATCTGTTAAGGAAAGGCGACATTGTTTTCGAGGAACACTATTGAGAAAATACAGAGAACCGGCATTTGAGGCTGAGTGCAGAATGGTTCTGTTGCCTCCAACATAGGTTGCGCCTAAGGACGACAGAGATAAGATACAAGAAATTTGGAGTCATACGGAGGCGTATAGAGAGTCGTTTTCCTCTCGTTCTATTTGCCATTGGAACTGGGAAGGGAATTACTAGTATCGGTTCCGGGTATCCTCCGCTACGCATCGTCAGGTGGATTCCGGAGTGTCGATGTGGATTTAGATGTAGAAGCAGCCTTTTGAAATTACTGTATGTTGGTTAGCGTGAGTGGTAAACAGCGGATGAAATGGTCAATATGGGTCTACTGAGACTGACTGGCCGAAAGACATGAAATACGGGCAGCGGTTTCGAACTCGTGAATCTGAAGCGTCAGGGGCGGCCCTGAGAGGGTTTAGGTGGCGAGTCCAGGTGCGGGTATGACTGACCTTGTGTCTCAAACACTTTTTAAAGAAGTATGAAATTCATGATCCTTTGCCATCAACGAACTTATTTTTCAAACACGAAAAGACTACAAGACTCGGAAGAGTGTTTCACTGTGCGCACTTAGAGACCCATTTATTCCTCTTACAGTTTCCCAGGCGGTTGTCGCCTTTTAGTGATGGTGCAAGTGCTTGGGAGGAACAGATATTTTGCTTAAGAATGCAGTGAAAGCTTACGCACTACATACCTTTTGTTGATTCATTTAGCTTTCTATTTTGTTCAACATCCCATCGCTGAACTTCTGTAATTAGTGTACAATTAATTCGATACTGTAATGAAGTGTAATATCTGTAATATGTACAATATGAGTAAATGATGTTTTGTCTTTCTCATATAATCTCTTTGTTTATCTTTGAGGTTGAATAAGTTTGTTTAAATAATATTTTTCTAGAAATGTCAGTATTTGCAAATGTTCTGTTTTATTTAATATGTTTGGTTGCTGTTATGTAAACTGCTGACCTCCACTTAGGGTTCTTAGTTATTTTGTATGTAAAAGGTGGTGTGGTTCCCCTCGGGAACGGAACTGTGTAGCGTGCGCAAAATGTGGTTGGCATGGATAGAAAGGTAGAACAAAGAGTAAGTCGGGGACGAGGTACCAAACTATCAACTACTAATGTAAAGGATGTGTAATGTGCTGGTTCCGAGAGAGGCTATTCCTGACGCTTTTCCAGTGCCTCGGATGGATGGATAAAGAACTGGAACTATACTGAAATTGGTATCTATCATCGCCACCAAGAAATGACAGAGTTCAGCAATTCTACGTGGTATTCCACTTACCAGCATGCAATCGCCACCACATTGCGCAATCACTGCAATGGAACACTACAGTAATGTACAGTGAAGGATCAGCTCATAGGATGTTATAATGTACCCACGTATAAGCTAAAATTTGACTGAACTTTTGTACCTACCGGGATTTATCCTCAATCACATATCCACTTAGGGTCCCTCCCACGCTAAAGTGTTTACCGAGTGTCCTTCATTGAAGGCATATTAAAATTAATATGGCGTTAGAGTGTACTAAAACTAATATTGTTTCTTGAAAGGATCTTACAAATATCTCAAATTTGTGTTTCACTGCAATAAAAGTTCAGAACTGCTGAGAGTTTTATGTTCATGCTTGCTAAGTACTTGTTTCTTCTTGTGTATTGAAAGTGTGTGTAGTTTTCTCTGCTACAGTGGTCAAGATTAAGGGCCCTCCTCCATTGAAAGTAGTTCAAATGCCCAAAGTTACTTAATTACAGAAAGTTTTAATTAATCGTCTATTCAAGTCAAATCTGTACAATATTGGATTCCTCTTGTGTATTGAAAGTCCATATTAATAATGCAAGAGGATCCACAGTTTATCCTTTGTGCTCACGATAAATAACAATTAATAGAAAGACCACTATCTTAGTAAACAGTAACTTCTTTTTTCAAAATTCAGTGAGAAATTGTTTGTTAGCGAAATACATTTAACATTCATTCTACATAGAAAACTATTTAGCTGAGAGAACTTAACCTATGACCAGTTCACAATAATGCAGTGAACTACATTTACAATGTTGCTATGGATCAATTAGCGCCTCCTCTTTTTCTCCTGCTTTGAACCTAGCCATAGTGCTGTTCCTCTTCTTGCGGTGCATGGTTACTGTGAGAAAATAAGCTTCAGAGTAGGTAATAACAAAACCTGAAAGACAGCTGGCTCTTTTGTTCGTCTTACAGAAGTGGAGTTGTCATTTCACCCCCTCTTCGACATCATCTACGTATATACTCCGGCAGCGACCAAGCGGTGTGTGACGGAGGGCACAATTCGCGCCAAAGTCATATTCCTCTCTCCCCCCCCCCCCCCCTCCGCCCTCTCTGTTCCACTCGCTGATAACGCGAGGGAAAAACGACTGTCCGAAAAACTCAGTACGAGCTCTGATTTCCCTCATCTTTGAATGGTGATCATTGTGCCATTTGAAACCCGTTGGTAATAATATATGCTCTACATCCTCGGCAAAGATAGGATTTCGGAATTTAGTGAGCAGCACTTTCCGTTAAGCGCGTCGTGTATCTGGAAGTGTATCCAACTTCAAACTTTCTATGAGATTTGTAACGCTCTCGCGGTGGCTAAATGTGCCAGTCACGAATCTTGCCGATCTTCTTTGGACCTTCTCAATCTCTTGAATGAGACCCAACTGCTAAGGGTCCCATACAGACGAACAATACTCTACGACTGGACGAACTAACGTATTGTAAGCAATTTGCTTTGCTGAAGGACTGTATCGCCTCAGGATTCTACCTATAAACCACAATCTAGAGTTCGCCTTCCCCGTTACTAGTGTAATCTGACCATTCCATTTGAGATCACTTCGAATAGTCACACCCAGATGCTTGACTGATGTTACCGCTTCCAAAGACTGGGAATTTATTTTCTACTCGCACATTAATAGAGATTTTCGCCTTGTTATATGCAGTAGTTTACGCCTACCAATATTGAGAGATAACTGCCAGGTATTACACCAGGCATTTATTTTCTGCAAATCTTCATTGATCTGATCACCGCTTTTATATGATACTACTTTCCTGTACACTACAGCATCACCGGCAGACAGTCTAAGGCCGCTGTCAGTACTATCAACCAGATCGTTTACGTAAATCGTAAAAAGCAGTGGACCTATTACGCTGGCCTGGGTCACAACTGAAGTTACGCTTGTTTCTGTTGAAGTCATCCCATTGAGGATGGCATACCGCTCTCTGTCTGTTAGAAAACTCTCTATCCAACCGCATATGTCATCGGATAAACCTTAAGCGCTTACTTTCTGGAGCAAGCGACAGTGCGGAACTGAGTCGAACGCCGTTCGAAAGTCGAGAAATATGGCATCAATCTGGGAGACGGTAACTAGAGCCTGTTGTACACCACTCATAAAGAGGGCCAGTCGTGTCTTGCATGACCGCTGTTTCCTAAAACCGTGCTGGTGTCCAAAGATGAGCTTCTCAGAGTCTTGAAAGGTCATTACGTCTGATCACAAAATATGTTCTATGACCCTACAACAAACTGATGTCTGTGAAATTGGCCGGTAGCTACTGCTCTCGGTCACCACATAATAACAGGGCCCGACTAAACTTATTTTGGAGTAGTTTGTTGGCCACTTCACCGACTCACCTTAGGTCCACCCAAACAGATTTTGATTAGCCATCAGTCCCTCAAGGAACTCTAATCTAGAGGAAACTAAGGACTGATGAACCAGCTCGAAGACAATGGGACTAATTACCACGTAGTTCAGTCCTTTGAAACCAACAATCATCATCATATCATCACACGTATCATACAAGCCACACCACAAATGTCACATCCAGTACCTCGTAGCTAATCTCGCGCACTTCACGACACTAAACAGCTTCTGACTGGGACCAACGATGAAAAATAGCTCCGACTACAGGTGGAAGGACTGTTAAAAAAAAAAAAAAAAAAAAAAAAAAAACACAAGATTCGGAGTTGGGATGAACATTGAGGATGAAAGCACAGAAACGATAAAATTCGCTGATGCCATTGATCTCAACTTTGAAATATAGAAAAATCTTGATCGAACACTTGTTTATTAAGCGTTACGCATTTCAAAATTTTATCATCAGACTGAGCTGCGGAATAAGGTGTACAAAAAAATTTACGATCGCAAATATATACCTACTAAAATAAATATACATCTTAGTGATCCATGAACAGAACTATCAGTTAATATCGTACTCACATTTATGTCAAACTGTAGTAAGAAAGTCACGAAAGTGAGTACACAGACTGGATATAATAGCGATCTCATCTCATATAGGCATATTTTACAATGCCGTTGTCTACTCGAAGAAAGTCAGTGCCAAACTAAATGTGGCGATGAAGCTCTCTAAGAAGTAAATGAAGGCTGGTAGGTGGAGCTAGCATTGACCTTAGAATGATGTCAAAGAGTAACTTTACAAAGAACAATTCATTGCAATGAACTACATTCAGAACGTCGTGAACCACTTGACCATGATACATTTACGTTGCCCGTGCTGTCCTGACCTGTTTCAGTACAGAGCGTTGTCGACTGTGGCCCTGGCCAACACTTTTCTCTATATCTCTCAGCCACTGAAGTCATCTGATCAAGGGTTGCCGAGAGATTGATTAAGTCTGGGACAGCCAAATCTGGCACCTCTGGATGCTAAATTTCGGAACCTGTATATCCCCAAATAATGGACAAATTTAATCAAATATTCTTTCAAATACACCTGTAACACTTATTACGTTTCGATGTTGTGCACTAAAGTGGAATGAACTGGTTTCCTATATTTAACTTTGTGTGAATCTGTATTCTGATCCTGAACAAAGCAAGTCGTGTGAATATGGAAACGCCTTCTAATAAACCTGCCAAGTCGATCTCAAATTTTACAGCTCTATTGCAAATAAATTTTTCCGAAACTACACTCCTGGAAATTGAAATAATAACACCGTGAATTCATTGTCCCAGGAAGGGGAAACTTTATTGACACACTCCTGGGGTCAGATACATCACATGATCACACTGACAGAACCACAGGCACATAGACACAGGCAACAGAGCATGCACAATGTCGGCACTAGTACAGTGTATATCCACCTTTCGCAGCAATGCAGACTGCTATTCTCCCATGGAGACGATCGTAGAGATGCTGGATGTAGTGTTGTGGAACGGCTTGCCATGCCATTTCCACCTGGCGCCTCAGTTGGACCAGCGTTCGTGCTGGACGTGCAGACCGCGTGAGACGACGCTTCATCCAGTCCCAAACATGCTCAATGGGGGACAGATCCGGAGATCTTGCTGGCCAGGGTAGTTGACTTACACCTTCTAGAGCACGTTGGGTGGCACGGGATACATGCGGACGTGCATTGTCCTGTTGGAACAGCAAGTTCCCTTGCCGGTCTAGGAATGGTAGAATGATGGGTTCGATTACGGTTTGGATGTACCGTGCACTATTCAGTGTTCCCTCGACGATCACCAGAGGTGTACGGCCAGTGTAGGAGATCGCTCCCCACACCATGATGCCGGGTGTTGGCCCTATGTGCCTCGGACGTATGCAGTCCTGATTGTGGCGCTCACCTGCACGGCGCCAAACACGCATACGACCATCATTGGCACCAAGGCAGAAGCGACTCTCATCGCTGAAGACGACACGTCTCCATTCGTCCCTCCATTCACGCCTGTCGCGACACCACTGGAGGCGGGCTGCACGATGTTGGGGCGTGAGCGGAAGACGGCCTAACGGTGTGCGGGACCGTAGCCCAGCTTCATGGAGACGGTTGCGAATGGTCCTCGCCGATACCCCAGGAGCAACAGGGTCCCTAATTTGCTGGGAAGTGGCGGTGCGGTCCCCTACGGCACTGCGTAGGATCCTACGGTCTTGGCGTTCATCTGTGCGTCGCTGCGGTCCGGTGCCAGGTCGACGGGCACGTGCACCTTCCGCCGACCACTGGCGACAACATCGATGTACTGTGGAGACCTCACGCCCCACGTGTTGAGCAATTCGGCGGTACGTCCACCCGGCCTCCCGCATGCCCACTATACGCCCTCGCTCAAAGTTCGTCAACTGCACATACGGTTCACGTCCACGCTGTCGCGGCATGCTACCAGTGTTAAAGACTGCGATGGAGCTCCGTATGCCACGGCAAACTGGCTGACACTGACGACGGCGGTGCACAAATGCTGTGCAGCTAGCGCCATTCGACGGCCAACACCGCGGTTCCTGGTGTGTCCGCTGTGCCGTGCGTGTGATCATTGCTTGTACAGCCCTCTCGCAGTGTCCGGAGAAAGTATAGTGGGTCTGACACACCGGTGTCACTGTGTTCTTTTTTCCATTTCCAGGAGTGTAATTAGAAAACGTAAAGCTGTATGCTAAATAAACTATGCTGCGAAATTCTGTATCGTGCAGTGCAGTAACAGTGCTTGACCTCACAGTGAGTGACTTGCAGTTCACACAAAGCTAACAGAATAAAAGCTCTACATAAAATTAGAATTCCAATTTGAAAGAAAAGATATCCAAAATTGTTCTGTGAAAATGCCCTGTAAATTTAGTATACAGACTGACTAAATAAATTTCCAAACATTATGTGATACACACGCAAATGTAATACTGCACTGTAAGCATACGACTGTCTGACGAAGAAATGAAACTGAACGGAACTTTGCTGAAGCTGAACTTGATAATAACTTTGAATGCAATGCTTCACTGTGAATGATTAAACTGTATTCTGTCTATATTAAACTGTCCGTAACATGTTTTAATGGTTTGCTCGTAGCAACTGAAATTCGGTACTACTGGAATGTGATGAATATTAAAATACAGCGCAGCAGAAAACCGGCTAAACAAAGAAAAGCCTTGTGCAGTGCAATGCAAGGACGCGCAGCTATTCTAAGCTTCCCCGAATGACTGTGTTCCGCTCAGTGCAATACGGCGACACACAATTGCAAAGTGAGACTTTGTGTGGAGATAGTGGAAGAAATTGAACTGATTGAATTTACCAAATAATGAGAAAGAGACTGGTGAGATACGATACTGCAAAATTCTAACGCTTTAACAATCACAACCATCTTTACAAAAATCACTTCTTATTAACAAATATATTACTCTGCCATGAAATTAGTTACTGAAATGGTAAAGGAATGGTACTTAAATAACTCTGAATGCAAACTGCGTGAACAGGTAAACTTACTTGATCACCTCTCGACAATCCAACTTACTCGAACCAATAAACAAAAACCCTATAACTTAGGTTTTTCCTAAAACTTAAATCTGAATGTTACTAACAACGACAGTGCTACTGACAACCAAAGATCACATTGCCTGTACTCAGAGCCTCTGTGGCATAGTGTACCAGCTACTGAAGGCTGCTACTTGAGAAATACGCAGTGTATAGATACGAAGTATAATTAAAGCTGCCTCTTACAAAAATTACGATCGGGACGTTTGGGTACACTACATAAATGACTTAGTAAATGGTAGGATTATCGGTAGTATTGTCACCACTGGTAGGGAAAGAATCATAATTATATGAGTGTATGAGAGAAACTGGGAGCGGAGCACTTCTCTTTGTTTTTTGTTTCTTTCTTTGTTTGGTTTGCACGCAGTTAGAACAAAACGTCGTTCGGTGTAATAAATCAGGTATTTGAAATCGTTACAAAATAAAAAATGCATTTTATATGTTTTAGAAGTTAGTTGATCGTTTTACTTCTGCACTTTTATGTAACAAAGCGATTACATTTGATGTGAGAACAGTTTAAATGCAAAGATATAAACTATATATATATATATATATATATATATATATATATATATATATATATATATATTATTACCATTCTTCATCATGATCAAAAGCAAGAAATTCTTATTATTAATAATAAGTCCGAAAGTTATTTACGAATAACAAAAACATTTTATACAAGCTCGACGAAGTACTGAAGCGATTTTAAAAAGTTTTTGTTTTGAGTTTTTTTATTTTATCTCTTTGGAGAAAACTGCGTGTTATAGCGCTATATGGTAAATCTGTATTGGTTAGGTTTTAATTTCACTAAATATACCTGTGTTCCACGTTATGAATCAACAATTTATCAAATAAAACCTGAAGTAAACATTGAGAATTTCAGTTTTGCTGTACGTACTGTTTACGTTGAAGTAGGTAAGGAACAGGAGGATAAATATGTAGAACAAAAATTTTCCGTAAGTAACATAGTCATTTATGTATCCTTACTCAGATTCTAGTTGATTTATTGCTTCCAGGTTCTAGGGGACTGTAGTAAGACACTGATCTCATACCAAAACAAAGCGATGGAAATGAGGTAACGCCTGATAGCAATGCAACACACCTAACGTACAATTATAATCATAAGTTATCAAGGCTACTAGGAAAAATTCCGCCCACTTCTGATAGTCTATTATAGTCTATAGTAGTTTTACGATCTAAGTATAATACATTCAATAAAAACAGAGCTGATATGACTTTCGTTGAACATCAAAGTGGACTGGCGGAACACTTAAAACCCTTGAAAAGCACTTTAAGAGCATTAAACACTCGAAACAACACTTAAAAATCTCTGGAAAGGACAGAATATACTTGGACAATCAAAAACAAATCACCATATTCTTTCACTAAAACTGGAAAAGGACCTGTCCTGGGATAGTAATTTGTTGATGAAAAGAAAGGTGGGTATGGAGGAGATAGTATTGTGGTGATGACGACTGAGTACTAGTAAGAGATGGTGACGAGACAGTCGTGGCTGTGTGGGACAAGGAGAGTGGGTAGCTGTTATGGCGACCTGTAGATCTCAGAAGAAAAGGGAGCAGAGGTATGAGAGGGAAGAGGAAAAGGAGGAGTTGTGGTAAGGGGATATAATCCTTGTGGGGGGGGGGGAGGGGGGGGGCGAGTATGAGGTTGGGTGGATTCTGATGTGGTAGGATGGATATAGTTGGGATGGAGTTCGTGGGTGAGGTAGGGAGGCAGTTGAAATATCTTAGGGAGAGGACGTGGAGGGTGTGCAGGTGGAGGATTGGTGGGATATGTAGACAGAAGAGCGGCAGCACTGGAAAGGAGAAGGGACGCAGTATGATTGTCGGACACAAGATGACGGAAGGTGTTCGTTATCCAAATGTGTTCAGTGTGAGAGAGGAGCAGTGGAAATATAATGGGTTGATAAAGGAACCTTGTGAGGGAGGTAAGCGGAAAGCATGGCTTTCGAGGATCTGGTGGGACTTACAGTACTTGGAAGGGGCGGATATGCATGCAACATTTGCATAGCAAGGAAAGGGTCGGATTAGGGATTTCTACTTGTGAAGGACAGTGGAGGGTTGTAGCCGCACTGTTCGGCCAGTTAGTAGTTTTAGTAATTTTATTCTATTTTGGGACTTCCGTTGGATAGTTAGTAGGTGAGGTTTCAACGTTAGCTGCTGGTTAAAGGTTTGTCCACTGTACTTTAGTGTGTTAGTTAGGTGGATGGGACGGTCATAAAAGGAGAGGTAGAAGTTAAGGAGACGGAAAGTGCTGGAGGTGTTTCCTATAATTACTGCCTGGATTTTGGAGGGAAGAGACCGGAACCTCGGGGCGCTCCTGAAGTGGGGTGGAAACTGCGGGAAATGGTGTTGTTAAGAATGATACAGAGCGATTGGAGAGGAAGTAAGCAATAAAACAGACATAGTCCATTGGAAGTACGTAAGTCTGGAGTTCGAAAAGGGGATTGCAATACAACATGTCGTTACTATACTCTTGGTGTTGAAATTTTAATGGTCAACAATGTGATAGACAACGTAGGAGAAAAAGCGTGGTAGGAGCGTACATAATTTTGGTACAGTCAGTGTATAGTTTGTACGAATTCTGCTACAGTGGCTGAGGGTATAGAATCCTGCGCTGCTGTCTAGGGTTTCCGCCGAGGAAAGCCAGCGTAAGGGGAGACGTGTGTCGACTGCAAGCCGGCGCACGGCCGGCTGGTCGCAGCTTCCATGTGGCGGCGCGTCTGGAGTGCCGTGGGAACTACTGCAGCTGGCGGCCAGAAAGGCGAGAGCCGCGTCGTCGCGGCCACGGGCCGGGGATTTATTATCGCCGTAATGACACCTTGTATAGTCTGCGCTGTTAGCGACCGTGAGGTGTAAACCGTCCATTACACGAGCGCGCGTCTGATGGAGCCAATCTGAAATTCAGATTCTGAATTACACGACAGCGAGGAGAATGTTATTCCCTTCAGCAAGTCTCCGCTGGAACAGTATAAGGAAACGTTTCTCCAAGCAGGAGTACCGTAGGTAAAGCTCCGTGTAGGTGCGGCTTTGGACACACGTTCTTGTCGCTCCGAGACCGCGTACACTACTAGTCTCTGGGACGAGGTACTTCGACATTTCTCAATCAATTTAAGATGCGAGCAGAACAAATGAAAATTTTAAGGAGTATGTCGTAAACCAGCAGCTGTAAGATATTGTCAGTAGCTCATTACTGTTTACACTTAAACGAACATAAGGTCAATAAACTATTTTACGACAGTTTAAGATTCCATCGACTGGAGACTTCGACGTAATCGACAGCTTCTGTAAGTTTTTACTTAAAAGTGGACGAGAATGCTTCTCAAACTTAAGACTGAACTCGGGAGTTAACTATTTTATTCATTATTAGAAAGTAATTCGGATTTATTTTTATCTACTTTCAGAAGATATACATTTATTGGCCTCCCAAACAGTTCTATTTAATTCAATGTACACTCCTGGAAATGGAAAAAAGAACACATTGACACCGGTGTGTCATACCCACCATACTTGCTCCGGACACTGCGAGAGGGCTGTACAAGCAATGATCACACGCACGGCACAGCGGACACACCAGGAACCGCGGTGTTGGCCGTCGAATGGCGCTAGCTGCGCAGCATTTGTGCACCGCCGCCGTCAGTGTCAGCCAGTTTGCCGTGGCATACGGAGCTCCATCGCAGTCTCTAACACTGGTAGCATGCCGCGACAGCGTGGACGTGAACCGTATGTGCAGTTGACGGACTTTGAGCGAGGGCGTAAAGTGGGACTGCGGGAGGCCGGGTGGACGTACCGCCGAATTGCTCAACACTTGGGGCGTGAGGTCTCCACAGTACATCGATGTTGTCGCCAGTGGTCGGCGGAAGGTGCACGTGCCCGTCGACCTGGGACCGGACCGCAGCGACGCACGGATGCACGCCAAGACCGTAGGATCCTACGCAGTGCCGTAGGGGACCGCACCGCCACTTCCCAGCAAATTAGGGACACTGTTGCTCCTGGGGTGTCGGCGAGGACCATTCGGAACCCGTCTCCATGGAGCTGGGCTACAGTCCCGCACACCATTAGGCCGTCTTCCGCTCACGCCCCAACATCGTGCAGCCCGCCTCCAGTGGTGTCGCGACAGGCGTGAATGGAGGGACGAATGGAGACGTGTCGTCTTCAGCGATGAGAGTCGCTTCTGCCTTGGTGCCAATGATGGTCGTATGCGTGTTTGGCGCCGTGCAGGTGAACGCCACAATCAGGACTGCATACGACCGAGGCACACAGGGCCAACACCCGGCATCATGGTGTGGGGAGCGATCTCCTACACTGGCCGTACACCTCTGGTGATCGTCGAGGGGACACTGAATAGTGCACGGTACATCCAAACTTCCATCGAACCCATCGTTCTACCATTCCTAGACCGGCAAGGGAACTTGCTGTTCCAACAGGACAATGCACGTCCGCATGTGTCCCGTGCCACCCAACGTGCTCTAGAAGGTGTAAGTCAACTACCCTGGCCAGCAAGATCTCCGGATCTGTCCCCCATTGAGCATGTTTGGGACTGGATGAAGCGTCGTCTCACGCGGTCTGCACGTCCAGCACGAATGCTGGTCCAACTGAGGCGCAAGGTGGAAATGGCATGACAAGCCGTTCCACAGGACTTCATCCAGCATCTCTACGATCGTCTCCATGGGAGAATATCAGCTTGCATTGCTGCGAAAGGTGGATATACACTGTACTAGTGCCGACATTGTGCATACTCTGTTGCCTGTGTCTATGTGCCTGTGGTTCTGTCAGTGTGATCATGTGATGTATCTGACGCCCAGGAATGTGTCAATAAAGTTTCCCCTTCCTGGGACAATGAATTCACGGTGTTCTTATTTCAATTTCCAGGAGTGTTTCATTTTAAGAGTTCTATACATCAGTCGGTAAAAACGGAATCCTTACAGGTCACTTTGTTGTCTGTCTGTCTGGCAGTCCTACTTACTCTCTCAGGAACAGGTAGACGTGGCAAGTTGAAATCTATGTCGCTTACTAAGATATACAGTCCTTGGCGGTGTACAAAATTTTAGCTTTTAAGTCAATATAATGAAAAGATACGGCCATTTGTGTCACAGGTTTTCATACTCGATAACATAGTCATCATAATCTATGACCTAGAATCACGAAATTTGGCAATAAGCAAGGTTTTACAGTACAAATAAAGGAAAAAATCCGAAAATTGTTGATTTGCAATTATCTCACACTAAAATATTATGTTCATTTGTAATCCGACTGTCTCTCTGTGTTTACATTTGTTTAGACTTATTCTGTTGAACTTTATGTCACATACTAAGGGCCATATTCCCTTGGCACTGCAGTAAATGTAATAAGTCATTGCAAATCGAAAGATACCGCCATTTATACCCCATACACTACTGCTCGCAAACTGACTCGTTACAACCTATAGGGTACTTCTCGTTGACCTAGAATCATGAGCAAGAAGCAATGTTTCATATTACAAGCAAAGAAAAATAAATCTGAACATTATTGACTTGTAACTATGTCACACAAAAATATTTCTTTGTCCTTTGTTATACGACTTCAAACTCAAAATTACATCCTCAAAAACCTTGGAATTCCTGGGACCGATTTCTTCCCATTATCAAATGTCAATAACAGACAAAAATTGACGAGTTTCTCGTGTCCTGGGATGGATGAGTTATCTACATACATAATAATACGTAATGAGATTTTCACTCTGCAGCGGAGTGTGCGCTGATATGAAATTTCTTGGCAGATTAAAACAGTGTGCCCGACCGAGACTTGAACTCGGGACATTTGCCTTTCGCGGGCAGTGCTCTGCCATCTTAGCTACCGAAGCACGACTCACGCTCGGTTCTCACAGCTTTACTTCTTTCAATATCTCGTCTCCTACCTTACAAACTTTACAGACGCTCTCCTGCGAACATTGCAGAACTAGCACTCCTGAAAGAATGGATACTGTGGAGACATGGCTTGCAGCGTATTGTGCGCTGGTCCCGAGTTCGAGTCTCGGTCGGGCACACAGTTTTAATCTGCCAGGAAGTTTCATACATAATAATGTTTGTACCGAATCCCAGGTGCACCTGAACTACTCCCACCTTGCTAAGTTTGGTATTGTTATTTTAATCTCCTATGTTCCCTTGTCTTTTAATTTATACATTTTTATTTTGACGACTTAAATTTAAATCTTCCTTTTTTCACACTGTTTCATTGACGTAGTATGTTTAGCGTCCACAAATAACAACTCCTTGTCCACCCCGCCCCCTTCGGTACACAAGTAATTTCTTATAATAACAACCGTTATTACATGTGAACTTCCGTAAAATGTAGTATATAACATGACACAGCTCAACAGAGTTAATAGGGCTTACGTATTACTACACTTCGCTGTTTACTACTTGTTTCAAGATATCGAGCTCTGAACATTGTCCAAACGAACAAATTTATTATCAGATAGCTTTATGTCATTTCTTGTTATGTCAGTCTGTTTGCTTACCAAACCCACGTTTGTATGCCAGTCGTGTATTGCTATGAAATACTTAAATCGTAGATCAGATGTTATAAATGAACTGAATCGTAATAAACTGAGCAGTCTCAAAACACGAAAAAAGATGGAAAAGGGAAATAAATATGAGTTGGAGAGTAACGTAAGAAAAATAAATTGGTTTACAATTACAGTAATGCTGCCCACGTTCTCTCAGTGTGTGCTCTTTTACTAGTTCTGAAGAAAGATCTGTCATTATTAAAGTGAAATACGTCGACCATCTCAGATTTTTTCTGGATTGGGAAGGTCTGGAACGCTATTCGCTCACCCTCGCGATACCAAATTACAAGCAGCGCAACTGGCAGGCAGCCCGCGCAAGGGTTGCATCGCAATGGGAGACAAACGACATTTGCTTATAGTACTTGAGACGAATGTGAAAAATCGGTACTGTTAGAAAGTGCTACGTTCCATTATCAGGAAGAAATACAAATTTTTAACGGAAAGAGATACGGTGTAGAATGCTTTTGGAACACCTTGAAGAAGAAAAAAAATCGCTTCCTATGCAGATTTAAATACGCAGGTATTAGCTGCACAAAAACTGTCCAATTCCTCTGGCAATGATTCATTGATAGAGGATCCTATCGATAAATTTTACTGATTCGGTATCTATTCAGTCACAGCACAGCACAAAATTGAAAAAAAAAATCATTTTAAAACCTCAAAAGAATCGTGATACACATGCTAACTAACTATAGTCTGATAACATAGTTTCAATCTTTCAGTCATGATTTCAAAAATGTGATTTGTCGTAGTAATCACTCCAATTTTCTTCGGGAAAAACTGAGATATTGTACTGTCGAACACTAGAATTTTTAACGAGATGATATAGGCTATACTAATGTACTAAGTCGACAAGATTCAGCACAACCAGGAAAACCTCCGAGGACGACCAACGTAGCTTTGGACGAAACATTAGGGATGAAGAGTTCCATGGACCACGGCCATACAACCCGGAAGAATTCTCGGCAGCTGAAACATCCGGTCGTGAAAGCCTTCACTGCATGATCTCTCAAAAAAAGAATAAATAAATAAATAAAGTTTTATGGAACTCATTGTTTTACAAGCCTCTTGTTTGAATCATACTAAACAAATAGAACGCAAAACGTTGTGCCAAATAATTAACATGTTTTTGGAAGAAGAGGAAATTTTGATCACAAGGGAACAATCATGAAGACAGTTCAATAGGGTTTAATTTCAGGTCTACTCTTATTCCTTATTCAAGAAAATGCACACAAATCATTAAATCAATCATGTTCAGTTGTAGGCTTGTGTGAGTAGAATGGACATGAACGATGAGAAGTTAAAAAGACGACTTCTCTATGGAGAATATAATCTAGCAAAATAGTAATTTCAAAAATGTTGTTCTATTTAGAATATGAGTAGATGCAATACAGTACTGCAGTACTTTTAAACGATGTGTTGTGCACAGTAAAAGCAGTCCTTGATTAAAATTTGCTTCCTTATATCATTACTTTTATTGTTGACTGAATGACTGGAGTGAATTGTAATTGTCTTTTTGTTTGTTTGTTGTGAAATCCAGCATTTGGAGAAGTTTACGTTAATTGCAGTGTGTGCTACTAGAGAGGAGTGAAAGTCAGTTTTCTACTATGTCTTTAACAATATCGTACTTTTGTGAAAAGTACACTATCATACGTTTCTGAACAGGTCTTGAAGAAAGAAAATGGGTTACTGAATAAAAAATGTTGTTTGGTACTTAACAAAGATGTACTACTGTTCATGTCATTGTAACGAAAAAACTTTCAAGAAACACAGTCATGCTGGTTAGCTTCCCCATGGTAGCTAAACAAGATTTGATTGATAAATTTTTTATTTTCTTCTAAAAGGAAAGTTATTTGGGGAAATCGAGATAAATGGCAACTTTCTATATATGGATTAACTTCTATTTATCACTCACAAAGCAAAAATGATTCTTTTTGCAGATGGTGCAGGTGTTATGATAAATTCCATGAGAGAGAAAGCAACAGAAGAAATTACTATAAAGTTTTTTAAAGAATATATAAGTGGCTTTCTGAAAATGAGCCCTTCCTTAGTTTTGAGGAAATACACAGTATTCAGTTACGTAGAACAGATAGTAATACCAAAAACTAATGAACGAGGGTCAGTAAATGTAAAATTTTCTAAATCCTTGGATGTACATATAGATAAAAACTTGAAATGGAGTAAGACATCTTACTGATCCGCTCAAATAATTAAGTTCAGTTACTTTTGATCTTCTATAATTGCTAATCTTGGAAAAAATGAATCATCCTCATTACATATCCTGCATATTACCACTGAATTATGTATTATGCAATAATATTCTACAGAAACTCATAATTTAGAAATAAAATATTGACTGAAGAAAGGCGAGCGATAATAATAATATATGGTGTTCAAACGTTGTTTTATAGATAACTCTTCAAGTTGTTAGACGTTTCAACTGCAGCTTCAAAAATATATTTTCGCTAATGAATTCATCATAGATAATCTGCAACAAATTTAAAATAATAGTGGTGACCATACTTACAACAAACGAAGAGAGCGGACCATAGTATTCTTCATTAAAGCAATGAGTAGCTTAGAATGGAATTGAGTAAGTGCCAACAAATTGTTTTTTTGATTTGCTCAGATTACAAAAAATGTGACCGGTAGTGTGCTTTAAATGTAATATAAAAGTATTTCTTCCGGAGGACATAGACAAACTTTTATATAAAACTAATAGCTAGTAAAAACTGCTTTAATATGCATTTGTGTGTGAAATCTTATGGGACTTAACTGCTAAGGTCGTCAGTCCGTAAGCTTTCACACTATTTATCCTAAATTATCCTAAGGAAAAAAACACACACCCATGCCCCAAACTGCTTTAACTGTAGCTGCATAATAAGATGGAAAAATATTCATTTATGTTAAATTAAGACCAGTATGCTATTTACGAAATTATAGAAGTCCAGCAAGTAGACATAACTTAACATAATCTGGTATACTTATCAGGTAAATAGGATCGACACCTTAACATCCAATTTTTTTTAAAATTATCTGTGGAAAATGTAACTTACATAATTCTTCCAGATATTTCATGGTGCCTCTCTACCTGTACCCTCTACCCAGATCTCATCTACTGTCATCGGTCTAAACGTCAGAGCCATTCGAATGTTCTCGTGTTTTGGTCCTTGCGGTAGAACGCTCGTTTGCTTTTCTTGGTGCTTAGTCATAATGTGCCAATCTCGTCAACACTTCTTTTTGCAGTCAATTTACTATAACCAATTGTGTACGCTTTGAGGTATGATGCTGCCATGATCAACCAAGTCTGTGGTTAGACCTTTCTCAGAGTCCGAATGACGACGACTAGTTGCAATTGCACGTCCTCTTGGCATGCTTTGTTGCGATCTCTTCTTGAAAAGTTAACAGTTACATCATACCCAGTAAGCATCACGTACTCGCACCATTCTTCATAAGGGAGAATGGCTTTCTCTGTAGTGGTAATAAGCTCACATAACGAGTAAATTGTAATTGACGTATTCCACAGGGACTGAATTATTGGACTACGGCTTTGGTAGTATTTGTCAACGTGTAACAATTTTCTGTTCCCGTGAGTGAGTTGTATGTGAGTCAGGAGGAAAGGTAAATGCTTTGAGGGGTGAAAGTGTTGGTGATTCTGGACAAGAAAGTTTCAAATGAGCAGATGCCCTTTTCTTAACGGCATCCGACATACAGCTGTTTGAAAATCAAGGGCGTCATAGCATATCTGTCTTCACGAACTCTCACATGCGAGTTCAACTAAAGCGACACTAGGCTACGTAGTGTTTTGTTTACAGACCATTTCAGTGCTTACTTCATTAGCGCATGGGGGCGCTCGTATTTTATATGCGTGTGCTCCAGTAAAGGCAACACAGCAACTGTCGACAAGAGCTGCAAAATACATTGCAGTTGACGGTCGACTGTTTAAACATCTTTTGTGAGGAAATGTACACGGTTAAACAAAACATTAGAGCATAATTTTTCAGGCACTATCACCTGCATCTATCCTGTTCCCCATTGTTTTTATTAGTCTCCTTGTAAACCGTTAAGAACACAACACATATTCTTACGATTGTTTTTTTGTTCAGTATCACTGACGCAATCATCCGTGAAAACTGGTACCTTTCTTCCTGATTCCGTCTATGCAGGGTGAAGAGAAATTCGCGCACTCGGGCTTCGCACCGAGACTCCTCACACGGCAGAGATAAAAATACTTCTCTCACAAAATTTCGTCTGGCGAGTACATCCGGCAGAAAAAGGACATTAAAGAGTGGCAATCTGGCAACACTATAACCACAAGTACGGTAAGTATCCCTGCTAGGAAAGGTTAACCGTGCAGTTCAGTTGGTGTACTGGATAGAGTTTTGGTTTAGCATGCAGGAGGTCGAGGGTTCGATCCTTGGTTGGGGTGAAGTTTTTTTATTTGGTAATTTCATTCAGACATTTCACACTATAATGTGTACACATGGACATTGTAGTCTGTCACGGGCTCGTTACTCCGCTCGCAACTAGTCCCTGCCTGGTGGACAGCGCATACAGTACACTCACGCCGTCTGTCCTGAGCACTGTTCCACCTAGCGCGCATTACCACTCAGACATATGAAGGGCTTATTTTTTTCAGCGCTCTTTTAAGTTTAGGACTCTGCATCTCAGAATGGACAAAAATAGACTTGAAGCACTACTAAAATAAGCCCTTCATATATTGTTCTGCATGATTCATCCCGACACCACTATAAGTGCAATGTTCGGTTTTGAATTACTCTGTTTCTCTAACGGTAATAGACGTGATGTTTCTTCAACCCCATCGACAGAATAATAATAATAATAATAAACCCCGTGGAGGCCCGGGAAAAGAATAGGCCTGCGGTATGTTCTGCCAGTCGTAAAAGGCCTCGAAAAGAACAAACCACTAATAGGGCTAACCCCCCTTTTAGTGTGATTAGTTGGTTCAGGACAGAACTAAAGAAGCCTAGGACAAGCTCCGTCATGGTCGGGGACAACGTTTGAACCCTGTGCCCGCCCACAATGGAAACGACACTGCTAGCCAACTGGAAAATGATTTAAACCGAAATAGAGGTGTTTTGCAGGATATGCTTCCTGCAACCACTCTAGAAGGAAAACAAAGACAGATGATGAGATGATAATATGAAGTTAATCTACACCTCATGTTCTGTTATTACCAAGCAACACACCTAGGAACGAACACAACTGGATACAGATCACAAGTATACACAAAATTTATTATCAGATACCCAGAATTAAAATTTTTAACAGAACAACGACTAGCTGATCAGATCCGTTTAGTAATTAAAAATAACAGAACTATTAAACGTCAAACAACAAGTAGAACAAATACTGGAACAAAATAATGTGCAATCAGAAGATCAAGAAAATACAGTAATTGACTCTAACACCCCAGAGCAGACAAAGAAAGAACAACACGCATCAATTAAACAATCAGAGGAAAACGAAATCTTAAGACAGCCACCAGAACAAGCACAAATAGAACTCGAAGTAACACACACGTTAGATATAGAAGAAAAATTTCAGCTGACATATTTTGAATAGAAAGACACAAATACAGACATTAGCCCATTATTGCATTGACCGCCAAATAACCCACAAGTCGAAACTACAATAAAAACTATCTACACAATCATACACAACAAAATAAATGAAAACACAAACATGGAAGAGTTACAACTACTGGTTTAAATAGGAGCACTCACTACACTAAATATACACATTAGGCAGAGATCAGAACAAACCAACACACAGAAGAAACCCACAAAACCAGCATGGCAACACAGGCTACAGATCAGAATAGAAAAACTGAGAAAAAGACATCAGACAGCTAACACAATTTATAAGAAATGAAATGTCAGAAAAAACTAAAAAGGTTAGGTAAAATCTCACAACAAGAAGCGATGAGCAATTATATGAAAAGAAGCAGAAGTTACAAGCATTGGCGAAACGACTTAGAAGATACAAAAAGTGAAAATAGAAGGAAACAAAACCAAACATTCAACACAAACCTAAAGAAAATTTACCAGACAATAGATGACATACACATTAAAATAGACCATCCACCAAACATAACAGACATGGAACGCTTCTGGAGCAACATATGGTCAAACCCGGTACAACATAACAGGCATGCACAGTGGATACAAGCAGAAACAGATACATACAAGATGATACCACAAATGCCTGAAGTGATCATTTTGCAACATGAAGTCACCCGAGCAATTAATTCTACTCGCAATTGAAAGCCCCTGGAAAAGATAAAATAGCAAATTTCTGGCTAAAGATGTTCACCTCAACACATTCATTTCTAACTAAATTATTTAACAGTTACATTGCAGACCCATACACATTCCCTGATACACTTACATATGGAATAGCTTATCTGAAACCTAAAGATCAAGCAGACACAGCAAACCCAGCTAAATATCGCCCTATAACAGGTCTACCAACTATATACAAAATATTAACTTCAGTCATTACACAGAAAATAATGACACATACAACACAGAACAAAATTATAAATGAAGAACAAAAAGGGTGTTTCAAAGGAGCACGAGGATGTAAAGAGCAACTGATAATAGATGCAGAGGTGACATATCAAGCTAAAACTAAGCAAAGGTCGCTACACTAAGCATACATTCATTACCAAAAAGCTTTTGATAGTGTACCCCACTCGTGGTTACTACAAATATTGGAAATATACAAAGTAGATCCTAAATTGATACAGTTCCTAAACATAGTAATGAAAAATTGGAAAACCACACTTAATATCCAAAGAAATTCAAATAATATCACATCACAGCCAATACAGATTAAGCGTGTAATATACCAAGGAGACTCATTAAGTCCTTTCTGGTTCTGCCTTGCTCTGAACCCACTATCCAACATGCTAAATAATACAAATTATGGATACAATATTACTGGAACATACCCACACAAAATCACACATTTGCTATACATGGATGATCTAAAACTACTGGCAGCAACAAATCAACAACTCAACCAATTACTAAAGATAACAGAAGTATTCAGCAATGATATAAATACGGCTTTTGGAACAGACAAATGTAAGAAAAATAGCATAGTCAAGGGAAAACAAACTATACAAGAAAATTACATATTGGATAACCACAGTGACTACATAGAAGCGATGGAAAAAACACATGCCTATAAATGTCTAGTATACAGACAAAAATAGGAATAGATAATAGAAATATTAAAGAAAAACTAAAAGAAAAGTATAAACAAAGACTAACAAAAATACTGGAAACAGAATTGACAGCAAGAAACAAGACAAAAGCTATAAATACTTATGCTACACCAATATTGCCCTACTCATTTGGGGTAGTGAAATGTAGTAACACAGACCTAGAAGCACTCAATACACTTACACAATCACAATGCCACACATATAGAATACATCACATACATTCACCAACAGAAAGATTCACATTAAGCAGAAAGGAAGGAGGAAGGTGATTTATCGACATAAAAAAACCTACATTATGGACAGGTAGACAATTTAAGAAAATTATTTCTAGAGCGAGCAGAAACTAGCAAAATACACAAAGCAGTCACTCATATAAATACATCGGCTATACCACTGCAATTCCACAACCACTTCTACAACCCTTTAGATCACATAACATCAACAGATACGCGAGAAAGTAAATTGGAAAAACAAAACACTACAAGGCAAGCACCCGTATCATCTAACACAGCCACACATCGATCAAGACGCATCCAACACATGGCTAAGGAAAGGCAATATATACAGTGAAACGGAAGGATTCATGATTGCAATACAGGATCAAAGAATAAACACCAGATATTACAGCAAGCACATTATTAAAGATCCCAATACCACAACAGATAAATGCAGACTTTGCAAACAACAAATAGAAACAGTAGATCATGTCAAAAGCGGGTGTACTATACTAGCAAATACAGAATACCCCAGAAGACATGACAATGTAGCAAATACAATACATCAACAGCTCGCCTTACAACACAAACTTATACAACAACACTTTCCCACATACAAGTATGCACCACAAAATGTACTGGAGAATGATGAATACAAATTATACTGGAACAGAACCATTATAACGGATAAAACAACACCACATAACAAGCCTGACATCATACTCACCAATACAAAGAAGAAATTAACACAACTAATTTAAATATCCATACCCAATACAACAAATATACTAAAGAAAATAGGAGAAAAAAAATTGAAAAATACATGCAACTGGCTGAGGAAGTCAAGGACATGTGGCATCAGGATAAAGTTGACATTATACCAATTATACTATCAACTACAGGAGTCATACCACACAGTATCCACCAGTACATCAATGCAATACAGCTACATCCAAACTTATATACACTCCTGGAAATTGAAATAAGAACACCGTGAATTCATTGTCCCAGGAAGGGGAAACTTTATTGACACATTCCTGGGGTCAGATACATCACATGATCACACTGACAGAACCACAGGCACATAGACAAAGGCAACAGAGCATGCACAATGTCGGCACTAGTACAGTGTATATCCACCTTTCGCAGCAATGCAGGCTGCTATTCTCCCATGGAGACGATCGTAGAGATGCTGGATGAAGTCCTGTGGAACGGCTTGCCATGCCATTTCCACCTGGCGCCTCAGTTGGACCAGCCTTCGTGCTGGACGTGCAGACCGCGTCAGACGACGCTTCATCCAGTCCCAAACATGCTCAATGGGGGACAGATCCGGAGATCTTGCTGGCCAGGGTAGTTGACTTACACCTTCTAGAGCTCGTTGGGTGGCACGGGATACATGCGGACGTGCATTGTCCTGTTGGAACAGCAAGTTCCCTTGCCGGTCTAGGAATGGTAGAACGATGGGTTCGATGACGGTTTGGATGTACCATGCACTATTCAGTGTCCCCTCGACGATCACCAGAGGTGTACGGCCAGTGTAGGAGATCACTCCCCACACCATGATGCCGGGTGTTGGCCCTGTGTGCCTCGGACGTATGCAGTCCTGATTGTGGCGCTCACCTGCACGGCGCCAAACACGCATACGACCATCACTGGCACCAAGGCAGAAGCGACTCTCATCGCTGAAGACGACACGTCTCCATTCGTCCCTCCATTCACGCCTGTCGCGACACCACTGGAGGCGGGCTGCACGATGTTGGGGCGTGAGCGGAAGGCGGCCTAACGGTGTGCGGGACCGTAGCCCAGATTCATGGAGACGGTTGCGAATGGTCCTCGCCGATACCCCAGGAGCAACAGTGTCCCTAATTTGCTGGGAAGTGGCGGTGCGGTCCCCTACGGCACTGCGTAGGATCCTACGGTCTTGGCGTTCATCCGTACGTCGCTGCGGTCCGGTCCCAGGTCGACGGGCACGTGCACCTTCCGCCGACCACTGGCGACAACATTGATGTACTATGGAGACCTCACGCCCCACGTGTTGAGCAATTCGGCGGTACGTCCACCCGGCCTCCCACATGCCCACTATACGCCCTCGCTCAAAGTCCGTCAACTGCACATACGGTTCACGTCCACGCTGTCGCGGCATGCTACCAGTGTTAAAGACTGCGATGGAGCTCCGTATGCCACGGCAAACTGGCTGACACTGACGGCGGCGGTGCACAAATGCTGCGCAGCTAGCGCCATTCTACGGCCAACACCGCGGTTCCTGGTATGTCCGCTGTGCCGTACGTGTGGTCATTGCTTGTACAGCCCTCTCTCAGTGTCCGGAGCAAGTATGGTGGGTATGACACACCGGTGTCAATGTGTTCTTTTTTCCATTTCCAGGAGTGTATACAACTACGGAAATCCGTAATTTTTGATACATGTTCAATTACCCGAAAGTTCCTAAATGCAATATATCATATACCGTACAGTTAAAAGGAAGTCACGCTTGATTAAGGTCCGCGCCACTTTTCATTTTTGACCAGACATAACGTCTGAGAAAAGAAAGAAAGAGTAATAATAATAATAATAATGCATTGAGATATGACTAAACAGCATGTGGTTACCAGACTCAGTGCTGAAATGCATAATTAGTGGGACCATGGTGATAACACATACAAAGAGTAACCGAGTTTGGACACTATTTGCAAAGCATGTTGCTACTTCTACTTGTAACGTAAAGCAGTAACAAAACGTAATGGACTTGAACGAGGCAAGACTAGCAATTGGTAGTAATCTATGGGACAGTAGGAAGAGAGTACAAGGGAAACACGTTTCGTATCCAGTAGATGAAATGGTGCGAAAAATTCTCGTCCACGATGTGAAAAGGACTTCTTTCAAAGCCGACCAATCTTTCGTTTCTACGATTGTGGTATGTAAGTGCAAATCTTTTCTAGAGGACCCATTGCAATTGCTGTTAACGATTAAGATATCAGATGCCATACCTCCTGGACTACATTTACGAAATAAAAGGGATATGCCTCAAACTAGGATCGAACCATCGACCTCCTGCATGCCAATCCAAAACTCTAACAACGGCGCCAGAAGTACACCAAATCAGAACTGCGCAGACAGCGGTAGTTACCGACGTATTGTTACAGTGTTGCCAGATTGCCACCTTTTAACGTCCTTTTTCTGTCGGATGTACTGGTCAGATGAAATTTTGTGAGAGACATTTGTAATCGCTGGCGCGTAAGGAGTCGCGTTGCGAAGACTGAGTGTGCGAATTTCGTTTCACCCTGTATGTACAGAGCATTGTGAAAGTCATTTAAACAAGAGTGCCGTCGTATATTTATTCCGACATCAGTTCGACAATTTTTTTATATTGGTCATAATTCAAGAAAGCACTTTCGCTTATGGATGTGTTGTTACTCCCCCTAATTCAGGACAGGTTCCCCTGTCGAGACATCTCCGCCAGAGCTGAGACATAAAAGCACTACACCTGCGTATCTCTTTAACAGCATACCAGATGATGCTCTGTCAGGCTGACGCTAAAAGTAAGACAAACGTGCTTCTTTATAGGCGGCGAGTCAATAGAGTTAACCGAGGAAAATGAAATAAAAGTCTGTGACAAGCCCAAGTTCTCGGTACTACACAGCTCCTGGAAGCATTCAGTGGCCACGGAGACAGATGGTCGGTCATGCCGTATTCATTTCCATTGTCCATAGCCTCGGCCCATTAATTTCACGTGAATGCCTCTGTCCGTGCGATGTTCTCTCAGACCAACGGCGCTCTTAATTCAGCGAACACCGAGCGAGGATGCAGATTTTCTTTCAAAGAGACGCGCACCGCCGCCGGTTAAGCACGGCTAACGGTCGACAGTAGTGGGAAAAACAGGGCTGCAGTTTCTTCTTTTCCTTCTTGCGTTCACCACCGTATTTGCAGTTCCTCCAATATTATCTCATTTAGTGGAAGTAATCTTTATTTATGCATACAACAGGCTTCGACACTGAATTTGTAAAGCCTTTTCTACTGGACTCGCGAAAAATTTCCATTGCATACTACCTGTTAGAAAAATATATCTATTTATTAGTACCACCTCACTTATCTGATTGGAGTGAACTCTGTTTACCAAACTGACCTCCGAGGCAAAGTCACAACCGTCAGAAATAAGAGATATCGTTTATGACGATGATAAAACCTTCACTTTCTCCATACACGTACACGCATCAGAAATATGTTTTGGATCATCCCGGTTCCCAGAACTCCTAAAGATGGACTTTGACTGTGGATACTGTATCACAGACACAGTCCCTTTGACTGATCAGAGAAGTCACTAAAACCGCCCAAAGCTGTAAACAACCATGCATGAGCAGCGCCGATTACACGCAGGTGGTCCGAGAGCCGATCAGTTCTAGTGATTACACCATGAAGGAGGTACACGGCTCGTGTTGTCTGTAGATCTGCCATGCCTAAACGGTCAGCATCGCTGTTCGATCGCGTCCGAATTGTTACTTTGTGCCAGGAAGGTTTCTCAACAAGGGAAGTGTCCAGTCGTCTCGGAGTGAACCAAAGCCATGTTGTTCGGACATGGAGGAGACACAGAGAGACAGGAACTGTCGATGACATGCTTCGCTCTGGCCGCCAAAGGGCTGCTACTGCTGTGGATGACCGCTACGTACGGATTATGGCTTGGAGGAAACGTGACAGAAAAGAAACGAAGTTGAGTAATGCTGTGCAGCCACAGGACGCAAACGGTCTGCAATAGGCTGGGTGATGTGCAACGTCACTCCCGACGTCCATGGCAAGGTCCATCTTTGCAACCACGACACCATCCAACGCAGTAAAGATGGGCCCAACAACATGCCGAATGGATCGCTCAGGATTGGCATCACGTTCTCTTCACCGATGAGTGTCGAATTTGCCTTCAAGTAGACAATCGTCAGAGACGTATTTTGAGGCTACTAGGTCATGTTGAACGCCTTAGACACACCGTTCAGAGAGTGCAGCCAAGATGGAGGTTCCCTGATGTTTTTGGTGGCCGACGTACGCCGCTGGTGGTCATGAATGGTGCCGAAACGGCTGTACGATACTTGAATGCCATCCTCCAACAGATAGTGCAACCTTATCGGTAGCATATTGACGAGGCATTCGTCTTCACGGATGACAATTCCCGCCCCCATCGTGCACATCTTGTGAATCACTTCCTTCAGGATAACAACAACGCTCGACTAGAGTGGCCAGCATCTTCTCCAGACATGAACCATATCGAACATGCTTGGGATAGACTGAAAAGGGATGTTTATATACGAAGTGACCCACCAACCACTTTGAGGGATCTACGCCGAATCGCCGTTGAGGAATGGGACAATCTGGACCAACTGTGCCTTAATGAACTTGTAGATAGTATGCCACAACGAATAAGGCATGCATCTATGCAAGAAGACGTGCTACTGGGTATTAGAGATAGCGGTGTGTACAGCAATCTGGACCACCACCTCTGAAGGTCTCGCTGTATGATGGTACATCATGCAATGTGTGGTTTTTATGAGCAATTAAAAGATCGGAAATGATGCTTATGTTGATCTCTATTCCAATTTTCTATACAGGTCCCGGAACTCTCGGAACGGAAATGAACAAAACATTTTTGAATGTATGCAAACCTGGATGGTAATGCCGACGGCTCTGCAAAGCCGATGACAAACCACACGATAGAACGGATTACAGAACTTTACTGATGCAGCGAGAAAGTTACCATATTAAAAGGGAACAGGATCTTTGGTACCACAGAAAATAAAATTGTCGACGCTCTCACTAAAACTGCTGCCCACCATGGGACACAGATGAACGGCCACGTTCCACACAAAGACCTACTCCAAGACGTACGGAGGAAAATCAGTGCCGTATGGAAAAGTAAGTGGCACCTGTCATTTCAAATGAGAGGGAAGATATTATGTAGATACAGTTCACGACATCCGTGTACCGACCTGGCATTCCTCTGGGATGTACCATAGGAAGTTCCTAGTTACACTGTTTCGTCTCTACTTTATCCACGGAAGGTTCAGACAGCACCTACATCGTCTACAGCAGATTGACACACCCCTGTGTGATTGATATAACTAATCTGGGGCAGTAATTACTGATTTACGGACAGCGTGTGTGTGTGTGTGTGGGGGGGGGGGGGGGGGGGTGTAGATGATACTTACTGAAGTAAGAGGTTTAAACCATTATCGTCCTTCCTAAAATAAGTGATGCTGATTAGTATTTATAGAATATTGTTTATCAGGCCATAAAACAGCCCCGACCGTCGGGTGAAAATAGTAGTGCAAGCTAGGAAAATACGCTGATGGGAATTACAACTGACTTTTCGCGTAGGCAAATTCGATGTAAGCGAGATTTCCGGAAGTTGTTCGATTACATCCACGTCATTCATTTACAAGAATGAGTCACAGTCGTCGAACATCTACCGATTTCCATTCACGGACATTTAAGTGCTGAAGTAGGACACGCATGGTTCCAGTATTATGTGAGCTGTAGGGAGAAGATGGTTTCCTTATACCTTTGCAATCTAATAAAGCAATTTCATATTCTCCCGATTACGTTCAGTTGGTTTCGAGCCAGAAGATGCCGCAGGCTATTCCATTTGGTTCATTCTTGCCTCACGGAAGATATCCATGAGGTCGGTGCGGTATGGATTACAGTCCTGATAGATGAACTCATCGGCGAAATATACATTGTAGCCTCATCATTAGGCTGGATGATGCTGCCCTGTACTACATGGTCCTCACAATACCCTCCAGACCAGTGAGAGGCATTTCACATCCGGACTTGACCGGCCCAAAATATGGCTTGACCGAATGACCTGTATGCCTAAGGCATCTACATGTTCTTCCACGACCATTATTATGCGTTACACAAATCCAATACTCTTTGCTTCTTTGCTGAACAATACCGCACGTCACTGTTCCATATTATATTCCAGGCCTCCCCTTGCTCACATTCGTTGCAATTCGCGATGCTCGTTTTCTTTTCTTTCTGTTGTTCATAATTCGGGCATAAGGAAAGACTGATCTTGAGCGACGGTTGGGTATTTTTGGTCGACGCAGCTCTCCCAATTGCCCCGAAAAGGCATCGCACACTTGTGTTGTATTCTACTCGTGGTATCTACATGCCTTAGTTTATAGGTATTGGTAATTAATTGGCGTTGTTGACTCCGGCCGAGTACTGCGAGGTACATATTCACCGTTTAGAGATTAAATGTTCCAAATATGTCGCTGTGCTGGTTCGTGAGAAACAGCGTGCTGTATTGTGTTGTAAATACTAGGTGCTCGTTCACACATAGAGCACCCTGTCCTTCCAGCCCACACACCAGTGCTGCGACATCAACAATCCGACGCCTTGGGTTCGCTGTCATCGATTATTCTCCATACGGTCCCGACTTGGAGGAACAGATTTTCATCTGCTTCCAGGAATTAAAGAACACCTTCGAGGACTTCACTTTGATAGTGACGAAGAGCTGCAAGCAGAGATGAAGGTGATACAGTCACGTCACGAATCTTGAGTGAGAAAATAAGGTCCTCTACAGAAACACAAGTACCGATACGGACAGTGCGACGACGTCTAGACCACCATGTCCAGTCAGCACAGCGGCCTTTGTTGAGACCTCCGGTGCCGCTGGAACACTAAATTAGCACGGAAGTTAAATCGTACTAATATGCGCGTTACTTCATATTATTAGCAAAACACACAGACACATATCAATTGTTTCTGCTAGGAAATTCATCAGTGGAGTAGGAGTTGGCCACCTATAAATTCTTTAGGCTCCTCTTACAGTGAACATTATTGGTATAAATTTTTTTACTACTGCTGGCTAGTTATTGAAAATCTGTGTTTCTGAATAATGGACACTTGTTAGGAGCACAGTAAGTGACCTTAAATCTTTGTGAAGATTATTCTTATTTATAGTGTTGGTTCCATGAATTGAGCTGTTGGTTTGAATATATATATATATATATATATATATATATATATATATATATATATATATATATATATATATATATATTAATAACTAATTTCGTTATGGGGTAAATGTTTTGGGAAGCAAAAGTTAATATCACTAGTTTCCTAAAGAGGCATCTGCAGTATGTACTTGAGTTCACATCACAAATAATTTTATTACTCATTCTTGCGCCCAAAAAACTTTAGCTTAGCTTGTTGAGTTACCCCAAAACATAATCCCGTATGATGTTATGGGATGAGAGTTTGCATGTTATATCAGCTTCCCATTTGTATATGCTCTATGTCTGACAACACTTGCATCGCAAATATAGATCTGTTTAGGTACTTCAGCAATTCTATAGTGTCTTCCTCCCAGTTGAATTTATTATCAAGATGTAATCCCAAGAATGTAACACTGTCCACTTCATCTATCTGTTTGTGATCATGTTTTAGGCATCTACTGGAGGGAGACTTCTTACAAGTTCTAAATTGCATGTAGTGCCTTTTTACAAAGATTAGTGACAAGCAATTGTGTAGGAACCATTTATTAATGTCCGTGAAAAGTTCATTAACCGGTATTTCTAAAACTACACTTGATTTGCTATTTATTGCAATGTTTGTATCATCTGCAAACAGGAGAAATTTGGCGTCTGCTAATATTACTAATGAAAGGTCGTTGATACACTCATTAAAAACAAAGGGCCCTAAGATGGAACATTGGTGGACACCAGATGTTATTGCTTCGCAGTTATATAATGCCTGATAGCCTAATTCATGCCTCATTCCTAATGATACGCTTTCTTTTTCTGTTAGCGATATAGCAATTGAACCATTTTGCAGTACTTTTTGTTACGCCGTAATATTCTAATTTTCTTAAGAGGATATTGTGATTTACACAGTCAAATGCTTACACAGTCAAATACCTTTGACAGATCACAGAATATACCCATAGCCTGTAATTCACTGTTTGAAGAATTATGTACATTTTCATTGCGTATATAGATCGCCTTCTCAGTATCAAAATCCCTTAGATATCCGAACTGAGACTTGCACGATATGCTATTTGTTGTCAGGTGGTTAAGAAGCAGACTGTATATTACATTTTCTAAAAGGTTTGAGAATGCTGGCAAAAGTGAAACTGGACGGAAATTTGACCGCATTTCTTTATTTGTTTCCTTAAACAAATGCTTGACTTCAACACATTTCAACCATCCGGAAAACGTTCCACTGATAAAAGACTGTTTAAACAGGTAGCTCAATATTTTACTATTCTCATAAGCACGATCTTTAACTAACTCTGTCGATATTTTATCAGAACCGTTTCATCATAGCCATTAGAGAGTGAGAGAAAAGAATATATTGAAGAATGGTGGGAAAGCTTTTTATTTGTGCAATGGTTGCTGCCATCGGTCGTGGAGGCAACACGGGAAGGAGCGGGCACGCAAGGTCGGAAATGCGTCAGGTTGCGCGGGAAACTGGCGAGTGCTGCGTGGCGAGGAAGAGGCCGGAAACGCTCAGAGTGGTGGGCGGGCGGCCGTGGAAGCTCCATACATCTACCTCCCTGTCGCGCCCACTCTTAACGCGGCAAAGGATTGCTGCCACAGAGTCTCGGTGCATCCCATATTTCACAAGTTGTAATCGAGAACCACGGGAGGCAATCTGAATTCACGCTCTGGGGCTGAATTCGTTTCCCTCGGTGCTCCATTTTTGCTTCTGACCTCCAACCACTGAAGGGAGTATTCACAGATGTCACGATATCTAAATGAGGACATCTCACTTGAGTGAAAAGTTAGACTCGCCTCCACAGTAAGACATTGTATTTTAAGGACCTTGAGAACTAATAAAAAAAATTAATGTACATACGAACATCAGCAGGGTTCTCATATTTAATTTTAGAGCTGTCAGTCCAACGGTGGCTGGCAGTAGGAACGACAATGAAATGTGCACTAAGTGTAAAAAAAGTTTGAGAGCGATGTCTTTCGCTTTGGCTCTGTTGTATAAAACATTGGCGGAATTCTTGCCGCGTCAGTTCAGGGCAAAACCTCGAGCTTTCCAAGATTACATTCATTATCAGCAACTGACTGTCAAAACTGCTGAAGTGGTCGCCTTAAATGGCCTGTAGATGATTTTTGATAAGCCGTTAATTACGTAATCATGTGGTGCAACCGCTCCCGTAGTAGCGCAATCATTGAGACAAACATACTTGCCTTTTGTCTGGATCGACATCTCGCCTCCATGCAAAGCTAAGATTATATCTGATATCACAGTTGAAGCTCTTCCCACACATTCATATTTCTCAGACCTCTTTAATTTCAGAATGTCAATAAGTAGGAACGTGCGACAAAACATTTATTTCGTCCAACAGTATTTCGTGTTTGACCGCAACCGCAGGTTTCTCCAGTTAGCGATTTTTATTATGCCGTCGATGTCCTGCATAGCTGTTGGGAACTTTGCGAATGGACTAGCCGTTGTAACTACTTCCGCAATCATAAGGGATGTTAAAATTCCTGGGATTCTCAGACCGAGACAGTCCTTAAAAGGGCGCAGTAACTCCCCTAACTTCTTAGGAGTTCGACAGATAGGTCTTGTACCTCGTCTTTCCGTAACTCTGCCAGTTTTGCTGGATGTAGCGTCGTAGAAGGGAAGGAATACAATCGGTGGCTCACCACTCGAATGTTCTTGCAGAACACTGCGTCCATATCACGTGAACCAAATCCGATCGTTTGGAACATGTACTTCAGGTGATTGATTTCGAAATACAAAGTATTTAAAACAGCTCTCTTCTGGACTGGATGATGAAAGCTCTGGCACTAACATATATATCAGTGTGAGTTTGATTGTGGAACACCGAGCGGCTTAGACGTCCAGACGACTTTCGATCTATCGAATCATCAAAAAATGGCGCTTCCCTTCGCTCTCTGTCTAGACATTTAACTGGTAGTTAGGGTGCATACTGTTCATATGTCCAAAAAACTGCTTAAGAGGTCACACGCCCTATGATCAGACTATAAACGTGTCCTCAATCTGACGCAAAAATGGAGGCTGGCTGAATGGGAGCCAGATTTAATGCATGTTATTCAAAATGACAATGTTGACTGGAATACTCTTTTTCAAATTCTGAAGGTGGCAGGGGTAAAATACAGGGAGCGAGAGGCTATTTACAATTTGTACAAAAACCAGGTGGCAGTCATAAAAGTCGAGGGGCATGAAAGGGAAGCAGTGGTTGGGAAAGGAGTGAGACAGGGTTGTAGCCTCTCCCCGATGTTATTCAATCTGTATATTGAGCAAGCAGTAAAGGAGACAAAAGAAAAATTTGGAGTAGGTATTAAAATTCATGGAGACGAAGTAAAAACTTTGAGGTTCGCCGATGGCATTGTAATTCTGTCAGAGACGGCAAAGGGCTTGGAAGAGCAGTTGAACGGAATGGACAGTGTCTTGAAACGAGGATATAAGATGAACATCAACAAAAGCAAAACGAGGATAATGGAATGTAGTCAAATTAAATCGGGTGATGCTGAGGGAATTAGATTAGGAAATGAGACACTTCAAGTAGTAAAGGAGTTTTGCTATTTAGGAAGTAAAATAACTGATGATGGTCGAAGTAGAGAGGATATAAAATGTAGACTGGCAATGGCAAGGAAAGCGTTTCTGAAGAAGAGAAATTTGTTAACATCGAATATAGATTTATGTATCAGGAAGTCGTTTCTGAAAGTATTTGTTTGTAGTGTAGCCATGTATTGAAGTGAAACATGGACGATTACTAGTTTGGACAAGAAGAGAATAGAAGCTTTCGAAATGTGGTGCTACAGAAGAATACTGAAGATAAGGTGGATAGATCACGTAACTAATGAGGAGGTATTGAATAGGATTGGGGAGAAGAGAAGTTTGTGGCACAACTTGACTAGAAGAAGGGATCGGTTGGTAGGACATGTTTTGAGGCATCAAGGGATCACAAATTTAGCGTTGGAGGGCAGCGTGGAGGGTAAAAATCGTAGAGGGAGACCGAGAGATGAGTACACTAAGCAGATTCAAAAGGATGTAGGTTGCAGTAGGTACTGGGAGATGAAGCAGCTTGCAGAGGATAGAGTAGCATGGAGAGCTGCATCAAACCAGTCTCAGGACTGAAGACAACAACAACAACAACAACAACAACATTCAAAATATCCATAACATGATTGGGCACTTTGGGAGACAATGGAAAATCCATAGCTATTCCGTTCTTCATCTCATAAAATTTATCGCCGTACAGGAAGTAGGTGGAAGTAGGATACAGGTAATATGTTGTCTTAAATACTTGTCGGAACATCTTTATTGTTTCAGGAGGAAACTACTCTGCCAATAGTTTCAGTGTCTCCTTCACAGGAACTTTTGTAAATAGTCCAAGCTGACTAAAATATCGTTTGGGGCTAGTCTAACCTGTTTAATTTTCTTAACGAATATCTGAGAGTTATTGATGTGATGTTCGCAGTGACCAAACTACCTGACCCATTGATTTAGTTACATATTTGGTCAGCATATAGGTAGGAGAACCAGCAGTGCTAACAATTGTACTCAATGAAATACATTCCTTGTGAACCTTAGGTAAGCAAAGCAATCTCTGAGATCTAAGAGCTCGAGCTCTAACATTTTTTGTAGCACCTTCTACAGACCAGAATTCTTCAGGTGCTCCTCGGTTTTTCTGTTGTATGGCAGCGGTGGCTCACGTTTATGCTTTTGTACTTGCTATCCTCCAAAAACGATGCCACTTTGCTGTGATGTTCAAGGGTATTAAGAAAAAACGTGGCATTTCTCTTGTCAGCTGGAAGTATCAAAAGGTGTTCATCTTTGCCCCCCCCCCCCCCCTCTCTCACTCTCACTCTCACTCTCTCTCTCTCTCTCTCTCTCTCTCTCTCACACACACACACACACACACACACACACACACTCTCTGTCTCTCTCCTTCCCTCTTTCTCTCACTCTCTCTCTCACACTCTCTCTCTCCCTAACCCCCCACCCTCTCTCTCTCTCTCTCTTCCTCTCTGCTCTGCTTATGTTAGATCTGAGTCGTTTGATGGCAAGCCGTACCTTGTCGGCGATGTCTTGGGGAAGATACTACACTGACTGTTCAAATCCACTAACGAAATTATTGTGTGTAGAAGCGAAATTCAGCCCTTTATTAAGGGCAGAGAGGGCTCCATCGTCTAGGTTCTCGGAGCATTTTGATGAGCTATCGTTGACATATCGACCCGCTCCCAGTCGAGACATGAAAGAGAACTTCAGATAAAAAGAGGTGGCAGGTGCACAAACAGAATGCATTAGTTCATTAGTGTCCCGTTCGTACCTTATATGTCATATGCCTTGCTTAGTAAAAGTTAAGTAAAAAAGTAGGTTATGTATAAATAAACGAGAAGCAGAGCTGAGGTAATACCAGCAACAAGAAAATGCACACCCTACGATCAAAAATTGCCAGAGATCTTCTCCGGGGGTAAAAGACGGCCAGGGCGATCCGCCCCCTATCCTTACTCTCCTAGTTCCGCCCCAGAGAAAGGCTGTATTCTACCTACAGTCAGATCAGTGGCCTAGTCACAGACTGTGTTCCACAGACCTTACATTCAGATGTGTTAAGTAGTCTACGGACACATAAACTGACCCACTTAGACAGTATCTCTTTCACAATAGAGCGGTCTACACTCCCAATGATTAATTAGAATCTGATCGTAAGTTAGCGTAACTGACTGAACCGTCTCTGGATCGACATATCGCGCCTCGGCTCGTGGAACACGATCTTCGGTGTGAAGGGGGCATGGCAAGTTTGCCGCTAATGACACGAGGGCGTTTTTCCAGAAGAGGCTGTGAGCCAAGCAGCATGGACAGCGCAGGTGATTGGGGCAACGGGCTGGCTGTTTGTTCTGCCACCCGTGTGACTTCCAAGTTTGTCTGTCTGAGCATCTTCTGGACTTGAGCGACATGCACCGGAAGTGGACACATTACTCCTTTGGGCCACCAGATTTGGAGACGGTTGGTGGTTCGCTGCCATCAATGGCTCTCCTCGCGGCTCCAAGTTTTTCCATTGCTTTTCGCCGCACAGTAGACTTGAATGCCTCGTGATCTATTTTAGTTCGTTGCTTCGGCGCCGAGACCACTCGGCATTCGCAAAGACGGAAGGATGTTGCTTCCTGCTGTGAGCGTGATAATTGTGAATGGTTCGGTTCCTGCCGGTGTTTGTGTCTTGTTGCTTCTATTGCTGACTCGTTGAGCCTCCTATTCTTGTTTTTCCCTTTCCTGTATCTGGACAGGCGATTTGAGCAGCGTGTCGCACGTATGAAAACTTAATAGCTTCAGTTCGGTAATTGTCATAAATTGGGATTTGACTGTGTGCTTTAAATTATTGGCGTGTTGGACTGCTTGAGGTTCTGTAATTTTTATGTCCGATTTGTCATTACTCTCACTACTCTCTTTTTTGTCTGGTGTGTTGGGCACTAAATCACCAAGACGCTTTCTTTAGGTATTCGGAGATTGTGCATCTCATTGGGGCAAACCTTGTGGCATGTAGTTTGGTGGGTTATACTTCAAAGCCAAGCTCGTGTTTAACGTAGGTGGGGTTCACCAGCCAATTGTTCGCGTCTTCCTTCCACCCATATTTTCTGTCGTCTCAGTCATGTGTAAATAGGGGAAAAGACGGGGGAGGGGGGTTGCTTTGGCCAGCCGCCTAATCGTCTTTTAGCAAGTTTATCATAATTATTTTATCTAAGCTGCCAGTGTGTAATATGATGACGTAATTTTTTCTCTTTTTACTTAAAAGTTACTTCATGGCATTGAAAATGTGTGCCTTTGGGCGTGTATCCACTGGCTGCTTGGAAAAGGAGGAGCATGGTGAGAAACGTATCAGGGCTGCCCTTAGTACTTTCGCCGACGCTGGTCTGGACCACCTTTCCCGAAGCGTGGTGGTTTCAATTCAAGCATCTTTTTAAGGAACTCCTTCAAAGTAAACCTGAATTATCCGTTATATTTTAGTCAAACACATTCTAAAGATGTTCATTGCCTACCTGTTTTGGAGACTGTTTCGGTATCATGTTAGAATTGTTATAATGTTATGTGAGTCATTCTAGAGTTTTGTAACTGCTGAAAAGTTTGTTTTATCGATTATCAGTAATTGGTCTTAGATTGATTTATCTAATTGGGTGGGTTTGTCCTAATGTGACAGGGTCCGGTTGACCTAATTGGTAAAATTACTTGTCCTGGCAAATGCTAATAAAAATCTTGGTACGAATGAGGTTCGGCCCTTATTTTGCCCAGTCTTTACACTCCTACGCAATCTTACGCCAGTAGGGCGCACCACTGACAGACTGCTGGCTTTGGTGAATGTAAACCTATTGTAGCATGACTAGTTCCAGGCTGTCAGTTTGCAGAACTACACTCCTGGAAATTGAAATAAGAACACCGTGAATTCATTGTCCCAGGAAGGGGAAACTTTATTGACACATTCCTGGGGTCAGACACATCACATGATCACACTGACAGAACCACAGGCACATAGACACAGGCAACAGAGCATGCACAATGTCGGCACTAGTACAGTGTATATCCACCTTTCGCAGCAATGCAGGCTGCTATTCTGGCATGGAGACGATCATAGAGATGCTGGATGTAGTCCTGTGGAACGGCTTGCCATGCCATTTCCACCTGGCGCCTCAGTTGGACCAGCGTTCGTGCTGGACGTGCAGACCGCGTGAGACGACGCTTCATCCAGTCCCAAACATGCTCAATGGAGGACAGATCCGGAGATCTTGCTGGCCAGTGTAGTTGACTTACACATTCTAGAGCACGTTGGGTGGCACGGGATACATGCGGCCGCGCATTGTCCTGTTGGAACAGCAAGTTCCCTTGCCGGTCTAGGAATGGTAGAACGATGGGTTCGATGACGGTTTGGATGTACCGTGCACTATTCAGTGTTCCCTCGACGATCACCAGAGGTGTACGGCCAGTGTAGGAGATCGCTCCCCACACCATGATGCCGGGTGTTGGCCCTGTGTGCCTCGGTCGTATGCAGTCCTGATTGTGGCGCTCACCTGCACGGCGCCAAACACACATACGACCATCATTGGCAGCAAGGCAGAAGCGACTCTCATCGCTGAAGACGACACGTCTCCATTCGTCCCTCCATTCACGCCTGTCGCGACACCACTGGAGGCGGGCTGCACGATGTTGGGGCGTGAGCGGAAGACGGCCTAACGGTGTGCGGGACCGTAGCCCAGCTTCATGGAGACGGTTGCGAATGGTCCTCGCCGATACCCCAGGAGCAACAGTGTCCTAATTTGCTGGGAAGTGGCGGTGCGGTCCCCTACGGCACTGCGTAGGATCCTACGGTCTTGGCGTTCATCCGTGCGTCGCTGCGGTCCGGTCCCAGGTCGACGGGCACGTGCACCTTCCGCCGACCACTGGCGACAACATCGATGTACTATGGAGACCTCACGCCCCACGTGTTGAGCAATTCGGCGGTACGTCCACCCGGCCTCCCGCATGCCCACTATACGCCCTCGCTCAAAGTCCGTCAACTGCACATACGGTTCACGTCCACGCTGTCGCGGCATGCTACCAGTGTTAAAGACTGCGATGGAGCTCCGTATGCCAATGCAAACTGGCTGACACTGACGGCGGCGTTGCCCAAATGCTGCGCAGCTAGCGCCATTCGACGGCCAACACCGCGGTTCCTGGTGTGTCCGCTGTGCCGTGCGTGTGATCATTGCTTGTACAGCCCTCTCGCAGTGTCCGGAGCAAGTATGGTGGGTCTGACACACCGGTGTCAATGTGTTCTTTTTTCCATTTCCAGGAGTGTATATTGACTTAACTGTACCAGTACTCCGCTTGCTGTTGTTTTCTGTGTAAACATATCGCACTCGAAAAGGCAAGGAGGAGTTAACGATGTCCTGCTGCCTCAATAGCTGAGTGATCACGGTGTCTAATTGTTATGCAGAGGAGCTGGGTTCACTTCCTGGCACTATCAATTATTTTTCCAGTACTGGAATGTGGTTCACTCTACTTAGAAGCTACTTTTGGGTGAGAAGAAAATCCTCAAAGATCTGGGACGCTGATAACGACTGGGGAAGCGGTGTGCTGACGCAGTGTCCCTCCATACGTCATCCGTATGACAACACTGGCAGCGAATGACACAGCAGACAATCGGTATACAACACCGTGCAGGCATTGACTACCTGATAATGTTCTAGCCGGCTTTTCCATGGAGACAGCATACAATAGGCAAATTTTTCGACCTGCAAAAGGCTTATGGTGCTACTTGGAGCCACAATATTCTCAGAAAGCTCAGGGACTTCGGTGAAAGCATGACTGTAATTATACGATTCTTCACATTTCAAGCCGGCCGGTGTGGCCCAGCGGTTCTAGTTGCTACATTCTGGAACCGCGCGAAAGCTATGGTCGCAGGCTAGAATCCTGCCTTGGGCATGGATGTGTGTGTTGTCCTTAGGTTAGTTAGGTTTAAGTAGTTCTAAGTTCTAGGGGACTGATGAACTCAGAATTTAAGTCCCATAGTGCTCAGAGCCATTTGAACCATTTTTTTAACATTTCAAAGTTTTCCCAAGTTACCAAGTGATCGAAATTCTGCTTGTCAAATTTGAGCAGGAAAGGGTTGTAGCATAAGGCAGCATTTTAAGTTCAACCCTGTTTACCATTGCCACCCACATCTACGTATAGTTTATTTCGATTATTTCCTAAATGTATTAAGTTCGCACTTTGTATTGTGGCCTCCATCTAGCTACTGATTTTTGGCGTAACCATTTCTCTTTTCTAGTGACGGATGCATGAAGTCTTAACGGTGTAGCGTACTCTGCACGTAAGCTGTACGGGAAAAGTTTATTTTATTATACTAGCTTCGATTATTTTAAGACGTGGACGTTGAATTTTTTATAGAGTTCTCAATTCGTGATGTCTCCGGTAAATTTTATTATTCCAAATCCGTGTATGATACCTTTAACCCATGTTATTTATTATAAATCTACAAAATCGTCTAATAATCATATGCGGTTGAAAATAAGGCCGAAGTTACTACGATGTAGTCACTGTGTTGATAATGTAGTCTGACGCACGATCTCCTTAATCGTTGCGTCACTATTCAAACTAAACTCGTGACATCAAATTTCCGCTTTATTCGCATTTAAATACAAATTTTGTTATTGTTAGTACGTAGAGAGCGCTGTTGTCAGTATATAATAAAATGTTTGTGCAAAATTCTTTCAGTGAATCACGTTTCATAAATGATTTCCATATACTCGTACCTTGTATATCAATCGTCAGTATAATGCAGCGTCGAATCTAGGAACATGTAATTGCTAATTCCCTAACAATAGGACCATCCAACCTGTTAATCACAGATTTTGATGAGTCTTAAGTATGCTGTAGAGGAACCTGTCCTGAGCACCTAACTGTCTGGTTTTGATATGACGACGTATAGATTCCGAGAAAACTCTATGTTCAAGTTTGATGGGTACTTCCTGTACCTGAAAAGTTAGAGGTATTATGACCAAGTATTAGTACAACAGTGGCTAAGGTTCGTGGCTATCACACTGATGGTACAGCAGGTTCTAATCCAGCCCGTGTTCTTTTCTTTTCTTTTTTTCCATCGTACGGAATACCATTAAATAGCAAACGTCTCCCACAATTATTCAGAAATAATAATTTTTGCTGTAGTAATTTCATAAATAAATCAATCGTTACAGCAAACTTTCTCAAATGTGTACTCCGTTTGTTACAGAATAGATTACAGAACCGTCTATAACACTAGTAAAAGACACTATAACACAATAGCAAAAGAAAGGAGAATCGAACCAATGTTCTATTAATAATCAGGTAAACGTTAACTGCGTAAAGGGAAACGGCCACCAGCCTAATTAGGTAAAGTTATACCAAGCGCAAGCACGTTTCATAAAGGAAGTTAACTGTTGGGACTGATTTTACTTCATATAAAAATTATGTCTTACAACAGAGATGCCAACCACTAGAAAAATTCTTCGAACGAGCTAACATTAGTTTGGCATGATCAACACATAAGGAATATTAAACATTTTTGCAACAATTGGCTCTCAATAACAATTATTACCTGTATATTAAATCAGAAAGCTATTGATTATTGAAGGTGAATAATTACTGATGGTGGAACAATATAAACTTGGACAACAGGTTTCTTTATGAGCTCAATTATTGGAAAACACTGTCCTGGAAATGGCTGTCAGGTAACTTCATTATCTAGTCCTATAATTATTTTCTTTCACAAGGAGCATTTCCATTCTCATATCGTTTTCCTCAAATGGAACATGTGATACGTAGATATAGTGGAGTTTGAATAGTTGTAGCCAGTTAGTTATTACACCACACAAATGTTACTTAATTACTTGTGCGATTCATTAACGTTGTAATTTTAAAATGAACTTAAATGGAGCTGAGGAGTTAGCAAGCGAAACCAGGAACTAATCTATCAGCAGATCTAGATCAAGGCTGAATATTTTACTCACACCACGGTCGGAGAAAAACTATGAATTGTGTTGTTGTGGTCTTCAGCACAAAGACTGGTTTGATGCAGCTCTCCATGCAACTCCATCCTGTGCAAGTCTCTGCGGTCATCCTGCAGACATCTATTTAAGGATCTAGGGATCCTCACAGTAACCTCACAGTATATATATTCACTTATGAAATTTGTTGTTAATAATCCAACCCAGTTCAAAAGTAATAGCAGTGTGCATAGCTACAACACCAGGAGAAAGGATGATCTTCACTATGCAGGGTTGAATCTGACTTTGGCACAGAAAGAGGTAAATTACGCTGCCACAAAAGTCTTTGGTCACCTACCAAACAGCATCAAAAGCCTGACAGATAGTCAACCAACGTTAAAAATAAATTAAAAGAATTTCTAGATGACATCTCCTTCTACTCATTGGCTGAATTTTTAGATATATATTAAGGGAGGGAAAAAAAAAACTAACTGTGTCATGCAATATTTTGTGTAATGTAATATCTTGTACACACATCTTTCATTAACCTGACACGTTCCACATCATTACGAAGTGTCGTATTCATGATCTATGGAACAAGTATTAATCTAATCTAATCCAATCTTCATCTCCGAATAGCTACTGCAACCTACATCTCTCTGAATCTACTCCTCTCTTGGTCTCCCTCAACGATTTTTACCCCGACCCCCTCCCCACACGCTTCCCTCCAGTACAAAGTTGGTGATCCCTTGATGCCGCAGAAAGTGTCCTACCAACCGACCCCTTCTTTTATTCAAGTTGTACCATAAATTTCTCTTTTCCCTAATTCCGTGCAGTACCCCCTCATTAGTTACGTGACCTACCCATCTAATCTTCAGCATTATTCTGTAGGGTCACATTTAAAAAGCTTCTATTCTCTTGTCTAACTTTTTTATCGCTCATATTTCACTTCTATACGTGGCTACAGTCGAAAGAAATACATTCAGAAAGGACTTCCTGGAACATAAATCAATGTTAACAGATTTCGCTTCTCCAGAAACACTTTTCTTACCATTGCCAGTCTACATTTTATATTCTCCATACTTCGATCATCATCAGTTACTTTGCTTCCCAAATAGCAAAACTCATTTAATACTTTATGTGTCTGATTTCCTAATAAAATTCCCTTAGCATCAGCTGATTTAATTCTACTACATTCCATTATCCTCGGTTTGCTTTTGTTGTGTCAGCTTACATCCTCCGTACAACATATTTTCCATTCCGTTAAAGTGTTCTTCTAAGACCATTGCTGTCTCTGGACGTTATTACAATGTCATCGGTAAACCTCAAAGTTTTTTTTTCTCTCCCTGTACTTTAATTCTTGCTCCAAACATGAAATTATAAGCACCGTTACTTTCAAATTTACACAATAATTAATTCTTGTGCAGGACCTTCAAAGTCTAATAGCCAGTAACTGTTCTGATCATCACCGTCTTTGCAATAATTTTTGGAAATTTGTGTTAAGTTTTATGGGTCCAAACTGCTGAGATCATCGATCCATAGGCTTACACACTACTTAATCTAACGTAAAGTAACTTATGCCAAGGACAACACACACACTCATGCCCAAGGGAGGACTCGAACCTGAGACGGGGGCAGCCGCGCGAACCGTGGCAAGGTGCCTTGAACCACCGTTTTTGCTTGTAACTGCAATACTGTATAGTGAGTTTAATAAGAGCAATATTTAAGCTGAATAGTATGAATCTTTCTTGGCAACTTAAATTTGGTGATAACTTTAACTATTCTTCTAAGCGAAATACGTGGAGTACTAATGAAGTTACACACACTGACTAATTCGAAAAGTGACTTCTCCGCAAAATATATCAACTACAGTGAAAGTTTTCTGAAATGAATAATTGGTCAATACAGTTATACAGAACTCAGCTAATAATTTGAGATGAAAGTGGTGGCAACGTCGCTCTGCTGTCGCTATCCAAAAAAATAGGCGAAGCTATCCATGAGTCTTTATGTGTAACTGGCTCTGAAAACTCATTTCTTAAAGTCGGTATTTCGTTGTACAGATCCAACCATAGTATGCCATGAATAATATGCCAAATCACTTCCACATCCAAGTCTATGTTATATGATCTTGCTGTTCTTCTTGCCTCTTTCAGTTCACAAGATGTGAATACGTTGCCTACTGGCGACCGACTGACTCATGCCACAGAGGAGCTTTGTACCTCGACCGCCAGATCAATCTTTTCTATACCCACCAAGCCAGTTTCCTTGTCGAAGAGCTTCTCTCGATATTTTACATGATTACAAACCCTCATGACCTATGCATGAACCAAAATTACAAGGAAAGTTTTAAAATTTCCATTCTTTCACAGTATATTACTTTTGAAATTACATCACGGATTAATCACAGTGACATACACTATGTGATCAAAAGTATCTGGACGCCTGGCTGAAAATAACTTACAAGTTCGTGACAACCTCCATCGGTAACGCTGGTATTGAGTATGGTTTTGGCCCATCCTTAGCTTTGATGACAGCTTCCACTCTCGCAGGGACACATTGAATCAGGTGCTGGAAGGTTTCTTGGGGAATGGCAGCCCAGTCTTCACGGAATGTTGCACTGAGGAGAGGTATCGTCGTCGGTCGGTGAGGCCTGGCACGAATTCCGCATTCCGAAACATCACAAAGGTGTTCCATAGCATTCAGGTCAAGACTCAGTGCAGGCCAATTCATTACAGGGGTGTTATTGTCGAGTAACCATTCCACCACAGGTGGTGCATTTTGAACAGGTGTTAGATCGTGTTGAAATATACAATCGGCATCCCTGAATTGCTCTTCAACAGTGGAAAGCAAGAAGGTGCTAAGAACATCAATGTAGGCCTGTGCTGTGATAGTGCCGTGCAAACCAACAACGGGAGCATGCCCCCTCCATGAAAAACCGTAACACCACCGGCTCAGAATTTTACTGTTGACACTACACACGTTGGCAGATAACGTTCACCGGGCATTCGCCATACCCACACACTGACATCGGATCGCCATATTGTGTACTGTGATTCATCACTCCACACAGCGTTTTTCCAGTGTTTAATCGTCCAATGTTTACGCTCCTTACACCAAGCGAGGCGTGGACTGGCATTTACCGGCGCACCCTCTCGATCATGAAATCCAAGTTTCCTCACATCCCGCCTAGCTGCCATAGTACTTGAAGTGGATCCTGATGCAGTTTTGAATTCCTGTGTGATGGTCTGGATAGATGACTGCCATTACGCATTAAAACCATCTTCAACTGTCGGCAGGCTCTGTCAGTCAACAGACGATATCGGCCTGTACGCATTTGTTCTGTACGTTTCCCACTTCACTATCACATCGGAAACAGTGGACCTAGAGATGTTTTGGAGTGTGGAAATCTAGCTTACAGACGTATAACACAATTGACACTCTATCAACTGACCACGTTCGAAGTTCGTAAGTTCCACGGAGCCCCCCATTCTCCTCTCTCAGTATGTCTAATGACTACTGAGATCGCCAATATGGAGTACCTGGCAGCAGGTGGCAGCAAAATGCACCTAATATGAAAAACGTATGTTTTTGTGGGTGTCCGGATACTTTTGATCATATAGTGTAAATGGTTATAAATAATGAATAAAATATTTACACAGATATTACATAAAAGAGAATGGTTTTACAGAAGTCACATTAAGTAAAAAAGCAGACAAGAAAGTTAGATAAGAAAAATTTAGATGATATCGATAGTAGTGTTACACGCCTTACTCGCCATAGCTTGCATCATATGCTGTGCTAGATCTGAATTGAGGATGGTATTTTTCATAGAAACAAGGAAAATACAGCGTATCACATTTAATGAAAGTAGCTGCATTGCTGGTACACGGATTTTTCATAAATGATACAGGTAAACTGTTTTTGTTGGAATTCAATAGGTTTTTCTTTATTCGACCAATTTCAGTGCAAATCACGCGTATTTGATCATTCCTGTTTCAGCAGATGCACTAAACTGATGCAGAATTAAGGAAAGAATTTTTATGGAACCTTCCCTGAAAGCGATTTATCTATCAGTCTTCGACAAGTTGGGAGCAGTTTGAATTGATTTCTTGAAAATTTTGACCTACCTTTAAAAATGAACATCACATACTCGGCAATGTGGAGTACATTTGGGTAAGATAATTTTTACGGTTTATGAACTTGTCTTTCTTTCATCTCCAAAGATTTGATCGGAAAGTGTTTGACCAGTATGATCTCCCCACGGACCAAGTTAACGTTACCTGTTTTAACTACGAATCTGAAACAAAGTACACATTTGAAGAAAGTGTGTCGTTATGATTGTAATATTAGTGAAATTACTACAGCGAAAATGACAACTCCTGGAAATTGAAATAACAAAACGGTGAATTCATTGTCCCAGGAAGGGGAAACTTTATTGACACATTCCTGGGGTCAGATACTTCACATGATGACACTGACAGAACCACAGGCACATAGACACAGGCAACAGAGCATGCACAATGTCGGCACTAGTAAAGTGTATATCCACCTTTCGCAGCAATGCAGGCTGCTATTCTGGCATGGAGACGATCGTAGAGATGCTGGATGTAGTCCTGTGGAACGGCTTGCCATGCCATTTCCACCTGGCGCCTCAGTTGGACCAGCGTTCGTGCTGGACGTGCAGACCGCGTGAGACGACGCTTCATCCAGTCCCAAACATGCTCAATGGGGGACAGATCCGGAGATGTTGCTGGCCAGGGTAGTTGACTTACACCTTCTAGAGCACGTTGGGTGGCACGGGATACATGCGGACGTGCATTGCCCTGTTGGAACAGCAAGTTCCCTTGCCGGTCTAGGAATGGTAGAACGATGGGTTCGATGACGGTTTGGATGTACCGTGCACTATTCAGTGTCCCCTCGACGATCACCAGAGGTGTACGGCCAGTGTAAGAGATCGCTCCCCTCACCATGATGCCGGGTGTTGGCCCTGTGTGCCTCTGTCGTATGCAGTCCTGATTGTGCCGCTCACCTGCACGGCGCCAAACACGCATAAGACCATCATTGGCACCAAGGCAGAAGCGACTCTCATCGCTGAAGACGACACGTCTCCATTCGTCCCTCCATTCATGCCTGTCGCGACACCACTGGAGGCGGGCTGCACGATGTTGGGGCGTGAGCGGAAGACGGCCTAACGGTGTGCGGGGCCGTAGCCCAGCTTCATGGAGACGGTTGCGAATGGTCCTCGCCGATACCCCAGGAGCAACAGTGTCCCTAATTTGCTGGGAAGTGGCGGTGCGGTCCCCTACGGCACTGCGTAGGATCCTACGGTCTTGAAGTGCATCCGTGCGTCGCTGCGGTCCGGTCCCAGGTCGACGGGCACGTGCACCTTCCGCCGACCACTGGCGACAACAATGATGTACTGTGGAGACCTCATGCCCCACGTGTAGAGCAATTCGGCGGTACGTCCACCTGGCCTCCCGCATGCCCACTATACGCCCTCGCTCAAAGTCCGTCAACTGCACATACGGTTCACGTCCACGCTGTCGCGGCATGCTACCAGTGTTAAAGACTGCGATGGAGCTCCGTATGCCACGGCAAACTGGCTGACACTGACGGCGGCGTTGCCCAAATGCTGCGCAGCTAGCGCCATTCGACGGCCAACACCGCGGTTCCTGGTGTGTCCGCTGTGCCGTGCGTGTGATCATTGCTTGAACAGCCTCTCGCAGTGTCCGGAGCAAGTATGGTAGGTCTGACACACCGGTGTCAATGTGTTCTTTTTTCCATTTCCAGTAGGGTATTTAATGATATTCCATAAGATGAAACTGAAGAAAAGTGCACTGGCATGATGCGAATCTGTAACGTCAGGGTGATAGAGGCGAACCGTAGTTGTAGCACTACTTTCCCTTGGTCCTAACGTTTCTCACGTTAAGGTTATGATATGCGCGGGAGGAGGGGCGGGACTGTAGAGGGTTACGCATAGAACATAGTATCCATCTACTCATAAACTTGGGGACGTCACATGAAAAGCCGCTGTCCAGGTACTCACGACAGATCCCTTTACAACATACCTGTGTTCAGTATGTCTGATGGTCCGCTTCTGAGTCGCAAGTAGAAGGTTCCCCACTTCGAAACTTCGAAGGCCGACTCTGCTTTTATGATTGAAAAGTACTTACCTCGTTTTCATACCACTAGTTTTCTATATACCCTAATGGCCATTAAAATTGCTACACCAAGAAGAAATGCAGATGAGAAACAGGTTTTCATTGGACAAATATATTATACTACAACTGACGTGATTACATTTTCAAGCAATGTGGCTGTATAGATCCTGAGAAATCAGTACGCATAACAACCACCTCTGGCCGTAATAACAGCCTTGATACTCCTGGGCATTGAGTCAAACAGAGCTTGGAAGGCGTGAACAGGTACAGGTGCCCATGCAGCTTCAACACGATACCACGGTTCATCAAGAGTAGTGACTGGCGTATTGTGACTAGCCAGTTGCTCGGCCACCATTGACCAGACGTTTTCAGTTGGTGAGAGATCAGGAGAATGTGCGGGCCAGGGCTGAAGTCGAACATTTTCTGTATCCAGAAAGGCCCGTACAGGACCTGCAACATGCGGTCGTGCATTATCCTGCTGAAATGTAGTGTTTCGCAGGAATCGGTTGAAGGGTAGAGGCACGGATCGTAACACATCTGAAATGTAACGTCCACTGTTCAAAGTGCCTTCAATGCGAACATGCTGTGACCGAGACGTGTAACCAATGACAGGCCATACCATGACGCCGGGAGATACGCCAGTATGGCGATGACGAATACATGCTTCCAATGTGCGTCCACCGCGATGTCGCCAAACACGGATGCGACCATCATGATGCTGTAAGCAGAACCTGGATTTATCCAAAAAAATTATGTTTTGCCTTTGGTGCACACAGGTTCGTCGTTGAGTACACCATCGCAGGCTCTCCTGTCTGTGATGCAGCATCAGGGGTAACCGCACCCACGTTCTCCGAGCTGATAGTTCATGCTGCTGTAAGCGTCGTCGAAATGTTCGTGCAGATGGTCGCTGTCTTGCAAACGTCCCCATCTGTTGACTCAGGGTTAGAGACGTGGATACACGATCCGTTCCAGCCATGCGAATAAGATGCCTGTCATCTCGACTGCTAGTGATAAGAGGCCGTTGGGATCCAGCACGGCGTTCCGTATTACCCTCCTGAACCCACCGATTCCATATTCTGCTAACAGTCATTGGATCTCGACCAACGCGAGCAGCAATGTCGCGATACGATAAACCGCAATCACGATAGGCCACAATACGACCTTTATCAAAGTCGGAAACGTGATGGTATGCATTTCTCATCCTTACACATGCATCACAACAACGTTTCACCAGGCAACGCCGGTCAACTGCTGTTAGTGTATGAGAAATCGGTTGGAAACTTTCGTCATGTCAGTACGTTGTAGGTGTCGCCACCGCCGCCAACGTTGTGTGAATGCTCTGTAAAGTATCATTTACATATCACAGCATCTTTTTCCTGTCGGTTAAATTTCGCATCTGTAGCACGTTATCTTCGTGGTGTTGCAATTTTAATGGCCTATGGCGGCCCATGTGTGGGTGAGGCTGATGGGGATGGAAGACTATCGATGAAGGTGACCGGCAATCGGCGAAGAACGGCAGAGACTTTGTGACTGTGATGAAAAGTAGGGTTCTGTATCTGAATCACTTCGAAGTGTGGTATAGTATTGAATAAAAATTAGCAGGTTTTCCATACAAATGAGTAACTTACTTTCTGAAGTCCCCTCGTACATTTTTACCATGTATACAACTGGTAAGACACAATTTATAGTCATGTGGTACCATTCTGGTAGCTTTCACGTTAGGCTATTTCATTTTGATCGAAATCTGGAGGCATATCGGCAGTACTATTTCATGTGTCACTGAGTAGCAGTCGCCCGCTTCCGTAGCGCAATGCTCTGGTCTAGCATACGCCCCATCCAGTAGCCTACAAGTCACTGGTCTTGTGGGAGAACGTGGGTAACAAGACGCTTCCACATTCTGTGTGCCTTATCTGGTGTGACGCAGGTACGGAAAATCTCCGCAGTGGAGAATATATACTCGATCAAGAGATCGCTTTGCGATCACTGCCAAGTTACCGAGTCAATAGCAAACTGGTTTGTCTGCCAACAGCAAATCATCACTGGGAACGGGACAAGGAAGAAACTGGCGCTCGTAACCTGCTCGCACCACAGGCGATGGAAATAAGGTGTTTATTAAAGTCGAGATGACGACGTCTCCCTAAGGCTAAGCATGACAGCTGCGTATCACTGACCGGACACTTTGCACACTTTTTTCTCAATCTTGCCAATCCAAACGTCCAAGATTATTTCATACGTTTTTCAATGGAACATCGGCAAATCACGAACCGACTTCATCACAAGTTTAAAGACGCGTTCCACAACAAATGATGTATTATTTTGTCTGACACTCAGGTGTGACTGTATCTAGACAAAGTACTTACATATCTAATGAAAAGGAACAGGACGGGAAAAATTATATCATCTCACTATTTTTAGATCAAGATTTACGCTATTTTAACTTTCAAAGAGAGTCAGTTTATTATATTTTACCATTCCTCTACGTTTTCAAGTATAAAGACAGAGAAAAAAGACAAAAGGTCTCTCAGTTAAGGAAAGAAAATGTATTTAATTTCAGGTTAAACCTGAGGACCCTTTCTAAGAAAACCCAGTAAACACCATTTTTTAAATATATTTTTAACGGATTCTGGCGCATTAATAAGAGCCTCACGCAATAACTAAAAGAAAATATGACAGAAATGAATATTTGCTGTTGTACAATGCCCCTAAATACAGCACATTTGCACAAAATTTGATATGATCATTTTACAAGATACCACAAATCTCAGCTAATTCTCCTTTTATTCTGCACAGTTGAAACTTAGAATACAAAATTTAACAGTCTGTACGCTCACATTTATTTACACGACACACTGCAAGATGAACCATCTGTATTAAGATAAGTGTTTGTTGAACAAAAAAGCACATTGTCCCGCTTCATTCTTTTTCATGTTCAGTCTCTGACTACAAGATTAGTAGTGTTGACGTACCCTATTGTTGGAATATCATTAGTAAGGTTTTTGGAGATTCAGTATATTCTGAAACAATTCACGAGATGAAAAGTTCCAGATAAAGAAGTTGTCAACGTCAAAAGAGTGAGGAGTGCACGACTGCAGCCTCGAATGAAGATCTGAATACATTCTGTAACAATATTGAAACAACAAAGGAAAAAAACATGCAAAGGAGGGTAATTGTGTTTCAATGATGTCATTCGTTTGAGATATTGCCTTTAAGCGAATAAATAAAAAGTTGAACAGAATGATTTCTCATTACGATTGGTGTAGGCAGATAGACTTTTTCTAGCCAAGAAATATGCACAATCTGGAAATAGTTTAAATCAACATTAGGCATTCCAAATAAGAATTTAATGATTTTGTGACTAATTCTGGCTTATGCTAAACTCTTGAGGGCCGAAAAATCACAAAATTTTTGGACGTACTTTATTTTATCGCTTTTAACTCGAAAACGATAAGTCCTACAATAAATTTCCGAAATACCAGAATCAAAGCGCATACAATTTAGCGTAGAATCAGGTACGTAAGAGTGAAAATCGGTTCAGCCGTTTAGCCACAATCGCTCGTCATAGATCTGCAGTTCTTACCAATTTTAAGTAACGCATTGCAAACCACCAGCTGTACTAACGCAACTTTATTCCTCTACCGGTTTCGGTTGATAAAACCATCATCACTGGAGGAAAAGCTGGACAACGGTGATTTGTACATCCATATCGGTAGTGTGGAACTTCACTGTAAAGTTGCTTCGGTTTTGATTCCCACATTATTTGCTAGTCATTACAGCGTGTCAGAAGACCACCGTCACTAACTTGAAATAAGTTATAGACTGTTTTTTGAACAAAGTTATTTTACCATGTTGGTGGAAAAGTAAGTTATGCTCATGTTCCAACGCCTGTGATTCGAAAACGGCTAGTCCTAACATAAAGTGTCATGCATGAAAGTTGTAGAGCATCAACTTCTGTGTGAAAAAGCTTCTAAATTGAAAAAATTACTCATTTCCTTACGAAGATACAAATAAAAATGTGAATGTATTACTGAAGAAGGAACATGCGTGAAAACAAGGATACCTTGAGTTTCATAAAAAATTGTAATTTCCAACCTTTCTCCCTCAATAAACTTCAGTTACTCCTTCGTTAGTCTCTATCTATATGGATGACCAGTACAATATTTTTGAAATTTTTTGAAACAACGATATTGGTTACCACAAAAACTACCTCTCCTGTAAAACCCTGTAAAGGAGGGATTCTTTAGATTTGTTAAAACGGTCCTCAAGTGGAAAGGGATTCCTTACGTTTTGTATTAGAAAAATTGCAACGAAGCCAGACAGAGAAGACAAATAAACTGGCTTGCGAAAGGGATGGTTAAAGGAGAGGAAGAAGGCACTTTAAAAAGAAGAAAAAAGTAGCTGAGGAGTCTGCTTCTCTGGCTACCATATGGAGCACCCGGGTTCGATTCTCTGTACAACCAGGAATGGCTCCTTAGTGGGAGTACTGGAATGAGAAACAGGAGAGGTTCGTAAGTTCTGGGAAGGTGAAAACGAACCAGAGTAGAATCTGCTGACCTCATGCCCCTCCACACAAAGTCCAAATGACGCCCTCTGCATATATACTCTGAGAAATTCTGCACGGTGCATCACGGAGGGTACTACTTAAAAATATTATTGATATTCTGTCCTATGCCTTCCAACAACAGACGCGACAGAAAAATGACTGTACACCTCTAGAGGCGCTCTACAGTCTCCTACATTATCCTTACAGTTCCTAGGCGAGACACATAGCGCTGAAACCAGATCTACTGTTCAGTATTTTTCGAGTATAGGTGCTCTGTACTTACCAATAGTGTGACTTTGTGCTGGCCCGGGTTTCAAACCCGGGTCTCCTACCAACTGGATAGATGCTCTGGCCGCTGAGCCAACTGGACACAGCGGCCACTGTAACTGCATGAACTAACCTAGCACACCACCTTTTCAACTTTTCCCATTGATTTCAATCAATGCTCACTAACAGCCAAGGTCAGTAATTACTTTGTCTAGAAAGTGGATAGCTGAAAGCATAGCAACAACCGTTTTTTACCTACACGAATGTCTATTACCACAGTTCAGTATGCTAGTTTAAGGAAGTATCACGTAGCCTCCAACGATTGTGAGCATATGTAGCTCATCGAAAAGTGTACTTCGAGCATTGGGTTAGTTGTACAGTTCTGCCACGCATGTTTTTTTTTTTAATTTTATAGAAATAAATCTTTACATACTTCGTTAAAAAATACGGACAACTTTTGGTTTCTCTTAATTGTGATGTAACAACCAAACTAGGCTTACTGCTAAATGCTACTTAGCCTGTTGGTGGTGATATGAGTGTCAATATGCAAGTCATGTTTATTTTTTAAAAACGCTACGGAACCATTAAGTTACAACAGTAGCACGATGTGTGTTTGGTACTCAAAATCCTTACCTGTTTTGTCAAATAACATAGACAAATTTATTTTGGTGCACATACTGAATTTTCATTCTCGATCAGAGATCTGTAGCTATACATGTATATTATTATAAGCGACCTTCATGTGTTTTATACTCGCTACCTTTACGTATTTCGACAAATAATTTTGTTTTGGTGCGAAAATGCTATTTTTCGCAGGCTGAAATTTCCTCCCTGTATGGGATCGTTTCCCATAATTGTATTTAACAAAGTGGTTCAAATGGCTCTGAGCACTATGTGACTTAACTTTTGAGGTCATCAGTCTCCTAGAACGTAGAACTAATTAAACCTAACTAACGTAAGGACATCACACACGTCTATGCCCGAGGCAGGATACGAACCTGCGACCACAGCGGTAGCTCGGTTCCAGACTGTAGCGCCTAGAATAGCGCGGTCACTCCGGCCGGCTGTGTTTAACCCGTGCTGTGTCTACATTTTGTGTTCGATGCATTACGAAGTTATACTTGCATATACAAAAACGTGCTGATTACATGATACAACACATCAAACATCACATCAGAATGCGTTTTTTTAGTATGGTCTGTTGTACCAAAGTGTCAGAAAATGTAACATCAGTGAATAAACCTTCTACCACAGGTGTATCAAAGATCAGAAATAATAAATATGTTATATTAGCATGCCAATAACGTCATTTACATTATCTTTTCCCCCACTAAAATGATGTTCGGTTAGATTTTTTTTTTAAATTGCCTCATTTAGGTTTAAGACCAATTGCCAAATGTCTGCGTAGCGTGTTTCTTTAACAGAGTACATGTGTTCTGTATTGCTGAAGAGCAATTTAGATGTGGAGAAAGCATTTGCGTAGGTAATTTGAGAGTATATAGTCATGTTTTAGGTGTCGAGCAGGAGCTACACTACAAATGGACTCTTTAGTAGGTGAAACGTTAATGTGGTTACATATTTTGATAGACAATCAGAATATGGAAATTTTGCAAGTTACAACATGTATGTATTTTGATGCTGTGTCCACACGTATATGATGAAATGTACTAACGAATCAGAAATTAATTACAGTGTCTGACATAAAGACTTTTTCGTATTTTTAATAAGTAATAAAGGTCGTTCACATACTTACGAATATGACCAAGACGGCAGCTACATAGCGATTAGCACGTTTCATTTTAAAAGCCGGTGGAATACAGCGCCCTGACTAGGAGACCTAATTACGCGTGTGTTGAGTCAGAAACTCTTTGATTGGAAATCGGAAATTTGTACTAAGGACAATAGGACCAAACTGCTGAAGTCATCGGTCCCTAGGATTACGCACTACTTAATCTAACTTTAACTAACTTTCGCTAAGGACAACACCCATGCCCGACGGAGGACTCGAATCTCCGACGGGGGAGGCACGCGAACCGTGAGAAGACGCCCAATACCGCAGGGCTACCCCGCCCGGCTCTTTGATTGGCCAACTTACTAGAAAAGGGAGTAAGTCATGATTACGTCGCAGAAAAGAGGGGGTGTCTGTAACATCATGATGGCTAAAGTCATAGGACGGACGTATCCACTTACATAGTCAGTTTTTTATTATGTAACTATTGTTTTCCATGAGTATTGCAGACACATTTCAGATTAAGCAAAAATAAGTACGCTCACAAATATAGTTCCTACATTTTAAAGATAATGAAAAAAACATAAAACGAGCAGTACAAGAAAATCACTGAGTCACGTCGCTTCCGGTGTGAATGTGGTGCATAGAGAACGCATTTCTACCGGAAGTGCATGGAGATAAATGCATCACATGGACTTCAACAGTTGACGACCAACATCGCAACCAGTGTCTTCCCACGACTTTTTGCCACTGTGTTTGTGTTTCAGTCACTTTTAAAAATAATTTCGTTCAAGAGGCGGCAGTGTTTCCAGTTTTCTCGACCTGTCAGCTTGGCGTGACGACGGTCAGCTTTGCGTGACGATGTCGACCGCCAAGTTCGATCAGCTAAGTTTATTGTATTAAAAGATCGATAGCTGCCGCTTTGAAACAACTGAGCACTTCAAAGAGGCAACACAATAAGGAGTTACTGTATCAGGGCAACGACTACTCGCAGTGCTATGAGCAACTCTTTGTTGTGGCAATAAGAGTATTATGTATTATGTGCGAGTATAATGACTTTTCTGGAGACTAGAAATCTACTTTGTAGTTGTCAGCACGGGTTTCGAAAAGTTGATCGCTTGAAAGCCAGCTCGCGCTATTCATCCAAAATTCTCAGGGCCATAGACAAGGGTTCCCAGGTAGATTGCCGGCCTAGGTGGTCTCGCGGTTAAGGCGCTCAGTCCGGAACCGCGTGACTGCTACGGTCGCAGGTTCGAATCCTCCCTCGGGCATGGATGTGTGTGATGTCCTTAGGTTAGTTAGGTTTAAGTAGTTCTAAGTTCTAGGGGACTGATGACCACAGATGTTAAGTCCCATAGTGCTCAGAGCCATTTGAACCAGGTAGATTCTGTGTTTCTTGACTTCCGCAAGGCGTTTGAAACAGTTACCCAGTCTTTTCATGAACAAAGTAAGAGCATATGGACTATCATATCAATTTTGTGATTGGATTGAAGAGTTTCTAGATAATATAATGCAGCATGTCATTCTTAATGGAGAGAGGTCTTCCGAAGTAAGAGTGATTTCAGGCGTGCCGCAGGGGAGTGTCGTAGGACCGTTGCTATTCACAATATATATAAATGACCTTGTGGATAACACCGGAAGTTCACTGAGGCTTTTTGCGGATGATGCTGTAGCATATCGAGAGGTTGTAACAACGGAAAATTGTACTAAAATGCAGGACGTTCTTCAACGAATTGACGCATGGTGCAGGGAATGGCAACTGAATCTCAATGTAGACAAGTGAAATGTACTGCAAATACACAGAAAGAAAGATCTGTTATCATTTAGCTACAATATAACAGGTCAGCAACTGGAAGCAGTTAATTCCATAAATTATCTGGGAGCAGGCATTAGAAGTGATTTAAAATGGAATTATCGTATAAAATTAATCGTCGGTAAAGCAGATGCCAGACTGAGGTTCATTGGAAGAATACTAAGCAAATGCAATCCGACAACAAAGGAAGTAGGTTACAGTACGCTTGTTCGCCCAATGCTTGAATACTGCTCAGCAGTGTGGGATCCGCACCAGGTAGGGTTGATAGAAGAGATAGAGAAGATCCAACGGAGAGCAGCGCGCTTCGTTACAGGATCATTTAGTAATTGCGAAAGCGTTACGGAGATGATAGATAAACTCCAGTGGAAGACTCTGCAAGAGAGACGCTCAGTAGCTCGGTAGGGGCTTTTGTTGAAGTTACGAGAACATACCTTCACCGAAGAGTCAAGCACTATATTGCTCCCTCCTACGTATATCTCGCGAAGAAACCATGAGGATAAAATCAGAAAAATTAGAGTCCAAACAGAGGCATACCGACAATCTTTCATTCCACGCACAATACGAGACTGGACTAGAAGGGAGAAGCGATGGAGGTACTGAAGGTACCCTCCGCCACACACCGTCAGGTGGCTTGCGGAGAATGGATGTAGATGTAGATGTAGAACAGTGCTTTATCAATAACACATACCACGTGAGCAATGCAGCTTCGAAACCGATTGAAAAATCAAATGTTTTAACAGCTGCTCGCTCTCTAGCTTGAATCTGATTATCCACTGTCCAGCAACAATAATGTGACCTCGTGTGAAAAGCGTGAGTAGCCACTGTTTGCAGCGCAGAACGCTGCGAGACGTGCAGGAAGAGAGTCAATGAGGTTCCGGAACGTACCGACAGGTGTGTGAGGGCGTGCCGACTGCGGTGCTGTTGTCAGCAGTGCCAGGTTTCTCTCTTGAGGACCCGTGACGCGTACAGAACGGCCGAGGTGGGCCCACATATTCTCGAAACGGTTCAAATCCGGGGAGTTTGGCGGTCAGGAGAGTACCGTAAACTCAACCTGGTGCACTTCGGACCACGCACTTACACTATGAGCTGTGTGACACGTTGCATTTACCTGCCGCTACACGCCGTAGTGACGAGGAAAAACCTACTACTTGTAATGGTGGACATGGTCTGCAATGATAGATGCATACTGGTGTTGACCCACTGTGACATCCAGTTAGACTTTATCACCCAGGGAATGCTACTAAAATATTCTACAGACCATAACGCTCCCACCTCCGACCTGGATCCTTCCACCGATTGTTGCGAGGTTTTTGCTTTCAACAATTGCACAACTATTCTTACGAACGAATCTTCATAGCCGTCGTTCACCCTCGTCATCTACGGCCTGTGGTGTACAACAGTTGCATCGGCACCGGTTTCGGATAGCGCCGTTTTGCCGTGCAAGGCATGCTTTAACGACGGTTGCACGCAAACAGTTTACAAACTTAAACGTTTCTCGAATACTTCCACTCTTGCCCAATTATCATTGTAATATATTAATTATTCCTTGCTGCTGTAGTGTTATCTTGAACCTGTGAGAAAGGAGGACAAGCGTTCCAAGGCGCGAAAGCAGAGACGATGCTGGGGGCAGAGGAAACTAGGAGAGATATTGTTGCATGAAGTAAACCGCAAGGGGATAGCCTTGTGAAAATGCAGACGCTCCCAGACGTGGTCCCAGGGCATTAGTTACTCTTCAAGGATTAACATGTAACTTCATAGCCGGCCGGGGTCGCCGAGCGGTTCTAGGGTGCTACAGTCTGGAACCGCACGACCGCTACGGTCGCAGGTTCGAATCCTGCCTCGGGCATGGATGTGTGTGATGTCCTTAGGTTAGTTAGGTTGAAGTAGTTCTATGTTCTAGGGGACTGATGACCTCATAAGTTAAGTTCCATAGTGCTCAGAGCCATTTGAACCTTTTCTTTTTTGTTTTGTTTTTTGTAGCTTCGTATGTCGTCTAGTCGCTGTAGTAGGAAGTCACCGTAGAACTTTGTAACCAACGGGCACGTACTAGTGTACAAAGCCAACTTGATACAAGCCCTGAGAACAGCGACGCCACTACGCTCACAAGGGTTAGAAAGAGAGCGAAACCACCAAAAACTGTTGACCTAGCAGTCGTTATTCCGGGGAGCCCGAGGGGTGGGGATAAATGACGTACAACAATAATGTTGAAAGCCTTATTTGGCAGAGCAGTTACGTTTAGCTTTCAGCTGAACAGTGTTGATACCAAATATGGACTTAGTGCAATTGCATTAACATCCCCGCCATAGGAGCAGTACAGTGGACCTAACTAAACTCTGATTGGCAGGCACCGGCAAGAGACCTACGGGATTAGCTGATTAGCTGGATGGCTTTAGGTAGGGAAAACAGTGCCCCCACGCGACTCTTCAAAAAACCCTAGATTCCACATTTTGGCAGAGTCCTCAGAAAGACGATCTGGGCACCGAAACCGCGTCCGTCGACTCCAGCCTGTGTCCAGCTCGGCGTAAGTCTACTTTCTCTCAGTTATAGTGCCTCAGTGAATAGTGTCACATTCATTATGTTTTGTTTTGCAACTAAGTTTTTGCCTTAAGATGCTGCTAGTGTTTGCTACTGTGGTTACCATCCACTCCTTTGACTTCTGAACTGGCTTCCGTTGTAACAGTATTATTTGTGCTTTTTCTAACCCTAGAACTAGCCTTCAGTGTATTAGTTAGTCCCGTCTGGAATAAACAACAATTTCAAAACCCTTTTTGTCCGAGTGTCTCCACAACGAGTTCCCTACCGAGTCTCACCACCTGCATTTCTAGTAAATGCCTGTACCAGTGTTGGCTCAGATAGAAGAAAACAATTAAATGCCTTCACTGTGAATTGTTCTTCTGCCTTCTGCTCTGTACCGCTCCGGAGCGCAGACTGAACAGCAACCCCTTTTTCCCTCTCCCACCTATGTCAGGACACGACATCATGCCCATTTGACGTCCGACAAATCGCTCCATTTCCGCGTTATGACAACGACTGCACCTTTTTTTGTAGCAGTGTACTATTACACAGCTACACAGCGTGAACGGTTTAGATCCGGTCAGCCGGCCGCGGTGGTCTCGCGGTTCTAGGCGCCCAGTCCGGAACCGTGCAACTTCTACGGTCGCAGGTTCGAATCCTGCCTCGGGCATGGATGTGAGCGATGTCCTTAGGTTAGTTAGATTTAAGTAGTTCTAAGTTCTAGGGGACTGATGACCACAGCTGTTAAGTCCCATAGTGCTCAGAGCCATTTGAACCATTTGAACCATCAGATCCGGTCCAACTGTCTCGGTCGGCGAGACTCAAAGCAACGGCTGAATAACAGCCCATTATAGCACTTTGAAGGTGTGGCGGTGGATCTTTAAGTTCCGTGCCACCCTCCGACGGTGGAAGTACAGAAAAGGGGTGCAGTAATGCGCCAACTCTTTGGTGATGGAAAAAAGTGGCTGGACAAGGACAGGTCACTGCTAGTGACTGTATGAAACGGTCAGGGAAACGTGGTCGTATTGGGCCTATAGTTAGTCATAGGCCTAATCCGAGTCCTCCAGGATGGTTAGCGGAACGGGGTGTCGGTGCCAGCGCCGTGGAACTGTGGTGCCGATGGTTTGGAGTCCAGCGAACGTCTCACGGAGGACGTCCACTTTTCTGTACAGTTGGCGAGCCTTACGGTGAATGGTGTCTTGAGGAGGGCCATATTTGTCTCCTCACGCGGAGTGACAATCCTGGTGAGCATAGGAGCGAGAAAACACTCCACCTGAGAACTTTATTCTGTAGGAGATGGGTCGTCAGCATCCGGGATTTTTAATCGTGGTCGACGCAGAGGAACCATATGTTACTGAGGGTAGGACAATGGAGTGATACAGCTGAAGCTTGGTATCCAAATTCAGCTCTCGGCTGGAGAAGAGCGGGTACAAGGCCTTTGTCAACTTTAACCCTTACGGGTGATGTATTCTGCGTGGCTGTGGAAGAAAAGTTTCTTATCCAACCAGACCCCTAGATACTTGGTAGTGTGGACCAACAGTACCCGGACGCCCCAGACTGAGATGTTGTGGCAGAGTATAGGGCGCCATTTAGTGAAATATACTGCCGTAGTTTTGGCGACATTGAGGGCCGACACCAGGTGACCGCTATGTCCACTTGCCTTTGGAGGCGAGCAGTGTGTTGATCAGGATTGCGACCGGTCGTATAGAGGGCCGTGTGATCGGCGTATTGTGCCAAATGGCAGTGACGGATGACGGGCATGTCGTTGACATAGCCGTTTCCCGCGTACCCCCTACACTCCCTATATACTCTCAGCTGCTAGTGCTGCCACCTTCCACCTGCAGGTTGACGTCGAACACAGGCTGTGATCATATTAATGTGACTGGACCGTGCATATCAAAATGTATGAGGAATGTCTACATGAGTGACAGTGACTTAGCTCAATTCCTGTAACACCCTATGCTGCAGTCTTTGTTATCTTATTCACATGTATACGTACAAGGAACAGTCATTCGTCCACTGACATTTCAGTTTATCTCAGTATATTTCCGTATACCTGTCGCATGGAAATTGTCCTAAATAATGGTGTTGTAGTTGGTAGCTCCTTGCGTGATTACTCCTTTATGTGAACTCTTAGTTTTCACAAACTTTAAATTTCGCTTTCTACATAAAGAGATGGACTAATCTCCGAAGAGATTATGGATGTACATTTTAGTTTTACTTTAAACTGATGATGGCACTGTCATTAGGGTTTAATGTAAAATAGGAAGTGATAAAATAGTTTCAGACATTCTGCAAAGAATTGTGAAGTGACGATTCAAATAAATCGTTAAGCCAAGCGAGACGCAAATCCATATCTTTGGTATAAATTATATTACGATCAACGAGCTTCGAAGTCACGTGGAAAATAAGGCGTGGTATCGGTGATACACCTACTGAAAAAGAAAACTCAACATTGTATAATGCAGTCTTAAATTTCAATCAACCGAACAGATCTCGTAGTTACATTGCGATTTCTTCTCTTTTTATTAATGTCGCAGATTATTCCGAGTGGTACCAGATGTGTTACCTCTCGGAAGATAGAGAGATATTTTATATACTGTGTCTTGCAAAATTTAAATATCTGACCAGCATTCGAAGGGATATAATACTGAAGTTCTGTGCCTGGGTGCGTATTTACGGGAAGGAAATCACGTAACTAAGCCATCTAACAGCTAGGTGCAGGGGTAAAGACACGCTGAACCTTACCATCATCTTTGCTTCTGTCTCATTATGTTGCATTACTACAAAACAGCTGTGAATGTGATTTTTTTGTGATGCACTGTGATTCTCACGGAACGACGAGATTATGCCTGCCTCGCCGCGGACTTCCACTTGCCCATTGCCTCGACCACCGCCAGCAGCCGAAAATAAAAGTATTCGTTCTCTGCTTCGCACGTGTCGGACTATATGCACATGTACGTAGCGGTGGGCGGGGGGGGGGGGGGGGGGGGTCGAATGGTGAAACAGATTGTAGAGTGAGAGAGAGAGAGTGATTGTGTGAAGGGGATAAATGGGACACAGAAGTGTATTATATTTTCATGTAGTCCCTCCTCCTTTTTTGTTTCACAACATATTTTATGGGATGAAATTATACCTACACAGTAGTGGCTGTTATCTTTACGTAAATAAATTATCTCTGGCAGCGGCATATAATATTTCACCGTTTTTTAGATGGTTCATGCAGTCTATTTGTGAAGTATTTGCGAAATGAAAATAGCCATTGTGGTGCAGGTGCAGTTTGTCCTCCATAACTTTACCTAGTCAAGTTCAGGGCCGTGTCGCTCAAGTGAAGACCCCTCTTCGAACGTTGAGCTAAGGATTTAGCGACTCGATGACTATGAGGGCATTATAGAAGATGGACCAACTCACATTCAGGAACTTCTAAAGAACCATCTAAGCGTCTGACTGAAGGTATTTATGAAAAAAATATGGGGAACCTACTGCGTGCGACAGGAACCGGAAAGTAATGTCGTTTTCTTATTTTATATTCCAACAGATAAATTTTTAATACATTTTTATACTTAATCAGCGCTGTAGCCACCCACGTTACCAAAAATCTTTTTCCAACTAGTGTCACATTTTCGATGCCAGATCGATATAAAAAAATTTGTTTTTGAAAAAAAATCTGAAGATGGCATTTTGGAAATCATGTAATTTTCACATTTTTTTAACTTAGAAAATGTTGTGTAGCGTGGGGGGGTATGATGTGTGACGAATACTTCTCACCCCAATTCATAAATTTGCGGGGTTCATCATGCGCAATACGGTCTTGAATCAGCATGTTACAGAAGGACGCCTTCTCTATTGACAATTGCTGGGGAACGTTTCAATTAAAGATTGATATAATCGTCGCATCTGTTAACAGTAATGGTCTGCATTCACAGTATGTCCAGGTTTCAGCACTTCAAAATGAACGATCCCGCGAGTAAATCCCAAGTACACGAAAGCGTCTTCTTGAAGTGTAAACCTGGCTTAGCAGTATTTCGTGCCAATTTAATCGGAGAGAGCCACTACCTCGTGCGTTTTGGATATTTAAGAACAGCCTTTTTTCATCTACAATGATAAAGCGATTAGGAAACGCTTCTGTATTGTGCCAATGTTGCAATAAGTTGCATGTAGTGGATCGATTATCTTTATTTGTCTTTGACAATCTTCTCAAAATGTTGTTGGGTGGCTGGCCAAGTTTCTTTAAGAGTGTTGGACAGTACCTTGCTTGTATGACAATGTTACGCCTTACTTCGTCCTTCACACGTTATTGTCTGAAGCTGATGGTCTTCCTAATCGTTACAAGCCGGCGTGATCCAAATTACCTGACCCGAACTTAGAAACTCGCCTTTGGCATTTACGAACGTCTAACGCATTTGGATGAACATCACAAATCTTCCTGGTAGCAACTGTTGCGTTACTACCCTAGAGAAACTCACATGTACCTCTTCTGATATTTGGCTGGCAAAAGAGAAAAAAGAATGGTTCAAGTGGCTCTGAGCACTATGGAACTTAACATCTGAGGTCGTCAGTTCCCTAGAACGTAGAACTACTTAAACCCAACTAACCTAAGGACATCACAAACATCCATGCCCGAGGCAGGATTCGAACTTGCGACTGTAGCGGTCGCGCGGTTCCAGACTGAAGCGCCTAGAACCGCTAGGCCACACCGGCAGGCGGAAAAAAATCCGCTATTTACGAGTTAACAAGTTACTTCCACATCAAAATGTCTTTGTTAGGACGTTGAAGTACATAATGAGCTGATAAATGATAAACGAATATCGACAAGCGCAAACGGAAAGTTACTTTCCGTTCCCCCTGGTACCATATGCTTACGCCTGTTCAGTTATCTTTTTTGTGTGTAGATTGGCAGCACTGCTAACCAGTGAAACTACATTTCTTTTAATGTGTGTGTGTGTGTGTGTGTGTGTGTATGTGTGTGTGTTTTTAATAAGTGTAAATTAGTGGAAATGGCTTCTATGTTCGACAGTGACGTGAGAGGGGATGATATTTTTTTTTTTGGGGGGGGGGGGGGGACAGTGATGGCAAGTTGTGGTGCGATTTCTTTTTCTTTGTAATCATTGGGAGAATGGTGATTATAGGAAAGAAACTGCGAGGAGATGGTAGCGGTAAGTGGAGCCTGTGGTTACATGTGCATATTTAATACTATACTATGTGGTCAATCAGTTTAGAGTGTGCGGTTTCCCACGTTAGTCTGATCATTTATGAGTTGTTTCTCTTCTATTATGGTTTTCTAAATGTGGCAATTTTCTTGTAAGATGAGAGGGTGTTTTTGTTGTTGTTTGTCCCTATGATTTCCACGTCTGTGTCTCAAGTGGTAATTTTGTGTTGGCATTGATATAAACGTTCTTCAAAAGTTAAGTGATTTGTCTCACACTTCCATACTCTTATATGTTCTTTGTATCTGGTTTGATCTAAGTACCTTCCATGACATGTGTTGCATTTCAGTTGGTATGTTGACGATTTATGATACAGATCAGGTATTCGTATTCTCTTTTGGAAGTATTTTTGAATTGAATTGTTGGTTTGGTGGGCTATTTTTATGCCTTGTTTTTTGAAACTATTTGATATTTTGTAGGTGTGTTTGTGATTGAATGTCATTGTGGATAATGGATGCAAAAAAAAAAGAAATAGAAGAAACAAACTTAGAAACAAAGTTGAGCAATAAAATCGAGAAACAGAAAAGAGCAAATACCCAGTTGCCACTAACAAAAACACAGAATCCTACTCAAATAAGTTCACAAAATACAAGAAAAGGAACATCACAAAGTGAGGAGAAAACAGGAAACAAAAGGTGGAACACAATGACATAGAGACGATATAAGAGAGCTGTTCTGAATCACGGTGTGGTTTAATGCTCTGAGATCGTATGTTTCTAGATGACTCAAACAATACATTTCCCCTTCTGACGTACATCTGCCAAAAAAAAGAAAAGAGACCATGGATGTAGAATTTCAGATTTAGTTATTTAGTGCATGGTTATATTACTGAAAATTACTATTTACTGTACAATTATCTGATATTACAAACCAGGAACCTACTGATCCCTCTATCATCAACAGGAACTGTGCTGCGTCGTCAGGGAAAGCTCTCAGAGGACATTGTTGAACTAAGTGGTGAACACACTGCTTTGAAGCACCAGTCAAAACTTGCAAAAGTTATTTTCTTCCATTTGATAAGATCATGCGTGTCACCTCAGAATCTGGTGGCTTCGTCGATGTGGCAGACATCTTACGTAAGCTACTCCGCCGTAGCATTAATCTGCCATTTTTGTCCTCAGCCGTCTTTAGTGTTAAAGCTGTTACCAACTAACGGCCTTGCAGTTTCCTGCGATGGGTGACGAGAACGAAGCCTTCCTTTAGCGGTGGCTGATATGTCGACGTGAGTAGGTAAGTGAGAATTATTAGGTAGTTGTCTTGTCCTCTCGTGCAAGCGCACTTGCCTCCACAGAGACGGAGGTGATATGTGTCTAAGCATGCATTGGCAGAAAGCACGTGTAGGTCTGAGTATACCAGTTATAAAACGGATGGTGTGATTGAGCTCTGTATGAGGAATCTTCACCCAATATGGGGAGAAATAAATACTGGCAACAAGACAGTCCTCGAGATCTCCCGGGAAATGTTACATCAGCTGTCAGAATAAGAGAGGTTGGATGCTTACGGACGACTGTTCCTCTCGCAGATCAGTCACGGCTAAGTAGGAATGGCGGAGGAGTGGGGGCCGGGGGGGGGGGGGGGGGGGAGTGGCCATCCACCATATGAGGGCTAGCGAAACAGAGATGCAGTTGCAGTAGATGCTGCCATAAACGTGGTTTTACACAATGTCCGACCTCTTGTGTCGACGTAATCTGGAGTTGGGACTTTACTGAGGAAGCAAATCAGGTGCCACTGAGGATATTGAAGTGAACCTCTATGAAAAGATTAGGCGGTCGGCGTTTCGGCCGGGCGGCCCCTCTTCAGGCGGCTTTTTAGCGAGGCACATCCGTCACTGCCGCTCGCACCGGCCCGCCGCTGCGATATATCTCCGTCGCGTTGCTGCGTGTCGGCGGCTTCGTCGGCGCGCCGGCCGCAGTCTGGTTTAATTAACGGCGCTCCAGGTCGGCGCACAATGGCCGGATTAAAACTCGATCCTCCGCCCGCCGCGGCTGATGCTGGTGCTGCTGGAAGACTGTCCCACACGGCGCGTCCAAACTGCCTTTCCCGCCGGCCGTCGCAGAGCAATTGAGGCCCAATGGACGTGTCCAAGCTGAGAGGGTTTCCCCAGCGGCATGAAGTGCGGCGGAGCAGTGAGGTTTTCACTTGGCTTCTTATCTCCTGTAGCACCTTGTTAATTTTCATCTAATTAACTTTTGCTAACTGTATAGTCGCTTATGCCACTTTTTGTTGTGAAAGAAGCGGTCCGTTGGCTAACAGGATGAACTCCTATTAACGTACCGAGAGAAGTAGCGCGGTTGTTTGTACACTTCATTCGCATTCGGGACGACGATAGTTCAGGTCGGTGTCCGGCTATCCAAATTTAGTTTTTCCACCATCTCCCTTAATAGCTTTACAAAAATGCCTGGATACTGCCTTTGGAAAGACACGGCCGTTTTTCTTCTACATCTACATCTACATCATTACTCTGCAATTCACACTTAAGTCCTTGGCAGAGGGTTCATCGAACCACAATCATACTATCTCTCTACCATTCCACTCTCGAACAGCCCGCGGGAAAAACGAACACCTAAACTTTCTGTCCGAGCTCTGATTTCTCTTATTTTATTTTGACCATCATTCCTACCTATGTAGGTTGGGCTCAACAAAATATTTTCGCATTCGCGAGAGAAAGTTGGTGACTGAAATTTCGTAAATAGATCTCGCCGCGACGAAAAACGTCTTTGTTTTAATGACTTCCATCCCAACTCGCGTATCATATCTGCTACACTCTCTCCCCTATTACGTGATAATACAAAACGAGCTGCCCTTTTTTGCACCCTTTCGTTGTCCTCCGTCAATCCCACCTGGTAAGGATCCCACACCGCGCAGCAATATCCTAACAGAGGACGAACGAGTGTAGTGTAAGCTGTCTCTTTAGTGTACTTGCATCTTCTAAGTGTCCTGCCAATGAAACGCCACCTTTCGCTCGCCTTCCCCACAATATCATCTATGTGGTCTTTCCAACTGAAGGTATTCGTAATTTTAACACCCAGGTACATAGTTCAATTGACCGCCTTGAGAATTGTACTATTTATCGAGTAATCGAATTCCAACGGATTTCTTTTGGAACTCATGTGGATCGCCTCACACTTTTCATTATTTAGCGTCAACTGCCACCTGCCACACCATGCAGCAATCTTTTCTAAATCGCTTTGCAACTGATAATGATCTTCGGATGACCTTACTAGACGGTAAATTACAACATCATCTGTGAACAACCTAAGAAAACTGCTCAGATTGTCACTCAGGTCATTTATATAGATCAGGAACAGCACAGGTCCCAGGACGCTTCCCTGGGGAATTATTAATACGAACTGCGACCTTCCTGACAGGAAATCACGAATCCAGTCGCACAACTGAGACGATACCCCATACGCCCGCAGCTTGATTAGAAGTCGCTTGTGAGGAACGGTCTCAAAAGCTTTCCGGAAATCTAGAAATACGGAATCAACTTGAGATCCCCTGTCGATAGCAGCCATTACTTCGTGAGAATAAGGAACTAGCTGCGTTGCACAAGAACGATGTTTTCTGAAACCATGCTGATTACGTATCAATAGATCGTTCCCTTGGAGGTGATTCATAATGTTTGAATACAGTATATGCTCCAAAACCATACTGCAAACCGACGACAATGATCAAGGTCAATTTTACAATCTGTAGGTACAGATCCTTCGGTGAGCGAGCGATTGTATGTGATTGCTAAGTAGGGAGCTATTGTATCAGCGTAATATGAAAGGAACCTAATCGGTATACAATCTGGACCTGAAGACTTGCCCGTATCAAGCGATTTGAGTTGCTTCGCAACCCCTAAGGTATCTACTTCTAAGAAACTCAGGCTAGGAGCTCTTCGTGTTTCAAATTCTGGAATACTCCATTCTTCTTCACTGGTGAAGGAATTTCGGAGAACTGCGTTCAGTAACTCCGCTTTAGTGGTAAAGTCATCGGTAACAGCACCATCGGCACTGCGCAGCGAAGGAATTGACTGCGTCCTGGCGCTTGTGTACTTTACACACGACCAGAATTTCTTCGGATTTTCTTCCAAATTTCGAGACAATGTTTCGTTTTGGAACCTATTAAAGGCATCTCGCCTTGAGGTCCGTGCCAAATTTCGCGTGTCTGTAAATTTTAGCCAATCATAGGGATTTCGCGTTCTTCTGAACTTCGCATGCTTTTTCCGTTGCCGTTTCCCCACCGTTCCGCAATCCGAGCTTCTTCTCCGGCTCTAATGATCACGTTGTCGACGGTGCCGTAAAACTAATTTTGCTTCCTTTCTTTCTGTAGAAAAGTACACCTGTAATGTAAGAATCGTTTTAAATTGAGGAGTGAGACTGTACTTTTAATTGAACAACACGTTAAAGTTATTTACTTTACTGGAAACATCCCCCAGGCTGTGGCTAAGCCATGTCTCCGCAATATCCTATCTTTCAGGAGTGCTAGTTCTGCAAGGTTCGCAGGAGAGCTTCTGTAAAGTTTGGAAGGTAGGAGACGGATACTGGCAGAAGTACAGCTGTGAGTACCGGGCGTGAGTCGTGCTTCGGTAGCTCAGATGGTAGAGCACTTGCCCGCGAAAGGCAAAGGTCTCGAGTTCGAGTCTCGGTCGGGCACACAGTTTTAATCTGCCAGGAAGTTTCTTATTTACTATTCCATTGAGGAATGAAGCTTGGACGATTGACTACTCTGTTCCTCTCTGGGAACTATAAATTGCTTTAATTTAATCAGTTTCTTCAAGAGTGATCCACCGCCGACCACTTTAAATTTTAGCCACAAGAAAAATAGCAAATAACTAAATTTTACTTTGTAGTTCCTATACAACATAAGAGGAAGAACACATATTAAATTTGTAAACTGCTTGAGGCTCATAGGGTACTGAATGTAACACACAGATCTGCCATTCCTAGCGGGAACAATGGCTATAACACTGCTGTGTTCCAATTCAAAATGAACTTCGATGACAGATACAGAAATGTCTTTCCATGCTGCTTCAACTTTATTTCAGATTTTGTCAGATGTAGCAGCTGGCGAGTGATGGCCTGCCAGTCTCTCAACAACCATGATCACGGAATCTGTGGAGCGTGTCGGCCAGGTAGAAAGTCGAACAGCCTCTGTATCCAGACAGGTCAGGACAAACATGGGCAAAATGCACTCAGGTGTTGTACTGTTGACAGTGTCACAGAGACATAGAAGACAGGGCACAGCCATCCACCTTAAGGCGTCAGAAATGTAGCAGCTTCTGCCCGAACCTCGGGCTTTGCGAACCGGAAGTGATTATACGCTCTACCAAAGGCACCCAATACATCACGTCAGATTTACGATGATGAATATAGTATCACAATATTTGCCCTCCTCAGATCCTGCACACATAGAGCTACATCCATCGTGATGCCTGTGAAGAAGAGGGACTCACCCGGAAACCTGAGTTTTTAGCATGGGAGTATTATTATTAGAGGTGTAGTAGCGAGCTGTTGAAAAGGACATCCGATATTTCTGAATCTGGGAGATATTATCTGGAATGCTTTATTATCGAAATGAAAACTCGTTATAAAGTTATTTTATTGATTGTGTTGATGGAGACGATTTTTTAGAGTAATATCTTAAAGTGATCCATGCAAGCGAAACAGTGAAATGTCTGTTCGTCAGAACTACCAATTGAAGGAAATCTTTGTCCCTTAGATAACTAATGGTATTCATGGTTTGTTTTAATTTTATCTGTTTGTTTTCATTTTTTGACAATACACGCTATTGGTTATGTCTGTAATATTTTTTGGACATAATTTCATAAGTGTTAGTCGTCTTATGTTGTACAGTCTTATTTGACACTAATCAGACTTCAGTTTTCGAAGGAACGTCTTTCTTTAAAGTAAGATCCTCCTCCATCATTCTTAGTAATGTTTAAAATATTTTGTCGAGTGTGCATACGCAGTACAGATTGTTTCTGATAAACAAAGAAAATTTTGAATGGGTTACTTTTCTTTAGCTCTGCAGTTACTACTTCAAATTGCTTTCGACAACGACAGTACGCCAGACACAAAATATAATGCAGAGCAAGAGGTAAGATACTTTTCTATCGAGGGAGATCTCACGTGGCATTCTCGTAAGCAGACAGCACTTAGTCAGAATTTTCAGGTGTTGTGGTAAGTAAACAGATTAATTTACATTAAAGAGTGGAGGTAGTATTAAACAGCTATTTTCTTCCGTGTTGAGCAGTATTCTATTTCATGGATATTTCGAGTCACACACTGCAATTCATGCTATGAAACTTTCACAATGTGCTTCAGTGTCGAATGTCAGTTAAATAGTTTACACTGAGGACGTAATTAGTTGGCTGGCTCTGAGCACTATGGCACTCAACATCTTAGGTCATAAGTCCTTAGAACTACTTAAACCTAACTAACCTAAGGACATCACACACACCCATGCCCGAGGCAGGATTCGAACCTGCGACCGTAGCAGCCCCGCAGTTTCGGACTGCAGCGCCAGAACCGCACGGCCACCGCGGCGGCACGTAATTAGTTTCTTTTGACATTTAATTACATTAATTTTCAGTATTTTAGATTCAGAATTTCATTAAGATTTAAGTTTTGTTTCAGCGACACTACTCACATGTGAAACACAGAGCCAACAGCAGTCAGTTACACGAGGAGAAGGTTTTTGAAAAAAGAGTATTCAGTATCTCTTATGTAGATGACAAAAAAGCTTACACTACAGCCGAAGAGCACTGAAATCCTATTTTTGGGTGAGATATCCGATGCGTAATCATTCTCAATCTACGCTACCTAGGTTGAGTTTTCTTTCTTTCTTTCTTTCTTTCGTGCGTTGCGCAAAATGCTAACAGTTTACGTGCGCATATCAATACCAATTTGTCGTTTGTTCCACACCGCCTTCATGGTGCTACTATTTTAATGACGAGCAGTACATTCAGGGGGCTGAAGAGTACTCATAGTACTCTTTCTGAAAGTTGGTAACTGGAGTTCTCTAAGCAGATTCATAAAAAATGTATGGCGTCTATCTTCGCGAACCTTTCACTTAAGATTTTTCAGCGTTTCTATTACACTCCCTCGCTAAGTCTCACCATATACTCTCGTAATGTCTTCATTAACAACGATACAAATAGACAAACATTCTAAAATTTGAAGATATCAGGCATAAAATGCAGAGAGTGCAATGTTACCTACAATTTGTATACAAAAGAAGGCAGTATATGTATGAGTCATTGGGCTGAGAATATTATATAACCTACACCTCTTGAGCTCCGCATGTAATTTAAAGATTTCAGCAACTAAAGGTAAGGTAATGTTTTCCCTAGGTAAGTAACGAATGAGATACAACATTTGTATCGATGGTGAATTATTGAATGTTTCATTCCAGTTTCTCGGCTGTAACATACCCTATGAAAACGGAAAGGATATGAAAATTATAGTAAATCGTTTCAAAGTATATGGTTCAGCTGCAGGAATCTTCAAACAGAAAATGGGAAAATAGATGCACATAAATGTGTATGAGGTAATGTTTAATCTTCACTATGTTGTTCAAAGTATGAGGTTGGAGTGCAAATAGGAAATCTGAAAACACATATGTGAAGAGCAGAAGCGAAAACAACAACAGAAAAGCAGCACACAGAGGAGGATGGAGAAATTTCTGCGATCCCAAAACAAGCTTTACACTTAAAACCTCGGGGGGGGGGGGGGGGGGGGGGGGAATTGTGTGAGCTGACTGAGGACACAATATGTGAAACAAAACAGGCATATTTTAACCAAAACGTCCAAATCCACCAAAAAAGGAAGAAGAAACTGACAACGCTTATAATGGAGATTAAAATAAGTCATGAAGCTAGCAAGAGGAAGGAAAGAATGATCAGAATGTGAAGATGAAAAGGATAAAAAAGGAAGTGGGGAGAGAAAGTGGTGTTGATACGAAGGTAATGTTAAAAATACGTCGCGTATGTGGAAAACAAAATAATCATAAAATAAATGACATATAATACAAAGAAGAAGGTACAGATGATGAGAAAGGGAACAAATCAACTGATCTGGAGACTTCACAGATATACTGGAAAAAATGATTTCTCAATCGTTCGTGACTTTCATTCGCCACTCTTATGCCATTCCGGCTCCCCCCACCCTCCCCCTCCACTCCCCAACACAAGTGAGACGTAATTCTAGAATTCTTTCCACGCCTGTAACGAGAAGAACTTTCTACATACCGATGAGATGCATCATCTCCGCAGTATGAGAAGTGACATAAAGGCGGAGACGGCCAGCTGCCGTATTGGAGACGGTGGGTTCGCACAGGGAGGGCCACATATTGCACTGAACAGCAGCTGACCGGCTTGGAACTCGTGATCAGATTGCAGAAGAGATCGGCGCTGCCCGAGGACGGAGACGAGGTACGGTTTGTGGCTGTATCGCCTACGAACTTCCTTCCAGAAATGATAACTTACCAAGAGTCTCAGTGCTGTTTGCTTTGCGCATGAAAATCTCTCTCATCTCGTTGGACTGCAGACTGGAATGCTAGACTGCTTTTATTCAATATTCTATGGCACAATCTTCTGGAACAGTGCATGTAAGACCAAGAAATGTTCATTCTACAGAGTAACTGAAAACTGTGCGTGACACAACGTGTCGCTCGCATTGCGAAAGCAAGTACTTTTAAATTTCGATTACAGTATCGCCCATGTACTTTGATCTGGAACAGCCTTGGCCACCCTACTTTTTGAAACGAACATCAACTTTTTAAACTATTTCCAAAGTATGTGATACCAATTAATCTAAACTGAATCTGACTGTTTTTAAACGAAACAGGATGTCGATGTCAGTCCATCAAGCGATAACGCTATAACTTGTTAACAGGGGTGTTACCGTGTTACCGTTAACGGGCATAGTCCGAAGTGAACTCGGCACACAGCACGTATGACTAGACAGAGAGAGTGGAGAGAGAGAGAGAGAGGGACAGGGACTTCGGGAAGGAACCAATGACAGGCCTAGAACGCTGGTCTAGGACGCAGTGTGTGATCGTATAAGGTGAGGTGTCTCCCTATCCCACCCAGCCACTGAGGAACATACGGAAGGTAACGCTTAATTAGAGCCAATGACACGGCGGAGCGTCTTCAGGGACAGGCGTCTTCAGGGACGTCATGTCAGGGACAGGCGGGGTAACGAGAGAAAAATCCGAATCGATGGAAAAACTCCGAACAAAACTCGGGGAATATAACGCTCGAGAACAGCGTAGCAGAGCATGTTAGGAAGCTGGGTAAAGAGCAGAGAGTAGGATAAGGGGCCGCTCTGAATGAGATGCATGCGGACTATACAGATAACATGAGCCGGGCAGAGCAAAACAAGCGTTAGCATCAGCATAGCTGATGGTATCTTAGGCGAGAAGCTGAAGAACTCTGGCCGTTGTGTCGTGGGTGCAAGTACATAGTAAGAGTGTCAGTTTGTGGCAAATGGAACGGTGCAAGACAGGCATCGTCTCTGTACTAACAAGTAAGACTTGGTATTTTCGTGCATACGATTCCTCCAATATAAATAGAGCAACAGAAACTTCATATCTGAATAAACTTAGCAGTTACAAACCACTTCCACCTGACATCAGTTTCAAGTCATCCTCCAGTGCATACCTTTCATAACAAGGGATTTAACATTGTAGCCAAGTCAAGAGTCTTCTCACATAGGCCATCCGGCTAGTTCCCTTCTAACGCAGCCTGTCACCCATTCTAAAGCAGTACTCGAATTTGGGATGCTACAGCACGTCTAAGTACTTTTCAAACTTTCTCGACACCCCTACATGGATTTTATCCCTAGACGCAACAAAGCAAAGACATAAAGTACATTCAAGAAATCTTTTACTGACGCAGTCGGCAGTACCGCAAACAGTCAAAGATAACTTCGGCCGCGCCGACAAAGAATGAAACGAAGCCAGTCGCCCCGAGAACTAGGACTTTTTTGCTATAATTATTCATGGGATGAGAAATCGTTCGTTTTAGAATAGAATTAAAAACAAAATACTTATTATGATATCATACATGTTTAAATGCTTATAGTCATGCATAATGACGGACAATTTCTTGCAAATTGGACAACTCCAAGAAAATATTGGGCTGTAATTTTCTTATGTTCTAGATATTTCATTCTGTCACTATAGACAGTAGAGAATTTTTGGTCTAGTGAGTCAGTCGGAGAGCGGTTTCCCATGTTGTTTAGCTAGCTGCCGGGCTGGTCTCCAATCTAGATCTCAGGAAACACGATATAAAAACAGCTGAAATACGATAATACTCTCACGGTTTAAACTAATGATGGACAGATGGTGCCCAGGAGTACCCTCCCTTTGGCAAACAAGTTACTGTTAAAGCAAGAAAGCCAACAAGTCACAAAATACAAAAATAAGTAACAGACTCCAAAATAAGCAAACCCGGTGATCAAAGAAGAATCATTAGGTCGAAGTAAACGTAGGGCTACTCACATAAGAGCCACTGCACCCAAACTAGTTGCTGATTATAACTTTTCTGAAAAATTATTAACATTCTAATTATCTACCTCACTTAAATATTCCAGAAAACCTTGTCTTCATGTTACAGTTTACGTACACAACATTCACATCTCTGTTTATTATTATTGTTGTTATTACATCAAACTTCACATCACGGTCACTGTCCTTTATAGATTACTGCCCGTAAAAAAGTGGTAGAGAACTGTATAACAAATTACAACACTGCACAAGTTAGCCACATATCTACCGACAGTCATGCCTCCCTTGACCAAAACAAATGACATATTATGTATATATAGGTAAGATTTATTTTGGAATAAAAAAAAAGATGAATCTTTTTTTGCAGAAGAACTGTTTTTGCTCAAGAGACCATACCTAGTACTCGTACATGAGCAACTGGATTCGGAAACTCATACTAGTTCCGCGTAAGAGACAGTTGGAGCAAACGATGCACAGTTTCTGGCTAAATAATACTCAACACAACAGAAAAATTGGACGGCAAAAATTGTAATGTTAAAGTAATTAAAACTCGGCGCTCCCAACAGAAACTGCGTGGTATAATCTCTGCCTAGAGTTTCCAACCAGTGATATAACGAGATCTTCGGTGCGTGGTAAACTTTTAAAGCGATGCAAAATGATTGAATGAGACAACTGTACAATGGTGTATAAAAAAGTCTTGAAGCACTCAATACAACTTTACAAGGTTATCGGAAGAACAGTAGAGCGAGTTTTGTAGCTACTATTAGGAGACTTTCGATAAACATTCCTGGTAATTTCAAAATCGACACCGGCAGATGAAATAAACGCAAATTTAAAAATATTAATATTTAGGAACAAGGATGGATAGTTATATTTAAAAGAAAACATGGGTGCCATAATGACGTGAAATCCCAAAGCTAACATACTTGTCTAAAATTTATTGAAAATAGGAAATGGTAATTACCTCTTGATCTGTACTCTGCTATGCTTATTTTAACATTTGGATTATGCAATGTGGTAGCAAACAAGGAAAAACTTATTGATAAAGTGTATCCAGCGAAAGAAATGAACTACCTCAATACTGGTTGTGTGAGCGAACAATTTTAACATCAAGGAATGAGGCAGTGCAATAAATAAATCAGCAGAATTAATACAGAAAGTTATTCCAGAAGCAGAAACAATACATAAATAGGTAGATACAATAACGGATCAAGAAGAAAGTGTCGGCATTTCAACCGAATTTTTAAACTCATGAAACTCGTCAGGTATGCCTCTGCGTGCATTGGCACTGAAAATAGATTCACCATTAACACTATTACGAAATATTAACTCACCCAAATTATGTAATGGCACAAGATTGTGTAACAATCAACTACTTCATATTGTTATTGAAATAAAAATTTTAAGTGATAGGCAAAAAGGAAAATCGATGTTCATACCAAGAATCTCACTGATCTCAACTCATATGCCATTTTCTTTTAAGAGATTACTACTTGCTGTGAAATTAGCTTGCAGTATGACAGTCAATAAGGCTCATGACCAAAAATTTCTCTAGTGAAGAGTTAATTTGAAGGAACATTCTTTCTTATAGGTCAGCTCTACGTTGCGTTCCACGTGTCAAATAAGCAGAAAATATATATGGATATGCGCCACACCACCAAACAGCAAATAAAGTAAATAGGAATGTAATTTAAAGACTTTATACCCGAGATATTTGTTGAAATATAAATAAAAGGAATGGAAATGTCTTTCACTGCATTTTTTGTCCATTATTACATTTATAAAACTACTGAAAACACTAAAACCCAGCGAAGCGGGTTATTATAAGCTAATGTAGAAATACAAGTCAATTATTTTTAATTTCGTATTTTTAGTAGTTTCTGGGACTGTCTGCTAAGAAAAGACAAAACCTCTCTAACTGAAGCTATATTACTATCCTAAAGTTCTAAAATTCAGAGCCATCTGGCATTATCAGCTACAAATAGAATAGTAGTGAACGGTGAAGTAGTTTTGGGATTTAAGGATGGAAGTTGTTGGTACACTTGCTACTACTCAGTAACCATTATAAATAGTTTCTTCAAACTCATACTGAAATAACGCGTCTGTCTGTGTGTAGTGGGACAGGATACACGGTTGATTTGCGAAGATCATAACCTTTTTTTTGTATGAAGGAGTAGGGGAGAGGAAACTGACTGCCGCCCCCCCCTCACCCCCCTCACCCCCCCTCACACCTCCCGTCCCTCGTCTCCAACAATGAGTACACTTTGGTTGCCTACCATCGCAGAGTGACCGCGTAAACGGTGTACAAGTTCGAGTTGACTGCTGCTTTTATTTTATTTTTTTTAAGTTTCAGAAGAGAATTAATTACAACTGCATCTAGATAAATCCGACATAGGTGCAGGGGAAAGAACTGGGTAAGCCAGTTTTCATGAAAATAGAGAAAAAACGATTTCAGTGTCTGAACTGTGAGTGCATCAGCCTATAAGTACATACAATAATATTTATTTCATATGTTTAGCATCTTTGGTGCGTTGAAAGTGGAAACACCGTTATTGGGGCCCAATGTATTCGCAGAATGAAGTAATTTCACGAAATGCAATCATACGTCATTACGTAAGGGGATAGAAATAGGTGGTCAAGAAAAACAGACTGAATAATGACCACGACTAAGTAAACTTCTGGTTATGATAATACAGCGATAGTACTCACATCAAGTATATTTAGCTGTGGGGCAGGCAGCTGACTGAAGAACTTCGCAGTAACAGCTGGTCAAAACTGCGTCAGGCTCTGCAGATGTTTAGGTTTCAGCCAGGGAATTGGAAGGAGATGTAGAATGAAGAACGGAAGTGTCCGAGTTAGGTTACAGTGAACAGAAGATGACTGCAAAGCTATTGTGCACACGGAAAGCAAGGAATTCTAAAAGTTAAACATATCGTTATAAGCAGGGATGGGCAGTTCAGACAGCCCATCCATTGGTATACAAAGTCATGGAGTCCTTATGATGCCAGTTTGCGTTCCTCTATGATAAATTGTTTGATATTTCAGCATACTGCAGTTGCTGGGTTCAGATAATATTATCTTAATTGACTGCATTTTTAAGGTCATTTTGCAGCGTACTTTCATTCCAACAGTGTTTCCCAGTCTAATAAAATTTCTTGATCAAGATGGATCATAGTGAAAGAGGATGGATTGCATTTGGATGCTTCGACCATTACCTTGAAATATTCAGGTGTTTCCAGCTGTGCCTTTCTGTTCTATAATCCAACATTTTATAAAAATCTGATTATGAATAGATACGCTCAATGAATGTTACTTTGATCTTCTCCAGACTATTAACATGATTGCGAGTTACATGGTGAATGAAGAGAAAGGTGGTGAAGGCTTTATTTTGACCACCAGCAGAATCACAAAATAAATGATGTATCAAAAAGAATAATCCGATTTAAAAAAAAATTATAGATATTATGTTATTTGAGATATGTGTGTGAACAACGTACTGTTGGAAAGAGCAAGCTCTCGAGTTTTACCTGGTTTCCGTTTTGCGCAGTGCTGGTCAGTAATAATCGTTCAGCGTAACTTTCGTACTAGGTGTGGTGTGGATCCTCCTACAGCACAGAGCATTAGACGGTGGCATAAACAATTCAGAGAAACAGGTTGTTTGTGTAAAGGCAAATCACCGGGTCATCCCCAAGTGTCTGCCACATACGTCAAACGCATTGGCCATAGTTTCACTAGGAGCCCGCAGAAATCCGTTCGCGGTGCTGTTCGACAGCTCAACATGCCACCGATATCCATCTGGCGTGTGTTATGTCGACGTTTACACATGAAACCATACAAAATTCAACTACTGCAAGCTCTTCGTGAAGGTGACCAACAACAACGTGTGGGGTTCTATAATTTCGTTCTTGACAAGATGGAGGATAACAGTTTTCTTCCGCGCTTAGTGTTTAATGACGAGGTAAAAATCCATTTAAATGGAATGGTTAACCTTCATAATGTGAGAATAAGGGGTACGGAACAGCCACATGAAGTTGTACAAAATAAGGGAGACACTCCAAAATTTAATGTCTTTTGTGCAGTTTCACGGATAAAGGTGTATGGTCCATTTTTCATTCATCTACATCTACATGCGTACTCTGCAAATCACATTCAAGTGCCTAGCAGAGGGTTCATCAATCCACCTTCGCAATTCTCTATTATTCCAATCTCGTATAGCGAGCAGAAAGAATGGAACACCTATATATTTCCGTACAAGCTCTGATTTCCCTTATTTTATCGTCGTGATCGTTTCTCCCTATGTAGGTCGGTGTCAACAAAATATTTCCTCATTCAGAAGAAAAACGTTGGTGATTGATATTTCGTGAGAAGATTCTGTCGCAACGAAAAATGCCTTTCTTTTAATGATTTCCAGCCCAAATCCTGTATCATTTCTGTGACACTCTCTCCCATATTTCGCAATAATTCAAAACGTGCTACCTTCCTTTGAACTTTTTCTATGTACTCTGTCAGTCCTATCTGGTAAGGATCCCACATCGCGGAGCAGTATTCTAAAAGAGGACGGACAAACGTAGTGTAGGAAGTGTCCTTAGTAGGTCTGCTACATTTTCTAAGTGTCCTGCCAATAAGACCCAGTCTTTGGTTAGCCTTCCCCACAACATTTTCTGTGTGTTTCTTCCAGTTTAAATTGTTCGTAATTGTAATGCCTAGGTGTTTGCTTGAATTTACGGCTTTTAGATTAGACTGATTTATCGCGTAACCGAAGTTTACCGAGTTCCTCACACTTTTCGTTATTTTGGGTCAACTGCCACTTTTCGGACCATTCATGTATCTTTTCTAAATGGTTTTGCAGTTTGTTTTGATGACGTTATTAGTCGATAAACGACAGCGCCATCTGCAAATAACCGAAGACGGCTGCTCAGATTGTCTCCAAAATCGTTTGTATAAATAAGGAACAGCAAAGGGCCTGTAACACTTCCCTGGGGAAGGCCAGAAATCACTTCTGTTGTACTCCATGACTTTCCGTCAATTACTACGAACTGTGACAGGAAATCGCAAATCCAGTCACATAAGTAGAGAATACTTTTACAGCAAGCACATGTCTCGATATACTTGAGAACTCTCTTTTCCCACAGTTGGAGAATGATTCGAACGACTTCATTTACCAACAGGACGGGGCACCGCTACACTGCCATTTGTAAGTGCGGGGTTTTTTTAATCAAGGGATTACTGAACGATGGGTCGATCGCACTGGACCAGATGATTCAGCTTCACATTACGGGCCTCCACGGCCACCTGACCGGACTGTATGTCATTATTTCTTGTGAGGATTAGAAAAGACTCGGCTTATGTGCCTCCTTTACCATAAACAGTGAATGAACTGAGACATCGCATAAGAGCAGCTGTGGAAACTGTAACTCAAGACATGCTCGCTGTAATGTGGGAACAATTTGAATACCGCTTTGACATATGCCGTCCATCTCAAGAGGGGCATATTGTACACCTATGAAAATGTATGAAAAAAAACTTTTTGACTTTCTCGTTTATCAAAAAATAAAATTCATTGTATATGTTCACTAGTTTCAGAAATACAGACGTGCCAAATCGGATGTTTATTTTCGAAATACCCTGTATATAGGGCTCTCCAGTGTCCTCGTTTAAGGCACGAGTGATGAAGTGAAAAAGGATTGACGTCACTTCATTCATGTCCTTTTTTGCAGTGCATTCAGGATATACATAGAAAAGCATTCACCTGTAGCAAAAGTATGCATACCGAACGAATGCGAAGAAAGTTGCCGCTTAAAGTAAACTTCATTGGTTACTGTCTTGACAGGGACACGTTTTCTGCAATGTCTATGCAGACAGCCACCTTCTTTTTTGTCATTGCCTCCTATTTAACGGGGGATCGGCTATATCAGAATTCTGTTTCCTCTGTTTATTAGTGCACGGACAAGCTGCCATTGACCGTACTGCTTCTCTTCCCCGAAATATTACTTACTTTTTTTATGTTACAGAAAATGGTTAAATCTGTAGAGTTGCTTGATTTTTCCCCCCAGTTTTAACCTGTCAACAAAAGTGCATGATTAGTACGAATCGAGCTGTAGAAACGAATCCTTTCTGAAAAAAAAAAAACGACTTACATTTTTGCTCCTGACCTTTGATATAATTTTAACCTGGAACCTCACAAGTATTAGAGTCTCTAGTTTCGTTATGTGGTTATGTACAGCGTGGTCTACGTCGAGATACCATTTTCTTTCTTCACTTTGATACCGCTCCTTCGCAAACAGCGAGTGCTGTTTTTTGTATGTGTCTGATGAGTTAAGACGACAGTGACGTCAGTGTAAAGAGCATATCGACGTGTTAACGTCATTGATGATGGTGAGGCAAGGGAGAGGGTGAAAGTTGATGTTGACAAATGGGGCATGACTCCTGAACAGCAACATAGAGGCTGCAGTCTTCGTCTCCACATTCCATAGGGTCTCATGCCCTCACTGGTTAAGACGCTATGGTAGGGTTTGAGATTTAATTCATGGCATTGGCACAAAATCTGGCGAAGAAGAATCCTCTGCTACCTCTGTGCTTCCTTTGTTGACGGTATACTTTCGGTACAAATTTCTTCCTTCTATAATTCGGACCAACTAATTCCGAACAGAGACTCCTCTCGCTCCATAACCGTTTACTAGCGTGAGATAGCGATCTCTGCTATGGAAGCGATTTAATTTGTGCCTCACGATGAGGCGACGGGCAATGGATGACACACATTCAAGCCGAAGTATCTTTCCCAGCTTTTTCTCGACGCTTATTAACGGTGTAAAGCGTGACGTGAGAACATGTGAATGTGTACATTCCGTAACAGATATGGTGAGTAATAGATCTTCAACTAGAGCGATGAGGCGACGGGCAATGGATGCCACACATTCAAGCCGAAGTATCTTTCCCAGCTTTTTCTCGACGCTTATTAACGGTGTAAAGCGTGGCGTGAGAACGTGTGAATGTGTACATTCCGTAACAGATATGGTGAGTAATAGATCTTCAACTAGAGCATGACCTAAGGAAACTATTTTGATCACCTGTCACGTTACGATCTGGAAGGTATTTCAGGAGTAGAGCCTACACAGGTGTCGCATACGACATCACAAACAAAACCATTCGATTTCGCACCGTGTGCGGGATCTGTGTAGTATTTTTTTTCCTGGAATTTAGGAATGGGAATATGCGTTATAGAGTCCAACACGTTGGTATCTTGTGACAGAGAAGAGTGCAAAAGAGTTGCCTTCCGAGGAACATTTTCGATGAAGTTTCTATGTGTAAGGATAATCTGGAGTAATTAAATATGAATTTGTAAGTGGAAGACTAACTTGTAGTCAGAAGTTGGAGACGAGACAGGAATCAGAAAGATGGCGGTAGAACGAAAGTCAAAATGTTGAATCCAGTCTCCATAACAAGTACATCCATCACATATAATTTTTTTACAAATCAACATCCCTTCTTCTCAACACATACTAATGGTACAAAGATTTTTTAAGCGGCTTCTGACATTACATACCAATTTTGCGGTAAAGCTTACTATTTGCGGAATTCTTTTAACAGAAAATAGACTTTTAACTACCTTAGGCGAAGGGGATCGTCAACGCGCAGATTAAAACCTATATTGTAGGAACCTAGCTTATTACTCATGAATAAGCTAGTCCCTTTTCGTATTATTTTATTAAAAGTACTATTTTATTCGTGTGAAAGTACTTAGTAACTAGATAAATTGTATACGTCATTCTCATAGATAATCACCGTGAGCACTACTTTGGTCCATTATCTCTACCCGTCGTACAGGCTGACTTTTCTAAACGAAAATACCTTCCGAATCGACAAGCATATTTCTCATTGTCACTTTGGAATGTGGTTTACCAAGTGTTTCTTCGGCCTAAAGTGCTGCTGTAATTGAAAGTGTTTTTACTCTAGCTGAAAATGTTTGTCGAACAGTCCTTGATCCCTGCCGTCGTACAAGCCTAGACCAACACCCCGAATGTGAAACACACCTTTGCACACATGAAAATGTATGTGCAAGGGTGCATCACAAATCCACGATTATTATTTCTCATCGTTCGGTTCATTTCTAAAGATGTTTTCTCTTCGATCCCATAACTACCCTTATCCCAGCGATTAAGCTTACTCTAAATAACGTCATTACTTAAAACTATAAAATCGCGATTCTTTCCCGTGGGTCGCCCTGGTAAAATAAAATCGAGGAACCTTGTCACCAATGAACTGTTGCACTGACAGAAGGATACATAAACAGTAGTTACTATTAAATGTGTTGAAAAGCAGCTGAAATCGCCAAAGTGCAACTAGACGGTAGGATTTGACGGACTCCGATTCTATACAGAATTTTCGTGTGAATTAGTTTGAGTGTTGATGTTTATGAACTATAGATCCCTTGAGAGGAGAATGGTTTCCTGATATTCGGAAAGAGTACGGGTTGGCCGCGTTTACGTAATAAAAGGCTGCAGGACACATTCACGCAACTGACAACGTCTGTAGATCAGCTCTGCTTGTGTGTAGAGTTCTAAAACATACGACACACTCAGGGGCACCAAGGAAGTCATGATGTGGTGACTGAGGGGAGCGTTTGTGATAGGAGCCGTAGACAGAGAACACTTGTGCAGAGATGAAGGTACTTGCGCATTATGAACTAGAGAGCTGTATCAAACTAGTCCAGAGACCGGAAACAAGAAGAAATATCCAAACTGAAATGTACCAACATATTGGAACAAAATGACATCCGCCGCGGAATTAGGGTGGATTTAGGAAAGCAATACACAACTCATGCTCCTTGAACATCATAATTGTTGTACTACAGATATAGATATCCAAAGTAATTCGGTGATCCTAGGCGCTCTGAAAACTTTTAACTCAGTACCACAATGACCTCTGCTACAGGCAATACGTGATTATGAATTATGTGACCAGATAGTCGATTTGACTGATAGTTTCTTAACAAGTGGTGTTTATTACACTTTGCTAGATGGAAGTTAGGAAGATGAAGATTTAACGCAACGTCGACGGCTATGTCAATAGAGACATAATACGAAAGAAATCGGTAGTGCACGTTTCAAAGGAACCATCCAGGAATTTATGTTGCTTGATTTTGGCACCCAAGGGAAGCCTGAATTTATATAATTGTATAGGGATCTGAATACGAAACACGTTGCTAACAATTGCGTCAACTCCCTTGGTATCCTGCAGTACGACAATGGACAGCTGCTTTAATGCCACACATAGAGACATCATATGCATGCAGATGATGTAGATCCTATAACACACAAAATGCAACTGATAAAGTAATTTACTTATTTTTACATGAACAGTTCTATACGTAAATATTTTCTAGCAATTATGAGCGATAAAACTAACTTACAAGTACTCGCCAATTCAAAATTCAGAATTCATATACCGTTGATATACACGGATTTCCTGAATTACATTACGTAAGAACGATATAATTTTACATTCATTTTACGTACGCAATATGATGACAATCATAAACAGTATCGACCATACAGTGGTCATCTTATGATTCGGGGCATCATTTGGTCAAAGATGCGTTCCACCTGAAAAATGTTGCTATTTGTAACAAGCTTTCGCCACGGTTGCGGAATCTTTAATGCGAGTGAAGAGCAGTTATTTACCAAAACGAAAATCTGTGCATCGTTCTGCATTTTTTCCTCAGTCTGTGGAATAGTATTCAGATACTTATCCATATGCATCTTCTTTTTTCATTTCACATTATTATCCAAAATATTGCCGCATATACTTAAAAGCAGCACCTCTTCGAACAAGAACAACATGACAATGCCATTCAACAGTATCAGCCTCATGCCTCACGATCGGCGTCTTCAGCTGTGCGCATCTGATTTGTATTAGCATTTCTCTCTATGTCATCTGTTTGTCTTCCATTACGTCCCCGTCACGGTATTTCCGCATGTCTTGAGGGCTGGTAATGTATTTCTGAATATCAGTATGTCTGCCAGCGAATCCCATTATCTGTTCCCATAAACTAGTTTTCGAACATTTTCAAAACCATCCTAAGATGAGAAACATGGAAAGATATATTTTATTTCAGTAGCGTGATTATGGATAATGGCTCTAAGGCAAAAATATAGGTAAAAAGACTTTAATGAATCACCATGAATGACAGTTATATGGCGAGCTGAGTAAGAAAAAGAATTCTCGTACTTCCTGCAATGGTAATGATGGCATTGGAGTTGGTATTCACTTGGCATATTCCATTTTATTTGTTATTATCCACAGAGTAATCACTTTGCACTAAAAATATTATTACTGAAAGTCACCATAAATCCGACAGCATGCAGCATATTCTATAGAGCTGACATGCATTACAAAGATCTTCACTCAAAGATAGAACATATTTCACATAGAAACAATTGTTCGGATTTTGGCTCATATTATGCAATTGAATTATTGGCAAATAGATTTATCTGAACTAGTACTAAGTTAAATGTCGAAAAACAGCGTTACAGTAATTACAGGTTCAGAAAATTGCAGGTGTATCTATATATGAAGACAATTTTATTTTATTTTACAGAACTTATCTTTAAGGTGAACTCCTGTTTTATTTCTGTTCAAATGTTAACAAATCAATCTGTATATTGAGCATGCAGTAAAGGAAACAAAAGAAAAATTTGGAGTAGGAATTAAAATCCATGGAGAAGAGAGAAAAACTTTGAGGTTTGCCGACAACATTGTAATTCTGTCTGAGACAGCAAAGTACCTGGAAAAGCAGTTGTATGGAATGGACAGTGTCTTGAAAGGAGGATATAACAAAATCAAAACGAGGGTAATGGAATATAATGGAATTAAATCAAATAAGCTGAAGGAGTTAGAGTAGGAAATGAGAAACTTAAAGTAGTAGATGAGTTTTGCTATTTGGGGAGCAAAATAACTGATGGCGGTCCAAGTAGAGAGGATGTAAAAAGCGCACTAGCTGTGGCACGAGAAGCGTTTCTGAAGAAGAGAAATTTGTTAACATCGAGTGTAGATTTAAGTCTCAGAAAGTCGTTTCTGAAAGTATTTGTATGTAGTGTAGCCTTGTATGGAAGTGAAACATGGACGATAAATAGTTTAGACAAAAAGAGAATACAAGCTTTAGAAGTGTGGCGCTATAGAAGAATGCTGAAGATTAGATGGGTAGTTCAGTAGTTAATGAGGAGGTACTGAGCAGAATTGGGGAGAAGAGGAATTTGTGGGACAACTTGATTAGAAGGGATCGATTGGTAGGACACGTTCTGAGGCATCAAGGGATTATCATTTTGGTATTGGAGGGAATCGTGGAGGGTAAAAATCTTAGAGGGAGACCAAGAGAGGAATACATTACGCAGATTTAGAAGGACGTGAGTTGAAGTAGTTAATCTGAGATGAAGCTTGGACAGGATACAGTAGCATGGAGAGCTGCACGCAACATTTGGTGCGGTTAGTGCTTGGATGAGCGACCGCCAGGAAACACCGAGTGTTGTTGGCTCAGGGACGTGCAATACGCCGAAATGATAAGAATTTAAGCACTTGCACTAAGCTGCCATGCCATATGACATCATTACTGCGGCTTGTGGTAAACACAGATCCAGCAACTGGGGATTGCGATAAATCTGTGGCCAGTACACATTTAAAGAACACGCTGCCGGGTGGATACTAACTACAGCGCTGCCCATACTGTCGCAGTAAGTAGAAGAATTCGTTTTTCCACTCAGGTCGCTATATGATTATCTTATATTACCAATCACGAAGGTCTGTTGAGTTATCTTCTTATCATAGAGCCTGTATCCAACATCACGGTACAGAAATAAACATGTAACTACTCTGGGCCTCATCTGAAGATGGGCCAGAAAAGGTTGGAAAAACTGTTTATGATTATAAACAAATATTTCAAAGAAGTCGGATAGCAATTTACTGCATTTATTTTCTCACCTTGCATTTCTACATTGTTGGCCGAGCAACCCCGAGCCTTAGAATGATTTCCTTATTAAGTGTTTATTACTGAATGCTGCAAGTCAAAACTTGTGAAACTCATAGTGTTGGCAGTTCTTTTGAGATAAATGGGAAGGATAAGTTTTGGAAAACTTAGTTGTTGTGCTTAAAGAACTCCAGTACATTCTTACTCTTCTTTCATTTGCTTTTGCTATCCTAAACGCAAAAGCTCAGCAAATGATTTTGTGACTTTATTGTTAAATTGTACAATTTCCTTCTCTGTGTGTTCATTGGCCATTATTTTCCTTTTATTATTTAGCGTGTTTTCATGTTCCCTCTACATGTCACATCTACATCTACATTTTCATCCACATGGATAATCTGCAGATCACACTTAAGTGCCTGGCAAAGGGTTCATCGAACCAGCTTTACACTAATTCTCCATTATTCCATTCTCGAACAACGGGTGCAAGAAACGGACGCCTATGTCTCTCCGTGCGAGGTCTATTTTCCGCTATTTAATAGTGATGGTCGTTTGTTCATATGTAGATCGGCGTCAGCAAAATATTTTCGCATTCGGATGAGAACGTTGATGACTGAAATTTCGTGGTAGATCCCGTCACAACAAGAAACGACTTTGTTTTAATGATTTCGATCTCAAACCCTGTATCATATGCGTGACATTCTGTCTCCTATTTCTCAATAACACAAAACGTGCTGTCCTTCTTTGAACATTTTCGATGTAATCTGTTAATCCTATGTGGTAAGGATCCCACACCACTTAGCAATATTCCAAAAGAGGACGGACAAGCTTGAAGGCAGTTGCTTAAGTAGATCTGTTACACCTTCTGTGTTCTGCCAATAAATCGCAGTATTTCGTTCGCCTTCCCCACAAGATTTACTGTATGTTCATCCTCATTTAAGCTGTTCGTAATTAAAATTCGTAGTTATTTAGTTGAATTTACGGCTTTTAAATTTGATTTATATATCGTCTACATCTACATCTACATCCATCTACATCCATACTCCGCAAGCCACCTGACGGTGTGTGGCGGAGGGTACCCTGAGTACCTCTATCGGTTCTCCCTTCTATTCCAGTCTCGTATTGTACGTGGAAAGAAGGATTGTCGGTATGCTTCTGTGTGGGCTCTAATCTCTCTGATTTTAACCTCATGGTCTCTTCGCGAGATATATGTAGGAGGGAGCAATATACTGCTTGACTCTTCGGTGAAGGTATGTTCTCGAAACTTTAACAAAAGCCCGTACCGAGCTACTGAGCGTCTCTCCTGCAGAGTCTTCCACTGGAGTTTATCTATCATCTCCGTAACGCTTTCGCAATTACTAAATGATCCTGTAACGAAGCGCGCTGCTCTCCGTTGGATCTTCTCTATCTCTTCTATCAACCCTACCTGGTGCGGATCCCACACTGCTGAGCAGTATTCAAGCATTGGGCGAACAAGCGTACTGTAACCTACTACCTTTGTTGTCGGATTGCATTTCCTTAAGATTCTTCCAATGAATCTCAGTCTGGCATCTGCTTTACCGACGATCAACTTTATATGATCATTCCATTTTAAATCACTCCTAATGAGTACTCCCAGATAATTTATGGAATTAACTACTTCCAGTTGCTGACCTGCTATTTTGTAGCTAAATGATGAGGGATCTATCTTTCTATGTATTCGCATCACATTACACTTGTCTACATTGAGATTCACTTGCCATTCCGTGCACCATGAGTCAATTCGCTGCAGATCCTCCTGCATTTCAGTACAATTTTCCATTGTTGCAACCTCTCGATACACCACAGCATCATCTGCAAAAAGCCTCAGTGAACTTCCGATGTCATCCACCAGGTCATTTATGTATATTGTGAATAGCAACGGTCCTATGACACTCCCCTGCGGCACACCTGAAATCACTCTTACTTCGGAAGACTTCTCTCCATTGAGAATGACATGCTGCGTTCTGTTATCTAGGAACTCCTCAATCCAATAGGATTCCTTTTAGCTATCGTGTGGATGACCTCATACTTATCATTAATTAGGGTCAGTTGGCAATTTTCACACCAAACAGATATATCTTAATCGTTTCCAATTTTTTTTGATCTTCTGATGATTTTACAGGACAATAAACGACACCATCACCTGCAAACGACATGAGAGGGCTGCTTGGATTGTCTCCTAAATCGTTTATGTAGATAAGGAACAGCAGAGAGCCTATAACACTACCTTGGGGAACGCCATAAATCACTTCTGTTTTACTCGATGACTTCCGTCATTTTACTCTCTGACAGAAAATTACGGATACGGTCACAGAACTCAGCCGTTATTCCATAAGAACGCAATTTGATTACAAGCTTGCTTGTGAGGAACGGTGTCAAAAGCCAACTGGACGTCTAGAAATACGGAACCAATTATATGTCCCTTCTTGACAGCACTCAACACCTCATGCGGGTAAAGAGCTAGACATGTTTGACAAGAACTATGTTTTCTAAATCAGTGTTGACTATGTGTCAACAGACTGTTCTCTTCGAGATAATTCATAGTTCGCTAGTAAAGTTTACTTGCACATGAGACGATGACTACATGCACCATTATCAGTAAAATGAAGGTAATTAAGGTAAGTTCGATCTCACAAACCTAGGTTTTCTGAATTTAGGAATTTTTCCTGCCATACGATCTCCTTCCCCGATTGCTCTTTCAGTTCAAAATCTCTCAGCATTGTGAGACCAGTCTAATGGGAGCTGCACTGATGTACGTGTTTTTTAATGTACTAACACAGAATCAATAAAAGCACTGTTTCTCTAGTGTTTATAAAACAGATTTAGTTCCGACCCAATCAGAAATTTTCTTAACCTTGGAACACTGAAGGGCTGATGCAACTAAAGCATCGTAATAAATTGTACTACCCAAATTATATTCGAAGGATGTCATAATTTTTAGTTTATACATTAGTTAATTACAGCATTAGATGTGCAGTAGTATGTTACATACCAAATTAAGAGTAAAACTTCATGTTTTATATTCATCTGCAATCGTAAATTTTACGAGGTTTTAGTAGTCTAAGGTCAAAGTCTATAGATACTAGGCAATGTGTTATTCGTAATGACTGCACCGTTTTACAGTTCAGTTCATGACTTGCAAGGCCAATAGTTACTTAGGATTATTAATATCTGATTTTTTTCTCTGTGGGTAGTGATTATTTCAGTGAGTATCTTGTACATTACGGATAGGAGACTGTCTTGAAAGAACTTGGAAATTTGTGATCTTATGGGACCAAACTGCTGAGGTCATCAATCCCTAAGCTTACACACTACTTAATCTAGCTTCAACTAACTTACGCTAAGGACAACACATGCCCGAGGGAGGAGTCGAACCTCCGACGAGGGAGTTGCGCGAGCCGTGCCACGACGCATAGACCACGCGGCTACCTCGCGCAGCAGACTGTATTGTGTGCACATTTTTTTTTTGTTAGTGTCAGTTTTGCTGAAGTGTTTCAGTTTTGGAGATTTATTGTATTTTATTTGTGCATTTATTTTTTACCAGAGACGATTCGTCTTTATCCCCACCAGCTTTAAGCATTTCTAATTAGACATTCTAATTAGATATGATAATTTCCCGGCGCATTTGGTGTCCATCATATCTCGCACAGCTTCATTAAGTTTATCAGACATGATTTTCATTATCAGCCATTTGTATTTCTGGTTCATATCTGGAACTATTCAGACTTTGAATGAAATCTGCCAACGCTTGAAAAGCGTTCTCGCTGAAGGTAAAATAAATTTCTGGGCGTGATTATGAACTTACGTTGTTCACAAGTAATTTGAGTAATAAGCTAAATGTGATTATTGAGACTTGTGGCGAGTATCCTTATATCAAAATCTATTAACGAATTGTCCTGATGTATGTACGCGCTCTTTTTCATAGGGCCCTATAACCAACAAATAAATTTACTTACTCCTACGTCGCAAAACAGTTGTTCGCAAATCTTTTATAAAAAATTGCAAAAGCTGCAGCTCAGCGATGGTACTCTGAGTGCTGGAGAGAAACGTCAATAACGTATCCATTATCGTGAAACAGAACGGCAGGAAGTTTGGTATTCACGTTACCGTTACATACATTCCGTCAACGCTCTCGTTCCTTGCCTTGTTGCTTATTTACAGGGAGGCCATGCGGAACGTCGCTTGTAGTATATAAAAAATTACTGCTTTCTACGGCGTGTAACGGATTAATGGATACAAATAACTTATAAAGCTGGAAGCTCTGCCGAGAGTTGAGGAGAGCAGTGATCGTAAAACACTACATCCATAAAATGCTGCGCAACAGCCTTTCAAAGCGCCGAAACTGAAATACACTGAAATACGAGGTTACAGTGACATACGAGTGTGATCCAGTTGACAGATCATACTCGTTGTCGGATCGAATGATGATATTTGGTCTTCGTAATAGGCACTAACATTTGCAAAGTTCAGTTCAATGTTACAATGTAACGATTCATTATAAGGGCTTAATGGGCCACTAAATTTACGCTGACTTGGTAAACTACATCTGTACGATTTCTTTTGTATGAATCCACCTTTGGATACGTCAAGTAAGTAACGCTACACAGTCCAGGGTTATTTAGAGGGCGGCCGATATGGCCGAGCGGTACTAGGCGCTTCAGTCTGGAACCGCGCGACCACTACGATCGCAGTTTCGAATGCTGCCTCGGGCATGGATGTGTGTGATGTCCTTAGGTTAGTTAGTTTTAAGCAGTTCTAAGTTCTAGGAGACTGATGACCTTATATTTTAAGTCCCATAGTGCTTAGAGCCATTTGAACCATTATTTAGAGAAAAAGAGTAAGTCTTACTAGAAACATGAACATAATTTAATAATAAACACCTCTGGCATTCTAGAGCACACAACTAAAATGCAGTACATCTTACTGTAAAATACTGTACCCAAAATGTGTGACAAATAATATGGGAATATACTTCCGTTTTCCTGAGATCAATATGTCGTTCGTATGTGGATGGATGCTAAGAGACAGATGGGAAAACCCTAGGATCGAAAGACAAAGGCTAGACCTGATAGACGAAAGGGTGTGTGGGCGTGTGTGCTTGTGCGTGTGTGCATACTGCATGTACTGTACGCAGTTTAGGGTGTTTGTACTGTGTGGAGGACGCAGTGAAACAATATGAATGATGTGCAAGCACTTTTAACATTATCAGTTACCTCATAATAATGTATACGAGTAATTATAAAAGAACTTTTGTCTCTCCAGATGACGAAGGAAACTTTGTTTTAAAATATATTTGGATTTATTATCTATTTCTCTAGGTGGTCGCAGTTCAGATTTAAACATTTGTCGTAGAGTGCGACAAGCTTCCGTATGCCCTCTACATAACTCAATTGCTGCCAAGGTATTGAATCAGTCACTCACGCCATCTTTCATTTTATTGTCTTTCATTTTATTGCCTTTCACATTGCACTTTCCACCCAAAAAGTTCCTTAATTTGGGAAAAGATGTTAATCAGTCGTGACCAAGTCCATTCTATGTGGTAGAAGTTCAAAAACTTCTCACTTAAATTGTCTAAGCCAATCCTTCACCAATGCAGTAGAATGCGGGTTAAAGATATAGTGAACAAGCTCACAAGGGGAAAGGCCTCAAACATGTCCAGCCGATTCCGCTCATATATGGCAGGTAGCTTGTATTCAACACAAAATCAAGCCTACACTCTGTCAATAAAAAATTTGGACTGAAACTTTCCTCTTTTTGAAAAAATCACTACTAAAATTCATGACACGTCATTGAATTTACTCCAAGTCATTGGGATCAATAGATAATCGAAAACTGAATATTACTCAACAACACATAGGCGGTTCGCAAACGCATATTTCCATAGAATACGAAGAAAGAACTTTCTGACTGACGCTTACGTACGTATAAGGTAAACGCCATTCCGCGGAAGCGCCGCTAGCGTAGGGTCCACGGCATCTGGCTGCGGAGCGGAAAACCTGTGTTCTACTCCAGATGCATTTTTATGTTTTATCGTTCGTACTTTGTTACATTTCAAAACTGTTAAGAACAGGATGGCTAATAACGAAAGTAAGTAAATAGGAAATAACAACAACGTAGGCAAATCAATTTCTCATATAACTTCGAGTAGTAAAGAATTTAAAATTTACTCCTGGTCGATTTACAATATCTCGGGGAAGGCACTTCAATTTTACTCTTTCCAAATACAAGGACTGTGTCTTTATCAGAACGCCGAATCAGCCCAAAACTACTTCTACAGAAAAATTAAAGCAGTTTCTGTGTCACACATGTCTTTTTGTTATCATTCATGACGCGTTTCAGGCACACATCATCTCCTTCACGTGAACACAGTGCATTATATGCGATTTTTTAAATTCTTTCAGCCGTTCGTCTGCTTTGCGCTTTTGGCGGGGTTGCTACATTAAGCTGCACAGTGCGGGCATTATCATTTACGCGTACTTTGTTTTCAGTCATCAACTGTCTGACACTTCCGATGCGCCCTACCATTGTTTACTTTTCCGGGCCAACGTCTTCACCTCACAATAGCACTTACACGCAACTCCCTCAATTATTTCTTATCTGTATTTCAATTTCTATCGATTTTTGCCCAATTCGGCTACCTCTCGTATACGGATTGTATCTTCTGACGTCTTAACACGTACCCTATGATCCTGTCCCTTCTTCTATGTAGAGTTTCCCACCAATATCTCTCCTCCCCAATTCTGCGGAGGGTCTATTCATTGCTTATGTTGTCACCTAACTTAATTTTCAGTATCGTTCTTCGATATTGCATCTCGAAGTTTCGATACTCTTCTTTTCCAGTTTTCTTACAGTCCATGTTTGACAGCCAGATTTACAGTTTCAGAAATTTCGGTTTCAAATTGAGATCTCCGTTTCGTAATAACACACATTTTGGCAAGAAATGAAACTTTTACTTCTGCTACTCTGCTTCTTATGTCGTCCTTACTTCGTCTGTCACGAGATACTTTGACTGAAAGATAGCGAAACTTCTTCAACCATCTACTACATTGTTGAGAGTTTTGATGCTAAATTAGTCGCTAATCTAATCTTCGCAACTAACCAGCAGTTTATCATTCTTGGTTTATCCACAATTCAATTTCTCCTCTCACTATACTGTTCGCTCCATTCAACAGGTCCACCCAATCTTCCTTGACTTCATACTGCTGGCCGCGGTGGTCTCGCGGTTCTAGGCGCACAGTCCGGAACCGCGCGACCGCTACGGTCGCAGGTTCGAATCCTGCCTCGGGCATGGATGTGTGTGATGTCCTTAGGTTAGTTAGGTTTAAGTAGTTCTACGTTCTAAGGGACTGATGACCACAGATGTTAAGTCCCATAGAGCTCAGAGCCATTTGAACCATTTGGAACAGCGCAGGATGGCCCAGATCGAGCAGAACCATTTTTGACTTCATACCAATGTCATTAGCGTATTTTCTCGGTGGCATCCTTTCAGTTTATATTCTTATTATAGTCTTCTGGCTGATGTACATATTGTGCTCCAAAACATTATGGCCATCTGCTTTTTGGCACATTGGTTTGTCTTTGGAACTCAGTACAGTAGCTATTCTCCATTGGATGTATTCGTTTGTGTGCAAGTGGCACGATGTATCTAAGCACTGGTCTGTGGATTCACGAAAATTACGGACTGGTGATCAGTGAGTGTGAATATGGCTCCAGTTACAGCTCACGTTGTGTTGCCTCGGACTCAGTTCAGGATAATTTGATGGGAAAGTCATCAATGTGAGTGAACTATAATGCTCTTCAAACCACCGTAGCACGATTCTGGCCTTTTGTCGGGGACAGTTATCGTGCTGGAAGAAGACATCGGCATCAGGGAAGAAATAAGATACCAACGGACACAGCCTTCAAGGTGCCTTCGATTACTGTCAAAGGTTCCGTTGAAGTCCAGGTGAATGTCCCCACAGCATAACATTTTCCCAACGGCCTGCGTCTTTGAAACGGTGATTGTTTCGATCATCGGTCCCCTGTGTGACGATGTATCCTATGTAACAGGACACAAAAAGTGTCCATAGGAAAGATACCAGTACTAAGCTAACAAACAAAAATGTCTCTGAGCACTATGGGACTTAACATCTATGGTCATCAGTCCCCTAGAACTTAGAACTACTTAAACCTAACTAACCTAAGGACAGCACACAACACCTAGTCATCACTAGGCAGAGAAAACTAGGCTAACAGTCATCATCTAATAAGGAAGTAACTACATATGGTGTCCCATCCTAGGGCTGTTGTTTTTTTATGTGCATATTAATAACATTTCTAATGTACGAATTTCTCGTAATACTACCACGGGCTAAGTTGGATTCGTTTGCAAGTGATGTAAACATTATTGTTAAGTAGCATAAGGACGTCGCACTGTCGCCTGATAAACAAAGTAAGAGCCTACGGAATATCAGACCAGCTGTGTGACTGGATTGTACAGTTATTAGCAAACAGAACACAGCATCATGTTCTCAATGGAGAGACGTCTACAGACGTTAAAGTAAACCCTGGCGTGCCACAGGGAAGTGTTATTGGACCATTGATTTTCACAATACATATAAATGAGCTAGTAAATAGTGTCGGAAGTTCCATGCGGCTTTTCTCGGATGATGCTGTAGTATACAGAGAAGTTGCAGCATTAGAAAATTGCAGTGAAATGCAGGAAGATTTGCAGCGGATAGGCACTTGGTACAGGGACTGACAACTTAACATAGACAAATGTAGTGTATTGCGAATACATAGAATGAAGGATACTTTATTGTATGATTATATGATAGCGGAACAAACACTGGTAGCAGTTACTTCTGTAAAGGATCTGGGAGTATGCGTGCGGAACGATTTGAGGTGGAATGATCATATAAAACTAATTGTTGGTAAGGCGGGTGCCAGGTTGAGATTCATTGGGAGAGTCCATCAACAAAGGAGGTGGCTTACAAAACACTCGTTCGACCTATACTTGAGTATTGCTCATCATTGTGGGATCCGTACCAAGTCGGGTTGACGGAGGAGATAGAGAAGATCCAAATAAGAGAGGTGCGTTTCGTCACAGGGTTATTTGGTAAGCGTGATAGCGTTAGGGAGGTGTTAAGCAAACTGAAGTGGCAGACTCTGCAAGAGAGGCGCTATGCATCGCGGTGTAGCTTACTGTGCAGGTTGTGAGAGGGTGCGTTTCTGGATGAGATATCGAATATATTGCTTCCCCTACTTATACCTCCCGAGGAGATCACGAAAGTAAAATTAGAGAGGTTCGAGCGCGCACGGAGGCTTTCCGGCAGTCGTTCTTCAAAAAATGGCTCTGAGCACTATGGGACTTAACATCTATGGTCATCAGTCCCCAAGAACTTAGAACTACGTAAACCTAACTAACCTAAGGGCATCACACAACACCCAGCCATCACGAGGCAGAGAAAATCCCTGACACCGCCGGGAATCGAACCCGGGAACCCGGGCGTGGGAAGCGAGAACGCTACCGCACGACCACGAGAGGCGGGCAGTCGTTCTTCCCCCGAAGCATACGCGACTGGAACAGGAAAGGGAGGTAATGACAGTGGCACGTAAAGTGCCCTCCGTCACACACCGTTTGGTGGCTTGCGAAGTGTAAATGTAGATGTGGAACGTCTTCTAAAAAAGGTGTAATGACATTTTCATGGGCATTACTGATTGCTTTGTTGTCATTTCCTTGCTACTAAGAACCGTAAAGACACGCCAAGTATGTAAGAAGTTTCCAACTGGCGTGTATGTTAATTATGATTGCAAGCAAATGGAAGAGGCTAAGAGGCCTATATTCATGGGAATCCAACTTCACAATGACGTCATTTGAGAGGAGCACAACACAGAGCTTTTGAAGCGTCTTAACAAATTTTTGTCAGTAATGTGGATGTTGTGACAACTAAAAAAATAAAAAGTCTGGCATATTTTCCTTAAAATTCATACCATAACATCTTACTACATCAGTTTTTGGGAAGATTCATCAGACCACTCTAGAGTTTCCAGACTCCAATAAAATTCAATAAGAATATTTTGCAATGGGCTTTCAAGAGATACGGCAAGAGCCTGACAAAGGAACTGAGAATACTAACTACTCTTTCACTGTACATTTCTTCGGTTATGAAATTTGTTATAAATACTTATATACCGCTTTTTATAATCAACAAAAGAGCGTCTGTAACGGAGGTGCATTGCAAGCAGAGAGCTGTCATTGAATTTCTTTTCTCAGCAAACCAGGACATCGCAGATATTTACAGTGCATGTAGAATGTCTGCGGAGACCTAGCAGTGAACAAAAGCACAGTGAGTTGTTGAGTGAGACGTCTGTCATCACCACAACAAGGTGGCGCAGGTCGGAAGCATACACTTGCGACTCCTGCAATGTTAGAACGTGCAGACACTCTTACTCGTGAGGATTGACGGATCACAATCAGACACTTTGCTGCTCAACTTCTCATTGTTTGTGACAACGCGTGGCCTCACACAAGTCTGTGCATCCGAGTGTGGCTCACAAAATTCCATTGGACTGTTCATCCATTTTACATCCCGGCTCTCACACCTCCAGACTCCTATTTGTTCGTCCCAATGGAGGATGCACTGCACGGGAAGCAGTACGTGAATGATAGGGGGTTACTGATGCAGCAAGACGTTGCCTCGCACGTCGACCAGTTGAGTGGTACCATGCAGAGATACAGGCCCTCTTAATAAGGTGGCGTAAGGACGTCGTATTGGACGGAGATGATATGGAAAAAAAACATGCTTCTGTAACCAAAAGAGAGGAGGATAATGTCGTATATAGGAAACCTGAATAAATCCAATCTGCTTTCAGAAAAGAAATGTGTTGCATTACTTATTGAACGCCCCTCCAGCATGTAATCTGACTTCGCAAATCTTCACGCAGTTATGCGATCTGTAAAGTGTTGTTGTTGTTGTGGTCTTCAGTCCTGAGACTGGTTTGATGCAGCTGTCCATGCTACTCTATCCTGTGCAAGATTCTTCATCTCCCAGTACCTACTGCAACCTACATCCTTCTGAGTCTGCTTGGTGTATTCATCTCTTGGTCTCCCTCTACGACTTTTACCCTCCACGCCACCCTCCAATATTAAACTGGTGATTCCTTTATGCCTCAGAACATGTCCTACCAACTGATCCCTTCTTCTAGTCAAGTTGTGCCGCAAACGTTTCTTCTCCCCAATCGTATTCAATAACTCCTCATTAGTTATGTGATCTACCCATCTAATCTTCAGCATTCTTCTGAAGCACATTTTGAAAGCTTCTATTCTCTTCTTGTATAAACTATTTGCCGTCCATGTTTAACTTCCATACATGGCTACACTCCATACAAATACCTTCAGAAACGACTTCCTGACATTTAAATCTATACTCGATGTTAACAAATTTCTCTTATTCAGAAACGCTTTCCTTGCCATTGGCAGTCTACATTTTATATTCTCTCTACTTCGACCATCATCAGGTATTTTGCTCTCCAAATAGCAAATCTCCTTTACTACTTTAAGTGTCTCATTTCCTAATCTAATTCCCTCAGCATCACCCGACTTAAATCGACTACATTCCATTATCCTCGTTTTGCTTTTGTTGATGTTCATCTTATATCCTCCTTTCCAGACACTATCCATTCCATTAAACTGCTCTTCCAAGTCCTTTGCTGTTTATGGCACAATTACAATGTCATCGGCGAACCTCAAAGTTTTTATTTCTTCTCCATGGATTTTAACACCTACTCCGAATTTTTCTTTTGTTTCCTCCACTGCTTGCTCAATATACAGATTGAAAAACATATATAAAGTAAATGTTGTAAACTGATTTTACCTACTTCAGTGTATACACATTTACGTGTCAGTGCAAGTTTTTTATTAATTTTAAAATGGATATCTCGTGGTTTTTTACTCATTCTGTTTCCCTCGTGGCAGTTTCACTCAACATATGTGGAAGTAACATTATAACATCTCTTCATTTCGAAATATATTTTACGTGTTTTTAATTTTGTGGTATGTTATGCATCATTGAAATCTTCCTCGCTATCTCTGTATCAGTGACTGCAGTGTACAAGAAATAGCAGGTGTCATAATATCATAAATGGTCATCAAAACCGCATTGTATGTAACCAAATAGGATAGTAGAATCACGGGTTGAGACATTCCCCCGCCTCGTTGACCTGCTGCATTTGTTGAGAATGGCTACACCATCGGATTCAGTGAAAATACAGTAACACCGTCCCCAAAAGTATCGAGTCAACGGGAAAAGATGTACAGGCACCGATGGCAATAGACCTAGAATAACCGGCGATTTGGCAGTCGGACAAAAGCATAGCCGAGCAGCGACTTACTGGCTTGTTCTCACACCTGCCCGCTTAAGCCAGCGCTCGTTAGAAGCATAATTGCGACGTAATTTACACACACAGAATTTAATTACCCGTGTTAATGAAGAGCTATAATTTAGCCATGGATCTTCAGCGAAATGTTGCCGACCGATTTCCCAGAGTAGCTGCCTCGTTAATGGAACTCTGCGGGAATGTTTCACGTTCACCCTCGTTTACTGAATAAAGAACTGCTGTTATTTTGAAACAAAGTGGTTTAATTAGATTGATATAATGAGAATGAAATGTAAAATCTTCTAGGGTGTCAAACCGCGTCATGTTTCTTCCGTACGATCGACGCTTCGACCTCTCTGCTGACATCTTCTTCAGCCTCTTGTGGTGCTCAAGATTAGCTCGGAGTGACTTAATATTTTGGTGTGCTGAGCTGTCTTTCATTATCTGCCATTCATTAAGTACTTATGTATATTGATGGGTAATTTACTGACTGCAACTGTAGCAAAAATGATTATGTCAACAACACTAATTACAATATCAACCGTAAAATTTGAAGATCTGAGAAGTTTTTGTTATAGTATGCCTAAAATATTGTTCGCCCAACAGTGAGAGATTTTTCAGAAAAGACGTTTCCATAGTTACAATAAACAATATGCATATCAGCCGAATATCATTGCATTGAGCTTACAGAAATTGTTACGTTAGATAGTTACTGGATCATTTACATCACGCGAATGTCTTGTGACAGTTTCTCAGTGTCGCTGTATGTTGATATTCACATCCCATGGTCAATTTGGTCTCTGTCAATCGCCTTCGTTGCGTAGCGGCGTCCATGTCTTGCAGTTTGCAGTTTGTGCTCTATCTGCTTGAATTTTACGAAATCGAAGAAGTTTGTATTCTACCTTAGCGCTGCTCTCCGTTCAAAGCTTTACAAAAGGAGACATAAGTCCTCCAAAAGCAATGTAGGACATTCGAATATTACAGCACAGAGGGATTCATTTGTCTACTTGTGAAGTAGGCTACCTTGTTCCAGCTCGTCATTAAATCTCTTAAAATAGTAGAAAATAATCACTTTTTCCAGCATGTGTTCCCATAGTGGACCATCACACCAAGAAACAGACATCATTTGGTCAGACCCATGTAAAAATTACAAAATAAATGGGGGCAGGCTTCTGAACATGAGCTTATCGGTTCGAAACAGTTAGCGGCGCTATTTGTTAGCGAGTAGAGTAATCAGCAGTGGGTCCTGTCAGATTTCTGTCAGATTATCGAACTTGTATGTGTTGAACTTCATGTTCTTATCCTGCAGAAGTGAACGATAAAACCTGTTAAAGTAGCTTTAAGCCCTGAGGACTTACTACGACCTAATCAACGCAAGAAGTTAGTTGTATGAAAACCAGATAATACGTAATGATACCTAAGAAGTTACCGAAGGAAATGTAAATCATATACGAAAGTGGTTTATAAAACACTCGTTCAATCGTTTCTCGAGTGTTGCTCTTAATTCTGTGGCCTTTACCGTGTGGGACTAATAAATGAGATGAAGAAGCTCCAAAGAAAAACGGTGCGTTTCGTCTCTTTAGGAAGTGCAATAGAGGTACCAGAATGCTCATCGACCACCAGTGGCAGACGCTATAATCTTTGCTGTTAAAATTACGACTGCCGCGCGGAATTAGCCGAGCGGTCTCAGGCGCTGCAGTCATGGATTGTGCGGCTGGTCCCGGCGGAGGTTCGAGTCCTCCCACGGTCATGAGTGTGTGCGTTTGTCCTTAGGATAATTTAGATTAAGTGGCGTGTAAGCTTAGGGACTGATGACCTTAGCAGTTAAGTCCCATAAGATTTCTCTCTCTCTCTCTCTCTCTCTCTCTCACACACACACACACACACACACACACACACACACACACACTAAATTACGAGTGAGTACGTACCATGAGGAATATGTCGGCATATTTCTCCCTTTCACATACGTGTTAGAAAATTTGCGCTGTTAGAAATATCCTCGGCCACAAACGGCTATGTGTCTTACCAAGTGTAGATGTAGAATCAACTAATCTCATTTCTTTGCAGCAAAAGTACCACTAAAAGGAGCACTCTGCTCCTTGATGCGAAGTAGAGCTTACATCTTTATTCCATTGTAGACTGCCACATACTGAGAATACCACAAATTCGTTCGAGACAATGATTTAAATTGAAACTGGTTACTTCTGTGTTTCTGTATTCAAAAGGGAATATTTTTACACCTGCAGAGTAGAATTTTTAATCTTACATTGGACTTTCGTACAGTTATGTGTGAAATATAATTGTGGCCTACGTATGTTGTCCTGGCGTCGGAACGAAGACGACGAACGCAAGACGAGACAAGGCGATGGGGAAACGTCAGACAATAGCCCGCTGACAAGGACCGTGCCGCTCCAGGAGCGACATATGCAAGAAGTGAACATAAGCGCCGCTGCTGCCAGTCTCGAGCCGTCAGATAGGCTCAACAACGGACATTAGTGGACGGCTGTAGACCGACACTCGCAAAACAGATTGTAGTGATTCGTATCAAGTGCTTACTTGGACCTCGTCTATAGCGAAGAATTTGCATGTCACTTGCGACACCGATGCTACTCCAAAGCTAAGTATTGTCATTCTGCTTTATAAAAATAAAACTACTAATGTTATTTGCGGGAATTGTTGTGTAGCATTCCGAGAATGCAGCATCCCTTAGGTACCCTATACGAGACGAGTGGGTGAGACACAACATATGTACCAACGGTGCATGCATTGGGTAAAAGCGGGCTAATGGTAATTGGTGCAGCAAATCTGCATCTACATCTATGTGATTACTCTGCAATTCACACTAAAGTGCTTGCCAGAGGGTCCATTGAACCACCTTCAGACTATTTCTCGACTATTTGAATAGCACGTGGAAAGTCAATACCCAAATCTCTCCCTGCTAGCTCTGAATTCTCAAGTTTTATTACGACGAATATTTTTCTCTGTGTAGGTACGAGTCAACAATTTATTTTGGTATTAGGAAGACGAAATCATTGATTGAAATGTCGTGAAAAGATCTCGCCGCAACGAAAGAAGTCTATGTGTAATGGTTGTCGCACAAATTGACATGTAATATCTGTGACATCCTCTTCGCTGTTTCGTGATAACACAAAACGAGCTACGATTTTTTAAAAATATTTTTGACGTTGGGTATTAGTTTCTCACGAAGATGCCGACGAAAGGTCTATTACTCGTAGAACATAGGATGACAAAAGAAAGATGAGGAATACATGCGAAGAAGTTCCATGTATGTGGATGTGATGACAAGTAATTACTTTCGAATGATAGTAGCTCAAAAAACTGCTTACAGCGTTCTGTCAAAAGCTTGAGAGCTAAATGGGGCTTGTGACGTCAGCTTAACTTCATCCATCTGTGTCAATTTAGGAGACTGAACAGAAACGGCAGATGACATCACAGGAATAGTCGCTCGGTGAGCGATTTTATGGCGACCAGCGATAAGAGACCGTGTCATACGGTTAATTCATTGTAACAAGTTTCTAGCCGTCCTGTTAAAGGAGAAGCAGTTAAATTCCAACTCTATCTACTCCTGTTTATTACACTATCGTTGACTGCAATGGGAAACATAATTTATTCCTTTGAATAGATGTGAAGCAAGCTTGGTGACCAGCAAGATGTTTTTCTCTATTCTTTACAAACTTAGTTAGCTTCTGCTTATGAATTATTCCTTATTACACCGTCGTGTGGTAGTTACTCATAAAATATGTGATTGGTTTTACGACCTGCAAAAACGTGGTTTTTGTGGACTTACTCAAAAGACAAAATGCTTTGCTGTTGTAGGTGATGTTGTAGAGAACTTTATTCAGAAGCTGGTAGCACCACACATTGTTTCTCTAGACACATAAGAAAAGTTGTCACAGTACACAGTTTTACGCTTCCTCTATACTATTAGTTGTATGTACTTTAAAGCGGACAGTAACTACCAGGTACACTTAACTTAGGAGTTTTTTACATAACGTCGCCAAAAAGCATCACACGTTCAGTAAAATCAGCTGCCTTTCACCTGATAGATAAACTGTGAAACTGTGTATTTTGGTTCCTTACGCTCGAGGTCTATTAGTAGGCACTGCATGCTGCTTACACGGACGTCAGGGGATGTGGAAGTCTGGAAAGTTTTTCAGTCCCCTGATCCCAAATGATAAGTTTCACGAATAAATAAGCTGCGATATTGACACCCAAAGGCTTGTGTCATGTCCTCTAACCCTCGCAATTCCAAGGTTGCTTTGTGGTTCAAAATCTTGAAGTAAAAAATTATTGTCTTTAAAGTTTTCTTATATTAGCTTCCGTAACTGTTTTAAATTTTTCAGTGAAACTTAACCTAAAAATTTAAGTCTTACTAGTGCACGAGATTTTTCGCAGCAAATTTCATATTTATATTTTCGTATTCAGGACCCTTCTTACACATGTGTCTAAAATTAAGAAATATTTTGAGATTGAAAATGAACAACTAACCACATTCTCAGTTTTGCGGTGGCCCTGAAATATTCCCCTCTCAGTGGAAACATTATGGAAAAAGCGTTGGTGTTGTTAGGATTGTGGTAAAAATATCTTCAGGTTCGGTACTCTACTTATAAATTGGTACTTATTGAGGAAAGTATGTTGTTAATAAAAGTTAAACACATTTAACTTTTTTGTGGTGGGCACACTGCAACTCTCCCCGGCTTGGGATTACACATTATGGAAAATACGTTGGTAATGACAGAGTTACGTTTTCGGAAACAGTCACAAGTCGTACTTTGTATTTTTTATGGTCCGGTTTCGTTCTGCAAACGAACAGGAGCATCATCAGATTATACGGTTTGAATTTGGCTGTCAATATTAAAGAGCGCCTTTAAAGAGGGCTGACGATTCAAAAGATTAATCTGACTGTACTATAGTACTTAAACTTACGTGTAAAGTACATTTAAAGTACAGCAGTAGTAAATGATGACATTGACCATTACTATCGTACTTAAACAGCACTTTAAACGTAAGCTGATGTATTGTAGTATAGTCAGATTAATCTTTAGAGCTGTCAGCCAACTTTAATGGCACACTTAAACGCTGTCAGCCAACTTTAAATTGCATATTCTGATGATTTTATTTTACATAATTTTAAAACCATTATTTTGTATACATAGTGAAAGCTCTTTATGTAGAATTTCTAGATTGGTAACTTATTAATTACTACCACGAATCCTGGTAATAAAATGAAGTAAAGAATGACTATGACTCTGAAAGAAGCCTGGAATATTCAGAGATTATCACAGAAAACAGTTTCTTGATCATAGTATTTTCTACATCTAGTTGCTCTCTATGGAAAAGCAGTTACCACTATTCGAACCTCACTGGGCCTCTTGGCGAGACACGTTTCTCACAAAAATAAAAAAAAGGAAAGCTCTGTCTAACGGTAGGGTGTCGCATCCTTTGACGTGAAAACAGGCACAAGACAAAAATACAATAAAAAAATTAAATATGACTATGGAAATCACAAGGAGTAGTGCGGATCTGTTTCGTGACTGGAACGCAGTCGTTTTGGACAAAAGCGGAATTAGAACTGTTTTATGTACACTTTCGATACATCGTCGTTATTAGTCCTGTAGAATAATTGTTTTGTTACAATATGCTTGTAGAGATGTTTGGTTCATTTTCGTGTCTCTTACTTGTTAATGACGCTGTCTGGTAGCACTTAAAACAAGTACTGCACGTCGACAGCTCGACTCGATGTCATGGTAGGGTGCGCACAAAATAACTTGGCCTGTAGCTGCGAAGGCGGCGTGGCATGGGACGGGACGATGCTAGTGTTACGGGCTCTTTTCTAAACGAGCAACACGCAGTAGGGGAAGCAGAAGCCTACACATAAACGCATTTCTTGCAAAAGTAATAAGCAACAGCTAACGAGTACGGAAATCATCATATAACAGCTCATTCACTATGACCAATAAGTCGACCAAGGGAGACGAGCAAAGTCAGTGGTTTCTCAGTATAGTACTGACAAGGAGATAGTTCCATAAAGAAAGAGAGCTAAATAAGTCTTACCACGTACTGTCAGAGGGAAATTTCAGAAAGAACGCTACAAAATGTAGCTTTGCTGTCAAAGCCGCTTCTAAAGAACATGTGTCCCGTGAAAGACAACTTTTCGGAAATATAATCTAAAATTCAAATTTTCTTCTGTTTCTTCCAAGGCTTTCTGGAGTGATGAATGCTTGGGGACTACCTGCAGGTATGTTTTCCGACTCTATCTCTACTCTCTTTATTACGTGATTGGAATCACTAACGTTTCCTGCTACCCTCTCAAGCACAATTTTTAATGGTATCTGTGCTTTCTCGTTTGCCTTTTCTAACATAAATTTACGAGTGATAATTTAGCATATGCATACAAGTGCCTGATTATGAAGAATTTCCCTGCACCTACTAAGCGCAAATGCTGTGGTGGCATGCCATGTAATGGTGTGATAGCAACGAGGACGTTCGTAGCGTAGACGTCGGCAGGCGACCGTCAACTGAAACGGCTGTTCTTTTAAAAATCATTGGACGGAATGGCAAAGCACTCACAACGGGAATGAATTTCTAGCCAGGTGCCACATTATTTTGCCCGAGCTGTGCTTTCGAGCACGCCAGACACCGATGAGCATTTTCTGTCTAGTAGACCACTGTAGATAGTCAAAATTCCTTCAAGCCAATCGTATTCTGTAACTTTTGCATCCTTTTTATCAGCCGAGTACCTCATACTGTGATGTAATGCTTTTACAAATGTAGGGAAACAGAATATAGATATAATCTGAGTTAAGGAATTTCCAAAATCCAAGCTATCGATTGTGTAAAGAGTGAATTTCGTTTTACACGAGCAATTATTTATAAAGCAGTTCCTCCTGATTCTTTAATTATGATGGCTCGTAAATAAAAGTACTTTAGCATCATTAGCTATCAGTTTTCCCCTTCATCTATTTTCAGTTTCACTTATTTAAAAAAGAAAAGATACATTTCACTTATTTACTCGTAGAAGTGTTTTGAAGACGTTTCCGTCTCTGCAGTGTCTCTACGAGGGATTAGGCTGTTTTTTTTTTTAACTGCAAAGTGAATAACAATGAGAACATCAGAGATCAATTTTATGCATTAACGCAATTAATATTGAGAGGGGTAATTCATTTACTTGTTGTTTTATTTGTCCTGGCAAGATTAGGTCATCTCTTATATCTAATAAGGCATTCTACACATTTTACATTGTGTTCATTGCGACATTATAGGGCAACTGACACATTTTATTAACAAAACCAATAGCCCAATTTGTTAAGTTACCATTTTTTAAGTATATTCCGTGCGTCCTCAGATTCACTCTATTTGGAATGAAGGTAGGATCGCGCTAATATTCCTTCACTTTCACGAATAACCTTCTCCTGGAGAAGGTCGATTCGCGAGCAAATCCACAAGAAGTACTGCAGATAATCTTTTCTCTATCATGCTAGCTCAAGAAATGAGACTACCTAGTTGCCAAGCCGTTCTCATTGGCTGGCTTACATTTACTGCCTCACTTCATTATTTGACAGAGTAAGCAGAGGAAATGACCGGCGACATGTAGACACGAGGTAGCATGGGTGTTTGACGCAGGTAGTTACAGCTGTGAGAGCAAGCCCTGGTGTATTCACGGGTAGTAGGCGACCGAGCAAGCACGGCAGGCGTGGAGCGGTGACGAGTGGGCAGGTAGCAGCAAAGCAAAGAATTTACAGTCATCAATCACATTAACTCCAATGCCAAATTTTGAAATACATTCACAATCATACAGTTACAAGTAAACCCATATACAATGTGACGCAACTTAACGAAAATGGAATGGCCAGTCAAGTTCGGCAGTATGAAAGAATGGCGAGCAACTGAAATCTGTTCACTCATTCACCAGCTCTTCCTGTAATGCCCCTTCATCTCCAGTGTTTCCAATAATGATAGTTTCGGTCCATTGTGGCCAGACTGCAGTATGTCTACATCTACTACGTTACTGTCCCAGGTTTCCAGACAATGGTATGAAAAATTGGAGTCAGCTTTCTGCTGCTGCTTTGATGTCGCTTAAGTCTGGCGTACCACTGAAATACATTTCCAGTATGGCGCTAACGTTCATAGACGTGGCGAGAACGCTATTATATTTTTTAATGGGCACGTAATCCATTCAAGTACAATAGTAAGTCAATCTCTTTGGTTACCTTATGAATTTTTTCTGTTTCATTGTGTTCACGTTTGTCCAACTGAAAATCTCCCTGCACTTCACCAATTCAACAAACGAACTGCGGATCTTCAAGATCCAAGTAGACGTAGGGTGTAAGAAAGTGTGGGAGATTGACAGCAATTTTCTTACTGTACTTTGAATGTAAAGTGAAAATGGAGTCCCTAAGATAACAAACCGTCAGACACGGAGAAAGATAAATAGCAACAGTGTAATTTATGTTTTTAGTGACGCCTGTCGTTGTAATCTGAAGTCACGGTGGTATTCGAGTACGAATACTGGGCGGTATAACAAAATAGATAGTATGTCATATACTAATATATTGCAACAATGTAATATAATTGCATCCCTATATAACAGAAACATTGAATATAAGGTTTTAGGTCTACTGCTGGACAGAGAGAACCGAACGATCGAAATCAAAGATCAAAGTGTATTCCATGCCAGTTTAGCAATACTGAAAGAGATGATTAGTGATCATCGTGTCTTCGAATACATTAATTAATTATGTGTGAATTCTATGCACTCCTCTTTTATGGATCCCACTGTCATGTGCAACCTGTGAACTAATTTGCAATCAAAGTAACACTTCGAAGAATAAATGACTACATGTTGACAATTTATATGAGTGCCTTGCTATAAAATTTAGACCAAATTCCGTAGCTTTCGATTCATTAACTAAAACACACACACACACACACACACACACACACACACACACACACACACACACACGAGAGAGAGAGAGAGAGAGAGAGGGGGGGGGTGGGGGTGTTACACAATATCTTATCATACGTGGAAGCATTTGTCAAGGAAATGTTATTTCAATTTGTTTGAAACTGCATATAATTCATGTTGATATCTTAAACACCTCAAGGGTGTGATCGTATGGTGATCTGTTTCGATAACGGATGTATTTTATTTATGGCGGCACTCAACAAAAATGAGCCTTGGTTCTACGAGTGTATGAAGGTAACCGGAAAATTTCTGTTAATGAAGGTAAAAGTGAAATGCCTTCCACTGGGTTTGTGTGAAGGAAACCTACAGCCATTGACGTGTGACTGTTATGTTTCCAGACCTGGATGACATGTTGCGGTAATAATAGTAATGCCTGAATGGGCAATTCAGCTAGCAGAAGCTGCGAGGAGTAATTTACGCACAGATGTATCACCGATGTTCTGTTCCATCGATCGTTAACAACAACCATCTGACGTAAGCAAGTCTGTTCGACACACCTGCTCTCTATCGTCTCTACATGGACCTTACGATGATGTGACGCTGAAGAGAGAGAGAGACGTTATTTACGACGGTCGATAAAATATAAACCTCCTGAGTAATTCCATCCAAACGGTAAAAGCACAACTATTTCTTTTTTCCCTTTGTTAGCGACTGATTAAATACTGTAATTCTGAAGTTTATGTTGTCCTTCACCATATTTATTTGTTTAATGTCTTGCAGATGCGTGTTTTCCGTTGTTGGGGTGACTTGTTTCAAGTGTGTGAATTATTCGCATTAAAAAAAAAAAATTTAGTGCCTCAAGGCGTAACTGATTACAAATTTCTAAATATCCGTGTTGAGACACTAGAAAAACACCAACTAGCTAAACATAATAAATTATTTGCGATCAACAGTGCAATGTTTCTTAAACTATGCGGTTCACTTCTCACAGACGCACAATGCCTCTGTAGTAATGTTTGGAGGAGCATCTCCGTGGTTCACTATTGAACTATATCGTCCCCGTACATTCGCCAGTGATGAGCCTGATGTTATCTATGAGTTACAGAAACTTCTCTGAATTTCATAACTTTCGGGTTGACTTTAGTCTCGAAACGCTCTACACACCGGTACTCCTCAAAGCTCAAGATTTACTGTTGATTGATTTTGAGTTCTCCTGAATATTCTGTCTTAATAACCGATTGATTCTTTTGTTTCCCTGTGACACTAGATCACTCTCTTACAACTGGCTGATTACTGTAATCACTCATCGCTACCGAGCAGCAGTAACATTCGCCGAAAATGTAGTTTTCTACGACGACGTTGTTGAGTAAATGTTGCTCGTTTTTCTTGCCGTGTCAGATTTATTTGTGCGCTCAAGCCTTCGACGATATCCTCTCTCTCATTCTCAGGAGTTAACTGTCGTACGAACTGGACGTGTGGTGCACTACTTTCGTACATAGCTAGTAGAATTATTCGAGGAGACGTCAAAAAATAATGGAACATCCATGTGATGCCAGAAACTATGTCGATGTCTGTTACATAGAGCTGCAGCTGTTTCTGACAGCGACCACCTGGATTCAGTAACTAGGTGTTTGAAAAAGGTATTACGGAAGAACGACTGTATTGGACGAGGTAGTACGTTAGACATCTCCGTGGAAGGAAAAAAAAAAAAAAAACCTCGACCTCAGTGTTTCAGGAATTTAAACTCTTGCGAATGCTGTAACAGTTATATTGTCAGTCTATACCTAGTGTTTCAGAATGCTAATAAAAGCACCGAAATAACATTAAATATCGCAATTTCGACACGTCTGCTGATGACAATGGCACGAAAGCCGAGATAAGATTATGGTTACCAAGTCTTCCTCGATGGTGTCCTTCGGTAAAAAGACAGCTGTTGCATCCAACGGAGTTCATCACGCTGTCATCAACTTCGACAAGGAGCTTGACGATGCCACTATCTCCTGTCTCTGTTCTCAGTAAAGGACTAAATTCTGCTTCAGATCCATGAACGCTACCAGTTTCCGAGCCTATCAGTGACGTAGAACACGCTGTGCAGCATCTTCCTCAAGAATCGGCTGATCGGGCATGTCTTGCTACGAACAGCGCTTTAGAAAGGAACAAGGCCCGAACAGTCCACTATTAGCGAGGTAGACCAAGGACTAAAATGGTTGGAGAAGGATGAAGAGTTAGTTCTCTCACTGGTCGACGAGGGGAATGTAACGGTTATCCTCAATGTTAAAGGTTATCATAAGAAAGTAGGTTTATTTGTCGAAGGCAGCACATACGGGATTCTTCAAACAGTAACCCATTCCGGCACTTAGTAGGAACACAAATGAGTTACTAAAGATCTCTGGTCTCTCTGAAGAGCTGGTGAAGATTTAAGGCCAAGAGCACCTAGGTCATACAGCTTGAACGAGCTACCTAAAATACACAAAGACGGTTTGCCACTGAGACCAACTGCTAGTGCTGTCATCTCTCCTACATATACGGTGGCCAGGCAACTAAATTATTGCTGCTGTAATCGGCCGCTGTAGATACCACACAAGGAATTCACCAATGTTTTTAGATACCAGAAAGTAGATTAGAACAGGCCTAAGTGAAGTCATGTTCAACCTCGATGCTATTTCCCTTTTTATGAAGGTACCAGCGGAAGAGACAGTAAAATTGTTGGCTGTTCATTTATCTCTGGAATTTCAAAATTGTGTCAACATACCTCTACGACCACATCTTTTTGTTCATTGGAAATTATGATAAAAATTACTGACGGAACAGTATTCGGTTGGCCACTGTCACCAGCCATAGCTAACTTTTTTTGTGGAGTATTCGAAAGACGAGTGTAGAACAATGTCTCAGTCTATAGTCCTGCATCTTCAGTTACGTTGATAATAGTTTTTTTTCCTTTTAATTTGGCCAGATGGCAGTGAGACGCTACAGCAGTTATCGAATTTACGACGGGAATACATGCTTACATAAGATTTATAACGGAGGTGGAGAAGGATAGGAAGGTGCCAATGTTTGTTGTATTGGTCAAACGGAAAGCAGACGACTCTGCCATTCTGTATATCAAGAAACCGACGCATACAGATCTTCACTGTACGCTCAAAAACTTCCAAGACTGATTTTCTTCTTGGCTATAAACGAAATAACGCTGGTGGCAAGTTGAAGTAATATAAATAAACGACAGATCTGCTTTCAACTAGTCAGTTGTGAACAGGGATTATTAAGTAATGGTTGCTCAAACGGTTAAAATGGCTTTGAGCACTATGGGACTTAACATCTGAGGTCATCAGCCCACCTAGAACTTAGAACTACTTAAAGGTAACTAACGTAAGGACATCACACACATCCATGCCGGAGGCAAGATTCGAACTTGCGACCGTAGCGGTCGCGCGGTCCCAGACTGAAGCGCCTAGAAACGCTCGGCCACAATAGCCGGCAAGTAATGGTCGTGCGACCATAGTGTGTCAGCATTGTCGTGCTTCAAATCTCAGTGGAATAACATCTGTTAGTGTTCAAGGGGAAAAAAGAGTGTATGAAGCTCATCCTCCACACAATGACTCTAAAACGAAGACAATGACGCATGGACGCCTGCCGCAACTTGATTTGAATGCAAAACACGGACAAAATAATGACGGCTGACAAGTATTAGTGTACGTCAATAAGAACCTACCACAAGACTACAGAGTGGAGAAATTCACATTAAGGGTCAATGACTGACAACGTAACGAACAGTCAAGCCAAAGAAATGCGCAAGTTGAACAACATCGTAAAGAAGGACTTTTTAGTTTTAGATGGACGTGTGAACGCTCTGTACGTTGTGCTCAAGTAAAGGGAGATCAAGTAGAACATCGCAAGAGCAATAAAATCACGACCTTAGCGTTTCTCTTTATCTTCTTAACCCAGTAGAGAACTGTTTTGGAGTGACGGTATATACTTCAACGGATTATCCTAGTACACGGAGCCAGAACCACTTCGGACAAGGAGCACCTTGGCTCTGAGATAACCATCTGATGACAGTGCTCAGAAGAAACGGATTTTGTGCCCGTGATAGTAAGTCAGATGTGTTGAGGAAACCCTAGACTCGATGCCGCTCAACCAAACAAGGAGGATCAAAGTATAGAGCGACATCACATTCTGCGGTGCAACAACTAGTAAGACATGTAGAGTCCTAAAACAGCAATGAATCAGACCAGCCTTCCGACAACCCAGGAAGGTTAAAGAAATGTTGCAACCTCTTAGAGATAATCGCTGCCTGAGAGTTCGAGTGAACTATAAAATTTCTTAGAGTGTGGCAGCAGATTGTATGAGACTGGTGTTACACCATCAGCCTTTCGGAGAAACGTCATCCACACAATTCCCAAGATTGCAAGAGACGACAAGTGCGAGAACTATGCCACGATCAGCTTAACAACTCATGCATCCAAGTTGCTGACAAGAACAATATAAAGAAGAATGAAAAAGAAAGTTGAGGATCTGTTAGACGACGATCAGTTTGGCTTTAGCAAAGGTGGAGACACCAGAGAGACAGTTCTGGCACTGCGATTGATAATGGAAGGAAGACTGAAGAAAATTCAAAGTATATTCATAGGAATTTTGTCTACCTGGAAAAAGTGTTCGACAACGTAAAATGGTGCAGGATGCTCTAAATCCAGACGAAACTTGGGGTGAGCTATAGGGAAAGACCAAGAGGGAACAATAAGGCTAGAAGACCAAGAAAGAAATGCACGGATTAAAAAAAGGTGTAGGACAGGGATGTAATTTTTCGCTCCTGCTGTTCAATCTACACGACGAAAAAGCAGTGACAGAAATAAAAAAAAAGGTTCAACAGAGGTATTAAAATTCAAAGTGAAAAGAAAGTTGAGGATCTGTTAGACGACGATCAGTTTGGCTTTAGCAAAGGTGGAGACATGATTCGCTGACGACGTTATTATCCTCAGTGGAAACGAAAAAGATTTACAGGACCTGTTCAATGGAATGAGCAGTACGAGTCTAATGAGTACAGAATATGGACTGAGTGTAAATGGGAGAGAGACGAAAGTAATGAAAAGTAGCAGAAATGAGAACATACAGAAACTTAACATCATAATTCGTAATCACGAAGAAGATGAAGTAAAGGCAACAAAATAACCCACCAAAAACGGAGCTCGGATGACATAAAGAGAAAACTCCGGTGGCGAAACATAGGTCATAATCTGAAGAAGAAATTTCTGAGAATATACGTTTGGGCCACAGCATTGCATGACATTGAGACATGGACTGTGGAAAAACCGGAACAGAAAAGATTTGATGCATCTGAAATGTAGTGACACAGAAGAATGTTGAAATTTAGGTAAACTTATAAGAAAAGGAATGAAGACATTCTCGACAGAATCGCAAAGGAAGGGAATATATATATATATAAAGTACTGAAAGGGACAAGAAGAAGAGACAGGATGATAGGACATCTATTAAGACATCAGTGAATAATTTCCGTGACATTAGAGTGAGCTCTAGAGGGTAATAACTGTAGAGGAAGACAGAGATCTGGATACACCCCGCAAATAACTGAGGACGTAGGTTGCAAGTGCTCCTCTCAGATGAAAAGGTTGGCATAGAAGAGGAATTCGTCGTTGGCGGCATCAAAGAGAAGACGGGAATGATGACTAAAAAAAAAAAAAAAAACAAAATGAGGCAACAGTTACGTGTGGCAGTTATATCGACTGTGACCGATGCTTGTGTCATTCTCTTAAGCACCAGCGTCATCGTAAATATTGAAATTTCGAAATATCAGCGGTGGCCGAAGAACACAGCCTGTTAAATAAAAACGAGATTATGTTTGAAAAAGTGAGAATTTTACTCACCATCGAAGAACTGTGATTCTGATCCGGGAATAGTTGAAATTACACTGTTTGTTAAAAACTTAAATAGAGACATTGGGTATGCACTTCGAAATTCATGGAAGCGTATACCTAATACGGAAACAGCTCAGAGGAAGACTTCTCATTGTTTACTGCCTTATGTAAGTGGTTCAGCAGAAAGCGATATTGCACAGCAAGGAAAAACACAGTCTGAGGACGCAAAGCGCACCACTTCTAGGTATACCATCTTCGTGATCTAATCAAGGGAATCAGATGCGTCCACTGGGTTGAAAAGCGGCAACTTCGCCAGTTTCACAACAATCAGATTTTTGTCTCTGACGACGTCGATGGAGACAAACATCGAAGGCTTGAGATTTTATTCGAACATGGCACCACAGGTGAACCGAGACCTTTTCACCAAAAAATAAGTATGTGTGTAGACGAAAATGAAATATTATTCCATTCATGTACCTTTTCAGGTCAGCCATAAAATGAATCGTTGGGATCAGAATGTGTACCAAGAACTTTTACGGGAACAGCGGATGTGTTCTTAGTAGTGCATGGTAACAAGCGCTCAGTACTGAAAAGGCTAGAGTCAAGTAAGCTGTATACCTTCTAAAGGAATCAGCGTCGTTACTAACGTTCCAACAACACAGATATCGATATAAACTATGGTAGTATACAGCATTTCCGTCACTTCTTGACATCTCCATGACCAACAACATATGTACAAATGTACCACACAGCCTCATAGTACAATAGTTAATTCCTGAGGATGAAATCGGTGAAAGATTGAGTACACAAACTGGTTTCACGCTGTAAGAAAGCTGAGTACATTTATCTGGTAATATTATCTGTGAACATGGCAAGACTCTCGAGTGCTAGAATGATGGTACTGTGCGAACAAGTGGGCCAACTCAGGGAATGATTCTCTACAAATGGCGTTCAACCACAGTCGGTTTTCAGTTTCCTTTTCTGTCGCGTATCTTTTTCTTTATTTCTAACAACGTTCGCTAATTTGGAAAATTCTAAGTTGTGCTTTGATTCAGAGCCCACTATAAGTTTTATATCCTCCTAAAACTGGGCTTAGAAGGTCAGTTCTATGGCCGGTTGAAGACAAAGTTTTAACGACCTGCAAGAAGATGCCAAGGAAAACTCTGAGTTCAAACTCAGCTTTAGGGTATCGATAACTTTCTTCTGGGTTTGTGTAAAGCTAACTTACGACCATTGACGCGTGCCTGTAATATTTCCAGACATGGATGACATGTTGCGGTAATAATAATAATCCCTTAATGGGAAAAGCAGCTAGGAGAAGCTGCTAGAAGTAATTTACACTCAACATGTGTCACCGATATTTTCTGTTAAGCATGTAAAGACAGTCTATGTGGTTTACCGTCAACGAGATCGATAACAGTGATAACGTAATCATGATGTCAATAATTTTCTTTAGAAGTAAATTTTTAGGAACATTATCTCAATAAAAGGGGTTCTCATTAAACCATTCCGTGGCGAAGCAGAGTGCTGGAAAAACATTTCCCCGCGTTAATCATTTAAATGTTTTTATTTCCAGCATGGGTACGTTAAATGTCACCTGTAAGATAATTAAATTACTTATATATGCATCGAGTAGCGCGGTAGTTAAAAATTACAGCAGTAATTATCGTTGCTAATTATTTATGAACTGGTTTTACGTTGCGTTGGAGTTAATTACAGAATTTTATTACTGCGAATAAATTGCACAGATATCTCGAGGAAAGGAAAGAAAATTAGTGTGCTTAACGCGTGAATGGGCGATTAATAACTTAATGAAATCTGACTTTTAATATCTGGGATGCAAGTACAGAAAAATTTGATATACCGCATTAGGGCTTTACTATATATCTGTATAAAAAGTACACATGGCGCTACTAAATATTTTGTGAAGAATATCAGCAATTTTCGAAAAGAGGAATCAAATGCGTTGTATCATTTTTACAAACATAAACGAAAACAACTTGTACGATCTTGTGTATGGATCTATACTACGTTACAGCTACCGTCGGACCAGATAATTCCCTAGCAACACCGTGAATCGCATGATGCATTTGATGAAACCAAAAAGGATTCACATGACATTGACTAGATACTATGTCTAACTGTACACAGTAACCGTCCTGTAAAGAAATTATCTTGTTACCTATTAAAGCAACAGAAATGTCTGCATTCGTCTTTGTAAGTACTCGTTACCCAATTACACGTAATAATGCTTCTTTCCTATCAGCTCTTCCTCATTTCCAAAATCACTTAGCTGGTGATTCTTCCTCAGGACTCGTTATATCATAAAATATGACTTTTCTACACCTATAAATACATTTTGTGACTGTCAGTGTCTTTATTATTATTATTATTATTATTATTATTAGTTCCTCGTCAGTACTGTTATTCACACTGTCTTTACATAAATTCAAATCATTTTAAACTTTTATAATGTAATTTTATTGCTGTCTATCATATAAAAGTTGTCGTCATCTCATAAATGACTATTATAAAAAAGTACTGTATGTCTGAAAGCCTGGTCAGGTATAAGAGAGGACGTGGAGGCATAAAGTGATCAGGTTAAATAAACAAATAAAAATATCCTTTGCTCCCCCTTGATGAAGTGATCATCATTCCACTGATGACTTCCTAAGGTACCTGAATGTTGTATTAAACAAGCCTACTATTAATTAGGCCAACCAAATATAGTAGCAGCTAAACTCAGTAAATTTCCGATCATTTCATACGGGTGATCAAGAACTCACCAGCTCACAGATGAGACACTCTCTTTCACACATTGTTTTAACATAAAAGTCTCTTTCGGCTCTTGAGTTCGGTATTTTGATATAAAGTGAACATTTTACAAGAGCTTAAAATAAACTTTTCATCCACTATCCGTTTAGATAATTGTGACCTTTAGTAACAACTACAAATTCAACATGTGCTTATTCTTGTAAATAGACGGCACAGTGGGAATTGAAAGAGGGGAGTATGGGTTGACTGAGTATCGTAACCGCTTTGAACTACTTATTAACTGACAGAGAACTGTAAACAATTGGATGTAACGATTACGTGGCATTAAATCTGTATTTAAAGTTTGGAATAAAATATACTTTCCATCTTTATTTAAAACTGATATAATTTCTAATAATTACTGAGAACTAAGCTCCACAGATTATATAAAATCATTAAGTCACACTATCCTTTTGATTTTAATTCGAGTTTGTTAATTACACAAAAGAATATTGATTAATCACGATCAAACGATCAACGCTTTTTGGACTCTATATCCATTACTACGTGATAAGTATGTTTATAATGGATCTCCATATATATATATATATATATATATATATATATATATATATATATATATATATATATATACTGATCAGTATATCTGTAACGTAACTATAGATACTGATCGCTCAATACTTGTCTTTATCTATTGACTTTCTTTTCTTATCATTTTTGATAAATGTAGAAAACAAAAAGGAGAATAACGTGAGTTAATACCATTGTCCATTTAATTCTCTCCTTGCGAAATCAGGATATTACGTTAATTTACATATCACTTGAAGGATCATTATTCTGTACATAATAACAAAATAAGTAGTTGAGATTTTACACTCCTATACATAACCTGAAATAAAATATTGTTTAATTTTTATCACAATAAAGTACCAAACTACTTGCTATACGAATCAGTAAATACAAACGGAGCATGAGATATTAAGGGGAGGTTTACTATCTTTTGTTTCAAAAAATCGATTTTTTTAATTTGCGTTTTTGGATCCATAAAAGTGTTTGGAATCCACCCCTGGATAGGTATTTCCGAATACGGAACGGCAATGCCTGATATTCGCCGTTGACCAAAAAAATGCACCTGCCTGAAACCGTACTTTTTCACGCACCAGATTTTTTCTTTCGGAGGACGAGTTATTGTTCCGGTGCTGGGGAGTAAACACACAAAATTCAAATAAAAGTTTGAACGCGTATGTTTGGAAGTTAGCACCCAAGCATTTGCATTATGGTGCGAAGACTGTGGAGAGTGCCATTGTCCTGGCAGTGAGCAGCTTCAGCGAATGGTAGTCAGCAATGCTGAAGACCATGACAACGATGGACGTCACCCTGGAACTCTATTAGACGCAGTTCGCCAAGCATTCGGACAACCACCGGATTCTAGCGGCCAAAAACCGCTTGTCAACTGCCGTACGAGCGGCTCTGGAGCAGCGCAGCCGGCCGTGGTGGCCCAGCGGTTCTAGGCACTTCAGTCCGGAACCGCGTGACTGCTACGGTCGCAGGTTTGAATCCTGCCTCGGTCATGGATGTGTGTGATGTCCATAAGGTTAGTTAGGTTTAAGTAGTTCTAAGTTCTAGGGGACTGCTGACCTCAGCAGTTAAGTCCCATAGTGCTCAGAGCCATTTGAACCATTTGGAGCAGCGCAGGATGGCCCAGATCGAGCAGAACGTCCTCTGTGAGCAAGAGGAAGGACTAGTTTATGGACCTGGAATAGCAGATTGAACGTAAGCTGCATAATATTGCATTTATATGCATTCAAAACTTCAAACTCGTTTCTCTCGGAATGAATTTCATTCTTTTCTTTCTTTCTTTTTTTTTAACTCGCGGTATTGTAGCTTCAAATCCACTGAACCGATTGGCATGATTCTTTGTTTCCGACGAAGCTAACTAAATTGTATAGAAGTTGTATCACTTTTATTCCGATCCATCAGCTATTAATATTTTTACTTGGCCGACGAAGTCACAAAACCGTTGAAAAAAAAAAAAAACAATTTTTTTCCTATGCTTCAAATAATTTACGCGAGGTGGAACTCCTAAGGAATCTTATATATTTTGCTAACGGCAACTCAATTTTGATTTCACTCGAGCCGGCTGACCTGTGACATACCGCGCGTTGAGGTCTACATCGAAATTTTGTTTCGTTTCGACGGCACTTCCGCTTTTACCCTTCGATAATTCCGGTCAAAAAAATTCCAGTTTCTACAGTAAATATCAATAACCATTTTGACCAAATTTGACACTGATTTCTATAACATATTCCGAGAAAAAATTCTTAAAGGTTATGCCTATTTCGGGCCAAAGATAGTAAGCCTCCTCTTAGGATTCTATAAAAACTCGTCATTAAGAATGTAAGACTACTGAGTCGATCGATCGTAATTATCATCGGACACACTACTTCACATAATGAAGAATTGACGATGAAAGGTTACAGCACGATCGAAAATATTGTAAAATTGAACTGTGAGTCATTCTTTGTGCTCTTTCATGCTTCTCATATGACTTCTCCGCATAAGGAGAACATTCATCGTGAAAACTTTCATGGAATACGTGAACCTCGCCTTTGCATATGACAGGTTTATAGGTGTCTGCTCCGATTCATCTTGCACAGAAGAATACTCGCTTGTTGTTTTTGGTCTGCATGCCAGAGAATGCCGTCACAAAGGCACGGAGAGCAGCAGCTCGCGACGAGAGATGTACCTGCGATATCTGTACTGCGTCCCGGTAGCCGCGGAGCCATTAAGGATGAGTTACGGTGGCGTCCACAGTGCGGCGCCACCGGTCCCTGTTATCTCGTTTAGCGTCGTTTTATTAAATGGACCTCTCTCGCTGAAAAGGTGTACACTCTAATTTAAAACAAAGAATTCCAGGAAATTAGCTGATACCGTCGGTAGTCGAGGCCACTAATTCGTTTGGTGTAGCTATAAGGTAGGAAAATAGAAAGGGGAAGTTTCTAGTTTTCCACGGAAAGCAAGATTCACACCTTGGAGGAACAGTGGAACCATAATCTTTCGTGCACAAGCGCTGTTTGTATCCTAGAATTATTCTCTAGTACCTGTAGTTACCTAGTAGGTGAGATTGAGAAAGTGAAATTCGATAATGATAAGCAATCAAAATAGCAGACTAAATCCAGCTATCTTTAGACACTTGCATCTGTGTTTAGGAAATATCGCACGGCGTGTAGGAGTGCATACGTTTTATTGTACCGTGTATTAAAATTTATTACTGTTCCATTCGTGGCTGGAGCGTGAGAGACATCTCCTTGTGCGTTTTTGTGCGAACTGCTAGTTTCCTAAATGAATTCGCAGAATCTCGGTATGTTTGATACATAGGGAGCCATAGAACGAAAGCTATAGATTTCTTAACGTGTCTTTCTAGTTAGTCAAACATGCTGGGAGCATTTGTGCCGCGCCGAATTGCATGTGTTCGATGTCTGCTGTAGTCCGAGGTGACAGGATTCCATTCACTTCAGCAGTATTTAGTTGTCATGTCTGTGTTCTGTATACGATACCCAATGTTAAAAATTGCAATTTTCCAGTATCATACCATGGAATGAAAGCTTGCCGTGTACTTTACCTACTACTGAACTTATGCTTCAAATCTCTACATAGTGTTATTCCTACGCAGTATAATTGTGAGAGAAGACGGGCTCTAGATCGTTTCATTAATTCTGTAGTCAAAAGACAGCATTATTTAACTATTACTTGAGGAAGGACGGAAAGAGCCCATGTATAGCGCTGTTTGTGGCAAAACGTGTCTCGGGTTTTCAACTACTTTCAGTGGTGTAATACATATATATCTTCATCAGCACAGCGTTCGTGACAACTTTCTGTAATTCTATAGCGTGTAGCTCCTTGTTTCACAGTTCCAGGTACAATTTAAAAAGTTCTGGGTTCGCTGAAGCATTGGTGCAGCACAGCATTCGACCCGTTAGCGACTGCTCTGCATCGATTGATACTAACTGTTATTTCGCGAATGAGTAACACAAACAACAATGGTCCAATTGCATTCTATGTAATAACGTACAGCGTCCTGCCTCTCCATAAACTGCCGCATTAGGTATCCCACCAGTAAATCCCATTTCCTTTTATTTAAGAATCAAACTCCCGTGTATAAAACATCATATCTCCCTAACCAAGAGTCATACAATGATACAGTTTTGCACGCACATTCTGTAGCATATGGGAATACTATCTATAAAAGTGCGTTGCGAATGAAGTAAATAGTAAAGAAGTAATAAATTAAACGTCGTGCCTTACGCAGACGTTTTACTGCAGGCACGTCGAAAATATAGTAAGATATATAGATTTTCCTGTCATTCTTTTGCAGGAGGTACCTGTGAGGAAAGGTTTCAGACAGGTTTGAAATTTCATATAAAGTGTATTAGAAATTGCTATTCTATAATACTGTCTGATTGTATTCTGGGTAATTTTCAAATCGTGAGTCATGCTGCCTCAGAACATATAAAGGTTTTAACTGTAATATTTACGAATTTGGTGTTACACATTTAACATAAGACTACAGCTCTTAAAAAGCATCTCAGAATTTTGAAATTTTCTCAGTAACTATACAAAATATATTAAGCAAATTTTCATTGCCCCTGGAAGCCATTATATAGGTAAAAGGCAACTCAGACTGTTTCCCGGGTTTGCTGTGAAGTAATAGAGATAGGGAAGTGTCTTCTTCATAGTACTTCGCTGTGGCAGTGAATTAAAACTTTTCTGAGGCTTAAAAACATTGAATCAGCTTGTTCTCCTTTGTCTATGACACGAAGGAGATCGTGTGTGGTGAGTGCAGCTTGAGTATCACTGGACTGATGTTTGCGGTGTACACGCTGGTTTCCGCTGAGAACCGAGAGAGGTGTTGCAGTGGTTCACACACGGACCTTGTATTCTGTTGCGTGATTCATAATTAAATATTTTTTCTACCGTGAAATGGACTGAATAGATATAGTTTTCGTCTTTAAAAGAAAAGAAAATGAGAATTTTAGAAAGTAATTTTAAAATCAAAATTATCTTGGAGTGTAGGTCTTGAGCCTAACTTTAAACTTATATTTAAATTTGAGAACTAACTCATGCTTTTACAACATAAAAATACAGAAACGTGGTGTTTACATGCACCCCACAGATATGGATGAATAGAAAAAGCTGTGTTAATCTTATTATTTTTTCTATTTATTGGCATTTGGTAAGAATAGGGACATATGAAAATCTGGTTTGGATCTAGGACACTGAGAAACTTTCATTCAGTACAAAATCTGGAAATATTGTATGAACTGTTGGTTGTTTATTCCTGTTTCCCAGATAAGAGATCGTTGTACATCTAACTACTTTATTGCAGCATTAAACTGATGAGCTTGATTTATTTGTTCACACATTAATTCATGTCGTTGAATGTGCGATTCCCTCAGAGGTAACGAAATGCCTTAGAGCAACATCTCCGGAATTAAAAAATACTCCTCGTCTGTTTGGGAGCAGTGTCAAGTGTATATTTCCGCCAAATGCTTGTTCTTCTTCTTAAGAAACACTGAGTATTACTGTTTCTATTCAATCCACAAACTCCGAAAACACAACCCTACATTTTTAATCAGCCGAAACACAACTCAGATTGCAGCATACTTTAAAAGTGAACTTTTGTTTAATTGAAACGGGATTGCAAATTTGTTGCCACGTACTTAAAACAAAGCAGTTTTCAATGACACAAATAAATTTTAAAGTAAGAAATCCCAGCATCACATCCGGTGTTTGCAAAAGAGTGGACAAATCATCAACTAACACTATTTTTCCGTTGGTCTGGTTCACTACCAACCTAGACAAATAAATGTTTGAATGATATTTTCATTTGTCTTCCGATGCAAGGGCTCAGACCTTTTTTAGAATGTTGTTTTCTAGTCACTACATTTGAAGGTACTAACATGCTAACAGCTGTTATACGTTTAGGGAAGTGCAGGCTGCGGAGCTGTTTATATTTATTTAATTATTACAGCCGGTATTTGACATAATTAACACCCGTTACGTGGGTAAGCTGCCAACACAGTTTTCACACGTTAGCAAGTAAGTAATGGCTCGAGACCACTACAGTGCTAGGTATTAGACGTAAGACATTAGGATTACACCTTGACGTTCATATTTTTAGATATTAACACAGCACACATTTCATTTTATTTTCATATTTCGTGAGATAGTTTAATCTGCTCCCCCTGAAAAAAAGTTTAGCCAGGCTTAAATCAATGATATTTTTCATTTACAAAAATCGTAATTGTTTTCACATTTGCATCCAAAAGCTGCTTCTATGTAATTAAATGCAAATAGGAGTTGTAGCCAGGGCATGCATGCAAGTATAATAATGCAAATACAGTAGCCTCATAAAATGTCGCTGTTCTCAAAATTTATTGTCTCCACTTACGTGCCAATAGACATGATTACATTTTTGCATTTTTGTGTCTGAAGTGTTACAATTCCCTATCTTTTGCATTATATTTTCGTGCAATGTCTATTAGAGGAGCCACTTCTTACGGTAACACACATTATTTCTCTTTGCATATAAAACTTTATAATAACCACAGTTCAGAAATCTCCTCTAATGATTGTAAATCTGTATTATAAATCTCTTTAGTAACTTATGTGTAAGTATTAGTCAACTTCTAGGACTAAGGCCGGCCGATGTGACCGTACGGTTCTAGGCGCTTCAGTCTGGAACCGCGTGACCGCTACGGTCGCAGGTTCGAATCATGCCTCGGGCATAGATGTGTGTGATGTCCTTAGGTTGGTAAGGTTTAAGTAGTTCTAAGTTCTAGGGGACTGATGACCACAGATGTTAAGTCCCATAGTGCTCAGAGCCATTTCAACCTTTTTTTTTTTTTTTTATTGCCGTCCGCGGTGGTCTCGCGGTTCTAGGCGCGCAGTCCGGAACCGTGTGACTGCTACGGTCGCAGGTTCGAATACTGCCTCGGGCATGGATGTGTGTGATGTCCTTAGGTTAGTTAGGTTTAAGTAGTTCTAAGTTATAGGGGACTAATGACTATAGCAGTTGAGTCCCATAGTCCTCAGAGCCATTTGAACCATTTTTTAAACCATTTTTCTGAGATTAATTTCATCATTGTATCTCAATGGACATGCGTTTCCTTTGCACTGAGTCGTATCTCCGGTGTGATAGTCTTTGACGTGTTTACGACTTACCTGATGATGAGCTGTAGCTCTGGGTTCACATCTAATACTCTAGCATTATACTTCCTCACTTCACTGTGGTCCACTTTTTATTAGTATGCCAGATGTAATAAGGTAAAAACATCGTAAACTCTGTAACTCAACAATCGATGTTCCGAACCCTCTAGAGATACCCCACCCCTGTGGAAGAAAGAAAGGAAAATTAGATTTTAACGTCCAGTCGATAGTGATATCATTAGCGACGAAACAAAGGTTCGAATTACGAATGGTTAGGGAAGGAAATCGGCCGTGCAATTTTCAAAGGAACCATCCCAACATTTGCCGAGAGCGATATAGGGAAATCACGGAAATCCTAAATTGGGATGGCTCAAATGGGATTTGAACCGTCGTTCAATCGAATGCGGGTTAAGTGTGTTAAAAATACCTCGTCCGTAAGTGTAATTGTATGAACAGAACTAAAATAATAATCTGTTCATTAATTTTAACACTAACCATGCATACATGTCATGCAGACTGACTCTTTCCTTGTCATCAATACAAAAGAATGATTCAAATGATTAGGGAATATGTATTTAACTAACTAACGGGACACTGCGCCACATCGTTCATTTGCTGTTGCACCTACAGTACGGCTACCTGCAAGCTAACCCAAGATAAGCCACGCTAGTGTTGGCTAGGTCTATTGATTATGAGATGGCACACTGGACTGTTCTTCAGTTCACACCTGATGTGTAATTTACTTAGATGATTGGTTAAACCTTGCCTCGATTCTTTTCCCACATGCAACTGGTTATCCTTGATGCCTTTCGATGTGAGAAGTTTATAGATTAAACTGCTACCTTTCTTGAAATCTTAGTCGATAAAATTTTCAAATAGAACGCAGGACCGTAAATGTGCCGGTAGGGTACAAAATAAGTTTGAAGATAGATTCACGTCCAAATGTGCTGCTTGAAGGTACGTACAGCGCGCAGAGTGTATGTTCTATAGGGGACCACGGCATTGGCAATGGTTCGAGTATTCGTCATCGAATTTTCTTCTATGCGACGAACGGCGTCCTCATCTACATCTACATCTACATAGATACTCTGAAAATCGCACTTAAGTGCCTGGCATAGGGTGCATCTAACAACCTTCACAAGAATTCTCTATTATTACACTCTCGAACGCAGGCCGTTGTGGCCGAGCGGTTCTAGGCGCTACAGTCCGGAGCCGCGCGACCGCTACGGTCGCAGGTTCGAATCCTGCCTCGAGCATGGATGTGTGTGATGTCCTTAGGTTAGTTACGTATAAGTAGTTCTAAGTTCTATGGGACTGATCGTCTCAGAAGTTAAGTCTCATAGTGCTCAGAGCCATACACTCTCGAACAGCGAGCGGAGGAAACAAACACCTGTATGTTTCCGCTCTGATTTCCCTTATTTTATTATGATGATCGTTTCGCCCTATGTAGGTTGGTGTCAATAAAATATGTTTTCTTTCGGACGAGAAAGTTGGTGATTGTAATTTAGTGAGAAGTTTTCGCCGCAAGGAGAAACGCCTTTGTTTTAATGGTGTCAATCCTAAACTCTGTATCATGTCCAAGACACTCACACTCCTATTTCGTCATAATACAAAACGTTCCGCTCTTGTTTGAACTTTCTCGATGTATTCCGTTAAACGTACCCGGTAAGAGCCCCACACTGCGCAGCAGTACTACAAAAGAGGACGGACAAGCCTAATGTAGGCAGTCTCTTAAGCAGATCTGTTGCATCTTCTATATGTTCTGCCAATAAAAGGCAGTGTTTGTTTCGCCTTCCCCAAAACATTTTCTGTGTGTTCTTTCTAATGTAAATTTTTCGTAATTGTAATTCTCAGTTACGTAGTTGAATTTACGGCCTTCAGATTTGATTGATATATCGTGCAACCGAAGTTTAACGGATTCCTTTTAGCGCTTAAGTGGATGACCTCACATTTTTCATTATTTAGGGCCCATTGCAAATTTCAGGTACCTTTTCTAAACGGTTTTGCATTTTTGTGATCTTCTGATGATTTTACTACATGATAAACGACGGCTTTATCTGCGAACACCCTACGACGGCTGCGCAGATTGTCTCCTAAATCGTATATATTGATAAGGAACAGCAGAGAGCCTATAATACTACCTTGGGGAATGCCTGAAATCACTTTTCTTTTAGTGGATGACTCACACAAAATCACGAATCCAGTCACATAACTAAGAAGATATACCACAAGCAAGCAATTTCACTACAAGCCGCTTGTGTGGTATAGTTTGAAAAGCATATTGGTTGTCTAGAAATACGGTACCAATTTGAAATACCTTGTCACTAGCACTTAGTACGTCGTATGTGTAGAGAGCTAGTTGTGTTTCACAAGAACGATGTTTTCTAAATCCGTACTGACTGTGTGTCAATAACCCTTCTCTTCGAGGTAATTCATAATATTCGAACACAATACATGTTCCAAAATCCTGCTACATATCGACGTTAATGATGAGCTTCTATAATTCAGTGGATTACTCTTACTATCCTTCTTGAACATTGGTGTGACCTGTGCAACATTCTAGGATCTTTCATCGAGTGAGCAGTTGTATATGATTGTTAAGTATGAAGCCATTGCTACTACGAAAGAAATCTATCTGGTATTCAGTCTGAACCAGAAGATTTGCTTTTATTAAATGATTTAAATTGCTTTTGTTTCACTAATCTTCAAAGTCGAGAGCGTGGCACGTCCATCGAGCACCACAACCTTCCTAGTTTAGAACGTACCCATGTCTCGCAACCGTTATAGTCCAGTGGACCCAAACCCTGACTACATTTACGTATTAGCTGGTACCACTGCCCCAACAACATGAATATTGGCGCCAAACTAAATTTGAGATGCAAACGAATTTTCTTTGAACATTTTTAGAATAATGAAAGATAAAAAATATTTAGTTATTCCAGGTTTTATTAAACTACAAACCAATGAATCAGTAAGACTATCATTTTTATAGAATGATGAAGCAACTCTCAGTGCATCATCAGTGCGGCCTGCAACTAGTTTTCAGGAAAGAAAGCTAGCTATCCACATTGTTAGGCACGTTCCTGCACCAACATTTAAAATCAACCCAATGAGAATGTGCGCGTTTCTCTTGGTGTCTGTAAATTACTTCATTACTGGACACCATACTTCTGAACTGGCAGAAGCTGGAAGACAATGACTGCCAAAGCTTTATTTCTGACCAGTGCTACTAATAACAATAATACTGTGTAGACCATATAGCAGTGCTATTATCATACGTAGTTACATTTGTTTTGTACAGTCACTTAATTGGGTTATGGGTTGCAAAGCGAATAACGAAGCAATTTCTGATCCATTGCAGAAACTCGGAAAATATATATTCATAAGATATTCGAGCATATTTGACGTACTAGCGAACGTTGGAGTGCTTCGCATCTGCTAAATACGTATGGAATTGTATATACGTCCTTCTCTCTACTAGTCAACCGGCCGCGGTGGCCGAGCGGTTCTAGGCGCTTCAGTCCGGAACCAACCGACTACTACGGTCGCAGGTTAGAATCCTGCATCGGGCATGGGTGTGTGATGTCCTTAGGTTGGTTAGGTTTAAGTTGTTTTAAGTTCTAGGGGACTTATGACCTCAGATGTTAAGTCCCATAGTGCTCAGAGCCATCTGAATTTTCTCTACGTGTCTTCAACTCCACTTTGTCTACCTCTTCCTTCTCCTCCCCATCTCTCTCTGTGCATCACCGCATCACCCCTTAGCCCCTCCCCCTCTCCGTCTAGGCGCTTCAGTCCGGAACCGCGCTGTTGCTACGGTCGCAGTTTCGAGTCCTGCCTTGGGCATGGGTGTGTGTGATGTCTTTAGGTTAGTTACGTTTAAGTAGTTCTAAGTCTACGGAACTGATGACCTCAGATGTTAAGTCCCATAACGCTTAGAGCCAATTTTGAACCTCTCCGTCTATCTCCCCATCTGCTCCTCCCGCCTCTCACTGACCATTTCCTCCCCCTTTCACCCCCCTCTGTCCTCTTACCTCTTACCACCTCTCTGACGTTGATTCTTATTTATTGTTATTAGAAACGAAACCTAGATTGCGTACTTAAAAAGTTTAAAATGAATGGGTAAATCGGTTGGGATCATTGATATACGTGGTATGGGAAAAACCTCTCCAGCTGCTGGATTTATAAGAACAGTCGTTCAATGATAGTATTTCGCGTAGTTCTAATCTGTCAATGTGTAGGACAACAAAGTTTCGGATGATTCTGATCCATAATAGTATTCTAATCATAAGTTGAATAAATCGGAAAAGGCGCAAACTACACAACTTTTTTTTAACAGTTATTTGTCGGTACAATCTATTCTGTAACAGCCATACATACTCGTCAGACTGTTTCTGACCGCCCTGTATAGTAGTTTCAGATTCGCTGTCACGTACCATGTGCAAAGTATGTGTGTTGTGGTTGGATTAAGTGATGAAGAACACGTTCATATGCTCGTTTCATAAGTTGTAAGTGACAAAAATGTAATTTTTGGTAACTTATATACAGTAATCAGTATTACAGTGATACGAGATAGTGTCAATAGGAACTATCTTTTCAAAAATTTTGTTCAGATACCGAAACACAATCGAATCCTCTTTTTTTTTTTTTAATCGTTTGAAAATTTTATTTCTCCGCTCTGGGTATAGTTACTCCCAGGTTCGGAACGACTATTGTCGGCTGACAAAACCGTATGTGGCGTTATAGTTACTGCAGGGACGGACAATGGCGCCCTCCTCTCAGAGTATGTCCGTGCCGTGAAGCAGCAGGTTTGAAAGAAATCCGAACTTCAGTTATATCCAAACAGTGCATTTTTGAACGCTGTTTCCTGATAAAAACGTTATCTACTAAGTCCCCTCTACAAACACCAGGTACCTGCTGTGGGAATTGTGAAACACCCTGGCGTCAATAAGTGAGTTCGTTAGAATGCAGGACCTACGCAGTGTTCGCGGCGCACCGCGCAGTGTTTCCGCTTCTGCACCAACCACTGATCAGCCCCAGCTATAGTGTCAGGATACTCCAGCACTAGTCATGCAGTGTTCTAGATACGTCCGTGGGACAAGAGTAGTTGTTTTCTCCGACTTGCCCAGAAGAAGCACTAATATTTACTATAGCTTGCCCAAAGATTGTTTGTCCTCTTCCTTTGTGCGCTTCGCAAGGTCACAAGTCTTTTTAATTGCTTCTGTTGGTATCATGCAACATATGTAAATCATAAAAACAACATTTTAACCCAACTGAAAGATTTTTAACCATTACAGACAGATGTCTCACTCGAAAATGCTATGAAATATCGCCTTACCTAATAATATTGCTGATAGTATCCAAACGGGTACATTTAGGCTTTACCACATGTTTTATAGAATATGAAGCACGGAAGGAATATATTTGTAAAGCCGTCCTAACACGGTAAGTCTTCCTCAAAGCGAAGCGCATCCGACGTGGTTTACATTGTGGCTGGCGCACGCTTACAACCGACCCGGTGCATCGTACAGAACGTGCTCCTCATGATTTGGACTCCAGCAATTTTCAGCGGCAGCTCTCGGATCTGTCGGCCTCGCCAATCACACCGTTTGCTTACGAAAAGGAGCGGTTGTAAAAATCATACGTTAGCTCTATTAGAACGCTCGTTTACTTTCTTGTCCAGGTGCTAATCATGTTGTTCTGTCTGTAGTACACATAAATAAAAACTTGAAAATCCATGAACATGTTATAAGGCAAAAAGGAAAGTTACCTGCACAGACAGGAAGAACATCAGCTTATAAAAGTTCTATTACAAAATCGAACAAACTCTTTCCTGGACGGAGAACGCTTTTATTTATAGTAAACATCATCGACCACTGCAAATCATAGTCCTGTTAAACTTATAAGAAAACCTCGCACTTTTTTTAGAAGACATATATGCAGACAGCTGGACCTCCCACCTCTCCCTTTACAATTCACAATTCTATCCATTACGATACGGGTTTAACATGGCAGCGGTGTCTAATTTCTGCGAAAAACAATTTATACAAATGCGTAAAAGCTGTGACCTTAGATGTCATTATCCGATATTTAATTACAATGAACTGTACAAAAACTATCCAGTTTTGACAAACTATCAATTCCATAGTACTGGACGCCATACTCTCATAGCACGAAGTTATAACACAAGAAGCATCAATTACCGGAAGCCGTCAACTACCGGTGTGTATTCTTTCTTAATTTTGTTGCAACACATTGTATCATAAACGACAAGTTTCCGAGAGTCCTCAATGTCCCCGTGGTTCAAAATTGGTTATATTCATAGCACGTACGTTACACACTGAAGGGCCAAGGAAACTGGTATAGGCATGCCATGTTCAAATACAGGGATATGTAAACAGGCAAAATACGACACTGCGGTTTGTAACGAATATATAAGACAACAAGTGTCAGGTGCAATTGTTATATCGGTTGCTGCTGCTACAATGGCTGGGATTTAAGTGAGTTTTAACGTGGTGCTGCAGTCGACGCACGAGCAATGGAACACAGCATCTCCGAGAGCGTGTGCAGTTGGGGTGATATGGGACCCTTGATACGTCTTGATACCACTCTGACAGGTGACGCGTACGTAAGCTTCCAGTCTGATCACCTGCATCCATTCATGTCCATTGTGCATTCCGACAGACTTGGCCAGTTCCAGCAGGACAATGTGACACCCTGTACGACCTGAATAGCTACAGACTTGCTCCATGAACACTCTTCTGAGTTTAAACACGTCCACTGGCCACCAAAATCCCCATAAATGAATATTATTGAGCTTATCTGGGATCTACTGCAACGTGCTGTTGATTTCTCGACAGCCTTGCAGGATTCACAGTGTCAGTTCCCTCCAGCACTACTTTATACAGTAGTCGAGTTCGCGTCGCGTCGTGTTGCGGCACTTCTGCGCACTCGCGGGTTTCTTTAGCTCTTCAGTGTAATATAAAAGTCACTGAATGCGGAGCTCGGCTCCATATTTACTTAATCCAGTACAGTGTTTCCCAAGTCCTACTTGTAACGTAACACCGATGTTGCGCCTCATTCTTGCCATTTTCCTCTTCATGAGGCAAAAATATGAAAAGGGAGAGTCTTCCTTTCCGCTTCACGACGTTGAGGAACATGGAATTACACAGAAATTACATATTGTGACGTCACAAAATTCGACCAGTTCTTCGTCCTCGAAAGGTTGTACGTCCCGTGAGAGGATGCCTCAAACTTTGGAACAACTCACAAACTCCAACGCTTACACTAGTCTCTTTTTCATTTATTTAACTCCAATTACTTTTGGCTTACAAGCTATACAGTAATCAATTCATCTTTGAGAAGTTTCCTGGGATTTCACTGGGTAAAATTACATTTAATCAACACCAGTGTCTTCGACACAAACAAGTCCTGTTTCAGTCGTTTACTTGTAGGGTAATACTATCAAGAACACGGTTTGAAATCCATAGTGCTTCACTATGGGTTGTCCTGTTTGACGTGGTTTTGTGCTTGTCTTCTTCCGTTCTTTGAACTGACTTACTCAGCCCTGCTTAGGGGGACCCATGTTTTAAAATGGACTTCTGACCAAGATGCGGCTCGGCATTTTCAACATCAAGAAAGCAGTGCCAATGGTGAAAGAATCGGTAAGTGACAAAATAAATCCTACGACCAACTAAGCGTTGAATCCCGCACCGATGGGATTTAATCACTGTCACTGATACTAAAAACATCAGCACTTAGAAAAAGAAGCCTATAGTTACACATATAGAATGGACAATGACAGCCTTACCAAGAGGATCTGCAATGTCACGCATCCAATGAAAACAAAAACTGATTTGGTCTCAAGAATGCTCAGCCAGGCAGTGAGGCCGGTGAAACACAACTACTATGGTGTCAGAGAGTAGAAAGAATACACGACACAGACGTGGGATCTGTTGGAGGAAATAAGTACGTGTTGTTTTTTTTTCTTTGCGCCGAGGACATAATCTTAGGATAACGATAACAGCAACAATAATAGTAATAATAATAACAGCTTACTGAGTCCTCCAGGAGGAAATGGGGGGAGGGGGGGTTCTCTGTTACTGTTTACTATCTTTAAGGTTCTGTAACTCGAATAATATGGACAAGACCCTTACAAAGTAAGTAGTTAAAAATCAGAGCACCAGCTGTAATCAACGTGTAAACATACTCTTTACTTAGTACGCACATGTGTGTCGCTAGAAATACAGATTACTTTTTATAGTTTATCTAGAATAAGTAAATTCATCACAAAATATAATATCGCATCCCTTCTTGTGGCAGAAATTATCAGAGACATATGGCTACAGTCGACGGAACACTGTATGTGACGCCGGGATTCATACTGACATAACGCTTCACAATTTCATTCGCTTCTCGTATTTTGCTCTTACACGCAAGTTGCTGCTTACGTGAAACGTGGGCTTCCCGAAATTGTGTAATATTACCACAGTCTTTGTGATTTTCAGCCACTGTTCAATTACTGAGTTATCGGAGACGCTTGTATCTTTAGTGGTCGGTTGAGCGTGTACTAATAGCACGCTCCACCTCACCAATGAATACCATTCAGTATTCGTAGATTACATTAAAGACTACGGGTGTGTGTAACTTACAGAGAGCATCCTTAGTGGAGTTTAGCAAGAATCTGATTCTATCGTTTTCTGTCACCCTAGTTATATGTTTTATGTCTCCTCCTTTCTATTGTTTCATTTTGTAACACTACAGTGCTGCGATCTGTTCTGTTAAGCTCTCAAAGTGGATCACGGATACAGTAGTTCCGCTTTCAAGTATCCTGCGTCGCTGAGTCGGTATATTCTTTCATTGAAAGTTTGCAGGTTGGAGATGGTGGGATATGTCGCGCAGATTTCTGCCACTTCTGGTAGACGTCCTCTACACTCTGTGCGTGAGTGAGCCATCACGCCTTATGTACTCATCCACATCGAGAAAGGGCAGCACTTCTTTCCTTTGAATTTTCATCGCGAATTGTTTATTACCATGCTGTTGGTTCTAGCATGCTATTGGTTCAGAAGTTAGTGGAACTTATGTAGCTTCTCTTAACCATCCCAGACGAAAGACGTCACAATTTGGCGCGAAACAACGTGGATTCTATAACTGAGCTATCCGTTTGGTCGTGAAACTTTCCTTTCAAAATGAAATAGGCTGTAGAATGCTGCGATCCACGAACTCACGGACGTGAAATTCTACGCGTTCCTGAGAAATGCGTTCGCTACTTCTAATTTTATGTACAACTACTTAAGGTACATTCTTACCGTGAAACTAGTTGTATTTTTCGCTTAAAATGCAGCGAATTCATTTTTTTTTTCTTTGGACGAGAAATGCTGCTTAAACATACGATCAAACATGTACCACCAGGGGACAGCTTATTTCCAAAGCTGTGGACGAAGCAGAACGATCTGATATGGCCATGTGGACAAGTTGTATGTAGTACGGGGTGACATGGGAGAGGATGAAACCGGTGCGATTCCGTGCCTACCCTCCTCGAATAGCACCAAGGGGCGAGTCGAGCGTAACACGTTGAAACTGCCTACCACTCAGACCGAAGTACTTCCTCGCCACCCGCTAGTGGCACGCACTCCAATCTCGGTGCTGGGCGACAGATTTTAAAATGCGCAAGTATGGAATCAACGATGAGCGAAGGCGGTAGCAGTTCGTTTGGCCCTGTTGACTGGCATTTGCTTTGAAACGTGAGCAGTGGCTTACGTCTAATTTACTATTTTGAAAGTAAATATGGACAACTTAAAATGCGAAATACAGTCACACAGAAGGCCCGCGACTCTTATGTAAACTATGACCACGATTTCTATTACTTGTTTATTAGGTTGCGGAAATTACACACAAGTTTGTGAGATAAAACATAAATTATTACACAGTCTATTATGAGGTCCATGCGGCTTCCCTTGGTAATACACAGTGATCTTTCCAAAGCCGAGGAGCGTATGTGTATTATAGGCATGAATGTTATCTTTGAAACTATCTGAGCTTGCTTTTATCTTGCCCTAGGTCTCTGCCGGCGAACTGCAGTTGCATTTGCGCCATTTCGCGGTACCACCAAATGGAAGCGTCATGGGAGCAGATGGCTGGGTATTTTAATAGATTTATGCTACATGTTTTAATAGATTTGTGATAGATATACAATCCCCACAACGAAAGAACCCGTAGCTCATTATCAGAGCATTTCCCAGATGAAAGCTAACTGCAATGCAGTGTATACCTTTAGTAACAGGTATCTTGCCTTCGATGACAATTGGCCATACATCATCATAATTGCTAAATCCTGGCTTCTTGATACCACTGGCGAGAAGATTTGTTTGTTGGTGCTCAGGAAGTCTAAAATATTTCCCTCGTTGCAACGTACGAATTGTGTTCCCAGTCGATAATACGTGAACTATGATCACCACTTACAGTTATAATATCCTAGGAGTATTTCTTGCTTTGAAATTATGTTTTATTTCTGTGACTACTAACGGTTTTCCGGAGAGTAGTTGCTCTCTAAGCAGCAGTGCATACAAGCTACCAACTGCTAATTTACCTGATTTTCCTCGTGCTTTAGATAACTGATCTATGCACGCCTAGATAAGAATAGCTCGATGTATAGCGTCATGTGATGAACGCAGCTCAGTGCTTTCATGAAAGAGGAAGTGTATCACGGTACAACTAAAATGTTCACAAATGAAGACTGTACTGCACTTTTATAGGTGATGTGAAATATGTTTGATACAACTTCCTGTGGACAAATTGTAAAAAGGGTGAATATTGCTGAGACTAGAAGAAATATGACAAAGATAACATTCATTAACAGAAAACAATCATCTAATTAATCTCCGTGGAAACAACAGTTTGACGACTGTTTTAATATTTTTTCGTTTTTGCGGATCTGATTCTGCATTTTGTTGGCAATACGTGCACTGGCCAAAACAAACGAAGGTACAGGGCAGAACTCACCGAACATTATTCGAAATACTGCACAAATTTACCATCAGACATAGGGTACTGTTCCAGTGACCTGCTAAGGACGCGTAAGATCTATTCCTTGAACTCTTACCAATGTTAAATGCAAGAATGTGATCTCCGAAGCTAGAAAAGGAAATACGTTATACTGTAAAGATGGCTGCCTTCAACCTAACCGAGATCATATTTTCTTAAGATCACTTCACTTATGCGCAAAAAGACATGAAGATCTGAAAACTGTAATAATATAAATTTTTTTTTCAAAAATGACGCAGCATATACCATCCATACCTTTACTGCTGGCTGGGATTTTCAGTGTAACTAAGATGCAAAGGCAAATGGACATAACACAACAAACGAAACGCTGTCTCCCTGTAACGAGTCACTGGAGACCTATGGTCCCTTATACCAATAAGTCATACAGTATCCCTGTGGAAACTCCGAAATGATGTCGATAGAATTCTGGTCTACCCTCAATAAACGAAGGTGCCTTGTACGGTTTGAATGCTATTGAACAATTACTAGACACTCATGTATACAGAACTTTTACAGTATCTGACAACAACAGATGTAACCGATTACTCGATTCACTAGCTTCGTGCTTGGATGTGTGAAATAATCGTTACTGGAAAATTGAATTTTAGTTCAAGCAAATAGGTCACCTTTACGCAGCTAAAAATCTCTTTAGCATGCTACACAATTTAAATGATATCACCAACAGAAGAAGAATGATTGGTAAAAAAAATTCACCTCGAAATGAGTTCCCGTAAGTGAAGAGGACTTCCTCTGGAGGAAGGCGTGGCACGAATTACTTTCTGATTGTGACAGGGAACTTGAAATTTCTTTCGGCCATTCCACCGAAATTACTTTTGGGAGACGAGAAAAATTCTTCTCCGACTCTGATTTCTTACAGCGTGTTTTCCAATGTTCGTCATTGTCTAATCATTTTTAATATCACCATTACAAAAGCTCATTGAAATATCACTCACGGTGACTCTACCCACACCCCCTCCTCCCGGCCGCAGATTTTATTATACTTTTTCTCCTGTCTAACGTGAGGGTTTTAGGGGAACATAAAGTTCTTCTACCGGATTACGGATTAGCTAGGATAAATGTCTTTAAGTGCCTGTCAAGGATTTGTGTGATAGAATGGCGTGTATCTGCTCCAGGTGTGGTAAATCTGACACGGCCGAAGTACGTGGTACATGATGAATGAGCCCTATTAGCTTTCATCAAGCATAAGGGATGCAGAAGATCTATCAGAGGAATTGGTAATCACTTCAATGGTCTAGTTATTCAATATTTTGCTCTAATATTTCACTAATAGTATCCAGACAAGTTCTCTTCTGTTTTCGTGTGTTACCAGCTGTTTTCTGGCTCTGATTGTGTGTGTGTGTGTGTGTGTGTGTGTGTGTGTGTGTGTGTGTGTGTGTGTGTCTATTACGGCACTGACTCAACGTCGTTAGGGGTTGTAACACAGAATTCTGGTGAAGGGTCAGAAACATAATCAGAACTAATGAAAAATTTCAAAAACAAGAGACTATATCCGTTAGTTGTTAGGATTGAAGAAGATACAGCAGAAGATGTGAAATCTTCTACAGGGGTTTCCAAGAAGAATGTCCAATATTCAAGTAAAAAACTTCATGTGGACGTAGGAACTGTTCCGTATAAATATTGAACACATTTAATGTACAATATTACATAATTCCTGAATCATTCAAAGCAGATAATTGATTTTTAAAGCGCAATTTTACCTGCCTATCCATTAGAGCGGTCCCAGATTAGTTTAGTGCGGTATTCGGCTTATCGACTTGTATTAGCAGGAGCAGAAAAGCTCCAGCAGCGACGGCCCACGCTGATTGCCACAGCCATGCAGCTGCTGGTTGTTTCTCGTATTGTACTGACCTCGCTATTACGTACCTATAAAGAAACCTCGCACTAGACTAATTTGGGACAGCTCCATCGAATGGGCACCTAAAATTCCGCTTTACAAATCGTTTTCCTATAATGAATAATAAAGAAAGTAAATAACAAAGCACATTAAATGTGTTCTGTCTCGGAAAGCTTTCGGAACGGGTCTTATGTCAACATGAAGTTTTTTGATTCTGGTTATCGTTCCCGTTACGTCGCAGAATATTGGCCATTCCTCCTGGGCCACCCTGTGTGTATATACTGAAAAGCCAAAGAAACTAGTTTACTTGTCTAAAATCGTGTTGGGCCCCCGCGAGCACATAGAAATGCCACAACACGATATGGCATGGACCCGACTAATGTCTGAAGTCGTAGTAGAAGGAATTCACACTATGAATGTTCCAGCGGTGTCCATAAATGCGTAGGAGTACGTGGGGCTGGAGATCTCTTCTGAACAGCACTTTATAGGCATGCCAGATACGCTCTATAACGTTCATTTCTGGAGAGTTTGGTGGCCAGTGGAAGTGTTTAAAATAAAGTTTTCTTGGAACCACTCTGCAGCAATTCTGGACGTTTGGGGTGCGCATTGTCCTGCTGGAATTGCCAAAGTCCATCGGAATGCACGAACGGCATGATAGGATACACGTGATAATACAGAATGCTTACGTACGTGTGACGTGTCAGAGTAGTATCTAAACGTATCAGGGATCCCATATCACTCCAACTGTACACGTCCCACACCAATACAAAGCCTCCACCAGCTTGAACAGTCCCCTGCTGACATACGGGATCCATGGATTCATGATGTGGTCTCCCTACTCGTACACGTTCGTACGATCGATACAATTTGAAACGAAACTCGTTAGACTAGGCAACATGTTTGCAGTGATCAACAGTCCAATGACGGGCCCAAGCGAGGCGTGAAGCTTTGTGTCGTGCAGTCCTCAAGGGCACACGAATGGGCCTTCAGCTCCAGAAGCCCATATCGATGACGTTTCGTTGAATGGTCCGCACGCTAACACTTGTTGATGACCCAGCATTGAAATCTGCATCAGTTTGCGGAAAGGTTGCGTTTCTGTTACGTTGAACGATTCTCTTCAGTCGTCGTTGGCCCAGTTCTTGCCGGATCTTTTTCCGGCCGCAGCGATTTCGGAGATTTGATGTTTCACCGGAATGCTGATATTCATGGTACACTCGTGAAATGGTCGTACCGGAAAATCCCCACTTCATCGCTACCTTGGAGATGCTGTGTCCCATCGCTTGTGCACCGACTTTAACACCATGTTCAGACTCACTTAAATCTTGATAACCTGCCACTGTACCAGCAGTAACCGATCTAACAACTGCGGGAGATACTTGTTGGCTTATATAGGCGTAACCGCCGACAGTGCCGTATTCTACCTGTTTACATATCTCTGTATTTGAATACTCGTGCCTATAGCAGTTTCTTTGGTGCTTCGGTGTAAATCTAGCTGGTGTACTGCAAAGTAAGGAGAAATTTAAGAGGATATTTGGAGAAGTTATCAGCATCGTGTATAGCGTGATTACGCCTAGTGGCATCAGTAAGTAGTTTTCGGCTTTACGGAACCATGCTATTTGGCACCAAACAAATGATAAACGTAAAATGGACAACCCGTAACGTCACGGGACGCCGCCTAGCTGAGTGACAGAGCAGGGCAGCCTTGGATGCTCTCGGCAGCTAGACGACTGAGCGAACAAGTCAGCATGTTGGCTGGTGGCTGAGCGCAGCATGTTGGATGTCTCCCGAGTCCGGAGAGTGTGTGCTTTACTGAATGCTGGAAACGACTCAGCGGCAACTGAGGTGGACGAAATGAAAGATTATTTATGTTTTCAGCTAAACTACATTACAGACCCTACGAACATCATACAGAAAAACAAAGTGCAGAATAAAAATTGCAACTGTGAGACGAGTTCATTGCATCTACGAGCATATGCATCTACTTTATACTCAGAAAGCCACCTAACTGTGTGAGGCACAGGGTACCTCTGGTACCATTCACTGGTCCCCCCCTCCCTGTTCCACTTAGGAATGGCGCCTGGGAATAAAAGGGAATAAAAATTGTCTGTAAGCCTCTGTATTATCAGCAGTTTTTTTTAATTTTCTGATCGTTGTGTTTTAGTGAGATGTTTACGAAAAAGTAATATGTTGCCCGAGTTTTCCTGGAAAGTACTCTCTCGAAATTTTAGTAGTAAAACTCTCCGTGATGCACAACGACTCTGTTGTAAGGTCTGCTACTGGAGTTTGTTGAGCATCCCTATAACGTTCTTGCGCTGACTAGACGATCCCGGGACGGTGGATTCCTCTCTCTCTTCTTTGTTCCACCTGTTAATGATCCCAGAATGATGAACAACACGGTAGAATCGGCCTTCGTGGATGAGCCATGTTTCCTTAAGGTTCTTCCTATGAATCTCAGTCCGGCATCTGCTTTTCCTACTGTTTGTTTTGTGTGGTCACTCCGCTTAAGGTCTCACTCGACAGTTACTCGTAGATATTTTACGGTAGATACTGTTTCCAGCAATTTGTCATCAATGGTGTAATTGTACAATGCATTTCCTTTATTATGTATGCCAAATATGTTACATTTATTTATGTCCAGGGTAAACTGCCAGAGCCTGAACCATTAATCAAGGCATCAAGGACAGCCGCATCTTAAAGAGCTTCCGACCCTTTCTAATAGATTATTTATATACAATGTAAACAGTAACGATCCTACCACACTCCCTCGTGGAACTCGGGAAATCAACTTTACTTCTTTACGTTTTGTTCCATTAAGAAGCCAATAAGCACACCCTCTGCGATTGCCCGATCCTTGACAGTTGAGAATCATCCTCTGAAACAGGGCCGTTGGATAAGCAACTGCCAGCAGCAAGTCGTATACTCCTAGCTTACTTATTTGTTACACAGTTCAATTCTTAATTTCTTTGCGTGTTTTTGGGTACTTGCATTGTCTAATTTATAAATTTCGGGCGTATTATAGTATTTGAGAGCTGTAGCATCGCGCTTTAGTACCTGAACAGTGTAAATTCGTGTAGTCGTCTTTCTTCTGCTTTTGTTTTGAACGGCCAGTGTCGGTTGGTCACAGGCAGTGTGCCCCCTGCCACCTGAGCTCCCAGTTGGTGCACATCGACAGCGCAGAAAGATATGTACATACCTTCTTTTCTGTGTTTACTTCGTAGATTCTTACTTAAATTGCGTGTGAGTTTCGTATAGAAGGTGTAATTTCGAGTTTTGGTTGCTGTAATCGTAAACTCAGGCAGATTGTAGCGCAGTCGTTGGGCATTTGTACAGGTTAGTTCATACATTCTTTGCGTGTTTCCCTTGCGTTATCTAGGCACTCATGTTTCAGTACTGTTGTTCAACATCGATTAGAATGGACAGGGACTGTGATTACTGTGTTCAGATGAGGGTTGAGTTGACATCCCTTCGCTCACAGCTGCAGGCGGCGCTGACTTCGGTCGCGCAGCTTGAGGCTGTTGCCAATGGGCACCACTGTGGGGAGCCGGACTTGGGTATCACAGGGATGTCAACCTCGTCCCGTCTGTCTCCAGATCGGTCTGCCGCTGTGGTATCCCCAGTTTCTGAAAACATCGTTCTTGTGCAACGCAGCTAGCTCTTTAGTCGCACAAAGTAATGGCCGATATCGACAGGGGATCTCAGATTGATTCCGTATTTCTAAACTTCCGGAAAGCTTTTGACACCGTTCCTCACAAGCGAGTTCTAATCAAGCTGTGGGCCTATGGGGTATCACCTCAGTTGTGCTAGTGGATTCGTGATTTCCTGTCGGGAAGGTCGCAGTTCGTAGTAATAGACTGCAAATCATCGAGTAAAACTGAAGTGATATCAGGTGTTCCCCAGGGAAGCGTCCTGGGACCTCTGCTATTCCTGATCTGACATGGGTGACAATCATAGCAGTTCTCTTAGGTTGTTCGCAGATGATGCTGTAATTTACCGTCTAGTAAGGTTATCCGAAGACCAGTATCAGTTGCAAAGCGATTTAGATGATAGATAAACACCAGTGGAAGACTCTGCAGGAGGAGACACTCCGGGATGATGATGGCTTTGAAACAGAGAATGACACGCGTAAAGCTGAAATACTAAGCACCTTTTTCCAAAGCTGTTTCACAGTGGAAGACCGCACTGCAGTTCCTTCTCTAAAGCCTCGCACAAATGAAAAAAATGGCTGACATCGAAATAAGTGTCAAAGGAATAGAAAAGCAACTGAAATCACTCAACAGAGGAAAGTCCACTGGACCTGACGGAATACCAATTCGATTCTACACAGAGTACGCGAAAGAACTTGCCCCCCTTCTAACAACCGTGTATCGCAAGTCTCTAGAGGAACGGAAGGTTCCAAATGATTGGAAAAGAGCACAGGTAGTCCCAGTCTTCAAAAAGGGTCGTCGAGCAGACGCGCAAAACTATAGACCTATATCTCTGACGTCGATCTGTTATAGAATTTTAGAACATGTTTTTTGCTCGAGTGTCATGTCGTTTTTGGAAACCCAGTACCTACTCTGTAGGAATCAACATGGAGTCCGGAAACAGCTATCGTGTGAGACCCTACTCGCTTTATTTGTTCATGAGACCCAGAAATTATTAGATACAGACTCCCAGGTAGATGCTATTTCCCTAGACTTCCGGAAGGCGTTCGATACAGTTCCGCACTGTTGCCTGATACACAAAGTAAGCGCCTACGGAATATCAGACCAGCTGTGTGGCTGGATTGAAGAGTTTTTAGCAAACAGAACACAGCATGTTGTTATCAATGGAGAGACGTCTACAGACGTTAAAGTAACCTCTGGCGTGCCACAGGGGAAGGTTATGGGACCATTGCTTTTCACAATATATATAAATGACCTAGTAGATAGTGTCGGAAGTTCCATGCGGCTTTTCGCGGATGATGCTGTAGTATACAGAGAAGTTGCAGCATTAGAAAATTGTAGAGAAATGCAGGAGGATCTGCAGCGGATAGGCACTTTGTGTAGGGAGTGGCAACTGACCCTTAACATAGACAAATGTAATGTATTGCGAATACATAGAAAGAAGGATCCTTTATTGTATTATAATATGATAGCGGAACAAACACTGGTAGCAGTTACTTCTGTTAAATATCTGGCAGTATGCGTGCGGAACGATTTGAAATGGAATGATCATATAAAATTAATTGTTGGTAAGGCGGGTGCAAGGTTGAGATTCATTGGGAGAATCCTTAGAAAATGTAGTCCATCAACAAAGGAGGTGGCTTACAAAACACTCTTTCGACCTATACTTGAGTATTGCTCATCAGTGTGGGATCCGTACCAGATCGGGTTGACGGAGGAGATAGAGAATATCCAAAGAAGAGCGGCGCGTTTCGTCACAGGGTTATTTTTTAACCGTGATAGCGTTACGGAGATGTTTAGCAACCTCAAGTAGCACACTCTGCAAGAGAGGCGCTCTGCATCGCGGTGTAGCTTGCTCGCCAGGTTTCGAGAGGGTGCGTTTCTGGATGAGGTATTGAATATACTGCTTCCCCCTACTTATACCTCCCGTGGAGATCACGAATGTAAAATTAGAGAGATTCGAGCGCCCTCGGAGGCTTTCAGACAGTCGTTCATCTCGCGAACCATACGCGACTGGAACAGAAAAGGGAGGTAATGACAGTGGCACGTAAAGTGCCCTCCGCCACACACCGTTGGGTGGCTTGCGGAGTATGAATGTAGATGTAGATGTAGAGACGCTCAGTAGCTCGGTACGGGCTTTTGTTAAAGTGTCGGGATACGTACCTTCACCGAAGAGTCAAGCAGTATATTGCTACCTCCTACGTATATCTCGCGAAGAGACTATGAGGATAAAATCAGAGAGATTAGAGCGCACACAGAAGCATACCGATAATCCTTCTTTCCACTAACAATACGAGCCTGGAATAGAAGGGAGAACCGATAGAGGTACTCAGGGTATCCTCCGCCACACACCGTCAGGTGGTTTGCGGAGTATGGATGTAGATGTAGATGTAGAAAAGGTTGCTGTATGGTGAGGCAGGCAGCAGTTGACGCGAAATAACGAAAAGTGTGAGGTGATCCACATGAGTTCGAAAAGAAATCCGTTGGAATTCGATTACTCGATAAACAGTACAATGCTCAAGGCTGCCAATTCAACTAAGTACCTGGGTGTTAAAATTACGAACAATTTCAGTTGGAAAGACCTCATAGATAATATTGTGGGGAAGGCGAGCCAAAGGTTGCGTTTCATTGGCAGGACACTTAGAAGCTGCAAGTCCACTAAAGAGACAGCTTACACTAAACTCGTTCGTCCTCTGTTAGAATATTGCTGCGCAGTATGGGATCCTTACCAGGTGGGATTGACGGAGCACATCGAAAGGGTGTAGAAAAGGGCAGATCGTTTTGTATTATCACGTAATAGGGGAGAGAGTGTGGCACATATGATACGCGAGTTGGGATGGAAGTAATTAAAGCAAAGACGATTTTTGTCGCGGCGAGATCTATTTACGAAATTTCAGTCACCAACTTTCTCTTCCGAATGCGAAAATATGTTGTTGAGCCCAACCTACATAGGTAGTAATAAACATCAAAATAAAATAAGAGAAATCAGAGCTCGAACAGAAAGGTTTAGGTGTTCGTTTTTCCCGCGCGCTTTTCGGGAGTGGAATGGTAGAGAGATAGTATGATTGTGGTTCAATGAACCCTCTGCCAAGCACTTAAATGTGAATTGCAGAGTAATCATGTAGATGTAGAAGGACGACTTAAGTTCTGTCTGAGCGGGAGGATTGAATCCAATAGCAAATCCGGTCCGATATTCAGTGAGTTCGTATTTTTCACTGCACCGGCACTGCGGGACAGTGTCATATGCCTTCCTGAAGTCAAGGAACACGGCATCGGTCTGAACACCCTTACCTATAGCGCTATAGATCTCACGGAGGAACAGAGTGATCTGAATTTCAGAAGCTCTCAGTTTTCAGAATCGATATTGATTTTTATATCGCAGATTTTTGTTCTCCAGAAACGTCACAATTCTTGGGCATACATGTTCCATAAATGTAAACAGATTTAGATCAACGATGTAGGCCTATAATTGGGTGCATCTGCATTAGTACCCTTCTTGAAAACGGAACAGAACTGCGCTTTTTCCAGTCGCTAAGTGCCTTTCGTTACTCCAGCGATCTACAATAAACTGCTGCTAGAAGGGTACCTGTCAGCTACATTCAGGTATGTGGTACTGTACTAATAGTGATGTATATAGTGTAACTCATGTAAGCCCTCCCTCAAACCTGTCGTGTTATATCTTCACATATCCGATGATGGCACCTTTAGTGTGTTGAAACCGGTCATCTAGTAAACAGCGTTTGAGCGATCTTGGCTTTTGAATTATTTCTACAACAGAGTGATCGCCCACCACGCATTATGTGTTCACTGCCATCTTTCGCTCGTCAGTTGTCACTGTGAGTTGGTCGAGAGACCAGGTGGACCCTTCTGTCATGTTTTAGGTGGTTGATTTTGCGCCAGTTAAAGAAATTTGACATCGGTAACGGGATATGAGGCACCCGTGAACTGTAGTTATTTATATTTCTGTGTGATGGACTTGTAGCAAGGTTTTGCAGTGCTTTCGTTCACGTCGCGATTGGTGGTGGGAAACTTTCAGGCTCTGAATGTTTGTCGTTGATTTTCATGAATTGATGTGCACTTAAATGAACTTTGTTCTAATGCGTTTCTATATTCGACACTCTGCTCGCGCTAAATAAATTCGTTGTTCGTTACAGCTCTTTTGTATTTGTATTCACAATTTCTATGTTGCAACAGTACATACATTTGTGGATATTATTCAATAAATATTTATTTGCTTTGACTATAATCCTCCGCTTTCGCCTACATCATTAATCTTATGAGATTTATCTTGTCATTTCACTTATTTATACACATTATTCGTTTATTTTTCTGTTTACTTAAGAAGTTGAAAGAAAGATTCTATACCAAATTATTAGGTTTTAAGGTGACGTTACATCACTGGCAACAATTATATCAAAAGGAGTAAGAGGAAAACGTTAGTCCGTGATTTGCCTACATCGGTCACTGTCAGTGCGTTTGTACACGAGAAACCTCGAAGATTTAAATTGTCATGGTGCTGAATAAAGGCAATTAAGTGGTAACTAAATGCAATACCAAATGATGTGTTAATGTATGGAGGTCAACAACCAAAAACCGCACAGCCAATTAGGAGCTTAAGATGTTTTGATGTTGCCGAGGACTAACGAAAATGGAATCAGGAAAGGAAAATTTGTAGGAGATGCTAAAACATACGAATATGAAGCTATAATCTTGAAGGATACTGCGTTTGGGTAGGATGCAAAAACAAAACAGAAAAAGGCAAAGTATAGGAAAAAGTTCAAGAGAGCATCAAATCAGCCACCCGCGGTCGAACATGACGATGTCAACGCCAGAGGTTCAAATGATTCAAATGGCTCTGAGCACAATGGGATTTAACATCTGAGGTCATCAGTACACTATAACTTAGAACTACTTAAAACTAACTAACCTAAGGACATCACACACATCCATGTCTGAGGCAGGATTCGAACCTGCAACCTTAGTGGTCGCGCGGTTCCAAACTGAAGCGCCTAGAACCCCTCGGCCACACCAGCCGGCGACGCCCGAGACATAAATGATAAACTCTGTGCAAAATTCCTTCAGGCAGGTTAATTACATATTTATTAAACAAAGCTAATTATGCTACAAATGAAATTTTGTAATTAACTCGTTGTCTATTATGGACGTTTTATGCAGTATACATTTGCACGGGCCATCATTCCGTGCCAATAATTTACTAATAGGAAGATACCACGTATAAAAAAGGCACTCATGGTGGAGCGAGCTATATTTTTGCTCCCGTGGTCATGCTACTGTACAAATTGTACAAGTTTATCTTGTGGGTGTGGAAAATGTTTCAGTAATTTTATGTAGTGTGTATAATTCTCTTAGAGGGACGTCAACAGTGATTGATTAAATAAATACGACATTTACTCCTGCCTCAGCAACAAAGTGACCACATTCAGGGGACTACACACACTTTGAGGTTTCATGAACTGTACCAGAAATCTGCTTCAAAATGCTGTGCTGTCGTCAACAATTCTCCGTAACTGCGAACCTTTATTAAAAGTCAAAAGACATATCTTTCACGATTTCCGCTGCGCACAAGGCGCTCATTATTTCGAAAGAAACGTTACCTATCACTGAGCTTCGATTGATAAAAAAATTAACACATTTTTGCTTCTTTTTAACTTAACGGTATTTACAAAAGTATAGAGACGATGTACGTCACACCATTTTTTAATTCCTTAGGGTAGATTTTCTTCGTCTGTAATCTGCAACAGATCTTGTGTAATTTTCACACAGCACAATTTCGATGCTAAACGATTATGAAGGGAAGAAAGCTAGTGCTTAATGCCCCGTTACGGAGAAGTTATGTACCGATGGAGCATAAACTCGGACTGGCGAAGTAAATCGGCACCGTCCGCTAAATAGGCACAGTTGCAGTATTCGCTTTAAGACATTTAGGGAAATCTCGTAAAAATTAAGTTTTAATTACTGGACGAGTATGTGGACCGCTGTTCAGTATCTTGACAGTGTAACGCGTTGATCTGTATGTCTTCCAAGACATCTAGTAGATATGTGCGAAGCAACAGGAAAGTATTTCCTGAACTAGAAATTTGGCGATGACAATTTCACTTTCTCCGTAGGCGGTAGCTTTTTTTTCCTACAGATACTTGATCTATTATACGCCGCTTAGAACCTAATAATAACGTACAGTCATTTTCTTCTTACACTACTGGCCATTAAAATTGCTATACCAAGAAGAAATGCAGATGATAAACAGGTATTCATTGGACAAATATATTATACTAGAACTGACTTGTGATTACATTTTCACACAATTTGGGTGCACAGATCCTGAGAAATCAGTATGCAGAACAACCACCTCTGGCCGTAATAGAGGCGCTGATACGCCTAGGCATTAAGTCAAAGAGAGCTTGGATGGCGTGTACAGGTACAGCTGCCCATGCAGCTTCAACACAATACCACAGTTCATCATGAGTAGGAACTGGCGTATTGTGACGAGCTAGTTGCTTGGCGATCACTGACCAGACATTTTCAATTGATGAAAGATCTGGAGAATGTGCTGGCCAGGGCAGCAGTCGATCATTTCCTGTATCCAAAAAAGCTCGTACAGGACCTGCAACATGCGGTCGTGCTTTATCCTGCTGAAATGTACGGTTTCGCAGGGATCGAATGAAGGGTAGAGCCACGGGTCGTAACACATCTGATATGTAACGTCCACTGTTCAAAGTGCCGTCAGTGCGAACAAGGGGTGACCGAGACGTGTAACCAATGGCACCCCATACCATCACGCCGGGTGATACGCCAGTATGGCGATGACCAATACACGCTTCCTATGTGCGTTCACCGCAATGTCGCCAAACACGGATGCGACCATCATGATGCTGTAAATAGAACCTGGATTCATCCTAAAAAATGTTTTGACATTCGTGCACACAGGTTCGTAGACGCTCCTGTCCGTGGTGCAGTGTCAAGGGCAACCGACTGATGACCTCAGAAGTTTTTAAGTCCCACACTGTTCAGAGCCAAGCGTAACCGCAGCCATGGTCTCCGAGCTGATAGTCCACGCTGCTGCAATTGACGTCGAACTGTTCGTGCAGATGGGTGTTGTCTTGCAAACGTCCCCATCTGTTGACTCAGGGATCGGGACGTGGCTGCACGATACCTTACAGCCATGCGGATAAAATGCCTGTCATCTCGACTGCTAATGATACGATACCGTTGGGATCCAGCATGGCGTTTCGTATTACCCTCCTGAACCCAGCGATTCCATATACTGCAAACAGTTATTGGATCACGACCAACGCGAGCAGCAATGTCGCGATACGATAAACCGCAGTCGCGATAGGTTACAATCCGACCTTTATCAAAGTGGGAAACGTGATGGTACGCATTTCTCCTCCTTACACGAGGCAACACAACAACGTTTCACCAGGCGATGCCGGTCAACTGCTGTTTGTGTATGAGAAATCGGTAGGAAACTTACTTCATGTCAGCACGTTGTAGGCGTCGCCACCGGCGCCAACCTTGTGTGAGTGCTCTGAAAAGCTAATCATTTGCATATCACAACATCTTCTTCCTGTCGGTTAAATTTCGCGTCTGTAGCACGTCATCCTCGTGGTGTAGCAATTTTAATGGCCAGTAGTGTATCTTCCCAGAACTCTGCGTTGCGTGATGGCCTGCATGTGTTCATTGACATCATCCTCCTGGGCTGTGGCCTTCATTGTTGGATAAGAAGTTTTGCAGTATTGGTCAGTAGCATGAGATTTTCCCTGTCTTGAATGGTGCCTTCTGCTACGTTACGTTTTCTCATGTTCATTCGTGGCTCTTCCAGCTATCCGGTGGCGTTTTTTAAATTTGGAAATGAAATGAAACTGTTCTTTGTTATCCAGTTGTTGTTCATTGTAAAACTTTAAATCTCCTTTTCCTTATGGGCCTATGATCCTGTATATATTATCGTGTATATATTTCTATATAGACTTTCAATTCCCCTCCTCACCCAACATGTTATCTCTTTTTCTTTTGTGGTCCCAAAATTTTTCTAAGTATTTCTCTTACTTTCTTCTCTAGGTCTTTTTGTACATCTTTTATTCAGTGTTGGGTATTCAGATCCGCATAGTGTTGCTGCTGCATAGTTTTTAATTTTTATTTGGAATCATACTGATCTTTTATTATGTCGGTATTGGGTGAGGTTATTATTGGCATTAGCTTTTTAACCCATTTAAAATTTTATCCAAGAATGTATCAGTGTAAAGTGTGTAATGAAAAAAAATTTGCTACGCTTCGTTCAGACCGGTTATTCAGTGTTTTGTTGTCTGAAAAACCCCAACCAAACTCCGAGGCACATCAAATTATTCTCAGAGACGCTCGTAATCGTCCATGACATGAAGTTTCTCGTATGAAAATGGCCGTCGGCTTATTTAAGAAGCCACATAGGGAGAACAGATACCCAGAAAGAGGAATGCTGCTCTTGGAAGATCATACGACGAGAAAAGCATGGTGACATCCATATCAGTGTCAACACTAAACGAGTGTTTATAAAAATGGAGTAACCATTACCGCCAAACAGCTAAGATGTAACACCACTTATCGCAAAAATTTGCTGGAGGGAAGTGACAGACCTAAAAATTACTTATAAAATGAAGTTGGTTATTTAATTGATGAAATGAAACTTCACGCGTTGAGAGGGTATGTTATGTTGTTTCAGTCATTACAGAATGAAGTCAAATTTGCAAAGAACTTGACTGTATGAGCCCACTTACCAGTATAATTCTGCATCCACTCTGACCTGATCCATGCAATGATTCAGTTGGGAAAGGTGTCACAAAGCCTTTGTATCCTCTCCTGAGGCAAGCTAATCCACAACTGAATACTCTGCCGCTGCGACGGAGATGACGTGGTAGCTGGTACTCAACATTTTTACATCGAAGACAGACATGGGAATCTTTTGGGCCATGTGAGTATCTCAGAATCAAGTAGAAAGTTCATATAGACACGAACCATGTGAGGACTAACATTCAACAGTTGAAAAAAGGCCATAGGATATTGTCCCGCGTGAGGCAGCACGGGACCACGCAGTGGCATATCGTTGTGCCGTCAGAGTTCCGTCAGTCACTACCAGCCTTGAGCTGAAGTCATACCCGATGGCTCCCCACTCTGTGGTTGTTCCTCCACAAGACATTGGAAGAGTGGAACCTCTACCCGGATCGACGCCTTACTTGCCGACGACGGTCACCGACGCAGTGCAGAACTGCAATACAGCGGCGAACACAGCGCGATGACTACCAACATGTTTCCCGTTTACGGCGTTATTCCAAACGCAGCCGTTCGTGTTGTGGTGTTAACTGCAGCCTTCGCGTTGGACACTAATTCCCTAGTCTCGATATTGTTACTCTCAGACCAAGAAAACGGAATGACACAGAGAGTTGCAGTTTCTCGGGTGGTATAAGCAGATTGAAGGGGTTACGATGTGCTTGGTGTACAGTACCGTCACACGTGGTAGAACGCAACCTTGACGACAGGAATGCGTGTCCTCAGGTCCCCATGCAGTACAAGCTTTGGCCACTGTCAACTTCGAGGACTCCACACATTTGGATACGGCACGATTCGACCAGCTGGAAAAATGGAGGCCTACAATGAAACCATTTTAATATTTCCTCAGGTGCTGATAACCCTGTCTCACACGGATACGCGGCATCTCCGTGTCTTCGACATTGATCTTTCAACAACTGACATTGGCCACATTCCTCATATAACCTACCAACCTTCGTAACAACACTAATACGAACAAAAGTATTGCACTTTGGCGGCCTTATGCCTGACACAGAAAATTACAGCTCTAGTAATATAAATTCCCTCTGGTGCTGTGTGAGTGTACGCCATTACTATGACATTCGAAAGACCATATTTTCTCGGTGCTACACTTTCTTTGTACGCGCTGCATATGCAAATGGTAATGCAACAACAATAACAAAACAAATAAATTATGAATAATCCGCCTCGATTACGAAAATTCCCGGTGTTTACCCAGGTTTCAACGTGGATAACCACGCCTTCTTCAGAACAAAATAAAAAACAGCTTGCCTAAATGGGCAAGCTGTTTTTTGTTTTTTATTTTGTTCTGAAGAAGGAGTGGTTATCCACGTTGAAACCTGGGTAAACACCGGGAATTTTCGCAATCGAGGCGGATTATTCATAATTTATTTAGATAATTACGATTGCTGACGCGCTGCAATGCTGAAAGTTCTTAAATAACAAATCAACAGATTGAAATTTAGAAGTAACAGATACACTGAAAAATGTCTAATAATCAAGTACATTTTATAGCTTTTCTTTTTTTATTTATTTATTGAAAAATTTTTGGCTCGAATCCGTTGTGTGCTGTATGAGACATTAACGTACTCACGATTTGTTAATGACACTGGGCAGTAAGTTTGTAATCGTTTCATGTCACTACTGTTTGTGCCTCTTGAAATTAGCATACCTCACATTTACATCACTGTGTGTCGTATACTTCCTCAAAAGCAGCATTAAGCATTCGTAACGGTTCAACAAATCGCGATGAAGATAAAATTACATGTTGATTATTTTGCGCGGAAGTTCTGGATATAGTAGACTTCGCACATAACTTCGAAGCATAGCAGCTGTACCTAACTTTTATAGACGAATGACCATCTAATGACAGCGATTTTGTAAAAATGTAGGTATGCAGAAGATGCGACAGCGAAGTACTAAATTTATCATTCAAAGAATTTTATGAGGGCATAAATGTGGGTGTTATTAGTGCCCTTGGAGAGTCTGAAGTAAAAAAGGCTCTTATTCTTCGTAGACGAATTGCAACTCCTTGGGTATGAATAAATATGGTCGAAAATATTCATACTAACCGTTTAACGAAGTCGATATCCTCACTTATCGCTTAGAAGTAAGCATTCCAGAAGTATTCCTGAGTTGCACAAATTTTCCTCTCACGACTAATGGAACTTCATTAAGAATCAAGTGTTTCTTTCCTCTCCATTTGCTAATCTTGATGAGCTGAGATATCAGATTAACGTCTTGGTCTCCGAAGTAATAACCAATAGACCCGAGACGGCCAGAAAATGACTTTCGGTGTGATGTCTGTCACTTCAGAAATGAGAATAACAGACGGAAATTATTGGCGTATTTTCCTTGGAATACGGCATTCTAAAGTGATATCTAAAATAACTATGTAACCTACCAAAATAAACCTGTTGTCGAAAGACGTAAGGAAATTTTTACACTGTTTTGATTAATATTCTTAAAGTGGATTTCTTTCATGACATATGAACAAAGGTAGGCCATTCTTCTGCTTACAAATATTCAGTACTTACTCTATGCTTTATTAGTGTTATTTTTTACAGATACTAATATGATAGATATTTGCTGCAATTGAAACCCACAGTTTCATTACAGCTGTGCCAAATAAGAAATAAGATAAAAAAGCGAACTTATTTGTATTCTCCTTGACGTCACGTATCATAGTTTTGGTGCTAAAGCTACTGCTTGTACGAACTATCATTTTATTGAATTTTTCCCGACTTATATGGATCCAGTTGACGCTGAAAGTTTCCTTTAGCGTTTATTCAGCATTCCGAAAGCACAGTGAGTTACTGAGGCAATTAACTGACCGAGTAAGTAGCCGTGTTTGGAGATTCTACATGTGTATGAACGCTGTTCATTTCTGCGGTGTTTAAATTCAATTTTGCTTGCATCACCAGCAGGCGGAAAGACAATAACATTAAATTTAAAGAACGGAATGCTTGACACAAGACTCAAAAAGATGACGTGCACGTCAGTTTCATTTTGGTAAAAATAGTTGGCATGTTAAGAAATTCACTTAAACTCTCCACACTGCATATGCAGTAACTGTCAACATCAGTGGGAATCTATGTTTTACTGAAGTAAGAGACAAGATCAAAAGTTCTTACTGGATGTGCAGCCACTGCAAAATTTATCGCATGTTCTGTTCTTCTACTGATTGTCTTTTCTGCTTCAGGCTCCTAATTTTATGGAACGCATATGTACAAACGTATTTTTTTTCAGAGTATACAAAATATGATACAAATGAGATGATACGAATGAAACTGTCTATCTATGGTCTATATCGGCCAAAAAATTACCTGAGTTGCTATTGATTCCATAAATTTTTACTGATTGTGAATATTGATGTAGGGGTATTGAGAGAAATTCTATTGGACGTTCGTCATCGCTAAGAACGTACTGAGCTCTCCTCGCCTTTGGGATTTCTACCGCAGGATATCCGTGTGTTCTAATCGACGGAGGCGAAGGGTAAAATCTCGTGTTGAAGCCTGTTAAGATCATACACCCGCATAGAACTAATGAACCAAGTATGAATGACATCCTTGTCGCTGACCATGGGCGAATGACGCCTGGTCGAGTGTGGTGCAGGGGACACTAACAACACCACCATTGCATGTAGCCTGCCACCCCAAAAAACAACTTGTTTGGTACAGAAACTATTGAAATATAAGCAATATGTACTTCTTAGTGTGAGAACGTTGTTAACAAAAATGTTGTTGTGATATACAAATATATATTTAACTTCACAACCGTAGCAGATGTAGGACCTATAATTCAGGTCGTAGTACAAAATCCTTTCGATCTTCATGTATCACTGATTGAATGGTTGATATCCAGGGCCAATAATAAAGAATAGTAATAAACCCCTTTTCGGGCTGCGCTGATGATTTCAGAGGTTGTGCAGATATCTGTGCGCATACGTTTGCTTCCAGTTTTGTCAGCCGTCAAGATGTACTTCATTCTCCGACACTAAAACTGTTAGGGCTGCTTATCGACTTTCTGGATACTAGAGTGGAATGAATTGTAGGTCATCATGACTCTTTATACCGTTGCACTGTTCTGCGTTTTGCAAGGTGTTGAACCCTGTGAACAAAATTTACAGAAAGTGTAAATACATTCACACGAGATTCCTCCGTCGCCAGGGTGTTTGTCATGTTGAACATTTGTGACGAGTTAAAAATTAGAGTTTGTATTAAATGGGAAGGATACAATGGCGAGTTCAACACTTCAAACGGCCTGCGATGTAGGCTACATTGACGCAATCAAAGACAATCAAAGACAACTCCGACAATTATTTTGGAATTTTTTTGGAATTGTCCAACAACGAATTTTTCTGGTGATTTGAGCTGCAAGTATGCACTGAATAAACGTCTTACCAGATGATCTCAAAATAAATTTGTATCTGTTACGTTCCTCAAGGCGATACCTTCAATAGTGTAGGACGTACAGCAGTTTTAGATGCTTTGAGTTGTCGAGTGCTGTATCGTCTTTTAGGCATTTTATGCACACTAAAAATCAAACACGAAAATTGTTATTTCTAATTGAAGTGTCAGTTTAGGAGTATACAGTTCACTAAACTGTATGACAGGTAGCAAGGCATGAGTTACAATTTTTATGGTACCGTCATTCGGTTCAATAGCTTATCAGTGGACAAAATTTTCTGAAATTATGGCATTGTTTTTAGATTCTGGAGCATAGAACAGCAAATGGATTTGAACCGCGTGTAAAGAACGTTGTGATGGATGCGTCGTGCTATCGTCTTCAATAGGGCATCGTTCATTACATCTGTAACACCATAAACAGGTACTGCCCTACCAGAGACATGTATTATTCATGTTATGATAATTGCAATGTGGAACCAAATTTATGTGGCAGAATAAGAAATGACATGGTCAGTAAGAAAAAGGTGAATGAGTAACTAGCTCTTCGCTAAACTTGAAGAATACATATATTTCCCCAAAAAATTTATTTCTTGTCAGTAATCTCTGAGTTCTATGTTATTGAAACAAATTTGACACGTGTCACATTTCATATTTCTGCTTACTCTGAGGCACGCCCGAAGCAAATTTGACTGACACACCTAATAAACTGGACGCTTGTCTGTTTGCATTTGGAATATTGTCTCAATATGGTTTTTGTCGATTTATAGAGCGACGCGAAGGGGATGTCCCGTCCAGAGAACGTATGCGCATTATTTCTACCAAGGCCAAATTCTTGGTCAGCAAGTTTGATATTCGTTGGGATAATATCTGTGATGATGCAAGGTCTTTAATTAATAAGGCGCGTTTGTCTTTTGAATGGAAATATGTCGTTCCAGTCCAGAGGTAGAGAAATAACATAACGGGGAAGAGTAATTGAAATTGAAGAGAAGAATAATGTAGATGATTAGTTAAGTGTAGGTAACGTGGTGAGAGGAAGAACATCAACTAGTTATATGGGTGAAGATATTGTGATAGTGATTTGTTACGTAAGAAGAGTAGCTACAGTGATTTTAGAAAATAATTTCATGTAAGTAACAAGAAACAGTGATTGCCCTACACGAAGTTTCAATTAAACTTTTTTGGAGTTCTCGGTAAAAGTGTGTATTAACTACAACTTTTAGGGTCGAAATGTTAGTAAAATGAATAGTTAGTAATGAAAATATTTTACTGTCTGAATCATATAGTAGACACAATTCTCATACTATTTAGATTTTGAATTGAAGAGAATAGCAATCAAGTAGTATTTCAATGTAAACAGGGAAGTGTGACGGATGTTTGACGCAAGGCCACCATTAATAATCATACGTGGCTGCAACTAAATAAACTCCGATTTTCAAAATTGCGAGTCATCGAAAGGTCGAAAACGAAGAGTGGCACCAGGCTGTTGGCTATACGAAATTTGTTTATTTTTGCTCTTAAAATTCCACCTTCAACGCGCATTATCTTAAACCAGTGTTGGAAACGTAACATTTTGGCTCCCAAGGCGTAGGCGAGAAACATTTTAAGTTACAGGAGGAGAAAGGAATCTCTTTGCGAAATCTATTGCTTATCTGTTGCTCACATATTTTCTCAACCTGTAAACTCATTGGAGAAAAAATGAGTCAGCTCCACCTGGAGGCATCATGATGATAGCAAAGTTGCATCAGATCGGCGAGGAAGACCGTCCCAAGTTTATTCAGGCATTGTATATCTAGCTGAAGCCACTCGGAGAAGATCAGGTCCCTTAAAATCACCAGATTGGAGGAATATTGGTTGCTACGTTTTACACACTCTTCCAAGTAGTCCCACATTTTTTTCTGTGAGATTATGGTCCCTTGATTTAGTGGACCAGTCGAGGTGTGATAGGGTGTTCGTTAATCCAAGAATGTGCCTGTGTGCAGCCTTGTGAACACAACTGCTGCCTTGAACATGGGGAGTGTCCACAGCATACATTTTGAAGATGCAGAAGAGGTGGCAACACCTAGTCACTGAAGTGAGAGGGCCAGTAATGATACCACTAAAACATTACAAAACTACCTCCGTCATTACACCAATCCCACAATTTGGGTAAAAGGGCTCATTTTGTCGTTAATGGTGTTGCATCGTAAGAGTCTAAATCGCTACACCACGATCCATATTAGACACCTCCAATCATCAAGTGTCGAAGTGCTTTGTTGTTCGTCCGACTTTGTTCGCTCGAAAACTGGTGGATATCAATCTGCATTCACTAATAGCAGCATTGGCAGTCGCGATTGAAAGCGAGTGAACCAGAAAAGGCTTGATACTTGTTGTGTACATAGTTCCGCGTAGTCAGCGCGTACCCAACTTTCCCACTAGAGCGCATCGCGCTAAGTACAACAGCGCAGGCGCAGCGCTCGTCTGTCTCCATACTACGAGATGGCGCGCCCATAGAGACGGACCAAATTCTGCTTCCGCCGATCCGCTTATTAATATGTAACGCAGCCAATGAGATTGCGGCTAACGTAGAACCTTTTCTCCTCGCGTATCACACTCGCGCAGTGGCACATGAACGCACGAGGTATTATAACGAGTGTACAGACCTCCGCTTAGTCAGTCTGCATTTGTCTGCACCAGTCTCCACCAGTCTGCATTAGTCTGGAGACGTACGAGTTCTACATTTGTCTGTACCAGTCTATAGTCGTGTTTCAGCCTGCGCCTAGTAAGATTACCACATTCCTGTACATAGCCATGTGTAGACACTTTAGTCAAGTATCAGAGATATACATGAGAATAAGATTAACGTACCAATACCAAAGGAACTACAGATTGTCAGTTGTAAATAGCATCCAGAACCAAGTTAAGTAATTTTTATGCTTGTTATTATTTTAAGTAATGTGTGTGACAATTAATCAAGTTCTGTTTAAAGTTGGTCACCGCCAATCTCCTACTCTAAGCGTGCAAGTGGCATTTCTATCGTCTGACCTAACGGCAGAAGGTAAACACGCCACGATAACACCACGAGACATATCGCTGACACTCGCCTACTTCGTTAGAGCGACAAGTCAAATAATCTGATGGTGTGTGCACTGAAGGTCTTACAGTACGCACACCACAACACTTGTCTCTGGTCCCCGCCGGTTATGATAATTTTGGGACGACCGTTCTTATGTCGTGTTACATGGATGCTGGTGTTACATCATTCCTCTCTCATTTAGTCCGCATTGACAGACGACCAGATCACACTACGTCATTCACGGTGTGCTCTGAGGAAGTCCTAGCTCCTTTCTGCTGTTCTGTCACTTCTCTACGTCGATCCATCAAATTTCGATTTCCGGGAACGGACTAGAACACACACGCCACTTGCCGTAACTAATCTCATCTCTGGAATGTCACATGACCGGCTTGTATCAGTGGTACACGGTAAACAGCACTGCAGAAGCAACCAACATTTAGTCCGGTGAGCTTAAGGCAAAGTAATACGAGCGCGGGACAAGCGGAAGCAAGGGCGCGGGCGAGCGGTTACTCACACATAGTCTCTCCCAGGACCCAGACCTCTGGGCGCGAGTGGACCTCGACGAGGACGGTGGGCGTGCAGACGAGGAGCACGAGCAGGTCGGCGACGCTGAGGTTGACCAGGAAGATGTTGGTGGAGTTGCGCATGTCGCGGCTGCGCAGGATCACGGCCGGCACCATGGCGTTGCCCGCCACGCCGATGCTCATGATGATGACGCAGACGACGGTGGAGGCGGTGCGGATGTAGGCGGGGATGACGGGCACCTCGCTGCTGGCGTTGCCCGCGGGCGGCGCCGCCGAAGAGAGGTTGAGGTTGAAGAGCCCGCCCGGCAGGAGGTCGACGTCTGCGTCGGCGTCGCTGCCGTTGGCCAGCGCTGCGTCCATGTGGGAGCCGCTGCCAGGGGAGGCCGCACGCCGGCGCATCACAGGCACCACGCGGGCCGAGGCCTGCTCCAGCCGGCCGCTCCGCTCGTCCCAGCTGTTGCACACTGGCGCTTTGGCAACATCACAGTAGGAGCCGATCCTGATCACATCTTCCGAATAGCTGGCGGCACTGTACCACTGCTCTATTTCCAACGATCTGTTTGGGACACCTGAGGTAGTACTATGCTAAGAGACAGTGCAGGCATTACCCGGTGGTATACAGGGGACCTCACTCTGGACATCGCAAAGACGTCTCTATTGGCTGCCAATCCGGAACTGAAATGGAAACAGAACGGTCACATCATTACCTGTGGCGGTTTGAGTGTTTAGGAATGGGGACCAGTACAACAATCATTTCTCTGTGGTGATCCTTCTGACCCAAAAAAGTACATGATTTGCAACGATACAATGTGCGTGTGTGTGTGGGGGGGGGGGGGGGGGAGGGCGGGGAGAGGGGGAGGGGGTGAGTGACGTCTGTTTGCTCTTTCAAATTACGAATGTAATACACACCATCACAAATTTAAGCAGAACGAATAGATATTTCGGAGTGAGGTTTTCGCTAACTGGCAACGTGACAAATTTTCAGAAGTACGAACATATTTTTGGCGATTGCGGCTGCCAAATTACTACACTGCCCCTTTTTCTGGCTTTGGAAAGAGCTCCGTAAGTGGAGTTTATGGGTGAAACGTGTGGAAATCGGTCAAATTGTAAAAGGTAATAGCGGCACAAACAACTGTTTCGCCGTCAGGAGAGACAGGGAGGGAGGGAGAGAGAGAGAGAGAGAGAGAGAGAGAGAGAGAGAGAGAGAGAGAGAGAGAGAGAGATGTATACTGAAAGCTATATTCATTTTCACCAGCCCTGATGGTCTACAGCCATAACGAAATAATTTCAAGAAGCTTAAAGTGCGAAGGATATAACTTGCCAAAAGACGAATGGCAAGCTAAGAGAGAAACGCAACTAACATTTTAGCAATAGTAATACCTAATCCGCTCATCTATAAAGATAAAATGTAAATGCCGTGTCGCTAGCGCCTCCCGTCGAGTAGACTGTTTGCCTGGTGCAAGTCTTTCTAGTTGACGCCACTTCAACGACTTGTGTGTTGACGGGGATGAAATGATGATGATGAGGACAACACAGCCTGCATCTCGTGGTCGTGCAGTAGCGTTCTCGCTTCCCACACACGGGTTCCCGGGTTCGATTCCCGGCGGGGTCAGGGTTTTCTCTGCCTCGTGATGGCTGGGTGTTGTGTGATGTCCTTACGTTAGTTAGGCGGGTGTTGTGTGATGTCCTTACGCTAGTTAGGTTTAAGTAGTTCTAAGTTCTAGGGGACTGATGACCATCGATGTTAAGTCCCATAGTGCTCAGAGCCATTAGAACCATTTGAAGGACAACACAACACTCAGTCCCTGAGCGTAGAAAATCTCAGAGCCAGCCGGGAATCGAAACCAGGCCGTTAGGCATGACATTCTGTCGCGCTGACCACTAAACTGCCAGGGGCGGACATCTATAAAGATGACTTCTAAAGTCATGGGCCTGTTGTAAAAAGTACACTTGAAATACTACATACAGTATTCTCTCTTCGGAATATCGCATTAAAGCATGTATGAAACGTCCAAGTTCAACATTTTGAGCACTTATTGTGATAGTCATAATAAAAAAAAGTGCATGTACTCTGAGTTGTGTGGTTGCTTACTTTCGGTACAGTAGGACATACGTTTCTGGGACCTGTTGTGACAGGATGCCATTGGTTTGTGGCGCTGTTATCTTGTAACTACTTGATCAAGTTTCATACATGATATGTCGCTGAAGTCTTCTTCGACGGCTCTTTCGTATGACACTGAAAAGTACGTATGTCGGCTATCAGAAAAATAATTATTATTTTTTATTGTCATCAGTCTACTGACTGGTTTGATGCGGCCCGCCAGAAATTCCTTTCCTGTGCTAACCTCTTCATCTCAGAGTAGCACTTGCAACCTACGTCCTCAATTATTTGCTTGACGTATTCCAATCTCTGTCTTCCTCTACAGTTTTTGCACTTTACAGCTCCCTCTAATACCATGGAAGTCATTCCCTCATGTCTTAGCAGATGTTCTATTATCCTGTCCCTTCTCCTTATTAGTGTTTTCCACATATTTCTTTCCTCTCCGAGTCTGCGTAGAACCTCCTCATTCCTTAACTTATCAGTCCACCTAATTTTCAACATTCGTCTATAGCACCACATCTCAAATGCTTCGATTCTCTTCTGTTCCGGTTTTCCCACAGTCCGTGTTTCACTACCATACAATGCTGTACTCCAGACGTACATCCTCAGCTATAAAGCTATAAAAGTTAAAAATAAATTTAATATATAAAAATGACAGTACGGTCAGTACTGTCCGCTGTAAATTAGCGAAAACCGCACATCGATGTATTTCGTCATTCTGAGTAGGTTTGGAGTGATGTGTCGTAAGGAATACATATCTGCCAGGTGAAAACTGAACTGGGTCTCGAACCTGAACCAGAACCGGTCATGAGAGATGAAGGAACCGGAGTTTTCTTGGGACGAACAGGTACGCATGACAGTCTCAAGCAGAGTCTGAGGACAAAAGATACTGTAAGAACACTAAAAGCAAGGAACGGTAATAATACTGAAAACCTGTCTTGATATAGGCTAGTATATACAAGCGTGTTGTGAGTAGGTTGCAGCCCTGACAGATGAAATGTGGGCCCTCTCTGCATCGAAATTCGAAGTCAAGCGGCAGCTTGGTAACACCACATGAGGTGGAGCATTGGATAAAGATGGATGCTACCGACAGGGGGAGGAAGAGGTTAAGATGGGGCTATTATTGTCGATATTTCACCAGTGTTCTTAAGTCCATTAACTAGGTACGAGAGTTGATTGCTTCAATCTCGTTAGACATTGGTATAGTTGACTGCTTGAACAAAATTACGACTTTCCTTGTTACTGCGCAGCTGAATGCGAATGAATCGGCTCTCAAATTTAGAATCTAGCAACACATTAGAAGTAGATTACTTGTGTTAGTTTAAGCGATGAGGAAGTGTGTGTCATGTTGTATAACTGCCTCATCAGTTCAAATGGACTACTGCATAAATGTCTAAATTTGAAGACGGAGTGTCAGAGCAATAATGAACTGGAACTTAGTGTCACGTACGTAACAATAAGTAACTGATGAATTCAATAGACAAAGGCGTAACACTAAGACGGGAGCTAGCTGAAAGCAGGAGAGTTAAGTGCGGTAATAGCACCAGACACCGTTCTCCATTACATTTTTTATGGATAAGTGCGTTTTCGCGAAGGTCTATTAAATGGCTCTGAGCACTGTGGGACTTAACATCTATGGTCATCAGTCCCCTAGAACTACCTAAACCTAACTAACCTAAGGACATCACACAACACCCAGTCATCGCGAGGCAGAGAAAATCCATGACCCCGCCGGGAGTCGAACCCGGGAACCCGGGCGCGGGAAGCGAGAACGCTACCTCACGACCACGGGGTGCGGACGAAGGTCTATTAAAAAACGAGTGGTTTATGATAGATGTGAACGGAATTTCTGTCATATACGTACCGAAAACTGTCAAGTATGAAGACCATTAACAGATACTACCGTTTGTGACTGTATAATCTGTAATATATTTAAGGAGAGAAATTGACTATATTGTGGAAACACAAGAACAAACGAGTCCTTTTCCCGTTTCGTAGCCTTTCCTTTGAATCAATATTTAACTTCTTTCCTCACAAAATGCGAGTGGATCATTCAGGACGACAAGGCGGACGTATTGCACGTTAGGGAGGGGAATCATACTGAGAACACGGCGCGCATTCCCATCACTTTTCAAGCCTCCAAAACTCGTTGGATATCAGTTCCTCTTACCATGTCATTGAGTGACACACAAAATTAGTCGATACATTACTTACTCCGACATTCATATTTAGGCAGCATCACACGTAACTTACTCGGTCACACCACGCATCTACTATCGAGAGTTTGTCACAACACCGGTAAGGACGTTTGCTCTCCTGCAACAATTGAATGGAGGATATTTCATTATGTGTGTTCTAAAGAGGATTCGCACATCATTCACTCACAAGTGAACATCCCCAGGTGTAAATAAACGATCCTAAGAAAAGCTGGCGGGTATGTAGTCCGCTTAAAATAACGCAATATGTAAGTATCCGTTTTTACTCAATTTTAGTTCTAAGGGCTAAAACATACTCCTAAAGGTAGTCTGGGTTATTAGGTTTAGAGGAAATACACTCCTGGAAATTGAAATAAGAACACCGTGAATTACTTGTCCCAGGAAGGGAAACTTTATTGACACATTCCTGGGGTCAGATACATCACATGATCACACTGACAGAACCACAGGCACATAGACACAGGCAACAGAGAATGCACAATGTCGGCACTAGTACAGTGTATATCGACATTTCGCAGCAATGCAGGCTGCTATTCTCCCATGGAGACGATCGTAGAGATGCTGGATGTAGTCCTGTGGAACGGCTTGCCATGCCATTTCCACCTGGCGCCTCAGTTGGACCAGCGGTCGTGCTGGACGTGCAGACCGCGTGAGACGACACTTCATCCAGTCCCAAACATGCTCAATGGAGGACAGATCCGGAGATCTTGCTGGCCAGGGTAGTTGACTTACACCTTCTAGAGCACGTTGGGTGGCACGGGATACATGCGGACGTGCATTGTCCTGTTGGAACAGCAAGTTCCCTTGCCGGTCGAGGAATGGTAGAACGATGGGTTCGATGACGGTTTGGATGTACCGTGCACTATTCAGTGTCCCCTCGACGATCACCAGAGGTGTACGGCCAGTGTAGGAGATCGCTCCCCACACCATGATGCCGGGTGTTGGCCCTGTGTGCCTCGGTCGTATGCAGTCCTGATTGTGGCGTTCACCTGCACGGCGCCAAACACGCATACGACCATCATTGGCACCAAGGCAGAAGCGACTCTCATCGCTGAAGACGACACGTCTCCATTCGTCCCTCCATTCACGCCTGTCGCGACACCACTGGAGGCGGGCTGCACTATGTTGGGGCGTGAGCGGAAGACGGCCTAACGGTGTGCGGGACCGTAGCCCAGCTTCATGGAGACGGTTGTGAATGGTCCTCGCCGATACCCCAGGCGCAACAGTGTCCCTAATTTGCTGGGAAGTGGCGGTGCGGACCCCTGCGGCATTTCGTAGGATCCTACGGTCTTGGCGTGCATCCGTGCGTCGCTGGGGTCCGGCCCCAGGTCGACGGGCACGTGCACCTTCCGCCGACCACTGGCGACAACATCGATGTACTGTGGAGACCTCACGCCCCACGTGTTGAGCAATTCGGCGGTACGTCCACCCGGCCTCCCGTATGCCCACTATACGCCCTCGCTCAAAGTCCGTCAACTGCACATACGGTTCACGTCCACGCTGTCACGGCATGCTACAAGTGTTAAAGACTGCGATGGAGCTCCGTATGCCACGGCAAACTGGCTGACACTGACGGCGGCGGTGCACAAATGCTGCGCAGCTAGCGCCATTCGACGGCCAACACCGCGGTTCCTGGTGTGTCCGCTGTGCCGTGCGTGTGATCATTGCTTGTACAGCCCTCTCGCAGTGTCCGGAGCAAGTATGGTGGGTCTGACACACCGGTGTCAATGTGTTCTTTTTTCCATTTCCAGGAGTGTATCTTAGAAACCATGAAATATAAAATACGTGCTTCATACAATGTTGAAATGTAATTAGCGTTCTTGAAAACTGTATAATAATGTGAAATTTTGCTAAATGCCCTAACACCAATAATTAATTTTTGAAAGTGAAGAATTTTGTTGCAGCATAAATTAAAGAACCTTCGATGCCACATCGATTCATCTATAAAAAAGCTGGTTTCTGAAATGCCATCTGTATAAGACCAGTTGTAGACAAAGTTGGCGCAGTGGTTAGCACGCTGGACTCGCATTCGGCAGGTCGGCGGTTCATACGAGCGTCTGGCCATCCATAGTTAGGTCTTCCGAGATTTCCCTAAATCACTCCACGGAAATGTCGGGATGGTTCCTTTGAAAGGGCACGGCCGGTTTCCTTCCTACCATTGACGCAATCCGAGCTTGTGGTCCGTCTCCAACGACCTCGATGACGACAGTCTTCCTTCCATCTTCTTACACTTATACACAACGTGCTGTCGGAGTACTGTTAACATACCTGATTTAAGTGTCTAAGATTTCACTGACAATGTAATTATTTGTGTTGCTTCTTTTTGTTTCATGTTTCAAACTGTAATTATCCGTTTTAGAGTCATTTTTTTAGTTCACCTTTTCACATACGAGTATTCTGTTAATTTAAAGTAATAAGCAGATCATTACTATGAGACAAAGTCATTACAATAATGGGAATTGGTAAATAGATGCTTTAAAGATAACGTTTGCTTACACCATGTACATAAAATGAACCAAGTTTCTCAGCACCATACACCCAAAGGACAGACGCATTGTGAAACAAAATTCAGCAGGATTGTGAAATTGTGTTGTAGGATCCTCTAAATATCCTGATTTGTACTACGCATATTTCAGCATACTCGAATACATCGACGAACAGAATTGATCATGTACTAGTGACTACAGATTGATTACATTGTTTCTCCTGTGGCGATTGACATCAAAAGCATTCAGCAGAACTAGATCTGAATATTTTGTCACGAAGTTCTTCCGGCGTCGAAATCCGTTTACGTCCAACAGCTGTGCCTGTCCCGTCGCACCTTTTGGGATCAGCAGATGAACTATTTCCTTGTCCTCAGGTATGCCGCCCAAAACGCTTCTCTCATACTGACGACCCCAAGAATATATATTTTTCTCCCGCACTGACATAGAAAACTGCTGTCAAATATCTTTTGACGTGGTCAGAAGTCAGTTTAGATATTTCGGTTGTGTCACAAGAACATTTGGGGCTCCAAGAAGAGATTCTCGAAGTCTCGATCGAAACTCTCAATTGTTTCATTTAAAACTACGGAAACGGATGCTCAAATCAGGATATTTAAAGGCTATCACTCCATAATTTGAGAATCCCAGCGGAATTTGTTTCTTATTGTGTTGTCTATCGTGTTTCTTTGTGAAGAACTTTCGTCAGTTTCCCGTGCACGATGTATACAAACGTTTTGTTTTAAGCATGATTTTAAAAGATTATCGTTTTTGTAATGATTTTGTAGCATAATGATTTGTTTCCACCTGAAGGAAAAGGCACCAAAAGAAGTGGTATGTACATTAATGGACTTGATTTAAATATCCCAAGCCTTAGCGAATGTATACCAAATTTGGAACACTCCATACCTCTTCGTTGAAGAGCATATCATATTTGACTTAACATCGTCGTTCTTTTTGTGTCACGAAGAAGCGAATTAAAGCTAAAGCAGAAGAAGGATACTAAGAAAGAATTGTATCATATCTTCTGATACTGGTCACCAATCTGAAGGAACTATATAAGCGAGTCATCATTAAAAAAAAAAGTAGCTTTTGCTGGTTATTGTTTGTATCGATATTCTTACTCTATAAAAAGTATGGTATTTCTAAATCTTGTGCAATTATGCTTTCGAAGTGATTGACAATAGAAACTACTCATTAAAAATGCTCCGATCATTATCATTTGTGAGCAACAGAGACGACAGTATGAAAACTGAATCACATTTAAAAAGTATTGCAGTAAATTCTTATTGAGTAGTTTCAGCAATGGAAATTTAGGTTTTCCGTACCGAAGATTGTATGGCTATTAACTACTCTCTCGATACTTAAGTGAGCATTCCACTTTTTCCTTGTTTATTTATTAAATCATCGCAAGTTCTCTGAGTCTTACAAGTTAAAAACGTTACGTGCTTTCTTTCGTGATCGGTATGCTTACATTCGTTAAATCGCGTCTCCACGTGTTCATTGAACCTCCACTTATTGACGGTAGAACAAGAATCGCTTTTTCCTCGAAGACTTGAATTGTAAACAGACTGAGGTAAACGGCTTCTAAAAACACCCAAGTGCTATTACAGTCTTGTTTGAATTCCGTGCAAGCACCCGAGCATAAAACTTGGTTGGTTCTTGTTACTAACAGTGTCATCCAGCGTTTGACGTTGGAACAAAGTTCGAGGAACTTCTGACTTAACCTAAGCTGCGCGTAAACAGGGAGGTGGAATCAAAGTTCAGCCGACTTCGAGCGTATGGTAGATATGATAGGACCTCGTAGAACCGCTGAAAAATGTGCGGCCGAAGATCTCCAACTGCTGCCTGCGATGCTGTTTCCTTGAGAGAACATTTATTACCTGAGTTCCTACTCATCGGAATCGTTGTCGAAATATTGTTATGAGCATTTCAGATTGTCACCTTACTGCATTGTTAGAATTATCTTACTCTGCTCGCCTTCCAATCCTAGGTAGAGTTACGAGAAATATGGAATTGTGACGATGCAGAATTTCAACACTGATGGCAGTGGGTAACACTTACCTAGGGATAATTACGTTAAAAGAATAATTTTAATATGAGGAAAACAATATTACGAGTTGGGCTCTTCTTTAGCCATAGTAGAGAGGGTTACTGCAACCACTTTATCTGTTATGAAATGATAGCCGAAAATGGAGATACATGCTACTGTAGGCTCAAATTGGTCTCATGACTGACAATGGATTTAAATGTAGAAAGGAAAATTCTAAATTTTTCAAATCAAAATTAACTCAGTTGCCTTCTGAATGCGTCTGCTGACTTTAGGCACATAAGGGATGGGGTAATTGCTGTGTTTCACCACAGGATTAAGAAATCGTAGTTTGAGACGCCCATGTCATAGAATATTTATGGGTAACAACAGTAAGAACTCTAGCATACTGCTATAAGTAGGTCCTGTCATGGCTAAAAATGTTGCCAGATTTCTGTTCCTTAGTTTTACACATATAATCTTCTCTTTGACTGCGAAACAGACTGTTTATAGGATACTTCCATGATACATACTGAAATGTAGAATTGAGATCTGAGATCCACAACTGGCTGTACAAGTGTGTGCCGTAGGACTTGTGGCCTTACTCCAGTGAGAATGAATGGGTTAAAGGTGTGGATACCTGAGAATCGTAAGTTGTAGATTCTCTAAGTTAATAAAATTATTGACTTTGACATTTCCTTTTTCAGAGACACATTTAGGAATATCCAACAGTTATCAAAAATACCACTTATTACTGGACCTTAAAATAAGGATCTAATTATTCATAGGCCACATAGAGGTAGCTTTTTTATTTGTCCACCCTTAGCGTACAGAACATTGATTAACTGTGTAAAGTCACGTAGTGGAACAAAAATCCTCGACACACACTTCAGTATGACTATTTGGTGTATAACGGTATATGTAAGTGAAATTTCTTGGCAGAATAAAACTGCGTCCGGAGCGGGCCACAACCTCAGAACCTCGACTTTGACTCAATCGGTCAGAGCACTGACCGCGAAAACCCAGGTTCCGTCCGGACTCGAGTCCCGTTTCGGCATACGGTCTGTACTGTCAGGAAGTTTCATTACGCAGTTGACTCCACGTTAAAGGTGCCGGTATCTCATTTCCATATTTCATAGCGTAAGTAATGCTCACTACTTCGTGTGCTAAATAATGGAAACAATGTTGGAAAGGTAGAACATTTTAGTGACTGGGAAGAAAACAAACAGGTCGTACTACAGGGTCCAATTTTGAGTCCACTTCTATGTTTTATATATGTTAATGATCCTCCCCTGAACTTTGAACTAGCAGAATTCGCACTTTTTGCTGACGCAAGTGTTACATAAATCCTATAAGGGAGAAGCAACAGAAGAGACTGTTAAGGACGTTACTAAGTGGTCCTCTGAAAAGGGACGTCCAATAAACTTTGAGAAAACACAGTATATTCAGTTTCGTCGAAGAAATAGAGTGATATCGACAAGTGATGAACAAAAGTAAGTAAACGGGGTAGAATACTCCAAATCCTTAGGGGAACATATTGATGAAAACTTGAACTGGAAGGAGCATATTACTGAGCTTGCCAACAATTAAGTTCAGAAACTTTTGCTCTTCTAGTAATTGGTAGTCTTGGAGATAAAAGAACGAATCTGCTGACAAATTTTACGTATTCCAACTCAACAGTGCGTTATGGATTAATTTTCTGGGGTAGCTCATCACTTAGAAAGGAAGTACGGATACAACAAAGAGTGCAGTAAAAATAATACACTGACTAAGAATACATCGCAACATCAAAAATAAATTATGTGCAGTAATGAAATCTCGGGAATATGTTAGTCTACTTAGCGTATTTAAGTGGTTAACATTGCAGGATCACAGGATAATGTAGGCGCGGATAAAGCCGTTGCAAATGTGAATGCTGTTGCAGTAATAACCGATGCCACTGACAGAATGCTTAATGCAAGCACGAAAACGAGCATCTATTGTACAGGTGCCGAATGTCAGTTTGTGGGATGGAGTCCCATGACCGTAGCACTTGATCGGTTGATTCTGTTTGTAGATAACGCTGCAGTTGTCGTCTGATGATGCCCCATATGTGTTCGATTGGAGAAAGATCTGGTGCTCGAACAGGCCAAGACAGCATGTCGATACGCTGCAGAACATGACGAGCTCAACTACAGTAAGTGAGCGAGCGTTATCCTGTGGGAAGACACGTCCTGGAATGCTGTTGATACTTGGCAGCACAACATGTCGTATCACCAGACTGATGTACACTGCTAGCCATTAAAATTGCTACACCACGAGGATAACGTGCTACAGACACGAAATTTAAACGACAGGAAGACAATGCTGTCATATGCAAATGATTAGGTTTTCAGAGCATTCACAAAAGGTTGGCGCCGGTGGCGACAGCTACAACGTGTTGACAGCAGGGTTTCCAACCGAATCCTTATACACAGACAACAGTTGACCAGCGTTACCTCGTGAAAAGTTGTTGTGATGCCTCGTGTAAGGAGGAGAAATGCGTACCATCACGTTTCCGACATTGATAAATGTCGGATTGTAGCCTATCGGGATTGCGGTTTACCGTATCGTGACACTGCTGCTCGCGTTGGTCGAAATCCAATGACTGTTAGCAGAATATCCAATCGGTGCGTTCAAGACGGTAATACGGAATGCCGTGCTGGATCCCAAAGGCCTCGTATCACTAGCAGTCGAGATGACAGGCATCTTATCCGCATGGCTGTAACGCATCGTGCAGCCACGTCTCGATCCCTGAGCCAACAGATGGGGACGTTTGCAAGACAACAACCATCTGCACCAACAGTTCGACGATGTTTGCAGCAGCATGGTCTGTCAGCTCGCTAAACATGGCTCCGGTTTCCCTTGGCGCTGTATCACAGACAGGAGCGCCTGATGTGGTGTACTCAACGACGAACCTAGGTGCACGAATGGCAAAACGTCATTTTTTCGGATGAATCCAGGTTCTGTTTACAGCATCATGATGGTCGCATCCGTGTTCGGCGACATCGCGGTGAACTGACACGTGAAGCGTGTCTTCGTCATCGCCATACTGGCGTATCATCCGTCGTGCCGGTATGGAGTGCCATTGGTTACACGCCTTGGTCACCTCTCGTTCGCATTGACGGCACTTTGAACAGTGGACGTTACATTTCAGATGTGTTACGACCCGTGGCTCTACCCTTCATTCGATCCCTGTGAGACCGTACATTTCAGCAGGATAATGCACGACCGCTTTTTGCAGGTCCTGTACGAGCCTTTCTGGACACAGAAAATGTTCGAATGCTGCCCTGGCCACCACATTCTCCAGATCTCTCACCAACTGAAAACGTCTGGTCAATGGCGGCCGAGCAACTGGCTCGTCAAAATACGCCAGTCACTGGTCTTGATGAACTGTGGTATCGTGTTGAAGCTGCATGGGCAGCTGTACAAGTACACGCCATCCAAGCTGTGTTTGACTCAATGCTGAGACGTATCAAGGCCGTTAGTACGGCCAGAGGTGGTTGTTCTGGGTACGGATTTCTCAGGATCTACGCACCCAAATTGCGCGAAAATGTAATCACATGTGAGTTCTAGTATAATATATTTGTCCAATCAATATCAGTTTATCATCTTCAGTTCTTCTTGGTGTAGCAATATTAATGGCCAGTAGTGTACAAGTATTGCATTCCGGGTGCGTGGGATAACCACGAGATTGCCCCTGCTGTCATATGAAAACGAATCCCAGACCATAACTCCAGGAGTAGGTCCAGTGTGTCTGGTACGCCGGCAGGATTGTTGCAGGTCATCAACAGCCCTCCTTCCAACCAAGACAGTGCCATCACTGGCACCGAAGGAAATCCAGCTTTCATCAGAAAACGTAACAGACCTCCACCTTGCGAACCAATAAGCCCTCGCTTGACATCGCTGAATCTGCAAATGGCGGTGGTTTGGGGTCAGTCCAATACAGACTTGACGGCGTCTTGCTCGGAACTCTCATTGACGTAATCAATGTGCAACCATTCGTTGTGTCAGTGTGGTACCAACTGCTCCCCAAATTAGTGCTGCTGATGCAGCAGACGATGAGACAGATCCATACGCCGAACACGATGGCTCGTTAGTGCCTAGTCTTCTTGCGACCGTACCTTCTCGTGATCAACGAAGCCAGTATTCACGTACAATGGGTGCATTTACTGCAGGTTTTACTGCAGTATCACAGAAGAAACATACAGTTTCTTGTAGGCCTGCTATAGGACATCATTCAAAGGCACTGAGGTGTTGACAACGGCGTTTTCGTCACCTTAAAGGCAACATAGACTAACTCAAAAATAACTAACGCTCACAACCGTTACACCATGTATTTAAAGCAAATCAGATATGCATCCTCTTAGTGGCGCTTTTATCGCCATTCTTATGCAACTGGCACGAAATTCGAGCAGACATTATCTTTCACATGTAGAAACACGCCTACAAGCTTTCGTTTATGTCACACAACTCCTTCTCGGTGTTGCAATTTTTTTTTCCGTCAGTGTATGTAGTGTTCTCCCACAGTCGTTATGTAGGTATCTTCTCCAGGGGTTAAGAAATTTTAACTGTGCCACTGGTATACGAATTTAAACAGTAAATTTCATCATCACAATTTGGGAAGGACAATGATTTCAATACCTAGAAAAATAGAGAAAAAGACCTTTATTATGTATTATTAAAGCTGTTAGTGGGTCGGAAAGAAGTTCAATACCTTGCAACAAATTTGTTTGATTATTTCTCAACCCTATAAAACGTCTGACAGGTAGAAAAGCAAGTTTTAAATTTAACTTTGAGTCATTTCTCCTGTAGAACTCCTTATATTTCTTTGTTTAAAAACTGATAGCCTGTAGTAAAACCTAGTTTCTGTTGCCCGTAGTAGCAAGAGTAATATGTGTTCGTTAATGTTCATAGTGATCTTGTCTACGTATCGTGTAAACTGCCTCGTTCCATTTCACTGTTATAAAAGAATCGTTCAAACGATCTTTGGAAGGTGTAAATAACTACCTAACGTGCCCATAGTGCCGCATAACCGTATATGTCAGGAAGTATTCTGAGGTTCATTGAAGCAATTCGGTCGAGGTTCATGCAATCTACGAGTTGTTCCTTGCAATTTGAATACATTATATACACTAATATGCGTATTACAGATCCTCCTGAGCAATTATATTCTAGCTACCCTCTTGTGTGCAACAGCCCCTAACCTGAATGTTGCCGACTCGTGGTGACTTAGACTAATGAGTTACCAAAAGCGTTGGGGAGCCGCATGCTCCCAGACCACTCAACCTATGGAAACACTTAAGCACAGTGGTCGGAGATGGTGGACATGTCTCCCCATGGAAGGAACTTGCCCCCATTCTTGTAGCGGTGTGCCGTAGGTCTCTAGAAGAGCGTAGCGTTCCAAAGGATTGGAAAAGGGCACAGGTCATCCCCGTTTTCAAGATGGGACGTCGAACACATGTGCAGAACTATAGACCTATATCTCTAACGTCGATCAGTTGTAGAATTTTGAAACACGTATTATGTTCGAGTATAATGACTTTTCTGGAGACTAGAAATTCACTCTGTAGGAATCAGCATGGGTTTCGAAAGAGTCGGTCGTGTGAAACAGTTCGCGCTATTCGTCCACGAGACACAGAGGGCCATAGACACGGGTTGACAGGTAGATGCCGTGTTTCTTGACTTCCGCAAGGCGTTAAATACAGTTCCCCACACTCGTTTGATGAACAAAGTAAGAGCATATGGACTATCAGACCAATTGTGTGATTGGATTGAGGAGTTCCTAGATAACAGAACGCAGCATGTCATTCTCAATGGAGAGAAGTCTTCCCAAGTAAGAGTGATTTCACGAGTGCCGCAGGGGAGCGTCAAAGGAACGTTGCTATTCGCAATATACATAAATGACCTGGTGGATGGCATCGGAAGTTCACTGAGGCCTTTTGCAGATGATGCTGTGGTGTATCATGAGGTTGTAGGAATGGAAAATTGTACTGAAATGCAGGAGGATCTGCAGCGAATTGACGCACGGTGCAGGGAATGGCTATTGAATCTCAATGTAGACAAGTGTAATGTGCTGCGAATACATAGAAAGCATACAGACAATCCTTCTTTCCACGAACAATACGAGACTGGAATAGAAGGGAGAACCGATAGAGGTACTCAGGGTACCCTCCGCCACACACTGTCAGGTGGCTTGCGGACTATGGATGTAGATGTAGATGCCGTTCACCTCTCCTTGCATGCCCTCCTAGCTGCACTCATTAAACAAAGCCGGAGTCCTGAGAAAACGCAAAAGCACCGTCATGTTGATATAGATACTGTGCCTCAAAACAAAATGAAGCATCGGTTTGGTGCTCAAGTGGGAGGGTGCCAGACAAGGAATCCGCTGAGAACGAGGTCATAGAAAGTCTATGATGTTTACGGCATTCGACGCCCAACATTTTGTCTACCATGTAACCCCAATACTGTCTGCTAATGGCAACAGCGAGCGGAATTGGAGGTATAGAGTCGTGAGCACGGCGTCAGACTACGGATCACAGTTTAACTGCTTAATCGTCGAGTAACTCACAATAGTGCTTTATTCGTAGTGGTGTTGATACAAAACAGAGCAATGGCAGCGATAAACGAAGTAAACATTGCATCACATCTAAAACAATAACAGTCGTAGGTGTCATTTCACCTGAAAGAAACCCAAGGAACCTCGAAGAGTGAGAAAGAACAACCAGATGAATTATCAGCGTTTCTGCAAGATGTGTCACTGGATTGTTGTGTCGTACAGGTTTGACTGTGCAGACAATGCACGTGAAGAGTGTAATGATGACGATACGTGCTTATCAAATGAAATTGGTACTGAAAGAAGTGTATAGCCAATAGTTCATCATGCTTGTCAGACAGGGAGCGATAAATCGCGTCTCAAGTGAAACTTAGTAAAGAACAATCGTTGGTCATGGGGCGGGTAATAAACATAATTACGTTCATGAAAGATCATCAGCAGCATGGTAAAAAAGAACTATTTTGGACAGCTATAGAATAACTCCGCAGCAATACGACAGTGCAGTGTATAAGAAAATCTACCGATATTCGAGGGAGGATAAGGCACACTTGTCATAAAAACTGGTGTTTGCACGTTTGAAAGATTCTCTGCATTTAGAGGATGTGCATGAAGTTACCTACTACCCTATTCGTATCGAATTTCACGCCACATAGATTACAGTGATTTCAAGGGAAGCAGTGGATGGCTGCATAGCTTGAAACAGTGCTACAGAATTTGAAGAAAGAAGATAACGAAATTTTGAACAAAACATCAACTTGACGATGCACAGCAAACTGCGAAATCGGCCCAAAAATTTGTAAATGAAATGAACAAACTTCATCCATCGTTCAATTAATAATTTGGTTTCAATTCCGATAAATCGGGATTTGAGGAGGAAATGCACATGAAATGATGCCTGGAAATTAGAGGCACCCTGGGAGTTGTATGAAGGGCAACTAATTTCAATGCCTTAACGCATGCGTATACAATTATGCTGTTAAGGTAAGTTGAAGGTAAACTGGTGGGAATGTTATTTACTGTGATGCGAGAAGCTGGACGTTCTCTGCCACCTACGATCCTTTCTCGTGTGCGTGATCTTGCAAGGGCATTACGGAATATTTACGTCACGGCTAACAAGAATGGGAAAATGGGCGTAAGAGAACAACTACTTTATTATGAGCACTACTTTTGGCTAATATCTGGTGAAAATGACGAGCTTTTGCTTGATTATTGGTCTGCGTATAAAAATCGTACCTCTATAGAGCAAACAATCCCTCCTGAAATGTGTGTGACTTTGCAATTCATACCAACCGAACAACTGGAAGAAAATCAGCCTCTGAATGATTTTTTTTCACGTGCCGCTGAAACATATTATCTCACTATCCGCAAGAAAAGCCTTAGAGGACAGCCAGCTGCACTATAAGCTCCACAATAGACTGTTTCGCATTCGGTTGTTGTCAGAGCCGCGAATCATGAACCACTTTTGATGTTATTACGGGAGGACATGTCCCAACCGAAAAATGTGAAAATCTAGTGTCTATGTGAAAACATATTTGCTTTGGTGTATGTCATGCAATATACATGGTGAAGGCAACAAGGATGCAGTAAGTGATATTTCATCATTGGCGTGAATATAACCTCTGGTCGTAATCGGCGCGAATACGTGTGTGTGATGTTGTTATTTCTTCAACAGTTGGTCGCTATCGTGGAGAAGACAATGGCAGTTACCGATGAAAGCTTGTATATTCGTAGTGAACTAACGCGACAACTGCACCGACTACAACTTACGCATATAAACGTATTCCCTGAACGTTGCTATAAGTCAACGTACAAGATCCACAGTAGCTCTGCAGTTGCGATTTATTTGTACAGCGTTTTACTGCGAAGACGTCTCTGCACGTTTATGAAAGTTCACTGGGCCGTCGTTAGCGACGCGTTCTAAAGAAGCCTGCAGTCGACGTCATAGCGTCTGCATAGCGCTCTCAGAGTTATGTGGAATATCTTTTCAAGACTGGATTCCCGTTTAGTCGTCAATCTGTCGAGGCAAACAGTTTTTCCGTATCCGTGTGTTCGCAGCGGCTCCCTTTGCTAACATCTCAAACAGAATTGCCCGGTCAACTGCAAATACTCGGGATAGGTGCGAACGAGGCGTGCTCGCTCAGCCACGGAACAGATGTTTGCTTACGTCACCACATAACGCCCTGCGAATGTTGGCTCTGTACTGGATAAACATTCACAGTTGGCAGTTCCGTGGTATCTACATTTGTTAAACACCTTAATGCTCTTCAGTTACATAATTGCCGTTTAGTTTACACTGTGGAACTTTAAGAATTATCAGGTTTGCACGCCGACAGTATAACTCGTTTTGCAGAAATACAACGATGTCTTCTGGTCAATCCCCTTACAGCCGGTTATGTTTTTTTTGTTTTGTTTTAAATCGCACCTGAGTGTATCTAAAACTTTCTTGAACTAAAAAGCAGCTGAAATAATTGAACGTTTCCAGCTTTTAATCTTCTTTAAGTTCACAATAGCATCTTTTCGGGAAAAGACAGGAAACGTGCAAACTGTGAAAAGAAAGCTGCGTCACGTTGCATAATCAGGACTGTCAGCAAATTTTCACAATGCAAGATAAGTGAAACTGTAGCGTGCCGGCAGGTTTTATCTTAACATTTTGTGTGTTCCGGGTCTCTTTCCGACGGTCTTCTTGAGTGTCCTTAAATGTGCAAATCGGCCTAAGGTTAAATGAAAGCATAATACTAACATTGGAAAATATTCCGAGAAATGTAATTCATCCACGAAACAAGTTGAAGATAAAACATTTTGTATCTATACCAGGACGGTTTAATACAAGAGAGAAAAATAAAGTGATCGTATGGGATTATTGCCCGGATGATAGCATCTGGGGTTGTTCGGTAGCCTGGTGCTAGTCTTTTTATTTGTCGCCACTTCAGAGACTTGCGCGTCGAGGAAGATGAAATGAAATGATGAGGACAACACAAACACTCAGTGAGCGGTCAGCGAACGAATACAATCTGCAATCATGCTGGGTATCGATCTCGTGATACCGCGTTCTAGAGGCTTTGTTTTCGACGGCGATGATAAAATCACCGAAAGAAGAGCTTATTCGGAGGCATATCGAGAGTCGTTCTTCCCACCCACAGTTCGTGAAGGGAACAGGGAAGCGGAAAATTGTAGCTGGTGCAGAAGTACGCCCCCCTAAACCGATTTTGAAAAATTTTGCGAACCCGTGTCACGTGAGATGAGCGGCGAAATTTCGTCTTCTTGAAACGATAGAAACCAATAGCGCCTGTTGCCCGGAACCATTACCCATATTTCGTTGTTTACGGTGGTTGACAGAGACAGCAGAAATTGCTGACTACGTTCATGGTGCTTTGTAGACGCTTTCTATTTAGATACTTAAGCCGTCGGCACACGGACCGTGCATCTGAACGTTGAGCGTTGATTGTGCCGAGTTTCTTACCTCATAGCGTGGAATAGCACGTTCGGGAGTCTTTCCGAACATGCAGAATAATTTCTAGCATGTAAGGACATTCTGAGCGTGCTTCTGAGCGTTGACCAATGACAGAGCCCAACGCTACCTACGTCACACGCACGCCATTTCCCTTCAGCTCAGTGCTGTGAGGCGCGCCATATTGGCTTTCAGTTGGAGCCTATACGTATGTACAGGGTGTTTCAAAAATGACCGGTATATTTGAAACGGCAATACAAACTAAACTAGCAGCAATAGAAATACACCGTTTGTTGCAATATGCCTGGGACAACAGTACATTTTCAGGCAGATAAACTTTCGAAATTACAGTAGTTACAATTGTCAACAACAGATGGCACTGCGGTCTGGGAAACTCTAATAGTACGATATTTTCCACATATCCACCATGCGTAGCAATAATATGGAGTAGTCTCTGAATGAAATTACCCGAAACCTTTGACAACGTGTCTGGCGGAATGGCTTCACATGCAGATGAGATGTACTGCTTCAGCTGTTCAATTGTTTCTGGATTCTGGCGGTACACCTGGTCTTTCAAGTGTCCCCACAGAAAGAAGTCACAGGGGTTCATGTCTGGCGAATAGGGATGCCAATCCACGCCGCCTCCTGTATGTTTCGGATAGCCCAAAGCAATCACACGATCATTGAAATATTCATTCAGGAAATTAAAGACGTCGGCCGTGCGATGTGGCCAGGCACCATCTTGCATAAACCACGAGGTGTTCGCAGTGTCGTCTAAGGCAGTTTGTACCGCCACAAATTCACGAAGAATGTCCAGATAGATTGATGCTTCCTTTGGAAGAAATGGCGGCGCAGACCAGTACTTTTTGAGGATGCGCCAGTTCTGTTTATTGACGAAGCCATCCAGGTAAAAATAAGCTTCGTCAGTAAACCAAATGCTGCCCACATGCATATCGCCATAATCCTGTGCACTATATCGTTAGCGAATGTCTCTCGTGCAGCAATGGTAGCAGCGCTGAGGGGTTGCCGCGTTTGAATTTTGTATGGATAGAGGTGTAAACTCTGGCGCATGAGACGATACATGGACGTTGGCGTCATTTGGACCATAGGTGCAACACGGCGAACGGAAACCCGAGGCCACTGTTGGATCACCTGCTGCACTAGCTGCGCGTTGCCCTCTGTGGTTGCCGTACGCGGTCGCCCTACCTTTCCGGCATGTTCATCCGTCACGTTCCCAGTCCGTTGAAAGTTTTCAAACAGATCCTTTAGTGTATCGCTTTTCGGTCCTTTGGTTACATTAAACCTCCGTTGAAAACTTCGTCTTGTTGCAACAACACTGTGTTCTAGGCGGTGGAATTCCAACACCAGAAAAATCCTCTGTTCTAAGGAATAAACCATGTTGTCCACAGCACACTTGCACGTTGTGAACAGCACACGCTTACAGCAGAAAGACGACGTACAGAATGGCGCACCCACAGACTGCGTTGTCTTCTATGTCTTTCACATCACTTGCAGCGCCATCTGTTGTTGAAAATTGTAACTACTGTAATTTCGAAAGTTTGTCCGCCTGAAAATGTACTGTTGTCCGAAGCATATTGCAACAAACGGTATATTTCTATCGCTGCTCGTTTAGTTTTTATTGCCGTTTCAAATATACCGGTCATTTTTGAAACACCCTGTAGGTGCCGTTTCTGAGCACCAGCAAACTGAGAATCACTCGAATACACTTTGTTAACTGTATCATTCGTTGCAATAAAATAATGAGAACATCTTATTCGTGGCAAAAGAATTATTGCTACGTGCGTATTACGAACGTAATTCATTTGAAGGCAACTACACACTGAGGATCCACCAAAAATGCATTGTTCTTGGTACAATTTGTTATAATTAAATTTCAATTAGTAACATAGCTACGATTAAAGCTTTCACCAAGTGACAATATACTAACTTTGGTTATCCAAAATTTGTAGGGCGTTAGTGTAGTGCGTATTTGAGTAAAGAAGCTTCGTCGTCGCTGTAGCGTAGTGAATGGCGTTACCCTGGATGGGTGACCGCCTGGGAACACCGGGTACTGTTGGCTCGCTACATATTCTTCTTTTTCTGTCACCACCCCTGCCAGCCCTCTTTTCATACCACCTTTCTGTTGTGACAAAGACACTTCCTTAACCATTTGAAACTACTGTAATGACCGCAAGGTACGAAATTGCAGTAATTAACTCAGTTTGATGGAGAATGTGCTATGAAGTTTGCCAGGAAGTCTTTGAAACCGACAAAACCGTACAAATCGGCAAATAAAGAAAATAAAAAATAAAAGAGGAAAAAGTAAAAAAGAATAAAAAGAGAAAAACACAAAAATGAAAAATAAAAAGAAAAGAAAAAAATGAAAATGTAAGAAAAGTATAAAAAATACCAACGAAACGCATGTTATGCCGTTGGTTCGCGTCTCGAAACATCTCCATTTTTTTCACCCTAACATTCGCGTTTTTAACAGTCTATGATGCTTTATTATTAGTTTAATATAAGTATACACCGTCATATTTGATGTTATGTAAATATAAGTTTGAGGAGTGAGTTAGTTCAATTGGACACCTTGCGCTGCTTGTGTAAAGAGTTTTTGCTCCTTTTTCTTTCAAGTTTCGTAATTCACGTGTTGGCCAAAGAGGAAATGTGCGTTTTAATAGAGCTGAGGTGCGAACTTTTACGCGTTCCCGTTTAAGTAAACAGTGTGATTTAGGAACTAGAAATATCAAGCCAATGGCGCTAGAGTGCCTTGCGATCGCATATACCACGTAGGAACCCCCGTACCGTATGCACAATTCGCATCGATTCTGAGCGTTCAGCAGCACGTTGAATTCAGCACGCTCAACGTTGACGTTCGCCAACACGGTCCGTGTGCCAACAGCTTTACAATTTTCCAAACGTTCTCTGGAAAATATACTAGAGTCCTACTTATAAAAAATTAAAGAAAGTCGGCAGCTTCAAACGTTAAAGTATAATTACTTGGATACGCCACAAAATTCGCCACGTTATCGGCTGTAGCTTAACGGAAACCGCACCTAGGTATATTTACCCGCGATGGATGCTTATGGGGTTGTCTGTTTTAGTTGTCTCACCCTACACAGTGTGTCCCAGAATGTTACGACAAACTTCGAGGGGTTGTAGAGGATGTCTTGAGGAAGAAATCAATGATAGGAACCCTTGTCCGGAAACTTCATCCAACGAAGGTACAGAGCGTCGGAATTATACGCGGCGGCGCCTGGTACTACGCCAGCAAAAGTGTCTTTGTACGCTGACGGTCCCTAGGCAGAACGTCTCGCGACTTTGTTTGTTATCCTGTGATCGCGACTGATTGTCATGATCACCAGTGGAGAAAATGCGACTAGCCGCAACGTTCAAAAACACTTGTCTCCTCTGAAAGCGATGCCCTGTTGTCTAAGTGGATCAAAGTATCGGTCACAGATTTCAGTTTGCAGTTTATTTTTCTCCTGTATACCGAAAAGCATTATACATTTTAGAGGGTTCCAAAAGAAAAATAAAATGCGGATGGAAACCGGTGTCCACAGCCATCACCCACCGAGGCAACAGAACATCGCATAGGAGACGAGGCCTTTCTAGGCAGCACCTAGCTTGGTCTCCTTCATTGGCGATAGTGGTAATCAGAGCGATTATTGAATAACAAACAACTTTGCCTGATTTTCAGACTAGGGTCCGCCAACTTACAAGGCCACTCCGCCTGCAGAAGGGCAGGTTCGACGCTTACAGCGAGATTGGATGACGTTTCTCGACACGGGTCACGAGACACCTAGACGGTAGAATCTCTACCACAGGCGGACAAGAATGGTTGAATCAACAATTAGCATGTTGAGCCTAACTTCCGGGTAGACACGTCAAGTATTTTAGGGTAAACACGGAGAACGGAAATAATGTCTTAAGAACAGCGCCGCCTCACTCAGGTCGGCAGCTTCATTGTCTGAAAGTTTATAAACTTCTTAAATAAAAAGAACTGTGGCTGTCGTGAAAAGTATCTGTTCGTATTTCGAATTAATCTTTTAACTATGGCGTACGTTTACAGGACGTTTTGATGACCTAATAATTTAAAAAATACCAGACTTTGTTATCTAGATTCCTTCGTAAGGGTTGAAAAGGAGCTGCCATTGAAACGCTGTAAACTAAGGTGTCAATGTATGCAGATGGCTATTATATTCGGATATGTTGTGAAATTTCGCTACGAATGCTCTTACGGTTTGGTTGAAACAGGAAGCGAAAGTGAAACAGCATTAGGTCTGTAAATCTGAAGCTGTATGACATCAACCAGTGTACATAAAATATCCTGACGGTCACAACACGCGTCGGAGAAACAAACCCGACCATAGAGGGCAACATATTTTGTTTCATAAGCTACACTACTGGCCATTAAAAATGCTACACCACGAAGATGACGTGCTACAGACGCGAAATTTAACCGACAGGAAGAAGATGCTGTGATAATTATTAGGTTTTCAGAGCATTCACACAAGGTTGGCGCCGCTGGCTACACCGACAACGTGCTGACATGAGGAAAGTTTCCAACCGATTTCCCTTACACAAGCAGCAGTTGACCGGTGTTGCCTGGTGAAACGTTGTTGTGATGCCTCGAGTAAGGAGGAGAAATGCGTACGGTACCATCACGTATCCGACTTCGATGAACGACGGATTGTAGCCTATCGCGATTCCGATTTATCGTATCGCGACATTACTGGTCGCGTTGGTCGAGATCCCATGACTGTTAGCAGAATATGGAATCGGTTGGTTCAGGAGGGTAATACGGAACACCGTGCTGGTTCCCAACGGCCTCCTATCACTAGCAGTCGAGATGACAGGTATCTTATCCGCATGGCTGTAACGGCAGCTCGGAGACCATGGCTGCGGTTATCCTTGACGCTGCATCACAGACAGGAGCGCTTGCGATGGGGTGCCATTGGTTACTCGTCTCGCTCACCTGTTGTTCGCACTGACGACACTTTGAACAGTGGACGTTACATTTCAGATGTGTTACGACCCGTGGCTCTATCCTTCATTCTGTCCCTGCGAAACCCTAAATTTCAACAGAATAATGCACAACCGCATTTTGTAGGTCCTGTACGTGGCTTTCTGGATACAGAAAATCTTCGGCTGCTGCCCTGGCCATCACATTCTCCAGATCTCTCACCAACTGAAAACGCGTGGTCAATGGTGGCCGAGCAACTGGTTCGTCACAATACACCAGTCAGTACTCTTGATGAACGGTGGTATGGTGTTGAAGCTGCATCAGCAGCTGTAGCTGTACACCCCATCCAAGGTCTGTTTGACTCAATGCCCAAGTGTATGAAGGTCGTTATTACGGCTAGAGGTGGTTGTTCTGGGTACTGATTTCTCACGATCTATGCACCCAAATTGCGTGAAAATGTAATCACATGCCAGTTCTAGTATAACATATTTGTCCAATGGATACCCGTTTATCATCTGCATTCCTTCTTGGTGTAGCAGTTTTAATGGCCAGTAGTGTAGTCTGCCTTCCATTTCATATCCGTTCATCGCATTAATTTCAAACAGAGCGCAGTGCCTTCGCTGTCAATATTATTTTTCAAAAGAGTTATACTCGTAAATTAGGTTGAAAATGGCAAACAGGCGTCTCGTAAAAACGCTTTTTGCTAATTGCATCGTTCAACACCTACTACCGTTTAACGATTTCTGCTTGATCATTCTTACTATTTAACTAGTGAAGAAAATTTAATGTATTGATCAAAGTGACTTTCTTCGTTGTGCGAAATTCAGATTGCACACAATAGAGTGCAAGTTTACATTTTTACGTTATTGAAATTCGTATAATTTCGTTAAGATTTGTGGCACGATCGTGGTATTATCTGGTACTGTAATTACTGCCAATGTGTTTTGCACAGCCGGACCACTTTTTTCACGGCATATTTGGGTGCATAATGGTCTATCGTCTTTGATGTAATTCCCTAATGGCATATGACTCCGGTGGACCACTGGATCATTACCGCCTCTCCTTCACATCGTTAACATCAATCCCGAAGACAACTGTGAGACGATTCACAAAACTTGGGGTGAAACGTAGATTCCGCAGTCAAAGAAAGTATAACAGTAGATTTACTTGTTTGCAGATCTTACTATTAAAATAAGTCATTCACCTTGAAAATTCATTTTAGTAGTCGGAAATTGACTGAACTGACGTCTTTGAACAGTGTAACACATGTTGGTACTGTCTTCTATCATCACGATGTAATTTCATCGGATGAAATTTGCAGACGATATCAAACGTCATAAAACTGTGAATATAATTTCATAAGCAAAACGTCCAGTCATAAGAAATTTTGATCAGATGTTAGCATTGTTCAGTTAAAAAGTAGAAATACATTATGTGAACCAAAATACGTAATAGCGAAGAAAAAATTTAGAACCTTTCCCGTTCATTTGGAGAATCAACTGTAATATCTTTACATTTTAATACACTTATCATTAGAGAATGAAATAGCTAAAGACCTCTGAGACACACCTAGTTGCTAATGCTACACTACTTCACTTCTCAAGCGTTACTTGTACACATCATTTTCTACCCTGATTCTGACGGAGCTACGCCCCCTCATCACTGAATCCAACCTGCAGAAGATTTTGAGAACACAACCGGAGCACAAATGACTAAATGACGTCATGATAAACTACGAACGCAGAGATCAGTGTACTGGAAATACTGTTCCTTTTGTCCAGAGCACAAAAGTTATTTTTAGATGCAATTACCTGCTTCAGTGATTAATCACTAGCCCCAAAATTTGATATGTATCTCGCCACTGGGTGGTCCGGTTGTCAGCTCCGCTACTCACACATGTCAGTTATTTTACGTGTACTTGATGTAGATTCTAAAAGTTTACGAGTAACTGTTGCCATAATTATCAGAGCTACGAACTGTGATAAACTGCTCAGACATGGAATACGGGAAAAAACAAGCAACTTAAAAATTCACTCTCGCTCTTAACACAACAGGCACAGATGCATTGTTTCATTTTTATTAAGAACCGTGTTGTTTCTTCTCATACGCAGTGTATAATAGTTAGACTGTGCAACCACATTGACGATTTCTAGATTCGTATAATGTACATTCCACTGTCTGCAACGCACCCAGAGCGTAAAACACTTTTTTGTAAACGGCTGTCTCTCCGAAACATGCGAAGAAATTACAAACACGTTCTTGTAAATATTCTTTGTTTGGAGTTGTAATGCGAAACAATCAGAAACTGCGCATTGCAAGCAATGTAGAAATGCATGTTATAAGTTACTTGGAGAGGCAGCAGAACTAGGAAATCGATTATACAAGAGACCGGAGTGAAAGAAATGGTTAAGTCGTGATGTAAACGTAATGTGGATCGAGAGAGTTCCTTGTCGGGTTCCAAGTGATAAGAACAGAAGAGTGTAAAATGGATGGATAACATTTGAAAACATTTAAGAGCAATAGGGAAACTTATAACTAACTATGGTAAAGTATGGAAAAGTACACAGGAGGTACTTAAAGATGATGGTAAAGAAGAGGAGGAAAAGAAGAAGGAGGAGGAGGAAGAGTATATACATGAATTAACATACATTTTATATTTGTCTGCAAACAAGCAACAGCACCGAACAACGAATCATCCTAACAGCGACACCTTCTGCTACGTTCTATACATGTCTGTAATTATGCGGGTGACTTTTTTTGTCACCTGTCCGCTCTCGTTAGTTGAGTGGTCAGCGCGGCAGAATGTCAATCCTAAGGGCCCCGGTTCGATTCCCGGCTGAGACGGAGATTTTCTCCGCTCAGGGACTGGTTGTTGTGTTGTCGCCAACGTGGCCTCAAATCGAAAGACTTGCACCCGGCGAACGATGTACCCGACGGGAGGCCCTAGCCACACGACATTTACCTTTAAATGCGAACGCTTTAGATTCGGGGTACTGCTGACTGTCTTTGACATCAATTGAGATACACCAATAATGGTAACGAGGCACTTATACTGACTGTTTCTGAGGATTATGCTTGAATTGTCAGGAACATTTATTTTCACTTGCGAAATGTAGGCGAGTTGTACGTACGATTATTCTGGACAATATGTGGCACTGTCCGTCAGTGGTCACAGGTTGCTTTTCACCTCGTATTTACATTACGCACATTCTCCATATCTAGAAATTGGGCGTGTACATATCTCCTCGTTTTCTTGGCCTTTATCGCATATCTTCCTGGGATCAGCACATTAATTTTTAGATTAGAGGGTGGCCAGATATGTCTCCACTCATTCCCCTCCCCCTCCTTCCCAGGACAGAATTAGTATCTCCCAGTTGTCAGCGTCTGCTTCTAGTGTTACGCAATGGGAAGATTGTGCGAAAGGTTGCTAAATATTGACGAATCGGGTAACTGAAGTGGCACGTGGGTACCAGCCCGGCATTCACTTAGTCGGATGGGGATGAGGCCAGCCCTCGTCGTCAGTCCGCCGGGCCGGGGCGTGAACCCCATAATCCTAGGATCGGTATGCTAACGCAAACAGTTGTCCGACTGTCCAGGTATTTATGTCTCCTACACCTCGTTGTTTTAAATAAATCCACTTGAAAATAAAGGCACTACCCTCTGAAATGTGTGGTGGAGATCAATAAAAGTTTCCTGTCACTGTTTGGAAAAAAATGACGTACTGCAGACGGAGATGAAGTTATAGGCGGACTGCGTTCTTTTAACTTTTACGACAAAGTCACAAAAACACTTCTCAATGCCAACCATTGGTCTTGTTCATACAGCAGGCATATACTGTGAGCGGCAACGTAACGTTCCCGTTGCGTTTTCGACATAAATTTGGGCAAGGGTGATTATAGATAAAATTAAAGCCCTCGGTCGCAAAACAGGCAGTCTTTTGACCTACTGCTATGAGTGCCTTCATCAGAAGTAAAACTCTAAAATTGGCCTATAACACAGTCACAAAATTTTTAAAACAGAATACATATTTAAAAATTTTGTGACGAAAGGTTTATGGCTTGATATTTTGACATGTAAGTACTGTTTCTTTTTTCTACTACTAGTTAGTACTTACGCTTAAAATATTTTTCCTTTCACATAATTTTGTAACTATGTTATTGGCCAATTCTAGAGTTTTACTTATGATGAAGGCAGTTACAACAGTGCCGAAACCTAGGTCAAAAGACTCCTTTTTTGGAACCGAGTTCTTTAATCGGTGACCACTCAGCCATGTTCAAAACTTTTGTAGTTATAGGTACTTAGAATTGCCCTCTACCTATTATTCCCATTGTTTCCTATAATTATGCTCACAGCGTAAAACGAATCTTCAGCCGCCGCTCGCAGCATGTGCCTTCAGTCTGAAGATGACCACTGGCTGCTCCAAAGCTGTTAGAGCATTGTGAACAGATTTTCTGATTAAGTCGTAAGACCTTAATAAAACACAACTTTATTACAGATATTTGTCTATGTCAACACATTCCAAAGGTCTCCTCAGACTCTTTGTCCAATCGTTGGCCAGCATACATCTATTCTCGCGCCCTTGTTTCGGAGCTGTGATTTCGCATAAGGCAAATGTTACTGTAGAAAAAAAATGTCCTTTCGAAATGGGTATTTCTGAAAACCCCGATTTGATGCCAGAAATCCTTTTTTAACCACTAAGAAGCAACATGTCCGGTACAGGTATATTTCGTTCCTTCTGTCGAGGTTGAGTTTGTTAGAGGGTGCGCCCGGCCCGTGAGGTCGAGCGGTTGTAGGCGCGTCAGTCTGGAACCGCGCGACCGCTACGGTCGCAGGTTGGAATCCTGCCTCGGGCATGGATTTGTATGATGTCCTTAAGTAGTTCTAAGTTCTAGGGGACTGATGACCTCAGATGTTAAGTCCCGCAGTGCTCAGAGCCATTTGAACCATTTGTTAGAGGGTGCATCACGGAAAATATTACATTTTCAGTTATCTACCCTGCTAAAATGTGGATGTGCCCGCACCATCTACCGCATATATTCGGAACCACACGGTATATTATTCTGTTCGGTACACAACGTTGGCCAGTGCATATGCATAATAAGGCAGTGTAAGAGTTCCGTCGTGGGCAGAACGTTGTGGCGACCCAGCCCTCAGTGCGCCGTGGGAGAGACCGTCTTTTCCGTGCTCCACACAGGAGGACGAGATCCATGTGGATAAAAATGTGGCGTGAGAGGAGTAAGAAACCAATGTGAAACGTAACGGATACGAAGCAACAGATCGAACGCCGAATGCAGCTCTGCAACGCAGCCCAGAGCGATCCATCCGTTGCCATTCCTCGACGTTATGCATTGATCGCACGTCTTTGCAGAGGATTGTGAAACAGTGTTTAAAATTTCATCATTACAATTTGCAAGTGGCTCAACTGCTACGGTCGCGAGGTGAAGTGAATATTTGTAATTTCTGCGCAACGTTACAGCACACATTAGACGACAATGAAACATTTCTGACAAATCGTGTAATATCTGGTGAGGCAAATTTCCATCTGAGTGGGTGTGTTAGTAAACAAAACTTCCGACATTACTCGGACCCAAGTCCCCAGTTCACTCATGAGGTTCGTCATGCGGTATGTTAATGGACCGTCCATCGGAATCATTGAGCTATTCCTCCCCACCCCCTACCCCCTTTTCTTTCTTTAAGACAACGGTCGGCCAGTGAATGTCAATTCCGAGCGGAATGCGGCCATGATTAACGATTTCATCATTTCAAGGGCGCAGGGACCCCACCTTCTAAACACGGTGCGTATGTAGCTAGATGGGGCTGCACCCTATGCGGCCTGTAATTCAATAGCTACACAGAAAGCCACCTCCGCATCGTTATTCTCACTATTGTACGATATTCCATGCGCGGCGAGATAGCCTTATCTTTCAGGCCACGATTCTTTCGATTCTCTTCTGTGGGATCATCCCGAGGAAAAGAAAATGAATTCACGGGACCCTGCAACACTAATGAGATGAAAGTCGCACTACGGGTGGAGATATGGGATATTTCTCAAGAAACGTTTCGGAACGTAATGAGTTTCCCCGAACATTTTCAGCAATCAATGACCAATGACGGAAGCCGTTTGTGCACACTGTACTTTCTAAGAAACAATCTTCTGTTAGTTTTCTCAGTAACTGAAATATCTGTAGAACAGTTATCTGTAAGTTATGTGGCTGTAAATACACTCTAAACCTCATATCAACGAAATGAAATATACTACTTCCCTTGAGCCACCCTACAGGTGTGGGGGAGAAAATTGTTAGCGAAAGGAAGAAGGTTAATGTTATCGACCAGTCGATGATGCGGTCGTTGCTTCACAAGCTCTGACTGGGATGGGGTAAGGTAAGTAGAAATCAGCTTCGTTCTTTTTGAAGGAACCATCCTGGCATTTGCTTCAGTGAAATCACGTAAAACCTAAATGCGAGCGGCCAGAAGGAGAACTAAACTCCCGTCCTCTCGATCACGATTCCAGTCTCCTACCCATCACCCACCTCTCTCGGTTTACATCAGAGACGTACACTCTGTCTGACCACTATTGCGTTTTCTGGCATCGAACTCCCTGGTCTTCCGCAGCGGCCGCCCTCATCGTACGGAATTAGATACCCGGCGTGAATGGCACGGTGCAGATCAGATGACGCGAGATTTTCCCCGATCTGATTTCTCTTTTCCCCAGACACGTATAAATTTTACCTTCGATCGACCGCAAGCGCTGAAGATTTCAGTAAGGGGACTTAGCTAACGTCTGCTACTTTGCTGAGGATTGGCGCTCTTGCGTGAAGGATGTCCTCTGGAGTTTGGCGCTGAGACGGATGGACGCGAGTGTATTTTTCCTTCAGATCGTCACACCTGTCGCCCGGCGTTCCAGTAGCTGCCCCCGTGATATATGCGGTGTCCCACATGTGGATGTGCTAACTAGAATCGCACTTGGCACTGATCGCGTTTCTGTTCCGCCAAGATTCTCTTGACAAACGAGTGCATATATCAGCTTTTCACAACTTCATAAAGCAAAAGCGCCCACAAGAGAAGAACGCAGAAATTTTTGATCTCCTCTGATTGCTAGTATTTGCCACGCGCTAGAAACAGTCTCTGTACAGTTATTAATGGGGAGAGTTTTTATTAAGCAGGAACAGAAGTATACAGCGCTGAGCCGCCATTTTGTTATTTTTGTCTCTCCTGTTAAGTTCAACGAATTTTGGAGTTCAAATGGTTCAAATGGCTCTGAGAACTATGGGACTTAACATCTATGGTCATCAGTCCCCTAGACCTTAGAACTACTTAAACCTAACTAACCTAGGACATCACAGAACACCCAGTGATCACGAGGAAGAGGCAATCCATGACCCCGCCGGGAATCGAACCCGGGAAGATGGGCACGGGAAGCGAGAACGCTACCGCATGACCACGAGCTGCGGACCAATTTTGGAGTGCTGCGCTTCGACTGCGGAAGCATTTTCCACGACTTGAGACACAACACCTTAGAGGATAGCTACGACTCTCATTGGGAATTAGAGATCGTGCATTATCGTGGCCGGTGAGAGACTTAAAAGCATAGCGTTTTCAATAAAATGGACAATAGGCTATACGAAACCACTTCTGCATATATACTCCACGAAACACTTAACAGCTCTTGGCCAGCGATACATCGAACCAGTGTTACCGATTTTCTTTCCTATTCGACTCGCATACCGAGCGAAGGGAGAGTTACTGTCTGCCTTTTTTCCGTTCGCGTGCAACCCTCTCTCATCTTTTAACGTGATCCTTACGTGACGCATACGATGGTGATAGCAAAGTCGGAAAGAGTTTTGTACTAGAGGATATTTTATTTGGAACACATATCTTTTGATCAGTAACTTAGTCTAGTAAGTAATTTCAGAACCATATGGAGGAACGTGCGCACAGAGTGCCGTAAGTACTTCCCGGCTTTATCTACACTTTTTGTTGTTCTTATACATCAGGTTGCGTTTTGAGCAGAATTTGTAAATATTTCGCCACTACTCGTTTATGTGCTATATAATATGTTAAAGGTATTTGGAATATGTAGTTAATTCTTCAGGTGGAGAATTCTTTGGAAAGAAAACTACTATATACTTTTAAAACTATTTATGTAACATGTGGACTGTTAAAACAACTTGGTCGGTCGTGCACAACTGTGTACTTTGAAACAGAGGAAGGTTCTTTACCATGAAATATGTGATACTTTCAGATGAATTGAGTTTTTTATGTCTTAACAATTTCACCAGTCTAGTGAATATAAATTTGTTTTGGTTTCCAATGTTTTTCAGAATCCATTTAACGCGTAAATGGCTTTCAATAACATTTCCGCTTAATTTGATTTCTCTTACTGATTATTGGTGTGTGATAGAGTAACAATGTAACAAACAGACGATTAGTAATGACAAGATTTAAAAATAGTATCGCTTTTAAGTTTTAATAGAATATTTGCTCCTATGTACGTGACCAAGCTGTACCTTTGAACATTTGTAAAAACCATAATTTTGCGGAGTAATTCTTGTAATTTCAGAAAAACGCTGAAACACATAAAAATTAAATGCTATGATTTAAAAATGGAGTAAGGAAGTTTATAAAACTTCTACTGCAGGGCGAATGTCTGAGAAGTGTACCAGTGTACAATACTCTTCCCTACTCTTGGAAGAAAGATTTTTTAAATTTACTCAGTTAATTTTGTTAGTTGGGAAGGCTTCGAGTGGTATTTTTGGATATCGTACTTAAGTTCTCCGTTGCTTATTTATTCAACTATTAACTGAATTCGACAGTTCAGTTGGAGAAGTGACGTAGGTGACCATACATCTGAAAATAATGTTCCACTTTGAACTCGTCTTCGAGTCGACAGTATCTTCTGCGACATGATTGATCTGCGTTTACTCTCAAGCTCTTTGGCACTGATACGGTAAAAAATTTGTTATACTATTGCAAGCCATTATTTATTTTGCTACCATGTTTTCAGAAACGAATTTTCCCTCTTTGCTTATCATGTGGTTATGATATTCCTTGCAAGACACAAAATATTTCTGAAAAGAAAGGATCTAAGTTTATTATTTGTTTATGTAATGTTTTGTGAATCTGTGGTCAGTTGGAGAAGTAAAACTAATGCGTCGAAGTGGTTGTAAGGATTTTGTAAAAGTCCTAACCAACACTCCGACTGTTCACGATACAAATCGACTCAAAAGGCTCACTGCTTTCCCCTACACAGATATCACAGAATGACAACGAAGCTAAAAGAAAATAAATTCAGGCTCATACCGAGGAATACCAAAAGTCTCTCTTACTGCAAGCTACCTGCGAATGGAGTAGGACTGTTGGAAAATTTAAGTGCGCGGTAGGCTGCTGAGTACTGGGAGTTCAAATTGAGATATGAAGTGCTCCTTACAATGATGGACTGGGGGCGAGAGGGAAGGGAATTGCTTTATTATTCGTGCTACCCACAGCGGTTTCTTCTTTAAAAGATGGCAGTGAAATCCATCTTCAGTTATACAATAGCTCATTTTGTTGAGCAGTTACATTTCGAACAACAGTTCCAAGTACGTTGCTTCATCTGTGTACTGAGGTACCTTCGTTGTTATTTTAATGCCATAGGAACGCAAGGAAGCAGCAACATACCCGTGTAAGCATTTGCACTAAATTGACGTAGCAGTGAAGGTACTCCACTAGTCAATTGAAACCCTAATCTTGAAACTGGGATTTGAAATATACAAATGCTAATAAAATAAAATATTGCAAAACAGTATCCAGATTTTATCATCTAATTTGCCATTAGTTTTACTACAACGGCGTGAATCTATTAGCGAGATACAGTAATTCATGTGGAAAACAAAGAGTTTCTAATCTGGACTCTTGCATCTGAAAGACCAGAGTACATAAAAATTAAGAAACTCTTCGTATCTTTGGGAATAATTTTCTGTACTAGCAGTTAGCTGTCAGAGTTACAAAGGAAATGCTCTGTAATACCTGTAAACCGGAAGGATAGAGATAAATTTCATAGAAGGAAGAAACAGACTGTAGAGCAGACCGAAATGCGTTATCATCTGTGATATGTGATGGTAATGATGATATCAGAACATTTTCATTTTTTATTATGATGGGAATCATTTAATACGTCTCACATTTAGTTGAATTTTCACGTTAGACAAAACGAAGAATTTTACATCAGAATGTATTATTAAAACGATTGTAAAGTGTCGAATAATGTTCTGGATTTTTCCAAGACATATTTTAAAATGTGATATAAGTATCAGTTTTTCTACAAAATCTGTCTAAATGATAAGCATATTTGCGGAAGTCCGACGTATGGTTCGCCAAACGGGTAGTAACACTGTTTGAAGAACATTTATTATTTTGCTAAAGGGGAGCGTGGGGTGAGCGCTCAGAGTGAATAGTTTCCGTTTAAAAGCTGTTAATGGTAACTACATTCAGAAACAAGAGTAAAACTAAAAAATCTACCCTCAGCTCGTGGTGAATGAACTTCTGAAGAGCAACATTAATACACTGAATTTCGGACAGAAAACAGGAAATGTCAGTCGCTAGGAATTACAGCCAAATTTGGATAATTTTGTTATGTGTTGCGTATGGATACTGCGAGAATTTTGAATCACGTTAATTATGCCCCAACGCACCAATGTACCTTACTAAGCTGGGATATTTGGGACGATGGTAGCATTATAAATGTAAAAATTACCAGCTAAGAAACTGGCGACCGAAAGATGTTGACGATTTTCTCGTAATTATGCAAAATACTGAAGTGAAGTCTTGAAAAACATAGTTGACATCACCGTATCTCTGTGCGCAGTTGAGGCATCATCTGGAATATTAACAATCTCCTGTGTGCACTACTAGCTTTTCAAGCCTTAATGCATAATGTATTAAATTTCAAGAGTGCAGGGGCGTGAATTCGAACTCTTCCACAGATATTTCGGGCGCGTATCTTCCGCACATCCCCGCAGTGAGCCAGGAACTGACTCTTGCCTCACTCGGGTCATCTCTGAAAGGTACGAACACGGAATGTAGGTGGAAGCGTATGAATTCGCACCGCCTCATTCCCAAAACTTGATAGATGAGTATTCTTCGGCACTGTGTCGGAGTGGCAGACAATGATGTGTCGGTCTCCAGTTGTTTACAAGGAATATTTTTGCTTTAGAACTGGCTAGGAGCTACTTGTAATTATCTTTGTGGAGGAAACACAACGAGAAGGGCGAACAGCGACGTTTGGGGACGTCGTTATCAAATGGAGATATTATGACTGTGTAGCCATCTCGCATTGTTTGTACTGAGAGCGTAAAGTGAAGGATTGGCAAGGTCTCTGCGATCCAAATGTGATTCACTTAGTGCGGTAAACGCAGCTACGAGGGTGAAGAGCGAAGTGTGGGGGAGCATCGCAGTCAGACGTCACGGGAACCACTAGTGTGCAGCCACCTGCGGCGTTAACTATCCCCGAGCCCAATGAAAGGGGAGGCCTGGAGCATTACCACTGAGCACCGTCACACGCAAGCACTAACCGAGATGGCGGCGGTCCCCGCGGCCGCCGTCGCACAGTGTCGCACTACGCCACGCCACGCCACGCCACGCACTCGCACGCCCGCTCCGCGCACAGAAGCGGCGAGACCGCAGCCGCCTGGGCGCCCGCCGGCCGGCTCGCAGTCCGCCGAGCGACTGCCGCAGCCGCCGCCGCCTCTGGTTCGCCGCCGCCAGGACCGGCCGGCCCCCATTCACGAATACTCCCGCCGCGCCGCGGGCGCTCCCCCGCCGTGACGTCACGGGACCCAGCCAGCTTTGCGCTGCGCGGGACGAGGTTCCGAGCCGGTGGTCGCAGGACGTACTGCCGGCGCGTACTTTGTGGCGGCCTCTGTTACGAGCTGACTTTCATCTCTACGACTGTACGCATAAAAAATAAAAAAAATAAACAGTAACGCAAATGTACAAAACGGAGAAGCATTATAAAAATACTAAAACACATTGAGATGACAAAATTCATAGGATAGCGACATCAACGTATGCAGATGGCGGTACTTTCGCGTACAAAATGTATAAAAGGGTAGTATGTTGGCGCAGCTGTCATTTGTACTCAGGTGACTCACGTAAAAACGTTCCCGACGTGATGGTCACCACACGACGGAAATTAACAGACTTTGAAGGCATAATGCTAATACGAGCTAGACGCATGAGACATTCCAATCCCGAATACGTTGCGGATTCAATAATCCGACATGCACAGTGTCAAGTGCGTGCCGAGAACATCTAATATCAGGCATTATACACTACTAACCATTAAAATTGCTACACCACTAAGACACGAAATTTATCCAACAGTGAGAAGTTGCTGTGATGTGCAAATTATTAGCTTTTCAGAGCATTCACACAAGGTTGGCGCCGGTGGCAATACCTACATGAGGAAAGTTTCCAACCGATTTCTCATACACAAACAGCAGTTGACAGGCGTTGCCTGGTGAAACGTTGTTGTGATGTCATCACGTTTCCTGCTTTGATAAAGGTCGGATTGTAGCGTATTGCGTTTGCGGTTTATCGTATCGCGACATTGTTTTTAGCGTTGGTCGAGATCCAATGACTGTTAGCAGAATATGGAATCGGTATGCTCAGGAGGGTAATACGGAACGCCGTGCTCGATCCCAACGGCCACGTATCACTAGCAGTCGAGATGACAGGCATCTTATTCGCATGGCTGTAGCGGATCGTGCAGCCACGTCTCGATTCCTGAGTCAACAGATGGGGACGTTTGCAAGACAACAACCATGTGCACGAACTCTTCGACGACGTTTGCAGCAATATGGACTAACGGCTCGGAGACCATGGCTGTGGTTACCTTGACGCTCCATCACAGAAAGGAACCCCTGCGATGGTGTACTCAACGAGTGGCAAAACGTCATTTTTTTCAGATGAATCCAGTTCCTGTTTGCAGCATCATGATGGTCGTATCCATGTTTGGCGACATCGCGGTGAACGCACATAGCAAGCGTGTATTGGTCATCGTCATACTGGCGTATCACCCGGCGTGATGGTATGGGGTGACATTGGTTGCATGTCTCGGTCACCTCTTTTTCCCATTAACGGTACTTTGAACAGTGAACGTTACATTTAAGATGTGTTACGACCCGTGGCTCCACCCTTCATTCCATTCCAGCGAAACCCTACATTTCAGCAGGATAATGCACGACCGCATGTTGCAGATCCCGTACGGGCCTTTCTGGAAACAAAAAATGTTCACTGCTCCCCTTGCCAGCACATTCTCCAGATCTCTCACCAATTGAAAACGTCTGGTGAATGGTGGCCGAGCAACTGGCTCGTCACAATACGCCAGTCACTGCTCTTGATGAACTGTGCTATCGTGTTGAAACTGCATGGGCAGCTGTACCTGTACACGCCATCCAAGCTCTGTTTGACTCAATGCCCAAACGTATCAAGGCCGTTATTACGGACAGAGGTGATTGTCCTGGGTAATGATTTCTCCGGATCTATGCACCCAAATTGCGTGAAAATGTAATCATATGTCAGTTCTAGTATAATATATCCGTGCAATGAATACCCGCTTATCATCTGCATTTCTTCTTGGTGTAGCAATTTTAATGTACAGTAGTGTATTTCACCACGAGCTGCGCAGTGGCCGATATTCTTACGTTAATGACCGAGAGCTGTCTGAGGAAAGTTTTCAGTGCTAACAGACAAGCAGCACTTTGAAATAATCGCAGAAATCGAAGTGGGACATACGACGAACGTTTCCGTTAGAAAAGTTTGGCGACATTTGACGTTAATGGGCTCTAGCACCACTCTACCGATTCGAGAGGTTTTGCTGACACCACGATGTAGCCTGCAGCGCGTCTCCTGGGTTCTTACCCACATCGATTCGAACCTAGGCGGCTGGAAAAGCGTCGTGTGGTCAGGTGAGTCTTGACTTCAGTCGGTAAGAGCTGATGGTAGGGTTCTAGTGTAACGCAGATTCCACGAAGCCGTGGACCCAGGTTGTCATCAAGGCACCGTACAAGCTGCTAGTGGCTCCGTAGTGATGTTGACTGTATTTACATAGAATGGACTGAGTTCAAATGGCTCACAGCACTATGGGACTTAACTTCTGAGGTCATCAGTTCCCTGGACTTAAAACTACTTAAACCGAACGAACCTAAGGACATCAGACGCACCCATGCCCGAGGCAGGATTCGAACCTGTAACCGTAGCAGCAGCGTGGTTCCGGACTGAAATGAACTCCGTCTTCTGGTCCAACTGAACCGATCAGTTACGGTATACTGCTGTGTTCGGCTATTTGGAGACCACTTACAGCCATTCATGGACTTTATATTCCCAAACAACAATGTCATGTCACCGGGCCACAATTGTTCTCGGTTGGTTTGAAGAAAATCCTGAACGATTCGAGCGATATGATTTGACCACACACATTGCCCGACATGAATCGCATCGAATATTTAAGGGACATTTAGAGGTCAGTTCGTGCACTCAAACCTGCACCGGCAACACTTCCGCAATCATGGCGGACTATAGAAAAAGCATGGCTCAGTATTTCTGCAGGGGACTTCCAACGGCTTGCCGGGTCCGTATTACGTCGACCTCCTGCACTGCTCCTGGCAAAAGGAGGCCCGACACGATATTTGTAAGTTCCCCACGATTTTTTTCACCTTCGTGTATGTACCCATACCTACAAATATGAGAAGCAGTCATTTTAAGTACTGCATATAAATATTGATTCAAGTAACTAATTTTTTCTTTTTCGCCGGCCGGAGTGGCCGTGCGGTTCTGGGCGCTCCAGTCTGGAGCCGAGCGACCGCTACGGTCGCAGGTTCGAATCCTGCCTCGGGCATGGATGTCTGTGATGTCCTTAGGTTAGTTAGGTTTAAGTAGCTCTAAGTTGTAGGCGACTGATGACATTACAAGTTAAGTCGCATAGTGCTCAGTGTCATTTTTTTTTTTTGTTTGTTCTTTTGCAGGAAGGTGCAGTACCTGAACATTACATTACCCTAGCAGCTACAGAATTCGGAACGAAATGGCGCAGTCCATCTGTACTTTACCAACACTCTGCGTTTCCTTTCGGATTCTGTAGCATAGCGCTACGGTACTGTACTGTGCCAGGGCTGCAGACATTTTCTTACAAGCAAACAAAAATATTAATTACCTAAATCCATTTTTTCAGTTGACAGGTAAAAAGTAATGACTACCTTTCGCATACTCTGGAAAACAATCTACAGTGCCCACTTGGCGTTATTTTGTGCTAATATCAACGATTTTCTGTTCTGAAAGGAACAGATTGCCACTACCCATATGGAGAAGTTGATGAGTCGCAGAGACGCACAGCAAATATACTGCTAGACAAGTAAGCTTTCGACCAGAAGGCCTCCACATTCACGCAGATGCAACTCACACGCACATGTCATGCAGCCAGAGATAGTGGTCTTGTGCGTGTGTTTCATGTGCGTGAATGTGTGTGTGTGTGTATGTTGTCTAATTCAGAAGAAGGTTCTGGCCGAAAGTTTAATTGTCTAGCACTATTTTTTCTGTGCGACTCATCATTTCCACTTTACAGTGAGAAGCAATCTATCCTTTTCTCTTCTCATTATATCGTCGTCATTCCAGTCCGGATTTTCCATTGGTCGAATTTCGAATTTACGATCTGTTTAGCTTCCGTATCAACAACGAAAAAATGATCATCTTCAGGGTGATCACAAACTCCGTCGCCACGCGAAGTGGCAGCGTGGTTTGAGACGCGGTGTCATGGACTGCGCGGCACCTGTCGCCGGAGGTTCGAGTCCCCCCTCGGACATGGGTGTTTGTGTTGTTCTTAGCATAAGTTAGTTAAGGTTAGTTTAAGTAGTGTGTAAGACTAGGGACCGATGACCTCAGCAGTTTGCCCTTAGTAATACACACACATTTGAAACTGTCAGAAAAATTTCACCTGTTGCCAGGAACATTTTCTGAGTAATTCGGAATCAGGGGCCATTTTTCCCCTATGATTCGGGCTCGGATCAAAGGTACAGGCTGGTGAGGGTCATGGAGGCTATGTCTCCCACTAAAAAAACGTTTTTCTTAAAGCCTTTATTTTTATGTGCATCTATTTCCAAGTATTTTGGAAAATTTTTGTGAGCAAAGTAGCATGGCAACTGAGAGCTCAGAAACTGGCGCAGAAGTGTAGATATTTTCAAATCATGTTTAAAACAGAGTAGGTTTCAATGGATTTGCATGTGGCCTCTCCCATGTGGATGGGTTTGCAGCTGCAGAAAACATTGCATCGAGGAAAATTTGTCAATTGACATTCTGACCTTATTCTCTATCGGCAAAAAATGTGATTCGGTTTGTTAGCAGACAGGTAGAACTGTTGTCGCATAAATTATATTCATATATAGCGCAATTAATACATTAATAAAATATACACTCCTGGAAATGGAAAAAAGAACACATTGACACCGGTGTGTCAGACCCACCATACTTGTTCCAGACACTGCGAGAGGGCTGTACAAGCAATGATCACACGCACAGCACAGCGGACACACCAGGAACCGCGGTGTTGGCCGTCGAATGGCGCTAGCTGCGCAGCATTTGTGCACCGCCGCCGTCAGTGTCAGCCAGTTTGCCGTGGCATGCGGAGCTCCACCGCAGTCTTTAACACTGGTAGGATGCCGCGACAGCGTGGACGTGAACCGTATGTGCAGTTGACGGACTTTGAGCGAGGGCGTATAGTGGGACTGCGGGAGGCCGGGTGGACGTACCGCCGAATTGCTCAACACGTGGGGCGTGAGGTCTCCACAGTACATCGATGTTGTCGCCAGTGGTCGGCGGAAGGTGCACGTGCCCGTCGACCTGGGACCGGACCGCAGCGACGCACGGATGCACGCCAAGACCGTAGGATCCTACGCAGTGCAGTAGGGGACTGCACCGCCACTTCCCAGCAAATTAGGGACACTGTTGCTGCTGGGGTATCAGCGAGGACCATTCGCAACCGTCTCCATGAAGCTGGGCTACGGTCCGGCACACCGTTAGGCCGTCTTCCGCTCACGCCCCAACATCGTGCAGCCCGCCTCCAGTGGTGTCGCGACAGGCGTGAATGGAGGGACGAATGGAGACGTGTCGTCTTCAGCGATGAGAGTCGCTTCTGCCTTGGTGCCAATGATGGTCGTATGCGTGTTTGGCGCCGTGCAGGTGAGCGCCACAATCAGGACTGCATACGACCGAGGCACACAGGGCCAACACCCGGCATCATGGTGTGGGGAGCGATCTCCTACACTGGCCGTACACCTCTGGTGATCGTCGAGGGGACACTGAACAGTGCACGGTACGTCCAAACCGTCATCGAACCCATCGTTCTCCCATTCCTAGACCGGCAAGGGAACTTGCTGTTCCAACAGGACAATGCACGTCCGCATGTATCCCGTGCCACCCAACGTGCTCTAGAAGGTGTAAGTCAACTACCCTGGCCAGCAAGATCTCCGGATTTGTCCCCCATTGAGCATGTTTGGGACTGGATGAAGCGTCGTCTCCCGCGGTCTGCACGTCCAGCATGAACGCTGGTCCAACTGAGGCGCCAGGTGGAAATGGCATGGCAAGCTGTTCCACAGGACTACATCCAGCATCTCTACGATCGTCTCCATGGGAGAATAGCAGCCTGCATTGCTGCGAAAGGTGGATGTACACTGTACTAGTGCCGACATTGTGCATGCACTGTTGCCTGTGTCTATGTGCCTGTGGTTCTGTCAGTGTGATTATGTGATGTATCTGACCCCAGGAATGTGTCAATAAAGTTTCCCCTTCCTGGGACAATGAATTCACGGTGTTCTTATTTCAATTTCCAAGAGTGTAGCTACAAAACTCGTTCTACTGTTTTTCCGATGACCTTTTAATGTTGTATTGAGTGCTTCAAGACTTTTTTATACACCATTGTACAGTTGTCTCATTCAATCATTTTGCATCACTCTAAAAGTTTACTACGCACCGAAGATCTCGTTATATCACTGGTTGGAAATTTTTGCCGTCCAATTTTTCTGTTGTGTTGAGTATTATTTAGCCAGAAACTGTGGATCGTTTGCTCCACCTGCCTCTTACGCGAAACTAGTATGAGTTTCCGAATCCTGTTGCTCATGTACGAGTACTAGGTATGGTCTCTTGACCAAAAACTGTTCTTCTGCAAAAAAAGATTCATCTTTTTTTTTTTACTTCAAAATAGATCTTACCAGTGTGATCATGTGATGTATCTGACCCCAGGAATGTGTCAATAAAGTTTCCCCTTGCTGGGACAATGAATTCACGGTGTTCTTATTTCAATTTCCAGGAGTGTACATACACTGTAAAAGATATAGCTGCTTTGGCGTATTAGAACAGGGACATCAATCGTCAATGTTATAATGAAAATACTGTAGGTATGAAATATTTATTACACAAATGGATTATTTGATTCAGACAGTCAATAATATGAATTACATACTCTATAACAGAATTTACTTACTTGACTACACTATCTGAGACAAAAAATATGCAAGTCAACTGTAAGAGCGTGGTCTGTGCATACACAGTTCTCGAAAGCAAGTTGCTCACAGATCTCATGGAAACAATTCGAGGATGTTTGAACTAAACTAAAATAAACTCCGTCCAAACAGGCCATGAAGGCCCAACAGTACCGACGGTACCGACCGGCTGCCGTCTCATGCTAAGCCCACAGGAATCACTGGATGCGGATATGGAGGGGCATGTGGTTAGCACAACGCTCTCCCGCCGTTGTCAGTTTTCGTGACCGGAGCCGCTACTTCTCAATCAAGTAGCTCCTCAGTTTGCCTCACAAGGGCTGAGTGCACACCGCTTGCAAACAGCCCTGGACAGACCGGATGGTCACCCATCCAAGTGCTAGCCCAGCCCGACAGCGCTTAATTTCGGTGATCTGACTGGAACCGGTGTTACCACACAGGGAAAGCCGTTGGCCGAGGGTGTTTGAAACAGACCAGTAAAGTCTTTGGTGTAGCCGCAATGAAAAAAATGTCAATTTGATTAATTTGGAGAATCACGCCGCCGAGAACTGAAAATACAGAAACGATTAAAGGCTTAAGAAGTGGTCTCTAAGCCATATATTAATGTCACTGTGAGAAGATACCTTGGTTGTATCTGAGACAACTTCGACAAAAGATTTGTATGCTCGGAAGAAGGAAATGTCGGCAGGCTGCAAAATGCCCGATGATGAATACAACTCGAAGTTGGACTCAACAGCAAGTACAAACCCATCTGATGTATTGTGACCACTGCGCTGTTTGGAGAGTGATACGTAAATGGAGGGCTTTAGCAGGGAAAGGAATCACCGCCCCACCAATCTTCCACTGTTCCCTCAATCCTGTTGCAGCATAGCAGCTGAAAATTAACAAAGAATTTTTCTTTCCAGTCAGTACACACAATAATAACAGTATTATTCTATTCCCTTTGATAACTACGGTGGCCTTTCCATGTGAGTAAGGCAAGACACAAGTAAATATACCGTCTAGCCATACAACAATAACAGAAAGACTGAACTCCCCATTTACACGCTTGCATGACCAAAGTTTGAAGAACCGGCCGGGGTGACCGAGTGGTTCTAGGCACTACAGTCTGGAACCGCGCGACCGCTACGGCCGCAGGTTCGAATCCTGCCTCGAGCATGGATGTGTGTGGTGTCCTTAGGTTAGTTAGGTTTAAGTAGTTCTAAGTCTAGGAGACTGATGACCTTAGAAGTTAAGTCCCATAGTGCTCAGAGCCATTTGAACCATTTTGAAAGTTTGAAGACTGTCGTTTACACTCCCATCATTAAGTTAAATAGCGATAGTGGTGAAGGCATACTGAGAGTGTCTATTGTGTAAGTCACGCCATAATCATAATTGGGGACTCTGCGTGATACGGAGTTCCAAATTTGCGGACTAATGATTTTCAGGTGCTGTATGTCGTAGATTTGATATTTTGTGAACGTTACGATAGCCCATAGCATCCAGAAATGACATAAGCAAATGAATTTTGCTACATGAAACATTTTATTATGTTTTATTTTATAAGAGGCGATCATAAAGTTGCCGTTCGATGTCCGAGCAGTTCAGAATCGAATGGGAACGAGGCAAAATGGGCGTGAGTATTCAGGCAATCATCCCATTGATACATCAAGAGTCCACCCCAATAGCTGAATGGTAACCGGCACGGTAGCTCAGCGTGTTCGGTGCACGGATAAACAAACAACCTTTACGAGTGTCATCGGACGTCTGCCACGAACAAATCCAACGGACAATATAGAACAAAATGAGATAAAAACCAAAAGTGGTCAGAGTGACGGACTGCCGTCCTGAGGGGCCCGGGTTCGATTCCCGGCTGGGTCGGTGATTATCTCCGCTCAGGGACTAGGTATTGCGTTGTCTTCATCATCATTTCATCCCCATCCGGCGCGCAGATCGTCCCATGTGGCGTCGTATGTAATAAGACCTGCACCAAGGCGGCCGGACTTGCCCCGTATGGTGCTTCCCGGCAAACGACGCCAAACGCTCATTTCCATTACAAGGTTGAAGATACTCGTTTGGTAGAACAATGTCCGAGTCCAACGGTGTGAAGACGTCCGCAGGTGCCTGATGTACATTCTCGGCAGACAGGAATCGTCGACCCTTGTAGGCATTTTTTTACGCCTCGAAAGGTTAACAGTCACAAGGGCAGAGATCAGAACTTTAGAATGGGGGCTCGAATGTCTCCCACTTCAATTGGGGTATTGTGTCGAACATGATCATAACGGAACTTCGAACATCACTCCATAACGGTGGAGTTCGACATATCTGCTGCTCCATACACATTCTTCGTTCTCCGAAGGATGTCTACCAGCGTGTGTTCTTCGGTAGGCAAGAGAAGAATATCTAGGTGGTGTTCGACCCTATTAGGTAATGACATCGCCACAATGCACGGTTTCACATCTACTGTAGTTCCACATCTACTGCACGCACGTCAGGAAGACACGAATGCCACATCAGTCTCTTGCCTACATTTTAGTGCTAGTATATCTGGCCATTAAAATTGCTACACCAAGGAAAAATGCAGATGATAAGCGGGTATTCATTGCACAAATATATTATACTAGAACTGACATCTGATTACATTTCCACGCAATTTTGATGCATAGATCCTGAGAAATCAATACCCAGAACAACCACCTCTGGCCGTAATAACGGTCTTGATACGCCTGGGCATTGAGTCAAACGGAGCTTGGATGGCGTGTACAGGTACAGCTGCCCATGCATCTTCAACACGAGGCCACAGTTCATCAAGAGTAGTGACTGGCGTATTGCGACGAGCCAATCGCTGGGGCATCATTTACCACACGTATTCAATTGGAGAGAGATCTGGAGAATGTGCTGGCAAGGGGAGCAGTGAACGTTTTCTGTATCCAGAAAGGCCCGTACAGCACCTGCAACATGTGGTCGTGCATTATCCTGCTGAAATGTAGGGTTTCGCAGGGGTGGAATGAAGGGTAGAGCCACGGGTCGTAACACATATGATATGTAACGTCCACTGTTCAAAGTGACGCCAATGCGAACAAGAGGTGACCGAACGTGAAACCAATGGCACCCCATACCATCACGTCAGGTGATACGGCAGTATGGCAATGACGAATACACGCTTCCAATGTGCGTTCACCGCGATGTCGCCAAACATGGATACGACCATCATGATGCTGTAAACAGAACCGGGATTCGTCCGAAAGAATGATGTTTTGCCATTCGTGCACCCAGGTTCGTCGTTGAGTACACCATCGCAGGCGCTCCTGACACTGATGCAGCGTCAAGGGTAACCGCAGCCACGGTCGCCGAGCTGATAGTCCATGCTGCTGTAAACGTCGTCGAACTGTTCCTGCAGATGGTTGTTGTCTTCTTGCAAACGTCCCCCTCTGTTGATTCATGGATCGAGACGTGACTGCACGTTCTGTAACAGCCATGCGGATAAGATGCCTGTTATCTCGACTGCTAATAATACGAAGCCATTGGGATCCAGCACGGCGTTCCGTATTACCCTCCTGAACCCACCGATTCCATATTCTGCTAACAGCCATTGGATCTCGACCAACACGAGCAGTAATGTCGCGATACGATAAACCGGAATCGCGATAGGCTACAATCCGACCTTTATCAAAGTCTTAAACGTGATGGTACGCATTTCTCCTCCTTCCACGAGGCCTCACAACGTCGTTTCACCAGTCAACGTCGGCCAAATGCTGTTGGTGTATGAGAAATCAGTTGGAAACTTTCCTCATGTCAGCACGTTGTAGGTGTCACCACCGGCGCCAATCTTGTGTGAATGCTCTGAGAAGCTAATCATTTGCATATCACAGCATTGTCTTCCTGTCGGTTAAATTTCGCGTCTGTAGCACGTCATCGCTGTGGTGTAGCAACAATGTACATTGGCGTCGCAGTGCATAGCATAGACGCGGCAGTAACACCATCGGATGGTAACTTTGTGGTCGCCTCTTATAGATAAACTAATTATTGTAGTTTTCACGTATTTCATACATTTAACTTTCATTATGGTTAAAATTATAGGCAACTCGGAACATTAAAAGCGTGGGTGATACTAGAAAGTTGTTTGTAGGGGAAAGTGACATGAAACCCAGCACGGCACGACTAGTGAATACTCTCGACGGTTGCAATTAATCACGAATGCTTGTCTGCTCCACATCAGCAACATTCGTCTACTTGACAATGCCAGTGATTCATACGCCCAATTAGGATGGCTTCGAGTTGTTGCGTGACTATCACACCGTAACTGTACAGCATAGATTCCTCAGTGCTGATGCTAACCAGTATTTCACATGATAGCTTAATTACCTGTCAACTCATTATTATAGAAACAGAAAGTCTCACTTATCTAGTATTCTAGCTGTGCTCATCTAAAAAAAAGAAACATCCATCTGTCAGTCTATCAGTTTTTCCACAAAAATTAACGTTTATGCCCAGCTTTGTTCTGGCAAACAGTGAAGAAAACGCTTCCATCTTCTCCCAATTACGCTTCTCTCCCTCTTTCTCTTCATTTCGCAAACAATCAAGCAACTTCCTTTTCTTCTGTGTTAATTTCTTGTGTTCTGTCACGCTTCTCCTTCTCTCCCTCTGTCACCCACCCTGTCACGTTCATTGCTAGTAGGGCTCATAATTCAAATGGATCTGCTTGTAATTGACCCACTTGTAACTTCTTTGTGTTCCACCTCTCATGAAAGAATATGAACCGTATTTCATCTTCACTATTTATGTCTTAGTAATTGCTAAACGTAGAAATCGTTTAATAAGGTGCCGTTTGAGGGCGTTGCTGCAGAAACTATGCAACTTAGTGTAATTTTCAACGCGGATATATAATCACAGACAGGTAGACAAGGGCTCAGTGACGCGTTCGTGTCTTTCTGACGTGCGTGCCGTGAATGCGGCGATTGCGACGTTATTATGAAATGCTCCCAAACAGGACCAACGTGCAGATACTCTTTTCTTGGATGACGAAGGACAAACACTGGAAGACATGCACTGGAGAATGAGAAATATATATGGGGAAGCATGTCTGTCCAAAACCACCGTTGTGGAATGGTGAGCAAAGGGTTGCTGCAGCTACGTAATAACACAGATTGCCGCATCGGTAATGCTGAGAATTTGCAGCAGGCAGTTACGGATTTCTTCACGCAGCAGGACACTGTGTTTTATCGAACAGGCGTCTTCAACTTAGAGCATAAGTGGATGATTGCATGAACGCTCATAGCGATTTTCCCTGACAGGTATATCGCTTATGGGATATACAGCCTTCGAACGAGAACTTTTTGATCGCCCCTTAACTAAAGAAGGCCAGCTTACATTTAAGAGAGGATCCGATGACCCTAATCTTGCCAGGTTAAATGTATCAATAAGTGTAGTTACAATTTCTTCGGACTGTGTTTGGTTTTCAGTGAAACTGCACGTCTCCGCATGGAAAAAAACATTACGCTTAGTCCTTCGATCGGATCTCCGGGGGAGGGCTGCAAAGGTGCAGATCTCTATGAGAAAAAGACCAAGGAAAATCTAACATTATACACCTCAAACGCTGCGACCTTGCATACCCCAGTTTCCGCAGAGGAATTCGCTTTCATTGCATTGGTTAGTGAAGCACGTATTGGTAATAGTGCTTTTGTAAGTGCAACCGATAACGGACTGCGACAAATGACAAGATGACAGCACTCTCGAGCCTTCCACAGAACTGGAAGGTATGACACCAGCTAAAAACGTAAACATGATGTACTTGATGGATGTAGTATCAACAAACAAGTCAAATTGCATGAGACGTATTAGACCCTTACGATTACGATCATGAAAATTTTTCGCAGATGCAGTCGAAAAGTTTATTTGACTTCGTAATGTACACGAGAGGTGGAGGGAAAGCGTAGATTTGATGGACTTGTTAATAAGTTTTTTGGAGTTTTTACGTAGATTTTGTATCGAAATGTCACGTAACTTCATTTCATTCGGAGCAGAAATCTACCCATAGCTTTCTCAATAACGTTTTATGAAAGAGTGCATGCACGCCCCTGAATTGCTTCATTGTTATCTTTCCTATACCGCGCTTTAACATACATATCGTGGAGACCAATGCAACTATCCCTTAACATCCAATCATTTCTCTCTTGGAATCTTTCATAGGAGCTTCATTTTGACATCAAATTCGCTGACTTGAATGCATCATTTACCGCTTGTAAGCGCTATAGTGTCTACACTGATTTCCCAAACTACGAAAGAACAACATTCTAAGATGTAGGGAAGCTAGGAAATCTAAAAAGGGAAACGCAAAGTCTCAATCTAGATATCTAGTGGGTCATCGAAGTGAACTGGAAAGAAGATAAGGATTTCTGTTCTGACGAACATAGGCTAATATCTCCAGCACCAGAGAATGATATAACTGGAGTAGGATTCGTTATGAATATGAAATTAGGACAGAGCATGCTTGAGCAATTCCGTGATAGGATTTTTCTCATCAGAATGGACAGCAGACCAACGCCAACAACAGAAGTTCGAGTATACATGCTGGCGTCATAGGTAGGAGAGGAATAGATGGAGAAAGAATGAGAGAATATTAAATGTGCAGTTCAGTATGTATACGGATGTGGGTGATCGGAACGTGGTAGTAGGGATACGAATAGAATATAGGGCGATAAATAATAGGGTTCTGAAGTAAACTTCAACTGGTAAAATCGAACACACTGTTCAAAAATCAGAAGTGGAGGAGGTATACTTCGAAAAGACCTGGAATCACAAAAATATGCCAAATGCGTTACGTCATGTTCAGATCCCGTAATCGTATAATGGATTGTAAGCTATATACACAGACTGCAGGTTGGTACTGATGAAGCGTAGTATGAAGTTAAAGTGAATTAACGGGGAAACAAGGGCGATACTGAAGTACTTAGGAATAATAACGTACATTTGTAATTATTTACTACTGTAGATGCTGTGATTATGAACACCACAGTAGGCAGTTCAGTTGAAGAAGAATGAATATTTTTGAAAAGGACGCTCACAGATGTAGGACAGACACATATACGTGAACGGAAAGTAATTGCGAAGAAACCTTGGGTAATATACTTCAATTGGTCGACGAAAGAAAATAGTACAAAAATGCTCAGGAAAATATGGAAATACAACCATATATGTCACTTAGAAATGAAATAAGGAGGAAGTGCAGGAGATCTAAGTCTAAATGGCTGCAGGAAAAATATTAATAACAGGAAATGGGTGATCGGAAGGACAGATTCAGCGTACAGAAAAGTCAACACAACTGCCATGAAATTAAAAGCAAGAGAGTCAAATCTAAGACCGCAAGAGCAATTCCACTGTTAAATAGAGAGGATTGAGCGGATAGGTTGAGCCTCAACAAGGGGGAGGAAATCTGATCAAAAAGAAGTATTGGAAGCCAGTTTGGATGACATAGTTATCCAGTATTATAGCCACAGTTTAAGAGCTTTAGGAGACTTGCAATCAAATCAAGTGGTTTGTGTGTGTGTGTGGGGGGGGGAGAGGAGGTGTATGCATTTTCGACTCCACCAAATGGTGACCAGAGCATACTTTTGACAGTGACTGTAATATAGCTCGTCCAGTAACTAGCAAATACATGCAATCCAGACACGAAAGCGAGAACGTTCCTATAAATTATTGTTACCACCGATTTCATTATATGTAAAACTGCGAAGAATTTCGCACATAATTTGTTTTGGTAATGCACGTTCATTCCGTATGTGAGACAGGTCAGTGTTGTTATTTTGTTCTCGGACGAGAGTCAGTTGGTAACGGAGCCCACTCTAAGATATGCGACAGCAATACGTCACACGTCAGCCGGCTCGGAACCGAGTCCTGTGCGGAATTCTTGTTACATTGAGTACGCTGTGGAATTAGCTACTTTCCTGGCTCACATTCATCGAGAATAGCCCCTCGTAACTGGAAAATAGCGCAGGACTCTACTGTTACAAAAAGGGTAGGAGGACGGATGCACAGATTTACAGACAGATGTCACTTGCGTTCGTATTTACAGGAGCGCAGATCGTATTCTGGAGGAAAACGTGGTTTTCCTCGGAAGAATATTCGCAGATCCAACAAAAACTATTCGAGTGGCACATTCCTTCCACTATTCACACGCCACATGTTGCAGTTGGCAGATTTTGGTAGATTCTGCGGTCCCATAGTTCCGAAGCATTTTTTACCTTGTGCCGCGTGATGAACTAACAGCCGAGATATGATATGAAGGGGGGTCTTCGCAGTTATGCGATTCTTTCGATGATTTTCTGACTAATATACACTGTAGACAGTACTTGACGGCGAATATTCAACAAAGACGGAAGTAATATCGAATGTACCTACCATGTTTTTCGGATGTTTTACGTAGATGTTGTATCGCACTGTCAGATGCACAGTCATGCTCACAGCAAATGTTAAGCAGCCGATACTATCAGACTACAAGATTAGTGGCGAACATCCGGAGCACGTCACATCGTATAAGTATTTGGGAGTAAGTATAAAGCACGACATTAAATTAGACGTATACTTAAAAATCTACAGTAAGAAATGCCAATGGAAGACCTAGATTCATTGGTAGCGCATTGTTTCTGTAAAGGAAATCACCTACAAGACACTATTGCGACAGTTTACAGGGCTCTGTTTTAGCCTTTGGAATCGTTATCAAGTTGTCAACACAGCAGATATCGAAGGAGGACATAGAAGTACTACGACATTAACAGGCCGGCACAGCCGACTCCAAAGTGTAACGTAATTGCTGGGGGCATTTAAATGGTTAGCTTTGGAAGAAGGGCGACGGAGTTCTTGCGAAACCCTCTTGGGTAAATTTAGGGAATCAGTATTCGAGTGAAGCTGTTAGACAATTCCGCTTCCGTATATCTTACGTAGGGATCGTATTAATAAAAGAATAGATGTGACCTGTCAGGTTTTCTCGGCGAGCTTGAATAATGGTGCGTTTTCAAGTGCATAGTTGACTAGTTTATTCCAGTTTTCTGCACGATATTTCGATGCCAATTCACTCTTCATTTTCAGGTGTAGCGAGATGTGTTGTTATGCCTCCTCGCTGCGTGGACTCCAACCATACTTTAAAGTATTGTTGGTGTCGCACCGATATTAACAGCCGATATTAGCATCTGACTTTGACACACGGCGTCCGCCACGCCCTTTGATACTCATTTGCTTTTCGGAGACCGCACTGTCAGTCCAGTGGATCAGCGTTTTCCCGTTCTGATGAATGAAGTGGTCGGCGAGACCTTAATAAATTCAATTCTGGAATGCTTAAATCAAAATTTCCATCAAGTCTTATTAAGTTTTCCGACATCTTTTTTTTAGATAGGCTTCTTAATTAAGTTATCCCAGAAGCTTAGCCGATTTCGTTTTGTTTCATTTCGTGATGTAGTCTGGCCATGAGGAACGTTAAAACTTGAAGAGTTCGTGGGACATTTAAAATCTATTAGTCCTAACATTAAATTCACGATGGAATTTGAAAAAGAGAGCTAGGTATGTTTGCTCGTCGTCTTAGTGAAGATAGAGTAGCAGGATCCCTGGGATTTCGGGGGCATGTCCAAAATCCAATCAACCTCACTGAAATTTAATGTATGACTGAGAGATGTTGCAATTAGGCAGGCGGTGGTGGTGATCTGGCCAATGGACACCTATCTCGAATGGCTGTAGCAGCCGTATCAAAAAAAAATGGCTCTGAGCACTATGGGACTCAACTGCTGTGGTCATTAGTCCCCTAGAACTTAGAACTACTTAAACCTAACGAACCTAAGGACATCACAAACATCCATGCCCGAGGCAGGATTCGAACCTGCGACCGTAGCAGTTGCACGGTTCCGGACTGCGCGCCTAGAACCGCGAGACCACCGCGGCCAGCAGCCGTATCTGTTCACAACCTTTTGGTCGCTTCTAGATGCCTTCCCTTTGTATTGTATCCGTTATATGCTATTATTTGACATTCCAGTAATCAATGGTTGCCCCACTTCCAAACTTTATCAGGACATACGGGAGAGCGCTGTGCCCTGGTACACCTTTTTTAAGAGCTTTGCTCTAGTCAGCCCTGTAGTAGGAGTTTAACATATTTCTTATTCCATTTTTAAATTACAGCATTTACTTTTAGTGCGTTACAGCTTCTTTTCCGAAACTACAAAAATTACCTCAAAAAGTAAGGTTTTTCCAAACATGAACAACTGTTCCAATCTACTGCGTGGTCTTTTAGGTAGAAACAAATGTTCTATTGAAATGTAAGTGTTGCTGTCGAGAAAATCTTTTGAATACTGTATTCAACAGTCTACGTGTTACGATAGTGCTCGGCTACACATCAGTAAAAATAAATGCCGTGTGGCTAGCGCCTCCCGTCGGGTAGACCGTTCGCCCGGTGCACGTCTTTCGAGTTGACGCCACTTCGGCGTCATGCGTGTCGATGGGTATGAAATGATTATGATATGGACAACACAAAACCCAGTCCCTAGGCGGGGAAAATTCCAGATCCAGCCGTGAATCGAACCCGGGCCGTTAGGTATGACATTCCGTCGTGTTGACCACTCAGCTACCAGGGGCGGACTACACATCAGTAATGAGTAAGTATTACCAGTAACCAGTTACAACTGAATATATTTTATAATACACTCCTGGAAATTGAAACAAGAACACCGTGAATTCATTGTCCCAGGAAGGGGAAACTTTATTGACACATTCCTGGGGTCAGATACATCACATGACCACACTGACAGAACCACAGGCACATAGACATAGACACAGGCAACAAAGCATGCACAATGTCGGCACTAGTACAGTGTATATCCACCTTTCGCAGCAATGCAGACTGCTATTCTCCCATGGAGACGATCGTAGAGATGCTGGATGTAGTCCTGTGGAACGGCTTGCCATGCCATTTCCACCTGGCGCCTCAGTTGGACCAGCGTTCGTGCTGGACGTGCAGACCGCGTGAGACGACGCTTCATCCAGTCCCAAACATGCTCAATGGGGGACATATCCGGAGATCTTGCTGGCCAGGGTAGTTGACTTACACCTTCTAGAGCACGTTGGGTGGCACGGGATACATGCGGACGTGCATTGTCCTGTTGGAACAATAAGTTCCCTTGCCGGTCTAGCAATGGTAGAACGATGGATTCGATGACGGTTTGGGTGTTCCGTGCACTATTCAGTGTCCCCTCAACGATCACCAGAGGTGTACGGCCAGTGTAGGAGACGGCTCCCCACACCATGATGCCGGGTGTTGGCCCTGTGTGCCCCGGTCGTATGCAGTCCTGATTTTGGCGCTCACCTGCACGGCGCCAAACACGCATACGACCATCATTGGCACCAAGGCAGAAGCGACTCTCATCGCTGAAGACGACACGTCTCCATTCGTCCCTCCATTCACGCCTGTCGCGACACCACTGGAGGCGGGCTGCACGATGTTGGGGCGTGAGCGGAAGACGGCCTAACGGTGTGCGGGACCGTAGCCCAGATTCATGGAGACGGTTGCGAATGGTCCTCGCCGATACCCCAGGAGCAACCGTGTCCCTAATTTGCTGGGAAGTGGCGGTGCGGTCCCCTACGGCACTGCGTACGATCCTACGGTCTTGGCGTGCATCCGTGCGTCGCTGCGGTCCGTCCCAGGTCGACGGGCACGTGTACCTTCCGCCGACCACTGGCGACAACATCGATGTACTGTGGAGACCTTACGCCCCACGTGTTGAGCAATTCGGCGGTACGTCCACCCGGCCTCCCGCATGCCCACTATACGCCCTCGCTCTAAGTCCGTCAACTGCACATACGGTTCACGTCCACCCTGTCGCGGCATGCTACCAGTGTTAAAGACTGCGATGGAACTCCGTATGCCACCGCAAACTGGCTGACACTGACGGCGGCGGTGCACAAATGCTGCGCAGCTAGCGCCATTCGACGGCCAACACCGAGGTTCCTGGTGTGTCCGCTGTGTCATGCGTGTGATCATTGCTTGTACAGCCCTCTCATAGTGTCCGGAGCAAGTATAGTGGGTCTGACACACCGGTGTCAATGTGTTATTTTTTCCATTTCCAGGAGTGTAGTAACAATTGGAACGTAGCACAAATTTCCATATTCGAGACAGATAAAATCGTAAACACTTGCAAGAAGATCAGTGGTTACTGCTTTTGCGTGCTGTAAATGAAGTTTTTATTATCATTATTATTATTATTATCTTGCGCACCCAGACAATTTTCGCCTCAGTTAGAATGCTTCTTCGGTGGGTGTCTTGAAATATTGTAAGGTTCTCAGTCCAAACGAAAAATTCGTTTAATATTTCAGAAGCAGGAGCCTGGGTGCACAAGACAAATAGAAAATCTTAATGTGAAGCATGCAGTAAGTGTTTCTCTTTTGAAGTACTGTGCTTTTTAGAATTATTTGTATAGCATATGGGCAGTTAAGCCATACTTCACCGGTCAGCCACCATCTTCAACAGAACAAGGTCTTTTACATGAAATATTTGATATTTGCCAACAAACTGAGTTTCTTCACAATTTTCCTGTCTTCTAAGTGGAAGACTCTTTTACTGCCCGTAACTTTTATTTCAAAATGTTTTAACATTTAACTGGTTTTGAGAATATTACTTCTTAATTTGTTTTGTGTTATTGATTATTGGTGTTTACCACATTAATAGTGTAACACACAGACTATCAAATACGATAGAGGCAAAAATTTCTTGATCCCAACAATTTTAAATTCGAATAGAATACACTCCTGGAAATGGAAAAAAGAACACATTGACACCGGTGTGTCAGACCCACCATACTTGCTCCGGACACTGCGAGAGGGCTGTACAAGCAATGATCACACGCACGGCACAGCGGACACACCAGGAACCGCGGTGTTGGCCGTTGAATGGCTGCTAGCTGCGCAGCATTTGTGCACCGCCGCCGTCAGTGTCAGCCAGTTTGCCGTGGCATACGGAGCTCCATCGCAGTCTTTAACACTGGTAGCATGCCGCGACAGCGTGGACGTGAACCGTATGTGCAGTTGACGGACTTTGAGCGAGGGTGTATAGTGGGCATGCGGGAGGCCGGGTGGACGTACCGCCGAATTGCTCAACACGTGGGGCGTGAGGTCTCCACAGTACGTCGATGTTGTCGCCAGTGATCGGCGGAAGGTGCACGTGCCCGTCGACCTGGGACCGGACCGCAGCGACGCACGGATGCACGCCAAGACCGTAGGATCGTACGCAGTGCCGTAGGGGACCGCACCGCCACTTCCCAGCTAATTAGGGACACTGTTGCTCCTGGGGTATCGACGAGGACCATTCGCAACCGTCTCCATGAAGCTGGGCTACGGTCCCGCACACCGTTAGGCCGTCTTCCGCTCACGCCCCAACATCGTGCAGCCCGCCTCCAGTAGTATCGCGACAGGCGTGAATGGAGGGACGAATGGAGACGTGTCGTCTTCAGCGATGAGAGTCGCTTGTGCCTTGGTGCCAATGATGGTCGTATGCGTGTTTGGCGCCGAGCAGGTGAGCGCCACAATCAGGACTGCATACGACCGAGGCACACAGGGCCAACACCCGGCATCATGGTGTGGGGAGCGAACTCCTACACTGGCCGTACACTTCTGGTGATCGTCAAAGGGACACTGAATAGTGCACGGTACACCCAAACCGTCATCGAACCCATCGTTCTACCGTTCCTAGACTGGCAAGGGAACTTCCTGTTCCAAGAGGACAATGCACGTCCGCATGTATCCCGTGCCACCCAACGTGCTCTAGAAGGTGTAAGTCAACTACCCTGGCCAGCAAGATCTCCGGATCTGTCCCCCACTGAGCATGTTTGGGACTGGATGAAGCGTCGTCTTACGCGGTTTGCACGTCCAGCAGGAACGCTGGTCCAACTGAGGCGCCAGGTGGAAATGGTATGGCAAGCCGTTCCACAGGACTACATCCAGCATTTCTACGATCGTCTCCATGGGAGCATAGCAGCCTGCATAGCTGCGAAAGGTGGATATACACTGTACTAGTGCCGACATTGTGCATGCTCTGTTGCCTGTGTCTATGTCTATGTGCCTGTGGTTCTGTCAGTGTGGTCATGTGATGTATCTGACCCCAGGAATGTGTCAATAAAGTTTCCCCTTCCTGGGACAATGAATTCACGGTTTTCTTATTTCAATTTCCAGGAGTGTATTTGTTCATCGGTACATGACCATGTTGTACCTTGGAATAGTGTTTCACATTTGGAAAAACTTTATTTTTCCGGAGTAATTTTGAAATTTCAGGAAAAGGCGGACCGCAGGATACATAAATTAAATGCTGAGAATGGAATACGGAAATATATTAAACGTTGCTTATATGGCTGGTTAGAGACGAACATCTAAAAAGTGTTCCAAGATAAAAGGCTCTTCCCTACAACAGACGTACATAGAACACTTCTTACAAGAATTTGTATTGTTATTCCGTCGATCTTTTTATCCAAAAGGATCGATTAACAATGTGCCCTTGTTGCGAGATAGTAATTTCCAACATCGGTGGGTATCTAAATAGCGTGGTTTTATGGATATCAGTCTAATCAAGTGATCATAACTTCCTTCTGTACTCACTTTGCACCGGTCTCTACAGGGCAGTTCAGTTACCTCAGCCACTGGTCATTCAGCCACAGTGCAGCGCACTTCCATATGTCCACCATGTCACCAAAATTGTATTTCTGCTTAAATTAGGAGTGCATGTGAAACTAATCATGTGTTCATGCACAGTGTATATGTTCTTCTGCGTCTCTCGGGGTTTGAGCAGTTACTGAATTCTGCTTCTGAGTTTCAGATGCCAAACCAGTCACATACCAGTCTAGACTAATGTGGTTAGTGGTGTCACAAACGTATTTCATTCCTCCGTTGTTTCGCATCCACTATTAGTATAACAATATGTTTTTACTGTACTAGAAAGTATCATAATAAATCTGAAACGGAACGAGACAGTCACTCCAAAGAGGTCTAGACTTTCAAGTAATCGATAGCGGAATCATGATGTTTTGATATATTACATAAAGAAAAATATTCTCAAATGTTTCAACAGGATGTGAAAAGATGGAGCGGGAAAATCTGTAAGATAAAGAAAGCTCAACGCTGCAAGGTACACGAAAAAAGGAAAATAAATTGAAACTTATACACAGTAGACATCACACTTCATCAGCTAAGATGGAATGTGACAGATTAATTAATATAAACAAGAATGTTCGAATATTTACCAATTTTTTCAACCACCTCGACAGTCGAAAATATTAATCAAAAACACGTATATCCAATAATAAAATAGTAAATATTAGAAAGGAATGTCAGATAAGGTGTATATTATCATTTGATGTATGATGATGTAGAAAGTTCTTGTGTCCGTTGATACTGTAATAATAATGATCAAAACTGGAGAAGTATCAGAAAAGAAGTTATTTATAACACTTCTGCTAAAAAGACAAAAAAAAGAAACACTGACTTAACTGGTCTGATTCACAACGAAATTAAGTAATGGAGGAATGAATATGCCTCATCAGTTTATCTGGAATTCATACAATTTGACAAGTCTATCAAAAAGGTTTCACCAAACACTGTACTAATATTTCTTGAAAACCTAGGACTTAATTCAATAGAATACGTACATTAGAGGTCATCACGGATGAATGGAATGTAGAATGAAAGAGATAAGAGGGAAAAATGGTTCAAATAGCTCTGAGCACTATGGGACTTAACTTCTGAGGTCATCAGTCCCCTATAACTTAGAACTACTTAAACCTAACTAACCTAAGGACATCACACACATCCATGCCCTAGACAGGAATCGAACCTGCGACCGTAGCAACAGCGCGGTTCTGGACTGAAGCGTCTAGAACCGCTCGGCCCCAGCGGCCTGCGGTAAGAGGGAAGGCTGTTCCGAACTGCGATACGTATTACTGGAACACACACCAAACCCTTACGAGTTGCTGAAGAGACTACAGTGTTTGCCTTGCGTACAGATAAACTTCCAAAACGAATAAAAGAACTCGACTGAGTAAACCGAAAGCAAAAAATCAACCACAACGAGGATAACATAATGTATAATGAACATGTGGGCAGTCCAGCAGGGGTGCCATATGCAGCTGAAGCCGCTAATTAATGATTAGACGCCATATGGCTGGCATTCTTCGAGTTTTCACAGCAGGCTCATGAAGATACAGAAAAAAGGGCAACACTTCCTCGACAAAGACCTACCGCCACAGAAATGTGATTCTGTTCACAAAAGTTGAATTAAAAAAAAATCAAAAATGTGTTGTTGTCAGCGGTAAGAGATGCCAAAGTCATTCAAGATTACAAAAGAATTTTTAGAAAAGATGAAGTTTGTTTCACAAATCAGTGCTGAAATCACAAAAAATATCCAAGTTTTGCCAAATCCTTTCTTAAGGAAAAAACGTAGGCAACTTACGACTGCTCGCTTCACCTTTTGGTTGAATGGAATTTGAAATGAAAACACATTTCCCCTTTTCGCGCATTTTTAACGAAAACATAACTTATCTTAAATTTTTCTTATTTTTAACGAAATTGTGTGGAACATATTGTTTGTGGGATATTCTCTTCGGATAAAAAAGGAATTAGGAGAGAGTTCCAACTTCAGGACTTTTGGGGGTCGTCTGACGTAATCCAGCGGAGCAGACATTTTATCAAAGTTTTTTTTTTTTTAAAAAAAAAGAAAAAGAAAAAAAGAGTGAGATTGTATTACAGAGAGGGAGCAAAAAAATTTTACCTTTCGGATAATTACCTACAACTTAGGGCTGCTATAATGAGTTCGTTACATTCATTACATACCTTCAGCCATATATGCTCATAACACTCGATGATATATCAGCTTGCTACAAAGACTGGCACCGAGATCTTAACGCAGAGAAATGTTACGTTGTGCACTTCACGGAACGTGTGGCGATAACATTTTGGAGGCGTCAGTGTGTGGAGACTTAAAGTGAAACGATCACGTACAGTCAGCTGCAGAGATTGCAAATGGCAACCTGCTATTTATAGCATAATGAATAATGAACTACATAATGTATAATAAACTACAATTTATCGCTAGAACTGAGTCCACACAAAACCCATATATGAACACTGTTCAAACATATGGTAGCCATATCAGGTGTAACTCGCAGGGAAATATGGCCGCGTAACAAAGATGGGCGGTGCGAAAGGATTCAGGCTTGTTTGACTGGCAAGAGGATGTAACAGAACCTCAACTGGCAGACACCAGTAGCAGGAACGCGGTGTACACCTCGCGAAATGTAGCATAGAAAATTTCAGGTTACAATGTTATTGTTCTTGTGCTCCCTTCATATCAGTGCCGCAGATTCCTGCGCAGAAATGTAGGCAAACAACAAAAACCCACAGCGCCGTACAGGTTGGCACTGCAGACTACATCCATGAATTAAAGAACAAGTAGCACATTCTGACTTGTAATTAACAGTGACTGGTCGAATATAGACGGGGAAGTACCTTTTGGAGCTCTTCTTATCACCAACTAAATCAACCTTTCCACTGGAATTATTGGATCTGTGGAGTTTTGCCCCTTGTTTTTAAATCACCTTGTTGTTCGTTATACAAGCCCGACAGCTAGAGTGCTATGGATTTTTGAACCGTAATCAACATGAGCCGAGTTGAATAGTCAACTGCGAGGTTATAGCTAAGCCGTTTCCATGGTGCCAATCGCTATGGACTTTTCCCCGTAGCAGTTTGTGTGCTGGCATTTACAACTTTTCTGTTACTACGCTTGGAACTGTACTTCTTTTATAGTGCGTTCCGGTATTAATGGAAACTACCTTCCTCCAAGACGTGAACCTACGGAGCATTGGCTTGATGGTCTATAAATTCATAGCAGGTCGTACGAACACGAATGCTTGTGAAGTATTTGTGAAAATGTTTTCCGAAAACTTTCTCGAGCAGCTAGTTTCACAGCCCAAACGTAATGTAAATGTTATAGGCCATGTAGCTGCAGACAGGCTTTAGTTTATCTACAGTGTCATTATAAGACATTGATTAGTAATCACCATAGTGACGGTGGTTGCTAAACTTAACAAATCCTTCAAGAAGCCTGAGAGAGTAATTTGTTAAACGAAGCAGATAAGCATCTGTTAGCATTCCTCTTATACAGTGAGTGGACGTCATTTAATTCCAATGGATGTAGAGAGAGTATGGGCAAAGTTTAAACTGAATGTAAAACGCACTGTGGAGAAGTACTTGCCGAATAAGGGGGCTAAGGACGGTTTAATAACAAAATTCTGAACATACTGAGGAAGCAGTGACCATTGCATTATCGGTTCAAAAAAGAATGCAAAAACGGCGACAAACAAAAGCCAATAGAAATTCGTGCATCTCTGAAAAGATCGCTGCACAAAACATACAACTATTTCCAACGATATACATTAGCTAATCATCTTGTAGAGCGGTAAAAGAAAACTGGTCCTAAATAAGGCCGCTAAATCAATTGTTGACCAGGCTGGCAATATAAGAAAGCAAAAAGTAAGCCAAAGTTTTAAATTTCGCGTTTAAGCAATCATTCACGCAAGGGGATCGTACAAGCATATCGTCGTTCGACACTTGCATAGACTCTCGTGTAGAGGACGTACTAAAAGACATCCCTGGGGCAGAAAGCAACTGAAAGAGTTGAAAAGAAATAAGTCGCCAGGTCAAAATTGAATCCAAGTTGGGTTTTACTGAGGGAACTGGACGGTGTTGGCCCCTCACGAAGCTTGTATTTACCAGTGAATTTGTCGCCCAGCGCAAAGCGACTGCGCAGGTGACTCCTGGGTATTGGAAGGGGAAAGTAACGTATCCGAATAATTACAGATCAATGTCCTTAACATTGGTTTCCTCCAGGATTCTTAATGACTTTATCAGTCCGAATATAATAAACTTTCTTGAGGCAGAAAACTATATGTTCACAAACGACACCAATTTAGAAAGCAACGCTCGTGCGAAACTCATCTTGCCCTTTTCTCATATGACACCTTGCGAACCATGGATGAAGGGCAACGGACAGATTCCACATTTCTAGGTTTCGGGAACGTATTTGTCACAGTGACTCAATGGACATGGTTTACGGAGGGCCGAGCACAGAGAATAGGTTCCCAGTTATGTGACTGGCTCGAAGACTTCTTCAGCAATAGAATTATGTATGTTGTGCTCGACGGTCAGCGTTCATCAGAGGCAAGGGTGTGTCCCAGGGAAAAGCGATAGGACAGCGGTTATTATCTCTATACATAAATGGTCTGGTGGAGAGTGTCAACTGCAATCTGCGGAAGATTGCTGATGATACTATGGTGAAAAAAAGGTTCAAATGGCCTTGAGCACTATGCGACTTAACTTCTGAGGTCATCAGTCGCCTAGAACCTAGAACTAATTAAACCTAACTAACCTAAGGACATCACAGTCAGAATTCGAACCTGCGACCGTAGCGGTCGCTCGGCTCCAGACTGTAGCGATTAAAACCACACGGCCACTCCGGCCGGCGATACTATGATGAACGTTATAGTGTCGTCCTTGTGTGACTCTCGGAAAATACAAGTTGACATAGATAAAATGTCTAGTTAGTGTTATGAATGGCAGCTGGTCTAATCGTAGAAATATATAGGTTAATTCATTTGAGTAGGAAAATAATCCTGTAATATTCGAATACAGAATTAGTAAAGAGCTGCTGTACACAGCGAAGCCGATTAAATACGTAGTTGTGGGGTTACACATGGATATGAAATGGAATGAGCACGTATTGACAGATGAGGCGGCCGCTGTGGCCGGGCGGTTCTAGGTGCTTCAGTCCAGAACCGCGCTGCTGCTACGGTAGCAGGTTCGAATCCAGCCTCTGGCATGAGTGTGTGTGATGTCCTTAGGTTAAGTAGGTTTAAGTAGTTATAAGTCTAGGGGACTGATGACCTCAGATATTAAGTCCCATAGTGCTTAGAACCATTTGAACCATTTTTGAATGGCGGTTGTAAGGAAGTAACTGACTGAGTAAACTGTACAACGCCTATTTTCAGAGTGTTTGACACATTACATTTTATGTCAAATTTCTATTATAAAATCATTTGACCTGTTGTTTGATTCAAAGTTTGGCCGGGCCAAATATCTCACGAAATAAGCTTCAAACGAAAAAAACTACAAAGAAAGAAACTCGTCTAGCTTTAATTGGGAATCCAGAAGGCGCTATGGTTGGCCTGCTATATGGCGCTGCCATAGGTCAAACGGATATCAATTGCGTTTTTTTAAAAAATAGGAATACCCATTTTTATTACATATTCGTGTAGTACGTAAAGAAATATGAATGTTTTAGTTGAACCAATTTTCTCGCTTTGTAATAGATGGCGCTGTAAGAGTCACAAACGTGTAAGTACGTGGTATCACGTTACATTCTGCCAGTGCGAACGGTATTTGCTTCGTGACACATGACCCGTGTTAAAATGGACCGTTTACCAATTGCGGAAAAGGTCGATATCGTGTTGATGCATGGCTATTGTGATCAAAATGCCCCACGGGAGTGTGCTATGTATGCTGCTCTGTATCCTGGACGACATCATTCAGGTGTCCAGATCGTTCGCCGGATAGCTAAGTTATTTAAGGAAACAGGAAGCGTTCAGCCACGTGTGAAACGTCAACCACGACCAGCAACAAATGATGATGCCCAAGTAGGTGTTTTAGCTGCTGTCGCGGCTAATCCGCACATCAGTAACAGACAAATTGCGCGAGAATCGGGAATCTCAAAAACGCCGGTGTTGAGAATGCTACATCAACATCGATTGCACCCACATCATATTTCTATGCACTAGGAATTGCATGGCGACGACTTTGAACATCGTGTACACTTCTGCCACTGGCCGCAAGAGAAATTACGGGACGATGACAAATTTTTTGCACGCGTTCTGTTTAGCGACGAAGCGTCATTCACCAAAAGCAGTAACGCAATCCGGCATAATATCCACTATTTGGCAACGGAAAATTCACGATGGCTGTGACAATTGGAACATCAGTGACCTTCGAGGGTTAATGTATGGTGCGGCATTATGCAGGAAGGATAATTGGTCCCCATTTTATCGATGTTAATCTAAATGGTGCAATGTATTCTGATTTCCTGCGTAATGTTCTACCGATTTTACTACAAGATGTTTCACGGCATGACAGAATGGCGACGTACTTCCCACATAATGGAAGTCCGGCACATAGCTCGCGTGGCGTGGAAGCGGTATTGAATAGCATATTTCATGACAGGTGGATTAGTCGTCGCAGCACCATACCATGTTCCGCACGTTCACCAGATCTGACGTCCCCGGATTTCTTTCTGTGGGGAACGTTGAAGGGTATTTGCTACCGTGATCCACCGACAACGCCTGACAACATGCTTCAGCGCATTGTCAATGTATGTGCGAACATTACGGAGGGCGAACTACTCGCTGTTGAGAGGAATACAGTTACATGTATTGCCAAATGCATTGAGGTTGACGGAGATCATTTTGATCGTTCATTACATTAATGTGGCATTTACAGGTAATCACGCTGTAACAGCATGCGTTCTCAGAAATAATAAGTTCACAAAGTTACATGTATCACACTGGAACAACCGAAATAAAATGTTCAAAAATACCTACGTTTTGTATTTTAATTTAAAAAAAACTACATGTTGCCAACTGTTCGTCTAAAAATGTGAGCCACATATTTATGACTATTACAGCGCCATTTATCACAAAGTGAAAAAAGTTGTCCAATTAAAACAGTTATATTTCGTTACGTACTGCACTAATATGTAATAAAAAATGGGGGTTCCTATATAAAAAAAAACGCAGTTGATATCCGTTTGACCTATGGCAGCGACATGTAACTGGCCAACCATAGTGCCATCTGTTTCCCCCTCCAACCTAGACATGTTTCGTTCTTTGTAATTTTTTCCTTTGACGCTTATTTCGTGAGATATTTGGCCCGGTCACGATCAATGAAACACCCTGTATACATGCACTGAAACTCCAAAGAAACTGATACGGGCATGCGTATTCAAATAAAGAGATACGTAAACAGGTAAAACACGGCGCTGCTGTCTGTAACGCCTATATAAGACAACAAGTGCCTGGCGCAGTATTTTTCCGTACGGCAATTTCACGAATGTACGGTGAATATCCGAAATCCGATAAAACATCAAATCTCCGACATCGCTGAGGCGGAAAGAGATTCTGCCAGAACGGGTCCAGCGACGACTGAAGGGAATCGTTCAGCGTGACACGTGTGCAATCCTTTCGCCAATTGCTGCAGATTTCAATGCTGTGCCATCAACAATAGTCAGCATGCGAACCATTCAACGAAACATCATCGATAAGAGCTTTCGGAACAGAGGGCCCATTCGTGATGACTGCACGACACAAAGCTTTATGCTTCGCCTCGGCCCGTCAACACCGACGTTGTACTGTTAATGACTGGAAGCATATTGCCTGGTCGGACGAGTCTCGTTTCAAATTGTATTGAGCGGATGGACGTGTACGTGTATGGAGACAACCTCATGAATCCATGGGCCCTGCATGGCAGCAAGGGACTGTTGAATCTCATAGAGGAGGTTTATTGGTGTCGGCCGTGTGCAGCGGGAGAGATATCGGACCCCAGATACATCTAGATACGACTCCGACAGGTGACACGTACGCAAGCATCCTGTCTGATAACCTGCATCCATTCGTGTCCATTGTGCATTCCGACGGACTTGGTCAGTTGCAGCAGGACAATGCGACAGCTCACGCGTCCAGAATTGCTACAGAGGGGCTCCAGGAACACTCTTCAGACTTTAAACACTTCCGCTGTCCACCAAACTTCTCAGACATGAAAATTATGGAGCATATCTGGGATGCCTTGTAACGTGCTTTTCAGAAGAGATTTCCAGCTCCTTCTAGTCTTAAGGATTTACGGACAGCCCTGCAGGATTCATGGTATGTATTCCCTCCAGCACTTGTTCAGACATTAGTCGTGTTCATGCCAAGTCGTGTTGGGGCTCCTCTGCGTGCAGCGGGCCTATATGATATTGGGCAGGTGTATTAGTTTCTTTGGCTCTGACAGAACAAAAAACATAGTGCAGTCACAACAGATAAATACCCAGGAGCAGTTATATCATCATCTAGAGTGCCAATAATGTAAATCATTATATCTCTTGGAGGACAGGTAGAAACTTCAAAACTACATGTACTGAACATATAAGGGGTTGGAAATATGAAAACAGCCATTCTACCTTTGCTGAATACCTAAAAAACATGGACATGAATAATAGAAAATGGAATGTAACATGACAGTCATTACAGTGAATAATCAAACGAAAAGCTCCTGACATTTCAAGAAAAGTTTCATGTATAAAGAGCCGTTGCAATGAGAAAATAGGTAGTTAGTGACTAAATCCAAACAATAAACTCTCTTATCATATCAGCCACCAAAACAACAACAATCAGACATACGAAACATAATCAGAATAATTAACACACAAACACACACACACACACACACTCACACGCAAACACGCACGCAAATTTAAAAAAAAAATCACACTCTAGCAAAGAACGACACATTTACGCACAGCAAAATACGCTCACACACACACACACACACACACACACACACACACACACACACACAAAACAAACGAGAATATCAAACAACTCACAAGATACAAACAAAAGACGAGATGTAAACACCGAAAACACACATGCTGAACAGAAAACGTAAACAGCAAGTGATGTTCGCTATGTGCTGAGTCAAATGTGGGTGAAAGAACGCCGTAAATCGGCCAGCTGGTGCATAGAGACTAATGAACACATTTCCAGGAACACACAAACAGGTTAACAACGTTGGAAATCGAAAGTAACACATCGTGAAGTTATGAGAAATTATGGGAAAGATCTCTTAAAAACAGAAGTAGTTTGTTATAGACACTGAATTTACTGCATTCACAGTAAACTAGCATTAACACGATTCCACATCTCCACTACCGGTAGCCGTCGCTTTTCCACATCTCCACTCCAGATAGCCGTCGCTTTTCTGATTCGATCAGAACGCCGCAAAATATTGTAACCGGTCTCCTTTCATACAAAAATATACGTCAGGCACTGTTATTCGCCCTTACTTTCTGAGCTCCGATACATGAGTGTGCACTTACCTGTGACTCATTTTTCAGATCTCGTCAGACTAACAGCCGCGTGCCAATGTAGGCAGGTGTCAAACTGCTCCTATACTCGGATGAGCGGGCGTCTTCCCTCCTCGTGTGGTTTCGGTCCTACAGAAAGGTAATATCGATACGTAGGAATTGTATCGATCTCTGTACTGTTACAATGTTGATGGTAAATGTTATAAACATTGCGGAACGTAACAGTCCATTTCTCTGCTGACGACAAATTCCAGACGTAGTAGATATTGTTTAGGTTCTTGAAAATTTAAGGAAGAGATAGAGTGCTACTTACCGTAAAGAGGATACAGTAAGTTTCGGACAGGCGCAACGAAAAGACACTTACCCTTTTATCTTCCGGCCGAAGGTCTCGTCAGGAAAGAAAACAGGAACACACATATTCATTCAAACAAGCAAGCACACCTCATGCACACATGACCGCCCCACCCACACATACCTCACTGCCCCACAGCCTCCCAACTCTGCAAATGTTCGCGGTCTAGTCCCAGCACGCTCCACCAGACAGTGCTCTTCTCTCCTTCATCCATATCCTGCTATCCCTTCCTCTTCCCCGCCCCCTTCCCCGCGCTGCTTCCGATCTATGTGCCAGTTGCATTCCGGTTCGAGCTGCTCGAGATTGTGATCATGTGAGCATGTTTATGTGAATGAATGTGTTTCCTTTTCTGACGAAAGGTAATGTGTGTCTCTTTTTGTTGTGCCTGTTTACAACTTAGCGTGACGGCTTTGTGGTAAGTACCAATCTACCTTTTCCTTACATTGTTGATATTCCAACCTAGAGTTTCCATTGTTTCATTATTCAGATTTTGTCTGTTGACTTTGCCTTCTGATGGTTACTTTAGATTCGCTTTCTCAGAGTTTATTCCTTTCTAAGCGTTACTGGACCAGGCAACAGCAACCAATAATTAAATATTTCCTGCATAATTGGAATACATGAAAATGAAATGTCAAAGATGGTACGAACCTGTGTCTACTCATGTTGCTCTCTTCTGTATACATTCAGTATCACCTGTTACTCCTATTTGGTACGTGTGCTACACAGGTGAGTCACTTTTTAGGGTGAATCACACAAATATTTTGTAAGCAATCTCCTTTGTAGAAGTAATGCATTTCCCCAGTGTTCTACCTACGAACCGAAGTCTGCCACCTGCTTTAGCTGTCTAGTGACCATATGTGGACTCACAACGCCAGACAACAAGATTCCCATGTAAATGTAAACACTGAATAATAATCTCTTAGAGTTTGTGACGGAGATACAAAATCTTGAAGTAAATGTGTCTGGCGCAGACCACAATCACTGTATAGTTAAAATAGTAAAAGTCTAATTCCAGAGGGGCCACTATGAGAACGGTTGTCCTTGAACAAAATCACCTAAGTCAATAATCAGTGGGTAATACCAAGTCCTGATGTTCAGAGTCTTTGAAAGCCTCTGTCGCTGAGGCCCACAGCTCGCAGGTAGTGACTCGTTGTGGCTGCTGAGACATGATGCTCAGGTTGGTATGGCAGCAAAAACTGAAATCTCCTGGCGGGAAGGCTACCTAAATACTGTTCGCACGAATGGACGTGGTAAGACCAATTTGTTACCATATGACACTGCGGAAGCGAGTAGTGCAGTGTTTGTCATGCCTCTTAGTGGTGATACACGCACTGCCTGCAGGCGTACTGGGCGGCGTTCGACGCAACGGCGGCCGCTGGAGCTGCCCACGCGAGCAATCTGGTGTTGTTGTCAGCTGCCGATGTTTGTTTGTATTTGATTCCAGAAGCCATGTTGCATGTAAGCCAGCGATTCTGTAATCTGCTGGACATTGCTGTTACTTTGGCGAACCAAGATTTCCGACGATACAGCATCATCTCCCCCCCCCCCCCCCCCCTGTCACATCCATGCTGCCACCACCCAAGACAGCTGGCCATCTCGACATTCCAGGACCGAGATTAGTCGACTGTATGGTTGGTAGGGAGGGGGGTGGGGAGGTTCTGTCACAGCAGTTTTCTTCCCCTGGATGCCAGCGTCCTGCTGACCAAAGACTGTGTAATCAGTTGCTGCTGCCGCAGTGGATGGACGTGCTTGTGACAAGGATGTGGCAGCTCTGGAAGATTGGTGGATTCGCTGGATGGTTCATCTAGGTTCCTGTTAGTACAAAATTGATTAATGAGCTTGTAAACCCATGGCTAATCTTGCATTGCTACTTCTGCCGTGGCCCTTTCCAGGAGAAGTGATCCACACCAGGACCCACCGACACTTATCCTCTGGAAACCGTTGCCTACAAATCATCGTGAAGTTGATCATTATGTGGATGTGGATACAGTAGAGAGTTGTAGATTCCAGCCTGTCTTGGGACGTTTCTGGCCAGCATCCACTAACATGATACTTCGCATCACCAGGAGTCAATCCGCAAAACCTGCGTAGAGCCTGGATCATGGCTGTGTAGCTTCAAGCCATGCAGAAAATTTCCCTGAGAGAGCTACTTGAGGCCGCTGGCAACGATTTGTCAGTGCATGGTCAATGTTTTTGTCTATATGTCTCCAAAACATTTGTTTGTGGCCCATACGTTCAATTAGTGCTACCATCCAGTGCCCCTTATGGAGTATGTCAAGATGTGTTTCCTCAGAAATTTACGAATAATCGCTCTTGCTTTCCCATTTTCATCTTGCCGGAGGAGAACCCCTATGAACATCTTCATCTACATGGACACTCCGTAAATCACATTTAAGTGCCTAGCAGAGGGTTCATCGAGCCACCTTCACAGCAATTATCTACTATTCCAATCTCGAACAGCGCACGAGGAAAAAAAAAAAAAGAAACAGATATAAAACTGGTGGTAGCGGGCCAATAAGCAACCACATGTTGGTTACTGAGGAGTTTTCTATCTGTAGCTAACCTATTTTGAACACGTCATATCATTTCATGTAGGACGGTGTCCTCTGGAAGCATCTTGGCTATCGACTTGGCATGAATAAGTAACTGTGTGAGAACCACTGTAGTATCAGTGTCTGTGTGGAAATTCCCTTCAGGTGAGTTGTTGAAGCAAGGTGTTCTGTCCTGCAGATAGTCGGGATATTACGTACGGCGTCCTTTTTTGGAGCAATACTGAATGTCATGAGTATAAGTAGATAAAAACATGACCCAACACTGGAGGCATCTTGCTCTCTTTTGAGGTATACCTGAGTTAGTGTTGAACAGGGACGGCAGTGGTTTGTGACCGGTGAGTAAAAAACGTCCACTTTTTTAATCAGGTGACAATTACCCTCCGCTGGTATTAGGGACTTGGAAGAATACTCTTTTTCCCTATGAAAATGTAGTTACAATATGTAAAGGCTATTTACGTAAACTGATTTAGTTTTCCTCCATCCGAAAAAATGTATTGCAGTACTTACCAAATCATATACACACGTACCAACGACACAAAAACTTATCCAAGGACCAGAACGGGTTTTGAATCAGAAGTGATTTCGCTTTCTTTTTAATAATTGCTTTGTCTGCCAGCTCCCTTAATCCACAGGTGCTTTTGTTAATTTTATCCCCTTTCTACGCAAGAATAAGGTTCATTTATGGTTAATGACGTAGTTTTGTTACTACTGTTGTATTTTTCATTGCTGCTATTCTTCTCAAATTGTAAATGATTTTTCACCACAATTGTATAAAAACACTAAAGTTTTATATTGCTGTAGTTGGTACCCCTCATTCTTTAAGCAACTGCCAACTTGAAGGTATATTATCCTTGCATCGCGTTTCTGTGCAATGAATTCTTTGTTTCCGTCAGTCGTTTTTTTTTGGGTTATTCATTGCTGAGACTGGTTTGATGCAGCTCTCCATGCTACTCTATCCTGTGCAAGCTTCTTCATCTCCCAGAAACTACTGCAACCTACATCGTTCTGAAAGCAATTTTAGCTTTTACTTTATGGATAGGTTGCACCGATATCATAAACCGACACGTCCGCTGCAAAAATAAACAATTTGTCTGCGTCATACGCTATCAGACAAGTAGGCTGGAGAATAACCTGCTTAAGTTCTTGAAAAATGTTTAGGCAACTGCTGGAATGAGTCCACTTGACTTTCTTTCACTGAAGGTCGTGCAGCGGTTCCGTGATTGCTGCGACGTGCGGCTTGAATTTGCGGCAGTAATTAAAATGTCTTGCACATCTTGTGGTGTGGAACGGATGCTTGAAGTGCTAAATACATGGCTTAAACATTCGACGCACTTGTAGTTGTTGCATTTTGTTCTCCATGACCTAGAAGAGGACTTCCAGATTTGCAAAGAGGTATCTGGACTGACGACATTGGAATCCTAGTAGTTTTCAGTTCCAGGGATCTCCAGAGCCTGTCGCTTCAGGTAACGTTACTAGATAGCTAGAGCATTGGATATCCCAAAGGCAGGGCGATTGTACTAATACAGTCCAAAAAGGGTGTTTATCTCCACAATGTATCTACACTATTGGCCATTAAAATTGCTACACCAAGACGAAACACAGATGATCAACGGGTATTCATTGGACAAATATATTATACTAGAAATGACATGTGATTACATTTTCAGGCATTTTGGAGGCATAGATCCTGAGAAATCAGTACCCAGAACAACCACCTCTGGCAGTAAAAACGGCCTTGATACGCCTGGGCGTTGGGTCAAACAGAGCTTGGATGGCGTGTACAGGTACAGCTGCCCGTGCAGCTTCAACACGATATCACAGTTCATCAAGAGTAGTGACTGGCGTCTTGTGACGAGCCAGTTGCTCGGCCACCATTGACCAGACGTTTTCAATTGTTGAGAGATCTGGAGAATGTTCTGGCCAGGGCAGCAGTCGAACATTTTCTGTATCCAGAAAGGCTCGTACGGGACCTGCGACATGCGGTCGTGCATTATCCTGCTGAAATGTAGGGTATCGCAGGGACCGAATGAATTTTAGAGCCACGGGTCTTAACACATCTGAAATGTGACGTCCACTGTTCAAAGTGCCGTCAATGCGAACAAGAGGTGATCGAGACGTGTAACCAGTGGCACCACGTATCATCACGCTGTGTGATACGCCAGTATGGCGATGACGAACACACGCTTCAAATATGCGTTCACCGTGATGTCGCCAAACGCGGATGCGACCATCATGGTGCTGTAAACAGAACCTGGGTCATCCGAAAAAATTACGTTTTGCCATTTGTACACCCAGGCTCGTCGTTGAGTACACCATCGCTGCCGCTCCTGTCTGTGATGCAGCGTCAAGGGTAACAGCAGCCATGGTCTCCGAGCTGATAGTCCATGCTCCTGCAAACGTCATCGAACTGTTCGTGCAGATTGTTGTTGTCTTGCGAACGTCCACATCTGTTGGCTCAGGAATCGAGACGTGGCTGCACGATCCGTTACAGTCATGCGGATAAGATGCCTGTCTTCTCAACGGCTAGTGATACGAGGCCGTTGGGATCCAACACGGCGTTCCGTATTACCCTCCTGAACCCACCGATTCCATATTCTGCTAACAGTCATTGGATATTGACCAACGCGAGCAGCAATGTCGCGATACGATAAACCGCAATCGCGATAGGCTACAATCCGACCTTTATCAAAGTCTGAAACGTGATGGTACGCATTTCCCCTCCTTACACGAGGCATCACAACAACGTTTCACCAGGCAACGCCTTTCTACTGCTGTTTGTGTTTGGGAAATCGGTTGGATACTTTCCTCATGCAAGCACGTTGTAGGTGTCACCACCGGCGACAACCTTGTGTGAATGCTCTGAATAGCTAATCATTTGCATATCACAGCATCTTCTTCCTGTCGATAAAATTTCTCTTCTATAGCCCGTCATCTTCGTGGTGTAGCAATTTTAACGTCCAGTAGTGTAGAATTTGTGTTGAACGGTAATTGTAGGTATGCCTCCCAGAGGTCGATCTTTGTGAAAATGATACTACCTGAAAGTTGGGATATAATCTCTTCCATTGTTGGAAAAGGGTATGTGTCAACTGTTACTTGGGCATTCATTGTCGATTTGAAATCCCCGCAAGACTTTAAGGAAGTGTTTGCTTTCTAAACCAAAACATTCGTGTAGGCCATAAACACCTCCGGCAATGGAGGGTGAAGCTTTGACAATGCCAGCCACTCGTGCTGGCGAAACGTCAGCAAAATCATCACACGAACGTCGGCCGAAGAACCCGAGACAGAAGCAAATAAGCAACTCTTGAAGCGTTTGGTAAACAGACGAAATGTCACAGACCCTAGATGCTGGTAGGTAGGTAAACTGATGATCGTTGTCAAGGATCCTGTGTCTGTATAGAATACGACCAAAGTGTCACTAATGGTTAAAAAATGGTTGAAATGGCTCTGAGCACTATGGGACTTAACATCTGAGATCATCAATCCCATAGAACGTAGAACTACTTAAACCTAACTAATCTAAGGCCATCACACACATCCATGCCCGAGGCAGGATTCGAACCTGGGACCGAAGCGGTCACGCGGTTCCAGACTGAAGCGCCTAGAACCGCTCGGCCACACCGGGCGGCTGTTACTAATGAGAACGTACAAAGTCGTCATGCATGTCAAAATGGGCAACAATGACTGAATATGGAGCATGTCCGGAAGTGACAGTACAGCGTCCTCTGGCTATCTGAGACTGTATTCCTAAGACGTGTGCTGTCCACGTTCATTTTGTTAGAGAGTTGCGCAACTCAGACCTGTGGCCCAACGTTCCACAAAATGTACATTTTGCTTTCCGAAAATAGCATTACTACAGGAGCCCAGCTTTCTCGATGCACGGTGGCATGCAACCTCTGGGGAGTGCGTGATTGTGGCCTGAAGAAAAATTTTTCCTGATTGTCGAGTGTCGGTCTGTGTATCGAATAGTTGACGGAAGGAAAACAACTGAGACTGGTCTGTAGAGACGCCGAGAATCCCATTGTTCGTTCGAATGCTCGAATGAATGGAAAACATGCTGACAATGACTTGAGTTTCAGTAAATCATTCTTAAGTCCCTGACCTGTTGGTCTACAAGGTCATATCTTTCACCATAGAATCCAAGTAAGATTGTTGCACGGAAATCAAAAGCCCAGGGAATGACCTTGTAACTGCTTTACCCGTTTTTAATACATCTGGGCATTCTTTTTGTAATAGCAAAAGAATTGGCGGTGATACCGGCCACCTGTATCTGGAAATCGAAATGAACCTTTACTTTTGTCTTAAGCTGGTCATACGTTCTATCACGAGCTTTAACTTTGGTGTTGGGTGATGCGTATCACATATGACTTCATGTGTGATGAAATGCGGTTCAAGACGCTCTGGGCAGCTTTCCAAAGCCTTCACCATTCTTCTCGAAAGTGGGGAATGGCGCCGGCGCTGGCTACATACTTTGACCATGACGTCGACCTGTGAGAAGTGGTTGGACACTTCCAATGATGGGGTGATGCAGGCCATCTTCTCCAACAGCAATTTCTGCGTTTCTTGTATCACTTGCTTGTAATGGCAAAAGAACTTAAGTAAGGTGTCAGGCAAACCCAACACCTTCCATGAAAACCCTGACATAATAAGCAAATATACTAGTATATCACATAGCTCCGAATAAATCGTGACATTAAATTAACCAAAGTAATACAAGTAACGAGTGAGCAAATGGAATGCCACAGACTAACACAAGAATGCCTAAATGCATGTCTTACCTTCCCACCATGAGGCAGACGCAGTTCCGAGGGGATAAACGAGGACAGAAGCCGAGAGCAGAAACGTGTTAAGCTAGAAGGCCCTACGATATCGGACGGAGTGGACACCCACGTCGCTAGCCTACCGCTAAGTCTACCACCCGCACGTTTTAGCGTGAGGCTTTTTCGCGTCTCTGTAACGTCAAGGACCACCCCCCCCAGACCACATTAAAAGATAGGGACCTCCAGAAGAACAGTATAGATCTTACGATAACGCTAAAAGGACCACACCAGCTGCAGGTTTTAGCGTGAGACTTTTTAGCGTCTCTGTTACGTTGAAAACTTTAAAAACATTGCCCAGCCACGAAAAGTATAACGTTTCTCATTGGATAGACAGAATTTTTGTAGGCGGAGCTTAAGGTTAACATTGAGACCCTGATTGGTCAGATGAAAACACAGCCAGATAGTTTTTTTAAACCAACTTCGGTAAATTGTGGTAAGGAGAAGTTAGGAGAGAGTTAGTTCCGAGACGGCGAGCTGGATGGCTGGTGCGGCGGCCGCTGTCGCCCTGACGCTGCCTAAACACCGACAAGGTAATGAACGCACGCGATGCCGCATTTTTGAGCGCATAAGGCTTCACTCAGAACCGCATTAGACTCATCTGTTACACCCCTTTTTGCGTAATACTAGTGTCGATCGTTAATTACAACTCATGGGTTCACATTTGCTACTTGAAGAAAAGATCTGAAACGCGATAATTTTTCTTTTGTATAGTTATTGAGAGTCACATCAGCCACTGTAATTTACGACAAGTTAAATAAGTAATTAAAGATAATTGAGGGTCACTGTAGACCATTGTGATAGTTTTCTCTTTTGTGAAACTTAAATTAAACCTAGATTATAGATATGATATGGCATAGGTCATCCTTCGATTGATTGTAGAACTTGGAAACCCATTCAGGGAATATTCGTTCACATTTTTGTTGAACGCAGTTGGTTTTTACCATCCTGTATTAAACCATTTCCTTTTATCAATAGTGCAATTTATAAATGATGTTTTGTGAGTAGAATAAAATTTCCAGTGGTAAACTTAACTGCTTTTTCGGCGTTATTTTACCAGCTAACTAGAAATAGGAAAGCTGTGAACCCTTTCCACTATATTTAGTTAGTATTAAGAGTCTTTTACAGGGAGTGCAGTGGAGCTGACGCTGAGATCATATGGTATTTGGTTGTATCATCGCTAGTCTCACTGAACTCTTTTGAATTCTATATGTCATGTGTGGTCTGGCGGCTCCTTACCAGCAACAGATCCCAGTGTCAAACTAGTCAATTCCGTAACAAACACGCTCTGAGTGTCATTGCGCGAAAGTGGTAGGGAGACACGACATAGAACAAACAGACGCCACCATGAATGTTTAGAAAATGGCGATCCTTCCAGGATGGTAAAATACCATGATTTAAGGTCGACCACATGTCTAACTCTGGCAGAGAAATGTCTTATTGAAAAATTTTTGTAAAAAAAATATTTTTTTTCCTAAACTTATACATAGTCGAAAACAGTAGCTGCAGCGATAGATAGTATGAATGTATGCATCAAATAGTGAGTCATTGTAGCAGAGGCAATAGCATAATTAAGGAATGAATTTTAATATTGTTAGAATTAAGTTTTCTCTTCAATGCAAGTGCACAGGTGGCGGATACATCGTTGACAATTTGGTTCTGACCCAACAAGTAAGTAAATGGACTGTCAGTCTTAGTAATGAACAAAAAATTTATGAAACGCGTGAGATCGTATGAGCGCATGTTGACGCGAAGTAGGGCGCGTGAATTGCTTTTAAAACAGAAAATTAGGGATTCGGAAAGATTAGCAATGGCAGATCGTGACCTTTACCGAATTGAGGTAGGGACCCAGCATGAAAATGGACAGAGAATAGAGGACAGTACAACAGACGATGCAGTATCGCGAGAAATAGGACAGATATTGCACCATAACGAGGATAATGTACGTCGAGGCACAGAAAACCTAGGTCAGCATACGACAGAGGAGCAGGAAAGTAGTGAGACAATCGATGAGGATTCTAACTTGCGTCTTGAATACGTAGAACCCATAGTACAAGTAATCAGAGCTCCCTCACCACAGAGTACAAGGAATACGAGCAGAAACGTGTCACAGCAGAGTTCAATGCAATCGGTTGCGAACCAACACTTGGGCGAAAACACATATCGTAGGACGTCGGAAGAAAACGCAGTAGGACCCACCAATCTGGCAGAATTATTACAAAAATTACGGAAACCATGACAAGGCAAAGTAAAGAAATTGCAAACCAAATTCAAATTCAGAATGCAGAAACCATGAGACAAATGCGTGAGATTACAGAACAAAACAAAAAAAATTCAGTTACACCTAAGTCATATTGAAGACGAGGCAAAATAATCTCGAGAAGTGATAGGAAACTTAATAACAGGTTACACTCAATTGAGAACAGACTTTGAGAAGGTACAAGTGGACGTACAAACATTGCGTAATGACATTCAGGACGAGATAAAACATTACGTAACGACAGTCAGGGAGAAGTCAAGAAACTAGAGAAACAGATACACGTAATTACTAGACAAGCAGCAGGTACAGCGCGTGAAATTGTTGAAAACAGTGTGTTACACAAACGTATCACAAAAGCAGCGGTGAAAAGATATGACAACCGCATAGTCAAAATAGACGCGCAGACGAAGCGACAATTTCAGAAATTGCGAACAGAGTTGTTGCAAACCATTGGAGAGCGTAGTGAACAGGATCGAACAAGCACTGAGTCTGCAACCACATCTGTATCTGTAACAGCACCGGAAAAACAAGCAATTAACGAAGATATTACGCATTTGCGATTCCAATCACAGGCGGAATGTAACATACGGGACAATGGAAAGCCAGGTCGCGAAGAGTACAGTGCAATGCATTCAGCTACACGTTCACAACCGATGGAAGAAAATTATTGCGTACCACTCGAACGATACTACGCAAGATTAGGCGAAAGTTACAGTGGACAATATCCAATGGATCTACCACAACCGGAAAGAACGACGGGAGAAATGATCAGAAACAAAAGTGGCGAAGAATCGCGAAGTTCACATGGAACTATGACGAAGTACGACAACGATCATTTCCTCACAGTCAGAAAATTTCAACACTTTCGCGAAGGAAATTCATTACATCCACGAACTTTTATTGATCAATTCCGAGTAGGATTACCAGAACACTGGACGCTAGCACACAAATTAGACTTTATATGTGCACACATGTCAGGAGCAGTCGCAGAAACCATGCAGAATGTTGCAGCGACATGCCGATCGTACGAAGATTTCAGAGAGAAGTTTCTCTCACGATATTGGTCCAGCGAAGCGCAGAACAGAGTGAAGTACGAATTATTACAGAACCCATGTTTAGAAAATTCAGGAGAGAAGAGTCCCGTGAAATTTTTCGAAGTAATGGCAAACAAAAATCAATGCTTAGATGTACCATACAGTGACGGAGAGTTGATTAAATTATGCGCAATGAAGCAGCCATTGAAATACCAGCAATCATTAGTAGGTCGCGGAGAGAATGACGTCGAAGCATTTAAAGGTATTCTAAGGGAACTAGAGTTCATATTTTCGGAAGATGACGCAAGAATAAGACGAAGCGCACGTGAAAACGAAGGCAAAAAGCAGTGGAATCCACAAGACACAGTACGAAGAAACAATAATTACGAACCACGTGATAACTTCGCTCGAAGAAACAACAAGAGATTTCAACAAAGAACCGTTTATAGATTTAGAAGAGAATATGGCAATAACTATAATTCACCCAGGAACGGCAACAACTATTACAGAGGGAATAACGACAATCGGAACGGGTACTGGAGAACCAATAGACCGATCAATTATCAACCAAGAAACCACTATCAACAAGATGAACAAGAAAAGCCAATACAGATAGAAGACGTGGAGGTAAGACCACCAAACCCCAATAAAAGTTCGATTTGACAGCTAAGTGCACATGCCAAAGAGAACGACGCACCGACCCAGGGCAGTTGCAGCACCTTGAACAGAGAAATCAAAATCTTATCACGAGAAGAGAAGAAGGAAGAAACAAATCCGCAGGGACCAGATGAAAACGAAGAAGAGAAAATAACAATATCGTGTTGGGACGAAATTAATTGGGAGAATACTGACGAGGAAGATGAATTACCAGAGGCACGCACAACGAATGTAGTAGGAAAGGACGAAGTAATGAGTATTGCAGAGCTATTTGAGATGGAAACCAGGGAAAGCGAATTCAGTGAGGATAATGCGCAGTCGACAGAAGTTGAAAATAAGATACAAGTGGGTACACAACTTAACGTATATAATGAAGGAAGTTATGAAGCGATAATTAGTGCATTTAGATGCGATTATTTGGAAGTAGCGACGAAGAAGGAGAAGATAGACGAGGATGAGGAAAAAGTAGAGAATGCAGAAGAAAGCGTAAATGAAGGAAGAAATAGAGAAGAGGAAATAAAAGAGAGAGATGTAGCAGTCGAAGCTTATCCTACAGAAAGTTCGAATTCACAAGGGAAATTCCTAAAAAGACTCATGTATGATTCAATGGAGGATTCGTTGATGCATGAAGAAGAAGAACAGAACCAACCCTTTCAAATTCAACCAATTGTGAAGACCATGGTAAAGCATATCCCAGTCAATATTGTAATTGATAGCAGAAGTGAACTGACTGCGATCTCAGAAAATTTATTCATGCAATGTAATGCCAATGAGGAATTGCCAGTTCTGAAAACATGTAAGATTAAAGTAAGAGGTCCTATTAGAAACAATGCTGCGGAAGTTACGAGACAAACAAGGTTAACTCTTTTGTGCCAAGGTCAAAAGATCGAGGCCAACTTCGTGATTATACCTAAACTTACAGTAGATTTGATTATAGGTGTAGATTTTTTAAATGAGAGACGAGCGATAATAGATATGGGGAAAGGTAGTGTAACATTCGGGAATGTCACACTTCTCTTTGAGCAAAAGCTAAAATTAGAAGAAATACCAGTTATAAACAAACAATTAAGAATGATGCGAGATAAAGAGGATGAAAAATTAGAATGGTATGCACAAAAGGGGGAATCGCCTCAACTCATGTTAGAAGCCCATAAAGAAACCGACGAAAAATTACAAGAAGTTCAAGGTATTTCAGAACAAAGTAAAAGAGAATTTGAGGGTATTTTACGAGATAAAGCAGAGGTATTTTTACCTAAGGCTGGCAGTATTAAACACTTCCAGTACAAGTTTCAAGATTAATTTTATTACTCGTAAATAATCAGTACAACATTTCAAGATCATGTTACAGATAAGATCGTCAGGAGAAAGAAGAATGAAAGAGAGGAAGGAGGGAAAAAGAAAGTATTTCAGTAATAACACCAATAGTACAATAGATTAAGGTGAAGGGATAAAGCATAGATAGTCTAATAGCATGAAATACTAAAATGCTATACACCACGACACAATACAAAAATAAAAAGCGAATTTGAGGATTCTTGCGTAGATGTTAATACTCAAAATATCTTAGAATCGTAACATGGAAAGGGCGCCGAAATTTGTAAAGCTTTTTAAGAAGGCGTAACACAAGTAGATACTAGACATATGTTAGATGATTCTAAGTAAAACTTTTGTAAGAACCATTGTAAAAAACTCCAGCAAGGAAGAGATGCCACGACCCACAAGTTGCAACGCGAGATGTATCAAGAAAGAAAAGGACGTAATTAGCAAGACACGATTCCTACATAGCAGGAGCGTCGAGAGAAGGGAAAGGACAGCGAAACCAACAGAAGGCCCTTGTAGCGAAAGTGGGCAATAAATTTGCCCGTTAGTAGGAACCCTGCTGGGATGGAACACCGAGCCGCACAGTGACAGACCCCTGCTGAGACGCGGCGGGATGGCGTTGGGACGGCGAACGCCGGTAGGGTCTCCGAGCCCCGAATGAACTGAGCAACCAAAAAACCGCCGGACGAGAAGACCGCTTGGCCAAGCCACCACTGGCAAAAAATATGCGTAAAAGTCACACTACTGCTATTCAACAGCACACTGATGCACGTAACTGAAGAACTTCCACAAAGTAAAAATGACGCTCCCAAACAATTTTTAAAACTGTTACTAGGAGAAGAACTTCAAAGCGACTAGTTATCAATAAATATTTCCATATCCTGCCCAGAGAAGAACCAAGAAGCAAGTAAGAAGCAGAGAAAAAGCAGGAAGAACAGAAGTTGAAGATTCGCAAGATTGAGACCAAGAAAGAAGATGGGTGGAGAATAGACGACATACCTTCTCAAATCCATATCCTATTGTAAACTAGTCGTCTGCGAAGTATTACAACGACAAACGATCGCTTTCAGCGACACATAACGATGACTTTGACGCATACTAAGCCAGTAAACCACGAGATTCTGGATTCACAGCTCCATTCCATTATGGGACCTCCACAACGGCAACACAAACTTGCAAAGCCAACAAGGAACGACGAACGAAGCTGTACATCAAATACTTGCCCACCTCCATCTCGCTCAAGTCCATCACGTTCATGCAAAAACATTTGCCAACCTCATGCTTAAACATTCATAGGATTGTGTGAATGTGTGAAATCAAATTATGTGATGTAGGAATTGTGCAAAAGAAACGTGTGAAAAACTAAATAAGTTAAGCACACCAGACAGCTAATAAACTACAAAATAACAGTCATTGACTATGGACTTAAATTAAGAATAGACTGTCGATAAAAACAAGTCATTAGTTCTGAAATGGACAGTATATAAATAAACAATATGCCACTTATTTTCTCCTCATAAAATAAAAGAAAAACTATATTTGACTTATTTTCTCATTATAAAAACAAAGAATAAAAAATTGTCTTATGGAAGTTTTCCCTTTTTTTAAACATTTGTACCATTTATTAGGATAATATCTCAATACTTGTGTATGTATATTTCTTTGTCAAAGTAATTCTTGGAAATAATTCTGATTTGCATGTCGTACCTTCCCACCGTGAGGCAGACACAGTTCCGAGGGGAGAAATGAGGACAGAAGTTGAGAGCAGAACCGTGTTAAGCTAGAAGGCCCTACGATATCGGACGGAGTGGACACCCACGTCGCTAGCCTACCGCTAAGTCTACCACCCGCACGTTTTAGCGTGAGGCTTTTTCGCGTCTCTGTAACGTCAAGGACCACCCCCCCCAGACCACATTAAAAGATAGGGACCTCCAGAAGAACAGTATAGATCTTACGATAACGCTAAAAGGACCACACCAGCTGCAGGTTTTAGCGTGAGACTTTTTAGCGTCTCTGTTACGTTGAAAACTTTAAAAACATTGCCCAGCCACGAAAAGTATAACGTTTCTCATTGGATAGACAGAATTTTTGTAGGCGGAGCTTAAGGTTAACATTGAGACCCTGATTGGTCAGATGAAAACACAGCCAGATAGTTTTTTTAAACCAACTTCGGTAAATTGTGGTAAGGAGAAGTTAGGAGAGAGTTAGTTCCGAGACGGCGAGCTGGATGGCTGGTGCGGCGGCCGCTGTCGCCCTGACGCTGCCTAAACACCGACAAGGTAATGAACGCACACGATGCCGCATTTTTGAGCGCATAAGGCTTCACTCAGAACTGCAGAAGACTCATCTGTTACACCCCTTTTTGCGTAATACTAGTGTCAATCGTTAATTACAACTCATGGTGTTCACATTTGCCACTTGAAGAAATCGATGTGAAACGCGATGATTTTTCTTTTGTATAGTTATTGAGAAGCCACATCAGCCACTGCAATTTACGACAAGTTAAATAAGTAATTAAAGATAATTGAGGGTTACTGTAGACCATTGTGATAGTTTTCTCTTTTGTGAAACTTAAATTAAACCTAGATTATAGATATGATATGGCATAGGTCATCCTTCGATTGATTGTAGAACTTGGAAACCCATTCAGGGAATATTCGTTCACATTTTTGTTGAACGCAGTTGGTTTTTACCATCCTGTATTAAACCATTTCCTTTTATCAATAGTGCAATTTATAAACGATGTTTTGTGAGTAGAATAAAATTTCCAATGGTAAACTTAACTGCTTTTTCGTCGTTATTTTACCAGCTAACTAGAAATAGGAAAACCTTGAACCCTTTACTATATTAAGTTAATATTAAGATTCTTTTACAGGGAGTGCACTGGAGCCGACGCTGAGATCATATGGTATTTGGTTATATCATCGCTCGTCACACTGAACTCTTCTGAATTCTACATGTCATGTGTGGTCTGGCGTCTCCTTACCAGCAACAGATCCCAGTTTCAAACTAGTCAATTCCCTAAGAAACACGCTCTGAGTGTCGTTGCGCGAAAGTGGTAGGGAGACACGATATAGAACAAACAGACGCCACCATGAATGTTTAGACTTGCGTGGTCAGTGAAGTGTGCACCAATACTGAAATTAGAACCGGGTATTGGGACACTGGCTTATGAACGATAACTCTTTTGGAAAAATGTCCTAGTAGTATAGCCTACGCTGGAAACTGTCTGAAACTATGTGTTTAGTGCATTTTACAGCTCTTCGAAATTTGCTGAAGTGACTTCACACGGACTCAAAACCCAAAATAAGATTCCAGTGTAGATATAACAGCAAAGACACTTCACTTTCACAAACAAACAAAAAATGATTCATAATGAAAGATCACAGATAAGGCAAGATCAAAGATAAATTGAACGCAATTAACTGATCCTTATCGATGCTTGACGCTGACCATTGGTCTCTTAGAATTTGCGACAAAGATGCTAAATCTTTCAGTAAATGTGAGTGGTGTATACCACAATCAGTGGCAAGATGAAAGAGAAACTGAACACAGTGAATTGATTTTCTTTATTGATGTGTGACACTGAGTAATCGTCTCTTGGAGTTTGCGACAAAGATACAAAATCTGCAAGTAAGAACGTGCGGTACACACCGCAATCACTGCAGAGTTAAAATATTGCGATCTAAGCACAGACAGACCACCATAAGGACGGCTGTTTTGAACCCACTTAAGTCAATAATCGCTGGCCCATGCCAAGTCTGATGTCCAGATTCTATGGCAGCCTGTGTCAGAGAGGCTGAGGCTCACAGCTGATGGTTTCTGACTCGTTGGGGCTGCAGAGGTGTGATGTCTAGGTTACTGTGGCGGCAGAAACTGTGATCTTCGTGGCAGGATGGCTCCCAGAATACTACACGAACGGACATATATGGTATGATCTACTTGCTGAAACATGACATGACATGACATGTTCGCCATGCCTCCTAGTAGCGATATGAGCAGCGGCTGTAGGCGAATCGGACGCCACTCATTGTAGCGAAGAGAACCTGGTCTCTTTGCGGTTGTTTGTGTGTGTTTACAGAAGGTGCATTTTCTGTAGACTGACGCATCTGCAACCCGATGGACATGCCTTTTATGTTGGTGGACTAAGTGTCGGGATAAGGCAATCTAAGCCTGAGCCGATGTGATAATGCCATTTCCTATTCGCGCAAGGGTGTTTGTATGTATCGACTGATGCCAGTTGTGTTTCGTTGATTTTGTAGTCACTGGACACTCTTTCGTTCTCTATGTGGAAAATTTTACATTTTCGAACATTTAAAGCAATGTGCCTGTCTTTGCACCATTTTGAACTCTTATCAAGATCTGACTGAATTTTTGTGAATCATTTTACGGTATTTCAGTATAGACAATCCATCAGCTGCGAAAATTTTTAGTTTACTGTTAATATTGTCTGCAACGTCATTAATACAGAATACGAATCGCAAGAGTTCCTACACACATCCCTGGAGCACACCTGAGATTAGTTCCTCATCTGTCGATGACTCTTCATGCAAGGTAACATGCTGCATTCTCCCTATCAATAAATCCTCAGCCCAGTCACAAATATTGCTTGATGCCCCTTACTGTCATACTTTTCATAATAAGGGCAGATATTTTTGAATTCGGATAATAATACTTCTACTTAACTGCCATGATCCACGGCTTTCAGTGTATCACATGAGAACAGGTCGTGTTGGGTTTCACATGAACGATGGATCCATGCTGACTAGTATAGAGCAGGTCATTCTGATCGAGATATCGCATTACGTTTGAGCTCAGAATAATATATAATATTCTAGAAAAAATGCATGTCAAGGACAGCTTTGTGAATCGCCTCTCTGACCCTTCTTGTAGACGAATGTTACCTGTGCCTTTATCCAACTGCTCGGTACGGTTTACGTTTGATGGATTTACGGTACGAGTACATTGTAGTTAAAAGAGGAACTAATGCAGTCTCAAATTCGGTAAAAATATGACAGTAATTACAATGGCCCTGCAGCTTTGTCCAATTTCTGCGATCTCTAACGTTCCTCTAAAACACTGACGCTAACATTTACGTCACTCATCTTTGCAGCAGGCGAGAATTAAATTGGCGCAATATTCATAGATTTTTCTTTGGAAATAAACATTTGAAACATAGCACATAACTTTTTTTGCTTTTCTATCCTCTATTTCAGTTCATGTCTCGTCCGTGAGCGTCTGGAGTTAACATTGGTACGACTAACAGCCTTCAAACGTCACCAGAATTCCTTTGGGTTTTGCGAGAGATCTTTCGATAGTATTTTGATACGGCATCAAATGGCTCTGTTAACAGTCAAAAATGTCATTCAGAATCTCTCTACCTATAGCCTTATGCTTGCTTTACACCTAGAGTGCATTAGTCCCTGCTTTACAAGTCTCTTCACTGTGTCTGTATGTCATTGATGTCCTATCCATCAAGAAGTGCTTGCTTCAACGCAAATGCTTCACTTGTTTTAGTTTCTCTTATTTCTACTTTGATCTTTCTACTTGTTTCAGTTTCCATTTGTATTTGGTAATTATTCTTACAACTGCATGGGGACCAAAAAGAAGTCATGTTTGTTTATTATCATTACCTCCAGTGTTATTCAATCATGAGTGGGCCAGTGGGCGTCCACGTTATTCCTTTTATGTGGTTTTCAGAGAAGTTTCTTGTGTACTGTGGCAAACACACCATCTTCATTTCCCATTTCCTTTCGATATGCAGGATGAGCACAAAGTCTTTCCCTGATTATTACAATTTATTTCAGAATAACCGCTTGACATAAGACTTTACTACTACATGGGTCAGTGTTACTAGTTTTTTTAAGACCACTTAAGTTACTAAATCTCAACGAGTGCTCTCTTGGTAGCTCGGAGAATGTCGAGGCGGTATTCCTGTTCCCGCCAAGTGTTTCGCATCATGTGTTCTGTCACAGTACCCACAGAGCTTGTATCCTAGACTTCAGTTTGTCGACGTCAGAAACTGGTGTGATGAAAGAAGACTTGAAGGTATCAACACGGACCACTAACAAACGCCCCTATGTACGTATATTTCTCAATACTTTCAAACGGTTCCTGAACGGTACACATGACTGTAGAAGCTGCTCGTCTTCAAATATATCGATATAGCAAGCATGATTCACAGTAGAGAAGTTTTAAAAATAATGTTTCATGTGAAGCACAACACCGTTGTTTTAGCACCAACCACTGGAGTCTACTCCTGTACCCACCAAACAACTCCTTGGAACATAAAGCATTACTTTTTTGCCTAATATCAGCCTCAGCCCCCCCCCCCCCATTCACCAAAGAAAAGAAGAAGAACTAGTCAGACATGTATGCTAATTTCTTCTTAGGCAAACTTTCACACTCTGACATTTGTCACTAGAATGGAACTGTTCCATATGCTTTCCCCGCTTCCCCTCGAAAGTCCTTGGTTCTGTTTACCAAGTACTTGACTAACATAACAATTTCAACGGAACCGACCCAAATAAGATTCCACCTCTTCGTCTGGTGGTAACAACATGTAATATTGTTTGATGAAAGATAACAATTACAACGGCATCGCTGCAACTCGGAAAAAATGATAATATTGTAAGATATACACCGCAAATCTAAATCAGTTTCACATCGTTAGCAATGAACAGTCTCCTGGAAGGCCACGGATCGGATAGCGCTACATATAGATAGAGCGCGAACTGACAAATCCTTGCAGAAAGTTCTGAGCGCCGAGCGTTCCCTGTACTTGTTTCTCTAACGAATGGTAATAAATGGTAAGCTTAAGCAGCACGCTGCGTGATATGGGGGCAGCACTACCATTTCCCAATCAGCCACATAAGGCGTACTCAGCACGCGTAGTCCTAAGGCCAAAGGAGAAACTGAAAATAATTCGAAACATCTTACCAGTGTTGCTATCCCATTTCAGTAAAAACGCACAGATGTAGAGCTTTATTAAGAACGAAAGAGAAGAATTCAGTCAGCTTATGTACGTGCCTTTACGCCTACTTGCCGTGACTATTGCATCCCGTCCGTCTGCTGTGCGTAGCGAAGACTCAACACTCGTTTCTATTTGCACCGGCCAGCACAGCTATTTGATTATCCATTAAGAGACGCTTCTGGCCTCTACAAACCCAACATTCAGTGAAAAAGTAACTGATCTAATTGTTAATTTCTTCATTTTTTTAGTATGAAGTAATTATGGGTATCACAAGGAATATTACATTCATTTCCCAGCAAATAATTTTCTAAACTTCGTTAGTTTGCTTTTTTTCCTCTTGAATTACCATTCTACGCAGCTACTCAACCATATGACGCATCAAGCCATAATAGCGATCAACACTTGTTCATTCCAACTCATAAGCTTACTGTGAGAAAAGAGCTACGCACATATCAACAAACTTTACAACTGTCCTGTTTTATTTTGCTTCATGGAATAATAATGTGCGATAGCAAATGTCCGCTTTTATTCCACAGTTTAGATGTATATCGCGAAGTATCAGGTGCAATAATATGTAAAATAATGATCTGCATGTCCACTATCTTTAAATTATTCAAAGAGGTGGATGTTTAGTTGAGCATAATGTAGCTGGCAAGTTGCCTTGAGATTGCTGGATGAGGTAGATACACAAATGCCCGGAGAGCTTGATGTCGCTGCAAAAAGCCGGAGGAGAAGAGGGGTGAAGAGCAGTGGACAGCGATTGCAAGCCACCTAGAGATGTCCCAGTGCCCAAGGGTTAACTATGTCACTGTTTGGTTATGGACGCAAACCAGTACGGCGAGTTACTCTGTGTTAAAAGTAGAGGTTCAATATTCATAAAAACACCAAAATAATTTCGAGACAGACTTAACATCTGAGGTCATCAGTCCCCTAGAACTTACTACTCGAACCTAAATAAGCTAAGAACATAACACACAGCCATGTCCGAGGCAGGATTCGAACCTGCGACCGTATCGGCGCGGGGTTCCAGACGGAAGCGCCTACAACCGCTCAGCCACGCTGGCCGCCTGGAGAGATCATGTTTACTTGGTAAATAACATTTGACAGCCTACATCTCATAAAATATTTTTGTTTCAGACAACCGATTTCGACAGACTTTGTTAGACTTTGATGTTATCTTCAGGTTTTAAACATGTTTTTGTAGCTAAACCTGTTCATTTTACGTTGAACGTCACTCCAAGTTGTCAAGTGGATAATTCGCTCAAAAAATTTGCAAGATGGCTGAAAGAAATACGCAGTGACACGAACAGAACTGATGCTTTTATTCAAAGACAATAATAACACTGGAGTCATCGCGATCCATGATGGTCCCCTGGACGAACACGAGTGAACAAAGAGACTATACTCTGTCACACATCAACGTCATGTTTCTCCAATGAGGCAACATGAGTTTCAACGAAAAATGAACACGTTTGTCAACAAAAAGATTTTTAAGACATGAAGATGACAACAAAGTCTGACGAAAGAAATATTTTATATGATATAGACTGCTGAACGTGGTTTAGGAAATATTAACGAACTTACTAACATTCATATGTAAAATTGTTTATAAAACTAACACCAAAAAGCATGCCAAATATGAATGACGCAAGATCTGATAGGTCCTCAGATCAGCTACAAAACGAGCAACTACATTATTAATTATTGTTCTGAACTGAAAATTCTTTGATCTCTTGCACTAAATGGCATGCAGAATATCAAGAGGCAATCCCATGTTGGGCACCAAAAATGTAGTGAATTTAAAATTTTTGTCTCTGGGACGAAATTACATACAGATTACTAACGACGTAGCCCCACCCTTAGAGCCAATAATTCAGTGACTATTACGATCATTAAATGAAACAGCAAGAGGTTTGATATACGAATGGAACAGATTAATTAGAGAATTGAAACATTAAATTCTGCTTTTATCACAGTGCCTGTATAAAAAATTACAATTTGCAGGGCCGATATGACTGAGCACGAACAATACTCAGTTATTAAGGTGCAGGAGGAAGGGAATGTTTTGCCTCACGAATCTTCGCCATCATCTCACGTGTGCTGTTGCCGGTGCCAGATGCCGGACTGGTTCCACCCGTCACCTAGGGGCTGTTAGGCACGCTTTTGTAGCCCTCACCGATGTCCCGTGGCTTTGCACCGAGGCTACGGAGTGGTCTCTGCGTTGACCGCTAGCATGGGGTTTCGTAGCCGAAGCAGCGTAATCACAGTGCCGGAAAGCGAGCGTTAAGCAAGGTTATTCATGCTTAGTCGAGTGCTTCATTGCCAAGCACTGAACCGTAAACATACATCCATTTAGCATGGAACAGGAAAAAAGTAAGTTACAAAATGACGATGAATATTAGGACAGGAGTCCTAGTCAGTGAGCAGGCTAAGTAGGTTCAAAAATGTTCAAATGAGTGTGAAATCTTATGGGACTTTACTGCTAAGGTCATCAGTCCCTAAGCTTACACACTACTTAACCTAAATTATCCTAAGGACATATAAACACACCCATGCCCGAGGGAGGACTCGAACCTCAGCTAGGACCAGCCGCACAGTCTATGACTGCAGCGCCTGAGACCGCTCGGCTAATCCCGCTCGGCGACGAAGAAGGCGACATGTAAAAGAGCCTCCGCTTTCTTTCGCACCGTCTCACCAATTTCCCTCCTCTTTCTATCACTCTCCTTAACTCCAGACTCCAGTAATTTTCCGTGCCCTCGGCGTTGTCATTAGCGGACTAAATTTACAATGCCACCCTATTATCGACAGCCATTTCATGACCACTCCGTACAACGCTAGGTAGAAACTTCATATATTGCATGGGTAGGAATGTGATTGGAACTGGCGTTTTGCCCATATGTTCGCTATCGAGGCTGTTCCCAGCGTTGGTCACTCATTGTCCCGATGTATTTTTCACATTCCTTAGTTTCTGTGACAGCTGCCAAACAACTGTAGCTCCCTATGAGGCCTGGACACTCTTATATTTATACATCGTCAAGAATCTGCTATCGTTCCTCGTTAAAAAGCAATTCTTTAATGTCCAGCAAACATTTTTTTAAGCAAGCTGACATCTGCAGTTGCACAGTTACACGCGCCCCTCCGAGGGAATTCTTGACGCTTTGTGTCTGGTGTATTTAGTGTCTCCATAGGGTCCTGTATTTACTGCATATTTCTTGTTTTTTAAATGCAAGCCTAAACTACTGCTTTTAGCCAAGATTTTCACACGCCTCGATGTACACATTCTTGACGCTTTTCTATCTACACTCTAGTGCCACAGGCGTCCGCGAATTATCGGCAAGTTTCTCATTCTCCACCAGGCTCCTTACATGATGTCCATTCTTACGTTATATGAGGGCATCTGCCAGACTACCCCCTGCGTGTCTGAAGAATGCCCCCATGTCCGCATCTATGGTGCTCTCTGTATGAGGTCCGACTTTCCAGTCGTCCTGGGACAGTGGCGTTGGGAGTCGTTGAAAGTGGTCTCTTGAGGAGATATTGCAGCTCCTTAGCATCACACTTAAGTGGCTGATAAGGAAGACTGACAGTCACAATAAAGTGACCCATCTATCTTCACTTGGCCGATTGCATACATACTTAAAAAAGAAAAAAAATATTTCGTTTTCTAATGGTAATACAAATTCTTAACTCACTAATGTGACACGTGGAAGGCACATACAATTAGGATCTCTGCAATTTAAGTAAACCTTGCACTGTAATGTAATGATGTTCATCAGCTAGTTACATGTCACAAACAAGAGCAGAAGAAATACGCTTAGAAATTAATACTTGTGACCCAAAAGTTGACCTTTCACATAATAATGTCCAACAACGAGTTCTATAAACAGTATACAAAGTGGATGTCAGTTCAACACTTAGAAATAATACTTGTGACCCAAAAGTTGACCTTTCACATAATAATGTCCAGCAACGAGTTCTATAAACAGTCTACAAAGTGGATGTCAGTTCAACACTTGGTCGCCGGCCGCGGTGGTCTAGCGGTTCTAGGCGCTCAGTCCGGAACCGCGGGACTTCTACGGTCGCAGGTTCGAATCCTGCCTCTGGCATGGATGTGTGTGATGTCCTTAGTTCAGTTAGGTTCAAGTAGTTCTAAGTTCTAGGGGACTAATGACCACAGACGTTAAGTCCCATAGTGCTCAGAGCCTTTTGAACAATTTTTTTCAACACTTAGTCACCCAAAACAATAAATATTGATGATACACATTCTTCGACTGCCTTAAGCGAAGGCAGATAGGGTGGGATGTATAACAACGTTTTCCCTTCTCAATGGGTTTATTTCCAAGGAAATAAAACACACAGTAATGAGATTGGTCTTTTGTACCACGGTACCTACAACCATTATGTATATTGTACACATCACCGATCTTTGGGAGGCCTACTCCTTATTCACTAAGTTTCGTAGTGTTGGCTGTGTGAGCTGCATGAGCAGACTAAAAAGAAATCGTATGTGTACTTATCTTTGTATACTTGAGCTACCTTAGCGTACCCTTAACTTGTACCATGCAAAATAATCTTCTTCACTAAGTTTAATAGTGTCCGCTGTGCATGCCACACGGGCGGACTCGAATTTCAACAATAAACAAAGATCTTGCGTGTCTCTAACTTGGTACACTCAAGCGATCTTAACGTGCCCTTAACTTCTAACAAGCAAAATTATACTAGCATGCCTGAATCCAAATTCTATTCGCTACTTTGCTAAAATGAAATATCATTTCCACCGACCGCAACGTACTTCGGATGCCTTTGTTTGCTGCAACAGGAATCTCATAAAAACTGGTGCGAGCGTGGTTCTCACCATGCATGTCAGCTTCGTTCAGTTCTTATGCATATGATATGATAAAACACTACACATCATATTAGAATTACGTACACACATCTACAAAAAAATAACCTACATGGAAGTGGCAAGGCAATGGTGTGAGCTGCGTTATAATCCCGCGTAGAGGGAAGTCTCATGGTTTTGAATGTAGATGGCTTCTCTCAACCTCGTACTGTGCAGTGTGTCGGCAAGCGGAACACATGATCACACACATGCAATCATAATATCACCTCTTCGCATTCACAAGAAGTGTCCCACAGTCCACAAAACACACAAAAATGGCTGTCTAAGCACAATAAATACGTATTATCACAGAAAATAAGTTCACAAAATACAAGGTGTCGTTAATTGTTATCTACAGTTGTGTATACCACTAATGCTGTACGCTATACTATTGAGTCGCATACTACCTTAGGCTGCGGACGTCAAATATTCGAAACTCGCTCTCGTCGTCATAAACAAGATAAATATTTGGTTTGTCTGCAGAGTCCCTTGCTTTCGCGTGAGACGCCATTAATTTTTCTCGCTTCTTCGACTCATGGAAACACCTGCGGTCCTCCGAAAATTATTTTACGACGATGTATGGAACAACATTATCTACTATTACTGATGAGTGGATGTGTACTGTATTTCCGTGCACAAATCACAGTATTTCTCAGATGCCCTTAAATCTCTTTCACACTCTATGCTCTACATTAGTTTCTCTGTTACTGTGAGAGCTCCACCATCATCCTTTTTCGTTGGCTTAGTGCGCTTGTCATGATAGCATTTGACTGTGGTCTCTCTCTGACTGCTAATTTTGGAGCGTGTATTCAGTACTCACATGGGCAGCGTGGGATGTCGTGAATGCGTACTCATTAACCGCTTCTGTCTCTCTAAATCCCAATCCCACATGTCTCTAACACACGAGCAGTCGCATCACGTCCGTGAAGTCCTCTTTCGTCAGGATAGTGCGTGGAATTATCCAAGTGACTTGCAGACGGCGAAGTGACTTCATCTGAAACCCTTGTTCTTCATAGTGAATCAGATTTGGTTCACTCCGAGACGCCAGGACACTTCCTTTGTTGAGAGCCCTTCCTGGCACAAAGTAACAATGCGGACGATATCGGACCGCGGTATTGACCGGCCGTCTAGGCAAGGTTGAACAATACGAGCCGTGTACTTTCTTCCTGGTGGAAGGACTGGAACTGATCGGCTGTCGGACCCCCTCCGTCTAATAGGCGCTCCTCATGAGGGGTTGTTTTATATCTTTGGGCGAGCTTAGTGACATCGCTGAACAGTCGAAGGGACTGTGTCTGTGATACAACATCCACAGTCAATGTCGGTCTTCAGGAGTTCTGGCAACTAGGGTGATGCAAACGTTTTTTGATGTGTGTAGATTGGCGGAAAATGAGCTTATTGGACATGACGTTTTGCCAGTTTCTGGTAGGAGATTTTTTAACAACGAAACAATTACACCATTGTCGGACAAAATGTAACTGATGAGAACTGACAGACGAAATGCAGACATTATTCGTGGCACTTCTAAAATTTAGGGACTTGGCATTTGTAAGCAGGACGAGAAGGGACTGTACCTTCTGAGGTGATGTGAGACGGCTGGCATCACTTCCAACTGGATTGGCCGAGTTCGAAGGCAGCTCCCCTCTGCAGTTGAGGCTGCCCGTCTCTAATGTCTGAGTGCACAGCAGAACACTTGTAGGTATGCATTTGATGGCTACCAGCCATGCTACCAGCAGTTTGCTTACATTACATCAACGAGAGTGCAGACAGTAACTTGGAACATTGTTAGGGTAAATGGAACTTAGGGGTTCCACATCATCTTTTGTTTAGCCTTCATATATTCGATAGTACCGTCACAGTTGCATGGATAACTTCATTTTCTCTTTCACGCCATACTGTAATTGTCACTGATGTGTAGAGTTTGCGGTAAATTAATTAAGTAAGTTGGTTGTGTTTAGCAAATTATAATTCCCTGTCAGTTAAATTTGGAACCGCAATCGAATTATCTCAATTTCATCTAAACCAAATTTCAAATGTGCACAAAGTAATTTTATGTTATGCTTTTTTCATTTTTTGTGCACTGAAACTTACAAAAGAAATTCTGCACTTAAACTTACAAAAGAAATTCAGAGTAGTGCAAATCATACTTTTCATTAAAGTAGTTAGCAAACTCTCTTTTATGGTCGAAGGTATTGAATAGAAGTTTTATGAATACCAGAACGTAACTTTTCCTTCTGGGGCGCCGCAAAATTCTAAAGCGTCAATTTATTCCTTTAAATGGGAGAGAAAGCACTGAAGTTGATACCGGTATGTCTTCCAATAACTGCAGCACCGTATCTATAAGGAACGTATAACCGTTTGGAGTGTCGTCAATAAAAGTGGGACGAATCATGCTATTCTTGAAAGGATCTCACTACACGTTGACATCTCTACAACGTCATTTATCCAAGTCTGTCACCTAATGTGAATTTTTTAGCTGATCAGTAGCGCGTGTTGCTAAGATTTATTTGCCAACGTTTCGTAAACCAAGCTTCTTCTATAAACATAAACTTGCTTAGCAACGATGGATCACTTTTTTGGTAGAAATCGCTCAAAGATCTGTAACCAATTTTGAAAATGATTGCCAAGGAACTGTAGGTGAAAGAAGATGTGGAAATGACGAATTGCATTGGACTGCAGTATATGCAGGACACTTCTTGCGCTGTTTCTACTTACACTTACAGGGTAGTTTTGACAGTTTAATTACCTGTTACAGGTGCTAAAATGTTAGTTCCATTTATCTCGCAAGTTGCTGTTTTTTTGTCGTTAGCGTATTTCATTCTTACATTTCTAGTGTCTTCGAAATATATTGTTAAGTTTGCAAACACAAGTGATTAGGTCTTGACACAACCAAGATACCTTAGAATCTCACTGTTGCTCTACAACTTTGCCAACAATAGCAAAAAAGGAAAGCACATTCCCTTTTCTTGCTGTCGTATTCATGAGGAAGTAAGAGTAACTTAATTAGCAAATTGTCTGACCGCAGCAGCAGAGCACACAAATGGGCTTCGAGACACAGATAAAAAAAAGTATTTGGCTCCTTCAAGAAACCACTCTTTGTGCCATAATTCGACAGCTAAAATCTTGAAATACTACATGCCTGACTCAGTAGATTTGCCACATTGTCCCCTATAACTGTGCGTAAGTTTTACTTCGATGCGTTTAATGATTATGGCTATATTCTGTGTTGCCTTCTTTAGCTGCCTCATCCGGCGTATTCGCTCACGAGGTGAATCGAATCATGAATCTTGTGTCGGTGGGAAGTACACCTAACACTCTTGGTGTCATTTTGCGAAGGAAGAAAAAAAAAGTTCAGTATTTGTTGCACCGCTCTGGACATCTCGCTTGTCGACAGTGTCGAAAGACGGAATATTTACTGCTACGTATCTCTTGGGAATTCGTCGAACAAGCTGTTTGCGTGAGTTGTGGGGCGCTAAAAATAGTGAACTTTAGACCTTAAGAGTCCTTCCCTGGAGCTATAAAGAAGTGCAGGGATGGCACACACGTTCTACATCCCTCGTTCATGGCGGTAGTCAACCAGCGGGGCAGGCTGCGACCTTTCCACAGGAGGGTGACAGGGAATATCCCGGACCCATAAATCTGCAGCGACCGTCTATTTCTCCTGCCTTTCTGAGAGCGTCACCGCGGAATCCGCCCTCCTACTTTGGCGCCTCGGGGAAGACGACAGCGCGATGTAAACCCCAGTCGAAGTGTGGACAGACATCTCCGAAGCTATTTCCTCTCACCATTTGAGCGCTTCTTGTGCAGCAAAGCGGCTCTGCGCCATCTAAAATACACCGCCCAGATACCGAAGGCCATTAATCTCCCTTGCTGCAGTAGCAAGAAGCTATCGCAACGCTGTCTGCACTGTACAGACTCTAAGAAGGGTGAGCTACAGAAACCTCAATATAAAGGATGTTTATTTTCTGTTTGTTCTAATCAACTAACTATTTTTCTGTTTCACTTAAAGTGTCGAGTTATGTATTTGTTTTATATCATTGATGAGTGATTGAAAGCCAACCTTCTCGCTTAAATTCAACATTACTGAGATTATGAAGTATTGTAACCTTTCATACGGCTATTTGCCGTAGTTATTCACAGTATTTTCTTCAAGGACTACCCGCGACTAATTTCTAGGAAGGAGTTTCGATGGTAAAGAAGCACATTGCTATGGCAGACAATGTAACTTTTATAGACTGCTGCGCACACTTCGAAGTGACACAGATACATGACTCTATTTTTCAGTATAGTCACCAAGCTTGTGTAATAACGGTTGGAATGTTCTACTAACCGTTCAGTTCTCCGTCGATATAAATCGTCTTCTTGGTCATGGAGACATTCGAGAACCGCTGTGTGAACGTACTCACCGTTGGAAAATCTGCGACTGCAGCCAGTCAGTTCCTCGACTGCCTGAACATTATCATTCTGTTGTCGATAACGGTGACCTACCTGCCCGATCAGCATCATCCATGTCTCTGAGGCCTTAGACGAACTGTTCGCACCATTTCGCTATGGTTGGACGCTGCGCTGCATTTAGTCCAGAATTTCACTGTGAATCTGTGAGCAATATAGATGTTTCTCTCAGAACGATCGTACTGTCCTGCTTACTTTAACTCTGAAGTACGTTTTCAGTTGCCCGCCATCTAATTCCCACACTGTGATGCACCTGTTACATCCGTAACCAGTGGAACTGCATTTTGAGGAATCCAGAAGATGCTCTCCTTTCCGACAATGCACCACTCTCATTCTACACGGGTTTGCCGTGGTACGAAATGTGTAACTTACTTCCTAGAGTCTCCACGTAGGTTAAAGATATTTTTTCAACTAATAAGTCGCTTGCAGTCAGCATATTATATTTACATATTTATGACCCACCCATTTGGGAGTATTACGGCCAAAAACGTCAATGGCGCCCTTGACAATGGAAGTGTACATTCGAAATTAGTCTCAACTAGCACCTTGCAACGAAATTTTCGATACAGATACTCCGCACTTTCTCAGAACCATTTCACGTCAGAAGATCATGCTGTTAATACTGAGTGGTTATAATCAAAGTGCAGCTACTGACGTAGGCCAGTTATGAGCTGTAATTGTATGGCAGCGAAACTGGGTAGATACGCTAAAGCGTGAATGTGAAAACCCATTGATGCTGGAAGAAATTAGTTCCAAGTTTGGCCTACAGGTGAAAATCTGGCTCTGTGAATGCAAGGAAGACGTGAAGAAAGTCTCCCGTGTGTAATGGGACGTGGGCAGAAAAGGTCAGACTAGTAAGAAAGGCATAATGTTGATATTGTTATTAGTCATTTTGCATGAAAACAGTGGTTTCCAAGCAGATGCGTTCTTCCAAAGCAAGAATCACAACTGTACAAGGAGTCTCGATAACGTGCGGATGTCATGGTACACCTGACAGCCACACTGGGCTGGAGAATAAAGAGGATTGTGAACCCACACCCCCTCATCCACTTCGACGAGTGCAATGGCTCTTCTTGCACAACACGGGGTTTAAAAGTACCAAAATTCCGCAGCTCTGTGTATTCATTGCACCCTGTTGTATAAGATGTTCCTCGTTACTCCATATAACATTGCCCGGCCACGTGTCATCAAATTCAGTCCACGCCAGAAGTCAAAGAGCAGATTCAGAACGTTGCTGCAGGTTACGAGGTATCAGATGGTGAACTTTCTGGATCTTGTACACGTAGCAATGTAATATGGAATGCAAAAATTCTCATACTGTGGACCATGGGAAGGACAATTGTCGTGACATTGCATGAGCCCTAGCGCTACCTTGGGCACTTGATGCATAGTTGGCATCTGCAACAAAGCCTCTCCAACAACTTCCACCTGTATAGGACGTCTTGCAGGTGCGACACCAAGCTCATCCGGGTTTTAGAATTTCAATAGAATCTTCTTTAAACCATTTAACCACATCAGAGCTGAACACAGAACTTGCAGTCGGTGGTGGTCTCTCAATGGAGCACATAGGAGTTTCACTAGCAGCGCACGGATTCTGCTCGAGTGCCATACTGTTCTCTCACGTTATGGTTTGCACCTGGTGGTCAAATTTGGAACTATTTTTCTCTCTCATAAATCTGATCCGCATTAACGCATTAGCATATCTACCAAGTTTTGCTGCCCTACTATAATTACAAACCGCACCTGACCTCAGTGAGTAGATGTACTTTAATTATAAGCAACCGATACATGAGTGGCACCAGTCGTTCTTGGGAGCTAGTATATTTCACAACGTATGTAAGCGGGCATTTTCCTGGTTTACCAGGACTCGTGAAATAACTCCAAGGAGTGGCGTTCTCTCACACAACCGAATCTCCAAAATGTAGCGAGTGTTATTCAGATAGCGCTCAATAGTTTGCAGTTGAGATCGGGCGTTGTTTCCCATCACTCTCTGGATCCTCACAAGTTTTGCTTTATTCCGCCACGTTGCTAGATTTAAAACGTAAAATGTGTCCACGTCCACGTACTCAGCACTGTTTCTGTTTATACAGATTGATTGTATCACTTTTAATCGCCTGGTTACAGTGTCAGTTACCTCAATAGAGTGGAAGAGAGTCTTCTGTCTCTAACACCAAAGACTAGGCACAGAAATGAGGAAGCTTTTTGGGCAGTGTGGGAGAGGCACTCTTTAGCGAGACCCCAGACTGATTTAGGTGGCTAAGTTTGAGAAAACGCTAGAGATATTTTCAATACATTTTTTCGTTTGCAGGGTAATACTTTTTACACACATTGTTAGAGAATAGCTTGTAAGATGTCCATGAATAAGATGTAACTTCGATGCACTGCTCACGCGCTGCCTGCAATATGTAAGCTGCGATATAATCGCCGACCAGAGAGCCGTGTCGACAGTAGTGGTAGCAGTAGCTCGCAGTTGGGCGGTTGGGCCGGTCGTGGAGAGCGATGGCAGTGCCTAAGCGATGTAGTTTAGGGTAAAACCAAGAATTACTATTCATAGCCACGCATATGTAATTTGCAATAACTGATTTTGTACTACTGTTATATCAAGTCCCATGTAAATGTCTTCAAATAAATCTTTTAATAGTAAACTTCCTTATAAATTTAACTTTGGTCAATCATTTATCTGAATTAAAAATTTTACTAATTCCTCATATCCATGGTCATCTCGACTATTGTGAAGAAAAATCAGTTGTTTCTCTTTATACGCGGCAAATCTAGCGGCCAGCATTCACTGGGCTATGCCAGAAAAATTTCTTATAGGAGCAGATATATACGCGTTATCCGGCGACTTCATTGAGGTAAGATTTTTCAATTTATTCAAAATGATTTTCAGGGCCATTACGCAGCATTGCTGACATCCTGATTTGCCAGTTTAGGTTCACAGTCACTTAATTATTGAAAGGTTATATATGAGTCAAATTTTCATTGAGAGGTTAGTCACGTGTTTATTGCCAAGCTGCGGAAAGAATTTATCTTTTGGGAGGTTACAGTAAATGTGAATTTTATAATTATTTTTTACTGTTGGCAGGTTACAAGCTATTGCTATAAAGGGATTTTGTGTAAACATTCAGTGGCGTCTTTTCATTCGTTGTTTGACAAAGTACACTCCTGGAAATTGAAATAAGAACACCGTGAATTCATTGTCCCAGGAAGGGGAAACTTTATTGACACATTCCTGGGGTCAGATACATCACATGATCACACTGACAGAGCCACAGGCACATAGACACAGGCAACAGAGCATGCAGAATGTCGGCACTAGTACAGTGTATATCTACCTTTCGCAGCAATGCAGGCTGCTATTCTCCCATGGAGACGATCGTAGAGATGCTGGATGTAGTCCTGTGGAACGGCTTGCCATGCCATTTCCACCTGGCGCCTAAGTTGGACCAGCGTTCGTGCTGGACGTGCAGACCGCGTGAGACGACGCTTCAACCAGTCCCAAACATGAGCAGTGGGGGACAGATCCGGACATCTTGCTGGCCAGGGTAGTTTACTTACACCTTCTAGAGCACGTTGGGTGGCACGGGATACACGCGGACGTGCATTGTCCTGTTGGAACAGCAAGTTCCCTTGCCGGTCTAGGAATGTTAGAACGATGGGTTTGATGTCGGTTTGGATGTACCGTGCACTATTCAGTGTCCCCTCGACGATCACCAGAGGTGTACGGCCAGTGTAGGAGATCGCTCCCCAAACCATGATGCCGGGTGTTGGCTCTGTGTGCCTTGGTCGTATGCAGTCCTGATTGTGGCGCTCACCTGCACGGCGCCAAACACGCATACGACCATCATTGGCACCAAGGCAGAAGCGACTCCCATCGCTGAAGACGACACGTCTCCATTCGTCCCTCCATTCACGCCTGTTGCGACACCACTGGAGGCGGGCTGCACGATGTTGGGGCGTGAGCGGAAGACGGCCTAACGGTGTGCGGGACCGTAGTCCAGCTTCATGGAGACGGTTGCGAATGGTCCTCGCCGATACCCCAGGAGCAACAGTGTCCCTAATTTCCTGGGAAGTGGCGGTGCGGTCCCCTACGGCACTGCGTAGGTTCCTACGGTCTTGGCGTGCATCCGTGCGTCGCTGCGGTCCGGTCCCAGGTCGACGGGCACGTGCACCTTCCGCCGACCACTGGCGACAACATCGATGTACTGTGGAGACCTCACGCCCCACGTGTTGAGCAATTCGGCGGTAGGTCCACCCGGCCTCCCGCATGCCCACTATACGCCCTCGCTCAAAGTCCGTCAACTGCACATACGGTTCACGTCCACGCTGTCGCGGCATGCTACCAGTGTTAAAGACTGCGATGGAGCTCCGTATGCCACGGCAAACTGGCTGACACTGACGGCGGCGGTGCACAAATGCTGCGCAGCTAGCGCCATTCGACGGGGAACACCGCGGTTCCTGGTGTGTCCACTGTGCCGTGCGTGTGATCATTGCTTGTACACCCCTCTCGCAGTGTCCGGAGCAAGTATGGTGGGTCTGACACACCGGTGTCAATGTGTTCTTTTTTCCATTTCCAGGAGTGTATAATTTTTGAATATACTGATGATTGTTACATCACGTGGACGCACACGTAATTTTTTATCTCAATGTTTTTAGTAAATTCCGTTCACTTGTAAATGCCAATGTTACTGTATGCTTTCTTTCGATTCCAACGCAATACATCTCCGTCTGAATTTGTAGTGTATTTTCTTGTGTGGACAGTAGAATCAGTTCCACGTAAGTATCTTTGTAGGCTCTTGCCGGCACAGACAGAGGCACGTCAGCAATAACGCAGGGAAAGCACACTTCAAAATGCTAACAAAGAATCATGAAGCAACGGTATGTGGTCTTACGTCAGCGGCTTACGATGTAGAGTCATACTTACAAAGAACTTGGCAATATGACTCAACTTATCTGTAGGACGTCACAGCACCTCTGACCTGGATACATGCGCTTAGTCTTTTGGGAAGGACCTCATAAGGCTATTGTAATCTCTGCTAAAGAAACCTGGCCCACATCTGTTGTTAACTGGTCCTTGGTACAGTATATTGAATACTGGCACTAGGACAGAGATAATGTCCCAGTTGTCCCCACACGTGTTCTGTCGGAGACAGATCTGAGTACCTCAGCCTCACCCAGACAGTTGGCAGTGGTAAGTGCCATGTAATGCTGCCACTATACAGTCGCATGAGGACACAAGTTGCCCGATACGTACCGCTGGGCCGTCAACAGTTCCTCACTTACAACGAGTCGTGACCTGAAGTCATATCCGGCGGCTCCCTACACCATATATGCATGAGACCTGCTGAGACTTTGAAAGAAGAAAATGTGTGTGTGATTTTTTTAATACAAAAGCACCGCAATGCCCTTCCAAAACTTTGGATGAATGTGACATCTTCCCAGGTCACCGTCATACTCACTGATGATGGTCATCTGGGGTAATGCGGAACCAGGATTCATTGCTGAACATAGAGCTACACCATTCATCAGCAGTCCAAGCTCTCCAGTGTTGACACAACTCAGAAAGAAGCTGTTTATGTTGCGGTGCTATCGGCATCCGGCGTATCGGACGGTAATTCTACATTTCAACTGCTGCAAGTCTCTGGCCAATAGCGCGAGATACCACGGGAGTCCACTATATTTTCTTGTATAGAAAGCGCAAATGTGGATGGATTTGAGTGTGCCTGGTGCGCAGTACGGCTATCTTCCTTCATGGTGGTTGACTGGAACCTTGACTACTACACCTATTCCCACGTTCCGAACCAGTCCAACACTGGGGAACTATCTCATGCGAATGTCCTACAAATCTGGATGTTGCACTTTTCTACCAGCCAGCCTTACAGAACCCACGGTGAGATCCCTTTCAAACTATGTCATATCCTGATAATGTAGTCTTACATGTGCTCGTGGTGTCCCCGTGCTGTTCACAGTGATTTTTCTACATGTCACGCTGCTCACTCCCCTCACACAACCTACGAGGACTAATAGCAACATTAAACACGTACAACACTGATCCATTCTGCTGATCGTCCTGTCAGACAAAGAGAACTGCAACTCTAATTATTTTCATACCCACCGACAATGTGTACGTGTACGAAGTTACGTTGACACCGAACACTTTTTGTCAGGCAGTGTGTTCTTAGGTAGTATTTCTGCGCGGAAGAAGACAGCTTATAAAAGAACAATGTTGATAGAGAAGTGCTGTTTTCACCTTAAGTACACAGCCCTCCATTATCAGATACGGAAAATTTCGTCTTACCATACAATTTTAACTACTTCTACAAAGTATTAATGTAGTGGACACCACTAGCAGCGTTAAGGGTTAAGCGTTTTCGTAAGTTGTTTCTTTGTATATGCCAGAATGTAATTAATATACTTGACTTTTTGTGTTGTACCAAGCTATGTAACTTTCTGTTTAAAAATAACCCATTGTATTCACAATTTTAAATACTAATCCAAAAGTACATTCTTTCCCCTGTGCTAAGTCACAATGGCTTTGACGACAGGTTAAAAGACAATACATGCATCTATATTCTCAAAAAATAAAAGACAAAGCATTAACTAATTTAATATTACTGTGTATTTGTTACTGAATATTTTCAAATGAAATGATTTTGATATTAAAATTAATGTAAGTCAAATTAAGTGTTTTTATAAAAAAAAATCACACACAAATTTTCTTCTTTCAAAGTCTCACTATGTTTGATGCATAATACACGGTGCTTGCAACACTCTCTCCGGTCTTGTGTTCGAAGCTCAACATACTTCTCATCAAATATCGAACACTGCATTGTATTTTATGTTCATTTTCTTCTTTATTACTTTTAACGTTAGAGTTCCACCTTGTGTGTTTCCTTGTCACTCAAAATCGGTTTCATTGGTCCGTTTTTTAAAATACTTGCACTGTGCTTACTGGAAGTTTGCCATATTCAGGCACATTGTCTATCTTTAGGCATTGGTTGAAAATAAAAATAAAAATACTCCAACAATGTTTTAAGTGGAGCATCATCCTCGTTGAAGGTTCTAGTTCTTCATTTTTCTTCGCTGATACCTGCCAGTAGGTTCATTAGGATATTTTATGCTTTGACCTCAAGGTGCTGCAGCCTGATAGAGACACTATCCAGAGTCACTGGTTTTCGCCACAGCAAAACCATACTGCAGAAAAAGATTGGATCATTTTGCTCGATGCTATAACATATTAATTATGTAATCGTCGGTAGCTGCTTTGATATATGAGAAACGGATGGTGAGATCATCTGCTTTCTCCATTCTACTTTCTCTAGTCGGCTATGTTAAAATTCTTTGGTATTCTGAGAAGGATTAACAAGAATAAAACTTCGAGACACTCTTTGTCTAATGTGACATGCATGGCATAGAATAACGAAATATCTTGCATTTTATTTCACAATATCTTGTGTGGAAACAGATTAAATCAACATTTTATAGTAAAATTTAGGTACGTTTTTCAAAAATTGTTTTATATGATATACTTTGGTTCGCGTGCCAACAGTCATATGATTTCTCTTCTAAAAAAGCTGTGTTGTTTACAGCAGCATTTTTTCCACATCACAAATTTCCTATGCTCGTATCGTCTTATAGAACTTGTACACACTTCGCCTTACCCTTTACCATTTTCCAACCGCAGGGGAGAGATGGGTGACATAATGGGTAGTCATATGCATTCAATATCTGGAACTTGAGGTAAAGATGACGACATAAAACACAGGCTAGTTTCTTGTTATTTCCAGAAGACAGAAAATAAGAAGGTAAGCTTATAGTCGTTACTGATCTACCTTTATCTTAAGATGTTACTAGAACCTGTAATTCTTTTCATAAATTTGCTTTACAGATATAACAGTTTCGCATACATACTCTTAACGTGTTAGTATGTGATGTAAAGCTGGGGTAATGGTGTGATGAAAGAGAAAAGCTACGCACACGCGTTAAAAAGAAGATGGAAGAAGCTGTAATGAAGAAGAAAGTAAGGAATGGAAATAAACTAGAAACTGTGTCAAAGAACAAGAATAAGAAAGCTGTACGCAGATGCTTCACTGAATAGCCAGAAATGAAGAAAAAGGATACCACAAGCAAGATAATAGGAGATATGAAACGTTTCCAGCGTTTGTGATGATGGCGATTGTAATGATTAAAATTGTCACTTTTCTGGAGCGTTAAAACCACTACCTATTCGTAGTAGAGAACTTAATGCATCTGTGGTAAAGAAGAACTGTGCTACATGTGTATTCACTGCTTTGCTTAAAACTACGCAGTATACAACGGAGAAGATAGACCGCAGACTGTGTTTCTGTTGACGGCTTTTCTAAGAAACGAACATTCTAACATTTGTACGAATATGAAAGTGATAGCGATTACACAGTGTATGTTAATGTCTAAATAAATCTCAGTATGCTAATCACCCAACAGAAATTGGCAGATAAATTAATTGACCATTATTTTCACTCACGTATATTTAGTATAAGCTTCCCTTTTTAATGACTCAATTCCCCAATAACTGTAAATAAGTACTCCCTGGAGAAATCACATTTTTCTGATATTTGCAGTTAAACATGACTGTATTGTTTTCCACATTTAAATTGATTTGGTATATAAACGTAGAGAAACTACAGTAATCTTAAACAGAGTTGGTTACTAATTATGAATATGAAGAAACATTAACTTTTGCTTAAGTGTGCACTTTTCCACTGATTCGCCTTAGCTCATCCTCATATTTATAAGGACGTCCATAGTTATATGTCCATAAGAAATAGATTTTAATCCTGTTCTGTCGTTAATGCCATCAGACACTCGCATTCTTGAAAGTGTTTATGTTAGGTATTGTTATAACTGATTTTTCAGTTGTGATGTTTAAAACTTTCCCGGCGTACTGATTGTTCCATAATAACACGGGAGAACTGCCGTAAGTCAGTAACGTCCTGCCACGATATTTCGGCACAAAGTCTTTTGGCCATCTTCAGGTGAGCACCGCTGTAGTAGTACTGGCGAGTACGTGCTGAACTCTGCTATTTAAAGCCCTATGAAAGTGGCATTGCGCATGCGCGACACAGTGTACGCATACACAACGACTCCGTGCGCTGCGCCTAGCGCCCTCCGCGGTGAAAGCTTGGCGTTTCGATATCAGATCGATCTTCATCTTTATGCAGATAACTGCGTCGGGTACGGAGTTTCTCTATAAGCGGATTCCAAGCGGCGTTTAACTGAAAACCACTATCTCGATTAATACAAGCCAATAGTTGCCACCATCCAGCACAAACAGTGGGCGTTCTTAAAACTTTAATTCATCGTGCCCATACCATCTCTGATGCCGACAGTCTTCACACTGAATTGGAACACCTGAAAAAAGTATTCCTGATGAATGGCTTTTGACTAAGCAAGTGAATAGAGCAATGCAGACCTATAAACGAAGGAACAAGGAAGAAGAAGAGGTCTTCAGGTCGACGGCTTATCTACCATTTATTGGTAATATTTCTTTGCAGATAGGCAGAATATTGAAGAAGTATCAAGTAAGAGTCGTCTTTCGCCCTCCTCTCAAAATATCATCACTGATGGGATCCGTTAAGGATGACCTGGGTCTGCGTAAATCAGGTGTTTATAAGATTCCATGTGATTGCGGCAAATCGTACATAGGGCAAACAATACGAATTGTGCAGGAACGCATTGTGGAACACCAGCGGCATACTCGCCTTCTTCAACCCACCAAGTCTGCAATCGCCGAACATTGTATCTCCACAGGCCACTCCATGAGTTACAATGATACAAAAATTGTGGCTCATACATTAAATTTTTGGAGTTCGATTATTAATGAATCGGTGGAAATAAGATTGTCTGACAGAGACACTCTTATTAATCGAGATACTGGTTTTCAGTTAAACGCCGCTTGGAATCCGCTTATAGAGAAACTCCGTACCCGACGCAGTTATCTGCATAAAGATGAAGATCGATCTGATATCGAAACGCCAAGCTTTCATTGCGGAGGGCGCTAGGCGCAGCGCACGGAGTCGTTGTGTATGCGTACACTGTGTCGCGCATGCGCAATGCCACTTTCATAGGGCTTTAAATAGCAGAGTTCAGCACGTACTCGCCAGTACTACTACAGCGGTGCTCACCCGAAGATGGCCAAAAGACTTTGTGCCGAAATATCGTGGCAGGACGTTACTGACTTACGGCAGTTCTCCCGGGTTATTATGGAACGATTTTTCTGTTATTGCACACTATGTATAATGTTTACACTTTTCTGCATCTTTTATCACATACTGTACCGGGACGCTGTCAAAGTATTTACTGGGAATCGTCTTACACTTCCTTCGGGAACTTAAAATAGACGTAACTTTGATTTGAAAAACGTGAAACAACTTGTATTCAGTTGAAACTCGACAGGAGGTTAAACACGCCGGAGTAGAAATTGAACAACTTGCAAAATATATGGACAGATGTCGAAGCACCTTTGACTGTCAGCAAAATCGATGCACAAGAAAATAACTAATTGAAAACCTACTTGTCAAATGATTCAAAAATTACGTGCATTATACAGCAAAAAATCAGTTTTAATGTTTGACGATTTGGAGATGAGTAGGTGCGCCACTACACCCAAACCGACTGTCACAGTTTCCGTATCGCAGGCGGACTGAATGAAAAGAACTTGTCCCAGTTAGTGGGCGAGATAAATATTGATATTATTCTATCAAGTACCAGAGCGTGGGAAGGCCGGCCGCTTTGGCCGACCAGTTCTAGGTGCTTCAGTCTGGAACCGAGCGACCGTTACGGTCGCAGGTTCGAATCCTGCCTTGGGTATGGATGTGTGTGATGTAGTTAGGTTAGTCAGGTCTAAGTAGTTCTAAGTTCTAGGGGACTGATGACCTCAGATGTCACGTCCCATCGTGCTCAGAGCCATTTGAACCATTTTTAGAGCGTGGGAAGGCACGGACTACTACGCTGCTTACAGGGAGCCACTGATTTCAGTGGAGGCTGGGGGAAAGGTGTTACAAATCGCATCAAAAATAAATGATGTAGAAACTAACACAAAGAGATATATTCTGAAATTAGTACAGAACAAAGTGCAGTTAACTGAGGGCAGCCTCCACTGACGTAAGGGTGTCACAGAATAACATACAGAAAGAGCATTGACCTACAAGTTTAACTCAGGGAGAGTTCGTAGGGAGGTTACTGAACCACTGCTCTCATGTGGTATTAAGAAATACTTGCGTTCGCCAAACGACCGGAACGGCGATCGAAACTGAGCATCATGACTATGCTGTGTCTGAAGTAACGAGCTGTTAAAGTTTCCGCAGGATAGTGGAGCGTACCTGTCTACAAGATGTGATTGCGGGCGTGGCGGCAGCTGGTGGACCTCCCAAGATGTTGCGGAACGAGCAGGAGTGGCGGTGCTCAGGGGTTTTATTATGTGGTCAGCACCTCACGCTAGTGTGCCTACGACTGAAAATGGTAGTTCTGGTGCCCACTTATTGGGTGATGAAGCAGCCAGCACTCGTCTGCTGGGCAACAGAACCTGCCGCTTCCTTTTTGCACCAGAGGTTGTCTAACCTGGTACAGCCTCGGCCTCTGGGACGGTGGCCTCTTCTATGCTCGTGTGTGCCTCGAGCCCAAGAAGACGCTCTATTGAAACTTAAATCTTTGTAATGGCTGCCGACATACTGAGCAATTCATTAACCCCAATCAGAATTTACGAACTTGCAGCACGATTCAGATAAAAAAACAGTCGTCGTATGTTGCATTGAGAAGTATTAATTTTTTATTTTCTGATGGTGACCCGTTTCGAACACTGGTGGCCATTTTCAGACCATCCTACGAAGAAGATTACAGTTAACATGACAAGCTTATACAAACCTCGCACATGCTATTATAGTACACTGACATACGCGTAAGGTATAGAAATTTGTCATGATCCTATTTTACAAGTTGCCTTATTAGTTACATACCGTGTTATAAGTGTGACCAATACCGGCGGTAGAACCATGGGCAGAAACAGCCCCTGCAGCAATCAAATCGATACACGGCCGGCTTAACAACAGCAAATTACATCGCACACGTTGACATTAAAGAAGTGGTGTGCATAGACACCACTGGTTACCAGTTAAAATTCGGCGCGCGTCGAAGAAAAAATGTTAACTGACTAAACAATACATTCTTTGTCATTTTATTAACTCAATATAGATTAAAAAATCCTACCACGCATAAAATTCTTTTTTATAAGACCACGCATTCGTCTCCAATGCTCACCCAACTGCTATGCCTTACGTCAGTACATGACGTCGCCTTCAGAAGCCTCTGCAGTTGCATGAGCTACGCTAAGTAGTTATACTGTTATGCATTACACATAATATATCCAGTCCTTTAAAAAATTACGTGTCTATACTACAATTGAAATCTAAAACTGCGGCAGCCAACACTCCAAAAATTAAGAAATGAAAGGGCAAATTTACAGGAACGCTGCCCCTTAAGCAAATCATCACCATAGTAATCTCCCTTACGGAGAGGGAAAATGTCGTATTAACTATAATGAGCTGAAGCTACGCGCAAACATAAAAAAGTAAACGCAAACAATCAGCATGCAGGAAATCACCCTCAGTCAATCCATTTACAACAGATTTACCTAGTTTTACATGCTGTGCTCTAATGAGCACAAATTACCTTTCCTTTTTTGTTGCCTATTACATCCATAGCGGTAGTAGTGCGTCAACGCATCTAATATCGAAACGATAAGTCATTTACAAAACATTTACATGATTGCACATACTGCGCTCCAGTGAGAAGATATTGCATTCCTTTTTTTAAATAAATTGAATACATAGAGCAACTAGCGCGAGAGCACATGCAACATTGAAACGTTAAGCACCGCCGATTGACGTACACCAGATGGAAGAGATTAAAATTCATTTCTGAAAAAAGTCTTAAGGCATATCATAAAAATAATAAATCCTTTCATTTTAGAGGTTAAACGTGTTACACAAACTCGACATAGATCAGTGCAAACTGGAACGCGAACACATCTCTATATTAAAACATTACTACTCCAAAACTGGCGGTTAGCAAAAACCAGATAGATGAGCAAAAATTAAATTACTTTACAACCTATAAAATACATCATTAAATAACAAATCTTTTCTTATTGCAGATTAAACTTCTTATTATGTGACTACTCTCTTCCATGGAAGTGGCGCGTTAGGAGACATAAAAGGCATTGCATCGTTTGCTTGCAGAAGAGAGAGTTATAGGACAACCCACACTGCTGTGTACGTTGTATAAATGATGGTACTTTTGCACTCTGCAATATCATAGAAGCTGTGCCTATACATTAGTCACAAGTGGCGGAATACACTAAAGTACGCAGGCGCTGCGTTGGACAATAACGTTTCGTATAATTGAAGCTACGGTGCCATGACTACGCACAGCAGTCATAATTCTACACATTGATCTTTAAAAAATAGTACCTAATGAAACAAAAGTTACCCATGAGAAATCGTCTCAACAGTTCTCTAATGCCTGAGACAAGACTTATTTTCAATTAAAACTTAGAAACCACTGTAATGACAGTGTTTACATTCATTCTTTCACTGGGTAAAAATCTTTACAGTTTCATTACTACGACATCGTAAACCAAAGCGTTCGCCAATACGTACGAAGACCACTATAACTACTAGCTTATAGTAGTCCAGCCACCGACAAGCGATATCAACTGACACTAGGAATGATAACAATTTTTTTATGACCACTTAAAATTAAATATCAATCAAACACTGGCGTACAGTAACACATTAGGTGCAAATCAAATGAAAAAACACATTAGAAAAACTATTGATAGCCGAATGGTCAACATACTGTGCTAATCAAAGCTCAGTATGTAAATCTGTGTAAATGTGTTATAAATGGCTTCCTTAAAGGTGATTTCTTGTATGCTGCTCGTTTCCGGTTACTCCTTTACCTTTTCGCATAATACTGCAAGATGTGACATCAGCTTATTGTATTCAATACGACACACTTCACCGTAGGAGGACTGAATATGAACTAATAAATTACTATGGTGATGATCTACTTAAGGGGCAGTCTTGTTGTAAAGTCGCTGGTTAACTTCTTTATTTTTGCAGTCTAGGCTGCCATACTTTTAGGTTTGAGTTATAGTACAGTCATGTAATGTCTTAGGGCTTTACACGAAACGCGTAAGAGTGTAACTACTGAGCGTAGCTCATGCAACTGCTGAATCTTCTGGAGGTCACGTCATGTAATGACGTAACACGTAGAAGTTTGGTGTAATTCGACCGACTGGAGGCGAGTTGTCTTAGAAATTTTTAATCGTAGGATTTTTAAATCTATATTAAGTTAATAAAAAGAGAGAGAAAGTATTGTTTAGTCAGTAAACACTGACGCTATCAGCGGCCTCTAAAGTTTAAACTGGTAGCCACTGGTGTCTCTCTGCACACCCGTTCTCTAACATCCGTTCCATATGGTGTGTTTTGCTGTTGTTAAGTCGACCTTATACCGATCTGATTACCGCAGGGGCAGTTTCTGTATATGGACTATCGCCTGTATTTGTCACATTTACAGCAGGAGCACAGTATGTAACTAGTAAGGCAAATTGTTAGATAGAAACATTGCAGATTTGTATACTTTTCACGCATATTAGTATACAACAATTGTGTTAAGGATATGTGCCTTGTTTCTATAAGATTTTCATGTTAACTATAATATCCTCCTTCTCGCGTCAACCCAGCCCCCCCTTTTCTATGTCCCCTCCGTCCATCACCTCCCCCGTTTTTCTTTTCCCCTCCTCCCCCCTTTTCCCCCCTCATAGGTCAGCGTCCCCCCTCCCCCCAGCCCCCCCGGCCGCCGTGTCAACTGTATACTGCTGTTATAAGTGAGTGTTCGTGTTGTGCGTCCCTTTGTCAGTTTTGCGAACAGCCGCCATACTGTCGCTACCCGTGCGAGTAGAAACCAGACTGTCACCGTGTTTTTTAATTGTGCCTGTCTACTTCTTGTGGGACTCCATCCGCATCATCACCGCAGTGTTTTTATATTTTAAATTCCACAACTTACCGCCATTGTACAGTTTTTTTTTACAATGTCACCGTTTTAGCGCCTGTTTTTCTTGTTTGTTTCTATTCTCGTTTTTTCTTTTATGTAGGCGTATTACGCTGCTGCCAGCCCTCCCCACCCCCTCTGGGGGGGGATTGAAATCCAATAAGGAAAATATATATAAATATATAATATCCTTTGTAGAATGATTTGATCGTGGACGCAGGTGTCCGGAAGTAGCCGCCATCCCTTTTTAATCTTCTCACGGCATTATAACCCTGTGTGGGTTTTGGCCTCATCAACAAATTTCTTCCATTCCTGCCCTCTTGAGCACGGTTCTCCCCCATCCTCGGACTCAATAAATTTTATATCTTCTCCCACATCTGCCACCGTTTTCGTGGCCTTCCTCTCTGTCTTCTTCTGGTTGGCTTCCATTCAAAAATCTTTTTAGTGGTTCTTCCTGCATCCATCATGAGGACACGTGTAAACAAGGCTATTCTTCTACTTTTTATAATTCTTATGATGTCTGACCTCCCCCCATGAACCATGGACCTTGCCGTTGGTGGGGAGGCTTGCGTGCCTCAGCGATACAGATAGCCGTACCGTAGGTGCAACCACAACGGAGGGGTATCTGTTGAGAGGCCAGACAAACGTGTGGTTCCTGAAGAGGGGCAGCAGCCTTTTCAGTAGTTGCAGGGGCAACAGTCTGGATGATTGACTGATCTGGCCTTGTAACAATAACCAAAACGGCCTTGCTGTGCTGGTGCTGGGAACGGCCGAAAGCAAGGGGAAATTACGGCCGTAATCTTCCTCGAGGGCATGCAGCTTTACTGTATGATTAAATGATGATGGCGTCCTCTTGGGTAAAATATTCCGAAGGTAAAATAGTCCCCCTTTCGGATCACCGGGAGGGGACTACTCAAGAGGATGTCGTTATCAGGAGAAAGAATACTGGCGTTCTACGGATCGGAGCGTGGAATGTCAGATCCCTTAATCGAGCAGGTAGGTTAGAAAATTTAGAAAGGGAAATGGATAGGTTAAAGTTAGATATAATGGGAATTAGTGAAGTGCGGTGGCAGGAGGAACAAGACTTTTGATCAGGTGACTACAGTGCTATAAACACAAAATCAAATAGGGGTAATGCAGGAGTAGGTTTAATAATGAATAGGAAATAGGAATGCGGGTAAGCTACTGCAAACAGCATAGCGAACGCATTATTGTGGCCAAGATAGATACGAAGCCCACACCTACTACAGTAGTACAAGTTTATATGCCGACTAGCTCTGCAGATGACGAAGAAATTGAATAATTGTATGATCAAATAAAAGAAATTATTCAGATACTGAAGGGTGACGAAAATTTAATAGTCATGGGTGAATTCGGTAGTAGGAAAAGGGAGAGAAGGAAACGTCGTAGGTGAATATGGACTTGGGCAAAGAAATGAAAGAGGAAGCCGCATGGGAGAATTTTGCATAGAGCACAACTTAATCATAGCTAACACTTGGTTCAAGAATAATAAAACAAGGCTGTATACATGGAAGAAGCCTGGAGGTACTAAAAGGGATCAGATACATTATATAATGGTAAGACAGAGATTTAGGAACCAGGTTTTAAATTGTAAGGCCTTTCCACTGGCAGATGTGGACTCTGACCACAATCTATTGGTTATGAACTGTAGATTAAAACTGAAGAAATTGCAAAAAGGTGGGAATTTAAGGAGATGGGACCTGGATAAACTGAAAGAACCAGAGGTTGTACAGAGTTTCAGGGAGAGCATAAGGGAACAATTGGCAGGAATGGGGGAAAGAAATACAGTAGAAGAAGAATGGGTAGCTTTGAGGGATGAAGTAGTGAAGGCAGCAGAGGATCAAGTACGTAAAAAGACGAGGGCTAGTAGAAATACTTGCGTAACAGAAGAAATATTGAATTTAATTGATGAAAGGAGAAAATATAAAAATGCAGTAAATGAAGCAGGCAAAAAGGAATACAGACGTCTCAAAAATGAGATCGACTGGAAGTGCAAAGTGGCTAAGCAGGGATGGCTAGAGGACAAATGTAACGATGTAGAGGCTTATCTCACTAGGGGTAAGATAGATACTGCCTACAGGAAAATTAAAGAGACCTTTGGAGATAAGAGAACCACTTGTATGAACATCAAGAGCTTAGATGGAAACCCAGTTCTAAGCAAAGAAGGAAAAGCAGAAAGGTGGAAGGAGTATATAGAGGGTCTATACAAGGGTGATGTACTTGAGAAGAATAGTATGGAAACGGAAGAGGATGTAGATGAAGATGAAATGGGAGATACGATACTGTGTGAAGAGTTTGACAGAGCACTGAAAGACCTGAGTCGAAACAAGGCCCCGGGAGTAGACAACATTCCATTGGAACTACTGACGGCCTTGGGAGAGCCAGTCCTGACTAAACTCTACCATCTGGTAAGCAAGATGTATGAGACAGGCGAAATACCCTCAGACTTCAAGAAGAATATAATAATTCCAATCCCAAAGAAAGCAGGTGTTGACAGATGTGAAAATTACCGAACTATCAGTTTAATAAGTCACAGCTGCAAAATACTAACGCGAATTCTTTACAGACGAATGGAAAAACTAGTAGAAGCCGATCTCGGGGAAGATCAGTTTGGATTCCGTAGAAATGTTGGAACACGTGAGGCAATACTGTTCCTACGACTTATCTTAGAAGCTAGATTATGGAAGGGCAAACCTACGTTTCTAGCATTTGTAGACTTAGAAAAAGCTTTTGACAATGTTGATTGGAATACTCTCTTTCAAATTGTGAAGATGGCAGGGGTAAAATACAGGGAGCGAAAGGCTATTTACAATTTGTACAGAAACCAGATGGCAGTCATTAGAGTCGAGGGGCATGAAAGGGAAGCCGTGGTTGGGAAGGGCGTGAGACAGGGTTGTAGTCTGTCCCCGATGTTATTCAATCTGTATATTGAGCAAGCAGTGGAGGAAAGAAAATAAAAATTCGGGGTAGGAATTAAAATTCATGGAGAAGAAATAAAAACTTACAGGTTCGCCGATGACATTGTAATTTGTCGGAGACAGCAAAGGACTTGGAAGAGCAGTTGAACGGAATGGACAGTGTCTTGAAAGGAGGATATAAGATGAAAATCAACAAAAGCAAAACGAGGATAATGGAATGTAGTCCAATTAAGTCGGGCGACGCTGAGGGAATTAGATTAGGAAATGAGACACTTAATGTAGTAAAGGTGTTTTGCTATTTGGGGAGTAAAAATAACTGATGATGGTCGAAGTAGAGAGGATATGAAATGTAGACTGGCAATGGCAAGGAAAGCATTTCTGTAGAGGAGAAATTTGTTAACATCGAGTATAGATTTAAGTGTCAGGAAGTCATTGCTGAAAGTATTTGTATGGAGTGTAGCCATGTATGGAAGTGAAACATGGGCGATAAATAGTTTCGACAAGAAGAGAATAGAAGCTTTCAAAATGTGGTGCTGCAGAAGAATGCTGAAAATTAGATGGGTAGATCACATAACTAATGAGGAAGTACTGAATAGGATTGGGGAGAAGAGAAGCTTGTGGCACAACTTGACCAGAAGAAGGGATCGGTTGGTAGGATATGTTCTGAGGCATCAAGGGATCACCAATTCAGTATTGGAGGGCAGCGTGGAGGGTAAAAATCGTAGAGGGAGACCAAGAGATGACTACACTAAGCAGATTGAGAAGGATGTAGGTTGCAGTGGGTACTGGGAGATGAGGAGGCTTGCACAGGTTAGAGTAGCATGGAGAGCTGCATCACACCAGTGATATATATAAAAGTACTTAAATAAATTGTGGTCGTTTCAATCCTGCTTCGTCGGCCGTGCAGCATCTTGCACCTGGAAATGGGAGATGGTGTTCAATCAAGGACGATTTGGTATTTGCAAATAAATCTATTCATTTTAATTTGTTAATGTTTTTATCTGTTTTGAAACGTCAAAACTTTCTACTTTAGACGTAATTTAACTTGTAAGGTTTTTGATAATACTTCCTGATTACTGATATGTAGTAGATCAATTATGTAAGAGATACACTATTATATACTGTAGCGATGAGAGAGAGAAAGAAATACTAGCAATGAAAAGCAACAATCGAGCATGTTGACGAGTTACCCAGACTGAAGGCCGTGGCATCTCACCGTTTCGTCGGTGGCAGCTGGCGGTTGCCACAAAGTGCCCTCTGGTGGACTGATCCTTCTAGGGTCATAGTTAAAAATTGTATTGCAGAAAAAAACAGCAGAATGTCAGGTTAGGAACCATTTTCTGTTGCCACCCTAAACGACCGCTCCTACAGAGAGTTATATGTGTTTCTATTACCAGCAAGTCCTAAGCCAATTACCTCCAAGGAACGTATCCCTGTGACCTTTGCTGCTTCTTCAGACTAAGTCACTTCTCTATCACCGCCATCTTTGTGACCAACTATAATTATAATGTGGGAACGTTGCCTTAAAAAACACCTGTCCCAAAATCTCTCCTATACACAGGGGAACAACGTTAACTAATTGCTGTCTCACTCTCGTCTCAAGTACATACAGGATATCGCTAGACAGTTGTTTTTATCTTAATTAGTAGCTTTATTTCCTAACAAAGTAAATGTAGCATCAGACAATGTCGATGTTAATCTCAAGGCATCTTTTTTTGTTGCTTGTCGCAGTAGGCACTTCTCAAGCGCAGTTTCAGCTCATTATGCTGAAAAATGTCTCTGAACACTATGAGACTTAACATCTTTGGTCATCAGTCCCCTAGAACTTAGAACTACTTGAACGTAACTAACCTAAGGACATCACACACACCCAAGCCCGAGGCAGGATTCGAACCTGCGACCGTAGCAGCCGTGCGGTTCCGGACTGAAGCCTCTAGAACCGCTCGTCCACCGCGGCCGGTTCATTATGCTAACTTCCAAGCTTAATGATTCAGAGTTTTGTTTATTTAAGAAGCAGACAGTTTGTCCCTGATATTCCATACTTCTGACATCTCACAGTCATTTCCGTCAAACTGCCTGCCGAGCGTCTCTCGCTCACACGATCTTCGTGCTCCGCCGCTGTTTGCGGGCCTGGAAGCCGCCACGCCCGCCTCACCGCCGCTGTCACAGCGCATTATGTGCCAGCCTCGTTCCAATCTCACGAGAACCCAATACGAGTGAGTGCTCCCCTGTGTCACTGACCTCAGACTGACGAGGAACTGAAGCCTCAATTCCTTGTTCACCGTTCGTACGGTTGTTACGTACGGATTAATACAGAACATGTGCAGAATTTGTTAATAGGATATTGGATTAAGACATGAGTGGTTACAACACTTGCCTTCGCAGTAAATGTGTAGATGATAATTAATGCTAAGACAAAGAGTGATGCCTGCGTTTTGCACAAGAAAGGTATGCCGTCACTTACTTTTTTTCATTTTTTTTCTGGGATAGTGGCCCATAGAACCACATACATGATTCAGATACATCAGGGAGAAACTAAATTCTATTCATTTTATCCAAGGGTATTAACGTATCGAATGTTTCAAAATTAATATTTCTACACTTTGTTTCCATGAATATAAAGACATGTAACGGTGTAATATTCAAAGCAAAGCTTTTCATAAACTAACAGCAAAGCAGAGTCAAACGCTTTCCGGAAGTCAAGAAATACTGTATAAACGTTACAGCCTTGATGCATGGCTTTCATAGTTGTGTTTCACATGATCGATGTTTGCGGTGTCCGTCGTGGGTGGCATGGAGGAGATCATTCTGTTAGTATACCTCATTATATTTCAGCTCAGAATACGTTCAAATATTCTACGACAAATTTATGTGAAGCGTATTCGACGATAGTTTTGGGAACCATTTATGCTACCGTTATTGCAGACTGATGAGACACGCTTTCTTTCAATCACTGGACACAGTTTCTTGTTCGAAGGGTCTACGGTACATTGTGCTTAATAAAAGAGGCTAACTCAGCCGCAATTTCGAAATAAATCTGTTTCAACTCTTCCTGAGAACAACTGGCACTGTTATCTACTTTCTCTGTCTTTTTAGTGGTATAAAAATTAAGTTGCAGTAATACTCGTGAATTCTCCTCTACAAAGGAACATTGGAAACAAGATTTTTGCTTATGCTTTATTACTTGCAATTTCATTTTCTGTCTCGACGGTGGGTTTTTACAAACTATCTTTGGTGATACTAACACTCTTTACATGTGATTAGAATTTCGTCAGGTTCTTTGAAAGATATTTCGAAAATTTCCTTTTTCCTTGAAACTTTCTTTACAGTGCCTATATATGATGGAGGGTCCCTCCCACCTGAACTGTTCTACTGAGTATTTATCAGTCCAGTACGGGATTAACTATTCTTTTTGGTGTTATGAACTGCATTATGTAATACGGTATATTCTACACTCCTGGAAATGGAAAAAAGAACACATTGACACCGGTGTGTCCGACCCACCATACTTGCTCCGGACACTGCGAGAGGGCTGTACAAGCAATCATCACACGCACGGCACAGCGGACACACCAGGAACCGCGGTGTTGGCCGTCGAATGGAGCTAGCTGCGTAGCATTTGTGCACCGCCGCCGTCAGTGGCAGCCAGTTTGCCGTGGCATATGGAGCTCCATCGCAGTCTTTAACACTGGTAGCATGCCGCGACAGCGTGGACGTGAACCGTATGTGCAGTTGACGGACTTTGAGCGAGGGCGTATAGTGGGCATGCGGGAGGCCGGGTGGACGTACCGCCGAATTGCTCAACACGTGGGGCGTGAAGTCTCCACAGTACATCGATGCTGTCGCCAGTGGTCGGCGGAAGGTGCACGTGCCCGTCGACCTGGGACCGGACTGCAGCGACGCACGGATGCACGCCAAGACCGTAGGATCCTACACAGTGCCGTAGGGGACCGCACTGCCACTTCCCAGCAAATTAGGGACACTGTTGCTCCTGGGGTATCGGCGAGGACCATTCGCAACGGTCTCCATGAAGCTGCGCTACGGTCCCGCACACCGTTAGGCCGTCTTCCGCTCACGCCCCAACATCGTGCAGCCCGCCTCCAGTGGTGTCGCGACAGGAGTGAATGGAGGGACGAATGGAGACATGTCGTCTTCAGCGATGAGAGTCGCTTCTGCCTTGGTGCCAATGATGGTCGTATGCGTGTTTGGCGCCGTGCAGGTGAGCGCCACAATCAGGACTGCATTCGACCGAGGCACACAGGGCCAACACCCGGCATCATTGTGTGGGGAGCGATCTCCTACACTGGCCGTACACCTCTGGTGATCGTCGAGGGGACACTGAATAGTGCACGGTACATCCAAACCGACATCGAACCCATCGTTCTACCATTCCTAGACCGGCAAGGGAACTTGTTGTTCCAACAGGACAATGCACGTCGGCATGTATCCCGTGCCACCCAACGTGCTCTAGAAGGTGTAAGTCAACTACCCTGGCCAGCAAGATCTCCGGATCTGTCCCCCATTGAGCTTGTTTGGGACTGGATGAAGCGTCGTCTCACGCGGTCTGCACGTCCAGCACGAACGCTGGTCCAACTGAGGCGCCAGGTGGAAATGGCATGGCAAGCCGTTCCACAGGACTACATCCAGCATCTCTACGATCGTCTCCATGGGAGAATAGCAGCCTGCATTGCTGCGAAAGGTGGATATTCACTGTACTAGTGCCGACATTGTGCATCCTCTGTTGCCTGTGTCTATGTGCCTGTGGTTCTGTCAGTGTGATCATGTGATTTATCTGACCCCAGGAATGTGTCAATAAAGTTTCCCCTTCCTGGCACAATGAATTCACGGTGTTCTTATTTCAATTTACAGGAGTGTATTATAGACGATCGATTTCTATCAAGGACCTGACCATCGTCGGGTCTGAAAACCATGTGAGTTATGCATCCGCGTAATTACAGCATCAGCAATTAGATGTACAATGCCCTTTCACTAATATTAGCTGTGTATGTGTAGTGATTGGTAATTGTACAACTGGTAGCTGGTACTGTAATTACGTAAATGCATAGCTGAAGCGATTTTTGGACCCAGTAATGATCTGATCCTAGACCGAAATCGATTTTCTGTTATAAAATATGCCGTTACAGCTGTGTATTGCATAACGGAGTTCCTAACATTCATTAAACCTGCACACCACCACCTCCCGAAAATATTCTCTTAAGTCTAAGACAAACTGCTGTGCAACCTCCTACCTGGAGATAAATGTTTCAAGTCTCTCTTTGAAGTATGACACTACTGCGACCTTATCTATTTTACTGTACACAAGTATCTTTCCCCTTCTTTCCATTTCATCCCACTATTATCTTTACCATATCTAAAAGTATATTTCCAGTGCTTGTACGTGTCACTCTTCAACTTAAATGTACACTCAGACTTGGGAAGCGTTTATAATATTTGGGTGAAACAGTAACAGAACACGTGTGGCGTATTGAATCCGGCGTTGGGTTCGATAGATTTAGTCAGTGAGGAGTTTGATGGGTATATTCGAGTAGTAGTGAATCACGTTTCTTTACCACTACGTCAGTTTTTATGCCATTTTCCCCGATTTGACTTTATCTGAAAGATGATTACCACAAACTTTTGATGTATTCAAGTGGCAATTACGTTCCTGTGATACTTGTTTCCTCAAAATTCGACAAACAATTATTGGACGTAAGAACTTGTATTTTATGCGACGAACAAACGCATAAATGTAATTGATACTTGCGACAAATTGAAGTGGAAATGGCTGGTTCAAATGGCTCTGAGCAATATGCGACTTAACTTATGAGGTCATCAGTCACCTAGAACTAATTAATCCTAACTAACCTAAGGACATCACACACCTCCATGCCCGAGGCAGGATTCAAACCTGCGGCCGTAGCGGTCGCTCGGCTCCAGACTGTAGCGCCTAGAACCGCACGGCCACTCCGGCCGGCTATTGAAGTATATTCTACTGCATATTTCGTTAAGCACCCCTACCCTACTTGCAGATGAGGGCACATATAAACTCCAGTCCTTTTCAACCAAATCCCAGTGCGCTATGACTGAATCAATGAGGGTGGCGGGAGTGGTCGGGGCTAACTTGTATCTTTTCACTAAGAAGCAAGTGGGTATGTGTGTGTCAAAGTTAGTCACAACATCATTGTTTGCTATCATTAATTTTCAAGAGTGGATTACCATCCAGGAATTTGTCCACTTCTTGGATGACAAACTCCATTCAAAGTTATGGATTTTGTCTTCCTATAGACGTACCGTGTTCAGAATGAAGATTTCACAACTCCTATTGCTATGTCGATTGCTATGTTTATAAAGACATTGGATGATCTCCTAACGCATCATGTGACACATCCTAGTAACATGCTTGAAAGTTCGTGATTATATGGTGTCTATTTCTCCCAGGGAATACATTATCATCGAAATATTGTTTGTTATGCAAAAAAGGCGTGTAACATACTGTATTCATTTAACCTCTTCACTTCAGGCATGAAGGAGTTGTCAGGTTCTGTTTCACATGGATATATTGTGCTCAGCAACTGTGTTTTATTTTTTTATTTTTTACAGCTGAGAAGTGCACAGCAATCAGTCACTAATAGATTTCCGGAAAACTTTGACACCGTTCCTCATAAGCGACTTCTAATCAAGCTGCGGAGCTATGGGGTATCGTCTCAGTTGTGCGACTGGATTCGTGATTTCCTGTCAGGAAGGTTGCAGTTCGTAGTAATAGACGGCAAATCATCGAGTAAAACTGAAGTGATATCAGGTGTTCCCCAGGGAAGCGTCCTGGGACCTCTACTGTTCCTGATCTATATAAATGACCTGGGTGACAATCTGAGCAGTTCTCTTAGACTGTTCGCAGATGATGCTGTAATTTACCGTCTAGTAAGGTCATCCGAAGACCAGTATCAGTTGCAAAGCGATTTAGAAAAGATTACTGTATGGTGTGTCAGGTGGCAGTTGACGCTAAATAACGAAAAGTGTGAGATGATCCACATGAGATCCAAAAGAAATCCGTTGGAATTCGATTACTCGATAAATAGTACAATTCTCAAGGCTGTCAATTCAACTAAGTACCTGGGTGTTAAAATTACGAACAACTTCAGTTGGACACTTAGAAGATGCAACAAGTCCACTAAAGAGACAGCTTACACTACACTCGTTCGTCCTGTGTTAGAATATTGCTGCGCGGTGTAGCATCCTTACCAGGTGGGATTGACGGAGGACATCGAAAGGGTGCAAAAAAGGGCAGCTCGTTTTGTATTATCACTTTATAGGGGAGAGAGTGTGGCAGATATGATACACGAGTTGGGATGGAAGTCATTACAGCATAGACGTTTTTCGTCGCGGCGAGACCTTTTAACGAAATTTCAGTCACCAACTTTCTCTTCCGAATGCGAAAATATTTTGTTGAGCCCAACCTACATAGGTAGGAATGATCATCAAAATAAAACAAGAGAAATCAGAGCTCGAACAGAAAGGTTTAGGTGTTCGTTTTTCCCGCTCGCTGTTCGGGAGTGGAATAGTAGAGAGATAGTGTGATTGTGGTTCGATGAACCCTCTGCCAGGCACTTAAATGTGATTTGCAGAGTAGTCATGTAGATGCAGAATAATCTGTTTATTGCAGATATAGATTTCTACTACTCTGTGGCTGTTACCAGTGCAGTAATGTGCAATCAAATACTCATTACCACTTGCCTATATACAGGGTGATCCATTGGTAGTGACCGGGCCAAATATCTCACGAAATAAGCATCAAACGAAAAAACTACAAAGAACGAAACTCGTCTAGCTTGAAGGGGTAAACCAGATGGCGCTATGGGTGGCCCACTAGGTGGCGCTGCCATTGGTCAAACGGATATCAACTGCGTTTTTTAAAATAGGAAACCTCATTTTTATTACATATTCGTGTAGTACGTAAATAAATATCAGTGTTTTAATTGGACCACTTTTTTCGCTTTGTGATAGATGGCACTGTAATAATCACAAACGTATAAGTACGTTGTATCACGTAACATTCTGCCAGTGCGGACGGTATTTACTTCGTGATACAATATCCGCATTAAAATGGACCTTTTATAAATTGCGGAAAAGGTCGATATCGTATTGATGAATGATCCATGTGTCCGGACCGTTCGCCGGATAGTTACATTATTTAAGGAAACAGGAAGCCACAGGAAGCCACATGTGAAACGTCAACCACGACCTGCAACATATGATGATGCCAAAGAAGGTGTTTTAGCTGGTATCGCGGCTAATCCGCATATCAGTAGAAGACAAATTGCGCGAGAATCGGAAATCTCAAAAGCGTCGGTATTGAGAATGCTACATCAACATCGATTGCACCTGTACCATATTTCTATGCACCATCAATTGCATGGTGACGACTCTGAACGTCGTGTACAGTTCTGACACTGGGCACAAGAGAAATTACGGAACGATGACAGATCTTCTGCACGCGATCTACTTAACGACGAAGCATCATTCACCAACAGCGGTAACGTAAACCGGCATAATATGCACTATCGGGCAACGGAAAATCCACGATGGCTGCTACAAGTGGAACATCAGCGACCATGGCGGGTTAATGTATGGTGCGGCGTTATGGGAGGAAGGGTAACTGGCCCCCATTTTAACGGTGGCAATCTAAATGGTGCAATGTTTGCTGATTTCCTACGTAATCTTCTACCGATGTTACTACAAGATGTTTTACTGCATGACAGAATGGCGATGTACTTCCAACATGATGGATGTCCGGCACATAGCTCACTTGCGTTTGAAGTGGTATTGAACATCATATTTCATGGCAGGTGGATTGGTCGTCGAAGCACGTTCACCAGATCTGACGTCCCCGGATGTCTTTCTGTGGGGAAAGTTGAAGTATATTTGCTGTCGTGATCCACCGACAACGCCTGACAACATGCGTCAGCGCATTGTCAATGCATGTGCGAACATTACGGAAGGCGGACTACTCGCTGTTGAGAGGAATGTCGTTACACGTATTGCCAAATGCATTGAGGTTGACGGACATCATTTTGAGCATTTATTGCATTAATGTGGTATTAACATGTAATCACGCTGTAACAGCATGCGTTCTCAGAAATGATAAGTTTACGAAGGTACATGTATCACATTGGAACAACCGAAATAAAATGTTCAAACGTATCTACGTTCTGTGTTTTAATTTAAAAAACCTATCTGTCACCAACTGTTCGTCTAAAATTGTGAGCCATATGTTTGTGACTATTACAGCGCCATCTGTCACAAAGCAAAAAAAAAGTGGTCCAACTAAAACATTCATATTTCTTCACGTACTACACTAATATTTATTAAAAATGGGGGTTCCTATTTAAAAAACGAAGTTGATATCCGTTTGACCAATGGCAGCGCAATCTAGCGCGCCAACCATAGCGTCATCTGGTTTCTCCCTTCTAGCTAGAAAAGTTTCGTTCTTTGTAATTTTTTGGCGTTTGGCGCTAATTTCGTGAGATATTTGTCCTGGTCACGATCAGTGGACCACCCTGTATATAGCCCTTACTAGAGTCAGTATTTCATCTCATACTCTGTGAGTTTTAGGTGGTTAACTCCTCACTGAAAACAGCAAACGTATGGTTTGGACAGAAATATGGCTGACACTACTTGATGTATAATCTCAAATGTCTTAAAACAACTCGACAAATGAATACATTTTTAACCCTGGTAAATTCGCCATTCACAGCCAAGAAAAACTTGATAATACTATTAGATGGGGACAAGAAGTATGACTGTATCTCCTTTTCCAGTTACCGCCTTCAGTGAAGTAAACGGTAAAAAAGCTATTTAATTATTTATCAAAGACAAAATTTAAAGCATGGTGTTATTTCTTCTTGACAAATCCTTCCGTTTATTTGGGGAAAATTATAAACAAGAAATACCTGTGACAAAGCCTAATTGATTCTCGAGAACTACAAAGGCATTTTCCTTTCACATAATCATATTTTTTACTAATATAGTTAACTCTTTTTAATAATATTACGTAGGCAACCATGATGACTAAGCTACATAGAAGTTTTTAACATTGTTGATGAAATTTAAAATTCTACGGTAGGAAAAGATCACAGTTTTCATGAGATAACATAATATTGTTGTGTATAATTAATCACGAAATTCTACGATCACAGCTGCACCAAACTGGAAAACATCAGCATTTTCCTTAGACAAAACCGACACCTAATCTAAAGCACCATACGAAAATGCCATTGATGTTGGTTTATTACTTGTGTCTGGTTCGTACGCAATACTTCTTGAATGTTCCAGGTTAGTAATTACCCTTGCAGTAACTCATAACTGCAGCAGTTATAAAGCAAATTAATAGATACAACTGACAGTCTCAAACAAAATTTGCTGCTACCACTTTCTTTTTCAGTCTACCGTTACTGTTCTTTGTTGTAGCATCAGTTTCAGGCCTAGCGTAAGGAAATCGTCATTACATTCCAGATAGGAAGCTGAATAGCTACAACTTGTACTAAATCTAATTGTTACTAAATAATCATAAGAGACCATGTGGACGATTGAATCATGTAGAACGTATGGTCCGATCGTTTAGAAAATCTCACTGCTCATGAAAAATATAGGAGCAGACTATACCAAAGCTATCTCAAAACTTGCCGAAAACTATGGTATAATTCACGTAATGAAAGATAAATATAGATATAGAGAGCAACAAGCAACACCTTCCTAAAACATTGAAGTAAATGAAGCTGATGAGCATGGACAGAAAGGGGACACCTGGAAATGATGGGTTCAGCGTAATGATGATGACTAACGTTTCTTAAGGAAGAATGGAAAAGAGGAAATGAATATCATTTTGTTCTAGGATGTTAGGATTTCAAGGAAAGATTTTCAACTCATTTCAGTAAAATCTGTGTTCACAGCATTACAAATGCAAAGAATCAAATCTACATTTGCCAGGTTGTTTAGCAATGTCTACTTTAAGAATACAGCTTCAAGTGCGCTATGAAGCTCTGCTTTTCTTCTACCATATGTCTTCGGTTATTGACATAGTCTAGCTATTCCTACCACTGCTTTTCCAGTTCAATTCCATCAAGTTTTTCCAGTCACCTGCCCCTGCTTACTTACTAAAAGTGTCCTCTACTTATAATATTGAACATAAAGACATATGACAGAATCTTAGGTGAATGATGAACATAGACCCAAAATTTGCCTACATTATTGTACACAACATAAATGTGAAGTAAAAACCTTACTATTTCTTACGTTTTCGACTCGAAGTATCATGGATCACTTCAAATGAATTCATATGGTGAACAACAGTGTACTATGGAATTACAAAATAAAAGTATTTGAATTTCTGTATATCATTAACTTGAAAAAGCAAATAATTCTTACTATATATCATGGAAACTCTTATTTTGCTTATTTCCGCGCTTTCTTCGCAGGAGACAGTGCATGACGATAGTACATGTATGTTTTAAACTGAAGAGGAAGATAATTAGGTAATGGTTGAGATAAGGTAATCATTTACAACACTGTGTCTCTTTGCATTATGTGTAAGTTACTGCAGAATAATTGAGCGTTGGGGAATGTAGAAGCATGTTCCTTTGTAAAAAGCTTAGTATTTTATAAATATATTTTTGTCACCTCGTTGTTATAGTTTCTTGCAGATCATAGACAGTTACTTGCGTTTCAGGTATTAAAGACTTCTGAGACTATTTCTTATAAGTGAATTTAAAATAAATGAAATGCTCTGTTTCCATGACATTGTTAACTTATGAATATTTGTATTGAGTCTTCTGTAGAACATATCCAGCAGCCTAAAGAGTTTTACAAATAGTTTCGTAACAACCAAATTACACTTACCTGTTAACTTGAGTTCCACAACGCTCATTCATCAGATTCATTCTTAATGTCAAGAGTAAGCTGATTATTCGATGTATGTAGGTTACATGTGTTTAAAAGACACTAAGAAATGCAAACATCTAGTTATTGCTCCAGCAATAGCGAAAAGCACTATTAAAGAAGATTTGTCTCCTCTCCAGAAATTATATCTTTGCTGCTCTTCTACCAGAGAGACTCTTTGGCAACGATTATGCCAGAGTCTGAGATAATGCGTCAAAAAATTCTCACAGTTTTCCCACAATCTACCGTTAACAGTCGCTACACTCCGTCTAGATTGTCACTCACTGCGATAACAGCGCGCCAAGCGGCCAGCAAGTGAAGCATCTGAGTATTTTTTTTTTTTTGATGAGTGCAAATCGTATGGGTTATATTGATCTATAATATAGTTTATACAATAGGGAACGTAAATAGTGCAATAAAAATGGATAATAACTAAAAAAAGACACCAAATTTGTCATTATTCAGTTTCCTAAAAATCCAAGGTGGCACGAAACGGTATATTGCAGGACAGTTTGTTAAAGATTCTATTGTAACGTATAGATACTTGAAGATTTACTTTCAAGGATAGAAGAAGGATAGTAAAAGCAGGAAACCTGACCTTGCACACGGATACGTCGCATATCTACTCAACAACGCGAAGTTCTGTTCGCTGTACTTCCAGCCAAAATCAGTGAATGCGGAACTTAAGAAACATGTGTGGAATGTAGTACCTGCATTATTTAACGTACCAAATATGCCAACACACCTTTAATTGAAGGAAAAACCGCACAGACGTCATAATAAAACGTCAGTATCATTAAAAAAAGTTTCACAATAGGGAAGAAACCAATTCGACAGTTGTTGGTAGATATGAACCAAACATGGCAATAATCTTCAGTATATTCGCTTTTGAAGCAAACGTAGTATTGTTGTATCAGAAAGTCGAATGAAGTATAAGAATGGGCATATCATTATATTCTATAAATATTTTTTTTGCGTCTCTACGAAAGTGTTTACGGAAATAGCAACAGACAACAAGAGACGTACGTGTGTGTTTATATTCTCTAACTGTCAGTGGAGTAAGCCGCAGTTATACAGGGTGATCAAAAAGTCAGTATAATTTTGAAAACTTAATAAACCATGGAATAATGTAGATAGAGAGTTAAAAATTGACACACATGCTTGGAATGACATGGGGTTTTATTAGAACAAAAAGAAAAACTTCACAAAATGTCCGACAGATGGCGCGTGAAAGATCTCTTGCGCGCGTCGTTTGGTGATCATCGCGTGCTCAGCTGCCACTTTCGTAATGCTTGGCCTCCCAGGTCCCCAGACCTCAGTCCGTTCGATTATTAGCTTTGGGATTACCTGATGTCGTAAGTGTATCATGATCGACCGACATCTCTAGGGATCCTGAAAGACAACATCCGACGCCAATGCCTCACCATAACTCCGGACCTGCTTTACAGTGCTGTTCACAACATTATTCCTCGACTACAGCTAATGCTGAGGAATGATGGTGAACATATTGATCATTTCCTGTAAAGAACATCATCTTTGCTTTGTCGTACTTTGTTATGCTAATTATTGCTATTTTGATCAGATGAAACGTCATCTGTCGGACATTTTTTGAACTTTAGTATTTTTTTGGTTCTAATAAAACCCTATGTCATTCCAAACATGTGTGTCAATTGGTACCTCTCTATCTACTTTATTGGGTGATTTATACAGTTTTTAAATTTATACTGACTTTTTGATCACCCGGCACACACACTGGAAAGTACTTCATCGTGAATAAGTTGCAGCTTATGTCACAGAGTTAGTGAACTTCTGCTGTTCTTACATTTATTTCACGATAACTCATGCTCCTACGTAATTTGCTTACGAATGGAACGCAAAAATATAACAATTACATCGTTAATTATGTTGAAAAATAGTTATACACATTATCCTAACGACACATTTCATTGTCTGCTTTCTCACTACTTTGAACGATAGTATTGCTCCAGATGCCAGATGGTAACTACTTTCACACGAGAGAGTGCCGCGACTGTTTTATATCGGACTGTGGTTTTCCTGCAACTTCGTTAATTCAGCGCCGCCGAACGGCTGGTTTGTATAAACACAAAAAAATGGTTCAAATGGCTCTGAGCACTGTGGGACTTAACATCTATGGTCATCAGTCCCCTAGAACTTAGAACTACTTAAACCTAACTAACCTAAGGACAACACACAACACCTAGCCATCACGAGGCAGAGAAAATCCCTGACCCCGCCGGGAATCGAACCCGTGAACCCGGTCGCGGGAAGCGAGAACGCTACCGCACGACCACGAGATGCGGGCTGTATAAACACACAGCGATACCATTGTGTATTGTGCACAAGGAGTGGAACAACACATTCAAAATGGAAACGAGGGCTTACTTCACAGTTTATTGTGGCGCTATAAACTGTAGCAGCTTCATCTGCATTTGTCATACGTGAAGAACTGTTATCGTTTATCAAGGATAAAAAGACCGCACAATACGACTGATTCACGATACAGCAGTGGTAGCCGAAAGCGAACAGTAGTTACGTTTTGTAATGCGACATGTGCTATCAGTACCGATAGGTTCAGAACTGTACGTAGAAAGAAGAAAACATCACAAGTGGACAAGTTGAAGGACTAAATATTACATCCGGCAAAGAGAATAAGTGAATATTCATTTTGATACCGGGGAAGCAGAAGAGATAAACATGATAGATACACGCAGCTCATAGAAACAAGTACAAGGCCAAAAGCGTAATTGTACGAAGAAGTAGCAGATAATATACACAAACGTAATGATCGTGCACTGTTTTGAATGTATTAAAATGAGTCAAATTTGCAGAGAAACTTGTGAACCGAAAGATATTCCACATAAAGGAAAAGAAAGCACGTGCCAAGCACGTGGATATACCCGTAATCAGTTACTTTTAAACATAAATATAAGACGTTGCATTTCATTTCTTGCCTTATAGGATGTTCGATGATACGATAATGACTATGCTACTGTGAACCGCATGTATTAGATTGCACTGGGATTTTATTGTTACATGTTGACATTTATCAGGAGACAGGATATTACTTTAATTACATTTTCCTATTCGTTTTGGAAAAATAACGCAACGTTCAGTGACTGGAAACTGCATTAAATATAATAAGTCCTCCTTTTGTATCGCATCATTGTTCTGTTACTGTATTCTAGCCACTTGGAACGCTAGTATCACTTCTACATCTACATGACTACTCTGCAATTCACATTTAAGTGCTTGGCAGAGGGTTCATCGAACCACAATCATACTATCTCTCTACTATTCAGCTCCCGAATAGCGTGCGGGAAAAACGAACACCTAAACCTTTATGTTCGAGCTCTGATTTCTTTAATTTTATTTTGATGATCATTCCTACCTATGTAGGTTGGGCTCAACAAAATATTTTCGCATTCGGAAGAGAAAGTTGGTGACTGAAATTTCGTTAAAAGGTCTCGCCGCGACGAAAAACGTCTATGCTGTAATGACTTCCATCCCAACTCGTGTATCATATCTGCCACACTCTCTCCCCTATAACGTGATAATACAAAACGAGCTGCCCTTTTTTGCACCCTTTCGATGTTCTCCGTCAATCCCACCTGGTAAGGATCCCACACCGCGCAGCAATATTCTAACAGAGGACGAACGAGTGTAGTGTAAGCTGTCTCTTTAGTGGAGTTGTTGCATCTTCTAAGTGTCCTGCCAATGAAACGCACAACCTTTGGCTCGCCTTCCCGACAATATTATCTATGTGGTCCTTCCAACTGAAGTTGTTCGTAATTTTAACACCCAGGTACTTAGTTGAATTGACAGTCTTGACAATTGTACTATTTATCGAGTAATCGAATTCCAACGGATTTCTTTTGGAACTCATGTGGATCATCTCACACTTTTCGTTATTTAGCGTCAACTGCCACCTGACACACCATACAGCAATCTTTTCTAAATCGCTTTGCAACTGATACTGGTCTTCGGATGACCTTACTAGACGGTAAATTACAGCATCATCTGCGAACAGTCTAAGAGAACTGCTCAGATTGTCACCCAGGTCATTTATATAGATCAGGAACAGTAGAGGTCCCAGGACGCTTCCCTGGGGAACACCTGATATCACTTCAGTTTTACTCGATGATTTGCCGTCTATTACTACGAACTGCGACCTTCCTGATAGGAAATCACGAATCCAGTCGCACAACTGAGACGATACCCCATAGCTCCGCAGCTTGATTAGAAGTCGCTTATGAGGAACGGTGTCAAAAGCTTTCCGGAAATCTAGAAATACGGAATCAACTTGAGATCCCCTGTCGATAGCGGCCATTACTTCGTGCAAATAAAGAGCTAGCTGCGTTGTACAAGAGCGATGTTTTCTGAAGCCATGCTGATTACGTGTCAATAGATCGTTCCCTTCGAGGTGATTCATAATGTTTGAATACAGTATATGCTCCAAAACCCTACTGCAATCCGACGTCAATGATATAGGTCTGTAGTTAAATGGATTACTCCTACTACCCTTCTTGAACACTGGTGCGACCTGCGCAATTTTCCAATCAGTAGGTACAGATCTATCGGTGAGCGAGCGGTTGTATATGAGTGCTAAGTAGGGAGCTATAGTATCAGCGTAATCTGAAAGGAACCTAATCGGTATACAATCTGGACCTGAAGACTTGCCCGTATCAAGCGATTTGAGTTGCTTCGCAACCCCTAAGGTATCTACTTCTAAGAAACTCATGCTAGCAGCTATTCGTGTTTCAAACTCTGGAATATTCCATTCGTCTTCCCTGGTGAAGGAATTTCGGAAAACTGCGTTCAATAACTCCGCTTTAGCGGCACAGTCGTCGATAACAGTACCATCGGCACTGCGCAGCGAAGGTATTGACTGCGTCTTGCCGCTTGTGTACTTTACATACGACCAGAATTTCTTCGGATTTTCTACCAAATTTCGAGACAATGTTTCGTTGTGGAACCTATTAAAGGCATCTCGCATCGAAGTACGTGCCAAATTTCGCGCGTCTGTAAATTTTAGCCCATCTTCGGGATTTCGCGTTCTTCTGAACTTCGCATGCTTTTTCCGTTGCCTCTGCAACAGCATTCGGACCTTTTTTGTGTACCACGGGGGATCCGATCCATCTCTTACCAATTTATGAGGTATGAATATCTCAATTGCTGTTGCTACTATATCTTTGAATTTGAGCCACATTTCGTCTACATTCGCATAGTCAGTTCGGAAGGAATGGAAATTGTCTTTTAGGAAGGCTTCTAGTGGCACTTTATCCGCTTTTTTAAATAAAATTATTTTTCGTTTGTTTCTGATGGATTTGGAAGAAATGGTATTGAGCCTAGCTACAATGACCTTGTGATCACTAATCCCTGTATCACTCATGATGCTCTCTATCAGTTCTGGATTGTTTGTAGCTAAGAGGTCAAGTGTGTTTTCGCAACCATTTACAATTCGCGTGGGTTCGTGGACTAACTGCTCGAAATAATTTTCGGAGAAAGCATTTAGAACAATCTCGGAAGACGTTTCCTGCCTACCACCGGTTTTGAACAAGTATTTTTGCCAACATACCGAGGGTAGGTTGAAGTCCCCACCAACTACAACCGTATGAGTGGGGTATTTATTTGTTACGAGACTCAAACTTTCTCTGAACTGTTCCGCAACTGTATCATCGGAGTCTGGGGGTCGGTAGAAGGAGCCAATTATTGACTTAATTCGGCTGTTAAGTATAACCTCCACCCATACCAATTCTCACGGAGTATCTACTTCGACTTCACTACAAGATAAACCACTACTGACAGACACAAACACTCCACCACCAATTCTGCCTAATCTATCTTTCCTGAACACCGTCCGAGACTTCGTAAAAATTTCTGCAGAACTTATTTCAGGCTTTAGCCAGCTTTCTGTACCTATAACGATATCAGCTTCTGTGCTTTCTATTAGCGCTTGAAGCTCAGGGACTTTTCCAGCTCAACTACAACAATTTACAACTATAATTCCGACTGTTCCTTGATCCAAGCACGTCCTGTAATTGCCAAGCACCCTTTGACATTGCAGCCCATCCCGCACTTTCCAGAGGCCTTCTAACCTAAAAAACCGCCAATTCCACGCCACACAGCCTCCGCTACCCGTGTAGCCGCCAGCTGAGTGTAGTGAACTCCTGACCTATTCAGCGGAACCCGAAACCCCACCACCCTATGGAGCAAGTCAAGGAATCTGCAGCCAATACGGTCGCAAAACCGTCTGAGCCTCTGATTCAGACCCTCCACCCGGCTCTGCACCAAAGGTCCGCAGTCGGTTCTGTCAACGATGCTGCAGATGGTGAGCTCTGGCTTCATCTCGTAAGCAAGACCGGCAGCCTTCACCAAATCAGATAGCCGCTGGAATCCAGAGAGAATTTCCTCAGATCCAAAGCGACACACGTCATTAGTGCCGACATGTGCCACCACCTGCAGCTGGCTGCACCCTGTGCTCTTCATGGCATCCGGAAGGACCCTTTCCACATCAGGAATGACTCCTCCCGGAATGCACACGGAGTGCACACTGGATTTCTTCCCCTCCTTAGCCGCCGTATCCCTAAGGGGCCCCATTACGCGCCTAACATTGGAGCTCCCAACTACCAGTAAGCCCACCCTCTGCGATTGCCCGGAACTTGAAGGCTGAGAATGATCCTCTGAAACAGGGCAGGCAGCTGCATCTGGCTCAGCCAGAGACAGTGCCTGAAACCAGTTTGTCAGACGCACCGGGGAGGCTTCCTGATCAGCCTCTGGGGGACGCCTTTCGCTGCCTGCCACGCCTTGGAACGACTTCAGTTATTAAAAGGTTGCATTTCTTTTTGTCATACAAATTTCGCGTCTGTTTGGCACTGACTGCGATTATACCATGGAGTTATAAAAGGATTATAGCCATAGAGTGGGAATATCGATGGAGTGAGTACAGCGTACTGCCAAACAGTTGCAAGACTTATCTATAACGCTGTTTATTTACATGTTGTGCTACGACCTAAAGTTTAATATTGTACTTACTTGCATTGTTTGTATGCTCGTATTTATTAGTTACATCATGTTTGAACAGTTATTGCTGCTACCCATGCAAATCGAAATACGTCAAAGATGAAAAGTTACTCACCTAGCTAATTTCCACGAACGTCTAATTCCAGTTTTGTCACCAGAAATATGTGCTTTATGTGTTGATTAATATCGAGACTCAGTGTAATAAAGATTTAATGTTACAGAAATAATTTATGTAATTGTGAGACCCCGATACAAGCTCTAGATGAATTCAGCAGTGTGAGAATGTGCTGCTCGATACTCTGTAGAATGTACAGGGTGTAAAAAGAAGTGTGCCGTATTTTGAGAGGTGATAGTACTGGCAAAACCAAGAAAGAAAGTCCAGCTAACATGGGCTCTAAAACGCATACGTTATGAGCTATGGGCACTTGTTCATCTTCGATACTGTGAGAGACATTTGTTCTACTGCAAGCTCTTTGCATTCCATATTTTGAAATAAGATGTAGTGTGGACCAAAACAGGTCAGTAAACATAGGCTCGGAATGCATACCTTGAGAGATATGAACACTTGTTCAGTAGAGTAGATGCGTTTCACAGTAACGAAGTGGAACATTTGTTCGGTAGAATAGATGTGTTTCACAGTAACGAAGAGGGACAAGTAATCATAACTCTCAAGGCATACATTTTAGAGCCATGTTTACTGGACCTTTTTTACTTTTATTCTCCTTATCACCTCCTCTCAAAACAAAGAGCTTGCACTAGAAGAGACCTCTCTCCTAACATCGAAAATGAACCAGTGGCCATAGCTCTTAAGGTATGCATTTCAGGACCCATGTTTACAGGACTTCCTTTCTTGTTTTGGTGAGTACTACTATCTCTCATCTGTAACTGTAACTGCTTTTAGGGGAAAAAAATTGGGATTGATGACAAGCTTAAAAATGGGATATTTTCACACAGTCAACATGTAAGGCAGAACAGGGACATCCTTAAAAGACTTATTAATGCAGTGGGTTTTCTGAGAAAACCAGAGTCCGCATTTTGAGGACACGATGAAACAACAAGTTCTATTAATGAGAAAAATTATGAAGAATTTTTGAAAGACACTGTAGAGTTTGATACTCTTTTAGCGGAGTACACAGAAAGTTATGCTGTGTTTAAAGGAATTTGTAATCGAATTGAAAGTGGGCTAATACAAGTCATGGGTTCGTCCGTTTTATCAGCTATGAAGCGGAAAATTATGGATGTTCCTTTTGTAGCCGCCAAGGTTGACGAAACTTCAGATGTGGCAAATAAGACAGAGTTTTCTGTTGTCCTGCGTTGTGTATAAAGGGCAATCAAATGAAACGAGATATATGGGGAAAAACCAAATAAACTGTTTATTATTTCAAAAGTGATCACAATACATGTTATACCTTTGTCGCACTATGAGGCAAGAAGGTTAGTGCTTCATTCAAAACTGTTAGCGGTTGCCTAAGGAGCCATGGCTGTACCCAGGCTCAAGAAAATAGACAGCTACTTACATCTTGTTTCAGGGCATCAAAAATAAAGAAATCACATGGGGGAAGATCTGAGCCGTGTAGAGGACGCATCGTGTGGACTCGGCCATAAGTCTACGCAGCTTGTTTCGACTACGCTGCAGGGGTTTTTCTGGGATGCCCTTACGCATCTTCCATACAGTTTATATCTCTCCCCATGCGATTTCAACATCTCTGAGACCCTGAGGAAAGACATTCTTGTCGCTCCATATGCTTCGGATGAAGAGGTGTCGCCTGAGAACAATCATGGTTCCATAGGCAAACGCAAAGTTTTTCCCATGTACACAGTGACCTTCTTGTCTCGCAGTGGGACAAATGTAGTAATTGTTATGGCGATTACTTTTGAAATAATAAAAGAGTTTACTTACTTTTTTCCCATCTATCTCGAATAAAACACTTAACATACTTTTTTCTATCCGAGCCATTTTCATATGACTGCCCCTTACACAATTATGGAAGATAAAGGAAGATTCTTGAGATTCTGTATCACAAGTAGTAGTAAACGTGCCCATGCTATTGGAGAACTTATCCGGCCATCTTACCTGACAGTGAATGTAATGAAAAATTAACTGCACAGGTATTTGACAGTGTGGTGACTATGACAGGAAATCTAAATGGGTTCTATCATTAATAGAGTGACACATTCTGAAGCCATAGTGTTTCGCTGCTACGTCTTTTGTACAAACCTCGCTTCATCTCAAAGTATCACCTAAATACGGAAGTGTAAAATATTTTTTAATTCGCTTAACGGAATTTCTGCTTTTTTTTCAAGGTCTCGCAAAGATGTTAATCTTTTTGGGAAAATTCTGAAACATTTTGTCTTCGAAATATGACTGTCCGTAGCGATGGAACTGCTCATGAAGGTTTGTAAACACTATTAGCAGGAACTTGACTAAACTTTGAACTTGAAAACCCATGAAAATCACCGCTACATACCTGCGTAAAGTAACGACTGTGAACAAGTTTTCCAAAAACCGCGTCTCAACTTGGAGCACGTTCTAAGAGAAAAAATATCAGTTATAAACGAATCTAATGCGAAGTGTAACATTGATAGCCACTTGCACATAAGGTTTAAAGATTATTTTAAATTGAAACTCTTAAATTTAACGTCACTTGAAAACGGTGGGCAATATTCAAATCATTCCCCAAAGATCCGGTTCTGAAGTCTGTAAGATGCTTATGGTAAATTCTTCGACTCCACTCGATTGAAAAAATGAGATGACTGTAGACTACAGTTGAGAGTTAAGAAATAGACCTAGGAGGGAATCTGCTAAACTACTGATCACTAATTCAATGTTATAGCTAAGTTTTCAGCTGTTTAATATTTTAGTTTCATTACCATGTACAGTTACTATCAGTACCTCTTCAGCAAGAAGGTAGAATATAATGTTTGAAGGAAAACTTTTCAGTTAGATAACCAAATCGTATGACATACGTTAATGACAAATTTGCACCACGGTGACATTTTGACTGTACTGTCACAAAACCTATATGTAATTTGAATCGTTCTGGTGTGTTGACTCTGATACTTAGCATGATCATCACCTACTACTGCAAAAAATTTGACCATGAGCTTTCATTAACTTCATATCAGGACAATCATATTCTTTTGCTGTTTTAACTGTACTTTACTGCATTTAAAGAAATGCTTCAGCGAATCGCAAGATAAATATACTACATGTAATAGATACACATAAAGTATGATGTCCTCAGTGTACTAATGCCTGTCGAAAGCTCTGTAGGTATATCTCGAACCTATACCACGTACTGTACGCGCTGTCCAAAATTTATTGCTCCGGAACCGTGTCCGTGCACATGAAATCCGAACCATCAACTCTATCTCGCCACACACCGTCCCCCGGTATTCAGAAGAGTAAACATCATCTGCACGCAGTCCATTTAGCAACAAGATTTGTAGATATCGACTGCCTGCAATTCAGAGATAATTAAGGGCGACGGACAGCGATACATCACTGGGCAATTTGACGGGTCGCAGAGAGGCGGAGTTTATTGCCAGGGCCGGCGGCTGATCTGCCCTGTCAGACCACTGGCTCTGTGCCCGCTGCCGCCTACCGCGGCCAGAAGCAGCGACACACATACTTCCGATGCGTTTACTCGTACTGCAACACGCTGCTAGAGTGTGCGGCGAGCACAAGTATACAGTGACGTTGTGTGTCACTTCTACTTACATTTTTGTAGTTTTTTGGCCTCCGGACAAAACCCATCACGGGCTTTATCCACGTTGTGTGCCCCTGTACATAATACACAGCGTTAGGCACCTGCGGCAATCACACCAGGTGGATGCAGAGTACTTTAATATCGGGTGGTCGTAATTAAAGTGCAGCTCCTCACTGAGGTCCAGAATGGGCTGTAATTACCGAATGGCAGCGGAGCTTGGCAGATATGCCAATGCTCTAATGCATAACCGTCTTATGCTGGAAAAGAATTAGGTCTAGTTTTGACCACCAGGTGCCAGTCTAACGCTGCAAACTGTTTGTTGATATGACATCCACACTGTTATTTGAAAAGGCGTAACGTGAGTGAAAAGTATGGCCATTGAGAGGAGAGACTGTACGCTGTTACTGAAACGGTTTCTGGGAACAACAGCAAAATCAATGCTGCATTGAGTGGTTGTCGCTGAGTGTAAGGTCTGAGGAGGGGCTATATGTCGTTACATGGTTTAATGAAGATGATAATGGAATTCAAAAACCCGATTGAGCCTGGTGTTGCACCTGAATGGGAAGGAATCCTATCCCGGTGGAAGTTATTGACAACGCTGCTGTTGCTGTAACTGACCATGCAGAACGTGCTTCAGTTACTGCTTGCTAGTGTCCGTGCAATGCCACGAGAATTGTCCATCAAATGGTCCAGAATATAAAACGTTATGCGGCCTGTTTTACACTGTTACTCGTACAAGATCCATACGGTGCAGCAACTGAATTCTCCTCATCCACAGCAACGTCATGAGTTTGCTTTTCAGTTTCTGGCATGGGTCGAAGCTGATTCCAAGAGGTCAGGCAATATTCTATGGAGTGGCAAGACATATTTTTCACAACAACGTGCAATGAACACACATAGCTATGAACTATGGGGTACTGCTAAACAGCTTGTTGTGCACTAAGAGCCATTGCACTCACCGTTTGTGACTGTGTGGTGGGGATTCACACACACCTTCACTTACGGTCCGTTTCTCTTTGAAGAGAGTACCCCCAGAGAGCGCGTCATCTGTGCCGCGACGCTTGCACGTTATCGAGATCTTCTCGTTCAGTATCTGATTCCTGCTTTACAAGATACAGCTTTTTGGAAACCACTGTTTTCATGCAAGATAAGCGACGCCTCATATTACTCGCCTACTAAAAGAACTGTCTAATGAAACCTTCCATGAACGTGTTATCTCCAGACGTTTCCCAGATGCATGGCCTAAAAGAGGACCTTATCTAAATGCAAGTGACATTTGGCTCTGGAGATATCTGAAAGATCGCTTTTATCAGGGACGCGTTTGGTCTTTACCCTGCCGGAACCGCTGCAAGCAACTGTTGACCACGTCGTCTCATGGATGCTGCACCTCTTGGACGTTTCCGGTGCACAAATTGCATTAATTGTGTAAGCGGCGGTTACTAATAAAACGAACATTATGCCTTTGTCACTTTTTGACCATCCTGCCCTCGTTCCTATTCCCTTAAATATCTGAACCTGTCTTACGTCTGTCTTGATTCACAGCGCCAAATTTGTGCCTGGTGGCCAAAACTGGAACTAACTTTCTTCCAACGTAAATTGGATCTACATAAACGCATTAGAGTATCTACCAACTTTCGCTGCCGTGCGATAAATGCAGCCCACACTGGAGCTATGCGAGTAGCTACACTTTAGTTATAACCAACCGGTACATCGATGTGTGATTTCCGCGAAGCTATAGCAGATAATGTGGAGAGTCTATTGACATTCGAAAGTAATCGTTAATTTTTAATTCTTCCGAGTTATGACACCGATTTGTTATTCTTTTATGGAACGTATGATTTTTTTGTTATTGGAAAACCATTCGAAGATTACTTCGAAATAACATGTGTATGAATTGACCAAGTGGTAACAGTACGGCAGATCCGCAAACAAATGTCCCGCTGTAAAGAGAAGAAGGACAAACAGATGCCCTACTGTACCAAATGTAAACAAAAATGAAAGCCAGGTGCTGTTGGTATGTACACTCCTGGAAATGGAAAAAAGAACACATTGACACCGGTGTGTCAGACCCACCATACTTGCTCCGGACACTGCGAGAGGGCTGTACCAGCAATGATCACACGCATGGCACAGCGGACACACCAGGAACCGCGGTGTTGGCCGTCGAATGGCGCTAGCTGCGCAGCATTTGTGCACCGCCGCCGTCAGTGTCAGCCAGTTTGCCGTGGCATACGGAGCTCCATCGCAGTCTTTAACACTGGTAGCATGCCGTGACAGCGTGGACGTGAACCGTATGTGCAGTTGACGGACTTTGAGCGAGGGCGTATAGTGGGCATGCGGGAGAACGGGTGGACCTACCGCCGAATTGCTCAACACGTGGGGCGTGAGGTCTCCACAGTACATCGATGTTGTCGCCAGTGGTCGGCGGAAGGTGCACGTGCCCGTCGACCTGGGACCGGACCGCAGCGACGCACGGATGCACGCCAAGACCGTCGGATCCTACGCAGTGCCGTAGGGGACCGCACCGCCACTTCCCAGCAAATTAGGGACACTGTTGCTCCTGGGGTATCGGCGAGGACCATTCGCAACCGTCTCCATGAAGCTGGGCTACGGTCCCGCACACCGTTAGGCCGTCTTCCGCTCACGCCCCAACATCGTGCGGCCGGCCGCGGTGGTCTCGCGGTTCTAGGCGCGCAGTCCGGAACCGTGCGACTGCTACGGTCGCAGGTTCGAATCCTGCCTCGGGCATGGATGTGTGTGATGTCCTTAGGTTAGTTAGGTTTAAGTAGTTCTAAGTTCTAGGGGACTAATGACCACAGCAGTTGAGTCCCATAGTGCTCAGAGCCATTTGAACCATTTTTTTTGAACCCAACATCGTGCAGCCCGCCTCCAGTGGTGCCGCGACAGGCGTGAATGGAGGGACGAATGGAGACGTGTCGTCTTCAGCGATGAGAGTCGCTTCTGCCTTGGTGCCAATGATGGTCGTATGCGTGTTTGGCGTCGTGCAGGTGAGCGCAACAATCAGGACTGCATACGACCGAGGCACACAGGGCCAACACCCGGCATCATGGTGTGGGGAGCGATCTCCTACACTGGCCGTACACTTCTGGTGATCGTCGAGGGGACACTGAATAGTGCACCGTACATCTAAACCGTCATCGAACCCATCGTTCTACCATTCCTAGACCGGCAAGGGAACTTGCTGTTCCAACAGGACAATCCACGTCCGCATGTATCCCGTGCCACCCAACGTGCTCTAGAAGGTGTAAGTCAACTACCCTGGCCAGCAAGATCTCCGGATCTGTCCCCCATTGAGCATGTTTGGGACTGGATGAAGCGTCGTCGCACGCGGTCTGCACGTCCAGCACGAACGCTGGTCCAACTGAGGCGCCAGGTGGAAATGGCATGGCAAGCCGTTCCACAGGACTACATCCAGCATCTCTACGATCGTCTCCATGGGAGCATAGCAGCCTGCATTGCTGCGAAAGGTGGATATACACTGTACTAGTGCCGACATTGTGCATGCTCTGTTGCCTGTGTCTCTGTGCCTGTGGTTCTGTCAGTGTGATCATGTGATGTATCTGACCCCAGGAATGTGTCAATAAAGTTTCCCCTTCCTGGGATAATGAATTCTTATTTCAATTTCCAGGAGTGTATTTTCAAAAAAATTATTTCATAACTTGTAACGCCAGCATGAACATTTCAAGTTCTTATTCAGATAGAGTTTCACTGGATTTTATTATTCAAATTCTTGTTGTGACTGTTGTGATTCTACTGATGTAATTAGTTTTTATTAGGACACTCATAATTAAAAGTTATAACTAGTTGATATTTGTAATATAGTTTATGCACTAGTCCACATAGTTGGAAGAGGTAGCCTACACTATTCAAAAGTTAAGCATTCCCACTTTCTAGTAACGTATTTGAAATTAGGTGATATTAATTATTTTCGGCAATAATTAAACTTGGCATTAGCAGTCGGATTTTTCAATGTAGGTTTAGTCAGAACCACGCTTAGATTCAAAACTTCGACTACACACTTTTGTTGTCTTTAATTTTCTGTGCAAGATGACATACAGAATTGTTTAATTAACTGTAATTAATAAGTCCATGTAATTTATCCACGTTTGGAGTATGACTTTAATACATGTAAACAAGGAGAGTCGCATTGCGTAACCATGTATTCTCCTAAATTTTTGACCAGTAACATATTCTATAAATCTAAATTATGCTAGTATTTGTAGCAAACAATAAAATTAAACCTGATGGTTCTCAAAGCTTTTCGCAGGCTTCTAAATAACAGTTCCTTCTCACAGCCATCTACAAATAGTCGCGCATCATCCAAAATTGGCAATTCACTGTATGAGTGTTGACGAATGAGAGCTATGTTCGAGCACACTCTCAATGTTCACTCACACCGCAAATACGTTTGTTCTGCAGGCAGAAATTTTGGCACCAATCAACGAGAAACTCAAGAATCCCAGTAACCTTTAAGTGAACTCTGTAAACTAAATTAATGGGCATTTTAAATGGAGTATGTTGCGATTAATATTAGACTGGAATGTCATTTTCTTCGCAACGAGGAGGTTTTGGACATGGTAGATCTCATTATGGTTCAACTCATATCAGCTATCGCAACGTAATTGTACCCACAGAATTGTTAAAGGACTGTGCTAAGAGTGCATTGTGTCGTTTTTATATAAAAGTGTACATTATTCTGATAGCACAGCAGACCACTCACTTTCACAATTGTATAGTGACTGTTTAGTATTTTGGAGTCTGATTTGAATATTTATGCTCATAATACAAGGGTTGGAACTATAATAGAGGCAACTATTTATTTACAGCTTGTACAAAATAGAATCGATTTTCAATGTTTTTCTGACCTTCAAATAGTGACCAGCATTATGCACAACTCGTTGCCAGAGATGTGGAAGTCATACGATACTCTTAGCAATGAAAGTTCCGTTGACAGTTCTAGCTGCAGGGTCTACTGCCCGACGAATTTGTGGCAGTTGTGAAGCGAATGCCGTGAAATGTTTCCTTCAGTTTGGAAATAGAGATTAACTTACAAGGGGCTTAAGTCAGGGGAGTGCAGTAAGTGGTATAGCACTTAGCAGCCCCATCAGCAAACAAATCAGTAACAACTTGCACTGTACGTGCTTGAGCATCGTCCAGCAAAATGATGAAGTCCTGCAGAAAGTGTCATCACTTCTGTCTCTATGCTGTTCATTTTTGGAACACAACCTACGAACAGCTTAGAGACAGAAGTGATGACACTTTCTGCAGGACCTGACCATCATTTTGCAGAACAGTGTTCAAGCACGTACAGTGCAAGCTGTTACTGATTTGTTTGAGTGTTGGGGCTGCGAAGTGCTATACCACCTCCTGTACTCCCCTGACTTAAGGGCTCTTAAGTTCAACTCGATTTCCATACTGAAGGAAACATTTCAAGGCATTCGCTTCACAATTGCCACAAATTCGTCGGGTAATAATCAGCGCCGCTCAAACTGTCAACACAACAGGCACTGGTAAGAGTATCATACGACGTCCACATTGCTGGCAACGGTTTATGCACAATTTTATTTTCTACTTTGAAGGTCAGTAAAACCCTGAAACACGTATCTATTTTGTTCGATCTGTAAATAAATAGTGGCTACTATTAAAGTTTCAACCCTCGTATTTTGCGGCAGGTAAATTGATCATCGTACTCAATAACTGAACTTTGGGAACATTACAAATGTATTTATTAGTGTCTTCTAATATGCAGCGTGTCACTCATCAATGAACGAATCCAGTTTTCAGGCAAGCATGAGTGGTGCTACCGAGGACGAAACTATGAAATAAAGGTCAGTTCCGTCTCAGCGTTAAGAGCAAACCAAATTTGTTCCTATCACACTTCAGCCAAGTGCAACAGAGCTCCGCAATTACTACCAAAGTAGATACGTTGTACCGCTGTAGCTACTGATTTTAGCAGTAGCAGTTAGGCTGCTTGTATACTAACCATTTCTAAGACTATAACCATGAAGAAGGATGCACGTCACTGTAATAAGTGTTGAACAACTCTACATTCTAGACAACAAAAATTTTCAGGCAGTCATCACTACCGAACTATTACTTTAATAAGTCACAGCTGTAAAATACTAACGCGAATTCTTTAGAAGCAAATGGAAAAACTGGTAGAAGCTGACCACGGGGAAGATCAGTTTGGATTCCGTAGAAATGTTGGAACACGTGAGGCAATACAGACCCTACGACTTATCTTAAAAGAAAGATTAAGGAAAGGCAAACCGACGATTCTATCATTTGTAGACATGGAGAAAGCTTTTGTCAATGTTGACTGGAATACTCCCTTTCAAATTCTAAAGATCAGGGGTAAAATATAGGGTGCGAAAGGCTATTTGTACAAAGACCAGATGGTAGTTATAAGAGTCGAGGGGCACGAAAGGGAAGCAGTGGTTGGGAAGGGAGTGAGACTGGGTTGTAGCCTCTCTCCGATGTAATTCAGTCCGTATATTGAGCAAGCAGTAAAGGATTTGGTGTAGGTATTAAAATCCATGGAGAAGAAATAAAAACTTTGAGGTTCGCCGATGACACTGTAATTCTGTCACAGACAGCAAAGGACTTAGAAGAGCAGCTGAACGGAATGGATAGTGTCTTGAAAGGGGGATATAAGATGAACACCAACAAAAGCAAAACGAGGATAATGGAATGTAGTCGAATGAAGTATGGTGATACTGAGGGAATTAGATTAGGAAATGAGACACTTAAAGTAGTAAAGGAGTTTTGCTATTTGGAGAGCAAAGTAACTGATGGTGGTCGAAGTAGAGAGGATATAAAATGTAGACTGGCAATGGCAAGGAAAGTGTTTCTGAAGAAGAGAAATTTGTTAACATCGAGTATAGATTTAAGTGTCAGGAAGTCGTTTCTGAAAGTATTTGTATGGAGTGTAGCCATGTATGGAAGGGAAACATGGACGATAAATAGTTTGGACAAGAAGAGAATAGAAGCTTTCGAAATGTGGTGCTACAGAAGAATGCTGAAGATTAGATGGGTAGATCACATAACTAATGAGGAGGTATTGAGTAGAATTGGGGAGAAGAGCAGTTCGTGGCACAACTTAACAAGAAGAAGGGATCGGTTGGTAGGGCATGTTCTGAGGCATCAGGGGATCACCAATTTAGCATTGGAGTGCAGCGTGGAGGGTAAAAATTGTAGAGGGAGATCAAGAGATAAATGCACTAAGCGGATTCAGCAGGATGTAGGTTGCAGTAAGTACAGGGAGATGAAGAGGCTTGCACAGGATAGAGTAACATGGAGAGCTGCATCAGACAAGTCTCAGGACTGACGACCACAACAACAACAACAACAACAACAACAACAACAATACTACTGCTGTTCATCTCTCACAAATTTATGAAAAAATGTTTGGCAACTATTGTAAATAGTGGCTGTATTCTTATTTAATAACAGAATTTAATAATAATAAAAGACGCCGTAAATTTTATGAACATACAAGACGAATGGACTAATTACGATTAACTAAGAGAATCCACAATACGAACGACACCCTAAAACCCTAAGTTCAGTAGCTTGTCGTCTCCGAGCAGGATCTCGAAGTCTGGTTCATACAGGGATGATATACAAATAGAAGACAAATGTCATTAATGCACTTCCAAACACGAATAAGTCTGAAGCTCAAAAACGCGTGAACACTAGAATGACCACCTGTTATGACCGAATGGAGTTTTGTGAAGACAAGAAGAACAAGGGAACTAATGGTTGTACGTGCGTGCTTTCTAAATTGCGAAATTAAATAATAATAATTATAGGAAATTAAATGTCACAAATAACTATTGTTATTTTCTTACCTTACATTTCCATTTGTGGAAAAAATTTGGCATTGAAGTCAAATTATTTGCAAAATGGTATATTTATTTCTTGCTTGTTCAAAAAGTACACGATGCACCCTTCACCGGCCAGCCGGGGTGGCCAAGCGGTTCTAGGCGCTACAGTCTGGATCCGCGCGACCGCTAACGTCGCAGGTTCGGATCCTTTCTCAAGCATGGATGTGTGTGATGTCCTTAGGTTAGTTAGGTTTAAGTAGTTCTAAGTTGTAGGAGACTGATGACCTCAGAAGTTAAGTCCCATAGTGCTCAGCGCCATTTGAACCATTTGAACGAAGCACCCTTCCGCTTCAACGCCTACCTACTAAAGTGTCAAAGAAACTGATATAGGCACGCGTATCCAAATACAGAGATACGTAAACAGGCAGAATATGGCGTTGAGGTAAGTAACGCCAATATAAGTAATAAGTGTCCGGCAGAGCTGTTAGACCGATTACTGCTGCTACAATGGAAGGTTATCAAAATTTATATTAGTTTTAACGCGGTGTTACAGACGGCGCACGAGCGACTGTCCAGTGCATCTCCGAGGTAGCGATGAAGTGGGGTTTTCCCGCACGACCATTTCACTAGTGTACGTGAATATCACGAAACCGCTAAAACAACAGATCTCCGACATCGCTGCGAATGGAAAATTATCCTGCAAGAACGGGACCAACAACGACTGAAGAGAAACGTTCAACGTGTCAGAATGCAACCCTTCCGCAAATTGCTACAGATTTGAATGCTGGCCCATCAACAAGTGTCAGCGTGCGAACCATTCAAGGAAACATCATCGACATGCACTTTCGAAGCCTAAGACCCATTCGTGTACCCTTGATACGTGCACGACATAAACCTTTACGCCTTGCCTGCGTCCGTTAACACCTACATTGGATTGTTGATGATTGGAAACATGTTACCTGGTCGGAAGAGTCTCGTTTCAAATTGTATCGAGAGTGTAGACGTGTACGGTTATGGCGACAACCTCATCAATCCATGGACCCTGTATGTCAGCAGGGGACTGTTCAAGCTGCTGGAGGCTCTGTACTGGTACGGGGTGTGTGCATTTGGAGTGATGTGGCCCCCCTGATACGCGGAGATACGACTGACAGGTGACACATATGTAAGCATCCTGTCTGATCACCAGCATCCATTCACGTCCATTGTGCATTCCGACGGACTTGGGCAATTCCAGCAGGCTAATGTGTCGCTCGACACATCCAGTATTGGTACAAAGTGGCTTTCGAGTTTAAACACTTCAGCTGCTCGCCAAGCTCGCCAGACGTTATTGACCGTATCTGTGATGCCTTGCAACGTGCTCTTCAGAAGAGATCTGCACCGCCTCGGATTTATGGACAGCCCTGCAGGATTTATGCTGTTAATTCCCTCCACCACTGTTTCAGACATTAGTCGATTCCAGGCCACGTGGTGTAGCTGCACTTGTTCGAGTTCACGGGGGCCCTATACGATATTAAGTAGGTGTACCAGTTTCTTTGGCTCTTCAGTGTAGGAACGCTCAGTAAAAGTACTGTTGACTCATAACATTCCTGACGGATTAAAACAGTATGACATATTGGGATCCGAAACACAACCTTGCTTTACGAACGGAATACCTTATACCCTCTGAGCTATACAGGCATGAGTAAAGGCCTGCCTCCTCAGCATCAACTAAGTAACTACTGTTTTCCACTTACTTCAAGAATGAGTTTGTTTTCCACTCTTAATGTTAAATGAAGAATCAAGTTATTATTTCCTTAGTTCATCTTCAATATTACAGGTAAACTATCACATTCGTAACACCTCAGAACGAAACCCATAGATTAATCCTAATTCAAGGGATCGCTGATCTACTAACTTGATACATTAACATTTACGTATGCGATACAACACATTTTTCTAAGCGCTTATGTAAGAAGTGTTTGTCGGTTACATAGCGAATATGTAGTTCCCAGTCTGTCCGCCGTTGCATGCCTCAGTCAGCTCATTGAATATCAGTATTTCAAAAATTTTGGTTTTAAGCTCAAGACTTTTAGTTTCTCTCGTGATATAATCAAAACAAGATTCACTGATGTACCGGATGGTTATAATGAGGAGTGGATGTAACGGAAAATGTAAACATTTATTCAAACAATTACTACAGGCTTATTTATTAATGAAAAAATCTAAAATTTTGCGTGTGTGAAGCAAAAGAGCTGTATGTTAACAGCAAGTATAATAAAATACGCAGGATTAATGATTTTCCAGAAATTTGGAGTTTAATTTTATTGTCTTTTTTTATAAGAAAGCCATAACTCGAACTCAAATCATGCAATTAATCTGAAAATTGTACTGTAGTATCTTGAGAAGGCTATAAGGCCACTGAACAAAAGCTTTTATTTTATGGTACAAATTGTATCGTTAACAGAGTTTTTAATTTTGCACATCGAACACTAACTTTTTTTCTACACACAGTCATCTAAAAAATCAGAATGCATTTTTTAGATCCAGGGAGACAGGAGCACGTTGCAAACAGTCCATGAAAATTTCATATCCTTAGCACATATACTTTTCGAGAAAAGGCTTCTAGTAAAGTAAAAAATGTAAAACAGAGGAAATGAAGCTTAAAGATTTTCTCATTCTACTACATATAATAAGCTTACCTCAATTTTGAAATCCTCCATACTGATATTCCTCATCCTCCAGGTTTCGCTTCTCTCCTCTTCAAATCTGCCTGACCGGTATTTTCAGGTAACACACTGATCTGTTAGCTTTCTTGACCCTGCTCTCGACGATGGTGTAAAGTGATTCTGTTGAAAATACACTAGGATCTATACCAACTCTCTTCAGCACTTCAATTCTGCCATCTTTTCCGTTATTGTAACATAAAACTGCATCATAGAGATCTATTTTGAGTACTTCAAGTCCGCAGAGTGTCCGTTTTGAACATCTAATCCTAATTAAATTATTGAGGCTTTCATTTGCATTTTGCGTCTTTCGTGATGACACTTCCTGAATAAATCAAGGTTTGCAAGAGTCCTGAATGTGGGCTTAATTGCCTTCAGAACAGGTTCTGGTAACGAGTGCTTTTTTGAATAGTCTCATTTCCGTTGTTGAACTTACACCAATCTTCTTTCAGACACAGATTGTGCATTGGTGTTTGTCCAGCGGATAGTTCGTGGAAACAAATTGCCCACACAGCACGCCTCATTGCCTCTAAATCATGTGTGTTTCTCTTGATGCGCTCCCATAAAATAACTGAAGACAATCAGTTTGTTGCAGAGTAAGCCTGCCTCCACCTCCTAGTGGTACCCATCGTTAAGTCCTTCACCTTTCTTCACTTTCAGCAAGTGACGATGCCTACCACCAAGCCTCTTTTGGATGTGGCCAACACATTCCAACTTTTATATTGTTGTATTAAACGGATTTGTATCTGTTACAACTTTGAACGGAGAGGAGTCCCCATCACAAGGTACATATTTAGTATATCTAGTGTGAATGACCGCCAGTACAAAGTGAATCACTTTAACAATTTACAGACATTTATAAAGCTGCTATCACGCTAAAATTTACACAAACCATAGTTTAAACTGTGTAGATTAAGAAAATAATATTTTTGAAAAATCCATTTCTTCGTCCAAAAACCATTACATTCCCCCTTAAGAGCAGTTGCTCACGAAGGTACAGTGCGGGTTGTAATTATTACACGGTAGAGAAACTTGGTAGATATTCTAATGCGTTAATGTGGAACAGATTTACGGTGGCAAAAAATTAGTTCAAATTTTGGCCAACAGATGCAAATCTGGCGATGTACAGCATTTTGTGGACGTCTACGATGTTCATATAGAAGTAACTGCGTAAATGGTGGTTAATAATAGAATCAACGTTATGCCCGTTCCTAAACCACTGCATATGGTAACATTTTTATACATCATTCTTGCATTCACAGCGCCAGGTTGCACCTGGTGGCCACAACTGGAACTAAATATTTTTCTGTATAAATGGGTTCCGCATAAACACATTAGAATATTTGCTGTTTCCCTACCACGTGATAATTACGTCTTAACTCCGCTTCTGCGATTTAATTGCAGCCACTCAATACATCTGCATCCGCATCTAGACACTGCAGGTCACTGTGTAGCGCATGGTAGAAGAGGAATACCTTCTTCTATCACGCTTTACTGTTTCTTCCCATTCCATTCAAGCACAGAGTACGAGAGAAATTACTCCTTAAATGTCTCTGTGTGGGGAGTAATTTGACATCTTTGTATTCTCCTTTCCTATGGGAGACCTACGTAACAGGCTGCTGTATATTCCTCGATACTTCATTTAATATTGTTTTCTGAAACTTAGCAAGCAGGCTTTCGTAGGATATATACTATCTTTAAGCATCTGCCAGTACAGATCTTTACCACTTACGTGCACGTTTCTTGGATGAAACAAACCTTTCATCACTTGTGGAGCCATTCTTTGTATTGTTTCTTCCTATGCTGTTACATCTATTTGGTATGGCTCCAAGGCAATGTACAGTGCGGTAGGATTCGTTACGCGAGTGTTCTGTAAGTAATCTCCTTTCTACACTTACTGCATTCCTCCACACCAGTTAATCAAACCTTACCACTTACTTCAAATACGATTTAACCTGTGTGATCATTTCGTTTCTATCCTCACTAGCTGTGATTCTTTGGCATTCAGCCCGTGCATGCTATTATATTTTTTTGTTTTTGTGAAGTCAACAATCTTCTTTTTATAGAAAGTTGCCACCCCATATAAACTGTACCATGATCTGGTTGGATCTTTTTGCAACGTCCTATGGTAGAATTTGATTATAGATAAACGCATCATTTGCAAAAGAGTGACGGGACTATCAACACATTGCACAATTCTCTGCGACAGACCGAAGGCCATCGGAGTGTATTACTGTTGTTCGTCTTTGGTGGTGGTAAGGTGCCTGGTACGAGTCATAAGGGACGTGGAATGGTTCAAATGGCTCTGAGGACTATGGAATTAACTTCTCAGGGCATCAGTCCCCTAGAACTTAGAACAACGGAGACCTAACTAACCTGCGACATCACACACATCCATGCCCGAGGCAGGATTCGAACCTGCGACCGTAGCAGTCTCACGGTTCCGGAATGTAGAGCCTAGAACCGCTCGGCCACCCTGGCCGGCAAGGGACGTGGAGAGCATAAGATATCTAGTGATCACTATGAAGGACACAGATATAGCACATACTCGTGTGAGACAGCGCTGTCAGTCCATGATTGAGTTTGAAATGGGTCTCATTGTGGGTCTCCATTTCACCATATTGTCCAGTCGTGGAGTATTTAGATACATGGGGCATTCTGGTGTGACAATGGCCCAATATTGGACTTCATGAGAACGTGAGGGCAGACGTACTCGTCGTCAAGGATAAGAGCGAACACGTGTGACACCGTATTGTGCACCAAGCACATCGAACGGCCCACACGCAAGCGCCTGACAATCTAGAATTGTGTGGGCTACCTGCAACGTTCAGCGTCAAGCCACACCATCGGTCGGAGACTAGCAGTTGCCTCACTAGGGAATTACCGTCCCTTGCGTAGGCTGCCGTTAACACCACCATGCAAACAGCTGCGTTTGGAGTGGTGCCACGACCAGGAAGTGAGGAATGCTGATAAATGGTATCTTCATTTTTTCGAATGTCGAGTAGAGGTTCTACACTACCGTAGACGACCAAAGTAGGCGAGTATGGTGGGTACCTCGTAACAGGTCCCTCTCTTCCATTGGTTTGGGGAGATCAGCCTTGTTACTTCTGGTGTCGCACTATGGGGGAGCCATAGGGTATGATATCAGGCCACGGCTGCTACTGACAGACAGATCTCTGACAGCACATTGGTACGTCACGGAAAAGCCCGTGCCCGTGTGTGTTACATATCAAGTGACGGTGTTGTCATGCCACTTTTCTACAGGACAACGCTCGTCTGTATATGGCACGTGTCTCTATGAACTGTCTGCGTGATGTTTAGATACTACCATTATCATGTCCTGACATAGGTGGGAGAGGGGAAAAGGCGTTACTAGTCAGTCTGCGCTCCAGAGCGGTAAAGAACAGAAGGCAGAAAGACAGTCCACAGTGAGGGCATTTGATTGTTTCCTTCTATCTGAGCCAACACTGGTTCATTTATTTAATAGAAATGCAGGTGGTGAGACAGAACAGGGAACTCGTTGTGCACACTCTTGGAAAAAGAGCTTTGAAATAGCTATTTATTCCAAACAGGACTAACTAATAGACTGGAGGTTAGTTCTAGGGTTACAAAAAGCATGAATAACACTGTTACAGCAGAAGCCGGTGCAGAAGTCCTAGGAGTGGATGCTATACACAGTAGTAAACACTAGCAGCATCTTAAGGCAACAACTTAGTTGCAAAACAAAACGTACTGAATGCAACACTGCTCACTGAGGCACTCCAAGAGAGAGAGCAGACTTACGCGGAGCTGGACCGAGGCTGGAGTCGACGGACGCGGTTTCGGCGCCCAGGTCGCCTGACTGAGAACTCGGCCAAAATGTGGAATCTAGGGGTTTTAAAGAGTCGCGTGAGGGCACTGTTTTCCCACTTAAAGCCATCCAGCCAATCCCGTAGGTCTCTTGCAGGTGCCTGCCAGTCACGGTTTAGTTAGGTCCCCTCTACTGCTCCTATGCAGTTGCATTGTACAACTGAAAGCTAAACGTAACTGCTCTGCCAAATAAGTCTTGCAACATTATTGTTGTATGTCATGTAGCCCCGCCCCTTGGGCTCCCCGGAGTAGGGACTGCAAGGTCAACAATTTTTGGCGCTTTCTCCCTCTTTGTAAACCTTGCGAGCCTATTGACGTTGCTGTTGTCAGTTCTGGTATCAAACTGGCTTTATACGATACTTCGTGCCTGGTGTTTACAAAGTTCTACGGTGGCAGCCTACCCCAGCGTCTAGACTACATATGAAGTTACATGTTAATTCCTTGAAGAGTAACTAACGCCCTTGGACCGCGTCTGGGGGCGTCTGAATTTTCGCAAGGCTATCCCCTTACGGTTCACTTCATGCAACAACATCTCTCCTAGTTTCGTCTGTCCCGAGCATCGTCTCTGCTTCAACGCCTTGGAACGCTTGTCCTCCATTCTCACAGCTTCAAGATAACGCTACAGTAGCAAGTAATAATCAACATATTACACCATGACCAGCAAAATGCCAAGATGTTTTCCTGATAACCTCCTGGAACAAGTTCTGGAATCAACTCTGTCATTTGACCAGTATCCACGATGTCAAAGAACAGTTACAACAGCTGTGCGACAGCTTGTCTCAGGAGCGAATACAACTGGTTTATGACACCCTTCCCAATCGAGTGTATGCATCCGGACCTGAGGGGATGCAACTTCGTATCGGCTAATGGGCTGATACTGCCAAGTTCGTTGTAAATTTTACTCGATTTTGTAATCATTACAATAACTTCACATACCCTCTTAACCCATGGACTTTCATTTCGTATATTCGTACCATTCACTTTTTAAGTCAGACAGCGTCATTTGCGTCTGATATGAGTGACTAGTCAAGGTGGTTTTAATTAAACTTTCACCGCTTGAGCCACTGTAGACGCAAAAATGTTTACCATAAGGTACCCAACATCATAGGAATGATGTTAAAATGTTGCGTTGCGGGATTAACGTTGTTTATGGTTTCAAAATGGATGAAAACAATCAACTGCAACAAAATATTTACTTAGCAGTATGGGTCCATGATCTAATGTGTTTTAGTGATGTAACCTATGCTTCCATAAATCTGACATTAGATACGCCAATTTTATGGAATTTCATGGAGTATTCATGATTGTAAACAACTCTGTTCCCAGTATCTTTTGAATTTTGCTTGTTTATTTCTCTTGTTTGAAGTTCTCAAGTGCTTCTCATGTGCTGCGTTACAGCTTTCCGCTCTGTAAATCTTACTTTCTCTTTCTGAGATATTTTCATAACTTTCCGTGTCTGTGTAATTTCATTTCATTCGAATAACTTCTGTGGGTCCGGTATTTCTTTGTGTTGGTTAGCTAAACTAGACCACGTTCCTATCCGCCACTTGGTAAATCTGCAGCTCAGCGTTATATTCATCCAAAAGATCTGTTAAACTTGAATTTCGAATCGTATGAGAACTTGCTTTCATCCCACATCTTTCTTTCTTCTTTTTTTTTGTACTTTCGAGAAGAAGAATTCCTGTGCGAGCTACCGACTACGCGGCAGATCAGTAAATGTAACGTTTCTCTGGCTCATCGTTTTTCAGTCTGGTGTATAAATTTATCCGTATGTTCTTTTCTTTCTGCGTATGTACTGTCGGATGAATGTTCGGGTGCAGGTAGAAGAGATGAATCTTTCCTTATACCAAACAGAGGTTTTTCCCACTTGTTAAGAAATAGCTATTGAAGTAGATACTGCGTTATTTAAAGAAAACCAAGTATTCCTTTAATGGTCATTCTTGTTCGAAATTGGTGTTCTTATCTAATTTGATTCTTGAATAAATAGTAAATGATTTTTAAATTACGTTCTTGATGTTACTTATGCAACGCTTCTAGGTTCCAGTCTAGCTTCCTCAGACCCATCTGGCTTGAGTATTTCGTTTCTTAATATTTTATTTGGTACTAATAAGAAAGTTTTATTTTGAACTTAATCAGATGATATTCGGAGATAATAACCAGTCATTCAATGCAATTGAAACCGATTTAATTATTAATCAGCTCATACACGTAACTGAGTGAGACTTAGTCTATGTAAACGAGTATCAGATCGCTTTCAGTCTGACCATTCGGGTAGTATGTATAGTTGATGCACGAGTGAGCATCATTCAGAACAAAATAAGCCCCTCACAAATGGACTTTAATACTGTTGTATATCTACACCACATCGTCTTCCAAGAACACATCGCTGTGTCTCACTACTCACAGATCGTCTTCCGAGATACCTTTAGGCGTCGCTCAGCCTATAGATCTGTTTATACGTGCTTATGCGTAGCGTACGAGACGCATCATTGCACCATTATACCAGACTGTAAACATTTAGCAGCCCGGTCAGAGTACGTATCTGCGGACAACACACACTCTTATCACTGTTTTACTCTTTTTACGTGCAGGGCATGGTACATGGAAGGAGCAGCAAACAAAGCACTTCGATCCCAGTAAGTTGCCCTTGATAATACTAGCAGCACTGTGATAAAGGTGTGGCTAAATAGATCTTCGGATCTTCAAATGGCTCTGAGCACTATGGGACTTAACATCGATGGACATCAGTCCCCCAGAACTTAGAACTACTTAAACCTGACTAACCTAAGGACATCACACAACACCTAGCCATCACGAGGCAGAGAAAATCCCTGACCCCGCCGGGAATCGAACCTCGAACCGGGGAACACGTTCGTGGGAAGCGAGAACGCTACCGCACGACCACGAGATGCGGGCTTCGGATCTTCATCGACCTATTTTTGAGAGGATGTAATTCATTGTGTCATTAGCAACTGAAGCCCGACTGCGAAATGTACATCACCTCCAGCATAGGGGCAGGTTATAAGGTGCCAGAAAGCAGTGAATAGTGGCTAATTCACGAACGTTAGCCAGGCGGTCGACTGTGTGAAAAGTGATGGAGCATTCCAAGAAGTTTCTTTCCTAAACCGAAGTAAACCGTGTTGTACAGCTGTGCATACGCCGCCGTGTTCAATAGTTCGGAACACCATTTTGCTTTTGGAAAACTGAATTATTCATTTTCTCGAATTGTTATCTAAGAAGCTTAATTGAGTTGCCAACTGGAGGGAATGCTATGAGCACAGTGTCAACAGTAATTGGAAATTCAATAATATCGGAATTCAGAAATTCTGATAATCGTAACTTTCAAACACGATCGTGGGTTTGACCCTTCACAAGTGGTAACACTACACAGACAACATTTACGAAAATGAGGTCTGATATTAATAGTTTCTCATGTCCCGAAAATTCAGAATAATAGGTACTCGTATTATAAAACATGCCGAATACATGAAGCGGGAAAGAAGATTAGAATATAGTGTACCAACGTTATTTCCGACATTAGAGAAAGAAAATGCTGGAAGTGAGGACACAACATCAAGGCAATCATAGTGTCATCATGTAAGAAATGAACCCGACGTCCGCCGGAAGCGAAAGACCAAATCAAAACAGCCTGTGGGGAATTTGAACACCGCTCCACACTAATACAAGTCTAGCTTGTTAACCGCGGCGCCACTTCGGAAGTTACTCCGAAAAGAAAACAGTATTAAAAGTTCCAGTGACTGCTTGCCTGAACATGAGCTGTGTAAGTGTTTTCCGTACGTAAATGCGTGTGTGACTTTCTTATTTCGGTCATCAGTCTTCTGACTGGTTTGATGCGGCCCGTCTCGAATTCCTCTCCTGTGCTAACCTCTTCATCTCAGAGTAGCACTTGCAACTTAAAAGCACTCCGTCTTCAGGCCACAAGTGGCCCATCGGAACCATCCTACCGCCATCCTCAGGCGAGGATGCGGATAACAGGGGTGCTTGGTCAGCACACCGTTCTTTACGAAGTTTTCTTTGACCGGAGCCGCTACTGTTCGGTCGAGTAGCTTCTCAATTGGCATCACGAGGCTGCGTGCACCCAGAAAAATGGCAACAGCGCATGGTGGCCTGGATGGTCACCCATCCACGTGTCGGCCACGCCCGACAGCGATTAACTTCGGTGATCTCACGGGAACTGGTGTACCCATTGCGGCAAGGCCGTTTCACTTGCAGCCTACATTCTATATTATGTGCTCTCCTCTACATGTTTTGCACTTTACAGCTCTCTCTAGTACCATGGACGTCATTCCCTCAGGTCTTAACAGACACCCTATCATCCTGTCCCTTCTCCTTATCAGTGTTTTCCACATATTCCTTTCCGATTCTGCATAGAACCTCCTCATTCCTTACCTTATCAGTCCACCTGATGTACAACATTTGTCTGTAGCACCACATCACAAATGCTTCGACTCTCTTCTGTTCCGGTTTTCCCACAGTCAGTGTTTCACTACCATACAATTCTGTACTGCAGACATACGTTCTCAGAAATTTCTTCACCATGTTGAAGTCTATGTTTGATATTAGTACACTTCTCTTGGCCAGGAATGCCTTTTCTGCCATAGCTAGTCCTAGCGATGGAAAACAGACACGTCACTGCGGTGTTACAGGCCTCATGTCTCGGTGAAGGAGCCTTTGCAGTGGTCTTAGGTGACAATTGTGGATGCAAAATTTCTGACCCTAAATATCCCAAAATCACCTACAAATTGAATCATATGTTTTTCCTGTTACACTATATACGCAGAATAAGTAAAATTTCGTTGTTCGCTATCATTCGCTGGACTGCAGTTTTAATCAATACCAGCGATTAGATTACATTGCAGGAGTATTACTCAAATGAGAAAGTTGTTTAAATATTCACCAACCATATATTAAAACCCTTAAATAATGAAATATCGCCAGTTGGTATTTTTTGTGGTCTTTTCAAGGCATTTTCTTGTGTATATCACGTTACACTCTTAGTAAAACTTTAGTTTTATGGAATTGATGGCATTAAGCACATAAAAACAGAATGGAATCAGTTGTTCTCAGTAATTCAGACAATGCTGGAACGATAGAAACTTTTAGTGACTTGGGAGACATCATATATTGAGTACCGACTGATGGCATTAAACACAGCCCGTTAAGCCCGTAGACTACATAAAAACTGAATGGAATTAGTTACCCTGAGCAATTCAGAGATTGCTGGAACGATAGAAACTTTGAGTGACTTGGGAGTCATCATATTTCGAGTACCGCAGGGTTAAATTTATGGCCCATTCCTGCACCTTATATATGTGACTGCGTAACGTGCGCGTGGGACACACAATACTCGTTACAGCCTGTGCTATGGTAATTGAGCGGGGTTCACTTTACGAGAAAGGATTTTCTTACAGATATCGACCGCATGTACCTGAATGGTGGCAAATCAGACTTACATCCACTCTGTAATAACAATGATCCGTCAAGCAGATCCGAAATGCAACTACACATCATGATGGTCCTAAACCAACACTCAAGATGCTACCAATTTAATAAAAATACGGTCGCCAGCCTAATTAGGCATTAACTGAGTTTCTTCCCTGTACAAGTTGGTAGATATTCATGCAAAACAACAAGTAGTAACACTGCATAATGTAGTAGAATTTTCGAACCAGAAAATCTATTGAACTGATAGTTTCACGTTCTGTACTTATATGGAAAAACCATGAATTTAACACTACACTATAATGTATACTACAAAACTTCGTACTGTGTATTGATCTGATTAAAATCGGGCATAGGTTACCCTAGAAATAGCACTTTCGAGCCACACACAAAATGTCAATTTTGATAAAGATAAAACACTGATAAATTTTGGCTTTTATATTGACTCTAACTTTTGCTAGTCAAACCAATTTAGAACACTTCAGAATTCAAATGAATAAAAAAAGGGGGGACCGTGAAACTGTTATGATCACTGTATTAAAAAAAAATATTACTGAATTTATTATCCGCTCAAGATTTCCAGTATATGAGTTACTACTCTTCTTATCTTATTTACTGCTCATTTAAATACCTTTATATCTGTCTCGAAAAAATTAAACTTCATTACTACATCAATATTAAACTTATCTTTGAACTTCGTTAGACCTTCGTTATTCATTTACTGGTTCATTAACATAACAGTTCTCTAAACACCATTCTAACACAGCTAGGTCTGCAAGTAATTATTATTAACGCTAAATTCAATTTTTCATTTCGGGACACTCGGATTGCACAACATTTGGAAAGAGCCCTGTCTAGGTTGGTTGTGAGGATAATTAAATGATGGGAAAGTTCTGGTAAAATTTCGGTTATTATTGAATAGTTCACTCTCTGGTCCATACGAATACAGTACTAAAAGTTTCAACCTGCTTGTATCGATGCAGTGGTTGGCGGGTGGCGAGATGGCGAGGCACAGAGCACACATACAACCACAGCTATGGCTCTGGACGTATCGGCACTTTAGTTCTTCTTAGCGCAGCAATACTTTTCCATTTAGTGCCTATGGAATTTTGCCGTGCTGTGTGGGCGTTGGTGCGGCATACCCGAGGCTCAATGAAGCTACGTCTTCCAGGAGAGCCTCCTCGCTCCAGAAGGTGTTGCTCAAACCAGTGCCAGACTCCAACTACTGCTGCTGCTGAGCCCGTTGTGCCTCGCAGTGCCCGCGCGCAATCTCCCGCGCTCGCCTGCCATCCACCTTGTACCGCTCCCTTACAGACAGGGTATTCACCCGAGGTTTTGCATTCTACATATCCTAACACATTGCCTACGTATGGACCAGACGCACAGTTACAATTTTAAACATCTTACAACAGTTTCAACATTTGTTACATTTCAATTCTAGTACAATTCTGCTTGACATTTGACATAAACTTTGAAACGTCCCCTTAGAATAATTATACAAGACTGTGCTTAAGCTGATACACAATATTTTTTAGCACAACTCAATCTGACTTTCAATAATCCCTACAAAAGAATGGCCCTAACTAACATTAACCTATACGTTTCACAAATCACTTACCTCACAAAAATCTTCGTTACTCTACTGCAAAACAGTGAGCGCCACTACTGCCAGCTAAATAAAAGATTCAAACTACTGAAGGCACTAACTACTGATAGGCATAGATAACAAAGGAATGATTTTGACAGAGAACAAACAATGTATTTACCCCAATAGTGTTCAAAAGTCATAATGTATGTAGCAGTCTATGACATCCAGTCTTACAAATTTCAAAACTCCGCCATCTCTCTCCCCACATCCACCACCGCTGGCGGCTCACCCCCAACTGCGCAACGCTACACGCTGTTTACATCAATCTGCCCAACACTACAATGGCAGACAACAAAGCAAACTAGCCACAAACTGTACACAGCACATCCAGTGATTTTTCATACAGAGTGCTACGTGGCGTTACCTATAAGAAAACCTAAACGGCCTACTTACAACATTAACATTCACATTGAAACTTGTTTACAGTTTTCTTAACACAATGACATGAAACCAAAAAAAAAATGAAATCAGAACATCAATTACTCTAGTTTATCGAAAAATCAGATGGAAAAAAATTACTTATATGTACAATAGTACAGCGTCGTTGTTGTTACAACTGATCTTCCGCCTAACATTCAGCAAGCAGAATTGATACCTTTTGCAGATGATACTTGTATTATGATAAATTCCATTATAGACAAGGTGACAAAATAGGTTGTTAATGATGTTTCACTATGTATTGTTAAGTGGTCTCAAAAAATTGCTAACCCTAAATTTTCTATTCAACAAGTAAGGCTGACCAACAATTGATGTAGTATGTAGGAGTCAGTAAACAGGATAGCATGCTCCTAATTTTTAGTTACACATATTGGTTAAAACTTGAGCTGAAAAAAGTGTATTATTGAGTTTCTCCAACTTTTCAGTTTGAGCTACTTTTACTCCTCGTATATTTGCTGGCGTTGGAAACAAACGAGTCAAGATCCTGAAATATAATTCACATTTCCAATCAGTAATGTCCTTTAGAACAATTTTCAGAGGCTAACGCATCACTTACAAAGAAAGCATTGACTGCACCAAAGCGTACGGTAAAAATAATACCTGGCATTTTACCGCGGTCATAATGTAGGTACCAATTCAAGGATTTGCGCATTTAACAGCATCATCACAATACACGAAATGAAATGCGTCATAAATAATCCATCACAATTTGGGAAGAATAATGATGTAGATGACTTCACCACTGGAGGGAGAAGTGGCCTTTATTACCCACCACTAAAGCTGTCAGTGGCTCGAAAAGGAGTTCATTACAAGCAACAAATTTTTTGATCATTTGTCTAATACCATAAAATGTATGACAGGTAGCAAATAAAAAATGGTTCAAATGGCTTTGAGCACTATGGCACTTAAATTCTGAGGTCATCAGTCCCCTAGAACTTAGAACTACTTAAACCTAACTATCCTAAGGACATCACACGCATCCATGCCCGAGGCAGGATTCGAACCTGCGACCGTAGCAGTCGCTCGGTTCCAGACTGCAGCGCCTAGAACCGCTCGGCCACTTCGCCCAGCGGTAGCAAATAAAATTTTAAATCTAATCTAAACGCCTTTATCCAGAACAGCTTCTCCTACTCCATGGAAGAATTTCCATTGAAATACTTGTAGCCTGAAAGAAAGAGATTTTTACGTAAAGCGGCATGAGTGAGACTAAAAAGTAATGTCTGTGTTAATGTCGTACCACATCATATCAAAGAAAGACTCGTTCAAGCGATCTATGAAAGGTGTAACTAACTCGTGCCTGGACGTTAAAAAACACATTTCTTGATCAACCCGCATATCTTTGTGGATCCTTCTATATGAAACAATGCGATAAATAAAGACTATCCCGGGAAAGGTAGTATTCAGATGAAAGAAGCCGTGAAATATTACACAAGTTGGTGTCAGTGTTTGTTCGTTCTCTTTTCTCATTTAAGCTATCCTGTGTTCTTCGGACGACTGTTCCTGCGTAGCGAAAGCTCATATTTCGCCGGCGGAATGCGAGGAAGCTGTAAGTCCAGGCAGAATAACTCGGCCCACCCACCGCTACATCGAATTAATGCTCTCCATGCTTGAGAGCGGCGGCTCGTTCGTTTAGTAGGCGTTGCCACGTTGTTTCTCGCGAGAAAATGACGCGGCAACTGCGTGGAGAAGTTTAGTGCCCGTTATCACTCTTTCTCTGTCAGGTGAGGAGCGCTTCTGTTATTCAAATGCTAGTCGTCACTGAGGTATTAACGAATAAAAAAATGCATATTGTTCAATTTATTATGACAGGATATCGTCTACTCCACAAGTCTTGCTTTACTTTCAGTGCTCTGTCAAACACTCCTCGCAATATTATATATTGAGGTGACAGAAGTCACGGGATAGCCATATCGCCTACACAAGGTATAAAAGAGCAGTCCGTTGGCGGGGATGTTATTTGTATTCAGGTGATTCATGCGAAAAGTGTCCGACGTGATTGCGGCAGCACGGCGGGAATCAACGGACTTTGAACGCGGAGTGGTAGTTTGACGCAAGGGGCATTTCATTTCGAAAATTGTAGGGGAATTAGATATTCCGAGATCCGCAGTGTCAAGAGAGTGTCGAGAATAACAAATTGGAGGCATTAACTCTGACCACACACAATGTCTGCTGCCTTCCATTGGTTCTAGGTCTCTAGCAGTCTCTGTCCCGTGTTGGCACTTCTTTCGTGGTTCTTAAACCAAGTTTCTGCGTTTATTAAACTGAGCTTTAAACCAAATTCTGCCAGCCGGCTTCCCCATTCGTTACCTTCCTGCAGTCAACCTTCTCTTATAATTTTTAGTTTTCCTCCTTTTCCTACTATCGTATTCAGTCCAACAACTGCATTAAATTTTCATCTTCTTCTGTAACTGAATGCCTTTTCTTTAACCTCATAATACTCTCTGTTGGATTGCTCGATCTAATATTCCACGCCGAGGCCCACAGAATAACACATTTTTTTCTGATGGCAACGACTTTGTAAGTAGTCTTTAACCTCAGTTCCAAACGGGAGAATACCTGCTGAAAATTTTGCTTAAGATTATTTAATTATCATCACCGTAGAGCTGCAAGTCCCGGAGAATTAGTCAGTCATCTAGACTGTTGTCTCACCAGCTACTCAAAACATTAGAAAATTGCAGCGAAACGCAGGAAGATCTGCAGCGGATAGGCATTTGGTGCTGGGAGTGGTAACTGACCCTTAACATAGACAAATGTAATGTATTGCGAATACATAGAAAGAAGTATCCTTTGTTGTATGAGTGTATGATGGCGGAACAAACACTGGTAGCAGTTACTTCTGTAAAATATCTGGGAGTATGCGTGCGGAACGATTTGAAGTGGAATGATGATATAAAATTACTTGTTGGTGAGGCGGGTACCAGGTTGAGATTCATTGGGAGAGTCCTTAGAAAATGTAGTCCAGCAACAAAGGAGGTGGCTTACAAAACACTCGTTCGACCTATATTTGAGTATTGCTCATCAGTGTGGGATCCGTACCAGATCGGGTTGACGGAGGAGATAAAGAAGATCCTAAGAAGAACGGCGCGTTTCGTCACAGGGTTATTTGGTAAACGTGATAGCGTTACGGAGATGTTTAGCAAACTCAAGTGGCAGACTCTGCAAGACAGGCGCTCTGCATCGCGGTGTAGCTTGCTGTCCAGGTTTCGACAGGGTGCGTTTCTGTATGAGGTATAGAATATATAGCTTCCGCCTTCTTATACCTCCCGAGGAGATCACAAATGTAAAATTAGAGAGATTCGAGCGCGCACGGAGGCTTTCAGACAGTCGTTCTTCCCGCGAACCATACGCGAGTGGAACAGGAAAGGGAGGTAATGACAGTGGCACGTAAAGTGCCCTCCGCCACACACCGCTGGGTGGCTTGCAGAGTATAAATGTAGATGTAGAACACTGCTGCCCATCGTCAGGAACCACATTCTGATCTGGCCTCTCTACAGACAACCCTCCGATGTGATTCCACCCACTGTACAGCTTCTCATCTTTCAGGTAGGTAAACCATCACACCGCAGCATCGTTCATGGATTCTGAGTGAGCAGTACACAACATATGACGTGTTGAGCTGCGACGTATAATTGAACACGGGAACTGTTAGAAGCTAAGTAATAGCTCTGCATGATAGCGACATATTACTTTCTAAAACTAATGGAGAAAACTAATTTTACTTCCGTCAGACAGAGAAAATAGTTATTTCGTGTATTTATGAACGAGTGTTTATCAATTTTGGCTGCTGTTTACCGACTTTTATTGGTAATGTCTGCACAAGAATTCGAATTTTCCATACAAAATATAAAACGTTAACAGAAGTGATATAAAACGTATGGTTGCATGTCCTTGTTTGTTTCCTGTGAGGCACAGTTACTGTATCATTAAGCTACAAATCCGAATCAACGTATATGTATGAGCGCATAACTGCATCATTATTTCCTAAGCTAAAGCGATTCTGCTGAATTTTACCGTTGCCTCATGTTTTCGAGTCAGTATCTTGTCATAAGCAGTAAACGTCAAACAAGCTGATGATTGTATCCACAGATATTCAATGATGAAGATGTAATAGAATTTCAGACTCTATCCTAAATTAATAAAAATGATAAAATTAACTCCAACAAACTTCAAATCTGAAGTAAAGTTGGGAGAAGGAATATATGAGCTATTTACCGTTATAACAAGGTTAACACAGAGAGCTGATTTGTCGTCATAGATTTGCAACTGTGCTGTGGGGTTCGTGATGAGGGAATGGTACAAGGAAAATCCTAGAAGCTAAAATTTAGAACCAGAGCTTAATAGTTTGGGATTTGCAGATGATTTAGCGTTACTAGCTCATAACATGCAAGGAGTCAGAAGTCAATTCGGTAACAAGCCTACAAGTTATAGCTCAAAAAATAGAACCCCAGACATCATACAAAAAATCGGGACAATATTCGACTACAGAACTGTAAATAATAGGAAAGTAAAAATAATGAAACAGTTTAAAGATCTAGGAGAAATTATAATATACAACTCGGACGAGAAGACCGTGTGACAAGAATGAACTAGTAAAATGATAGAAGCTCAGAAATGAAAATGACCTATACAATAAATCATATCTGTGAATCAAAACTAAATTAAAATAAATACAAACATTAGAATACCGTGGTTCAACCAGATGTAACATACGGAAGTGAAACTTTTTCCAAAGTCACTTCTAATGACAGATTCGGCAAAATTCTAGATTTGGAACGAAGAATAGGCTTATCATGAATAAATAAGGTGTATCAGAAAGATGGATAGTGGCAGCTAGTGCCAAATGAAGTTGTGTACAGTGAACTGCAGCCCATTACAGATATTATGCGGAAGCGAAGGACGTGTTTTTTTGGTCACATTATGAGGACGCCAAAAACCAGATTACCAATAACAATATAGAGAACCTTTGGAACATGAAGGAAAAAGTAGGATGGATAAGAGATAGCACGGGGGATATGAAAGAGCTTTAATGAACCCCGGACGATTTGAAAAACAAAACAGTAGATTTAAAGAAACTGAAAAACATAAAAATTAGATTTAAATCAAAAACAGATAAACGAAAAGCAATGAAAATGGTATTTACAAATGAGAAACGACGAATAAGATCAGGACAAATGAAAATGTACTAGGCAGTTTGGAAAGAAGACTTACAGGGGGAGGTGACTAGAAAATGATTGTCAGAAGTGGTCCGTAAAGGAAGAAGAAAGAATAGATCATTGACAAGAAATAGGTACTACATCTACATCTACATGGGTCTCTGCAAATCACATTTAAGTTCCTGGCAGAGGGTTCATCGAACCACCTTCACAATTCGCTATTATTCCAATCTCGCATAGGGCGCGGAAAGAATGAACACTTATAACTTTCCGTACGAGCTCTGATTTCTTTTAATGATGTCCAGTTCAAATCCTGTATCAGTTCTGAGACACTCTCTCCCATATTTCACGATAGTACAATTGTTTGTTTTACTACGCTGTAGTATTTAGATATTAATATCATTAAGACCAAGTGAGGGAGCAATACGCTGATGTCGCATTCGGGAGATGCCGATTCAAATCCCCGTTCTAGATTACCATAGTTTCGCTAATCCGTCGCCATTCTTCCATTCTCTCCAATCCTAGCATGTGTTACTTCTCTAACGACGTCCCCGTCGACGGGACATCACACCCTAATCTTCACCCGATTAAAAAAAAAGAAAAAAGTTAGAATTGGTTGACCGCACAAAATAATAATTTCCATGAACAAATGTTTCAAAAAACTTCATCCCTCCCTCTCTCTCTCTATAAAAGTATCCGGTGAGGCTTTCGTTGTTGCAGTAGACCTGTCTTCTTTTCCTTGCTACACAAGGTTGGCGGCCGTAAAATTGGATGCTGGAGGCTGGCTACATTCAGCATCCGTCCGTTCGTTGACACGCATCGCAGTGTTGTGTGATGTAGTGCCAACAGCTGGCAGAGGCCTGTGGCAGCTGCAAACTCCGACTGTACGTGACTAAAGGGCAAACATTGTGCATCTGCTGGCCACAGGTAGGATTTAGTGCCGTGGGTATCTGAAGTTCCGCCTCGCCTTATACAAACTTCGAATAAACCACCAGACTTTAAGGACTCGAAAGCACTTCGTTCCCTATTCTGTGCATGTGGCGCGGCAAACACAGCTTTCCTCCTGTCCCTGCTAACCTTTAATAAATATTACGTCAGGCTAGTAGCTTTAAAAATATTATGCGCTCACTGTTGGAAAACATCCTCTTCGAATTTACAAGGGCTTCTCTGTTAGGAATTCCGTTTATTGCATAACTGTCGTGTTTCTACGTTCATGTATAATGGTTCTACTTACGTGTTCACGTTGTTGTGGCTAATGAGTCGATAATAGACATCGCTATTGAATTTATTTAGTAAGGAAGTAGAGGCTATAAAATCGGTCATTACAGCTACGCAATGCTCAAAACGGTAACAATTAGCGAGGGAGTACATTAGTGGCAATCCGGACACGTATTCGATAGGACCGGGCTTCAGTTTTCCGTCCACCCATCCAGATTTACAATCCTAAAGGGAAATGTCACTATTGTTGCAGTGATATGTATACGACAGACTTTTTTTCCATAGTTTTTCCCAGTCAGGATTTGTGTGCCATGTGCACCAGGTAGTCGAATGGGACGTTTATCGCTAATCTTCTTTTCTCCATCGAGCTGTTCGTTTTCCTCCTTTGTTTACGATTTACACGTGTGTATGATATGCACTTTGTTTCTCACTTAGTGTGATGCGATGCTTTTACGTGAATCTACAGTATGACTTTGGTGAAAGCATGCAGTGCACTGACCAGTAGGCGCGCGGTTGAGTTTGCTGAATCTTCTACGTTCATTTTTTATCTTCGTCTAACGTGTACGTTTATCTTCAGTGATATCAATATCATGATCCAGGGTTTTGAACGGCAATACCTCTGCAAATATCTGGAATAATGTTGCTCATCGCAGTTATATTTTTAAATGTTCCTGATATCATTTGGTACAGATTCCTCACGGTATTTAACTTAAAAACAGTTCACTATAAAACTTAGTGGGGAGGTCTCTTCCCTATTATATAAAGAAAATATCCCAAACGGTCCAGATATTGTGCAACAACAGTCGCACTTGGACTACTGATGTGTGCTTTTCCTAGAATTCGGATATTGGTCACGTAGTCGCTATATTTGATCTCCTTAAGGAGTGCACTTTTCAGTGAATGGAAGCTGAAGTATTTTCCCTTATGTGATCGAAGCCCACTTTCCATTCAGTGGTATTATAGGTGCCAGAACGCGGGTTATGATGGGTGAATGTGTAAGGATAGCCATTGGAAATCATGAACTACCGAGAAAGACCTACGGAAGTATAAAGGAGGTATAAACAATTCTTTATTTCAAAAATAGAAATAAAACGGCAAAACAAAAATTGTTCTGCTCATCTCAGAAAGTTTAGCTTGGGCGGGAGAGTAATCGAACACTGATTTGTCTGCATAGGATTACGGAATGTACCGCGTAATTAGGGTCGTAATCAAAGTGCAGCTAACCAGAAGCCCAGTGCGAGCTGTAATTACCCAATAACAGCGAAACGTGATAGGTATCCTATTGAGCAAATGCGGAAGCGGTTTGCGCTCGAAAAAAAGTTATTTATAATTTAGGCCACCAGGTGCAAATCTGGTGCTGTGCACTGTTTGGCAGTATGACGTCCACGCTGTCATTTGAGAAGCGTTAACGTGAGCGAACAGTGTGGCTTTCGTGCAGAGAGACGATCTGTTGTCAATGAAATTGCTTTATGAGAACGGTAGCAAATACAGTAGTATCGCCATCTGAAAGGTCTGAGCAGCGGCACGATGTCATTAACTCGTTTAAAGAAGCTGATAATGAGATTCGAAAACACGGATGATCTTCGTATGGTCTGTAGGAGAAGAAGGCCCCCTATCCCGGTGGAAGGTACTGACGAGGTTGCTGTTGCTGCAAGTGACCATACAGCATGTGCCACGGGTAGTGCTCCCACCCCTACCGTGTCAAGAGGATACTGTCCTTCCTGTCCTTCCCACGGTCAAGAGTACAGAATGCTGTACAGTCTATATGTGGTGTCACCGCCAGACACCACACTTGCTAGGTGGTAGCACTTATATCGGCCGCGGTCCGTTAGTATACGTCGGACCCGCGTGTCGCCACTATCAGTGACTGCAGACCGAGCGCCGCCACACGGTAAGTCTAGTCTAGAGAGACTCCCTAGCACTCGTCCCGGTTGTACAGCCGACTTTGCTAGCGATGGTTCACCGTCTACGTACGCTCTCATTTGCAGAGACGACAGTTTAACATAGCCTTCAGCTACGTCATTTGCTACGACCTAGCAAGGCACCATGTTCAGTTACTATGAATGTATTCTGAACAGATAATATTGTGGATCATGTACTGTCAAGAGCGACGTTCATCATTAATGGATTAAAGTTATCAAACTAATTACGTCTGCTTTCTCAATTCTAATTCCTTGTCATGTTCCAGGCCTCACCTCAGTATAGTCCTTTCCTCCTCACGTCTGCATTTCGGCCTCCACTAGTAACACGGCGTTGGCTCTTCTGCCAACACAACACTATATTACACTGGTATTCATACAAGACCCAGACGGTGCAGCGTCTGAAACTTGGTGATCTCTAACAACGTACTGAATATGCTCTTCGGTTTCTGGCATGGATCGAAGTTTATGACATACGGCCGGGCAATAGCCTGTAGAGCCAAATTTTACACAACAGGGCGCAGTGAATACACAGAACTTCCGAAACTGGGACAGTGGTAATCCATGTGTAGCGCACGAAGAGCCATTTACTCGCCGTATGTGATGTGTGGTCTGTATCCACGAGCACCTTCATATTTGCTCCGTTCCTCTTTGAAGAGAATACACCCAGATTACCTGTCAGGAATACCGTGACGTCTGCACGTTATCGAGACGCCCTTCTACATCATGCTGTTCCTGCTTTCGAAGAGCACAACATTGTGGAAATCACTGTTTCCAAGGATGATGGGATAACGCCTCTTGTCCCTCGCCAGGTGAAAGATCTGCTTAATGCAGCCTTCCCTGAATCTTGGAGACAAATCTCTAGAGGTTTTCCGGACGTAAGGTCTGGAGGATCACCGTATACGTATCCATGTGACTTTTGGTTCTAGGGAATATCTAAAAGAACGCGTTTACTAGGGCCACGTTCGGTCTCTACCTTCTCCAAAGGCGTATACAACTGCATGCTGCTCCGATCCACATCAGCTGCGAGCAGCTGTTGTAGTTCGTTTTACCGACGCAACAGCTCATCGACGTCTACTGTGCTCATATTGAACAAATTATGTAAGTGGAGGTTAATAATAGATTCAACATTTTGCCTTTCTCATTTGTTTGACCTTCTGCCCTCGTCCTGTTCCATTACATATGGGAAGAGCTATATACGTCTTCCTTGCATTTACAGCACCCGATTTGCACCTGCTGGACAAAATTGGTACTGACTTTTTCCAGTGTAAATCGATTCCACACTCATACATTAACATATCTAGCATTCTTTGCCGCCAAACGATAATTACAGCCCACACTGAACGTCACTGAACAACTGCACGTTAATGAATACCACATGGCAGTTGCACCTGGGGGCCGTATGTGACTTATAGCATGCTGACTGGTGTAGGCATCTAGAAGTCTCTGGCAGTGATATTTATCTGATGGAATGCTGTCTGAAATGGCAAGAGGTAGGTGCTGGCTCTCTGTGAAGTACTACAGGCTTATAATGGGGTAAGACCATGTACCAGGCACTTAGCTCTCTCTTTGTCAAATAGTAAACGTCAGTGGCTATAAGCGATGTTTCCAAAGGGTATGTCAGTGAGGGGAAGATTATAGGTGGAAGTTTACTCTTTCCACCACCTCGATGGCCTACCGTTTAATTGCAACGGGTCTTTAGTCCAGTGAACAACGTGACTACACAGAGAAAGCATATTATCTAAGTGCTGAGAAACATTTAAAAATGCGACATGCCCTTTTATATCTTTTTAGCATAGCGCATAACCACCTAACCAGACATCACAACATGTCATTCGAAAATGGACAAGCAACTTTGAGTCAACTGAATCTTTGTCTAAGAAAAGAGGCGAAATGATAATAACTATTTGGACATCTGAAAAGAACTGTTTGACACACTGCGATCAGAAGGAGGTAAAGCAGCTAGACAACATGTCATGGGCCAATGGAGTATGTGACACATAGGTGAGGCGTCTCCACGAAGACCTTAGTTCTCTTCCTTACAAATTTTGACTTGTACAGTCTCTTATTTCGAGTGTGTATCAGCAACGAACCTAATTCTATCAGAATGTGCCCAGGATTATTGAAGAAACAGCGGACATTACGGAGAATAACGTGAGTGTAAGTGACGAGGCGCCACTCGCCTTCCATCACTTTTTCAAGTAACATAACTTACTTGCAGGATGGAGGAAAAGCTTCGATTACTTAATGAGAGGCCTATTAAGTTTCGATGAGCCAGTATATTGTGCGGAATTTTGTTAAACATGATCAGTCTAGATTTTTTTGTTTCGAGAATGAGGCTGGTAATGCAATAATTTTCAATTCTGAGCGACTCATTAAAATATCTCATTCCTTCCTTACTCTACAAATTGCCCCTTTTCCAGCAAACGATAGCACATTTTTCTAATTACATAGACTACGATCACAACACAAGAATCTGAGTAGAACGGCTGTAGGGGTGATTGACCTTCAGTATATAACATCACATACGACATTACAAACCATGCACCAATTCTATGACGCCATAAGCAAGACATCAGAAGACACGAACCATTTATATTACATCATGGTGGCAGGAAATTCAGAATATCAGCCATTAAAACGAAACAGGTACACAGTCTGTAGCCATCACACTCAAAACTATCTAAACGATCTCTTTTCCGTCATGTTCAGTGGTATCGAAACTACTTGGGAGCAAAATACATAACCTTCACGTAAAACTGCATGCATTGGCGTCATATTCAAAATTATCCAAAGTTACAATATTTCCAAGTTTAATATACGTAAGCTTACACACACACACACACACACACACACACACACACACACACACACACACACAAATATATATATATATATATATATATATATATATATATATATATATATATATGTCATGTGTCACAATGCTATTCCCATTTCTAAAAATCTATCAGAGTTGGTTCCTAAAATAATGCTGTGGACCTTCACATGAATTGCCCTAATGCTTTTTTTCACCTCTAAGTTATTCTGTAACAGTTCAAAACATATGTGGCTAATAACAGCATGCTAAGCAGACAGATGACACTTCAGTTTAAAATTACATGAGGCTATGCACAGGAAGAGACATCAGAAAGTGCATAAATGTGCACACTTGTTGACCAAAGTACAGTGCTAAGTTATCAAGCAGTTATGATTGACAGAAACAAATAGGCAATCTGAATACTGTGTATAGCTTCCAGCTAATGGAAAAGTGCAGTTTATATCTCTCACGTGATGCCTAAAGCATGACCGTGACTCCCGATTTAAATACCACAATTTTATTTACATGTGTAAACTGTTTGTAATATTGATCAAAGCACGTATATGTATTGCTATTTTGGCCTTAGGCTTACTTGAGCCCATTATATTGCCGGTACGAAGATGGAACTTTCACAACCTCAGGTTGCTGGAAGAAGAATGGCACCATTTTATAGGGATAAAGATAATTTATAATATTCTACATTAGAAAAATGTACTTAGTATTGCTGACTGGGTACTGTAGATTTTTTTCTACGTCTGATCTGCCACCTAACTGTGGTAGCACGTTTACACGGCGATGTTAAATTTTTCCTACAACTGAGCACAACAAACCTATTACAATTATGCATTATGATGAGATGATTGATATATTGTATCACTTCAAGAAGATATTTACGTAATATACAAGGATAACTTCATAATACTGAAAATATGAAATGAAACACGTACCATGGCTACAGTTAACGATGAATAGTACTCCGCCCACAGAGAAAAATGTAATAACTTGAAAATAAGATTTTTGCACATTAATAAAATTATTTATCAGATGCATAGACAAATTATAGATTCAGGTATATCTTCTGAAGAAGGCTCAATTATTTGGGCTGAAACATAGGTAGAGGTGGGTTCCATTACCGCAATCGAGGCTGATAGTTTCTTGTATGATAGATTAACTCGATTGCTGACAGTGCTGCAATGTTGAAAGTACAAAAATTTATACAATAGCCTGCCTCTTCTGCCAGTTCCGCCCTTATGATGATCTTCATCTCCTCCTTCACTGCCGTTGAGGTTCAAAAAACTGCACTGTTATCAGATGTGGTTCAACAACACGTGGATCACAGAGGCATTGAGGTTTGACAATTTTATCCGTGATTAAATTAGCACATAGTTCTCTTTCCTAAATGTTCACTGATGAAAAAGAAGGACTTCAAAATGTAATCGGTTGCTGATGAAGTATATATTAAATATTTTATTACATGCAAATAGAACTTACAAGAACAGCTATTAAGGGTAAAAAACAAATGAAATTTTTTCTAAAGTATGGCAAATGTTTTCCATTTTAAGTAAGGCATTGTTGGAGTTTGGTCTAGAATTTGAGTGTGACTTACCACAATTGTATGATATATAGCAAAATTCCTACACAATACGTTGTTAGCGGCCTTTGACTGATACAGATGCTTCAGCCTGAAACACATTTCTTTCTAGGTATTTCCATAAAAAGGTTGCAGGAGTTTAAATTGGGTGAGTGGGGGGTGGGGGGCTAAAATATGTACCTTTTGCGAGAAATGACATGACCCAGGTTCAAAACATTCAAAGCAGCAATGGATGTAACTACAATGGAATCCTGAACGCTGGCGACATCACATGTGGCTCTGAGCACTATGGGACTCAACTGCTGTGGTTATTAGTCCCCTAGAACTTAGAACTACTTAAACCTAACTAACCTAAGGACATCACACACATCCATGCCCGAGGCAGGATTCGAACCTGCGACCGTAGCAATCGCACGGTTCCGGACTGCGCGCCTAGAACCGCGAGACCACCGCGCATCACATGTGGCCATTGAGTTTGACTGCATTATGCCAGATACGGTGTTTCATGCCGCGCATCCCGTACATGACGTCTTGGTGGCAGGAAATCCTAAGTACCAACGATGAAAATGAAACAACCAATCACAGCGCACTATTTTTGTCATAAAACGAAAGAGCAATTCATTATCTAGCTGTCATTTTAAATACTAATCAGCCAGCATCCACTATTAGCAAAATACGCGAGTTCCATACAAAATAAGTAAAATGTGACCAAAATAATCCGGACGATCTGAATTTTGAGCCATGTTCAAAATTAAATGAATACCTGAATTATTTATCAAAAAGTGCATAAAGGGCGTAACTAGCAGAATTACGCAGCTAAAATACGTGCGCGCTCGCACACACGCACGCACACACACACACGTTATATCAATGCTATTTCCACATTTCAATTTCGAATTCTTTCAGTATCTCACCTAACGTAGAAGAAAGGAATACACAACATGAGCTTGCTATATGATTTTTGTATGTGTCTTTCCTGGATACAATTTCTGAACATTGTAATAAACATAATCAAAACCAGATCACATTAATTAAAGTCTGAGCACTACTGCTTTTTAGCTCACTTTAACAACTGTAATTGCAGACTAAATTGATATTATGTTTCAGAGAGAAAAATATAAATATCTGGAAGCTTCATATGTTATAAACTTTCAGTCGTATGCAGGTCAAATACTTGCAGACAATAGTGGTACACCATTCCAGGTTACAGGCGTAATTACAATGGCATGTTACGGGACAGGAAAGGCGTTATTCAAAGATGTTTAAAAAACTCAAATAAAATTTGTTTCTACGCACATGACTTGCACGATGACGTTGTTTTTAGTTTACGCTAACGATGTGCCATTGTACTTCGATCAAAGAGCTAAATTAATTTTTCTTCTTGGCATACGGCAGAACCATTATTTTCAATCTCAGAAATGAGGTACTTACAGGGAGAACAGTAAATAAGGTCATTCATTGTTTTCGGACAATCGGGTTTTGCTTGAACTTCGGAAAGGAAGAGGTCATCTAGTTCTGTATTTAAAAAAATCGCCTTCTCCTGTTGGTGTACCATAACTAAAAACAATGAGAAGAGTAAAGAATTCCAAGTGTAGTGAAGGAAACGTAAAGTGGAAAAATCCATGTATTGGGACTGCTAAAATGCTAAGTTTCAGCTGTTTTTGCTGCAAGAACTGTTGCTAGAATTATTTATATGAAATGAATTCATTGAAATCCTATAGGACAACATTCTCACTCAGTACAAACAATTCATTTGATAAAACAAAGTAATTACGAATATTTGTGGTGTTCTCAAGAAACATCCTGCAGGTTCCTTTTTCGGAAATTTCAGATATTGACTACAGCTTTATAAACCATTTATTCAGAGATGAAATTTATCATCAACGGTCGACTACAGCTTAATAGTAACAGAGATATTCACAAATACAATACTAGAAGGAAAAATATTTTGTTCTTCCTGTGACAGAATGGAACTTTGGCACAGGAAGAACAATCTGCCCACGGAATTATCTGCGCAATATTTTCTTCAATTCATACATCGCACATAGTTAACTTAATGGTACAAATGATTTACGAAATATTAAACGATCTGAGTCGGTTATCACACTAATCTTATTACTGCATGGCTTCTAATTGGATGAAAACGGCACTAAAGTCTCCTACAGAATATGTAATGCTGATCTACAAGCCTTTTTTTTAATAGTTTAAATTCATTTCTGATTCGGCACTGAACTCTGCACTGGACTATTAGAATGAAACATGTAGGACAACATGCGTGAAAAGGGAACAGGTGAGAAATATAAATCAGTTTATACGGAGTGAAAATGGACCTCGTTTCGCAACCAATGGCTGTCCCGAAAGGAAATTTTATTTGCAACTATCTGAATATGATGGAGTCCTCCTGTTTCTGCCCCCTCCTGTCTGCCGGGATGTATTTCATTTTCCAGCTAATATACCTTTCTATGATATTTTTAATAGACATCAGCACAAATAAAAAGTGATAGGGATGGGAACCACTGCCATTTACATATTTACAAAAAACAATGAAGGAAGAACTTAATTTTGGCACAAATCATTTTATTCCTTCTTAAAATATTGGCCTTTAAAATATATAGAGTTTTTCTTGAGATCGAACCAATTCTGTAAACATTTTTTGCCTCCGATATTGGAATCTCAAAAACATGAATTTAGAATTGACCTAACGGATATCGTTTTCCATGAATTTTTTGTGTGACGTAATGGAACCGACCCATTCAAGAGACACAGAGACATGGCATTACCGCAGACTGTCCGCGGGCGCAAGAGAGCTTGCGTGTTTCAATGAAATGGAGTGCTATACAGGTGATGACGTAGCTGTAGGTGTGTGCTACCCTTAGCAGGCCTCTGCGGATGAACCACAAAATGAGTGTCTCATAAAGTCCGTCTTTCCTTCCTTCGGTACTGATATTTCTTTTCTATATTTCTAGTTATGGCGGTTGAGTGGGCTTCTGGAACAACTTAACTGGTTGGAGGGGAATCTGAAAAACAACCTCGATATACTGCTGCCTTGCAGATGGGCTTTGGCTAGTCAAAGGCTAGAAAAAGAAAACAGCGAACAAAAATATCTGGCCCTCCTGGATGGGTGTTTCACTGTGCATCGGTAAAAACTCTCAAAAGCCTCACATCCAGCCTCGGAGGACGGCCGGACATAGAAGACAGCATGAGATAAACGAGGGCATGAAAAAAGAATCAACAAACATATTAAATGTGACCACTTGGAAAGTACTCAGACTATGATCAGATGAAACCAAGTTAAACATGATTCTCAAAGAATATAAAATAATTATTCCCACAATCCGAGAATCCTAGAAGAAGCTTAAAGGCACAAAAGAGCTGGGGGAATAAATCAGGCTTTTACGGTGAAGTGTAGTGCTTGGAATAGTGATTTTAACAGACACAACTTGGAGTGATATAGCTACAGAATATTCTTTAGTAAATTAAATACTCTTGAGATTAAGGTTAAAATACGATGGGGGACATTTATTAATAAGAGGATCGTATGCACCAGAGGAAAAGACGCAAGATGAAGCAGACCAATATTATGAAGAACTTCAGAAACAACTAAATAAAAAAAAAAAAGACCATGTAACGTTGGTGGGAAATTTCAGTTCTAGAGTGGAAAAATTGCCGCTTCCCCGTTTAATAGTTATCATAAATCAGAATGGAGCAAAACTAAAGGAATTTAGAATATTTGACGAAATGAACGTATCGGACTCCTTTAAGAGGAAGAAAACTCACAGACTTGCATGGTCCGCGCGACGCTACCGTTTACTATTTGATACTGTAATAATAACCCAAATTTTTGCTCCAAGCATAGTAGACACTCAAATATAGTGAGGTAGTAACATATATACAGACCACTACTTCATAAAATCAAACTTGTAGCTAGGCGCAATGTGGAAAAGCAAACAAAAAAGGTAATAATAACGATAAGAACGATACGTATGTTACAAGAATGAGGTAAAGTAATTTATATCAGAACAGATTCGCACAAATGCTCAGGCAAATACCTACTAGTGAAGACATGAAGTAAGGATAATTTAATATACAAATGCTATAAAACAAATACCAAGTGAAGTACCAAGTGAAAAATGTAAAACAAATCGGAAAAGAGTCTTAAAAGTTAGGAACGAGAAGCAGAAAGCTTATGATGAACGCTTATAGAAGAAACCATTGGGATTGCATTGACTAACTGTTCCGTCGTTTCTTGGTAGAATATTAAATACATTACTAATTGGTGCAATAGCTAACAAAATTTATTATTTTACGAACCTGTTTTCAGCTGTTACGTCTTCATTCAGATACGAATTCGGTTTAAAGAATAATAAATATATTACAATAGAACACCAGAATAGTGTCTGATTTCACTCATAAATCACTGGAAGCTAAAGAGAAACACTATTGGAAAAGGAATGAAAGAAATGCCTTAGTAAGATCAGCATGTAGCACATTGTGGGATACATATATACGCAGAATTGAACATGGTATCCATAATAGAAAAGAATGATCGTGCAAATTAATGGAACACCAAAGCAAAGAAGAAAGAGATAAAGTAAATCTAAATGTAATACGAAAATCTTACTGGATTATAAAGGACTATATCAAAGAAGCAGACGGTACAGAACAATTCTAAGGAATAGATTGTAAAGACCTGTTTGGAAGTGAAGACCTCAAAAATTTTGAAATTAAAGATCACTGCAACTCGTGCTTGGATAGTCAGTAGAGCACTTGCCTGTGAAAGACAAAGGTACTGAACGCCAGTCTCTAAACGGCCCACAGTTTCAATAATACAGGAAAATTCATACCAGCACACATTCCACAGCAGAGTGAAAATTTCATCTCGGATATTATTTTAATGGAGAATCGCTAAATATCTGATCCAAGTCGCACAAGTCTTGTATATGAACACCAGAATTAAAGAGATACGGATGAAAAGGTAACACTCAAAGTACGAACCAATCAGGAAGAAAAACAAAAGTGTATCTTGTCACCAAACTTATGCATCATGTGCGTAAGTAGATTACATGACCAAAAGAGGGAAGCGCGGTGGATCACCATCACTGGTAAATTTGGTACGAATAAACATATGAACACGGATGACCAAGTTATCATACAAGATGGCGACAAATTACGGATGGCATTACATGAACTAAATTAAATAAAAGCGAGCTAGAATATGACTATTTCTGAAAATGAAGCTAAAACCATTTTTTGGCATTCATATAGTGAGACCAAAAAAAAGTTCAAGTTAATACACCAATAAAACAGCTAGCAAATTTATAGGAGTCAAAGTGTGACGTATCATATGATGAGTAAGATATGGATATACAGCATGAAATTTCATAAATTCATAGCAGTACCCATTTTTTTATGAGGGCGGAAAATTGGACTCTGAGAAACAAAGTTTACGACAGCTGGAAGTATAAGAAATTGAATTTCTAAGAGCTCTGAAAGGCTGAATTAGGAAAAATAAAATTAGAAATTATGTAATAATGGAATAATTAGAGATGCAACCAATAACCCCAGGCAGTCGCCGGCCGGGGTGGCAGAACGGTTCTAGGCGCTACAGTCTGAAACCACGCGATCGCTGCTGTCGCAGGTTCGAATCCTGCCTCGGGCATGGATGTGTGTGATGTCCTTAGGTTAGTTAGGCTTAAGTAGTTCTAGGTTCTAGGGGACTGATGACCTCAGACGTTAAGTCCCATAGTGCTCAGAGCCATTTGAACCCAAAGGTAGTCCAATACAAAGAAAAATGGAGAGAAAATATACTTCGTATGCCGCCTCAAAGACTTTCTGAACTAGCAGTGGAGTGTAAACTGTGGAGTGAGAGAAGTACAGGGAGAGCGGAGGGGATGGTGAGACCGGAGTAGGCTATAGACCTAACGCTGGGGCGACATACTGACATAAGAAGAAGAAGAAAAAGAAGGCAATAATATAATGAATCGGAAGAGTAGGGGCACTAAGACGTTAATTTGATACATAGCTGCTGTGGCTTTCGTGGCCGCATGTTGACGTTCCCTTTTTTTGCTTTTTCCTCAAGATCTACGACCGATGCATGTTTAATGACTTTTCTGACTTTCGACAGCACGAGTGACAAGGATTGTGAAACGTTCACCGTCCGCTACCAGCAATGGAGGTGAACCTTTGACAATGCCAGCCACTTTTGCTGGCGAAACGTCAGAAAAATAATTGAACGTACGTCGGTCGTTCATCCCGAGAGAAAGTTAAAAAGACAATAGGTTATTAATTCGATATTTCTCAGGGCCAAGTAATCTATTGTTCGGTGTGCTTAGTGACAGCTGGCATTATCATGTCAATGAATGATTTTCGGTAGTTACTCAGCGATGATTTTACGCAAACAAATTGTTACAATCATTTAGTTTTAATTACTTTTAGAGCATCTGAAACAATGGTAACGACATATTAGTTTCAAGCTTAGAAACAAGATATTATTTTTCTGTTAGTGGTTGTTTGTTTTGAATCAGCTTCGAGCTGCTACGACATCTGGTTGCTTCATAGTTTCCTGTCCGTAAGATTATATCCAAGTTTCATCTCCTGTTTCGATGTTATATAAAGATTTTGAAATTCCTCTGTAGAATTTTTTCCTTATTTCCTTGCAAAATGTGACCTCTGGCTGTGTTCAGAACGTCTGTGAATGCTTTTCATGTCACAACTACAGCTACAGGACGATCCTATTCAATAATGATGCGTATAGCATCGATGTTCTGTGGTATGTGGTCCATTTTATGTGAACGTACACAAAAAGGGTCCTAACGATGTCACGACCACAACTAAATTTTGCGAACCAATTCTGAAGAGTCTTTTCTGAAGATGACTCAATAAAAGAAGTTGAACGAAGAGACTCAAGCTATCATTACGTAATCACACCTTTGCGAAAATTGTTAAAAGGGATACAACGAAAAAGTTTTGCAGTTCGTTATGACGTTATTTATTTGAACGCTATATATCAATAAACGACTTAATCGACTTGTGAGCTGCCATTGTCGCAACTGTAATAAATTATAGTTTTTAAAACAATAATAGTGTTGTAACACAATGGTAGGAGGGAGTATTCTACCTAGAGGGTAGTACTCCTACGAACACATAAAGGTTTATTGGTCAGTACTTCAGTCTACTTGCTGATTTTAAAATCCACATGAAGGATGGAGCACTATAGACCGCCATTTTCTACAGTGTTTGTTGTTGTTAGACACGTGGCTGGGTTTTTGCAACGTGTGTAAATATTTCGAGTCTTACGCATTTTGAGGTCTGCGAATTAAAACTATGTGGAATATAGACCGAGGTGACGAAAGATATGGGATACCGATATTCACATTCACATAAGGCTGTAGTATCTCGTACATAAGGGAGAGCAGGTCGGTGCATTGATGGAACTATCATTCGTGTGAAAATGTTTCCGATCCGATTGTGACCGCACGACGGGAATTAACCGTCGCTGAATGCGGTGTGGTAGTTGGAGCCATACCCATGGGACATTCCATTTCAGAAATCGTTACCGAAACAATAATCTGAGATCCACATTGTCAAAAGTGTGCAGAGAATACCAAATTTCAGGCATTACGTCTCACCACTACGATGCAATGGTACAACGAACGTATCCGTTAGGAACGCGCGTTTGACGTTAATAAGTTACGTATGACACACGCCCGACGGGTGTGCCCTTGCTAACAATACAACGTCGCCTGAAGCGCCTATCCTGGTCTCGTCATCTCATCGGTTGGACCATACATGATTGAACAGATGAGTGCTCATTTAGTCGGTAAGAGCTGATGATAAGGTGAGAGTGTCACGCAGACCCAACGAAACAAAGGATCCTATGTCTCCTCTTGTCTTTGATCAGGATGGCGAACGTTCTGTTGAGTACAAAATAACCATAAGAATTTTTTGTGTTTGGTCATGCAAAGTGTAATTTCATAAAAAGGAATTGCTTTGGTTACATAAAAGAGCAGAAGTTACGCGATCATCTATTTTTATTACTTACTAAATGCAATTTACTTTTTGTAACGATACAAAATACACACTAACATAGATGATAAATATAAAGCTTACCGTAACACATTTCTCATGCTCTTTGAGAGTTACTTTCGATTAGAACGTTCTAAACGGGGTACTAGCAATAATAAGCAACTGGGGTGGCTGACTAGTGGGATAAGGATATAATGCAGAACAAAGCGGGAATTATATCAAAATGTTAGAAGTAGTCACCATCAAGCCACAGTATCCCATTGCAAACAGTATTGTAAGGTGCTTAAAAATATTTGGAAGGCACAGAATATGTGGAACGCCAATATAATAACTAATTTACAGGATAAAATTAAAACCACGTGGTCACTTGTGAAGGGAGTGTCTCACCAGCAGTATAAGGTCGATGATATAAAGTCAGTTCGTGGTAAAAATATTTCTGTCACTGATAAATTAGATATATGTACAGTATTTAATAATCATTTTATGAGCATTTCTGGTGAATTAAAGAAAACTTAGTTTCTACAGGGACTCTTATAACTTTCTTGGCAAATGCCTTTCCGAGATTGATATCTGAAATATTCCTCTGTGATACAGACAAAGAGGAGATTGAGTCAATAACAAAATCACTGACGACTAAGGACTCTCACGGTTATGATAGAGTGCCCAGCAGAATATTAAAGCACTGTACTGCACATGTTAGCCCTGTATTTAGCCATATTTATAATCTTTTCCTTAGGAATGGTCAGTTCATTGAAAGATTAAAGTACTCAGTAGTAAAGCCGCTTTATAAAAATGGAGAATGGGATAATGTTGACAATTTCAGACCTTATTTCTATGCCACCACCAAGAAAGTGAAAGTATGCAATCGTGTCCTGACAGCTGTTGTGAATCTAAGATAAGCAAAAGCCATGGAGGCAGGAATTAGTGCTTTCCTGGCTGGTCGTTAACGCTGGCTAACAGTTCGTGGTGTGGGTGCTTTGCTAGCGCTGTAAACTCGGCGCATAAACATTCTCTTATAGTCCGGCAACTCCTGAATACCGGATTCAGCTTTGGCTTTATTAAACCGCTCATTGCGCAACTTCTCATCTTTATTGTGGCTGTTTTATACTTGATGCAGATGTTAATTAAAAGTTTATGTAAGCGCTTGTAAATCCGAAAGGACAGATAAAAATGAGCTTCCATTAATATTAGTTCTGAATAAAGTAGCGGAATATCGTTAAAAAAAGTTTTAGTGTGCAAGTTCTGGGGCCGTAAAATGAAATCTTTGTCATTAAAGGGACGACTTACAGTTACTTCAATTACGAAAAACTATGTTCTGTTTTGTGTCTCTTCGGCTCAGAGCTTTAGTTCCAAGGCAAGCGTGGTCCCTCCCCATCAATCTTAATAAAGTTTTGTGTTTTGTTGCCTCAGTCACTTATAATAATGACTTGTTAATGTGGGGAAAGTTGCAGAGTGTTTCGGAGACCGCGTTTAGTTGTTGATTCACATACAGGTGGTTTGAAAAGTCAGTCAAGCTTAGGAGGATTGCAGTATGTTCTGACTCCAGAAGAACTAGTAAAACAATACGGCATTCAAATCAAGCAACATACCACGGTTCTACGTTTTATTTACTTGGTCAAAAAATGATGCTCATTTGTGTTTCATTTCCCAAAAACCAAACATATTAAGATAATGTACACATTAATTGGACAGCAAATGTATACAGAAAAGCCAAAGAACTGGCACACATGCTTAATATCGTGCAGGGCCCCCGCGACCAGACAGAAGCGTCACAGCGTGACATGGCATGTACTCGACTAATGTCTGAAGTAGTACTGGAGGGAATAGACATCACGAATCTTGTAGGGCTGCCCATAAATCCGTAAGAGTACGAACACGTTGCAGACATGGTCATTAATATTCGTGTTTTCGCGATTTGAGTGGTCAGCGGAAGTGTTTAAACGCAGAAGAGCGCTCCTGAAGCAACTCTATAGCAATTCTAGACGTATAGGGTGCCGCTTTGTCCTACTGGAATTGCCCAAGTCAGTCGGGATGCACAATGGACGTGAATGAATCCAGGTGATAAGACAGCATGCTAATGTACGTGTCACCTGTGAGAGTCGTATCTACACGTATCAGGGGTCCCATATCAATCCAACTGCACACGGCCCACACCATTACAGAGCCTCCACCAGCCGGAACAGGCCCTCACTGACAGCAGGCTCCATGCATTCATGAGGGTGTCTCCATACTCGTACACATTCATCTACTCGAAACAATTTGAAGCGAGACTCGTCCGACCAGGCAACATGTTTCCAGTCATCATCAGTCCAATGTCGATGTTGATTGGCCCAGGCGAACGTAAAGCTTTGTGTCCTGCATCCATCAAGGGTACACGATTGGGCCCTCGGCTCCGAAAGTCCATATCGATGATGTTTCGTTGAATGATTCGCACGCTGACTGTTGTTGATGGTCCATCACTGAAATCTGGTGCAATTTGCGGAAGGGTTGCACTTCTGGCACGCTGAACGATTATCTTTAGCTGTCGTTGGTCCCGTTCTAGCAGGGTCTTTTTCCGGCCGCAGCGATGTCGGAGATTTTATGTTTTACCGGATTCCTGATATTCACGGTTCCCTCGTGAAATGGTAGTACGGGAAAATCCCCACTTCACCGCATATGGCACCAGATTATAGAAGCAAATACAAAATCCCTAGAATGGCATTAAGGGTCTCACGTGACCCACGACACTACATAATGTAAGAAAAGCAGTAGAAATACACAGAGGAAGATTTGTAGCTACGTTAGAAAAAGTCGAGGTCAGCAACACACAAACACTCACAAAAGCATTCTACTTAGCTCAGGTTCTCCTGGTGGCGAAAACCGTAGAGGGGAGAGGGGGGGGGCTATACAGAAAGCAATATATTGGTTATTATGGAGGGGTCGAATTTTAAAGGTCTCTCGGCAGACCTGCATCTTCAACTTAAGTCAGGGTGGACTGGGACTAACGGACTTCCACGTAAAATGCGCTGTACTAACCATCAACAGAACTAAGTGTGTAACAGGAAGGGATCACCCTTGCCAGCTGCTGTATCGTTTCACAAATATCGCTCAATATCAGAGCTAGCGCCAATTTATATGGTCAAAATTCCACACTCACTAAACTTGGTCCGAAGTTCGTATCTCAAAAAAAGTTAAATACCAACAGATGTCCTCAAACAAGAGAAGTTCCTAAAATGCCAATGGCTTTCAGAGGAACGCCAGTTTCTAATAAATGGGAGCTGCGATTATCGCCGCACAATTGGAAAGTCGTGTGCAAAAATTTACAAATAGTAATAGTACCAGAAGGGGCGAGATCGACTTGGTACAAAGTGATAAATCGGACAACAGCGACCAAGTCCTAGATCTGCTCTGCCCAGTTAAAACCATCAGCCATTTGTGGAAATTTTAATTTGGAGGACGCAGTCAACCTTCGTTTTCAGTAGCCAAAATTTGTCGCGATATAGGACATAGAAAGGGACATGATTTGAGCAATCAATTAAAACGGAAATGAGTAATATACAGGTTCCCAACGCTCTGACACCCGAATAGAAACCGTTTCCCAAAGAATAGCATCACACAACAACGTAGATCATACGGCACATAATCCATCTAATTTTTGGACTTAAATTAATGAACAACTTACTGTACCTGATACATCTAGGGCATAAATTTGAGAAACTATCTCTTCCTCCCACATACAGCATTACCTACGTCAGTTTCCTCAAGATTCCATTATGTAAAGCTTATGATAACATGTTGACACAGAACCATAAGTTAAAAATGAAATGTAACGTGAATTCTATAAAAAATTACGATCTAAGAAATAACTCAATGCACAATTTCTTACAGATTTCCGTACTAAAGACTGAAATGTGAATGTGTCGTATATTGAAACTTCCTGGAAGATTAAAACTGTGTGCCAGACCGAGACTTGAACTCGGTACCTTTGCCTTTCGCAGGCAAGCGCTCTACCAACTGAGCTACCCAATCATGACTCACGCCCCCTCCTTACAGCTTTAATTCCGCTAGTACCTCGCCTCCTAACTTGCCCACGAAAAGCAAAGGTCCTGAGTTCGAGTCTCGGCCCGACATACAGTTTTAATCTGCCAGGAAGTTTCATATCAGCGCACACTCCGCTGTAGAGTGATAATTTCCTTCTAGTGTCGTATATTGTTATTTATAAAATGAGTTTATTTATGTTATGTGTTGTTATGCGATGATACTATACGAAATATTTAAATGAAAAATTGTAACGTATATACAACTAATAGATGTGTAGCTACAACAAATATTGCCTGTGTTCGCCTATGAAAGTGAACTCTATAAGCAACCTGCGCTATCAGTAAACGGAATCTAACCTGCATAACACTGTGCGTGTTGTATGAGTGTCAGTTTCACTGTCATTTAGGCCCTCAATGGATCGTTATACGACAAACTTAAAGCTAACATTTGGATAAGCTATCTGACTGCGTATTTGAATATGAAAAACTACAGGAACAATTGAACCTGCAATAATGAATACCTAAGCTACCTGACTGCATTTTTAATAAAAATTTGCAAGTGCTACATAATCTGACTTGTGCGACGGAATGTACTGGATTAAGGCACATGACATGTGGTGTGTCTATTTTGTCCCTAAATTTTGAACTCACCCTGTTTCAAAAAAAAAGTGCAAATGGCTCTGAGCATTATGGGACTTAACTGCTGTGGTCAACAGTCCCCTAGAACTTAGAAGTACTTAAGCCTAACCAACCTAAGGACATCACACATATCCATGCCCGAGGCAGGATTCCAACCTGCGACCGTGGCGGTCACGCGGTTCCAGACAGTAGCGCCTAGAACGGCACGGCCACTCCGGCCAGCTCATCCTCTTTCGATTATTGCCATTTTCCATGTGGTTTACTGCAATGCGTAGCAGGATGCAACAGCAGCGGCTAAAGCTTATTGTTACTATGAATACATTTAACAGAAAGAAGTTCAAAAATATTCAAATGTGTGTGAAATCTTATGGGACTTAACTGCTAAGGTCATGAGTCGTTAAACTTACACACTACTGAACCTAAATTATCCGAAGGAAAAACACACACACCCATGCCCGAGGGAGGACTCGAACCTCCGCCGGGACCAGCCGCACAGTCCATGACTGCGGCGCTTTAGACCACTTGGCTAATCCCGCGCGGCAGTAAGGAGTTTGTTTGGGGCCTGTTTACTAGTATATAACTTGTGAGAAGGGATTTAATAAATTAAGTCTATTTACAACCTCAGAAATAATAGACAATGACAATGACGTAGGTATCAATCATGGCGGAGTGCCAGATGAACAAGTTATTTCAATTTCAAAGTTACACTAACATTTAATAACTACAGCATATTACTTAGATGTGGAGAATAATTATTATTATTTGGAGGGCAAGGAGGCTTCGGCAACTGACAAGCAAAACATGGGGTTATTGCAAACTCCGTCTAACAATCACGAGTTGCTTTTGTGCTATGCTTGCGACTTTTACCTTGAATTCCATCTTCAAGCGTAGTTAAGCCGTCTAAATCTCTCCTGGGCATACAAATGAAATCATACGTTGAGCTTGTTAAAATCTGCCATAACCGACGTGAGGGCAGCATGACACCTCTTCCGTCTCCGAGCTCGCGACCGACACTACTACTTTCACTCTCCCATGTTAGGCCCTCAAATTATTACTATCGATATCTAAGTGCTTACACAATGGAAGAAAGCATTAAGTTGACTACGTTGTTTTCAATGTAATGGAGAGTTCTGACGCACTGATTACAAAATAAATGTCTTGAAAAAAGACCTGTATTTCTAAGACAAAGGCAAAGAAATTCACTATGTGATACTAGGTGCGTTATAAAATAATTTAAATAACCGCTTCAGTTAACATGAAATGATAACCACCGACCTCTATTACAATCGTACACTTAGGACAAGTCCATTCGTTTAAGTACTCCCCAGACGCTTTACCTTAATTATTCGAGTTTTTGTCCCTACAGCTTGTCCGTACGCCCAAATGTCACTTGGTGGCAGATTGTAGTACGTGCAGTCATGAGAGTTGAAACTTAGCTTGGTATGGAACATCAGTGTTATGTAGTGCGATATGATGAGTACCTTGTCAAGTGTGTTTCTGTAACAGTGGTTGTATAGAAGTAGTCTTCCATCCAGTGCAGACTTGCAACAGGAAGAAGATTGAATAATGAGTTTTTCACTCTGCAGCGAAGTGTGCGTTAATATAAAACTTTTTGGCAGAATGAAACTGTGTGCCGGGCCGATAATCGGATTCGCGACCTTTGCCGTTCGCAGGCAAGTGCTGTGCCTTCTGAGCTATCCAGGCAAAGGTCCCGAATTCGAATCTCGGTCCAGCGCACAATTTTAATCTGCCAGGAAGTTTCAGCAAGCAAATCGTCACTGATTATGTGTGTGTGTGTGTGTGTGTGTGTGTGTGTGTGTGTGTGTGTGATTAAAGATTATTGTACTAAACTATTACTTTGGTGTGACGTCACGAGTGCTGCACTGCTGTTGAAATAGCTCATTAATATTTTATAAATTATAGACTTCATTTACTTATTTTAAAGATTATTAGCTTTAATATTTGCCGTAAAAGTGACTCAGTAGTGGATTTTCATTAATCTCAGTCTTTCTTCCTGTTATTGACTTCGTGTTATTGACTCGAGTGGTCTGTTATTTGTGAATCTGCTTTCGTCGTTCGTCTAAGCCTCGCGCCTCGCCGGCCGCGGTGGTCTCGCGGTTCTAGGCGCGCAGTCGGGAACCGTGCGACTGCTACGGTCGCAGGTTCGAATCCTGCCTCGGGCATGGATGTGTGTGATGTCCTTAGGTTAGTTAGGTTTAAGTAGTTCTAAGTTCTAGGGGACTAATGAGCACAGCAGTTGAGTCCCATAGTGCTCAGAGCCATTTGAACCATTTTGAACCTCGCGCCTCAGTAGTGTGTTTACATTTGGCGGCGTGCACTGCAGCTGTAGCGGTTATAAGATAAGTACTGACAAACTTATTTGTGCTCTGTAATATAGTTATTAAATTTAATAGATTTCAGCGGTGTTGCGTGCCGTTTGTGGCGAAATAGCGACTTAATAAACTTTTGTAATCGTTCGCTCGCTGTGTTTTAGAGAGTTTTCAATGTGTTGAAGTCGTTAGTAATTTTCGTGCTTTAGTTTTCAACTGACGTTTATTATTCTTTCTAGTGAAATAGTTCAGTAAAATTTACATATGGTGTTTTAACTTCGCTTAGTGTTACAGTGGTAGTTTTAATTTCTTGGCTGTAGCTAATAATTTTGTGAAGTTTTGCTGGTATTGGTATTGGCTGTGTTGTAGTAGTATTAATACAAGTAGCTGCTTTCTTACTAGGCAGAGTATTTCGAGAACATTATTGCTAGTTCTTAAATAGTTCTACTGGTGTAACTGAACTTCGGTAACGTAGGTTGGTTGGTTGGTTTGGGGAAGGAGACCAGACAGCGTAGGTAACGTAGGTGTATAATTTTTTTCAGTATCTGTAAAATTTACCATGAGTGAAAAGTGTGGGCTCTGTCGTAGGTTTGTGAGTAATAGATTGCTGTGTGGGATTTGTTCAAAGTATTTTCATTGGGGGGAATGCAGTGGGGAACCCAGTGGTCATTTCAGGGAGATCCTCTCCTGGGAATGTAGAATCTGTAGTAGAAACAAGTTAATAGAAGACCAGGAGAGTAAGATATGTGCCCTTCAAATGCAGTTACAATGCGCAAAGGAGGAACTAAATAGGTTGAGGAGGGTGAAGGGTGGCGGGAATGGGAACTGGCAGTTGACAAGAAGGTAGCTAGGAAGAGGAGGTACTCAGTGTTACTTTGCATACATGCAATAGATACGACCAATTGTCAGAGTTGAGTGGAGAGGAGCCTCGTGTAGCCCTAAACGTAGATAACTTGCGGCGGTCTTCAGAAATTAGGAGGCCTAGGTTACTTGCAAAGTCTAGCAGAAAATAGGTTCTGCTGCTAGGTAGTTCCCACGGTTGAGGTGTGGGCCAGCATTTGCAAGAAGTGTTGGGGAGTAAGTACCAGGTCACCACCATTGTGAAGCCTAGTGCAGAGTTGGTTTAGGTGACTGAAAGTGTAGGGGAGTTATGTAAGAATTTTACGAAAGAGGATCAGGTGGTGATAGTGGATGGAGCAGGGAGCAGTCTCGATAGGGACGGGGAATATGATGTCAGTGGTGGCTTGGTTAAGGTAGCTACTCAAACTGGTGGTACTAATGTGCATTTCGTGCAACTGTTTCAGCGTCATGATCCGCCTCACCTTAATTCGGCTTTACGCGTTAATGTGGGGCTGGAGAGGGCACTGATGGCGGAGGGCATGGATCATATCTCAGTGGCGCCAGTTGTGTCTATCAGTAGATGGGGTTTCATTAGGCACGGCCTGCACCTCTGTAGGTATGGGAAGGAGAGGCTGGCTAAGCTTATAGGTGACTGTGTAGTGGCTGGTGGTGGTGGTAGTGGTATCACTCATGGAAAAATTTCTATAGCATTTGGTGTTAAAACTGCACCTTTTTTAAACTGAAGTCAGCTGATAGGTATACCTGCTTTAAGGAAGTGCCTATAACTAAGGGCTCACCTCCAGAGGATGTAATGTTTCCAAGTAGAGAAGGAATTAGCATATTTCATCAAAATATGAGGTGTATTAGAGGTAAATTTAGTGATCTGCTAATAGATGTTAACTCTGAAATTATTGGTATATCAGAGCACCAATTAAATAATTTGATAATTCAGAGGCTTCATTTACCAGGCTACAGATTAGCTGGCTGTTTCTCAAGGAGCCGGCCGCGGTGGTCTAGCGGTTCTAGGCGCTCAGTCCGGAACCGCGCGACTGCTACGGTCGCAGGTTCGAATCCTGCCTCGGGCATGGATGTGTGTGATGTCCTTAGGTTAGTTAGGTTTAAGTAGTTCTAAGTTCTAGGGGACTGATGACCACAGATGTTAATTCCCATAGTGCTCAGATCCATTTGAACCATTTTTTTGTTTCTCAAGGAGTTTCTTTTTGGGTGGGGGAGTAGCTCTGTACGTAAAAAAAAACAGTATTTCATTTGAGTCCATAGACGTATCACGACACTGCACTGAACAGATATTTGAAAGTTATGCAGCATTAGTTGATTTTAGTGAAACTAAACTTCTAATTGCTGTTTTATAGGTCCCCTAACTTCGACTTCAGAGCATTTTTGCTTAAGTTAGAGATGGATCTTGAGTCACTTTGTAGGAAGTACCAGAAAGTATTTCTATGTGCTGACTTCAATATTAATTTTGTACATGATTGTGCAAGGAAAAGTATATTGGTAGATCTCCTAAATTCATATGATCTGATGCAAACTGTGTTTTTTCTAACTAGTGTGCGGGGGCACAGTAGCACACTCATAAACAATATTTTTATTCATTCTGCATTACTAGATAGGCACCCTGTAAGTAAAAGGGTGAATGGCCTTTCAGACCATGATGCACAAATCTTAACACTTAAAGGTTTTTGCACTCTAACCAATGTCGTTATTGAAACTTCCTGGCAGATTAAAACTGTGCCCGGTTCGCAGGAGAGCTTCTGTAAAGTTTGGAAGGTAGGAGACGGATACTGGCAGAAGTAAAGCTGTGAGTACCGGGTGTGATTCGTGCTTCGGTAGCTCAGATGGTAGAGCACTTGCCCGGTAAAGGCAAAGGTCCCGAGTTCGAGTCTCGGTCGGGCACACAGTTTTAATCTCCCAGCAAGTTTCATATCAGCGCACACTCCGCTGCAGAGTGAAAATCTCATTCTGGAATGTCGTATTTAATTACCAACTATGTAGGAAAGTTAATCCAACAGCAAAAGAGTTTTTCAAAACTTGTCAAGGAACAAGAGTGGCAATATGTTTATAGTGACGATAATATAGATGATAAATGCTATGCTCTCCATAACACAGTTCTCATGCTCTTTGAGAGTTGCTTTCCATTAGAACATTCTAAACGGGGTACTAGCAGTAATGGACAGCCCGATTGGCTGACTAGTGGGATAAGGATATCATGTAGAACAAAGAGGGAATTATATAAAAATGTTAGTAGTCACAATCCAGCTACAGCAGCCCATTACAAACAGTATTGTAAGGTGCTTAAAAATGTTATTAGCACGGCAAATGTATGTGGTATGCAATTCACAGGATAAAATTAAAGCCATATGGTCAGTTGTGAAGGAAGTGTCTGGCCTGCAGCACAAGGTTGACGATATAAAGTCAGTTTGCAGTAATAATATTTCTGTTACTGATAAATCAGATACATGTACAGTATTTAACAACCATATTCTGAGCATTATTGGTGAATGAAACAAAAATTTAGTATCTACAGGAAACCATATAAATTTCTTAGCAAATGCCTTTCCGAGATTGACTTCTAAAATACTCATGTGATACAGACGAGAGAGAGAGATTGAGACAATATTCAAATAACTGAAGACTAAGGACTCTCATGGTTATGATGGAGTGTCTAGTAGAATATTAAAGTACTGTGCTGCACATGTTAGCCCTGTATTTAACAATATTTGTAATTTTTCCTTTAGGAATGGTCAGTTTCCTGAGCGATTAAAGTACTCAGTAGTACGGCTGCTTTATAGAAAGGAAGAAAGGGAAAATGTAGATAATTTTAGACCTATTTCGCTGTCATCAGTGTTTGCAAGGTTAATTGATCATTTTATATCACACGATTTGCTATCAAATGTACAGTTCGGCTTTAGAAGCCGTTTGAAAATACTATATTCTCTTTTTCTCTGTGAGGTACTGGATGGGCTAAACAAAAATTTTTGAACGCTTGGCTTATTTTTTGATTTAACAAAGGCATTTGGCTGTGTTGATCACACAATATTGCTCCAGAAGTTGGACCATTACGGAATAAGGGGAGTAGCCCACAATTGGTTCACCTCTTACTTTAGCAACAGGCAGCAAAAGGTCATTATTCACAATGTTGATAACTGCTGTGATGTGGATCTGAGTGGGCTACTGTTGTGTGTTGTGTGTTGTGTGTGTTGTGTGTGTTGTGTGTGTTGTGTGTGTTGTGTGTGTTGTGTGTTGTTGTTGCTGTTGCTGCTGTTGTTGTTGCTGCTGTTGTTGTTGTTGTTGCTGTTGCTGTTGTGTGTTGTGTGTTGTTGTGTGTTGTTGTGTGTTGTTGTGTGTTGTTGTGTGTTGTTGTTGTGTGTTGTTGTGTGTTGTTGTGTGTTGTTGTGTGTTGTTGTGTGCTGTTGTGTGCTGTTGTGTGCTGTTGTGTGCTGTTGTGTGCTGTTGTGTGTTGTTGTGTGTTGTTGTGTGCTGTTGTGTGTTGGTGTGTGTTGGTGTGTGTTGGTGTGTGTTGGGGGGAGGTGCCCCAGCGATCAGTGTTGGCGCCGCTCCTGTTCCTCATTTATATAATTGATATGCCCTCTAGTATTATGGGTAACTCTAAAATATTTCTGTTTGCAGATGATACTAGCTTGGTAGTAAAGGATGTTGTGCGCAACTTTGACTCGGTTTCAAGTAGGGCAGTACATGACCTCAGTTCATGGCTTGTAGAAAATAAACTAACGTTAAATCACAGTAATACTCAGTTTTTACAGTTCCTAACACATAATTTTACAAAACCTGACGTTTTAATCTCACAGAACTGCCATATGACTAGTGAAACTGAACAGTTCAAATTCCTAGGTCTCCAGATAGATAGTAAGCTGTCGTGGAAAGCCCACGTTCAGGATCTTGTTCAAAGATTTAATACTGCCATTTTCACTATTCGAACGGTATCGAAAGTGAGTGATATTTGGACAAGTAAATTAGTCTACTTTGTTCATTTTCATTCACTCATGTCGTATGGTATTATGTTTTGGGGTAACTCTTCCCATTCTAGAAAAATATTTTTGGCTCAGAAACGGGCGGTTCGGGCAATAAGTGGTGTGATTTCACGAACCTCTTGTCGACCTCTTTTCACGAGTCTGGGTATTTTAACATTGGTCTCTCAATATGTATATTCTTTATTGTCGTTTCTTGTTACCAATATTAGTTTATTTCCAACAATAAGCAACTTTCACTCGGTTAATACTCGGCAGAAATCAATCCTCCATTTAGATCAGACTTCCTTAACTCTTGTGCAAAAAATTGTGCAGTTTACTGCTGCACCCATTTTCAATAAGCTGCCACTCGAATTATAAAATCTTAGCAGAAATCCAAGCGCTTTCAAATCTAAACTGAAGAGTTTCCTCATGGGTCACTCCTTCTATTCTGTCGAGGAGTTCCTTGAAAAATTAAGATGATTCTCATTGTATTGCTGACAGCCTTTGTTTAAACTTATGGACTGATTATCTTTCAGGTTCATGAACATTTATTTTTATGTTATTTCTTTTTGTTGTAAGTTCATGTACTGACACGTTCAATGACCTTGGAGATTTGCTCCTAAATTTGGTCCTACAGAACTTGACTTTTAAATAAATAAATAAATAAATAAAAGTTTCTATGTAGTGGTGCCGGAAAATGAGCTGTTTGAGGTGAAAATTAGTTAATGAACAAAGTCGTACGATTGAAAGTGCGCGATGTACTGCTGGTCGCATCTGACGGGCAGTCCACACATCACTCTCCACTTCAGTATTGCAGCACAGCTGGGCCGAGCGAGTCACGGCACATCGCACTGAGGTGGTACATGTGGTCCCAGGGTCATGTGAGCTCCACCTGTTGCACGTAGAGAAACCAAAGTGCCTTTGGGAACTGATTATTTGGGGAAACGAATACTTTCAAATGCTTCAAATGGCTGTGAGCACTATGGGACTTATCATCTGAGGTCATCAGTCCCCTAGAACTTAGAACTACTTCAACCTAACTAAGCTAAGGAGATCACACACATCTATGCCCAACGCAGGATTCGAACCTGCGACCGTAGCGGTCGCGCGGTTCCAGACTGAAGCTCCTAGAACCCCTCGGCCACTCCTGCCAGCTAATATACTTTCAAAGGGTCTTTTAATATCTGCTCTTTTCGCTCGCAGACTCGTTAATACCGTCGTCAGCACGTGCAACGACCAAGGACGGTTATGTATTACAGAACAATTACAACTACAGGAACAAAGATTATCAGTAAATGACAGATGTTGTGACGTCTCTGTCCCCTCTTTTCAGCTACTCACCACATTTACCAGAACCACATCATTAAAGATCACCTGTTCCGTATCCTGGATACCTGATCTCCTCTTTGAAACCCTCTTTAGAGAAAACCGGTTCTACCTGAAAGCTGCCCAGGAGAAAACCATTCTTGCCTCCTTCGAACAAGTACTAGCTGCCCAGAAAGGTCAGATTTCTACATAGGAACTATTTGGCCGTATACGGTAGAATTATAACGAGCGCCAATATAGCATTAACGCGTGAGGGGTCCTCTACATCACGAACATCAGTACAGAAAGAACGCATGGTGACCTCCATATCAGTAACACTCAAAATTTTATCGATGAAGACACTGTCTATTATTGTCTCAAGCATTGTCGCACTGATATCCCTCCTGCTCAGCTTTTTGTTGCAGGGTTATGCTAATAATGTCATAAACAGTTAGGAAGAAGCTAAACTACTGAAAAGTTCCAAAGAGAACTCCTAAGAAAAATGTGAATAATGAGTAACATAACGTGTCCGAGAAGAACTGTGAAAGGTTACTAGTTCCTGGTGCTACAGCAGAGAGACTTCTGAGAGCAGAATGCTTTTAAGAGGGGAGGAATGTAACGGCACGAACCGAACGTAAGACGATTCGTTGAAACAAGGAAGCCATTTGCCCCATGATGCTGGTGAGGCATTGCACCACGGCGCCCGGTGACGAACAAGCTGCCGAAACACACTTTCACTTATGGTGGAAATGACATTTTCGTGAGGCACACCACAACAAACCCGCTTTGGTAGGTATAAACAAAGGCCGTCTGGCCAGGGTGGTCACCAGGTCAGCTAGTCAACTAGTCGACGTCTCTTGTTGTATGGACTTCCACACTGAGGCCGCCAGAGCTGAAGCATCGTCCTGAGTTGACCACCTGCCAAGGAGTCCAGCCACAGCGCCGATGGGTGGATGGCTCAACTGGGTAGTCTCGGCCTCCGAGAGTATGGGCTTCCGTCAGCGCTGGACGCCGACAGACGCCACGCCACTGAGCATGGCCGTGGAACCTTGCACCACAGGTGAGCCAGCTTCACTGGTCGCCCGAGTATGTAACGTTGTGTGGACTCAGAGGCACTGTGTTGAGCTACATTTTGTCCACTAGACAGAGGGCATGACGCCCTGTCTCCCAGCGCCCACCCAATGTGGGTCCACTGTGTTGGCTCATAAATAAAGGTTTTTGCTGATGACGAGCTGCTTTTGACTCACCCTGACAAAAGAACCTCTACCAGAGAAGCATCCACACCCGTTACAGTACTGTCATCCCAGTATAGTACTGTCCCCCATTTGAATATTTAAGTAGCACGACGGCGCTTTAATTTGATTTGTGCCATTGGCACTGCAGCTGATCATTGTCAGCAGAACGGACAGAAGACAGTCAGTGTTGGTCGCGACCCGCATAAGCAGCTAAAAATGCCATATCGATATGTAAAAGACGTTATGTGGAATGTGGTAATGTTCCTGATGATGGTTTGTCGCAATGCTGTTTGAATAACGTGAAGATTCAAAAGTCAGTTGTAGTAAAGGTGTACTCTATTCAGACATATTGAGTTGGTCGTCGCCCAGTTTTTATGTACACACATATACGAATATTAAGATATTTATAACTGTATCACCGAGAAGCTTCAGTAATATTATTAAAGAGATGAGTGACCCATGAAAATAAACGTATTTCATTACAGTACGACGACAGTAGCGGAGGATGGGACACGTTGCAACAAAACAGCTTTTAATTTTTACTATTTTTTTCGTTTCAAAATAGTTATATTTGGAAGTGATGTGGAGAAATTACATACTTTTACACAAAGAAGTCACAAATAAAATGTCCAATTCAACCATTACAAAGGCTACTATAAAACATAAAAGAGAGGCTGTCACGTGTTTCAGTTACCCCTCCAATGAGTCGTGCTGCAGCATACCAAATTTTCCCTAAAAATAGTCTACAGTTTGAAGTGTCTGACATCAGAAATGTCTTCATTCTGTCACAGTTTGCACACACGTAGAAGGGATAACTATTCACAAATAAGCAATGCGACCATAATTTGCATTTAGTACACTGTACCCACTCCTCTCCTCTATAAACATCCTCAGAGATAAAACAGTGTTCGTCTTCCTCTTCTTCTACGTGAAACCATGGTCACTGCCGCTGCACAGACTACCATAACATGCTTCCTGTCAGACCCATTCTCAACTTATCCACATACTACTAATTTAATACCATTTGCCCATTATCTTCAATACTCGAGGCGTTTAGCAGATTCCTGTAAGAGTTTGAGCCAACATGCCAAACCTAAACACTACAAACCTGTACACCAGACTATATGTGTTGCATGGATGTGTACATTTTCGACATATCCTCCTAAGCCCCTGTACAGATTTCAACCAAATTTGGTACACATACTACTATTTAGAAAGAAGTACTGTTGGTGTAAGTAAACCTACCTCTCATAGGGTGCAGCGAGAAGTGCTGGTAAACCACAATTTTTTATAATTCTGCACAACAGGTAGTACAGAAATGTGTTCTAGGGGCTATAGATGTGGCTAGACCTGGCTGACAGAGAAAGGGGGAGAAGGAGATGGGTAGTGGGAGGGGAAAGAATGAGATTAACTGATCAAGGAAGAGAAAAGGCCGATGGAGATACGAGCAGATGGAGGTGCAAGGACAAGTGGAGAGGGACAGAGAGGGAAGAATGAGGTGGACTACAGAGAGTGAATATGCAGATATGAACAAATGGGGAGGAGGGAAAATGCAGAAAACAATTTACTAGATAGAGGGGTAGTGTTTGAGTGGGAATAAGTACTACAGGGGTAAGAACTATCTAAATCCCACAGAGGTTGGGATGGGTGGAATAGGGTTTTCAGCTTCTGACATCTAGGCTACCTTGCATGACAGGCAAGGAGCAGATGTGAGTATGGGTGTAGTTGATCAGAGAGGAAAGAGAGAATGAGGTGGATGCTGAGATGGGGGAGCACAAGATGGAACATGAAAAGTAAGAGGAGAAAATGGAAAGAGTGGGAGGAAAACTGGACAGAGGAGGGAGGAGGAGTTGGGAAGAAATATGTCGACAGCCTGCTGCACAGGGAGATCAGGGAAGGAGGATATGGAAAGAGACAGGGAGGAGGAGTATATGGAGAAATAGAAGGGAGGAGGAAATGCATAATGAGGGGAATAAGGAAATGGACAATGAGATGGGAAGGAGGAGATGGTCACAGAGGGAGGAGGGGAGGAGATGGACAGAGGTAGAGGAGGAAGACATACAGATAGTGGTGGAGGAGACAGGGAGAGAGAGGGGGAGGGATAGAGAAGGAGATGGATGGATGGAGGGAGAGGAGGCGAACATACAAAGTGGGAGTGGACGAGATGGAAAGGGTCTGGAAGAGGAGATGGAAAGGTAGAGGTTGAGGATGTCTGTAACATATATCCTATTTGAGTATTTGCATGAAGCTGTGGGTAAATGGCTGGTATAATAGAAATGAACTCTTATATAAATGTTCCACATTTCCTCCTAAATCAGTGGATCTATTTCAATCAGACTTGATACACTCACATTTGATTTATTGTCTGGAAATAAGGGTACCAAACACGTCTGAGGATGGGAATGAGACTGACATAAGAAAATGGCAGCATGGGAGGAGATGTATGGACATAGAGTGTAAGGAATAAGGGATGGGCACTGATGGGTTGGAGGACGTGGACATAGAAATAAGGCAGACTGGAAACAGAGGGGGAGAGGAAGAGATGGACAGCAGAGTTAGAGGAGGAGGTGGACAGATTGGAGAGGAGAAGATGGATGGAGGGAGAGGGCAGGGAGGATAGGCAGGTGGACGGTGAAGCAGAGATGGACAGAGAGAGTGAGCAGAGGAGATGAAGAATGGGAGGATGGAGGAGGAGATTTAAAGAGAGGAGGAATGGGAGAGAGAGGGCAGAGTGTAGGACGAAGAGATATGAAAGTGAGGGAGGAAAGGGGAAATGGACAGAGAAAGGGGGTGGAAGAGACCGGGGAAAGATGATGTATATGTTTAGAGAGATATAGGGATGAAGAGATTGGCAGAGGGAGAAGGGCTGGGGGAGTGGGAGGATAGATGGACTGAAAGGAGGGAAGAGACAGGAGAGCAGGAGAGAGAGAGAGAGAGAGAGAGAGAGAGAGAGAGAGAGAGAGAGAGAGAGAGAGAGAGAGAGAGAAAGGAGAAGGTGATGGACAGAGCAAGGTTAGTGACACAGAGAGGGGAGAGGAGGAGATGTACAGAGAAAGGGACCAGAAGAGAGGGACAATGCGATGGAGAAGGGGAAAGATAGAGTGGATTGAGGTGATGGGCTAAGATAAGAGAGGGTAGGAGTTGTTCACTGAAATGGGAGGAGATTGGCAGAAAGAGTGAGGGTGTGGAGATGGCCTGTGGAAGGCAATGCAGGAGAGTGAAACAAGTAGTGGAGGAGGAGGTGAAAATCAGGAGGGGTGTAGTTGATGGACAGAGAAAGGGGGAAGATGAGATGAGCAGAAAGAGACGTGAAGGTGACGGACACAGTAAGGAGGAGGAGGAAGATATAGGCAGAGAGAGGAGGTTGGGGAAGATGTGTGTAATGTATGTGACATATAAATAAGTTAGCAAACCTGCTTGTAAAATGTTAATATTATAATAAAAACGAATACAGATACAGTATTAGTAACTCGAGGTGCTTATCCTCAGACAAAACCAGAAGACGATATAAAAGTCATATTGGAGATTTACATACAAGTTCTGCTCGTCCTATAGATCTTCGGCCATGTTGTGCGTGGAATGCTCGTCTTATATAAGCGTCCTAATGTGTGATCAAATGTAACCAACGTTCATTTGGTATGGAAGTAAGTTGAGTGTAATCTGACGGCGTAAAAATCGGTATGTTTAAGCTTTAAATACACTCCTGGAAATGGAAAAAAGAACACATTGACACCGGTGTGTCAGACCCACCATACTTGCTCCGGACACTGCGAGAGGGCTGTACAAGCAATGATCACACGCACGGCACAGCGGACACACCAGGAACCGCGGTGTTGGCCGTCGAATGCCGCTAGCTGCGCAGCATTTGTGCACCGCCGCCGTCAGTGTCAGCCGGTTTGCCGTGGCATAAGGAGCTCCATCGCAGTCTTTAACACTGGTAGCATGCCGCGACAGTGTGGACGTGAACCGTATGTGCAGTTGACGGACTTTGAGAAAGGGCGTATAGTGGGCATGCGGGAGGCCGGGTGGGCGTACCGCCGAATTGCTCAACACGTGCGGCGTGACGTCTCCACAGTACATCGATGTTGTCGCCTGTGGTCGGCGGAAGGTGCACGTGCCCGTCGACCTGGGACCGGACCGCAGCGGCGCACGGATGCACGTCATGACCGTAGGATCCTACGTTGTGCCGTAGGGGACAGCACCGGCACTTCCCAGCAAATTAGTGACACTGTTGCTCCTGGGGTATCGGCGAGAACCATCCACAACCGTCTCCATGAAGCTGGGCTACGGTCCCGCACACCGTTAGGCCGTCTTCCGCTCACGCCCCAACATCGTGCAGCCCGCCTCCAGTGGTGTCGTGACAGGCGTGAATGGAGGGACGAATGGAGACGTGTCGTCTTCAGCGATGAGAGTCGCTTCTGCCTTGGTGCCAAGGATGGTCGTATGCGTGTTTGGCGCCGTGCAGGTGAGCGCCACAATCAGGACTGCATACGACCAAGACACACAGGGCCAACACCCGGCATCATTGTGTGGGGAGCGATCTCCTACACTGGCCGTACACCTCTGGTGATCGTCGAGGGGACACTGAATAGTGCACGGTACATACAAACCGTCATCGAACTCATCGTTCTACCATTCCTAGACCGGCAAGGGAACTTGCTGTTCCAACAGGACAATGCACGTCCGCATGTATCCCGTGCCACCCAACGTGCTCTAGAAGATGTAAGTCAACTACCATGGCCAGCAAGATCTCCGGATGTGTCCCCCATTGAGCATGTTTGGGACTGGATGAAGCGTCGTCTCACGCGGTCTGCACGTCCAGCACGAACGCTGGTCCAACTGAGGCGCTAGGTGGAAATGGCATGGGAAGCCGTTCCACAGGACTACATCCAGCATCTCTACGATCGTCTCCATGGGAGAATAGCAGCCTGCATTGCTGCGAAAGGTGGATATACACTGTACTAGTGCCGACATTGTGCATGCTCTGTTGCCTGTCTATGTGCCTGTGGTTCTGCCAGTGTGATCATGTGATGTATCTGACCCCCAGGAATGTGTCAATAAAGTTTCCCCTTCCTGGGCCAATGAATTCACGGTGTTCTTATTTCAATTTCCAGGAGTGTACTTTTATCTTCGTGTACAACATTTCTTAGTGAAATCAGTACCGATCCGCAACTATAGACTGGCAGCGATCTCACAAACGCCTCATTTTCTGACGTACGTCTACTGGAACAATTTTGCCTCGATCATTGTATATTTTCACCACTGACAATTTTTGCTACTATATATATATATATATATATGATGCAGCCTGTGTAGAATGATCTGAGGAAGTCGATGCAATTGGTACGTGGTGTCCAACTGTCGAATTTTGCCTGATGTCACGTGACTGGTCTCGGTGTTTTCGGGTGCTGAAACAGCAGGCTCGGTGCGTCTGAGGACGGCGATCCTGTGGTGAGGTCTCCAGGCGTACCCTTTGGGAAACAGCGAGTCACCGGATGGCATGTAGCCCCTTCGTCGGGGCGGACTATATCGAAGTACACCGTGATCAATTTCTCCCAGCACCCGCACATGTTGCGGCCTGTGCACATCTTTTTCATCTTGTGGAGCACTTAATTTTTGTAGTTCAGTAATCAGATGGATTCTTTTTCTACGGCAAGGAAGAGAGCTATGGTCAGTATATTCGTACAGATACAGAATAGACCACAGTAGACGATGGATAATCAAATACACAAGATAAATAATTATACATTGTTGTCTAATGAGGAAGGTCTTTGTAGTTTCAAAGTCAAAGAATGAAACACGGATCAAAGTAATTTACTATTATAATAAACCGACGGGGATAATAAGAGTACAAAATCAAGAAAAATAAGCTTATATTTGTATGGTTGTAAGGAAACATCTTTATCACAGGAAAAGAGAACACAGATGTAAGTAAGAAAGCAGTTTGCAGAAAACTCAGAGAAAGGGTAAAATATTCACAGAAGATCTGGGTACTAGAATTCAATAAAAACCAGCAAAATTGCTGCAAATCACATGATGAAAAAATGACTAAATTCTGCAAGATTGCTAAGCATGTGCAAGAGATGATACCAAGGGTCAATGGGTGTTGAAATATTCAAATGTCTGAATTCCTGAGGGAACAAACTGCTAAGGTCATCGGTCCCTAGACTTACACATTATTTAAACTCACTTATGTTAAGAACAGCACACACACCTATGGCCGATGGAGGACGTGAATCTCCGGCGGGAGGGGCCACGCAATTCGTGACATTGCGCCTCGAACCGCGCGGCAACTCCGCGCGGTATAGTTGGTGTCTTATGAGAAGTACAGTGGAACTTTTTGTAAGTTACATACGCTGAGTGGCAGCCACAATTAACGTACTTTTACTGTGCTACGATTCTATCAATTTCGCAAGCATAGCAACTCACCAGACATTATGCATCTTTGGTTACGATGTCAAGACTTTTCGCCACTATCAGCTGGTTTCTCTCGATGTAGCTGTGTGAGAGGCAAAAATCGACTGCTGAAACAGCTGTTTAGTGTGTCTGAAATAAACCGAAACCTTCGAATAAACGTAATTTAGTCACTCTATATCCAGAAATTTTCTTTGCCACCTACATTAATCCGTCTGACAACCATTCATGCTCCCAACAAACAGTTTTAAGGTTTCCATCTACTGATGCGTAAAAAATTTGGGGCTACTTCAAAAAATTAATCGGTCTTTTTCTAGATCCCGCTGATACATAGACGTGGTTTCAACACTAACTCAAGACAAAGATTTGATTTTTAATATTAATTCAGATTTCATTATGCAACGACAATTGCAATAGATACATTAAATGAATATCAAAAACGTAGTTGTTTTCTGATTGTGGTAAGATCCTATGGGACCGAACTGCTGAAGTCATCGATCCCTTGGATTACACACTAATTACGCTGACTTAAACTAACATACGCTAAGGACAACACACGCATCCCATGCCCGAGGGAGGACTCTAACCTTCAACGGGGGTAGCTGCGCCTACCGTGGCAAGGTGCCCTTGACAGCGCTGGTATCCCGCGCGGCAAAAACCTAGCTTACCTTAATTACAGTAATGTACACTGCCACTTAATTAAAGCAATAGCTATTTATGAAGTAATATATAAAAACTATGAATGGTTGAATACTGAAAATTGGCAACGAACTCACCCTGTTATCTTTAACCATTAAATTCAGAAATGCCAAACAAACATAGTAGTATCAGTGTACAGTGGAGTCTTCATTACAACTACTATTTGCTGTTTCCAGCAATAGAATTGACCAGTTTTGCTGCTGAATGAAAAAGATGTATTATTTTTCCAAGTCAGCTGCCGCATTTAAAGGTTTATGTGTAATGCTTTACACTTTATCGTTGCCTGACCTTTTTTATCATACTCTTCATTAACTATTCTGAGGAGTGAAGGGGACATTTTCGAATACGACCAATTATAGAGCTGTGGTTCTTTTTCACTCAAACACCAAGTGAACTGTAAATGGGGCGGAGGACTCCCACTTCAGAATAAATATAAAGGAGGGAGGTTATTAGTTCCGGTAACAGCAATTTATATCTCAATCACAGCACGCCTAACAAAAATATAATGTGGAACTGGGTGACTGGATATATTTTAACTTATTTGTGGGGCAATGTTGCTAAAATGCTACTATGTTAAATCTTTCATTCGTTTTTGTTATGAGCAGACGGTCAGTTTTACACCTTCGTTCTTTTCCACCAAAAAGATAACTGCACCAGGAGTAGGGCAAAGGGCATACCAACCGGGTATATGTGTTTGAGGATTTTAAGTTTCTTAATACCCCTCTCAACCAAGAAATACCTCCCGAAAACTTTGGTTACACAGGGAGATTGAAACTATTGCGATTTGCTTCTAGTTTAATGTTGCCCGTTAACCCAGATAAAAATTATCAAAACTTATGCCCTACTTATATTTATCATCAGTTTTGGAAAGCCTGAAACTGTATCATTAATGACTGGCACATTAAACACGGCAACAATTAAATTTTTCATTTACAACACTATAGATTCCTGGTGTTTTCATACTATGATGAATGAAATTAAGTTATTAATGCCTAGCCAGGCAATGAAAGTTGTATACAAGTTCAAAAACACTAAAATGAAACTAATTGAAGGCCGAGCAATAGAGAATGAGTAAAGTCGTGAAATGAGTAGTTCTATGCACGGTAAAACGTAGCCGGTGCAGTGTTTTACTATTTAAATCATCTGTGTTTCTGTATCTGTGTAAATTTGAATGTACCGAGTGTGATGTTTGATATGCGATTAATCGTTTCTATAACATTTCTTGAGACTATTAGTGTGTGTACAAAAATTAACAGTGCATAACAGTAAGACACCTCAAATGTGTACACACGAGTTTCTGTACTGGGCTGTTCTCTCTCTCTCTCTCTCTCTCTCTCTCTCTCTCTCTCTCTCTTTCTCTCTCTCTCTCTCTCTCTCTCACTCTCTCTCTCACTCTCACGCACACACACGAACACGTCGGGGCCGTCACCTTTAAATACCGGCTCCTCGACCAGTGTCCCAGCTTTACGGCCGAGCTTTTTGCTCTCCATCAGGCCGTTCAGTACGCCCACCGCCATTCATCGTATGTACTCTGCTCTCATTCCCTCAGTCATCTTCAGAGCCTTGGAGCTCCATATCCTGTCCATCCCTTGGTGCAACGGATCCAGCAGTCCCTCCATTCTTTTGCTTATGATGGCTCTCCTGTCAGCTTTCTGTGGGTTCCCGGCCATGTAGGAGTGCCTGGGAATGAGGCTGCTGATGCTGCAGTCAAGGCTGCAGTCCTGCCTCGGCCAGCCTCCCATTGTGTCCCGTCATCTGACATTAGTGGGGTTGTTTGTAAGAGGCTTGTCATTGTGGTGGGATACTTGGTCATCACTTCAAGGAAACAAGCTCCGGGCCGTAAACCGTTCCCAACTGCTTGGACCACCTCCTCCCGACCATCTCGGCGAGAAGAGGTCCTTCTGACCAGGTTGCGGATTGGGCATTGCCGGTTTAGCCACCGCTACCTGCTCTCCGGTGACCCAGCCCCGCAGTGCCCTTGTGGTCATGCATTGACAGTGCACCATGTTTTATTCTCTCGTCCGCATTTTAGTCAATCTCGTGTTGCCCTGTCTCTGCCATCTACTTTACAGGATATTTTAGCTGATGACGCTCAAGCAGCTGCTCGTGTTCTTCGTTTTATTACTTTGACTGGCTTGTCCAAAGACATCTCTTTCACATACACAAATATATACACACACTCATTCACACACCTGTATCAGATGAAATTTAATGACAGCACAGAGAGGTAGGGAAAAAATATTTTGAGAGATAATATTTAAATGACAAGACGGTGCAGGAGGAGACTGGTTAAAATTCGTTGAGCGATTACTTATCGTATAGCGGCACTTTATTATAATTTCATGGGAAGTTGTAACAATTTTGGGAAAACTTGCAGTTCTGAGGAAATTAGTTACAGTTTTCGGTAAATTTCTTAAAATTGGTTGGTGGTTTGTTACAGGTCTGTGACATAGTGTTACAATTTTTCTAACCACATCCATGACTGAACATGGTTCTCTCCATTGACCAGCATTCTCCATTGACTATTACCTCCCATTGGCCATCATTCTCTTCATTTGATCATGATCGTACATTGACCATCATTCTCCACTGACCATAATTTTCCACTGCCCATTCTCTTTCTTTGCCGATCATTCTCCACTGACCATAATTCTCGAATGACTATCATTTCTCTAGTGTCCATTATATCCATTGACCATTATTTTCAACTAACCACCATTCACAACTGACCCTCATTCCACCTGGCCACCATTTTCCGCCGCTGGCCACCATTTTCCGCCGCTGGCAATAATAATCCATTGTCAATAATTCTTTACAACCCTGTATCTGGCTTCAGTGACAACCATTAATCTATAGTGGCCATATATCTTCTCTGATCTTTCTCGATTGATCATCATTCACCTCTGATTGTCATTCTCCATTGACTATCATTCTTTATAGACCATCAACAGTTAAATCATTTGCTAGTTACGATATACCATTCATCATTTGTCATTTATCCATTCGCCAGTTAGCTTTCATAACTGACCATTTGCCATTTAACATTTTGTGTGTGTGTGTGTGTGTGTGTGTGTGTGTGTGTGTGTGTGTGTGTGTGTGTGTGTAAATGCAATTCAGATTGACATACCTTCCACCATTTCATATAAATAATGAATATCTTTGAACATGACAGCATTTTACACTTTATTTGAACATCATGCCGTATGTATGAATGTGTAAATAATTATCCTTGAAGTTCGGGCAATAATGACTTCACAACATTTTATGTCATTTTAGTACAACACTGATTAAGTAAAGAGGTATGTGTGTATGCTGTTATCTTTTATTAACACCAAAATGTTATAATTGGTGCCATATCTTAGGAACTGTAACCCATTTGTAATAATAAATAAACAAAAAGTGGTGTCTGAATCACACCTTATTGTTTACCAACATCCAGTTTCGATCTGTGTTGCGATGACAGACCTGCAGATGATCTTCAATGCAGACTGAATCTTGTTGCTGGTAAGTAAAATGATGTGACTCAAATGGTGTTTGCTAATGGATCTTGGAGATAATATAACTGGAGACAAGAATTACAGAACGTTTTTAATACAATACTGGTTAAACAGAGAGATATGTTTGTGTATGCCATAATCTTTTAATACCACCGAGAAAGTCTATCTTGACAACATTTTATGCCTCTTTTTTGTACTATGTTAGGATTGGCGAATGAGGAGAGTGCGGGGAGGAACGTGGAATATGAAGTGCAACTGGTCTCGTTCCACAATTTTGTATTGTTTTACATTTTCCCTTTTGGACTGCTCGGCTAATTCCACCATCTTTGATTATCTATTGTTTTAAGATAGAGGGAGAGGAGGGGAAGTTGTAGGGGAGCTGCTGTGACCTAAGGAAAGGACTGATATGGATGATGTATCACTGACAAAAACGATGTCACTGACAAAAATGCCGCTGATGAAGAGTAAGACAGCTGTTGCGATTCTAGGCCTCCCATCAGGCACTACTCACGTGTGAAGCGGTCCATGATCACCATATACACTACTGGTTAACCCTATTCATGAGCCAGTTAAATTATTTTACAAATTAAATCAGGTAAGTCTAAATGATAATTACGAAAGTGTAATAAATCCATTTACAAAACGAGTTCCAAATTGAGACAATAATATGCTATATTTGTAGTATACGCAGAATGTGAGACTGAGATGTTATGTTAGCAAGTAAGCACTTTCCATTGTTTACAATCTGTCTTCTCAGAGTCTTCATCTGGGTTAACTGCCAGCATATTCACTTTAAAAAAATATGTATCTTACAATTTTATGGAGTCCCGTAGTTCACTAAGCCGACAAATAGAATTTAGCGTCAGAATCTGAAATAGAAGGAAGTTTTTTTAACATTGACGAGAAGCTACTCCAAGACTACGATAAGGTGTCAGGTTCTCTCTTACAAACACACAGATGATTTGGTGTTCTCAGACTCGTACATAACGAACAGAAACATGCCAGTAGCTGATAGTCTTGCTTTTATGCCTAACAGCTAATAAAGATTACTTTTTGAAATAAGTATTCGCAAGTTTAGAGTGCAATGAGCTGTCTAATCTGGTGGGCGAGGAGGAATAATTATATCTCATATTCACAGGATATCACTTGCTGATGGGCACGATATCTTGCTGTGGGACCTCAGTAGCTCATTTTGTGTAGGCGATGTGGCGGTTATTGACACCAGGCCTTCATAATCTCCAGAAACGTTCCCATCAATCAGAGCACGCTGTTCAGGACATTCCAGTTCACAGTTTCATAAACAAGTGTGTGCCATGGTTGTCGTTTAGCTGCCTTAGCCTCTCAGTGGTCAATATTCATCAAGATTTTTGCATGTTGCATTTCAGTGTTCCTTTATACCCATTACTTTCTCCTTACAGTGTGCTTGAGCGTACGTTAGTTATTAAGGGAGACAAGATTCTAGCATACAGACAATGTTACTAATCCACGGAAGGTCATGTTTGATTATTATGTCAAGGATTCTAATACCATCAGCTTCTTCGATGACACTGGAACAGTGTTTGATGTTTATTGTGAGGGTTCCACCTTATAGAGCGCTGCAGACATTTCTTCGTGCAAGTTTAAGCCTCCTAAAGGTGATGGCCTGAACCTCGCAGCGTGGTATTGCGGTAGACAAGTACACATACACCATGGTCCAAGTCCTGATATTACATGTATTAAAAACCTATTATTCTTGGTGACGTAAGGCCGTACAGACGCAATTGAGGCAACATTATTTTTCAACTTCAATGTTTGCATTTGTCAAAGGCCAGGGTAAGGTGGGGTAAATCCGACCTCGTAATTTCTTGTTTCTATAAAACGCTTATCAGAGGTCGGATCTCAACGTTATATGCGTTAAATTATATGCAGTATAAAGGAGCAACTGTTTGAAAAATATTTTTGTTATAGCATCAATAGTTTTTGAGATCTCCGTATTTTAAGAAACGTCCATTTTTGCCATTTGCAAAAATGATGGGGTAAACCCGATCCCCTATTTGTTTGGCTGGTTTTGCACAGAAATAGTTGTAAATGAACGGTTTTTGGGAAATTATTATAAGCAGTTATGTTTGACATAAATGAACAAAATGTGTTCAAAGAAATAGCAATGTTTAGAGTACTAAATGTATAGAAAGTTAACTGATGGTATATTTCAATTGGAAAGAGGTTGCATTGCACGGCGGAGCAGTAGCAGTGTCGTTCTCGGAATGTTAAAATCACAAGCGACAGCTCGTAAAGTCATTCCCATTTACACTGCAGCAACTGCTTGCCGAATATCCTTTATATTACGTTATGTCGTTTTTCATTTGTAATTTTGTAATATTTTCTTAAAAAGAAAGAAAAATTCACTTTGTTTCCATAAATAAATAATTCCATACAGATAAACGATAAAAAATACGCGGTCAGATTTATCCCATCATTTAGCTATCGGATTTACCCCACCATACCATTTTTCATTTAACACACACAGAAACAATTTCCACTAAATTTCCAACAAAAAAGGTATATACATTGAGTAGGTCACAATATGCACTAAAAAATCACTTGCCGTTTGTTTTGCCATCGTTTTATTTGATAAGGTAAATGTAGTGATGCAATTGGCACAAAAAATTCAACTGAAACAATCGAAAACACACTGGTTGTATTTTGATTGTCTAAATGTCAAATGTGGCAAAGCTGAAAAGGTGACATTTTCGTTTTTTCGAATGCTCGATATGGAAAAACTAATGCGAAATCGCTCAGCTTTGCCGTTTCTCGCAAATAAAGGGCGGTCGGGTTTTCCAAACCAGTCGGATTTACCCCACCGGTGCTACAAAAAGGTACGGCCAAACTTTCAGGAAACATTCCTGACACAAAGAAAGAAAATGTTACCTGGACATGTGTACTGAAAGCTTACTTTCCATGTTAAGAGTTCATTTTATTACTTTTCTTCAAATCACATTAATCATGGAATGGAAACACACAGCAACAGAACGTACCAGCGTCACTTCAAACACACTGTTGCAGGATATGTTCAAAATGTCCTCCGTTAGGGAGGATAAATGCATCCTCCCTCTCCGTCGCATGGAATCCATGATGCGCTGATACAGCCCTGCAGAATGGCGTACTGTATCAAAGCCGTCCACAATACGGGCAGGAACAGTGTCCACATTTGGTGCCGGGGTTGTGTAGACAAGAGCTTTCAAATGCCCCATAAATGGAAGTCAAGAGGGTTGAGGTCAGGAGAGCGTGGAGGCCATGGAATTCGTTCGGTCACCGAATCTGTTGTTGAGAAGCGTACGAACACTTCGACAGAAATGTGCAGGAGCTCCATCGTGCATGAACCACATGTTGTGTCGTACCTGTAAAGGTACATGTTCCAGCAGCACAGGTAGAGTATCCCATATGAAATCATGATAACGTTCTCCATTGAGCGTAGGTGGAAGAACATGGGGCCCAATCAAGACATCACCAACAATGCCTGCCCAAACGTTCACAGAAAAACTGTGTTGATGACGTGATTGCACAATTGCGTGCGGATTCTCGTCATCCCACACATGTTGATTGTGAAAATATACAATTTGATAATCAGACTCGAGGAAGTACAGTACATACTGACGAAGCTAAAATGAGTTCTAACATGGAAATTAAGCGTTTCTTGACGCGTGTCCACGTAACATCTTTTCTTTATTTGTGTGTGAGGAATGTTTCCTGAAAGTTTGGCCGTACCTTTTTGTAACACCCTATATATATATATATATATATATATATATATATATATATATATATATATATATATATATATATATATTAAGAACACCGTGAAAACAATGTCCCAGGAAGGGGAAACTTTATTGACACATTCCTGGGGTCAGATACATCACATGATCACACTGACAGAACCACAGGCACATAGACATAGGCAACAGAGCATGCACAATGTCGGCACTAGTACAGTGTATATCCACCTTTCGCAGCAATGCAGGCTGCTATTCTCCCATGGAGACGATCGTAGAGATGCTGGATGTAGTCCTGTGGAACGGCTTGCCATGCCATTTCCACCTGGCGCCTCAGTTGGACCAGCGTTCGTGCTGGACGTGCAGACCGCGTGAGATGACGCTTCATCCAGTCCCAAACATGCTCAGTGGGGGACAGATCCGGAGATCTTGCTGGCCAGGGTAGTTGACTTACACCTTCTAGAGCACGTTGGGTGGCATGGGATAGCAATTGTAGAACGATGGGTTCGATGACGGTTTGGATGTACCGTGCACTATTCAGTGTCCCCTCGACGATCACCAGAGGTGTACGGCCAGTGTAGGAGATCGCTCCCCACACCATGATGCCGGGTGTTGGCCCTGTGTGCCTCGGTCGTATGCAGTCCTGATTGTGGCGCTCACCTGCACGGCGCCAAACACGCATACGACCATCATTGGCACCAAGGCAGAAGCGACTCCCATCGCTGAAGACGACACGTCTCCATTCGTCCCTCCATTCACGCCTGTCGCGACACCACTGGAGGCGGGCTGCACGATGTTGGGGCGTGAGCGGAAGACGGCCTAACGGTGTACGGGACCGTAGCCCAGCTTCTTGGAGACGGTTGCGAATGGTCCTCGCCGATACCCCAGGAGCAACAGTGTCCCTAATTTGCTGGGAAGTGGCGGTGCGGTCCCCTACGGCACTGCGTAGGATCCTACGGTCTTGGCGTGCATCCGTGCGTCGCTGCGGTCCGGTCCCAGGTCGACCGGCACGTGCACCTTCCGCCGACCACTGGCGACAACATCGATGTACTGTGGAGACCTCACGCCCCACGTGTTGAGCAATTCGGTGGTACGTCCACCTGGCGTCCCGCATGCCCACTATACGCCCTGGCTCAAAGTCCGTCAACTGCACATACGGTTCACGTCCACGCTGTCGCGGCTTGCTACCAGTGTTAAAGACTGCGATGGAGCTCCGTATGCCACGGCAAACTGGCTGACACTGACGGCGGCGGTGCACAAATGCTGCGCAGCTAGCGCCATTCGACGGCCAACACCGCGGTTCCTGGTGTGTCCGCTGTGCCGAGAGTGTGATCGTTGCTTGTACAGACCTCTCGCAGTGTCCGGAGCAAATATGGTTGGTCTGACACACCGGTGTCAATGTGTTCTTTTTTCCATTTCCAGGAGTGTATATAAGTTCTCGAACTATACAGAAACCTTACCCGAGGACGGTCCAGCTAATTTGCCGACTCAAATTACTGTTTCATTTTTGGTTTGGACATCGGCTTAACGAACATGAAACCTAATTTGTTTTTAGTTCATACACTGCTCAATAATAAAGAATTGAAGCACCAAAACGAGACAACGAAAACAAACTTCACATGTTGACAAAGTATGTGTTGTTGATTCAGTGATTACAAAATCGAGTCTAATTTATAACTTAGCGCTATGATCCCGCCTATTAGCATGACGTTCCCCGACCAATAGCGTGACGTTGTCCACATACTTCACTGAGTGGTCAGCGCGGCAGAGTGCCATACGACAGTCCCAGATTCGATTCCCGTCTGGACGGAAAGTCTCCACTCGCGGACTGGAGGTTCCGATGCCTTCCTCATATCTCCCTCTTCGACGAGGAAGTCGTCGAAGTGGCGTCAACTAAAAGAAGCTGCACGAGGTGAACCATCTGTCTAGTGGGAAGTCCTAGCCACATGACATTTTACTTCATTTCAGTATGTCGCTGAACTCCTCCTGGCCTGGTTAGACACACTGATTCGGTTGGGAAGGGCATCATATATCCTAAGGGCAGACATACCCGTCTTCACGTTTCTATTCGATGACGTCATTCCACCAAAAGGGAGGATCTCTGTAATGTGCACCAAGTATGTTGTACTGCCTTCGTATCGGGGCCAGACGTGCGAGAACAGGTAATGTCATCCAGTACAAGAACTTTGCCACACGATTCCAGCAGAAGTACAGTGCTTTGTAAGTTACGACTCTCTTTCTCTCGGTTCACTAAGGGAAACTTTTTGTGTAATTTGCGTAGAACGTGTTCCACTTAGAAAATGCAGCTCCATGACATGATTATGATTTGATCGTCATATGTACTGTTTCTCAAATCCACATACCTTTTACTCAATACATACTAATCGTACACGGATGAATGAGGTATCGTTATAAAGGTACTCAACGGTCTTGTGACATTGCATACCGATGTTGCTCTAAAACATACTAATTTTAACATAAAAGTGACTTAACTATCATAAAAATAAGGGTATTTTACGAAGCTAACTTATTAATTGCGAATAAGAGGCTCTCTTTTCATTTTATGTTATTACAAATGCTATTTTCTTTGTTTAAACGACTACTTATTAACAGGATAATCTGTGTACAGCATCGTCATAGATGATAACCATGACCAGTGCAGTAATCCATCATCTCTGCCCGTCCTACAAGTTCACTTTTTCAAACGAATATATTTAGTGAAACGACAAACGTATTTTTAACTGTTACCTTGAATTGTGATTTACATATTACTACTACGGCCCATAACGTGCTTGCTATAATTGAAGATATGTTTGTCGTGTTAATTTTATAGGTTATGTGGCCCTACTGACAGTCCTTGATCTCTGTTCGTCTTACAAGCTGAGACAAACATTCAGAATGCAAGAAATATGTTTGGACATATGCAAATAACTATATACACATGTAAAAAAACATTATTTAATCTGACGGTTCCTTTTCTAAAAAAAATTTTGCTCTTCATTCCCAAAACAACCCCCATCTCAACGACTACACTGATTCCAAATATTGTCATTATTTAGAAGTATAAAAGAACAGTTTCGCATGGGTCCCCTGGTTTTATATACAGTTTGTTTTATGTTCCCCTAACTTGACATTTGTGTGCTATATTTTCGTAACTATTGGCTTGCGTGAGAAATGATAGCTTTTACTTTCAGTAATACCTGAACGAAGTTTGATTTTTGAACGAGTTGAAAATTCACCCTGTAAGTATAATTGGAAAATCCAGGGTATGCTGTTTACAGTGAGTCACTGTGTTTTACCACAGCGAGGGCCGTGTTCGCTGCTGCTGCTTTTCCAGCGTGCGGGCCACGAGAACAGGCGGGTCGGCGCATCCGCAGTGGCGGCGCGTTTGAAGAATTAGCGCGGCGCCCTACACGGGAAGCCGCCTCTCGACCTGTCAGCCGGCTGGCGCCACTTCCCGCCGCTGGCGCCAGCCTTGCGAAAGCGGTGCGCGCTCTCGGGTGGTTTATGTGCTGCAGGTACCGCGCGCCGCAGCTTGTCCGGCAAGTTCACGGCCACCGGCCGTAGATCAGTCGGCGACTTACTGGGCAGTGTCTTGTGACCTAACTCAGTACACGTTCACCTTACGTGGCTTCGATCGGTCTTTAACAACATACTTGTTCGTGGACGCAGGTAAAGAACACCCCTTTACAACTGTGGGAAGCATTATTGGACATTCTCTTAAGAGTACTAAACCGTGACGTGCTACATCAGTAAACAGACTGTGGAAAGCTTGGCTAAGTTACGGATGGCGAAGAATATCTTGTTGTAATAATAATGTACTCGAAGTATTCAATGAATACTAACATTTGGACAAAAATTATGAACTCCATTTACCTGTGATAAAAGAGTCTCCATTTTTTACTGTTCTTTGTTGATTGGAGACAGTCCTCCAGTTTATTTTTCCTTCTGCGTGGTTTTACAGTTTTCTGTGCCGATCTGTTCATCACACTGAAGAATAAGATAAGTTTAAGTGTTGAAAGTTAGGTAGTGATATCCGCCACTCACGTTGAATTCAAAAAAGATACACGAGACTTAGCCCGAGCGCTATCTGACTGATACCAACTCAAATCAGGGGTGTCCAAGCTTCTAGTTTATCTGGGCCTCACTGGAAGAGTACATGCATTTTTCAGCCGCACATAACATACGTAATACTAACAATGACCACAGGAAAAGAAGGCATGATCCAATGAAAGAATAGCATCATGTGGCAGGAGATTAAAACCTAAAATCATTTTATTATAATTTTACACAAACTGCTTTTCTTTGTTACCCGCACTGTGATACACACTGCTTAGGCCAGAGTGATACTTGCCTTTGGGCGCATGCGGACCGCTAGCTGCAGGTTGGAAACCCCTGACTTCAATAAATGGTGACCTCAGATATTACGCTTTGGGACAGGAATGGCATGAGTTAGTGTACTCGTCTGTTACCTATGCATGCGTGATTGACCAAAGTCTCAGTGCTATACAGAGAAGAGACTGCATTATTGAGCGTACCATCACTGACTTACTGTGGTTTGCTGCGTGGCATGAGCTAATCAGGCATTGCTATCATAAAGTGTAATGACTTCAGGTGCACTCGAGACAGTGAAAACACGCAAAAGGAAAAGGAAATAGTTTTATTTCTGTAATAGCTCGTTTTATACAAAATGTAAGAAGGGTACCTCATTTTGTCATCCAACGTCCAACTGGAGCTCAAAGCGTTATGCTAGGGTGCGTAATTTTACAGTTAGGCACTATATTGTATTTGGTCTCGCACAGTACATGTATTAATTATCTGTGACTTACACAATTACAATGCATAAAACTGAAAACTTCTATTCAGGTCTTTCAACTAGAAGCCAGAGGCATTTCCAGACACGAAACTATTAACATCTCCCATCTCAATATTATCAGGGCGCTGGTCGGATGTCATGAATAGTGTGGTCGAAGAATTGTGTTGTGTTCGATTCAGAACACTAAACATTGCCAACTTTACTAGGATTAAGCATCCAAATGGTACTATAAAATATATCAGAAAATATTTCAATTTAAATTTACGTGTAACTGAAGATGCCACATTACTTGTAGAGTAATGGGTGATTTACACCGGTTAGCTGCTCATCTGGCTCACTCATTCGTCGTAAAATGACGTTTGCGTACATACTGAGGATACCCAAACTGAATCGTCATGTCACCCAATGACTGTGACAAACCTACTTTAAAGTGCAATTTGACTAACTTACTTCATGGAAAACACAAAATGAAGGAACCTGTAGAATTAGAGGTGAGTGGTAGATGAAATCTAGTATTCCTACAGCTATGGATGTCAATGTTTCCAGTAATGTTTTGTATCCTTAAGTTTCCGCAAGAACAGTTCGTAATGACATCAGTTAAACAGTGATCAGATCAGAACTACTGGCCTCGATGGACAGAGACAGGAGGCATGTTTGAGAGAGTTGTGCTTGAGTGAATTTGTGTGTTTTCTACTTTAGAGCGTCGTTTGCCGAAAGCTCCAATCAGTCTTTTTTTCTCGTGCCTGTCTGCGACTCAACACCTCTATTTAGTGAGTAGCAGCATTTTTTTCATAATATCTGAACTACTATAGGGTTCGCACTAAGCATCTAAATCTCATGTGAGGATGTAACTATTATCACAGGCTCACGTATATAAATCTTTCAATAAAGCGATAGTTACGATCGAACTTTGATATAAAACACAGTGAAAGAACACGCACAGTTCCATAGGGTGTGAAATAGTCTGTGAAGTTGTACAAACAGTGTATGGGAAGCATCTGTCTTCCCAGTATTAGTGCCCACTTCTTCGCTTGCGTAAATTTTATGGCCTGTACAGACTCCGTTTTGCTTTTCATTAATCGAATTTTTATGTCATTCACAAATTGTAGCATCATCTAACTTTTACCCGTTAATTAAGGACATAGAGTCTTGATCTTTCTCGAATGTACTTAAGTGATCTTTCTCGAATGTACTTAAGACCAAAAATCTATTCTGGTTGCTGGTATCGGGGGTCTTTGTTAATCCTGCGTTTTGGGTTCTTGTGGTGATATCTCGTAACACATATTTCTTTTGATAGAAAACAAAAATTTTGATACATTTAGATTTAAAACTGCCTTAATGCAGCTAGAAACTTTCATAAAAATTTTCGTCCCCCTTTTCACCCCTTTAGGTGCTGAGTTTCCAAAAAAATAAAAAAATAAAAGAAACTGAAACACAGAATTCTAATTTCCAACCGGGAAGTTAAATACCAATTCACAGATGTAGCTTTAAATACATTTCACTGGTAGCGATGATTTAATAATGATATACTCATAGTTTCGTAAAACATTTCACCCACTATTTTTACATTTTAGTGGCTGAGTTTCCCAAAATGCTTGGACCTAATATTTTCTAATACTGACCGAGTAACCAAATACCAATTTTCGTAACTCTAGCTTCACAATTGATTTAGTAACGATATACTAGTAATTAAATAAAAACTTTCATCCCTGATTTCACCGTTTGAGGAGTGTAATTTCGAAAAATACCTTACTAGACAGTGCCTGCATTGTAAGGTTAACACCCTCTCCAAATTTCAAGTGCCTGTCCTTACTCGTTTTGTTGGGCTATGATGAATCAGGCCCAATTTAACCCTTTAGAAGTTAAGTTTCCAAAAACGCTGACACACGTAATATTTTTGTTCTGACCGAGAAGCCAAATGCAAATGATCATACACTTAGCTGAAAAAATGCTTTCTTTATCAAATATTTCCATAAAAACTTTCATCCACTGTTTGGCGTATTTGGGGGTTGAATTTTCCAAAGACCCTGAAACACGTTTTATTTTATTTCTAGCCCAGGAGTGAAATACCACGTTTCTTAAATGTAGATTTGAAAATGCTTTAATAGGTGAATAATAACGATTTGTTTTCAAAAAAAATTCTCCCACCTCACCTTTAGGTCTATCTTTAACGCTACATTAATAGCGACATTAGCCACATATTTTCAAATACCCGTTCATACCTATTTCAGCCCCTTAAGGAGGAGTTTCGAAAAAATCTCTTCTACCTACTGTTTAAGTACAATACGCTCCCCAAATTTAAGTTTGTATACTGCTTCTGCTGCGCAATGATGAATCAATCAGTCAGGACATAGCCTTTTATATACAGAGATTACTAGACTGTCTTATTTAGTAAAGTCCAACAAGATATTTGTTTAACGACTCTGGAGATCTAAGAGTATAATAATTACGAACGAACTCTACTGAATTGTCATTGAATTTCGTATGTCACAGTTGCAGAACAATTGTAACTTAACTAAAGTTAAAAATGGTGACTGCTTGTAATATAATGGAGTAACTGATGTCAAATCACAGATAAATATGAGACGACACACACTTTATTTTATGACTTAACTATTTGAGGTACGAGTATGGAAGAATAGTGTGGTAGTAAAACTTGAAACAGTGTTACGTAATACAAAAAAGCAAAACAATCCCGTTGAGGCACGGTTCGCGTCTCTGTTTCCCGAGAGCCTTCTCCGTCCCGTTATAGCAACTTTAAGCAAATTTATGCTGTGTTTATGGCTTCGCGTGTTCGCCACAACCGGCTGCAACTCAAGGCAAATGTCTCCTCATCTAAGGCAGGCAGTAGCTGCAAGGTAACTCCAGTACAACACTACGAACAAACTTTGATGGTTTCGTGTCTTTTATTAACCGTCAAATTTAAGAACATGTATATCGTACCTGTAAATATTTGTGCACGCGTGTCACGTACAATACTGATCGCGTGCACATAGCCAGCGTGTACTCTAAAGAACGGCTGAATCATTTCAGGAAGCACTAAAATGCAGAACTACTGAAGATATTATTAAGAGACAGGTGTTTCATCCATGTTTGTTTATTTTTTAAAGAAACAATATATCTACGGAAAAATGTAGAGTAAGTAATGAAATATGCCCCTTCGCCTTCTAGAAGGTATCTTTAACTTTTGGAGTATTATAATACATTATTATGCGGTATTGCACCAGCAGATTCAAGAAGTGTTATTTCCACCTTCCACAAGTTTTGGTCAGTTTTTTCACCAAATAATGAATCTCCAGATTGTGTGGAGCATTGCTGGTTGAGCTCCAACATCCCATCCCATTCCCATCCTATTATCATTTACACGCCTTTCTTAACTATGCAGTTTTTTTCTCGGGAACAAATGCACAAAATTTAAACAGGGTTTTCAGGCTACGGAAAATGATTATAAGAGTAATAACCAAAAACAGTACTCAGCCTCGTCGTAAGATTTGCTCAAATCTTTGGATGTTTTACCTAAACCATGTAAATACACTTACTAATCTGCTGTGCACATCTTAAATAACCCTGATAATTACTGTACAAACAACTCTTTTCATGACCAGGGAACAATTAGGACAGAAAATAAGAATGAAGGTGAAACTCAAAATATCACTTTCTACCAAGAAATAATATTATAATATAAGTTCCCCAAGAAAACTGAAAGAGTTAATCATCATCATCATCATCATCATCATCATCATCATCATCAAAGACTGATTATGCCTTTCAGCGTTCAGTCTGGAGCATAGCCCCCTTATAAAATTCCTCCATGTTCCCCTATTCAGTGCTAACATTGGTGCCTCTTCTGATGTGAAACCTATTACTTCAAAATCATTCCTAACCGAATCCAGGTGCCTTCTCCTTGGTCTGCCCCGACTCCTCCTACCCTCTACTGCTGAACCCATGAGTCTCTTGGGTAACCTTGCTTCTCCCATGCATGTAACACGACCCCACCATCTAAGCCTGTTCGCCCTGACTGCTACATCTATATAGTTCATTCCCAGTTTTTCTTTGACTTCCTCATTGTGTACACCCTCCTGCCATTGTTTCCATCTACTAGTACCTGCAGTCATCCTAGCTACTTTCATATCCGTAACCTCAACCTTGTTGATAAGGTAACCTGAATCCGACCAGCTTTCGCTCCCATACAACAAAGTTGGACGAAAGATTGAACGGTGCACAGATAACTTAGTCTTGGTACTGATTTACTTCTTGCAGAAGAGAGTAGATCGTAGCTGAGCGCTCATTGCATTGGCTTTGCTACACGTTTCTTCCAGATCTTTCACTATGTTGCCATCCTGTGAGAATATGCATTTTAAGTACTTGAAACCGTCCACCTGTTCTTTGTTCCTCCTATTTGGCACTGAATCCGTTTATATTTCTTTCCCACTGACATTACTTTCGTTTTGGAGATGCTAATCTTCATACCCATAGTCTTTACATTTCTGATCTAGCTATGAAATATTACTTTGCAAACTTTCAATCGAATCTGCCATCACAACTAAGTCATCCGCATATGCAAGACTGCTTATTTTGTGTTCACATATCATAATCTCACCCAGACAGTCTATTGTTTTCAACATATGATCCATAAATAATATGAACAATAGTGGAGACAGGTTGCAGCCTTGTCTTACCCCTGAAACTACTCTGAAAAATGAACTCAATTTACCGTCAACTCTAACTGCTGCCTGACTATCCATGCAAAGACCTTTAATTGCTTGCAAAAGTTGGCCTCCTACTCCATAATCTCGTAGAATAGACAATAACTTCCTCCTAGGAACCCGGCCATATGCCATTTCTAGATCTATAAAGCATAGATACAATTCCCTGTTTCACTCGTAACACTTCTCCATTATTTGCCGTAAGCTAAAGATCTGGTCCTGACAACCTCTAAGAGGCCTAAACCCACACTGATTTTCGTCCAATTGGTCCTCAAAACAAATGTGTTCAAAAAGACAGCCGAACATTACCTGTTAAGCAATACGTTTCGCATAATGGAGCATTACTTAGCTATGAAAGAGAAGACATTTGGTAAAAAAGTTACATAACTATGTAAAATAATACGCTGGCGTTACCAACGTAACTATGTAAGCAACAATTCGCCTTACGTGTCAGTCCCAAGTACCACAGCTCGACGAAACTTGGAGCATACACAGAAAGCACTGCTATTGTTTAATGCAGACGATAACTGGAAGAAATACTCAATGTGATGAACAGAAAGCCCACTTTTATTCAGAAACAATAATTACACTTCTAATACCTATTTTCGACCTATTTTTATCTGTATCAATAATTCTATGTCATTTAGGAGTGTTGCTTATGTAGCGCGTTGTATCTATCATGGAAAGTCTTAGACCTGGTATACATATTTCAGTTTTGTGAACTTTGTTGTTTAAATTACGATTGTGAAGTTAAATAACAACTGAAATGATCGTTATTTAATGCACTGTAAATGACTTGCTCCATAGTTAGGTAACATAGCGTTGAATGTGAAAGATGTGGGGAAGCCCCGCAGCTACGGGAGGAGCCTGGCGGAGTGGAAAAGGTGTGGTTGGCACGCCAGTGTCAACTCATCCTTTGTAACGGGTAAGGAGTTTGGGCTGATCAGTGCTGTGGTTAACATCTCGTTAGCAGTAGCGGATCATTTTGGTTCGTATTCCTGGATTTTGGAGGCCAGAAGAGCTTTTGGGCCTCGGATGCTGCATTTGATGATGTCATGGTTTTTGGCCCTATAAAAATATAATTCCAACGCCCATAAGGTATGTAACAGGGCGGGAGCAACAGTACTGCCATAACTGCATTGCCGCCAGGTTAATAGCCACTGCAAACTACGCCACCAGTGCCACCAGCCTTTCGTTAAAATGTCCATATTTGGCACTCTGTAAACGGACCAGGTATTTGTGAAATTTAGGTGATATTACAATAATAATTGTGGTGTTGCTAAAAACTCTATCTTACACACTTAATTATCCCTAATCACAAACCCGGATAGGAATCCTACCCTAGTGAATTTAATTCAGAGTGTCCTAATTTAGTATAAGAATGTGGTTGAACTTGAATTTTATGTTGTGTTGTCATTTACACAGGAAATTATACTTTTGAGTAAGTCAAAAGATTGCTTATGAAGGCACATTATTATTTAAAGAATTATAGTTTGGTATGCTTTAATTAATTAATAATTAATGATACGAATACTTACTATTTCTCATGTACACTGGTGCAGTGTCGTTAATGAGCGTGGTTCTGCGAGCCATGAAAATTTAAGGGTCCTCATGTACTAGGCTAGTTAGTTAAGGAAGCAATGCAAGGGCTCCATCAGAGTCAGTGTAGTTAGATTTGCAGTCTGTTTAGTTGCTTCAAACCGAATTTAAGAAAGAAGTCTATTCTAATGTAAGTTGGTTAGTGCTCAGGCATAGAGACCCTGTACCAAGCAATGAAGTAAGAACATGATCATTAGCACACCCACTGATTTAAATTCAGAATGATTTCAAGCTTTTTCCCTGTGCAGCATTGCTGCTAGTTTCAAGTGTGTCGGTAATTGGTTTTATAAAATGCTGCACGTAGTTCATTTAAGATACATGCAGTTGAGAGGTATAGGTTACTGTTCACTACCTCATTGGTCATTTGTTTGTTAGTGGAACACTTATTTTTAAGGCTGGATTACTGTGTTGTGGTAAAGGCAGATCTAAGGGAAGAGTTGTGTGTGTGTGTGTGTGTGTGTGTGTGTGTGTGTGTGTGTGTGTGTGTGTGTGTGTGTGTTTTTGTGTGTGTGTGTGTGTGTGTGTGTTTTTGTGTGTGTGTGTGTGTTTGTGTGTTTGTGTGTGTGTGTTTTTGTGTGTTTGTGTGTGTGTGTTTTTGTGTGTTTGTGTGTGTGTGTTTTTGTGTGTTTGTGTGTGTGTGTTTTTGTGTGTGTGTGTTTTTGTGTGTGTTTTTGTGTGTGTGTGTGTGTGTTTTTGTGTGTGTGTGTTTTTGTGTGTGTGTGTTTTTGTGTGTGTGTGTGTGTGTGTGTTTTTGTGTGTGTGTTTTTGTGTGTGTGTGTTTTTGTGTGTGTGTGTGTGTGTTTTTGTGTGTGTGTGTTTTTGTGTGTGTGTGTGTGTTTTTGTGTGTGTGTGTGTGTTTTTGTGTGTGTGTTTGTGTGTGTGTGTGTGTGTGTGTTTGTGTGTGTGTGTGTGTGTGTGTGTTTTTGTGTGTGTGTGTTTTTGTCTTTCTGTCTGTGTGTGTGTTTTTGTCTGTCTGTGTGTGTGTGTGTGTTTTTGTCTGTCTGTGTGTGTGTGTGTGTTTTTGTCTGTCTGTCTGTGTGTGTGTGTGTGTGTTTTTGTCTGTCTGTGTGTGTGTGTGTGTGTGTCAAAGAAGGTTAGGTTAGCCTTAGCACTGCCTTCTGATTTATCATTTAACTTGACACAGGAATGTCTAATTAGGTTGGCGACCGATTGTAGTATGTAATGTTACAACTTATCTTTGTGCTGGGAGAACGTCTATTCCTGCCCCACCGTTTACTGTTCATCATACTTTGCTGGACTGTTTCGAAAACGAATCCTAGTTTGATTACTCTGTTTCCATTATGTTACATCATGGTCACAACTACTTAAAGATTCCTCGCAGAGATATAATGCTAGCATGGTCGGTGGTACCGTTAAGCCTCGTTTACGCTGTGGCAACACGTTGCGTCGTTGTGGCATGCACCGGCCGGAGTGGCCGAGCGGTTCTAGGGGCTACAGTCTGGAACCGCGCCACCGCTACGGTCGCAGTTCGAATCCTGCCTCGGGCATTGATGTGTGTGATGTCCTTAGGTTAGTTAGGTTTCAATAGTTCTAAGTTCTAGGGGACTGATGACCACCGCAGGTAAGTCCCATAGTGCTCAGAGCCATTTGAACCATTGTGAGAAAGAGAACTACTAAACCTAAAAAAGAAGAGCTCAGGAAATGAAGAGAGATTCTCTAGTTGAGGAAGCTTACCAGATTTTAGAAACTGCTAACAACAGAGATGAAGGGAGTTTATATGGAGAGCTTATCGCCAATGAGATGAGAAAATTTCCCCCTACTACACAAACGTATGTGAAGCATATGATTGGAAATGTGCTATTTAAAGCAGCTTTGGAGGAGTATGAGAACCGAGTTCCCAGCATCACATCATTACCCGTTGTCATATCGGAAAACAGTGCAGAAATAAACTGTCCAGAACCTAATTGCGAAATTACGAGTACATATGTTAATAATGATACTGGTAAGAATGAAGAATTCATTTAAGTGCCAAGTACATCAGAAGAGCTCCATCAATTTTTGCAGTATAAAAAACTAGTGAAACACTTTATACAAGATATTTAATTTTGATTATAGCTTACTTAAAAATGAAAATAAAAAATTATTTAAGTAAAGTGAGTGTTGAACGTTGCGTACTTACCTTTATTAATTCAACATTGATGAAATAGCTTCACACACTTCTGGTACTATGAGTGAAATAGCAGAATATTATATTTTGAATAAGTACACTAGTGACTTATACGAATCCCCAGAGGCTAAAAATCGCAATGTGATGGCTAGTCGAATTCTTGGTGAAATACTGTCTTGGCAATTGGTATCTATTTTTAGAGCAAGAGGTGTAGTTAACTGAAATAAATAATTGAAGTCTTCACTGGACATTCTCGTAAAATTACTAAATAATGCACCATCATCTGCTGCTGGATCTCCTAGTATACTCGTCCGTTGACCTTCTTTGAATATTCTTCTATTCCACAATCGTTTCCGTTTCCTTTTCCGTTTATTTTCATTTACATTGATAGCGGCTTGTGCGATGACGAAGTAAGCAGCCGCCGCAATCACTTTATCATCCTTCTCCAGCAAGGCAGAGGCCGTGTGGCACAAATTCTGTTGCTTTAATATAAATTAATCTTCCGCATGCAACATAGGCCGCAAGATGTTGCCTCTTTTAGCATACTACAAGACGACGCACGTCACATTTCCGTATCATGCCACAATGTTGCAAGATGTTGCCCCATCGTAAACGAGCCTTTAAACTGTCGCCCCGTGACAGGACATTTATTTTTCTCGATCATAAAATACAATACGTATCTAGAGAAAAACCAGTGTGGTTCGAGCAGTGAATGTCCAGTGGCGCGAAGGTGCAACCAAGCCCCGTAGAGTGAACAATAGACGCTGCGTACAAAAGTAAATTGTAATAAACATTCAGAATGGACAAGGGAGTGAATGCAGTAACTACACCAAGTGAATGAAAAGAAATAGTATCGGGAGCCATGGTAAATGCCACTGGCAGAATTAATAGCAGATGGCGCAAGTGATAGGCAGCTCGCCTGCACACAGTATCATGAACACTTAAATGAACAGGTCGAGATGTTGAGACGGTCCCAAAACAAATAAGAAAAAAATAGAGTATTCAAATGATGACTTTGTAGACGATAGCGGTTAAGTGGACCAATCAGTTTACATGTTTGATTCGCCACAAATAACGAAATAAGCGAAAGAAGCATGCAACGTAAAGTCAGAAAATGAATGTTCGGTTGAACTAGAAAAGCCAGCTTATAGTCCAAGGTAGAAATGTTGAGAGCTAACTTAGAACACATGTTAGTGCTCTTAAAAGTCAAAACACTAACTTAAGGTAACAGACTGAACAGATAGATCAAAAAGTAGTTACTTTAACTTCTACTGTCACTGAAATGAAAAATGAGATTAACTCCATAAATGCAAAAATGGCTAATATGCACGGGCAAATTAACGATATTAATGAAAGGTTTGATGTTGAAATCATTAACATCCAGGAAAAAATAGACCCGTTGGTAGTGACGAAAGTGGAAGAAAATACTTTTGGTCTGAGAACTGAAATAGTAGGAAGGTGCAAGAACGAAATCTCACATTTGAGAAGTACAATTTCAGATATCGAAAAAGATGTAAATAAAAATGTTGAATGCGAAGAAAAGTGTGATCAGAAAACTTCGCAAAATTCAAGAAAAAATTTCTGACCTTGAATGTAAAATGCGTGACAGGTCTAGTGTTATTAGTCAATTGTTGGAAGGCAAGGAAAGATTCGGTTCCACCAAGAAACATAACAGATGGCATCAATTAGATTTCGTAAACAACCGTGAAAGAAATTTTTCCTAATTATTTACCTAATCAAGGAAAGATAAATGTGATGATAGCGCCTTGGCAGGTCATACCAAACGCTGCGGACCTATCCTGAATACTGAAAAATGACATTTAATGAATTTAAAAAAAAATTCTCAGAGGAATATTGGTCTGAACAAAAGCAGGACTGCTTATAGCGGGAGTTTATCATGACTGAACTTCATGATAATAGGAGATGGAATTTTTTAAAAGGTTTCTGCGAGTACTGGTACTGTAAGTTGGCAGACGTAAGAAGTACACGACCAGAATCCGAAATTATCTGGGAACTATGGAAAACGGTCCCAGAAGATTCTAAAAGATACATAGTAAGCAACCACCAAAACTTTTTAGTGTTCTTGGAAAGGATGGAAGGCAAAGACCATTGATGAGAAAATAGAGATTACCACCTGAATAATACTAACAGAAACAACCGTTATCATGACGAACAAAGTGATAGAGATGGATGGTTACAGCGTCAGTACTGTTCAAAGAGCTAAAGGTAGGGTCAGAGGAAGAGGAAACTCTGCCGATCGCGGTAGAGGTTTTCCTGCACGAAATACACACCGAATGATACTCAAAACTGAATACTGCCGATGTTGAGGGCCAAACTGACGCGGACAGAATTCACCAGCCCAAACGAAGTAACTTTTACCAGAATAGTCACCGAATAATGAAACAGGAAAGTGGTCGCACGGCAAAGCACGACACAGAAAGTACAACAGGTGAGCGACACGGTGATTCCCTGATAGCAGTCAGCGGGCCCGGTGATAGCAAACTTGTAAAACATCAGAGAGAGAATTGACTGGTGCGAATGTTCTAGCTGTTCCAAGAGAAGCCATGAGCGAGGCGGCGGAACAGACTGTAAACGTCACAGTACATAGAAGCGAAGCCGCAACGGCATATAAAAATTCCGTAGTCGAGGAAAGAGAGGGCGGATTTGTAAACGTAAGAGAAGTCAGGTGTGGCAGTACAAATATTAGTGTAACTGACGAAAATGAGTTTTCAGAGGTGACAGAATGGCTTGTGCAAATGGAAGATCTGTACAGGGGCCTCTCAGAATGGGGAGGTCCTTTACGAAATGGGAGGATTTTGAGAAAGCATATGCGGCCAAAAATTTAAGTGACGGTTGGAGAGATAATAGGGACGTTGGTAAGGTGACGTGGCCTGAAAATAAGGAGGAAAAAAGCTGCGAGGGTGAATTAAGATCTGACGAGAAATCAGAAAAAGAACTTAGGACCTGCCTTAGAATAGCTTTCATGTTGGATCCAGAAAGCGAAACAGAGTGGTCGGAGTCAGACGAGTGCTCGGGTGACGAACATTTCGGTGTACCTGAAACCAGTGAAGGTGCAACTAAGTGCCATATTGTAACAATCGACGAAGGTGTTTCCAAACAAAAGTTAGACGTCATTATTGAACAAAGGAAGAACCAGCTGATGATACGGTACCACTTCAACAGAGAGTTCATGTAGTTAAAAATATGAACTCAAGAAACCTAAAAAGCCACCTGATGTAGGTAATCTGCAAAGGAAATGGGAAGGCTATGCAGAACCTACTGCCACCATAACCATCGAGGGCGAGGCAGGTAACTCCCAACACACAGCTGTGTTCCACGAAGAACGTCCTAACATATGAGTGCAAGGGCGATAAATGTTCAGCAAGGACTGGTGGGCGCAGCGTGTGTGGGGGGCCATCAGGTTGGCAGGAAGATTATTTCTTGGCGAAAGCCAGAGTCACGGCATAGAGCGATGGTACAGTGCCAGTGCTCTGTACTTGACGTGAATGAGTCCTACACCTCGTCTGTGGAAGGATAAAGTAAGTACCAGCATTCACCACGTGTCTGAACACTGCCTGCATCCTGGAAACCATCATGTGTGTAGTTCGTAATACGTGGACGTAATGGTTGAGAAGCCGTGTACACATTGACGTACTCAATTAGTACGATGCAAATTTGTTAAGGCAAGCCTGTGTGCGAAGTTGTTGTGAGACTTTACTATACATAAAGGCCGCCATACGCTGTGTTTGTTGATGGGACGAATCCCTAAAAATTTGGGCATTGGGCCCTTCGTCAAGGACACATCCAGTTCTGGAGGCAAACCTCTGCCCACCTCCGCGTAGCGTGATTTCTATATGTTTAGGAGCTGCCCGCCACAGCCACACACTTTTGGAACCAGAAAGCCGTTCGCATTTCATCACAAGTCCATGGTAACAACATCACAACATCGTCGTACTCGCCAGAGGGAAAGGTCGCGAAGCAGACGGTAACAAATTCCAATCGTTGCTGTGAAGGGCGGGTTCGAGGGCAATTGCGAGTAACGTGGCAGAAAAAGGACAACTTTATTTGAGGGGCCTGCTGACACGGACGGGGGCGGACTGATAGCCGGTTGCTGTAATCCTATGACTGCCCCAAAGACTCTAACGACGCACAACAGATGTCATGCGAGGGATACCGATGTGTTCCATAACTGTATGCAGAAAAGCACGATCAAAATGAGCGTAACAAGAGCGACGTTGGGACGGCGTCTCTGCATCAGCGCCACCACGTCTCTATAGGTACCCAAAGTTATAAACGCTTTAATGTAGCCTCCAAGGCATGTTTGATCAGTGTGAATGGCCGCCATTACCGTAGATTCGGGCCTCTCCGTAGGATGCGAGTCAACAGTTCGTAGTCAGTGTTTAGCATCGCCAGTGGTCGAAAATCAAGTGGACCACAGCCTCCCCTAGGTTTGGGCACCGGAATTAAGGGGCACTTGGTGAATTCCCATGGTACTTGAGAATCGTGGTTCAGCAGTACTCTGTACATACTGACCCACGCTAGGTCCATAAAATCGAAAAACGTTTTATAAAATTCAAGAGGGAGTCTGACAGGGCCTGGAGTTTTGTTGGGAGCACCTCTTCTTAAGTCACCTCCAACAGGAATACAGTATACAGAATTTATTTAAATTATGAAAACATGAATGAGCTGTTAGATTTTAAACTTCGTCTTTAGAAAAAACTATAATTTTATACTTAATTATCTCAATTTTTAAAACAGTTTTGAATTAATTTGGAAAATTGTAGAGTTTAATACACCTGTAAGTATGGTTTGCATGCTGTGCAAAATTTATCGAAGAATCTCTGCTTCATGAAGAAAAGTGTACCCATAACAACACAGCCAACAGTAAGTGAAAAAATGATGAAATGTCACATGTAATAAAAATTATTTTGTTATGTTTTTTAACTTCCCCTGCTATGAGTGTGAATCGTAAATCGTGAATCATTCCTCGTCATGCTGAAAAACGTTTTATGAATTTATTTGTAAAAGTATAGACAGTGGAAATCAAAGTGTCCTGTGGTATCTCCCCTGCTCCAAGTCGGTCCGTTTGACGTGCTAACCCCCCTTGTGGAAACCTAAACATATTTATGATTTTTTGTTAGGGCATCATATTGCTTTTTGTCTGATAACCTGAAAAAAACAATTTACAGCATTTAACTTAAGCCCGCCACTGTGTTTAACACATTGTTCATTTTTATCCTCTGATTTTGCATGGATTTTGTTTAACTCACTGAATGACATATAGGTACTAAACTTCAAGTGTGTAGTCGATGCTTCCCTGACAAAACGTGTTGCAGACGGTTGGAGCAGTTATTAGGGTAGATGCATATCTGTGGACGACCTACTCTTGTGATTACACTACAACACTTAGTATTCAGTGTCATTCACTAGACCGGACATCTAACAAATTCTACAAACAACATTATAACACTGGACCAAGACATTTTGAATAATTTTTCAATGGGGGGGGGGGGGGAGGAGGAGGGGGTGTCAAGTTGTAGGCTTGTAGTCTATGGATAATTCTTATGTTTGTGAGATACTTGAATGATTTGATTTAAAATTCAACATACACAAAATTCTGGTGGTTCAGCCGATCAAAGAGACCGACGTAAGTAGTCATTGGAGACCATCCAAAGCAGTAGTGTTCGTGTGCAGTTTTGCCAAATCGGCCGTCAACCTTTCAGAGAGAGCTCTGGCTTCTTTTAACACCATGTAGCTGACAGATGGGTGCTTTAGCTGCGGTCTGGAAGTATGTCTTTTCACGATTATTTGTCGTGTTCTTTTTACTCTTTTTTGTCTTTATGGACGTATTAAAATCCACCTCAATTACAAAAAATTATTTCCATTGATCTAAAACTTCAAAACACGCATTAATGTCACATGAGATGGTATTGTTAAATTGGATTAGAAAGCGCAACAAAGCAAACTAAAGGTGTTCTGGTGTGCTTCCAAGGCTCGTTAGAATGCACATACACAAGAATAAAAACATAACTACGAAATAAAAGCATAAACAGTTGAGGGCGGCACTGAAAGCGCTGTGGTAACACTGCTCACATCAGCAAAGTATCGCAATTTCACTGTAATGAAGGAAGTTGTTCTAAGCAAAAGACGCATTAATTTATGCGAGATGAATCAGAAATTGAAATTTCGCAGTTGCAATAAATGAGCGAGCAACCGAACTGAGGAGAGGAAGAGTGAACTTGTGGTCAGTACAGTATTTTGCTGAGGTATCGACCTCCCTACAATACATGGTTTCATAGATACAAGTTAATGCTTAAATCAAAATGTGTAGTTCTCCATATGATCCGTTCTGAACTCTTAATACTGCAGGTCTATTGATTCCGAATTACAAGGATATGTAGTTCAAACAATGACATAATTTCAAAATTAATGGTTTGTATTACTGTAATGTCCAGCAGATTTTAAATTAAGTAAATATAAATGAATTCTTGTCTCTATCTACTTTTCGGGAGCGATGTGGCCAGTTTAGATGTGAAATTTGTTTTTAAGTATAGTGATATTTCAGAACAGCCGCTGACTTCATTATTTAAAAACTGTTACATAATATAATCACTATAAAAACTCCGCAATAACACATCTTCTTTCATTTCAGCTTTTTCTGGTTTATTTTTGTACACACATTTATATTATTTAGCTTTGCAAGGTTGGCACCACTATTCGTGTACGATGATGTACTTTTTCATAATGAGTTTGTTAATACACAGAAATATGGTTTTAACGCCCCTCAGTAGGGTTGTGTGATACCTGAAAAATCCCACACTCCCAATTTGCGACTCTGTGGTTTGGCGTAGCTGCTGTTCGGGTAACCGGGTCAGAATTTCTTAGGGGTACGGCGTAAGAGTGGCAGTGATCTCGATCGTCGCATACATTTTCTGAACGCGTTGTTTCCGCTGGGACCTAGGCGAGAGCGGATAACCAGTAGGACTGTTTCTTATCTACGAAACGGTGCAACATCGGGCATTGCAAAGGCATCCATGGCATTTGAGAGGAAATTTCCCCTGGATACATTTTTCTTGTGAAGTTCTGTGGGTACCAAGGTTACCAGCCTTAGCCGCTTGTGTTTTTATTGTTGGAGTGTTACAAAAAGCGAGTATGTGTTAAAAACCTTTAAGTTTAATGAAATGGAAAGCTGCCATTGAGGAAGATGTACTGATGGCCAATACTTGTTGACGCGAGAGGACGATAGTAATGTGGATGACACAAATTTTCGTAAATGGCGATGGAAGTCAAAGAGACGATGTTAACTTTTGATTTGCCGTTCCAAAGTTCTTCTTGAAAAGCTTCATATTACAGCAGGTGGACAAAAGTATGGGAACACCACGAGAAATACATACATGAACATAGTTGCGGATGATAGGCAAGTCTGCAACTTGCGCTGTTGTGTTTGATCACAAACGGCGTTGAAAGTGTCAGTGGTGGTCAGAACGGTGTTACGTGCAGGCGTCAGTGAACTGTGTCGGAGCCTAGTGAATTCGAACATGCCCATTTTTATTGGGCTACTGTGGTGGCTGCTTGCATAAAAAAGGCAACCGAAGTGTTCGATGTTTCAAGAGGCACCGTATCGAAGATTTACACAACATGCAGGGCACATCGACAAACATAATCCGCTTTGTCACAGCATGGACGAAAGTGTGTGTTCAGTGATCGTTACAGACGTTCATTGAAGAGGATTGCGATGACAGCTTTAAACGTCAGAAATGCATTTCGAACTGTCAGCGCCAAAACCACAGGAACAGGAAGGGATCTCCATATGCAAGGAATTGCAGAAAGAACTGAAGTTCATTCAGATGTCCATAATACGAAAACGTGAAGCCGAAGCTGTAGAACCTAGACTACGGAGCACTGGAAGAAAGTCATTCGGTCGTATGAGTCTTCTTTCACATCGTTTCCAATTTATGTGGATTATTACGTCCCAACAGTGAAACACGTGGGGTTTCGGTGATGATTTAGGCACATTGTGGTGTTCCATGACCCTAAGGTCACATTATTGACAAAGATTCTGTGACCATTTTGGCTGATCAGGTCCCTCCCACGAGTCAATGTTTCTTTCCCAATGGAGGTCCTGTTTTCCAAGACGACAGAGGCCTAGCCGTACAGGTAGCATCGTCCAAGGATGATTTTGGAAGCAAGAGGATAACTTGTTATCTCTCCCGATCACCCCAGTAAACATTCTCAATGTTGCTGGTCCGTTGAAGTCTACTTCGGAGACTCCATCACCGTTACCCGAATTTGCCCTTATTCTGCTGGTAGAATGGTATAAAAGTCCAGTGAAATCCACACTGGATCCTTATTGCTCCATTCCTAAACGATTGGAAGCAGATTTCCGTGCAAATGTGTTCCCTACATCATACTGAGCATGGTAATGTGTTGTGTTATTGTTGTTTATTTTTGCTCAATCATTGTACTATTCATCCGAAAATCGTTCGTTTCTTGTAGATCACCCTGAAGTAATAAAAATCATGTGTTTAGAATTTTGATGTTGTGCTTCTTTCTGAATTGTCTTGGCGAACAACGGTCTGGCACTGTTTCATCTCTTGTGTATCTTCATGAAGCCGAAGGTTCATTTCAACACCACAGTTCTCTGTACGATATATTTGCTGTCATTCGATCTTTCAACTTCCTTATCCAGCCATTTACAGAGGGACCTGCAATTGAACGAAGATTGCAAAAAATGATGCAACTCTATATGCTCCACATACGCAAATCACTGCTGGATGATAGAGTCGGTTAGTCGGTGTGGCCGAGCGGTTCTACGCGCTACAGTCTGGAACATCGCCACCGCTACGGTCGCAGGTTCGAATCGAGCCTCGGGCATGGATGTGTGTGATGTCCTTAGGTTAGTTAGGTTTAAGTAGTTCTAAGTTCTAGGGGATTGATGACCTCAGCAGCTTAGTCCCATAGTGCTCAGGCCATTTGAACCATTTTTTTTTGACAGATTCGAAAATAAGGGTGTATGACAATATGTGTAAAAGAGGTTTATTTCAGTCATCATTGGTCAAGCTAGGCAGCACAGGTTCAAATGGCTCTGAGCACTATGGGACTCAACTGCTGTGGTCATTAGTTCCCTAGAACTTAGAACTACTTAAACCTAACTAACCTAAGGACAACACACACATCCATGCCCGAGGCAGGATTCGAACCTGCCACCGTAGCAGTCGCACGGTTCGGGACTGCGCGCCTAGAACCGCGAGACCACCGCGGCCGGCGGCACCACAGTCAGTGAAGTAAGGGTTACTGTGCTTTGTCGCAATTCCATCGCCGTGTATCAGTAAATATTTCAGTAATTGCTCTACTGTTTCTTAGAAGACGGAACTATTTTTTTAGGGTGATATTACAGTTTTGTTTCACTATACATGTGTTACTATTATTTACGTAGTTATAACACACTTGCTTCTCCAGATTACGTAGTTTACAGTTACAGTCAACAGATTATTTTTTAGACATCCATCGACGGGCATTTTACAAAATTACTAATCTTTTTTGGTGAACTGTTTGTTTTTCGGTGAACGTCTAGAAGCACAGTGAGTTTCGTAGTGATCTGTTCTGATAAAACCGGACAACGGTTAAAAATATTTTAATGAAAGTGGTTTCTTGTTGTACCTTTAGTGTTCCGAGTTGTAATGGTGTAACAAAAGAGCCGTATCAGCCACAATTTCTATTCTTGTACTGTATAGTTTTCCACTGTCTTTCACTAGTGCTTTCGAAAGCATTTTCTTCGTAGTCAGGTTGCAATTAATGTGTGTATTATTTTCAGCAAGATGACAACAAGAAAGCTCAAAAGAATAGTATGTGCATCAAATTTGTAATAAACTATTGTCTGTGTTATACATATAATGCTACTCTATATTATATGGCTATAATCAGCCATTTCAGCCCTAATCTAATTTATGTCCTTTCCAGTGACTCCAGTTACAGACAGTAAAGAAGAGAATGGAATGATTCACAATAAAGCAAAACAAAGTACATAACTGCATTTTTTAAACTCCTGCATATTAATACCCCTTTAATTTTTGACCACTTAACTTCCTTGTTTGGAACCGAATGGTTTTTGCAGAAGGTGTAGTAACTGTTATGTCTGACAGCGCATACCTTGCACATATCAGGAGGTATGCGTGAAAGAGCAACTAAGAAAATAAACGTACGACATAGGCACGACCGATATGTTTGTCCACCATCTCAAGCCAAGTGTAAATGTTCTACTGGCCCGTCTTTGTACAACTGGCACTATGTTATACTGCGTCCTGTATCGTTTCTTGTTTGGGTTGAAGAACAAGAAAGGATGTTGTATGTACATCATTTAATTTATTTTACGATTAATCCCTGCACACCATACAGTTCCTTAAGTCACGTGACTGATAAGCAAGGTAGCGAAATAGCAAGCGCATACCTAATAAGGTTAGAAGCTACATACGAAGACACTGAATGTTACCTTCGAGGGTTTCCTACGGTACTGCGAATTTCTCTCTTTTTGTCCCATATGTTACAGAAAAGAACCGTAGGCGTATATTTAAGTATCTAGATCTCTAACCACTTATGACTGACTAAACGACTGACGGTCAGTCACAGTATTCAAGTGTCTGAGAGCTACTGTCCTGAATGATCCAAGATAAAAAGACCACATAAATATAGCGGTGACGAAATCCGATGTCAGACCAAGAGCGAGCATTGTTTATTGATCTGAGACAGCCATCAAGTTGAAATAACGAAAAAGATGCTGAGCGGACAGAGTAAAACTGGCCCATTATATGTTTATCGCACATTAAGGTAGGCCACCCAACTTATATCAGCAACTCCATAGTAAGTTTGGCTACCTATCTTAAAGTGCTGAAATATCTTCCGGGCCAGTTTTATTGAGCCCACTTTGTATAAGAAATTCAAAGATGAGCTGCATAGTTCTACACAGTTCTAGTCAACATGAAAGTGACACAGAAATGAGAAAAAAATTCGAGTAGGGAATATCACAAGGAAGACTTTGAGCATAGAGGAGAGCCTGCGTTCCGTGGCTATCAAGAATCATATAATTTAATCCAATCTGCATCTCGAGATGTGACTAAGATTGTAAAATTTGGTAGCCGGCCGTCGTATCTGATCGGTTCTAGGCGCTTAAGCCTGGAACCACGCAGCTGCTACGGTCGCAGGTTCGAATTCTGCCTCGGGCATGGGCATGGGTGTGTGTGATGCCCTTAGGTTTAAGTAGTTCTACGTCTAGGGGACTGATGTCTTCAGATGTTAAGTCCCATAGTGCTTAGAGCCATTTGAACGATTTTTTTGTAAAATTTGAGAAATTATATGTCACTAAGACTAGGATGGACATTCTATGAGCCCACTTACTACCCGCGAACGGAACACGGAGGTTGGGCAGTAATACTAGTACACAGTGTACGCCCTACCACACTGAACTGCGCCCTTTGTAGTACAGAATTAGATGTAGTACTCTGATATTAACAACAATTTAACGGACGCAAAAACTAGATTTTGCCACTTTTCTCGTTCATTTGTCATCAGGGTCTGTATACTCGTAGGAATGAAATTTAATGTTTATAACGATATTAGAAGAGTCCAATGTTTCCTACTATAATTGTAAACATCTTTTCGACTTCCTACTGAGTGTCCGTGTACATATTTACAGGATTCAGGAAATCACTTGAAGGCAGCACTAAAAGACCCGGTGTATGCCTGATACTCGTATTATACTTCAAGTTGTCAACTACAAGTATTGTCCGTACCAGACGTACGTCGTGCGTTGCATCTAAAGCTGGAATGCTGGTAGCCCTGCGTGTGGTAATCGACTCCATCCGCCTGCCGTTAAGGTCTTCTTGGTACATATACATGCCTTAGCACAGGCGAACCTTACCAAAAGCGGCACCGTTCCCTTTCCAATCTGATTGGAATTCCGCGCACACTTCAAGCATTAAACAATAGCTAACAGGAATGTCTTGTAAGCCATCCTCCCTCCGGGCTGATAAACTCCCACAACTTGCAGGTATCGGCGTGTACTCGCGGCTGCTGCCTGCAGATGCTTTAAGATGGCTTGTACAGTCACGCCTGTGCCGTTGTCATGTAGACGTACTGCGACACCGGACGGTTTGTCGGCGGGACGCGCAAGTGCCGGCAGATGGTATCTGGCCTGTCGGGCACCTGCCGAGGCGACCTAAGGAATCCATTACCCCTGCTAAGCGGAGCATTCTTCGGTCCCACACCGCAGCCTGCAGAACTCTTGTACACCGCCCAAACACTGTACTACATGGACCGACTGCGCATGTACTGTGGGTCACGGCTGTGAAGAACGCAAATAAAAAGATGTTGAAATCCATTATACATGTCCTCTGAGACGTATACCCACCATTCTTGCTAGCGCTGTCTGGCATAGTAAAGGCATATGTACGTGATAGATGTCGCCGCTCTAAGAACAATATGATGCTTACTCTTCCATATTCCAGGGATCTGATCATGAAGTGTGAAAAGTTACTCCTACTAAGTTGAAATCTAGCTTAGTCATTCTGAGCTTCATATTACGCTTGTACTGATACCTCCGGCTGGTTCCACAGTCTTAAATGGCTACTTGATCCGCATTGTAGTTACGGACACGAGTTTTAAGCGACTTTAAGCTGTTGAAGTAGATATTTGACAGTAGAATGCTGTTGTACTACCGTACTGGCAATTAAAATTGCTACACCACGAAGATGACGGGCTACATACGCGAAATTTAACCGAGAGGAACAAGATGCTGTGATATGCAAATAATTAGCTTTCCAGAGCATTCACACAAGGTTGGTGCCGGTGGCGACACCTACAACTTGCTCACATGAGGAAAGTTTCCAACCGATTTCTCATACACAAACAGCAGTGGACCACCGTTGCCTGTTGAAACGTTGTTGTGATGCCTACTGTAAGATTTCAGACTTTGATAAAGGTCGGATTGTAGCCTATCTCGATTGCGATTTATCGTATCGCGACATTGCGTTAGTCGACATCCAATTACTGTACGCAGAATATGGAATCGGTGGGTTCAAGAAGGTAATAGGGAACGCCGTGCTGGATTCCAAAGGCCTCATATCACTAGAAGTCGAGATGACAGGCATCTTATCCGCATGGTTGTAACGGATCAAGCAGCCACGTCTCGATCCCTGAGTCAACAGATGGAGACGTTTGCAAGACAACAACCATGTGCACGAACAGTTCGACGAAGTTTGCCGCAGCATGGACTATCAGCTCGGAGAACATGGCTGCGGTTACCCTTGACGCTGCATCACAGAGAGGAGCGCCTGCCATGGTGTACTCAACGACGAACCTGGGTGTACAAATGGCAAAACGTATTTTTTTCGGATGAATCCATGTTCTGTTTACAGCGTCATGATGGTCGCATCCGTGTTTGGTGACATCGAGGTGACCTCTCATTGAAAGCGTGCATTCGTCATTGCCATACTGGCGTATCACCCGGCGTGATGGTATGGGGTGCCATTGGTTACACGTCTCGGTCACGTTGAAACGTCCCCTTAGAAAAATTCTACACGAATGTGCTTAAACTGACACACAATAGTTTTTAGCGCAACGCAATCTGACTTCCAATAATCCCTATAAGAGAATGGCCCTGACTAACATTAACCTACATGTTTCACAAATCACTTACCTCACAAAAATCTTCATTACTCGAACTACTGCAGTACAGCGAGTGCCACTACTGCCAGCTAACTAAAAGATTCAAACTACAGAAGTCACTAACTACTGATAAGCACAGTTAGCAAATGAAAGATTTTAATAGAGAACAAACAATGTATTTACCTTTATAGTCATAATATATATATAGCAGTTCATGACACCAATTCTTACAAATTTCAAAACTCCGCCATCTCTCTCCCCACGTCCACCACTGCTGGCGGCTCACCTCCAACTGCGCAATGCTACGCGCTGTTAGCATCCAGCTGCCGCTGCTCAACACTACAATGGCAGACAACAATGCAAACTAACCACAGACTGCGCACAGTACAGCCAGTGATTTTTTTATACAGAGCGCTATATGGCGTTACCAATAAGAAAACCTAAACAGCCTACATTCATAGCCCCCATGCTCCCCACAAAAAATTTTTACAAATTGTTTTGGGCAGTGGCCAATATTGATTTGATAAAATTTTTTATAATTACTATAACAAAGAAAAGAAATGCACACACTTATCGATACAATGTTGGTCAAAAGCTAAAATTTTTTCACAGTCCATGAAGACATTCCTGATCATTCATCAAAGTAAAAATTGCAGTGTTTATCTCAAAGCCTGAGCAATAAAAGAAATTGCACTTGGAAGTAGTGGATTTCTAAGCAGTCTTGAAGAAGTAATGTTGTCCTTCCAACGAAAGACAGTGCTGACTCTTGACATGCAGACAGGTAATGGGCCACAACAGAGCAAACCCACAGCAGAGTCAGTTGAAGTTGTAAAGAATATTGGTAGGTAGGTCGTCACAGAATAGTCCTGGTAGAGATTACCGTATTGGTGGTCCACCAGAGGTGCAGACCCACTGCAGTCCTTGTAGAAATTATGGTATTGGTGGGTCATCAAAGGTGTAGACCCCCTGTACTTCTTGCAGAGATGGCCAGCAGCCATTGTGCAGGCGCACAATCACCATTGAAGAGTCTTGTGGATAATACAGCAAGTCCATAACCACCACTTGTGCACTCACAAAAATTGTTTTTCAAATGTCCTTAGAACCAACAACGCTGTTATCCAGTCCCTTACTGAATTATTAACACACGGGCAAACACTATCAGTCCCTACTTCTCACATATTGTCCATATACTACGACCAACAGAAACGTGTGCTGTGAAATGTAATTTACAAGTTACTTAATTAGATGAACTGGTGTCAATTACAATTTTATAACATAAGAATGCAATAACAAAGGTACAAAATACATCTTTAAAGAACATAACAATACAGATAACATTTGCAGTAGTACAGGCTTTACAAAAGAATCGAAATAGCGAATACATCAGTGTTACAAAAATTACGACATAAGTACATACATAAAAGATCATTCAACTTTTGAAACATCAACTTCACACATGAGCATTAAAACAAAACACAATAAATAATGTCTGAACAAATTACAAAGAAAATAACATAGTATTTGAAAAATTCTACAACATAAATCTTATTATCTAAACACATAAAGATAGGAAAAGACAAATACACAAGGGTACATAAACACATAGAGGGATAATACGAAAGGAAAGGACAGGGTTTGTTTTACTGCAGTATTTTGCATAGAGATCTCCCTTAATTCATCATTATTCCCAAAAAGTCCTATCTAAACCTGCTTTCTGTATTCTGTTCACATCCTCTTTCAAACTAGTTTTTCTCCACTGTACACTACTTTTTTGGCCAAACCATTTTCTTAAAGCTTCTCAATGCTTTTCTTCCAATTCATCATAGTTAGTTTCTTATATAGTCTACCCCCTCTTAAGCTAACTTAAATCTACTGAGCTCAGATGCTAAACTAAGGGACGAGGCAATGCAGCAGCACAAAACAATTAACACAAACAGCAATGATAAAAAAATGGAAATTGGCAAAAAAAGGCAGCAATATTTCAACTAATATAAGGCAATGCGCAGCAAACAAGAAAAAATAAATCTGTAGTAAAACTGGCTTAACAGAGTAATACAAAGTGAAATTCAGTAGCACTATGCCTGGCAAACAGTAGAAGCAAATGCAAAAGCTTATAACTAAACATGACAAAGCTCAAACAGAAAAAATATTACAGTAAAGACAACAATGCAGAAAAGGCAGATGTCGATTCACATCTTAATGTCTATATAATTAAAGTGGTGCACCACAACTTATTCTACCATAACAATTACCAAGTACTTGAATAGAAAATTATGTATGCAGTTCCTGTGAAGGGAAGTCTTTTTGTGCTCCTTCGTTTTTTTCAAGTACATCACAATTATTTACTGGATCTGTAGGCATAAAATATCTATATTAGTACATCCATTAAGTTTTATTGTAACCAAATCTGCAGTGCAGCTAGAAACTAGATATTAAACGAAATAGGCAAAGCAAGGCGTGAAACATCATTCGCTAGCCATAAGTCATTTCATAATGCAGTAAACAATCTTCCAACTAGCAAGACAATAGACATGAAATGTTTCTCATCATTTCATTTCAGTAAATATCATAAATTAAGAACTCCAAAGTGTAATCATATGTTTTCAAGTTTGAGCGTGTCGTATTTGCGACACTTTCTACAAAGAAATGACAATAGCGTGGATAATGACCCCCTTTTTTTTACCTGTGCCTCTGAAAGGCACACACTAATGGCTTTTTTCCCACGCAACTGTCGCACAGCTGGGTGCCCACGACACATTACGTGCAGGTGGCCACTTACCTTTCTTACTGAAAAATTTACGACAGTAGTTTCCACTACATTGACAGTCTCATATAAAAAAAAATTCACAGGTTAAGAATTTGCGTTACAAATATGTAGAAACAAAATCCTTTAAATAGAATAGTGTCCAAAAAATTTTCGCCAGCATAGTGATACATTCACGCATATACACACATTTCATAACTCTTAAAGTACGATTCTCGGTTTCCAACATCCTTTTTCACAAATCAGAGTCCCTAACCACTACTCATTATTTCTTACCATATTACACATATGTATATTCGTCGACAATTCTTCAATATTTCATCATAACAGATACGTAGCATAACCAAATAACTCATATAGCATCAGCTTAAACATACCTCAGCAGCATAATTCACTTAGTCATCGTAATAATATCATAAAACCTCAATTAAATTCTCAAAATCGTCGTAGCTTCCTCCAATAATTTCAAAACCTAAAAAAAATTCTCTGCTCATGTCAAAAGTGTCATCTACCTCAAACGTACTTTAAAAATCATGATCCCATATCAAATACGCCATTCAAAGCTCTCATAGTATCACAATGGTTCTGGAAAAATATGAACAGTTCACAAAGTACAGAAAAGAATACAATTTCGTAAGTGTGAAGTTATCCAATGGTGTAATTACGTAAACATCTGTCACTGATGTAGTATAATAAATGTTTGTTTCTCTCAGTTAAATGATCAGATAGTTGTGTAATTTGTGTGTTAGATAAATAAGGTACCGATGTGTAGAGTTGTATAAGCAAATACCATATTAGCTAGGGCTCCTTGTGCTTGCCAAACACATGGTACACAAAGTAAGCGTATACCCCCCTGAGGATTAATGTAATTATACCCTCAGGTGTTACAGATTACAGCAATGGAATGAAATGTATCACAAAAACTTTCTTTTTAATTCAACAATATTGATAAATAAATGGTTTAAGTACCAAATTAATCACTCAAATGCGTGCCCTGTAGTGCTAAATGTGCGTTTTGCTGTAAGATAATTCTGTGGAACTGTCGTAGTTATCGTCCTCTATAAGCAAAGTTCCGCTGAAAAAAATGGTTCAAATGGCTCTGAGCACTATGGGACTCAACTGCTGTGGTCATTAGTCCCCTAGAACTTAGAACTACTTAAACCTAACTAACTTAAGGACATCACACACATCCATGCCCAAGGCAGGATTCGAACCTGCGACCGTAGCAGTCCCACGGTTCCGGACTGCGCGCCCAGAACCGCGAGACCACCGCGGCCGGCAAAGTTCCGCTGAAGTCAATGTACTTACCTCATCATAAACGAAGGTGAAATGCTTTCCATATAGATATCGTAGTTATTACGTACCTTACCGTGATCAAGAAAGTACTGTAATGTAACGTATTGTTGTGCTACGATAAAGGCTGTCTCATTGTAGCTATACCACAAAAGATACTACTAAAACATGTTTTACTTTCCAGAATAATACAGAAAAACTGTGCACATATAAAACAGATACACCACAAAAGCAACAATGTAAATCGTGTCACATATTAGTAGTGTCGTGATATAATCGTGTAGCTATTAGAGAAACCAAATGCTAAGTCATCTTTAATCTCACCGAATGAACTTCAAATAAAGAATGTCTTTTCAACTGAACCAAAATGTTGCATTAAAACCTCATTAACAGTATATGTTCATAGTATGTACGCCTTATAGTCGTTACGTAATCGTGCAACTAACAAGCAAGAATGTACAAATAACAACACTGTGTCGTCTGTTCACTATAACAATGCATTCATAATTTCTGTTTAAAAATGTTCCCTAGTTTCTAGACTGTATAGTTAACTTCAAAACATTGTTGCATGTTAACAGTTTCTCAGTGTGACAAAGCATACTAGAAATGTGAAGTGAAATGTTTTATGGCAAAGACAAAGTTAAAAAGCAGATTATATTTCAATAAACGGTTTTACATGTGAAATGTGGTGTAAACCTTTTACCCTTTATAGTACTCAGAGTTTGAACTTGAATGCAATTATCATGCGGTATACGTCGGTAAAGAATACTGGAATTTTTCTCAAGGTTAACGTCTATGTTATTTTTCTCTGAGCCAGCCGGTGCACGTGGCTGCCTGCGGTGCGGGTCATTGTCTGTCTCTTTGTTGGCGGGCGTCGTTATTGGGATTAGGAGACCAAACTTCTACAAATTCACCTTGCCGAGAGGGCCCTGCTCTGTTTGAATCCTGCCAGTTCTGATGCAATTCAGGTCTGTCGTTACGATCATATCGTCTGTCGTCATGTCGGTAATTTCTGCAATTAATTTCTTTTCGGTCACGTGGTGGAGAATTTCTCCCTGAATCGTAACTGCGGGCTGGACCGTTGCGTCTGAAGTTATTCCGTCTCCTGTGATGATAATAGTTCTGGTTGCCATATTGTCTGTTTCTATGATTGTCTCTGTCATATTCATTACTACGGAAATGCGATTTTTCTCTGTAATTATTACTCTGCCAGTGGTTGTCATACGGGTGGTGTCTGTTTTGGTCACGATTTGTGTTGTGAGAATAGCCTTGTCGTGTCCAGTTGTTATTTCTTTCATCGCGGAATTGCAACGGATATGACCTGTAATTATTGTGCTTCTTTTTTCGCGTTCCGCGATTGTCAGTGTCAATTTCTAATTCTTGTAAGAGTCCCTGAAAAGCTTCAATGTTGTCTTTGCAACGTCCTGCCAAAATAATATGTCGTAAATGTTCGGGCAATTTCATTTAGCAAATGTGGATGAGTTCTGTGGGGCTGTATGGGTTTGAAAGATATTTATTCTTATGTAACATGTCTTCAAAATATTTCACAAGACTTGAAAATTCTGATTGTTCTAAATTTTTCATCATTATGATGCCATGTTTTACTCGGTCTTGTGTGGCTTGAGACCAATATGCTGAGAGGAAGGCGTGGTAAAATTATCCTTCACTGTGGCAATCGTGAATGACCGATCGCATTCTTACAGCTGGTTCATTCTCTAAATAGCCACACATAAATTCTAATCTTTGTTCTAATGACCAGTTGGGAGGAAAACAATGAGAGAATTGATGGAGCCACGCTTGTGGATGAATGTCGTTGCCAGAACTCTTAAATGTTTTGAATTTACGTGTAGTAATGAACAGCTTATAGTCAAAATCATCGTGTCGGCGGGTAGCATATCGTTCATTGTTACGTCGTGTCGGCAGTTCCATCTAAAAATTCGGTGCACCTTGCCAATTTCTTTCACAATTTCCGAAATGCCCTGTATTATTATTTTGTGGCTTTTCCCTATTTATAAGTCCCTCTTCCCGTGTTGGAGCGCGACTGTCCTCTGAAATACGTAATTCTTGTATTACCTGTGTCAGCTGATCTTGCTCTTCCCGGATTTCTCTTTGCTGTTGTGTATTAATTTGATTCTGATTTTGTTTGAATTTCCTAATTTGTTCGCACTCTTCTGTATCATTCAGATCATCATCTACCTTTGTAAATAAGTTAGTGAACTGATCTGAAAGTTCGGCTACTTTCTCCGATAGTGAACACATTTCCTCAATGTGTTTTTCTGAACCAAGTTTCAGAGTGTCCATTTGTGTTGAAATCGAATCTACTGTGACCATTAAGTTTTCCTGAGTTCTTTCAAGTTGCGTAACCGAATCGGTGGATGCAACTGAGTCCATTTTAGCTTGCAAGGTGTCGTGATTTTCACGAACAATAGTTTGCAGTTCTTTTATGGCTGCTTCATGATTCTGTAATGCATTTTCATGCCGCGAAAACATAGGTTGAAAATGCTCACAAATTTGTGTTTTTACGTCATTACAGATTTTTTGGCATTTCGATTCAATGTTATGTAACTCAGTAGTTAAATCTTCACGTGTTTGTTCAAGTGTGGTGTCTAACTTCCGAAGATTTTGTTCCATTGTGTCTAACTTTTGAAGATTTTGCTGTGTTTGTCTCTGATTTTGTTCCATTGTGTCTAACTTTTGAAGATTATGTTCCATTGTGTCTAACTGTTGCTGTGTTTGTCTCTGGTTTTGTTTCATTTGTTGCATTAATTGCAATAATAATGTATTAGTGTCTGGAATCTGATCCTCTATGCTTTTAGGCAGTGCATTTGCACCGGCAACATTCACAGTTTGACAAGCAGAAAATGTGTCTCGACTTATTTGAGAAAACGGTGAGGACGCAAAACCTGAATGTACAGTATTTGCAAGATTGTGTCCTGTCATATCGGATTCTTGACGCGAGCTGTTGCCGACCGATCGATCGATAACGCTTCCCTGTTCACTAACTGTTTCACTTCCTACACCATTATTTGCAGCCCGCTCCATTTCCCTATGCACTATTACCAAATTACTACTTTGAACATTTGTGGATTCATTACATGGTGGCGCTAACACACTGCTTTCGTCTTCACTGTTATTTCTCAGTTTTCTTTGGAGCCTAGTGTTACGTTTTTCACACGCCATTATTGTCACAATGTTTCACACGACAACACAGAAAAAAAAAAACAATTTGAAGAGCAAAAATAAGAGAACACATTAACGTAGCACTGAAAATAATATCTAGTTAATTGCAAGCGAAGCTGCGAAATACTTGGTGCAACTCTACATGCATGGCACAACTGTTGTACTGTACAACAATGAAAGACTACAACTACAAAGGAGATTGTCTCTACAATCACGCGCTAGCAATAAACAAAATCTACATTAATTACACAAACTACAAGAAAAAAAAATCAGAAGATTCCAGTGAGGTATCCTCGGCTAAGGGTCGACATATGAAACGTCCCCTTAGAAAAATTCTACACGAATGTACTTAAACTGACACACAATAGTTTTTAGCGCAACGCAATCTGACTTTCAATAATCCCTATAAGAGAATGGCCCTGACTAACATTAACCTATATGTTTCACAAATCACTTACCTCACAAAAATCGTCATTACTCGAACTACTGCAGTACAGCGAGTGCCACTACTGCCAGCTAACTAAAAGATTCAAACTACAGAAGTCACTAACTATTGATAGGCACAGTTAGCAAATGAAAGATTTTAATAGAGAACAAACAATGTATTTACCTTTATAGTCATAATATATATAGCATTTCATGACACCAATTCTTACAAATTTCAAAACTCCGCCATCTCTCTCCCCACGTCCACCACTGCTGGCGGCTCACCTCCAACTGCGCAATGCTACGCGCTGTTAGCATCCAGCTGCCGCTGCTCAACACTACAATGGCAGACAACAATGCAAACTAACCACAGACTGCGCACAGTACAGCCAGTGATTTTTTATACAGAGCGCTATATGGCGTTACCAATAAGAAAACCTAAACAGCCTACTTTCAACGTCTTGTTCGCGTTGACGGCACTTTGAACAGTGAACGTTACATTTCAGATGTGTTACGACCCGTGGCTCTACCCTTCATTCCATCCCTGCGAAACCCTACATTTCAGCAGGATAATGCACGACCACATGTTGCAGGTCCTGTACAGGCCTTTCTGGATACAGAAAATGTTCGACTGCTGCCCTGGCCAGCACATTCTCCAGATCTCTCACCGACTGAAGACGTCTGGTCAACTGGCAACTGGCTCGTCACAATACGCCAGTCACTACTCTTGATGAACTGTGCTATCGTGTTGAAGCTGCATGGGCAGCTGTACCTGTACACATCATCCAAGCTCTGTTTGACTCAATGCCCAGGCGTATCAAGGCCGTTCTTACGGCCAGATGTGGTTGTTCTGGGTACTGATGTCTTAGGATCTATGCACCCAAATTGCGTGAAAATGTAATCACATATCCGTTCTAGCATAATATATTTGTCCAATGAATACCCGTTTATCATCTGCATTTCTTCTTGGTGTAGCAACTTTAATGACCAATAATGTATTATGACTTTCAGCCCACTTTTGTCAGATGTAATGACATATTCTTCTTATATTATATGTTTACGTCCAACAGATTGTGATAGTCACGTCGAAAGTAGTCGCCGAATGAAGAATAATTTAATAGCAGCATTTTGGTGATGTAAGGATATTGGACATACGGTTCTGGAGTAAGACTTTTTTGCTGGACGCAAATTACAGTGTGTGGGCAGCTTACAACTTCTGTAATAATTTGATTAGGTGAGTGGACTCTGTAAAGCGGCGAAGGAAGTTTTACAAGTAGAAGCCCTGTCGCTCTTGCAACAACTAGTCCGTTATTCACGAACAGAACTTAATAACTGCACATTTAACAATCTTGTTCGTTGTTCTGTCTGAATACTGTAAAATTAATAGAAAGAGTCAAAGTTCGTGGTTACTTTGAGATTGCCAGTACTTTGTCCTATTTCATATACTGTATTCTTACAAAGAGGTAAATACTAAGCTGGCAGTAGATATCTGGTTGAACTGTATAATCCTGTGATCTTAAAGGCCGTGCATCATACAAAATTAAATTTCGTACCTTTACAACTTTCGTAATAATCTACACTCGTGTATTCATATTAGTTGTTTCTTATCCAGAATGAGATTTTAGTGCAGAACAAGAATCCATGTCCAATACTTTCACAGAACTTGAAGATCAGTACATAAAATATTCCCTGAAACCTTAACTAACCCTTAGCGAAAATCGCTAATACCATCGAGAGAATCACAAAGTTCAATAGTAGTCAAACATCTACGTTGACTTACCGGGTATCGTACCAACAAGCCCGACTACAAATGGTTCAAATGGCTCTGAGGACTATGGGACTTAACTTCTAAGGTCATCAGTCCCCTAGAACTTACTTAAACCTAACTAACCTAAGGACATCACAGACACCCATGCCCGAGGCAGGGTTCGAACCTGTGACTGTAGCGGTCGCGCGGTTCCAGACTGAAGCGCCTAGAACCGCTCGGCCACCAGGGCAGGCTGCCCGACTACATCTTGTATGAGAAAGACTCATTCTGACCGAAACTATACTACTACGAAAATCAAGTTAAAACATTTAGGAGCATTAAAATTAATAAACGAGTAGCGCTACCACCACTTTTAACAATAGTTTCACTGTGTTGAGTGGCCGTCGGATGCGATTCAGCGGCCAGCTGCTCGATGGGTTACTGACTGGAAATGCACGTCACACCATCGTCTCCACCTACCTATCCTCCGCAAACTTTCTCTACCACAGTTAATACACAACAGCTTACTAAACATTTGAAATAACTCACAATAATCATATATGAACCATACACTGAAGAGCAAAGGAACTGCGTAATATCTTGTAGGGCCCCCGTGACCTCGCAGAAGTGCCGAAACACGAAACACGACGTGGGTAATGTCTGAAGTAGTTCTGGGAGGGGACTGACACCATGAATCCTGTAGGGCTGTCCATCAATCCATAAGACTAAGAGGGTGTCGAGATCTCTTTGAACAGCACGTTACAAAGCATCGCAGATGTGCAAAATAATGTTCATGTCTGGGGAGTTTGGTGGCCAGCGGAAGTGTTTAAACTCTGATGAGTATTTCTGGAGTCACTATGTAGTAATTCTGGACGTCTGGGGTGGCAAATTGTCCTGCTGGAATTGCCCAAGACCGTTGGAATTCGCAGTGGACATGAATGGATGCTGGTGATCAGATAGCGTGATTACGTACATGTCACCTGTCAGTCATATCTAGGCATATCAACGGTCCCATATAACTCCAAGCGCACACGCCCCACGCCATTACAGAGCCTCCACCAGCTTCAACAGTCCCCTGCTGATATGCAGGGTCCATATATTCATGAAGTTGTCTCCATACCCGTACACGTCAATCCACTCGCTACAATTTGAAACGGGACTCGTTCGACCAGGCAAAATGTTTCCAGTCAGCAACAGTCCAATGTTGGTGCTGATGAGCTCAGGCGAGGCGTAAAACGTAGTGTCGTCCAATCATCAGAGTCAGACGTGCCGACCTGCTCGGAAAGCACATATCCATGATGTTTCGTTTCTGACGGCCCAGAGTGAAATCTGCAGCAATCTGCGGAAGGGCTGCACTTCTGTCATTTTGAATGATTATTTTCAGTCGTCTTCGGTCCTGTTCTTGCAGGACCTTTTTCCGGTCTCCGTGATGTCGGTGATCTGATGTTTTACCAGATTCCTAATATTAGCGGTACACTTATGAAATGTTCGTACGGGAAAATCACCATTTCATCGCTACGTCGCAGATGCAGTGCCCCACCGCTCTTGCGCCGACAATAACGCCACGTACAAACTCACTTAAATCTTGATAACCTGCGACTGTAGCAGCAGTAACCGATCAACCAACTGCGCAACATACTTTTCTCTTATGGGCCGTTGCCGACCGCAGCGCTGTATTATGCCTGTTTACATATCTCTGTAGTTGAATACGCATGCCTATGACAGTTTCTTTGGCGCTTCATTGTATTTGTGTGAAGTCCAACACAACACACTGTAGAACATTACAAACAGCTAATCGCAAATATTATTTATTCATTTCATTTGGAAAGAGAAGAACGTTAAGATTTTGTCTTGCTTTTAATCTGCTATGCTTATATAGATAACCCTGGAATTTGCACAGCACAAGAGCTGTGTTAATGAACAACGTGAAACCTGGACATGGCCAGAGGAGGAACGAACCTAGTCACGTGACTAGCCGCCACCTAGGGAGTAGTATTGCTGTGCTGACTTAGATTCACTTTGACCTTCGCATTGAGGTTGTCTACACGAAAGAGCTGAGGCTGTTACGTAACTTGTGGATCATCACTCTTGTCAGTGATGTCAGCCGTATCAGTGAGAAGCTACACCTTGTGTCGCCCACCACCTATCCTTCTCTTCTTATCTCAAGCCCATCACATAGTGGTATTAAAATTCCACGACGGTTGAAATAACTGAAAATGAAAAACCATAAATTAAAATCCATCTTCCCCACGTTATCTTCCCGTCCTTATATCCAGCCACTCACAGTGCAGTAGTAAAATGAAAAAAAAATCGTGGAAGATAGAGACAGACCATGTACTCCTCTTTCCAACCGTTGAGGATGTAGTGTGAGAACGCAGCTCACTTGAGTTACTGGGGAATTAAAAACCCTCTAACCAACCCCTTTCCTCACCATATCATCAGCCAATCAATGTGCCAACTGGAAAGGGAAATAATCCAAGATTGTAGAAGTAGCCTAACGATGCTAGTCGTAAATTTAACCCTCCTCCCCCCATCCGCCGAGGAGAGTGTAGTACTAAAATTGTGTATTAAAATGGTGTCAAATTACAATATTTCTGATACCAATTCATGCCCATTGCCCCCTCAACCCCTCCTTATTTATAGGCAATCGCAGTGCAATATTATAAACCTAATATGCTGGAAACAAAACTGATTGTGCTTTACATCTCCCTCTCCCTTCTCTCTGTCTCCAACCAGTGAGACTATAGTATTTACTTACTGCGTATAACTGTATCATTTTATTATTTTCAACATATATTTCCCTCCCGGCTTCTCCCTATCCCCAACCAATCAGAGTGTGTTATTAAATTGAAGCGCCAGATAGGCAGTAAAAAGAACATACATAACCTGAACTCCAAAGTTCATTATTTCTGGAAAATATTTGCACACCTCTGGTGTTGTTTTATTATTTTGATTTGTAAAATATGGTGTCAAGTTACAATACTTTTTGTGAAAGTCTAAGATGACTGTGCACATAAACATATCTAAGTATAATGTTAAAATGATTCCAAGGTTATAGGTTCATATTATACAATGGCTATTTCTATTTTCAACCGCTTTTTTGAGCGCATAAGGCTTCACTCAGAACTGCAGAAGACTCAGCTGTTACACCCCTTCTTTGCGTAAAACTAGTGTCGATCGTTAATTAAAACTCATGGTGTTCACATTTGCCACTTGAAGAACAGAACTGAAACGCGATGATTTTTCTTTTATAGTTATTGAGAAGCCACATCAGCCACTCTAATTTACGACAAGTTAGATAAGTAATTAAAGATAATTGAGGGTCACTGTAGACCATTTTGATAGTTTTGTCTTTTGTGAGACTTAAATTAAACCTAGATTATAGATGTGATTGCCTATGTCATCCTTCGATCGATTGTAGAACTTGGAAACCCATTAAGGGAATATTCGTTCACATTTTTGTTGAACGCAGTTGGTTTTTACCATCCTGTATTAAAACATTTCCTTTTATGAATAGTGCAATTTATAAACGATGTTTTGTGAGTAGAATAAAATTTCCAATGGTAAACTTAACTGCTTTTTCGACGTTATTTTACCAGCTAACTAAAAATAGGAAAGCCTTGAACCCTTTCCACTAAATTTAGTTATTATTAAGGTTCTTTTACAGGGAGTGCAGTGGAGCTGACGCTGAGATCATTTAGTATTTGGTTATATCATCTCTAGTCTCACTGAACTCTTCTGAATTCTACATGTCATGCGTGGTCTTGCGTCTCCTTACCAGCAACAGGTCCCAGGTTCAAGCTAGTTAATTCCCTAAAAAACACGCTCAGAGCGTCGTTGCGCGAAAGTGGTAGGGAGACACGATATAGAACGAACAGACACCACCATGAATGTTTAGAAAATGTCGACCCTGCAGGGATGGTAAAAATACCATGATTGAAGGTCGACCACATGCCTAAGTAGGTCAGAAAAATATACTGCTGAAAAATTTTCATAGTAAAATTTTTTTTCTTGAAGTTATACATAGTAAAACAGTAGCTGCAGCGATAGATAGTACATGTATAAAATAGAAATGAGTCTAGCAGAAACAATAGCATAATTAAGTTATGAATTTTGAAAATTGTTAGAATTAAGTTTTCTCTCCAATGCAAGCGCACAGGTGGCGGATACATCGTTGACAAGTTGGTTCTGACCCAACAAGTAAGTGAATGGATTGTCAGTCTTGGTAGTGTCAAGTCGTGTGAACAAAAAGTTTATGAAATGCGTGAGATCGTATGAGCGCATGTTGATGCGACGTAGTGTGCGTGAATTGCTTTTAAAACAGAAAGTGAGGGATTCGGAAAGATTAGCAATGGCAGATCGATACCTTGACCGAATTGAGGTAGAGACCCAGCATGAAAATGGACAGAGAATAGAGGACAGTACAACAGACGATGCAGTATCGCGAGAAATAGGACAGATATCGCACCATAACGAGGATAACGTACGCCAAGGCACAGAAAACCTAGGTCACCATACGACAGAGGAGCAGCAAAGTAGAGAGACAGTCAATGAGGATTCTAACTTGCGTGTTGAATACGTAGAACCCATAGTACAAGTAATCAGAGGTCCCTCACCACAGAGTACAAGAAATGCGAGCAGAAACGTGTCACAGAACAGTTCAACGCAATCGGTTGCGAACCAACACTTGGGTGAAAACACAGAGCGTAGGACGTCGGAACAAAACGCAATAGGACCCACCAATCTGGGAGAATTATTACAACAAATTACGGAAACCATGACAAGGCAAAATAAAGACATAGCGAACCAAATTCAAATTCAGAATGCGGAAACCACGAGACAAATGCGTGAGATTAAAGAACAAAACAAAAACATTCAGTTACACCTAAGTCATATTGAAGACGAGGCAAAAGAATCTCGAGAAGTGATAGGAAACTTAATAACAGGTCACAATCAATTGAGAACAGACATTGACAAGGTACAAGTGGACGTACAAACATTGCGTAATGACATTCAGGACGAGATCAAAACATTACGTAACAATACCCAGGGAGAATTCAAGAAACTAAAGAAACAGATAACCGTAATTACTAGACAAGCAGCAGGTACAGCGCGTGAAATTGTTGAAAACAGTGGGTTACGCAAACGTATCACAAAAGCAGCGCTAAAAAGATATGATAACCGCATAGTCAAAACAGAAGCGCAAACAAAGCTACAATTTCAGAAATTGCGAACAGAGTTGTTGCAAACCATTGGAGAGCGTAGTGAACAGGATCTAACAAGCACTGAGTCTGCAGCCACATCCGTATCTGTAACAGCACCGGAGAAACAAGAAATTAACGAAGATATTACGCATTTGCGATTCCAATCACAGGCGGAAAGTAACATACGTGAAATCAGACAGACAGCACCGCGGGTAGCCGAAAGTTACAGTGGACAATATCCAATGGATTTACCACAACAGGGAAGAACGACGAGAGAAATGACCAGAAAAAAAGTGGCGAAGAATCTTGAATTTCATATGGAACTATGACGAAGTACGACAACGATCATTTCACAGTCAACGATCATTTCACAGTCAGAAAATTTCAATACTTTCGAGAAGGAAACTCATTACATCCACGAACTTTTATTGTTCAATTCCGAGTAGGATTACCAGAACACTGGACGCTAGCACACAAATTAGACTTTATATGTGCACACATGTCAGGAGCAGTCGCAGAAACCATGCAGAATGTTGCAGCGACATGCCGATCGTACGAAGATTTCAGAGAGAAGTTTCTCTCACGATATTGGTCCAGCGAAGCACAGAACAGAGTGAAGTACGAATTATTACAGAACCCATATTTTGAAAATTCAGGAGAGAAGAGTCCCGTGAAATTTTTTGAAGTAATGGCAAACAAAAATCAATGCTTAGATGTACCATAGAGTGACGGAGAGTTGATTAAATTATGCGCGATGAAGCTACCATTGAAATACCAGCAATCATTAGTAGGTCGCGGAGGCAATGACGTCGAAGCATTTAAAGGTATTCTAAGGGAACTAGAGTTCATATTTTCGGAAGATGACGCAAAAAAAAAGATGAAGCGCACGTGAAAACGAAAGCAAAAAGCAGTGGAACCCACAAGACACAGTACGAAGAAACAATTACGAACCACGTGATAACTTTGCACCAAGAAACCAGAATAGATTTCAACAAAGAACCGGTTATGGATTTAGAAGAGAATATGGCAATAACTATAATTCACCCAGAAACGGCAACAACTATTACAGAGGGAATAACGACAATCGGAACGGGTACTGGAGAACCAATAGACCGACCAATTATCAACCAAGAAACCACTATCAACAAGCTGAACAAGAAAAACTAATACAGATAGAAGACGTGGAGGTAAAACCACCAAACCCCAATAAAAGTTCGATTTGACAACTAAGTGCCCATGCCAAAGAGAACGACGCACCGACCCAGGGCAATTGCAGCACCTTGAACAGAGAAATCAAAATCTTATCACGAGAAGAGAAGAAGGAAGAAACAAATCCGCAGGGACCAGATAAAAACGAAGACAAGAAAATAACAATATGGTGCTGGGACGAAATTAATTGGGAGAATACTGACGAGAAAGATGAATTACCAGAGGCATGCACAATGAATGTAGGAGGAAAGGACGAAGTAATGAGTTTTGCAGAGCTATTTGAGATGGAAACCAGGGAAAGCGAATTCAATGAGGATAACGTTCAGTCGACAGAAGTTGAAAATAAGTTACAAGTGGGCACACAACCCAACGTATACAATGAAGGAAGTTATGAAGCGATAATTAGAGCATTTAGATGCGATTATGTGGAAGTAGCGACGAAGAAGGAGAAGATAGACGAGGATGAGGAAAAAGTAGATGATGTTGAAGAAAGCGTAAATGAAGGAAGAAATAGAGATGAGGAAATAAAAGAGAGAGAAGTAGCAGTCGAAGCTTATCCTACAGAAAGTTCGAATTCACAAGGGAAATTCCTAAGGAGACTCATGTATTATTCAGTGGAGGATTCGTTGATGCATGAAGAAGAACAGAACCAACCCTTTCAAATTCAACCTATTGTGAAGGCCATGGTAAAGAATATCCCAGTCAAAATTGTAATTGATAGCGGAAGTGAACTGACTGCGATCTCAGAAAATTTATTCATGCAGTGTAATGCCAATGAGGATATGCCAGTTCTGAAAACACGTAAGATTAAAGTAAGAGGTCCTATTAGAAACAATGCTGCGGAAGTTACTAGACAAACAAGGTTAACTCTTTCGTGCCAAGGTCAAAAGATCGAAGCCAACTTCATGATTATACCTAAACTAAATGTAGATTTGATTATAGGTGCAGACTTTTTGAAAGAGAGACGAGCGATAATAGATATGGGGAAAGGTAGCGTAAAATTCGGGAATGTCACACTTCTCTTTGAGCAAAATCTAAAATTAGAAGAAATACCAGTTATAAACAAACAATTATGAATGATGCGAGATAAAGAGGATGAAGAATTAGAATGGTATGCACAAAAGGGGGAATCGCCTCAACTCATGTTAGAAGTCCATAAAGAAATAGACGAAAAATTGCAAGAAGTTCAAGGTATTTCAGAACACAGTAAAAGAGAATTAGAGGGTATTTTATGAGATAAAGCAGAGGTATTTTTACCTAAGGCTGGCAGTATTAAACACTTTCAGTACAAGTTTGAAGATTAATTTTATTACTCGTAAATAATCAGTACAACATTTCAAGATCATGTTACAGATAAGATCGTCAGGAGAAAGAAGAATGAAAGAGAGGAAGGAGGGAAAAAGAAAGTAGTTTCAATAATAACACCAATAATACGATAGATTAAGGTGAAGGGATAAAGCGTAGATAGTCTAACAGCATGAAATACTAAAATGCTATGCATCATGACACTACACAAAAATAAAATAAAAACGAATTTGAGGATTCTTGAGTAGACGTTAAGACTCCAAATATCTTAGAATTATAACATGGAAAGGGCGCCGAAATTTGTAAAGCTTTTTAAGAAGGCGTAAAATAAGCAGGTACTAGATATATATTAGATGATTATAAGTAAAACTTTTTGTAAGAACAATTGTAAAAACTCCAGCAAGGAATAGATGCAACGACCCACAAGTTGCAACGCGAGATGTAACAAGAAAGAAAAGGACATAATTAGCAAGACACGATTCCTACATAGCAGGAGCGTCGACAGAAGGGAAAGGACAGTGAAACCAACAGAAGGCCCTTATAGCGAAATTGGGCAATTAATTTGCCCACTAGGTGGAACCCTGCTGGGATGGACTGTGACAGACCCCTGCAGAGACGCGACGGAACGCCAAACGTCAGTATGGACAGACAAGAAGACACCCCACTTTCGCCGCTCGTAAACCCCAGGGGTCCCGCCCCCCCCCCCTCCCGACACAGCGGAATGAGCCAAAAACTGCCGGACGAGAAGACCGCTTGGGCAAGCCACCACTGGCAAAAAATATGCGTAAAACTCGCATTACTGCTATTAAGCAGCACGCTGATGCAGAAAACTGAAGAACAACTTCCACAAAGTAAAAATGACACACCCAAACAATTTATCAAAGTGTTACTAGGAGGAGAACTTCAATGCGACTAGTTATCAATAAATATGTCCATATCCTGCCCAGAGAAGAACCAAGAAGCAAGTAAGAAGCAGAGAAAAAGCAGGAAGAAAAGAAGTTGAAGATTCGCAAGATTGAGACCAAGAAAGAAGATGGGTGAAGAATAGACGACATACCTTCCCAAATTCCTATCCTATTGTAAACTAGTCGTCTGCGAAGTATTACAACGACAAACGACCGTTTTCAGCGACACATAACGATGATTTTCACGCATACAAAACCCAGTAAACCACGAGATTCTGGACTCACAGCTCCATTCCATTATGGGACCTCCACAACAGCAACACACACTTGCAAAACCAACAAGGAACGACGAAAGAACCTGTACATCATATACTTGTCCACATCCATCTCGCTGAAGTCCATCACCTTCGTGCAAAAACATTCGCCAACCTCATGCTTGAATATTCATAGGATTGTGTGAATCAGTGAAATCAAATTATGTGATGTAGGAATTGTGCAAAAGAAACGTGTGAAAAACTAAATAAGTAAGGCACCCGTGACAGCTAATAAAGTACAAAACAACAGTCATTGACTATGGACTTAAATAAAAAATAGACTATCGATAAAAATAAGTCATTAGTTCTGAAATGGACAGTATATAAAGAAACAATATGCCACTTATTTTCTCCTCATAAAAATGAAAGAATAACTATATTTTACTTATTTTCTCCTTATGAAAACAAAGAATAAAAAATTATCTTGATGGATGTTTTCCCTTTTCTTTAACATTTGTACCATTTATTAGGATAATACCTCAATACGTGTGTATGTATATTTCTTTGTCAAAGCAATTTTTTTAGCATTTGTAAAATTTGTTAGGATAATATCTCAATACTTGTGTATGTATATTTATTTGTCAAAGCAATTCTTGGAAATAATTCTTATTTGTTAGTGTAACAATGTTGAAATGTGTGTCTAGAAACAAAAACATTTTACTTGTACATGATATTTAGAAAATGTGTTAGGAATAGATTTTACTTAATTACTACATTTATAAAAACAATATTTCTAAGAAAATCGATGTGAAAGACTCCTCACTTTCGATAAGAAACTTCTTAAAAACTTAAATAAATAAAGAAAATAATTAAAAATTAATAATAGTATAAAGTATTCTTCTCTTGTCATTATTAATTATAATGTGGAAGAATATAAAAATATAAATTAGTAATACAAACTAGCATAGAACAGAATAATGTGGCTGAACAGTAGGCAACAAAATTTAGACACCGGAATAATTTTTGACTGACTTAGACAACGATTCAATCATTGCCTAAATTCAGTGCAAAAACTAAGTTCAAAGGGTGGTGATATGTAAGGCGTCAGGCAAATCCAACACCTTCCATGAAAACTCTGACATAATAAGCAAATCTACTAGTATGTCACATAGCTCCGGATAAATCGTGACATTAAATTAACCAAAGTAATGCAAGTAACGAGTGAGCAAATGGAATGCCACAGACTAACACAAGAATGCCTAAATGCATTTTGTACCTTCCCACCATGAGGCAGACGCAGTTCCGATGGGAGAAACGAGGACAGAAGCCGAGAGCAGAACCGTGTTAAGCTAGAAGGCCCTACGATAACGGACGGAGTGGACACCCACGTCGCTAGCCTACCGCTTAGTCTACCACCCGCACGTTTTAGCGTGAGGCTTTTTCGCGTCTCTGTTACGTCAAGGACCACCCCCAGCCCATGTTAAAAGCTAGAGCCCTCCAGAAAAACAGTATAGATCTTACGATAACGCAAAAAGGCCACTACCACCCGAAAGTTTTAGCTTGAGACTTTTTCGTGTCTCAGGTACGTCAAGGACCACCCCCAGCCCATGTTACAAGCTAGAGCCCTCCGGAAGAACAGTATAGATCTTACGATAACGCTAAAAGGACCACACCAGCTGCAGGTTTTAGCGTGAGACTTTTTAGCGTCTTTGTTACGTTGCAAACTTTAAGAACATTGCCTAACCACGAAAAGTATAACGTTTCTCATTGGAAAGACAGAATTTTTGTAGGCGGAGCTTAAGCTTAACATTGAGACCCTGATTGGTCAGATGAAAACACAGCCAGATAGTTTTTTTAAACCATCTTCGGTAAATTGTGGTAAGAAGAAGTTAGGAGAGAGTTAGTTCCGAGACGGCGAGCTGGATGGCTGGTGCGGCGGCCGCTGTCGCCCTGACGCTGCCTAAACACCGACAAGGTAATGAACGCACGCGATGCCGCATTTTTGAGCGCATAAGGCTTCACTCAGAACTGAAGAAGACTCATCTGTTACACCCCTTTTTGCGTAATACTAGTGTCAATCGTTAATTACAACTCATGGTGTTCCCATTTGCCACTTGAAGAACAGATCTGAAACGCGATGATTTTTCTTTTGTATAGTTATTGAGAAGCCACATCAGCCACTCTAATTTACGACAAGTTAGATAAGTAATTAAAGATAATTGAGGGTCACTGTTGACCATTTTGATAGTTTTGTCTTTTGTGATACTTAAATTAAACCTAGATTATAGATTGTAGAACTTGGAAACCCATTAAGGGAATATTCGTTCACATTTTTGTTGAACGCAGTTGGTTTTTACCATCCTGTATTAAAACATTTCCTTTTATGAATAGTGCAAATTATAAACGATGTTTTGTGAGTAGAGTAAAATTTCCAATGGTAAACTTAACTGCTTTTTCGACGTTATTTTACCAGCTAACTAAAAACAGGAAAGCCTTGAACCCTTTCCACTAAATTTAGTCAGTATTAAGATTCTTTTACAGGGAGTGCAGTGGAGCTGACGCAGAGATCATTTAGTATTTGGTTATATCATCGCTAGTCTCACTGAACTCTTCTGAATTCTACATGTCATGTGTGGTCTTGCGTCTCCTTACCAGCAACAGGTCCCAGGTTCAAACTAGTTAATTCCCTAAAAAACACGCTCAGAGCGTCGTAGCGCGAAAGTGGTAGGGAGACACGATATAGAACAAACAGACACCACCATGAATGTTTAGACTCTTGGTTTCAGGTATGATGCTGACTTTTCAAGGGAATACGTTAGAAAATTTGGGAAATCAATAAATCTTATATTCACGTTGTGGTGTCTTTCTTCGTGCTATATTGGAATATTCTATATGCAAGATTTTGCATCTTTCCGATCTCGACGCCAGACAAAAACTGTACCTGAGTTTACTGCAATTTCATCGTCACCACCTGTTGCCGTTTCTTCAGAAATGTTTGTGAGCAAGAAATTCCCATAATAACTGCTTAGATAGTGGTAAACAATGGACACAACGTAGTGATGACTGTAATTCACATTGCACGTAGGATGTGTCGGTTATCATTGTGCTTTATATCACTTCCTCACAGGATTTCCCGTAAAAGTGACTGACATTTGGTGAGCAAAATGACCATTCTTCCTCGAGGCTTAATATCACAGTTTTATTTTGTTATAAAAAAGTATTCACAGGCTCAGCGATTGAACTGAGCTGTTAAGTAAACCATTCCATGCAATCGTTGCCTCTGTGGAACTTAAGGGGACACACTGTGGTTAAAAAATGGTTCAAATGGCTCTGAGCACTATGGGACTTAACATCTTAGGTCATCAGTCGCCTACAACTTAGAACTACTTAAACCTAACTAACGTAAGTACATCACACACATCCATGCTCGAGGCAGGATTCGAACCTGCGACCGTATCAATCCTGCGGATCCGGAGTACAGCGCCTAGAACCGCACGGCCACCGCGGACGGCACTGTGGTTCAGGTCGAAAAAAATCGATTTTCGGTTTTCATCATATTTCGATAGATCAAGGTTTTTTTTAAGTGCTCTGAAAAGGATTTTGGAAAAATAATTTTTCGAGTATATAAGGAGCATTTTCCTACCACGTGTGTTTATGTGCCAACCCCACTTTTATGTCACCCACTTTTGTGCACTTGTTTTAGATCTTTATATCTGTTACATTGCACGTTAGGGATTTTTTTTTACTCCCGAGTGTGTTGCCTATCCTTGAAATGCAACGGTCGATATTATTTTGTTTTTGCTGTTGTAAACAACAAACTTTCAAACATGTGGTTAGTTTTGTTCAAGTGTGATTGCGAGTAGTTGGTATACTTACGTTTGCAGTACATGTTTACGTGTGTTTTGTTGTGTTTATTGAAGAAGACCACCTCCGGTTATTTCAGTTTAACTAGGTCCTCTCCTTAATATCCCAACTTTTTTGCAAAGTATTTATATTTAAAGGGGACACATCGTGGTTTAGGTTGAAAAAAAATCAATTTTCATTTTTCGTTTTAATTCGTTAGATTGAAGTACTCTGAAAAGAATTTTGCTGAATATTATTTTAGAGCTTTTAAAGGGCATTTTCCTACCATGTGTGTTTATGTGGCACACCCACTTTGCTGTCACTCACTTTTGTGCAAATATTTTAGATCCTTATATCCCCTATATTCCACGTTAGGGAAATGTTGTTATACTTACATTTACACTGCTTGTTTATGTGTAGTTTGTTGTGTTTATTGAAGATAACGAAACGTAAAGGCATTTTCAAGAAACGACAATTTAGGGGAAACAAGTTTAGAAAACTTTCTTTACAAGAGGCTATTTCGCCTGGCAACGATATTTCTAATTGTAATTCTTCAACAAGTGCATCATCAAAGAAGCTCTCATCACTTCAAGAGAGTTTCAACGAATTTACTGTAAGTGGCAAGGGGTGCAGTAACATTATTATAAATTTCAGAATATTATAAGATCCAATTCCTAAATTTGTACAATGTAGACAATGTGGAGAGTCCGAGAGTGTGAAAATTTGTGGGAGTTCCAGTGGGAGAAAAGGCCTAGCAATCGCTTTGGACTTAATTTGTATTAAATGCTCATATGTGATTTCATTTATGGGTTCTTCAAAACCAGATGCAAGTGTCCCTTATGAAAGCAATACTAGATTAGTTTATGCCTTACGAACCATTGGCAATGGCATGGCTCCGGAGAGAACATTTTGTTCAGTGATGAACTCACATCAACCACCAAATAGATCTGAAAAACTGACTGCAATATTAGAGAAAGCTGTATGTGAGGTCAGTGAGGAAAGCATGAAACTGGCTGTTAGGGAAGCTGTGGAAGAAAATGATGGATGCTTGGATATTGCAGTTGCACTTGATGGAAGATGGCAGAAAAGAGGACTACTTCTATGAATGGAGTAGTGACTGCCACGAATGTAGACACCAGTAAAGTTTTAGATGTGGAGATAAGGTCTAAATAATGCAAATGTTGTTAAGTCAATGAACTTAAAGAAGAGAACTGTATGGCTAATTTTAGAGGACCAAGTGGTGGTATGGAAGTTCATAGACTACAAAAAGTATTCCATCGTTCCGTAGAAACAAGAGGCCTATGGTATGCCAAATATTTGGGTAATGGTGACAGTAAGGCATACAACAATGTGGTGAACTCTAAGTCATTTGGAGATGCCATTATTAGCAAAATAGAATGTGTAGGCCATGTTTAGTAAGATCTGGGAACAAGGATGAGAAAACTAAATGCTGATACGAGAGGAAAAAAATCAGAATTTGGAAAATTGTTGACAGGTTCAGTTAACTACAACTGAGACAACTTGCAGGTATACTATAGCCAGGCAATTGGAGAAATACAGAAAATCTGGAGGCAATGAAGAAAGATGTTTGGGCCATATTCTTCTACAAGTCCTCTAGTGATGATAACCCATGTCATGGTTTGTGTCCATCAGAAGAAAATTCGTGGTGCAAATGCAATAGAGCTGAGGTAACTATAGAATCTTATTCCCACCAGCATTCTCTTCCTGCTATTGTTATTACGACAATGAAACCTATTTTCAGAGACTTGGCTCATCCTGACTTTCTAAGGAAATGCCTGCATGGGCAGACACAGAACCCAAATTAATGTTTCAACTGCATAATTAGGACCAGCCTTCCTAAAACTGTATTTGTAGGCATGCATACAAGGAAACTAGGAGTTCATGATGCTGTTATTACATTCAATTGTGGTAATATTGGGAAGTGTTGGGTACTGAAAAGCTGGGAATTAATCCTGGCAAAAATATGGTCACTGGTCTGCAACATTGCGATAAAATGAGAATAGCCAATGCAAACAGGTTTGCATCTAATATTACCACGAAAGCAAGACAAACGTCCAGAAAGGTGAAAAAGAAGCTGGAAGACCTTCTAGAGACCGAAGGAGGACCATCATGTGCAGTAGGACAGTTTTAATTAACAGTAAGTAACAAATTTCAAACTTTTTTCTTTAAAGCCAATCTCCCGCGAACTAAAATTTTCAGTAGATATGCCTCATTATATCTGAAACTAACATAGATAAATGAATGAAATTTTCAGAGACTCTGCATGACATAAAAAGGCACCTATGGTGCTACATTCATTAATTTTCCCACTTTAGGAAGTTCACAAAAAATATTTTCTGCAGAAAAACTTAATATTTTATGCTAATAAATTTAAAGAGGTATTTCTTAAAATCTGTAAAAGGGATAAAGTAGATTTTAGTTCAGTTGACTGTTATCATCATGTAACATACAGTAAAAATATTAAGGTCCTGTATCAAATAGTTTTCTTAGAAATGGATCAAATACTTGCCTAAATCAACATGGGTTAGATAGGCAGTGTGTGGTCACCTTAAACTGGGAGCATCATAGCTGTGGTGTATGTAGCAAGCGACACAGCATGGTTTATGCAAATGTACCAGAGTCAGTACTAAAACTGCAACCAGTGACTGCTTCCCATATGTGTTCTCTATCAACATGAATCGCAAACGCCAATTTCAGTTTATCACTAAATTTTGTTAATTTTACAAACTTGTTTTTTTTTTTTTTTCACTAGGCATGACACTAGTGACTTGTTCAAACAGGGCACAGCCCACTGGATGTGAATCTAATCTTTTTTTCTTCTTCTTCTTCTTTCTCTTACGCCTGTGTACCGCAGTTTTAGCAGGGTCTGCGTGGTTACAACGGATTTGGCAATGTTAATTTGAAGGGGTGGCCGGATGCCCGTCCCACCGTTACCTTGTACCGCCCAGGATGGAATCAGTGTACTCCAGCTGTCGAAATAGTTCGAACGTGTTTCAAATGCCCGCAGGTCGTGTAATTAAGGCGGAACGTGGAGACTAGCCAGCTACTTACCAAGCGCGATGTGGAAAACTGCCCAAAAACCACATCCAGGCTGGCCGGCTCACCGGCCCTCGTCGTTAATCCGCTGGGCGGATTCGATCCAGGGCCTGCGTGCCTAACCGAGTCCAGGAAGCAATGCATTAACGCTCTTGTCAAACCTGGCGGGTCGTGTACATCTAATCATTTCTGGGAATGAAAATAACAGATACAACGCTCTCATATTACAACTGAACGATGATGATTGATGATACTACTGCTTACAAGCCACATCAAGTCTTTTATGTAATCGAATTGGCATGTATCTGAATTAGTAGCAAACTGAAAAATTAATAGCTTCACATGCCTCTCGTGACAGTATTTTTTAATAGGCAGCGGTACAACTCGAAGTTCTTTGCCTTTCCTCTGTCTTCTACATTCATCCATTCATAATGTGAATACTTGATACTGTAGACGGCTACAGATACGTCTTCACTCTGTTTTTGAAAATGTGAACACGTCTCTGCAGGGAGCGGTATTTACATGGTGGCAGCCAGTCAACGAATATTTTAGGGAATTGGTTAAAAAATTTTCTTCAGAGCAATTTACGCTGTGCCTAGGTGACACAAGTTGTCTGTCTTTTACAATTGGTGACCAGAAGTGGGATCCTACACGTTTACAGATATGTTAGGAAAGTTGAATTTGTATTCATATCACCAATATTTACGTAAACGATGTGCATTCTACGTTTGAGGATACAATCCCACCAATTAAAACTTCCATTATCCTTTGAACAAACGTTGACTACTAATGTTTATGTTCTATTAACTTAAACGGTTTCGTATAGACTCCTGCATAAAGTCCCTTATTTTCATTAACATTAACTCCCAGTTGAATTACTTCCTTCAGTGCTTAGCTAGAAACATGGATTTGGAAGGCGTCCAGTTTTTCCAAAAGTTTTTCTGTGGCAGTGGTTGAGTGCCGTTTACTGATGTCAACACGCAGCGATAGAGGTACGTTCTGTGTCTTCGGGTACAGTATATCCATTTATTCTCACCTGTATTCTGGAAGAGGAAGTTACGGATTGGTGAGCAATTAACCTGCAGTTGTGTTGACGTACTTATGTATTTAAAATGGGAAATATGCATCCAAGAAATGTCTAGGCTTCTTAAATTTCAGCTGTTTGACACAAGTACATTTTTATGTTATATAGAAAAATCGACATCAACCCATTCAAGTTCATCATCTAATGTAACACAGTTCGTTACTGATTCAGTCATAATAGTAATTATAGTATTAATCAATTATTTACAGAGGTAATGGTCTTCTTCAGATTCTCGCTTGTACTGATGCTGGTTAATCTTCTTTCAGATTTCCAGACTGCTTGATCACATTACTGATCCTTCACTGCTTCATCAGGAACACAGCACATTGTGAAACATAAATGAGAAAAAAAACATGTACTCATAGCTATGACACACAAAATGTTTGCACAATAATTTCATACCAGAAAGAATACTTATACTTTTTCGTAGAATTTACGACTTTAAACTGGTTCTTTAGTCCAAAAAATTCCACTGCGTCTTTTGCTGATAGTTTCCAAGAGTTCCAGGAGCTCAAAACACAGGTTGACACTTCTGAAGCCTCTACAGGAATGACTTCTGAGAGTTGGTTCCTGTGCTTTTCATATCCTGCAAAAAACTGTGGAGGGAAATATCTTTGTTGAATTAGAGCTTGCATACTATATAAACTTCAGAGTTTCTGTGCCAAACTGCGTATTCGGTAACAATGAATGAGACTAACGCTCGTAAATGCAACGAGCATGAAAAAATTATAAACTTTATAACCAGAAAAAAAGTTCACGAAGAAGCACTTACATCCTACATTTTTTCGGAGACAGCCTACTCTGCTTTCTCTCTCAGCTCCCAGTGGATCAGAACGATTAGATGATGAAACAAATATAACTTCAGAGAGTTACAAGGTGGCTTCTTATACCCTTGCCACCCTGAAGGGTGAACATAGATATCTTATCTCCTGTGCTGAATCCCATCGTTTCCCAAGAAACGACAGATTCCTACATACACCACGTGCGCCACTTCTTGATATGATGGAAGCTGAGAATTGCTTTTTAACGAGAAACAGGTGATATGATAGTTATTAACGACAGTTTTACTCAGGGGCCGAGCACATTCAGCTTCTCCTGACTGTAAGCGTTCCAACCTCTATACACTCCTGGAAATTGAAATAAGAACACCGTGAATTTTTGTCCCAGGAAGGGGAAACTTTAGTGACACAGTCCTGGGGTCAGATGCATCACATGATCACACTGACAGAACCACAGGCACATAGACACAGGCAACAGAGCATGCACAATGTCGGCACTAGTACAGTGTATATCCACCTTTCGCAGCAATGCAGGCTGCTATTCTCCCATGGATACGATCGTAGAGATGCTGGATGTAGTCCTGTGGAACGGCTTGCCATGCCATTTCCACCTGGCGCCTCAGTTGGACCAGCGTTCGTGCTGGATGTGCAGACCGCGTGAGACGACGCTTCATCCAGTCCCAAACATGCTCAATGGGGTACAGATCCGGAGATCTTGCTGGTCAGGGTAGTTGACTTACACCTTCTAGAGCACGTTGGGTGGCACGGGATACATGCGGACGTGCATTGTCCTGTTGGAACAGCAAGTTCCCTTGCCGGTCTAGGAATGGTAGAACGATGGGTTCGATGACGGTTTGGATGTACCGTGCACTATTCAGTGTCCCCTCGACGATCACCAGAGGTGTACGGCCAGTGTAGGAGATCGCTCCCCACACCATGATGCCGGGTTTTGGCCCTGTGTGCCTCGGTCGTATGCAGTCCTGATTGTGGCGCTCACCTGCACTGCGCCAAACACGCATACGACCATCATTGGCACCAAGGCAGAAGCGACTCTCATCGCTGAAGACGACACGTCTCCATTCGTCCCTCCATTCACGCCTGTCGCGACACCACTGGAGGCGGGCTGCACGATGTTGGGGCGTGAGCGGAAGACGGCCTAACGGTGTGCGGGACCATAGCCCAGCTTCATGGAGACGGTTGCGAATGGTCCTCGCCGATACCCCAGGAGCAACAGTGTCCCTAATTTGCTGGGAAGTGGCGGTGCGGTCCCTACGGCACTGCGTAGTATCCTCCGCTCTTGGCGTGCATCTGTGCGTCGCTGCGGTCCGGTCCCAGGTCGACGGGCACGTGCACCTTCCGCCGACCACTGGCGACAACATCGATGTACTGTGGAGACCTCACGCCCCACGTGTTGAGCAATTGGGCGGTACGTCCACCCGGCCTCCCGCATGCCCACTATACGCCCTCGCTCAAAGTCTGTCAACTGCATATACGGTTCACGTCCACGTTGTCGCGGCATGCTACCAGTGTTAAAGACTGTGATGGAGCTCCGTATGCCACGGCAAACTGGCTGACACTGATGGCGGCGGTGCACAAATGCTGCGCAGCCAGCGTCATTCGACGGCCAACACCGCGGTTCCTGGTGTGTCCGCTGTGCTGTGCGTGTGATTATTGCTTGTACAGCCCTCTCGCAGTGTCCGGAGCAAGTATGGTGGGTCTGACACACCGGTGTCAATGTGTTCTTTTTTCCATTTCCAGGAGTGTAGAAACAGAGGAAGTGTAGTGCATTATATTAAATAAAATCGCTGTGCACCTGTTGTGAGACACCAGTATTTATTTGTAAATACAAACCACAATGAAACAAAAATCCGCAAATAATTCGAGAGAGAGATAATGACTGCATCAAGATGGTGTACCACATACAGCTTGACATCGTAAGTGTCACGAAATTTCCTATTGTTCGCTGTTGATTCCCTCTTACGTTAAAAAGTTCCACTCTTTTAAAGCAAGTTATAACAGCTCCACACAGCAATTGTGATGCGAGCCCACTACTCGCCGGCGTCCGTGCGAGATTAGATTACCTGCCTGCCATGGTTTTTACCTTAAGACATTGGCACCCATCGTAAACGCCTCAAAGATGATTCACTTTGCAAGCCACTGAGGCGTTGTAAAAAAAGTTCCGTCAATAACTGAAGCTTCTCCGGAATACATATTGTTGTCTATCACCTGTGACTATTGCATGTTATCGCTCATTGTAAAATTAGATTGGGCATGTTCGGGGCAGGAATTTCTGGGAAACCCCTGCCCCGCAATCTGCAGGTTGTGAAAACTAAAGTTTCATCTCACAAAGTCATTTCTGATTTAGCCTGAGAGTTGTAAAGCATACTGGGAAGCTCGACTTGGGGCAGTTGCATTAATTGCCAAAGCCTAATGTTCAAACGATCCTTATTTTTAAGGATACGTAGTCGGCATTTACATGGGTGGACTAAGTGTAGGTTTCAGTTGTCGAATGTCAGTTCTGGATATTTCATAGTTGTTTCTCTTTATTTATTTCCACCCTGTCTACACGTTCCAGACAACCTTAACTCAGACAAATGCGAAGAGGTACCGGAAATCGAACCTGGTTCCTCCTACACCGAAGACAGTGATGCTAAACTTTCACCTATAGAGATGATCAGTTTTGTTTTGTATGTAAAAGCATTATAATTATAAATAACACTCCCGTCTCTGTCTCTGCAATGCTTTCTTTAATCAGGCAACAACGTTATAATATTATTGTATGGCTGTGATGAGTGAGACAGATTACATTACAGGTTATTGCATTGTGTAACAAGAAGAGAAGACATGACAATTCTAGGTGTACTTTAGAACTTTTACCACAGTGGTAACACTGGTTCTCTTCAGATCACCGAAGTTATGCGCTGTCGGTCTCGGCTAGCACTTGGATGGGTCACCGTCTCGTTCAGCGGAATGCTGTCCATTTGAGGAGGCAGTATGATAAAAAAAGAATCTCTACAATAAGAGAAAGAGAGAGAGAGAGAGAGAGAGAGAGAGAGAGAGACATTGTAATACATACACTCCTGGAAATTGAAATAAGAACACCGTGAATTCATTGTCTCAGGAAGGGGAAACTTTATTGACACATTCCTGGGGTCAGATACATCACATGATCACACTGACAGAACCACAGGCACATAGACACAGGCAACAGAGCATGCACAGTGTCGGCACTAGTACAGTGTATAACCACCTTTCGCAGCAATGCAGGCTGCTATTCTCCCATGGAGACGATCGTAGAGATGCTGGATGTAGTCCTGTGGAACGGCTTGCCATGCCATTTCCACCTGGCGCCTCAGCTGAACCAGCGTTCGTGCTGGACGTGCAGACCGCGTGAGACGACGCTTCATCCACTCCCAAACATGCTCAATGAGGGACAGATCCGGAGATCTTGCTGGTCAGGGTATTTGACTTACACCTTCTTGAGCACGTTGGGTGGCACGGGATACATGCGGACGTGCATTGTCCTGTTGGAACAGCAAGTTCCCTTGCCGGTCTAGGAATGGTAGAACGATGGGTTCGATGACGGTTTGGATGTACCGTGCACTATACAGTGTCCCCTCGACGATCACCAGAAGTGTACGGCCAGTGTAGGAGATCGCTCCCCACACCATGATGCCGGGTGTTGGCCCTGTGTGCCTCGGTCGTATGCAGTCCTGATTGTGGCGCTCACCTGCACGGCGCCAAACACGCATACGACCATCATTGGCACCAAGGCAGAAGCGACTCTCATCGCTGAAGACGACACGTCTCCATTCGTCCCTCCATTCACGCCTGTCGCGACACCACTGGAGGCGGGCTGCACGATGTTGGGGCGTGAGCGGAAGACGGCCTAACGGTGTGCGGGACCGTAGCCCAGCTTCATGAAGACGGTTGCGAATGGTCCTCGCCGATACCCCAGGAGCAACAGTGTCCCTAATTTGCTGGGAAGTGGCGGTGCGGTCCCCTACGGCACTGCGTAGGATCCTACGGTCTTGGCGTGCATCCGTGCGTCGCTGCGGTCCGGTCCCAGGTCGACGGGCACGTGCACCTTCCGCCGACCACTGGCGACAACATCGATGTACTGTGGAGACCTCACGCCCCACGTGTTGAGCAATTCGGCGGTACGTCCACCCGGCCTCTCACATGCCCACTATACGCCCTCGCTCAAAGTCCGTCAACTGCACATACGGTTCACGTCCACGCTGTCGCGGCATGCTTCCAGTGTTAAAGACTGCGATGGAGCTCCGTATGCCACGGCAAACTGGCTGACACTGACGGCGGCGGTGCACAAATGCTGCGCAGCCAGCGCCATTCGACGGCCAACACCGCGGTTCCTGGTGTGTCCGCTGTGCTGTGCGTGTGATCATTGCTTGTACAGCCCTCTCGCAGTGTCCGGAGCAAGTATGGTGGGTCTGACACACCGGTGTCAATGTGTTCTTTTTTCCATTTCCAGGAGTGTATGTAGGCCGTCAGCTCTACCGGTATAGGGCAGGAATTTTTGAAACATCTCCCCCGCACCCCATCCACCAATAGTGCAGTCTGCAAACGGCTAACATACAATTATGTCGTTAGCAGATAATAACACAGCAGTCAGTGGCCTATATCGTAAGAGTTGCATGCATCACCACAAAACATGGAGGTGATGCATTTCATATAAAGAGTGATTGCTACTTGAGGTGAATAAGGCCGTTCTCACGGAACATAATTATCAGTTTTGCAATTTAAGAAATATGCATTAGCCGGTAGGCGTTCGCCATAGTCATTACTAATTAGCCACTAACCATTAGGCATTAGGAGCTAACAATTAGGCATCAGCCATTATCTTTTAACTGTCAGGCTTTGCGCATTACGTGTCCGACATTAGGCATTAGACGTGTGTGTATGTGTGTGTGTGTGTGTGTGTGTGTGTGTGTATGTATGTGTATTATTTTTGTATATACTGCACACCTTCAACCTTGGAGTCGTTTTAATGTTTTGCCAGAGGTACGTTTATGTAAGCAGTCATCTTTGACTTTCACTGAGAATACTGTAACTTAATAACAGTTTTGTGATTCAGAATAAAAATGGTATGCCATAAAAATGTAAACATTTCTCGGAAATAATTAATATCTTTGAAGGAAATCATAGGTATCTTTGACTTTCAAATTGAGGTTACGTAACTATTTTTCTACTGCGTATTTGTCTCATCTCTTTAATAACACACTCTCACTGGCTGGAATAGGTAGGAAGAGAAGGACAAGTGTTCATTGCTAATAATGTAATTTTGGAAAACTTCGATACAGCTTTTAAAAATCACACTCTGAGTCGATAGGATGGACACTGTTGTGAGAATAAAGAAACATTAGTATGTTTCCATCTTATTGGATTTTTGGAACTTCCCCAAGATTAGCTGAAGATAAGAAGTGACAGAAGGGGGAAAACGGTGTGAACTAATGTGTATGTCGGATATGATGTAGTTTGACACCACTTTTACAAATTATTTTAATACTACAGTGTGGGCAGTTTCTTATGTCTTTCTTCAATACACGTAAACCATGACTGTTAGCAAAAGTGTTTGACGGTACAACTCTAAACTAAATTAAATGTCTTTAAAAAATTGCGCTACTCACTTGTTCTCTAGGATTAACAATTCCCGTGTTGCAGGGGATGGAAAAATCGTGGTCATTACAAATAAGGTTTTAATGGTTGGTAAATACTGTTTACCCTTAAATGCAGTTTTTTTAAGTAAAATATTAAATATCTACCACGTCTGAGTGCAGCAGAACTGTATAAAGGGACAAACTACGATATGGAAGTGTAACTGTGGAAGGGGTGGGGATGGAGTAAAGAATACCGAGGGAAGCTAAGGGTCAGGCACTACCTCCTCCATAGGTCTGCAAACTGAATATGAAGTAGATACCTCCCTACCCCATCAGTCTTACTATGTCACAAGAAGCAACTAAAGGGTGTTTCATGAAGTTATGTCAACCCTTAACTGTGCGCCTTCTGAATCACTGGCAGCACAGTGCACAGATATATCTGGGGGAGTTTGTTTACTATTTATTTTACATGGAATACACATATGGGTTACTAATGATACTAATGCAAGAAACGTACATGGACAGACTATGTAAAACTATACTGCTGGGTGGGAAATTGATTCTTAGTCATCCTGTAATGTTCTTCCAGGAAACACAAGTTCCCTCATCATGAGTACTCCTGAATTTTCACTTTACAGAAAGACTATATTTCGCCAGCTTTTTCTGTCCAGTTCTCTGGTGTGAGTAGTCACAGTAACTTCAGTGGACTTCTATTTGTATAGAGGAGTTCATTTTAGTTTATTAAATGAGTACGTGTGTTAGTTTTTAAGTGGGCTGTTATGTAAAAATGTTGAGAACTAGAGCTGTTCTCTGCCAAACACACTGAAAAGCTTGTCCCACATGTAACATTTCAAAGTTCCCCATGGTATGATAATGTGGGAATTACTTGTGATGAATTTCTGTCCTGTAATAACCCTCAACACAGGGCCATCCTTAAGAAACACTACTGAAATATCTGCTCAGCGGACTATCTGAACGCTTACTAATACTAAGTAAGCGCTTATTAATGATATCTGCCCCTAGTAGTGCAGAATAATTTGGCAGCATGGAGTAAAACAACAAGTAATGTGAAATATCCCTCAAAAAGACCAAACTTCTTAGAGAAACAATTAAAATCGCTCAAAAATCGCTCAAAAGAGGAAAGGCCGCTGGTCCTGATGGAATACCAGTTCGATTTTACACAGAGTACGCGAAGGAACTTGCCCCCCTTCTTGCAGCGGTGTACCGTAGGTCTCTAGAAGAGCGAAGCGTTCCAAAGGATTGGAAAAGGGCACAGGTCATCCCCGTTTTCAAGAAGGGACGTCAAACAGATGTGCAGAACTATAGACCTATATCTCTAACGTCGATCAGTTGTAGAATTTTGGAACACGTATTATGTTCGAGTATAATGTCTTTTCTGGAGACTAGAAATCTACTCTGTAGGAATCAGCATGGGTTTCGAAAAAGACGGTCGTGTGAAACCCAGCTCTCGTTATTCGTCCACGAGACTCAGAGGGCCTTAGACACGGGTTCACAGGTAGATGCCGTGTTTCTTGACTTCCGCAAGGCGTTTGACACAGTTCCCCGCAGTCGTTTAATGAACAAAGTAAGAGCATACGGACTATCAGGTCAATTGTGTGATTGGATTGAGGAGTTCCTAGATAACAGAACGCAGCATGTCATTCTCAATGGAGAGAAGTCTTCCGAAGTAAGAGTGATTTCAGGTGTGCCGCAGGGGAGTGTCATAGGACCGTTGCTATTCACAATATACATAAATGACCTGGTGGATGACATCGGAAGTTCACTGAGACTTTTTGCAGATGATGCTGTGGTGTATCGAGAGGTTGCAACAATGGAAAATTGTACTGAAATGCAGGAGGATCTGCAGCGAATTGACGCATGGTGCACGGAATGGCAATTGAATCTCAATGTAGACAAGTGTAATGTGATGCGAATACATAGAAAGATAGGTCCCTTATCATTTAGCTACAAAATAGCAGGTCAGCAACTGGAAGTAGTTAATTCCATAAATTATCTGGGAGTACTCATTAGGAGTGATTTAAAATGGAATGATCATATAAAGTTGATCATCGGTAAAGCAGATGCCAGACTGAGATTCATTGGAAGAATCTTAAGGAAATGCAATCCGACAACAAAGGAAGTAGGTTACAGTACGCTTGTTCGCCCAATGCTTGAATACTGCTCAGCAGTGTGGGATCCGCACCAGGTAGGGTTGATAGAAGAGATAGAGAAGATCCAACGGAGAGCAGCGCGCTTCGTTACAGGATCATTTAGTAATTGCGAAAGTGCTACGGAGATGATAGATAAACTGCAGTGGAAGACTCTGCAGGAGAGACGCTCAGTAGCTCGGTACGGGCTTTTGTTAAAGTTTCGAGAACATACCTTCACCGAAGAGTCAAGCAGTATATTGCTCCCTCCTACGTATATCTCGCGAAGAGACCATGAGGATAAAATCAGAGACATTAGAGCCCACACAGAAGCATACCGACAATCCTTCTTTCCACGTACAATACGAGACTGGAATAGAAGGGAGAACCGATAGAGGTACTCAGGGTACCCTCCGCCACACACCGTCAGGTGGCTTGCAGAGTATGGATGTAGATGTAGATGTAGATGTAGATCAAAAAGGTATATTCTCTTTTGGAATAAGAAAAAGTTCTCACTGAAACGACTGTTTTATTACAATAGTAGCGTGTATGGAATATGATGTACGAACTAAGTAATGCAGAAAAATAGACCAAACGAAAACTGTGTAAAGCACAGTTATATTAGGAATAATGGTCGGTTGATAAAGTTGCATGAAAAGATGGATTCTCTATGGAACCCCTCCTTCTCTGCGTGTTAACAGTAACTCTATTGACTTACTCTCTCTTACATGACAGTGACGTAGATGTCTTAATTGGAAGGCTATGCAACATGCGTTAATTTAAAAAATGCTGGTGCAAGCCGAAAGGGCATGTCGCTGAGGGCGTAAAGCAACACGAAAAATTCTAAAATTCCTTATGTGCCGGAGCAGCGAAATTGCTCGGCATAGACAGCTGCCTGGACACCTAGATACCTGATGACGAAATTCACCTGCTCCTCATTCCCAAACAAACTCCTCCCCTCGGTGTCAATTCTCAGAGGCATACATCGCGCCATTGCTGAACTAACTCTCCAACAAAATCTCACGGAATTAATGCTACCAATATATACACCACGCTGTCCCTGAACAACCTCTTCACTTTGGTGCAACGGAGCCAACCTGCCACTTGGGGCGGCAGGTATATATCTCAAATGGTTGACACTTCGCTACGTAGTTATCAAAACAGATTTAAATTTTCGGTGCGTGCTTTATACCTACCTTCGCAGTTTACAAGAGCCTGAAAACTGTTTTTGCGATCAGCCAGAAAGCGATAGAGAACATACTGACCATAATTTCCAGCCTCAAAGTCCACATTACTCTTTGTGCTCACTGAAATAAAATGTTCCTAGCTGCTATTTACTCAGCGAGGTCAGGGGCTATGACTATAAATAACAGTTTTGAGTTTTAACTGACTGGTACATTGAGTTAAAGTTCACATGCACAAAACATAAGCCTTAGTCTTCTATCTAAAGTCCCTATTGGAAACAGAACAATTAACAGTTCAGAGGCGACTTCTGCGAGAATTTCTAGGTAAAATGGTCTGTCGCCCTGACTGTTAATCATCAAAAGTTAACTGCTCGCATTAAAAGTGGAACATCATCTCTCCACTTGCCACGTGGTTCATCAACATTACGCCAACGCACAAGCAGGTACTTCGGTAAAATTTAAGTGATGAAGGATGGTGTTCAGTCCTCGCGAGTTCACTTCTTACTTTTGCCGAAAACGCTTCGAAGTGTGTTCAGCTCTGACGTCATCCGAAGCACTACGCACGTAGGTGTTTAACTCACGCAACCAGATTGGTATCTCGTTGCGAAGTGTCTGTCCTCACTACCTCTCTGGCCGTATTTATATATGGGTGCAACGGACCGCCAAAAGGAACATCTGCTATCAACTGTTCTAGGCACAGGTAACACCATCTAAATGGTCCCTTTCTCTGCCATGTATTAACTAATGTCTCTGTCGTTTAACAATTTACATTGTCCTTAATTTTTACATAAATAGAGTTAAGGTTGCTTCAGTTACTGAAAAAAGCTTTAGTTTGGCCGCATTTAAACTTTTCCAGCTAGAATCTTTATAATGCAAACGACAATAAAACATCAACTCTGAACTACCTTTTTAAGATTCATTGTAATTATTATTATTTATAATACTAAATACAGCTGTGTTATGACACGAAGGTAATCGAGTGCTCTAAGAAGAACTTTCTGTTACAAACGCAAGCCGGCTGGGGTGGCCGAGCTGTTCTAGGCGCTACAAAAATATGTTCGAATGTGTGTGATATGGGACTTAACTGCTAAGGTCATCAGTCCCTAAGCTTACACACTACTTAACCTAAATTATCCTAAGGGCAAACACACACAGGAATGCCCGAGGGAGGACTCGAGCCTCCACCGGGACCAGCCGCACAGTCCATGACATGCGCCCAGACCGCTCGGCTAATCCCGCGCAGTTGGGCGTTACAGTCTGGAACCGCGCGACCGATACGGTCGCTGGTTCGAATCCTAACTCGGGCATGGGTGTGTGTGATGTCGTAAGGTTAGTTAGGTTTAAGTAGTTCTAAGTTCTAGGGGACTGATGACCTCAGATGTTAAACCCCATACTGCTCAGAGCCATTTGAACCATTATCTACAAACACAAATGATAATTTATTGTAAATATTGTAGAGGACAAGGGGTTATTTTTAGGAAATATGGTGCGAAATTGTGATTTAGTGTGTTTCAGTGCGCGATGCGCCAGCCTCATGGCAGACGGTGGACGAAGGCCGGTATGCGCGTTATGCAGGTGACACAGTTTTGCAACGAGCGTTGGTATGTGTGTACGTGCGCGGCAGCCATGAGAATGCAGTATTAGCAGAACTACACACGCGTGGGACGCGTGTGGCGTGGTTGCGTTAACCACATCATCGAGAACCTTCTAATATACACGCCGCAGCGTAACCGGCGGATTCAGCGGCGGTCTGCACTGTTTAAGGGCATAAGAGATGGGCGACGGCATTCGGTTCGTCCGATTGGGCGTTCGGTTGCTGTCACGTCGTCGTCATCAGTGGCGCTCTCCCCGAGGAACGTCCGGCAGGGGGCGTCGCCCGCTGCTGCACCGGCGACTCCCAGCGTCGTCAGGAGCGGCCGCGCCTGCGCGCTGGGCCGTGCCTCATGCCACTAACCTCCTACCGCCTGCGAGCTGGGCCGTGCCTCATGCCACTAACCTCCTACCGCCTGCGAGCTGGGCCGTGCCTCATGCCACTAACCTCCTACCGCCTGCGAGCTGGGCCGTGCCTCATGCCACTAACCTCCTACCGCCTGCGAGCTGGGCCGTGCCTCATGCCACTAACCTCCTACCGCCTGCGAGCTGGGCCGTGCCTCATGCCACTAACCTCCTACCGCCTGCGAGCTGGGCCGTGCCTCATGCCACTAACCTCCTACCGCCTGCGAGCTGGGCCGTGCCTCATGCCACTAACCTCCTACCACCTGCGAGCTGGGCCGTGCCTCATGCCACTAACCTCCTACCGCCTGCGAGCTGGGCCGTGCCTCATGCCACTAACCTCCTACCGCCTGCGAGCTGGGCCGTGCCTCATGCCACTAACCTCCTACCGCCTGCGAGCTGGGCCGTGCCTCATGCCACTAACCTCCTACCGCCTGCGAGCTGGGCCGTGCCTCATGCCACTAACCTCCTACCGCCTGCGAGCTGGGCCGTGCCTCATGCCACTAACCTCCTACCGCCTGCGAGCTGGGCCGTGCCTCATGCCACTAACCTCCTACCGCCTGCGAGCTGGGCCGTGCCTCATGCCACTAACCTCCTACCGCCTGCGCAGCCGCTGACTGTGCGTGGCGTCGCGCTCCCCGGACTGCGCGCATCTGCACGTCTCCACCATGACACGAGCGGTGTGGCTGAGCTACCGGAAAATGTATTGGGAGAACCAACATCAAAGAGGAAGATTGCTAAAAACAGCCACCTTCTTCTACTCAGCCACGTCCTACAACCCCGACCACATCACCCGCTCCGATCATCCTATTACAATAAGGATGTCTTCTTTCCAGATTTCGTTTTTAGTAAGTGAGTTGAAAACTAATAGAGAAAGTTTATTGGTGTGACAAATATAAGGATTTTACATGCAACTGAGGTTACATACGAATTTACATCTTTCTCACTATCTTATTTATCGGCTTCAATTTTTCGTAAAATCTCGAACTTCGACCAAAATGCTGCTATGATCAAGTCGAGAGTTGTAAGTTTCAAATGTGGCTTACATTTGCACATTCTGTCCAGTTTTTGGTTTTGTAGTCTTATTATGTTTGCATTAATTAATTTTTAATTTCAGTCTTAGATTATGATGCAGTCCTTTGTATACTAACCACAGGCACATTATGATGACATGGCGGTGGTAATTGTGTACAGGGGTAAGCCCCGGCACGTATGCTGTCCTCTGTAGCTGTTACAAAAATGCAGCGCTTGTTTTGCCTCACCCGATGCATACACCAAGCTGTTCCGAATGATCCCGTCTCCTCAGTGAGCCAGAGTCAGCTCCCTGATGCGTAAGCCAATCGTTTTCGAAATCATTATACCTGTAAAAAAATTAGAGTGGTCATGAGACCCTCACATGGAACACCTCTAAAAATTTAATGTACCAGCTGCATTCGGCAAGACTCCTCCAAGCCTATAGTGTAATCAAAACTCTGTGCACAGTGTCCTCCAAGGAGATCAATAAAAATCTCTCTCCAGATAGAATAACTTACTGCCGAAACTTACTAAGACAAACGGTACGTCTCTGACATCACCGGCTCTTTCCAAAACATGATTCCACTTGTCATGGGAACCCAGCTGCGTTGACGAAAAGTGTCAACCAGTGGAGGACTATCTCGTATTCAAAGAATACATTTTAAAATGCTGACAGATATGCTTTTCTCCATAAAAGTTCCTAGGCAATCCAGCCCGCATATACCTGGAGCTACCAGAATAGTTACGCTCTGGACTGGAAACGATGTCGAAGACACTGTCCTGTCGTGGGAGGACGCTATTCTTCATACATCGTCGCAGCCCTTTTACAACGACGAGAACGTTGTCTCAGGCCTCATCATCCTCCGCCATTACACTCGCAGTTAGCGGCTTATGCCTTCCCAGCATTTGGCTCACTGAAGAGGGACGCATTACAATATCTTAGTCAACAGAATGAAACGCCATCACCTCTAATTACCCAGTGCAGCTAGATGCGGAGGCACACAATGCTCAATCCCGTCTGATTAGAAGTGATAACAGTAGTAGAAATGAATGATAGGGAAGCCCCCAACACCTGCTGTCTTCCAACATGCTGTCAATATGTATTCAACAATACTGATTTCATTGTCTGTACTGTTACTGGCTGGAATACTTTTTACAGCAAGTGGGGTATCAGATGCATCACCACAGCCTCAGATCTCTCAGTATCCGAGGAGACCAAAAGACTTAAATTGTCACCCTCTGCAACAGAGTTAGATCACCTGCTTTTTATGGAACTTCGGATGTTTCAGCATTGGATGAACAATGCACTGATGAAGATTACTGTTCTAAATGTGAACGTCATCAATCCATCAGACCTATTTCCACCCTCATTGAAGATATACTGTGGATGTGTGGTAAGTGGCTCCACTCAGTGCAGCAATTTCTGTTGTACATCTATTTATATTCTGAATTGTATATCACACCTTGATCGTTTCTTTTCCACGTGAACATACGAACGTGTGATATCTGAGGATACATACAAATAAATGGAGATATTCTGTATCAATGAGCGAGAGGTACTTCGGTAATGAATAAAATCAAATAAAGAAGTTAGAAATTAGTAAAAACTAAAAACGAAGAAAATCGTAAAATTACATTACCCGAATCTACAACAGCACATATATATGGCATTGTTACACTCGATACGTAGCGAATCCTAGTGTGGAATTTTTATTGGTACCATCTGTTTAGTACCGTCTATAATAAGTAGAAAATTTGTTATTTAGACAATTTCGCAATTATTTTTAAATGTAGGTTACAGTTCGCTTGTTCGCCCACTGCTTGAATACTGCTCAGCAGTGTGGGATCCGCACCAGAGAGGGTTGATAGAAGAGATAGAGAAGATCCAACGGAGAGCAGCGCGCTTCGTTACAGGATCATTTAGTAATCGCGAAAGCGTTACGGAGATGATAGATAAACTCCAGTGGAAGACTCTGCAGGAGAGACGCTCAGTGGCTCGGTACGGGCTTTTGTTAAAGTTTCGAGAACATACCTTAACCGAAGAGTCAAGCAGTATATTGCTCCCTCCTACGTATATCTCGCGAAGAGACCATGAGGATAAAATCAGAGAGATTAGAGCTCACACAGAAGCATACCGACAATCCTTCTTTCCACGTACAATACGAGACTGGAATAGAAGGGAGAACCGTTAGAGGTACTCAGGGTACCCTCCACCACACAGCGTCAGGTGGCTTGCGGAGTATGGATGTAGATGTAGATAATAGATGTAGATATTAGAATTTCATAAATGAGTAACAAGGTGACAGAAATTCTTGATTAATCACTTACATTTTCTAGCAGCAATGTGCTTCTGTTTGCAGAGAAATATTTTTCGTCAATATCGTAATGCTACACACTAATAACATCTGTGACTCGTTTACATGTTAACTGTAATACTTACAGCAGCGAATCTAACAAATTAACCTGTACATTAATATGCTACAAGCTAGACACCAGTTTACTGTCACAGAATCGTCAAATGTAGAGACCATACCACAAGTGTCAGAGGGCGACTTCGCTAGTGAAAATGTAGATAACCGTTCCACTTCAGCAAGTCGCGGTCCTTACGTTCAATGCATATTGGCAACAATGGAATCGTTCTGTAGTCAGCTTCAGATGCCGGTTCTCTAAATTTTCACAACTGCGGAGATTCCTATTTTAGTTCCCGAAGCATCTCCTTAACACTTACGTGTTGTTCGAGCCTATCGTTAACAAATATAGCACCCCACCTCAGAATTGCTTCGTCTTCTTCCTTCAGTCCGACCTGGAACGGATCCCAAACACTCGAGCATTACTCAATAATAGGTCGCACCAGCACCCTGTATGTGGCCTCCTTTACGGGTGAACCGCTCTTTCCTAAAGCGCTCCCAACAAAGCGTTCCCCATCACAGTTGGCACACGCTCGTTCCATCTCATATCGCTTTACAACGCTACGCCCAGATATTTAAACGACTTGACAGTGTCAAGCAGGACAAAAGCAATGCTGTACCCGAAAAGTACAGACTGAACTGCCTTATTAACTTACGTTTTTGCACATTTAGGACTACCTGCCACTCATCACACAAACTGGAAATTTTGTCTAAGTCGTGTTGTATTTTGCTACAGTCTCTCAACTTCGACACCTTATCATACACCACGTATCATCAGCAAACAACCGAAGGTTCCTGTCCACAACAACACACTGGGTTCTATTCTTTAAGAACTCTTTGAGCCATTCACATATCAGTTAATTTATTCCACATGCTCGTACCTTTGTTAAAAACCTGCATTTGGGCAGCATGTCAAATGCTTCCTATATGTCTTCAAATATGCCATCTGCCTGTCTCCCTTCATACACAATTGTCAGAATAACATGTGAGGACAGGGCAAGCTGAGTTTCGCACGAGTGATGCTTCCTAAAGCCACGTTGATTTGTGAACGTAAGCTCTCAGTCTCAAGATAGTTTATGATATTCATACTGATAATATGTTCAAATATTCTGCAGCAAACAGAAGCTTGGATATCTGTAATTTTGGAGATCCGTTCTTTTACCCTTTTTATATACTGCAGTCACCTGCGCATTTATCCAGTCGCTTGTGACTTTGTACTAGCGGGAGATTCACGGTAAATGCAAGCTAGGTAACGAGCCAATGACGTAGAGTACTCCGTGTGAAATCGAACTGGAATTCCATCAGGACATTGTGATTTATTTACTTTCAAATACTTCAGTTGTTTCTCTACACCAGCAGTGATTATTACTGTTTCGTCCAAACGGGGGTCTACCCGATGGTCAGATGACGGTATATTTGTACGATTCTGCTGTGTGAACGATTTCTTGAATCTGAAATTTAAAACCGGCTGTCGCTTTGGAATCTTCAACTGCCATACCAGACCGGTCAACAGGAGGCTGAATGGAAGCCATAGACTGGCTTGGCGATTTTACATAAGACCAGAATTTCCTCAGATACTCTGGCAGGTCTTTTGCTGAGGTGTGACGGTGGTAGCTGTTTTACGCTTCCTGTATAGATCTTTTCACAGATGCGCCAATCTCTGTTAACCTTCGCTTGTCGTCATTCGTGCGTTACCTTCTGAACCAAGCGTCGAACAGCCTCTGCTTGCTCAGTTACCTCTGAATCTCGCTTTTAAACCATGGCGAACCTTTTCCATCGTTTATCCACTTACTAGACACATAACTCTCCAGACCACTATCTACAGTCTGCTTAAACTTTGTACATAATTCCTCTACATCCATCTTACTGGAACTAAGTGATGCCAATTCACTAACTAACCAACTTCCCAAGGAGACTGAGTCAACTTCGTATTTTCAAATGGAACATCCGCATATTTATTGCATATTGAGATTCTAAACCAAAAATATTTACGATGTTCTCAAACCAATGTTTTAAATTTGTCGTAGATGGTCCTGTAAATGACTAACATTAAGTGTGCCTGTTTTGTAAATTAAGAATCGACACGTGTGGTTCTATATTTTATTTACGAGGTAAATGTAAACCTTTTCGTTGTAACTTTTCTTATTTATGTTCAAAAAGTACTTTAATGTTGCAGATTTGATTGTACAGTACAAATGATATTGCTAGACATTGAAATCTCTGGAAAATACGTTACGTGTATGACAAAGTAGTTTTCAGTTCCCTGTGGAGTTGATTGCGGTGAGTGCTCAGACCGTCGGAATTCCTGATTTCTGTGGCCGCTCTCGACCCGCGCCATCAGGGTGAATGATTTCTGTGTCTGTTCCTATCCAACCGCCGTAATTATGGAGGAGGGCCCTACGCGGTTACCAGCGTAATACGAACAACAGCCATTGCAATAACGTAAAATGTCCAAGAGGGGACAGCGACAGCAGCACCTCCCTTAGATTTTCAACGTAATCAACAGTTGACAAGCAAGAGGACTCACCGAATCAAGCATCCACATGGGAACAGAATAGTATTACATCCACGTCGTCGTTCCTGGATCAAGCAAAACGTAATTTCTCATCAGACTTGGAAATGGCTAACTTTAATATACCGTATAATCAGATTTGTAATATTAAAGCAAATTTCGAACATAAATATCAACCTTTAGAACACAAAGGTCTACATTTACGTCGCAAGTGCTTCGGTTCTTAAATGAAATAAGACATACTTGATATCTGTAGAATACAGCGCCATCTACCACGAATTGAAAACAATGGTTTGAGTAAACCGTACACACTTTTTAGCGTAGAATCCGAATATGCAGTTAAAATTTGTGGTTTCCATTTGAAAATACAAAGTAGACTCTGGCCATGCATGAGTGTTGGTTGGGAGATGGCCAGTTTTGGCAGAGACATATTGTAATGGCTCTTGCAGCGGTGTCTCCGCGATATTTTCAGAAATTTTATAAATTATATAGCTCAGTACATATCTCGAAATATCTCTTCTTATCTTACCGATTCCTAAACTTTAATATACGATGATTATCAGTGCAAAGTAGTTTCAAGCCCTATTATTCCTTGCAGCGTCCATTTACTCCATGGAATAGCTTCTCTCCTATCTATGTTTTCTCTTATGAAAAGAATGAAAGAGAGCTTGCCGATTAGCCGTGAAAGGAGCAGGATGTATATGCATGTACTGTTGAGCTGGTCGCCATCTTGATGAGATTCTGTATGAGAAGAAATTTAATACATGAACTAAACTAAAGTGTGTTCGCGTATTATTTAACTGATTATTATTGACAGTGTCTGCTTTCTACGCTGTGTTGCACGGGAGCAGTGGGGAACGTCTGATTTACACTGGACGAACCTGCCGTTTTGTATGCTCAAGATATCGAGTTTCTTACAATAAATGAGCTAACACGGTCTTACCAGCAGATCTCCGGTCCTCCCCATGTGATCACCGAAAGTTAATAATTATTACAAATGTTTTCAGGAGATCGACTGACAATTTTCGTCGCACCGTGACTTCGAAATTGCTTCAGTGCCTAATTCATTTAAGTTAAGCTCAATTTAATCAGGATAGAACAGTATTGAACTGTGTAAATGTGATAAGCCTGCTTTGTGAATGAAGATTCCCTTAATATACGCATGTTTTTTTTTACTATCCTGATCAGTGAAGCTAAATCAGGCCGGTATGAAAGAGGTTATTAAATTTTAGATCCCACACAAAAATTACTAAAATATGTCCCTTTCACTGACATTAACTTTTCACCTAAAATCTTTTTTTCGTACTTTGCGTCGTTTTTGAGATACTTACTTCTCTCAGGCAAAAACAAACAATCTGTACAGACACGGTCAAATGGTTTTCAACCTTCCTAGTGGTTCCAACCAGTATAAGAGAGCTAAAATTTCGGCCACGCTGTGCTCCAAAGGAAGTCGATGACATTCAATGATGATGCAGCCCTACAATGTACTCAGAGAAGGATTGTAACTTCCGAGGGTGTCAGCAGTGTCAAAGTGTCTCAAAAACAACTTCCTGTCGCTCACCGCAGTACGAACCGTCGCTTACGACGGTGAATTGTGAGGGCGTCAACGCTCCAGGGGATGGCGTGGTGTCATTGGCCCTTTTTATGCCATCCCATCAGACTTTTTGTGTCCATTCTTAGCGGTGAAGTGTCTGAAATGTTTCCCTCGGCCACTCATAAGGAAACTGCATGATTTCGACGCTATGTGGAGCTATTCTGACCTGTACCGCAGAGAGGTCAAAGTGGTGAAAAGTGGGTGGGAGGGACTGTGTCGACCTTCTCGCTGTGTGACACGTTCACGGCAGTGTTGGCCAGAGTTGTGGCTATATTTGGTGCCAATGTGACTCAGTTAATCCACCTTACTGCTCACATGAACTTTCGAGCTGTGGTCTTCTTTTCGTATGTGTAGATTACCTTGCTGGCTGAAGCGTCGCTGAGCCCGAGGGTGATGCCGCAGGCGCCACGCATTTGCATCAGTACAGAGGAAGGTTGTAGGCACCTTTGAGCCAAATTTCGAATCTACACATCTCAATGGGAGGCATTTATGATGTTTCAAAAAAGTTATCCTTTAATTCTGTTGTGTATTCTGTTTGTGTATACCTATCTTTTCGTTACAGTACCTGAATAGTAATAAAGTATAGTATTGGTTTAGGTTTATCACTTGTGACCTTAATAACAAAAATTGGAATTTAGAGCGGTCGCTAGTGGTTTATAGTTAAACGAGGTCAACTAGGATTTTCTACTTACGTTTGATAATTGATTCCTCAAGTAATCGTTCTTACAGTGTTCGATGTGTGGGTCCCAAATAAATAGATTTCTCACAGTAATTTCCCGATGAAATCTCTGATCTATATGATTTCCATGGGACAAGTATCTGCATGAAATGGTGCAAGCAATTGAATTAAAAAAAAAAAAAACTAAACTTCGCCCTGGCAAGCCATGAAGGCCAAGCGGTACCGAACGGCCGCCGAGTCAACCTCGGCCCATCATACCGTTCACCCTGCCGTATGTCAGTTCACGAGAGCGCAGTCTCTAATTCTCAGTTAAGTAGCTCCTCAGTTTGTTTCACAAGGGCTGAATTCACTACGCTTGCCAACAGCCTTCGTCAGACCAGATGGTCACCCATCCAAGTGCTAGCCCAGCCCGATAGCTCTTAACTTCGGTGATCTGACAGGAACCGGTGTTACCACTGCGACAAGCCCGTTGGCAGTTGAATTTAACACCAGCCAATGAATAAGTGGTATTCCCTTGCTTTATGTGTCTAACGAGGAAACCAAGTATGTTGAAAAATGCTCACGTCTAGGTAAACTAGAACATGAAATACAGTAAAATATAAAGGAATTATCCAAATGGGACGGAAATTGGTAGTGTGATGTAACGTGTAGAGACTAACAATTTCAGAAAAAAAATTAAGTATTTTTTTCAATGGAAAAAGCTTCAACAACTGGGAAAATCAATAACGCGTTAAATGCCCTCCTGAGAGGTATCGTGTCACATTCTGTCTAACTGGCACGTTAGATCCTCAAAATCCCGAGCTGGCTGGAGGTATCTGCTCACAATCCTCAAAGATTTCCGATTTTCTATTGGGAGAGATCGTGCGAACTTACTGGCCGAGATATGGTTCCGAGGGCATGATAACAAGCAGTAGAAAGTCTCACCGTGCGCGAGGGGGCATTATTTTGCTGAAATGTAAACGCTGGATGACATGCCATGAAGGGAAACAAAATGGGGCTCAGAAAGTCGTCGAAATATAACTGCGCTGTAAGGGTGGCGCAGATGATAACCAAAGAGGTCCATCTGTGGAATGAAATGGCACCCAAGACGTCACTCCCCGCTGTCGTGCCGCATAACGGGCAGGTTGGTACCCCACCGCCGTCTGGGGCGTCTCCAGAGACGACTTCGCCGGTCATCGGAACTCATTTCGAAGCAGGATTCATCAACTAAGATAATTCTACGCCATTAAATGAGATTCCAGGCCTAGTGTGCCCTACCCACAGCAGTCCGGCTTGCTGGTGTACGGAGGTCACCAGTACTCCGCGCAGGGATCGCTTTCAGCTCAGTACCTTTTCACTGAACCGACTCCTAATGGTCTTTATGGCCACCGAAGCACTAGTTGCTCTCCGGATCGTAGCAGTGATGAATCCATGAGTCTGAGTGCCTCCCTCACAACTACTCGGGTGTCACGTTCTCTCGTCTCTGTAGGTCGACTGCTTCCTTCATGACGATGTGTGCGGCCATGGATTACCTGTTCCTGCCAACATCGTCCAATACTGGCATCGCCCCTATTCAGTAACCCAGTACTCCAACCGGCTTCTCTGAGTCCCACTACACATCCTCTTTCAAATTCTGACGTCTCCGTGTACTGTTCACTCGCTACGAGGCGTATCTACTCCACATCTGAGTCAACTAAATGAAATTCAGAAACGCGTTATGCCGTGTTATCAATATGTCCCATGTCCTGCCCGATACCTGAGTGGTCAGCGTGATGGATGGCCAACCTACGGGCACAGGTTCGATTCCCGGCTGGCTCGGAGATTTTCTCCGATTAGGGGCTGGGTGTTGTGTTGTCTTTATCATCATTTCAGCTCCATCCGGCGCTCAGGTCGTCCAATGTGGCGTCGAATGTAATAAGGCCTGCACCAAGGCGGCCGGACCTGCCCCGCAAGGGGTATCTCCGCCAATGACGCCAAACGCACATTTCCAATATGTCCCATGTTTACTATGCTTGCCAGCTGCACGGAGAAACTGCACTCCACCATCATTTATTCATCCATCGGCAGCCAAAGTTTACAGTTTTCCATTTACCGTAAGTTTGTGTCCAATCTGCATAACTCGTTCATGGTACGGCGTTATTTTTGTCTTTCAGTGCATTACGTTGCGATTTATCTTTCGTTCTCACCGGGCAAGGAAAAAAGGTGCAAATATACACAGAGATGTAAGCTGATATAAAAATGCTATGTGAGCTACTGATAAACCAGTAGTTAAGAAACACTCCCGAGTGATGCGTAAGTCTGTAAAAAGTATTCTATAAATATGAAAAGAGGAAGCATAAACGTAGTTGATGCACTGTGAATAGTTAACTGTGTCGTGCGCATTCAAGACTCCTAGGGAAAGTGAAGACAATATGACAGAGTGGTAGGTTGTGATACGAAAAACCAGTATCGCCTGCTAAAAAAGCTAACAGACAATAACAATACGTTTTACGCACTAGTGCTGGGAATATCGAGGAGAAAACAATGAACTCACAGATCTTGGCTTCTTTCTATTAACTGGATCTAAAAAACGGCTCTGAGCACTATGGGACTTAACATCTATGGTCATCAGTCCCCTAGAACTTAGAACTACTTTAACCTAACTAATCTAAGGACATCACACAACACCCAATCATCACGAGGCAGAGAAAATCCTTGACCCTGCCGGGAATCGAACCCGGGAACCCCGGGCGTGGGAAGCGAGAACGCTACCGCACGACCACGAGATGCAGGCTAACTGGATCTAAAACAGTATAATCACTGTTCGGACACAGGATCAGAAGTGAACCGAAAACAAACACTAATTATCCGCGTAGCTGCTAGGGTAGCACAGGGACACAACCAAGACTAACAGGCGCACAGTGCTGTGGTTTAAATTCTATTGTTACCGGCGTCACGGTGTAAACGCCAGCGTTCTCCACATTTAACAGATATATCAAAGTGTTCGAAGTGTTCACTAGTTGACAGATTGACACACAGGCACACTGTATACTGGGTGTGTGATTGACTATATCCACACTGATTATGAACTAATAAGGATAATTAAAAAACTAGCCAGTGGCCTCCCATAAATAGTTTATGTTAAAATTAAAATTGTCATGGTTATGAAATAAAATTACGGTCTCACGTTAAACTTACGAGAATTTTAATAAATATCAGTGTAAAATAACACTCATTATATGTATGTGGTGCCTGCTCTTTCGGACATGTCCAAAAGAACTGACACCTCATACATATGTAATTAAGGTGATAATGAACAGTGATTCCTTCACTGGTGATGCACACCAAGCTGGAAATCGTAAGGGAATCTGCGAGTCGCCACGATTAATGAGGTTAATGTACACCAGCGCCACATCAGTAGTTTTTGGAATAAGTTGAGAATTTGGCTCTGACAGCAGACGTGCTTGTATATTACCTGCGGCTTTGGTGAACACTGTGTCTGGATGACGTAGTAGTCAGCGCATCTGCCTAGTAAGCAGGAGATCAGGGTTCGAATCCTGCACCAGCACAAATTTTCAGCATGCCCCACTGGTATAAATCAATGTCTACTGGCAGCTAATGTCTTTAATTCCTTCGAGTCTTGAACATTGATTAGTGTCAATCAGAATAAGAAGACAACTGAGTTAGCACGAACTTTTCTTTCAGCACAACTGGTGTTTCGTGTGTACGGCTGTTCGAATACGCGAATATGTGTCTTTTTCATATAATGCGCCAAATGAGGATGTCTTCACAGCCTCCTGGTATCCTGTCTACTAATTCCGAAAACCTCTCTTAGACGGTCCTGCATTCCGATGTTGGTTCTTGGGTCGTCAGGTAACCGGTCTGCTCTCCTTCGCTACATGTGCATCGTCGGCAACGCGACCGAAGAAAGTAAATCTCAGTCGAATTTTGTACCGACGATGAAATAAGAAAACACCAAATTTACCTTTATATAATGTGTGTGTGTGTTTGTATGTTGAACACTGAAGAAAAACTTATTCTCAATCTACAACTAATCAACTGTGTAAGTAAGAGATACGAAAACACGATTCTGCAGCAGTTTCCGTTCTCAAGGTTTTCAGCTGGCTTCATCCTAGTGTAGGAAACATTTAAGCCCCTGACGATATCATGTTAATCCAGACTTCCATGTAGGAAAACTTTTTGTTTGTAATATAATAATAACGATAAAAACCACAATCTACCTATCTCACCAAAGATTCCATGATGTACGAGAAACTTCAGTTCGATGAAAAGTCTTTTATTCTATTTCAGTTTTGTAATGTAACCCTTTCCCGTGTCTCAATCAAGGGGGTGGTGAAACGCCAGAACGATTTGTTTCAGTTTTTAACTGTGTAAATGCTCTTGAGTAAATGATGATATTTCATTAGACAGATAGTACTGCGTTTCCACCGAGCGAAGAACTCGTATAATGCTTGACTAAACAGTATGTCTATCTCAGATTCATGTAGGCTCTTTATAACGCTGATTAATTTTATGTTCCAAAAGTATATAAAATATGCGTCAAGCACGTTAGCCTGATTTGTTTATTCTAACTTGTAGTTTTTGGGAATGAAGGTGGTCTTAAATAATAAGCAATGTTTCAATAGCAGTATTGTACCTCATTAATTCAGTGTCATAACCACGATCACTATATACTGCAGCTTTCTATTTTATAGTAACTCGTCTCAGTTGGTGAGGTTTTGTGAGAACAGTTAGCTGATTTTGTCGCGATTTCCGATTGAAATAATTATCATTTATATTTATTACATAGAACTTGGAGGTTTCATCCCAAGGAAGTCCGATCCGTCAGTGTGACCAGAAACTAACGCGCTCATAATGTTGAAAATTCACAATCACAAAATTTCTACCATGCCAATTAATTCTAAAATCAAAAACTTCGGTTTCACATATTTAATGGCGCTGAGAGAGAACTGGAGATTTTCCAGAATAGTATGTATAGTATTATTATGAAAAACTCGCCCAGTTCTCTCTCTCACCGAAGTGAAGGGTGTTTTTATGCGAACTGAAACCACAATTCACTACTGAATCAGTCCGACAGTGGACGTTGTTTAAGCTAAAAGATTTTTCGTAATTCCTTCTTTGCTCAGATGGTGTATTAACGAGGTTACCTTGTCTGTGCAGTACTCCGCCAGCCACTCATATAGAGTGCTGCGAGGGTCGGTATAACTTAGGGCACCATCCTGCATATTGTGACGTAGAGGAGTAGGCAGAGCGGGGAGTCACCTGCTCAGACTTGTGTTTGCAAACCAATTGGAGGAGGAAATTACACGACCGTAATCCGGCCACCTACATTCCCTCGCGCATCCACACGTGCACCCCCTTGCCCTCCACCCTGTTACACCACCATAATAAAATTCATCATTTAACACGGCTCTACTGCACTTCGACATGGTACAATACTTATTCTTATTCCAGTTCATTTAACAACAAACATTAATTTTTTGCTATTAAAACAGTATTTTTAATAGTCTGCGATTTTGCCGTTCCCTGAAACGTGGAGACTATTAATCGTAAAGCAAAAACGAAAAGGAACTGTTTTATAAGAAGTTGAAGTTAGTTTCGTTCTTCAGTGGCAAGCATTTTCACCGTTACCCATTGTTTTGGAGTTATTCGACAAAAACAAAAACGTGACCGTTAGCCCACCTTCACACCCACGATCACAACCCAACGTTGGGGATTTTTAGTATGTTATTAATGACAGTCCTTCGTACCACTGTACGAAAATTTGCGCCGGCACGATTTTTTTCGCTTTTGTTCCTTAGTTGACTGTACCATACGGGAATGTCATAATTAGTAGTGGCCGCATGTGGCGCTAAGCGTAGTGGTGTGCCGGAGGCGGAGTAGTTCTGGATCTCTATACGGTGCGTATCACAAATAGTGGCGAAAACTGACAGCCAAATGTGTGTAAGGAAAAAGCGGGAGGGTTGTGGGCGACAGGGTCAAATGAAAACTCCCTTCTGTTGAAAAATGGTTCAAATGGCTCTCAGCATTATAGGCCTTAACATCTGAGGGCATAAGTCCCCTTGAACGTAGAACTACTCAAACCTAACTAACCTAAGGACATCACACACATCCTTGCCCGAGGCAGGATTCGAACCTGCGACCGTAGCGGTCGCGCGGTTCCAGACTGTAGCGCCTAGAACCGCCCGATAGTGTCATCTACACATATAAGATACATTTCACGAAGGAACGTTTGCAATGTGTGCGAAGGATAGGAGAAAACCAATCCAAAACCGTAACTGAACTTGCTCTTTGGCGTCTCCCAGCCAGTCATGCCATACGACTTTACTTTTGACTGGCGATCTACCCAGCAGCATTCTCTTTTCCGTGAGCATTATCTTCTAGTATTTTCGGGTATTATACGCCATTTCTGGCTGCTAGGGCACTGTCGCGCACGTGTGGTGAGAGAAAGCACGAATCAGTATGTATCGGTTTTGAAATGTTCAAATGTGTGTGAAATCTTATGGGACTTAACTGTTAAGGTCATCAGTCCCTAAGCTTACACACTACTAGACATAAATTATCCTAAGGAGAAACACACACACCCATGCCAGAGGGCGGACTCGAACCTCCGCCGGGACCAGCTGCACAGTCCATGACTGCAGCTCCTTGGACCACTCGGCTAATGCTGCGCGGCTATCGGTTTTGAGTCGGCCGAGATAATACGTGGGGAAGTAGTCGCAGGTGATGGATGAGTAAAGTGAGAAGTATTTAAAAGCTGTGGCGACGAGTATATTTGGTTGGTATCAAAACATCCTTGGTCCCGTGTTCGAAATCCGCCACTGCTTAAATTCTGATTAATAATCAGCATTGGAAGTCAAAGACTTCCGGCATAAATAGTCACCCTCATTCTGCCAACGGCCTTATCATAGGCGGTGGAGGAGGGGACAGAGGTTCAGGGCACTCTCTTGTCCTAAGGCTGGGAAACTGCCCCTAAAGGTGGAGTATCTTCAATCATCAACGGCATGAAGATGCAGGCAATGGAAACCACTCCACTAAACACACATAACGTGTATCCACAGGCCTGTGACTGAAAACGTTTCATGATGCTCTCTCCATTGACAAAAGATTCCGGAGTAGTCCCCCATTCGGATTATCCGGGAGGGGACGGTCGAGGGGGAGTTGACCATGATAAAAAGACTGAATAATCAACAAAAGGATAACATTCCACGGTAGGGGCATGGAGTGTCAGAAGCTTGAATTTGGTAGGGAAACTAGAAAATCTGGAATGGGACACGCAAATGCTCAATCTAGATATAGTAGGGGTCAGTAAAGTGAAATGGAAAGAAGACAAAGAGTTGTGGTCAGATGAGCACAGGGTGGTATCAACAGCAGCAGAAAACGATGTGACTGGTGTAGGATTCGTTATGAATAGGAAGGTAGGGCAGAGAGTGTGTTACTGTGTACAGTTCAGTGACAGGTTAGTTCTTATGAGAATCGAAAACAAACTAATACCGACAACGATAGTTCAGGTATACATTCCGGCGTCGCAAGCTGAAGATGGCTAAAATGGCTCTGAGCGCTATGGGACTTAACGTCTGAGGTCATCAGTCCCCTATAACTTAGAACTACTTCAACCTAACTAACCTAAGGGCATAACACACACCCATGCCCGAGGCAGGATTCGAACCTGCGACCGTAGTGGTCGCGCGGTTCCAGACTGTAGCACCTACAACCGCTCGGCTACTCCGGCCGGCGAAGGTGAAGAGATAGAGAAGGTTTATGAGGATACTGGAAGGGTAATACAGTACGTAAAGGGAGAAGAAAACCTAATATTCGTGGGGGATTGGAATGCAGTTACAGGGAAAGAGTAGCAGGACAGGTTACAGGAAAATATGGGGCAAGGACTGAGAGAGGAGAAAGACTATCCGAATTCAGTAACAACTTTCAGCTAGTAATAGCGAATACTCTGTTCAAGAACCACAAGAGGAGGAGGTATACTTGGGAAAGGCCGGGTGATACGGGAATATTTCAGTTAGATTCCGAAATGAGATATTGGACTGTAAGGCATGCTGAGGATCAAATATAGACTCAGATCACAGTGTACCAGTGATGAACAACAAGCTAAAGGTTAACATATTAGTCATGAAGAATCAGTACGCAAGGAAGTGGAATACGGAAGTGCTAAGGAATTACGATATTCTCTTGATATTCTCTAAGGCTATAGATGCAGCAATAAGGAATGGCTCAGTGGGCATTACAGCTGAAAAGAAATGTACGTCTCCAAAAAGGGCGATCACAGAAGTTGGAAAGAAAAACATAGGTACAATGAAGGTAACTAGGAAGAAACCATAGATAACAGAAGATGTACTTCAGTTGATCGATGAAAGGAGGAAATGCAAAAATGTTCCGAGAAAATCAATGATACAGAAATACATGTCGCTGAGGAACGAAATAAATACGAAGCGCAGGGAAGCTAAGACGAAATGGCTGTATGAAAAATGTGAAGAAATCGAAAAAGAAATAATTGTCGGCAAGACAGACACAGCACGCGGGAAAGTCAAAACAATTTTCAGTGACATAAGAAACAAGGGTAGTAACATTAAGAGTGTAACGGGAATTCCATTAATAAATGCAGAGCAGAGAGTGAATAGATGGAACGAATACACTGAAAGCCTCTGTGAGGGTGAAAATTTGTCTGATGGTACAGAAGAGTCAATTTAAAAGAGATAGGGGATCCTGTATTAGAATCAGAATTTAAAAGAGCTTTGGAGGACTTATGATCAAATAAGGCAGAAAGGATAGACAACATTCCATCAGAATTTCTAAAATAATTGCGGGAACTAGCAGCAAAACGACTATTCACATTGTTGTGTAGAAAATATGCGTCTGGCAACAAACCATCTGACTTGCGGAAAAATATCATCCACGCAATTTCGAAGACTGCAATAGCTCACAAGTGCGAGAATTATAGCACAATCAGCTTAACAGCTCATGCATCCCAGGCGCTGACAAAAATAATATACAGAAGAATGAAACAAAAAATTGAGGAAGTATGACGGTCAGTTTAGCTTAAGAAAAGGTAAAGGCACCAAATAGGCAATTCTGACGTTGCGGTTGATAATGGAAACAGGACTAAAGAGAAATCAAGACACATTCGTAGGATTTGTCGACCCGAAAAAAACATTCGACAACGTAAAATGGTGCTTAATTCTGAGAAAAATAGAGGTCAGCTATAAGGAGAGATTGTCTTCCGGCCCTACTCTTCAATCTCCACATTGAAGAAGTAATCATGGAAATAAAAGAAAGGTTCAGGAGTGGAATTAAAATTCAAGGTGATAGGGTATCAGTGATACCATTCGCTGATGATATTGCCTTCCTGAGTGAAAGTGAAAAAGAATTACATAATCTGCTGAATGGAGTGAACAATCTAATGATAACTTAATATGGATTAACGTTAAATTGAAGGACGACAAATGTAATGAAAAGCAGCATAAGTGAGAACAGCGAGAAATTAAACATCAGGATTGATTGTCACGAAGAAGAAGAAGTGAAGGCATTCTTCTACCTAGGCAGCAAAATAACTAATGACGGACGGAGCAAGAAGGACATCAAAAGCAGACTATTACTACCAAAAAGGGCATTCCTCGCCAACAGAAGTCTACTAGTATCAAACATAGGCTTTAATTTGAGGAAATTATTTCTGAGAATGCATGTTTGGAACACAGCATTGTATGGCAGTAAAACATGGACTAAGGAAAAACCGGAACAGAAGAGAATCGAAGCATTGGTGCTACAGACGAATGTTGAAAATTAGATGGACTGATAAGGTAAGGAAGAAGAAGGTTCTACGAAGACTCGGAGAGGAAAAGAATATGAGGGAAACGTAGATCAGGAGAAGAACGGGATGATAGGGCATGACTTCGATGGTGCTAGAGAGAGTTGTAAAGGGCAAAAACTGCAGAGGTAGGCACAGATTTTCATACATGCAACAAATAATTGAGGACGTATGTTCCAAGTGCTACTCAGAATGACGAGGTTGGCACAGGAGAAGAATTCGTGGCGGCCAGCAACAAACCAATTAGAGGACTGATGACGCAAAAAAAATAATAATAATGGCGAGAAGATATACATTCGAGAGCGTTTCGTGTAGGGCAGAGGCGATTTTACGGTAGCAGGTATACATTTAGGCGATTCATGTTATTCCCATAGTCAGTATGGACTCTGACACAGGAATAATGTATACGGCAGGTTGTTCTGACTGAATCTTTTTTTCTCAATAAAATGCCTTCGATTTGTGAATTACTTCAGAGTGGATGCGAAGGGCCCAATTAGTGTGTTTTCCCGTTCATTGAAGAAGATCTACGTCACCGTATGTTATTAATTTAGTCCACTGTTATTTTCCACCGCCCTTAGATGTTCGAACACAAAATATTACAAACGCGGTCATTTACTCAGAAATTCTAAGACCTGCTGCACTATTATGGCGATGGTCCTCGTTCCCCGTTCCCTGCACAGTGGGCAGTTACGTACTCGTATGGGGCGTGACTAAATTTAAGTTAAACCAAAACTGCGGTTCGGTAGTTTTGGTACACGGTAGTTTAAGTACGCTTCATTACGGACCTAGTTAATAGTAGGGTTACCGGTAGTATTGGTGGAAGAAGAAACGTAAATGATGTGTAAAAGAGAATCTGGGAACGAACGTCTTCTCCTTGTTTTTTAGTATGTTTGGTTGTTTGTTTTGCACATGATTAGAAGTGGACAGCATTTAGAGTTACACCCCGGGAGAACATAAACTGCATTTCATGAATAAGGAAAATAATTTGATCACGTAACTTCTTCGCTTATATGTAAATTTGATGCAAGTACAGTTTACATGCACAAACGTTATTCTGTTGTTACTGACAAATGCAAAACTTCTTTATGAATAACAAAAACATCTTTTATATAAGTTCGATGAAGTATAGAAGTGATGTTTGACATATCTTTATGTTTTGGTTTCTCTTTTAAATTTCTGATGTTTTGTGAAGAAAACGTGTTCTTTGGAGCAGTATGAGAAATCTTTTTCTTAATTTTTACTATAAAATCCTTCTGTTTCATATTACAAAGCAACAGTTTTCGAATGAAACCAGAATTAAACATTGACATTATCTATTTTTGTATAAATATCGATTACATTTAAGTAACAGATAGGGGTATAACTATGTACCACAGAAATGTTCCATAGGTTACCCAGCCATTTGTATATCCTCACTCAGTTTTTAGGCGATTCATCGCTTCCAGTTACTTGACGATTCAAGTAGGACACTGATGGTTTACGGAGAGGAATCGATCGTTATAACGCCCGATAGGTTTGCAACACACCTAACGTACAGGTAATGTGAGAGCGAACTTTACCTGACAATAACTAATAGGAAAACTACCGTTGTTTACGCTTATTTATGACAATCTACGTCTCCTACTGTAGTGTTACAATCTAGGCACTACACAATTTTGTGGCCGTCCACGAAGCCATTTCGCGCAACAGACCGTCCGCGTCAGGTAACAACAAGGAAACAAGTTGATGCGTGCACAGTCCTGTGGATACCGCGCGCAGACGAAGCAGAATACGTTCATTTCAGCAGAGGCATTCCACTAGAGTGGTGATACGACTGTATGAGAGAGTATTTCGAAAAGTTTCGACAACGTCGGATGAGTTCGATACCGAAGTTTTAATTAATAAAGTTGAGAGACCACCGCACATATGGGATCCATCGCACAGGGTCTGTAAGAACCGTCAGATGCTTTTCAAGGCGTGGCGAGAGACCACCGCAAGTATAGTTCTCACCTTCAAGAATAGAATGAGGCAGATCTGAAAATATGTGGTAAGCAGACACATATTTTCGTCCCAATATTATTGCGTTCCTATAAGAAATAAAATTAATTATAATAAAAGAATTACAGACATTCAGAACTTCAGATTCTTCACTGCACAGTGGAGAATTATGGAAAAGAATTGTACATAGACGCAAATGTCAGTCATAGAGATAGTCGGCCTGTATACAGAAAATTTTTGAATACTCTCTGGTCACAGTTCCTGTAATAACAAAATATTCCTCCATTTTATCTCGTTCAGTGCTCCTATCCACTGACAAGTGCAGTTCCTGCGGGAACTTCAAAGTCCGTAACATACAGGGTGTCTTAAAAGTTGTATCCGTCTCTTATTTAAATAAAATTATGCAACATGTATCACGTTTCTGACAACAGATACTGCTAGATTAAGAAAGACAATCAAGGGTTGGTGAAACGCCTTCCACTTGTGACTTATAACTCCGAAAGTGCATCCAATAAACTTCCGAGCTCGCGTCAGTTGGTAATTCAATACTTTCTTCTTGCCGTTGATGCTTCTTCATCAGTAAATCTTGTGACAAAGCGAAGCCTTCATCCGCCACCTCGAAGTCAGTGGCTTCGTCAGGGCTAACGCTAATGTGCCTTCCCCACCTTCCCCAAAAACACCCTGTTTTTAAACATATTTCGATCACAATCTCTTCTGTATGCTCTGACAGCAATGAAAATGTATGTGAAATCCTATGGGACTTAACTGCTAAGGTCATCAGTCCCTAAGCTTACACACTACTTTACCTAAATTATCCTAAGGAGAAATACACACACCCATGCCCGAGGGAGGACTCGAACCTCCGCCAGGACCAGCCGCACAGTCCATGACTGCGGGGCCCGACCGCTCGGCTAATCCCGCGCGGCGACAGCAATGAACGTGAAGCAACAGTCACAGATGATCATGAGAATAACGGAGAAAAACTCTTGTAATTGAAGAGGTGTGATCCAGTTTTGATAGCTTTTACTAGACGGACATGTTCTTTTTTTTTCATCTACAGTTCCAATGCAATGAGAAAAATAGACATTAAGAAAAAAATTGGTAATTTCGTTCCACTTCTCTTAACAATGGCACAAACCAGCCGTATAATCTTTTTTTTAATTGATAATGAAACTGCTCCAATTGTACTTAAAATTTCATATTTATTTGGCTACTAGTTTCGGCGTTGCGTCGAAATTATCTTCAGGCCCTATATAAAACACAATACCTAAAAAAAAATTGTGATATCAGTAGTCGATGTGCTGTTGTACAAATTAAATATACTATAAACATCTTCTATGAAGGGTAACTTCATTAAAAGTAGTTACATTACGTTCATTTTCATTAATATTGAATTTACCTTGACGTTAGCAATTTACAAGGTATAAACAAATACAACTGAGGTTACATATACACGGTTAATTCCATTGCAGATCAATACCAAACATTTGAATAAAGTGAGGTTATACATAAGTCTAAGTGACAAACAGTTACTCTTAGAGATAAAAATACAGGCGTGAAACAGTACTAAAATTGTGTTTCAAGCGAATAATGATACCCTAAACACTTCATTGTGTGCATAACAGAAAGGGGAAAAATGCATTGCCAATCAGACATATGTAAGGCGTGATTGCATTATTTATAAACATTGAAATGTGGGTTCAATGCTATTTGCATAAAACACATTAAACTGTATACTAGAAAGCTAGGGTTGCGTTGTTTGAGTTAACTTCTGAAGAATGGCTGAGATCGATCAAACCTGCAGGTAATCTTATCTGGAGGAGGGGATGAAGTTAGACTAGTAAATAGTGACCGAGAGAGCAAAAGACGGATTTGCCTAATACAGTGGACGTATGTACGGGTACATTTATCGTAGTCGTAATCATAGCGACGTATCCAGAGATGAAAACATATTGAAAGAAGTGCTGTAACATGGGACTTCATGTGTATAATATAGCAGTGTGTTCTCAACATAGGCACCTCCCGTAGAGATGTGGGTAAGTACTTTCTCACTTACAACGACAGACCAGTTATCTATGCATGTAAACTAATCTGTACATGTCTCTCTCAACAAGTGCAAATGTGTATTACTGTACTTATTAAGTCAGTCATTGGTCGTTACCATCGTATCAAAATTTAAAAAGGGGAATAAAGTAATGAGGTGTGGAGTAATGCCAGAGGGGCCGATATTAACTGAAGTATACATATATGGACAACATATTCAAGTTCTGCAATCCAGACGTTGAAGGAAAATATAAAGATAATAGCGTTATGTGTGAGTATTATACTCAAAATAGTAAGGTACATATTCAAGATCTACAATCCAAACGATGAACTAGGTACAAAGATAATACCGTTATGTGTGGCTATTGTGCTCAAATGACCACATAATATTTTTCATAGTACGGTAAATCAGTAATAGTTAGTTAAGGATTTACTCTCATAATATTAACATAGATAGATGACACAGGTTGCTAATATCAGGTACGCCATCTGGATGTTGTAGAAGAGACAAGAATTTTTTACAAAAATCGTAGCGGAACCCAGACACATAATGAAAAAAATAAAATGGGCAGTGCCATGAAATGTCTAAAATGCCAATCTGATTCCCAAAGCTAGGGTAAGAATGGAATCTAGCAGTACAAAAAGGATGGTATTACATCTGTCATGGAATAGTGTATGGTAAGGAAGGTGGTATCTGTATCTAAATGTATGAGTATTGAAAAATGACGTTAGTGTGAAACTGATGCATTGATTTGACGACTGTTATTACTAACAACATAAAAGCGGACCAGAGTGTCTTGCGAAAACATACCCTTTGATTGTGGCATAGGAAGTCTGTGTAAGTTATCCTATGTTTTGCCCATTATGAAATGAAGGCAATGGTCTTATTTAAGTGATCCATAAGCACTCAAGACCACTTAATTGTCATGGTGTTATAATGGTCTAGGTTGGTAATCGGGTACAGAGTCTCACCTATTCCGTTAATAATCATCCTCTATTTGTATTGACTTAAGTGCTCACTCATCATAACCTCTCTAGTCCCTAATGTATCTTTATTATTATTAAGTAGACACTTATACTCAAAAACAAGTAAGTGAATGGAAAGGAGTTATATTTGCATAACACTGTATCGTCATCGCTATAAAGTAACTAAGGTTACTTAAACAACATCATTCATACCGAAACGCAGTACAGATGGGGAGGAGTTGGAAGGAAGGTATGGAACCCGGTTAATGTATTAAAAAGGTAGTCCATGGTGTAAAATAAATACACATGAGTCAATTCACGAACCTACTCATTTCGACGAGAGAAATGTAAGGTAATGTACCATTTCGATGTCGGTACCTCAATTACAGCCGTAACCAGATCAAAATGAATCTAATTCTAATAGGCCTGCATTATTAAAAGTAAGATCAAGTACATAAAAGTGCTCCAAATAGAAGTAAACAGATGTTATCAGTCAAAACCGTTCGTTACATATGTAAAATTGTTGTGGTTCCTCTAATAACTAATAACTAAAGAAGAGTACACGGTAAAATATACAAAGTGTAACTCTCGTATTGTTATATGTACGAGTAATCTAGTCAAGGGTTGACATAAGTCAACCACAAACACTGAAACGCCTAGACACCTACCTACTTGGACATTCTAACATTTATATTATCACTACACTATAAGTATCCAGTCATTTCTCCTATCCTTATAAACCTGATAAATCTGTTCTTGTATAAAATTACTTGTATAAATATATTGACTATCCATTCATTTACGTGAACTATCATGAACGCGGGGGAGGGGGGACTAGGGGGGGGGGGTTACACTATTCAGAATAAAAGGCCCATCAAATTATTAGGCCAAAACTGGTTTATAACACACTGACTAGTGTAAACAAAAGATGATCATGTGTTAAGTATAGATTCTGTCTAAGGAAGGCTTGTTCTTTGATCGAAGCAACAGCATGGTGACCTCTGTAGTCCATATAATCGAGAACAGAAACATAAACTGCTTACCTTGCAATCAATAATAAACGGAAAAATCTTCACAGCAGGGGGATCAATCCAAATATACATGATTAGACACAATCTAGAGCCAAATTCCCAAATATAAGAAGGATGCCCATAAAAATCCTTCTTAATGATTGGAGTAATGGTTACCAGTCTTCCGGTAACCGTTAACATAAGGACGTATCTCGTGATATGGTATCATGCGATTGAAGGAATACTATTATCTGTGGTGTCACCGCCAGACACCACACTTGCTAGGTGATAGCCTTTAAATCGGCCGCGGTCCGGTAGTATACGTCAGACCCGCGTGTCACCACTATCAGTGATTGCAGACCGAGCGCCGCCACACGGCAGGTCTAGAGAGACTTCCTAGCACTCTCCCCAGTTGTACAGCCGACTTTGCTAACGATGGTTCACTGAAAAATTATGCTCTCATTTGCCGAGACGAAAGTTAGCATAGCTTTCAGCTACCTTATTTGCTACGACCTAGCAAGGCTCCAGTATCCGAACTATTGATATTGTAAATCATGTACCATAAAGAGCGACGTTCACCATGAATCGATTAAAGTTATGTATTCCACCAGCTACGTCCGTTTTTCTCAATTCTAATTCCCTTGTCATGTTCCAGACCTCACGCCAGCCTGCGTGAACTGAGACGCGTGCATTTCGGCCTCCTTTAGAAAAACACGGTTGGCTCTCCTGCCAACCACAACATTATCCGTATTAAAACATTCCATTGTAACCACAAAACAGCCTTATAATCTGCCCAGTTGTTGATGTACCAATTAAATAAGTGTAACCCAGATCCGGAAATGTGATTCCGCCTGCCAAGATACCCGTAATGTGTAAACCACACATTTGGAACATAAGTAGCACAATAGGTTTTTTTTCCTTGCAGATATAGTGTAGAAAATGAGGAATTTGCAGTGGGACATCGTGAAATATTCCCGCAGGAATATTGCAGCAATATTCTTGCTGCAGCCCCTATAGTTTCATTAAGTTCCGATATTCTGTGGCGCTATATACGTAGTCTAGAAAGTGGGTCTGCAGTGGAAGTACTTTCCAAAAAGTCATGAGCTTCCTTTGGGTGTAAAACGGGGCATTTCAGATATTAATAGGTGTTTGAAAACGTCTACGGAACCCTAGCAATGAACAAGAGAACGGAAAGTCGTTGTACGTGTCATCTGTCTCATCACAACAAGTTTGCGCAAACCTGTCCAGACTTCCGCGTGCCGGCCAGCTGCACACAGCTGTGACCCCCGCAACGTTGGAACGTGCGGACACCCTCATTACAAATGAACTTCTCCATCTCCAGGACAATGGAAGGCTTTCACAATTCTTCACTTCACTGGTTTATGGTCGCTCATCCATCCTACAGCCCCGATCTCAGACGTCCAGACCTTTCAACAAGGCTATGGCTGCCACCAGTAAAATGGTACCAAGGGGACATACAGACCCTCCAAAGAAAATGGCGTAAAAACGTAGCATTGAAGGGAGATTATTTTAAAAAATAGGATTTCGTATGTAGAAGAGGGTGAATAACATAGTGTGTTTCATTCGTGAATAAAATCAACCAGTTTCCAGAAAAAAATATTGTTGCATTTCTTATGTTGCAGTGAAGTCGGTCCACACGACACTAAAATCTCATACGTAATCTTTGTTGAACTAATAGACGCACGTCTCCTTAGTAATAAAAGATCAATGGACATTGTCCTTCTTATGTCAGCTGATAAGATCCAGACCAGATGGAAAACTACAGGGGGTGCCTATTTTAAAAGCCGTATTTTAAAAGGCTCACAATCGATTGTGCAAGATAAAGACACGCCCTGTGAAGATCAAATCGACGATGTACGAATCTAAATACCTGAAAACAATCCTCTGACGGAAAGAGGTCAACCAAGAACACATTTGAAGATAGTTAGCGCACATTATTGGAAAATAGTAATGGAAAGGGGGAAGACGACTACCATGCATTCCTTGCGTCCCTGCTGCCCTCTGTGAAGACTTTAAATGGAGATTAGAAGCCGTCATTTAGCAGTCAGGTACTTCAACTGCTCATGTCGATTACGCAGACTAAAGAATCTGACTTAAACATAGACCCTCTAACTCCATACAGCTCTTTCCACCATCCATTAACCTCTTTTACCTATGATCCACGTACAATATACTGTACCAATAGCATCTTAAACGGTCTAAGCAATACCACGAGGATCCTCCCGTTCCAATGCAAGCTGCGACTCCCCATTGCTCTTCATCTCAGTCATCGTCGACATCATCTTGGGAGGCGCTAGAATAATGAAAGGTTAAATACAATTGTAAAATTGTCTACTATCAAACGAATGTAAAACAAAGTTGTAATAAACTTTTCAATGATGAATATTATTTAAATTATTTGTCTTCTGTACATTTTTCTTAAATTCTTGCCTTAAGGTTACTGCTACTTGTTCTGTTAAACTAATAGGTATACTTTTGAGAATTTCAAGTGTCGGACTGCCTTGTATTCTACCGACAACTTCGTCAGAGAAACCAATAGACATACCAAAATATGTGTAACATTTTTTCTTCATCGTGACGAACGCACCTTTCGCCCATCTTTGTTCGACAATAGGATGCAACCACAACCTTCTGTTGCCTGTGGAATTTCTCTTTTTGTATATCAGATAGGCTGAAATGACTTTTAAATGCAGCGAACTCATCTTTATACGACAAACAGAAAGATGAGCTTGAATGTGGATACTAGCACTCACTGCCAAGAACTCCGCGTCCGCTCGCCTGCATGCAACCACGTGTATATGCCTATGTAAACCATCGACGCGATTCCTCCAATCACACACGGAATGCGGAGCGCTAACCATCCGCGTTATGTGTGCAACAGGCCTATGGGTGAGCCTACACTCGCCTGCCTGTTTCTCGTGCGGAAACACGACCGGACTGTAAACCTCCCCAGGTTTCCAGTTCTATATGTCGGACAATACACAATAAAAAAAAATGTTCAAATGTATATGAAATCTTATGGGACTTAACTGCTAAGGTCTTCAGTCCCTAAGCTTACACACTACTTAACCTAAATTATCGTAAGGACAAACGCACACACCCATGCCCGAGTGAGGACTCGAACCTCCGCCGGGACCAGCCGCATACACAATAATTAATAATAATTTATATGAGGGTAGTTTGGAAAAGTAGTGCACAGATGCTTGTAGAACACGAACAAAAGAGTAAGAAGATAAGGCATTAAAGTACAATCTTAAGCTTCAAGACCCATTTATTTTTCGAAATAGTCTCCGTTACGACTAACCACATTTCTTCCAGCAAGTAACAAGTTTTTTCATGCCAATAATGAAAAAAATTTCGTACTTTTCTTGAATCCAAAACTTTTCAGCTCCCTTCACTTCATCGTCCGAAGTGTAATGATTGTCCTTGACGTCTCTCTTGATTGGAGGAAAAAAAAAATCACTAGATGCGAAATAGTTCAAATGGTTCTGAGCACTATGGGACTTAACATCTGAAGTCATCAGTCCCCTACAACTTAGAACTACTTAAACCTAACTAACCTAAGGACATCACACATACTCATGCCTGAGACAGGATTCGACCCTGCGACCGTAGCAGTCGCGCGGTTCCAGACTGAAGCGCCTAGAACCGCTAGGGCACACCGACCGGCGCTAGATGCAAGTTTGGAGGAAAACGGAGGGTATGGATCTGATTCGAACTTCACATTTTGCATTGCCTCTTCAGATTTTCCCTAGCTATGTGGTCGAGCTGTTTGTGACGTTTCAAGTTTATTGACGCCGGCTGCCTGTAACACGACAGTCTCGATGCTGGGAGTGTTTTAGAGTCTCTATGTACTGAGAATAAATCAACCATTGCCCCTCGAGCCAGATAATCAGGTTGTTATGGCAGGTTGCATTTTGAACATTTTCGCCTGAGGCGGGGGCGGATGTTGATATTCACCGCTCTCTCTTCTGGGTCGTAATGATGGGCCAAGCCTCGTCCACTGTCTCAGTATTCAAAAGGAAGTCGTCTCCTTGGTAACGACAGCGCTGCAAAAGTTTCTCACAGCATTCCAGCCGACGCTGTTTGTTCTCGTCTATGAGACGGCGTGGTAACCATCGTGCACAAGTAGTACTGCATACATACTGAATAATGAAGTCAGTACGTTCCGTGGATATTCCAAAGTGGTTTTCAATGATTCGCCTGTCACTTTGAATCAAGTCGAAGACGAGGTAGTGATGTCCATCGTCTGTGGCAGTGATCAGGCGTCCGATGATTGTTTCATCAACGATTACGGTTTTCCCAGCCTCTGAACAACGAAAGTTTACTACCAATCGATTAGCAGTAGACCTATAACAGCATCGTCACCATTAACAGCCCTTAAACGACTTTGAAGCTCACTAGGAGTCATATCTTTAGTAGTAAAAAATTTGATAACAACACCGTTGCTTAAATCACACAGACAGCACTATAACACGCCTGTACATTTCCACTAGTCAAAACACACTGGAAGAACTCAACGCATCCAAACTGCGAATGTATGTGGAGGGGGGAGTTTTCTTCCACAAGACATATGGCGCTTTACTCAAGCATGTGTGGAATACTTGTAGTAATGAACGTATGATATTAATGTTACTTTTCCTTTTATTTTTCACAATGCGACGTTCCTGCCATTGGATAACATATTACGAGAAATACATGGTACAGTGCAAGAGGAGTCTCATCTAGTGATAAAGTCGACTGGACCAAGAAAATTGAGAGAAAAAAGAATAAATTTTGGGACGTAAGACCTGAAAAAAATTGAAATAGAGATATATCAGAGAAGCTCGGTGTAGACGTTGTGACAAGCATACTGACTCGCTACTGGATGGAAGAAATACAGCTGGTATACTCCGAGAGAGCAGCTACGTCGTTGGTAAGCCTTTACGGTCTTCTTGAATACAACGTAGATTCGAATTGTACTCAGGTGGATGGGGAGTTTGCTCCAGGGTAATATGCCTGAACTCGTGAAGACGGAGATGGCAAAATACTTAGTGCTATGCATAGACACAACGTCGACTGAGGACGTACGAGTTCTTCTTACGAAATACGGATAATAATACATGTACCTTTGTTGTTGTTGATGTGGTCTTCACTCCTGAGACTGGTTTGATGCAGCTCTCCATGCTACTCTATCTTGTTCAAGTTTCTTGATCTTCCAGTACTTACTGCAACCTACATCCTTCTGAATCTGCTTAGTGTATTCATCTCTTGGTCTCCCTCTACGATTTTTACCCTTACGCTGCCCTCCAATACTAAATTTGTGATTCCTTGATGTCTCATAAGATGTCCTACTACCCGGTCCCTTCCTTTTGTCAAGTTGTGCCACAAACTCCTCTTCTCCCCAATTCTATTCAATACTTCATCATTAGTTATGTGATCTACCCATCTAATCTTCAGCATTCTTCTGTAGCACCACATTTCGAAAGCTCCTATTCATATATCCCTTTAAACACACTAATTGATTTTCAAAAAGACTACTGGCGCACTCGATCTTTTGTTAACACAAACATCTCATACTTAAGCATTGATGCATTGTACGAGCCGCCTGGAATTTTTTAGACTTTCAAATTACTTGAAGGCAAGGCAAAGATTTCCAGCACTCTATGAGAGTTCTTTCTTTTCCATGTTATATATACATCCTAAGTCATGCTTATATAATTCATAGGTTTTTCATTTTTATTTTAGTAAAGGATTAAGACACGCACAAAACTATATTAATGTTTCGTAAGGAAACATTTTGAGATTGCCAGTCTTGTTAAAGCTGGAAATTGGCTCGTTGCCATTAGTTTGGCTTAATAGTGTCAGACTTAAATCGTCAAGACCATTTAAATCTTCCTAGTGAGATGAGATAGCGATCAGATCATAGACAGTCTGGCCGTAAATGATCTATAGGAACGCGTAGAAAACGAAAAGCAACGTGGTGCTTAAAAGAGCTTCCGTGATGGCGACTAGTTCCGCTTATTTATCTTTCATATATGACGTATGACTTCCCAGACAGGTGGGCGGTGAGTATACTCTGCCACTTACCCTTCCGGACCAGCAACGGTACTCGTAAACATGAAACTCTTATCTTGTCAGCCACAGTATTGACGCCGCAGGCTGTAAGCGAACACCTGCAACGAGTCTCGTAATACACTGGCAGCCAATGCGATGGTCATTCACCGAAACTACACCACAATTATGCAGTCGGGATAATAGGTTACGTCGGCAGTGGACAGTTTCATTACCGCTCGGGTTGTCTGTATGTAATGCCTCTTAAGTTTATAGAGCCGTGCTCGAGAGACAAGCCACGCCCCTGTAATACTCTGAAGTTCATCGAAGCTCTCCGACAAATCCTAACATAAACAGTCGAATATCGAAAGTAGAATACTGAGGCTGAAATCAACCTCTCTCGTAGTTCTTCTAATACGTTACGGAATTGAAGCCGATGCGAGCCTTGATCGTTTTTTTTGCCTGAAACATGTTGACACAAATAGCAAGCAGTCCCTATGCTGTACATAACAATATATTAATTTTTAAACAGTTCTAATCATAATTCTGTCTTTGCACACTTTCTCGGCTACTTTTTCTGATTTAAAACTAGGGCTCACCATCCTGGACCAATAAAAAGACGATTTTTTTTAAATTTTCGTGTACAGAAATGTAACAGATCAGAACGATAACTATGCGAAAATTTGTTATGAGAAATAGGACTTAGGATATTAGTGCACGGTATACTTTTTATAGTAAGAGATGTACTTTGTGTGCTGTTCTAGGATCATTTCGAGCATGGAACTGTTCATCATATAATTGCTAGGTTTGGATAAAAAGGAATTATCATCTTCACGTATTACGCCGATTTCCGCCTATTAATGTTTTATGACATACTTTTAAAGACAAAGCCATAGTACGGAGTCAAAAAATGCTATGCAAGATGAGACACTGGGAATAATGTGTGGTCCTCCCCACAGTCATCTTCAAGGAGTTAGGCATTAAGTGTAGTGCTTCTCATCACGTAGACTGAACTATGAAATTCGTCATTAATGATTGATTCAAAATTGCTTTGAGTGCTATGGGACCAAAGTTCTGAGGTCATCAGTCCCCTAGAACCTAGAACTACTTGAACCTAACTAACCTAAGGACATCACACACATCCATGCCCGAGGCAGGATTCGAACCTGCGACCGTAGAGGTCGCGCGGCTCCAGACTGAAGCGCCAAGAACCTCTCGGCCACCCCGTCCGGCCATTAATGATTCGTCACAAATTGTGAAGTTGAGTTTTGTCCACAGCTGCTGCATGAGAAGCTGAAAAAGAGATTTACTGCTGACTGTGATTATCATAATGAAAGCTGTCAGTCGGGCGGAAAAAAATTGAATTTGCAGTCAAAAATTTCTTTGACAATTTACTCGGGAACATCAAATATTTGACAGGTAACAAAGCAAATTGTAATTTAGAATCCTATCTTCTGGGCTACTCATTTTATCACATCTGAGACTTTTTTAATAAAATCTGGTAGCATGTTGAAATGTAACGGCTTGATTGTCACCTTTTTTCATGTTGTGTCCAAATAGTGATCACTTCTGACGATTTGTTCTTATGGTGTGGCAAGGTGTGAGTAATAGTTTCACTTTATTGTGTGTTCTTTTGAAAAGGGACTTTGGTTCTATGTGAGCCCTGGGGTCCTTTGAGGGGGGACGAGTCAAAATTAGTCCCGCACTGGGATTCGAACCCGAGATCCACCACTTATTACCAAGATGCGGTGAGGCCTGCGCCATCCACTGCAGAACTATCTCGACCCGCCTCACACCCGATCCACACTCCAATCTAGCGCCACCTAACAGCACGCCCTCTCTATTTCCTCCATATTCACTTTTCCGAGATTCCCACAGGAGGTCGGACGCATTTGTGCATCCGCAATGAAGAATGTGGATTTATTGCCGTTCTAGGCCTATCAAATTATATGAATGTGTGGTTCCTGTTCTTTAGGACATCACCTAGCTTTTAATTTAAGTTAGCGCTGAGTAAAGCGTAGAGGTAGTCGACGAATAGGTGGCATGAAACTGAAAAGATACGGAAAAAGCGCTGGCGAACTATTAGAGACTCAAGGGCTGAAGTGCTGAAAATTTGAAGTCATTGATTGTACGACAGAAGAAAACTTCTCAGTGCTGAATGTATGGCCGCAGAGCATTCCAATAGCTCGGGCGAGATGGAAATGGGCCCGCCTAATTAGTCGCTAAGAAGATCCGAGTCCCGCTATATACCGTTTTTTTTAATTGAATCTCAAAATGGTTCAAATGGCTCTGAGCACTATGAGACTTAACTTACCTAACTAACTAACCTAAAAACATCACACATATCCATGCCCGAAGCAGGATACGAACCTGCGACTGGAGCGCTCGTGCGGGTCCAGACAGTAGCGCCGAGAACCGCTCGGTCACACTGGCCGGTCAGTTCAATCTCATTCATTTTGTTCGTTTTCGTTCGTAGTATATACTCGGGGCGTACGTCATAAGACAGTATTTTACGTTCGTCGTTGATCCATTAATGCAGTTTTCTTATTACAGAGGACAGTTACCCCTCTGACCGCACACGCTGAGCTACCGTGCCGGCACCGTTACGCTGCTGTTCCTTACATCGGGCAGCGCTTCGAAGGGGTTAGTTGGCATGAAACCGGGCTTGACTGTCTCTATTCAGCTTGTGTTAAAAATGGCTCCTAATAGCTCGATAGTGCGCTTTCCGTGCTGTTTTCGTCATCGACGCTCCTCTGCACTTGGTGCTAACTAAAACAAAATGATAGGTGTTCTCTCTCGTTGCGTGTAGAATTTACATATAAAATTAATAGCACGGAGATGAGTATAGCCACGACCGCAAACTAGGAGCCAGATAATAGCAGAGGGCACACGTTTCTCTTGACGGGACATGCCCATCTGTTGGTATTCGTCATCAGTGACAAAATCCGCTACAGTTGAAAAAGGATTTATTTCTAAAATGGAATGAAAAACCTAGTTCGAAGAACAGTGCTCCATCTTCAGGTGCATCTACAAAACTTTAAATCGATAATGACACCTATCCACATTGTAACATAAAAAAAATCTAAACAGAGCCAGTGGAATTCCTTAGAAAAAACCTTGTTCAAACACAAAAATGTGAGTCCATATAGGATGCGTAAGTAAGAATAAAACAGGAAAAATATGTCAAATTGTGCATCCCTGGGACGTTGCATGAAACAAGGTATCTTCTTCAGCCTTGATATGAAAGAACGCCTCTGGGACAGAAAGACATACTTAAAAAGGCTAAAGTCTGTAACTAAAAGAGCGGGAATTGTCGTTGAATCAAATATAAAGTCTAAAAGGCCTGAAATCCAAATCTCCATTATAAAACCTACAGCGGTCCGAGACTAAGGGCGTGGAACATACGGACCCGCATAAAGGTAAATAGGTGGTCTTTCTAACACCGAAACGTCCAAATAAGGGGGTTAAATATACTGTGCATCTGCAGAAATGTGTGAAAATACAATGTAACCTACCAAGTAAAATTTCTGACTAGTTAAATCTCCATACACACCCATGAGACCTTTACCAAGCACAACCCAAAGTTGAAATGCTGGAGGGAGCGGCCGTGTACCAGTAATGTAAGCCTGTGGACCTCTCACACCATCTGATGGTCAGAATTTGAATTGAAGTAACGGCCAACAACACGTCTACGAAACCACAAACTAGCGTCCGTTGAAAGCTAACTTCTTTTATGTACCACCGAGGCACTAATTTCAAATTACCGCATCTGAACGTGAATATATTGCAAACCAACGAGTAGAGTCCAACCAAAGTAAATTGAGATAATTCCTGTAATGCCACTCAAGAATTCATGTATCAGGCACTGATTAATGCCAACACAAAGCTGTGAAGCAACTAATGGAAATGGAAAGAAGCCCGTAAAAAAGTTTATAACCTACCAGCAGTAATAGTAGACGCAGATAACTTTGGGCAATATTTGTATCTCTCATAGTAACCTTCCTCTCGGTGTGTAATGTATGTAGATTTAACATAAAGTCAATAGGAAATATAGTAGTTAATCATACGCGACCACCGAGAAGAACGAGTGTTTCGTGAATGGCAGCTCACTATCCAGCCAGACACGAAGAGCCTCTTAAACCTCATGAGACTCGAAATAAAGGCAGCAATCGAGCAACACCGCAACTGGGAATGGGCAGACCTTGTGCCTACGCTCAATCCTGAGGATGGCAGTGCATGGAGGATGGTAAAGTCCTTGCTACGCCGGCGACAGCGAATACCCTCCTTATAGGTCGGGAACGACTTCCCCAGCGACCCGGACACGAAAGCCACCACTCTGGCTGACGCGTTCGCAGCGAACTTCACACCCGTGGCCGACGTCATCGACGAGGAGCACATGCGGCGGGTCCACGAGCAACTGCCAACCTAACGCGCCGCAAAGCAGGAAGGTAATGTTATCGAGCTGATAACGGAGGATGAAGTTGTTGTGCAGCTTCACTCGCTGAACCCCAAGAAGGCTGGTGGCATCGATGGCCTCACAAACCTTCTGCTGGAGAACCTTCCGCCGGGATTACACCGGCTACTTCTCTATGTTTTCAACGAGAGCCTCCGATGAGGTGTCTACCCCTCTGCATGGAGACATGTGGAGGTTGTGGCCATTCTGAAATCCGGCAAGGACCCACGCCAGGCCTCCAGCTACCGACCCATCAGCCTGCTCTCGTCCCTCTCGAAGGTTTTCGATGGTCTGAACGCGAGAAGACTGATGCAGCAAGCCACTGGAAACAAGGAAAGACACTGGGGAATTGTTCCTCGACGGCTCCAGAGCGTTTGACTCGGCGTGGCGTGACGGTCTCGAATTCAAACTTTTTGAGCACGGGATACCGACGTCCCACGTGACGCTACTGCGGTCGTAGTTGTCTGAACGAACCTTTCACGTGATTGTCGATGACGATACGTCTACAGACTGCCACATACGTGCAGGGGTGCAGCAGAGGTTGGTACTAGGCCCCTTGCTGTATGCACTCTTTGTACACTGCTGACGCCCCGAAAGTGGCAGGAGTTTAACTGGTGCTGTAAGCAGTTGATACAACCCTGGTAACTCACAGCGTGAACTCCCAAATGCTGAGAAACCGCCTTCAGCGCGAGTGCGACGCCTTAGGCTCATGGGCAACAAAGTGACCAGAAATTCAGCGGCCGAAGACTCCTGCCGCCAGTGCTTACGTCAGTCGAAATCCTGGGAGAACCTATCTCATGGAGTGGGACAGCGAAATACCTAGGGGCTACCTTAAACCGCAGGCTCACCTGGAAGCATCACATTCGTGATGTCAAAAGGCGGGCAATAGGACGCCTTCGCGCCCTAGATGGACTGCTGAACCTGCAGTCGCCATTGCCACACCAACATCACGCTATACCTAACATTGGTTCGCCCACTGTTAATGCATACACAAAGAGACCTAATAACACTTTATAACACTTTATGAAAATACTAGAACAGTTCATGAAAAACATTCTATTACTTTAGTACACTCTAGTGGGCACTAAATCACAGTCCCCCAGCCAATGCCGTCCTCTATCGGCTGATACATAAACTACGTGTGCGTCCAGTCTCGCGTCACCTTGTGTCACTATCCAGCTCTGAGACACATCTCCCACTTAACCCCCTCCAAGACAGGATCGGTGTACTCGCTACGCGTCAATATGATCTGAACTCTTTTTGACTTATAGGCATACCAAACTGTAAGAGGCCTTAATATAATTTATATGTATTTAAACGTTACATCTGTCTTATGTGACTTATTATTTTCTTTTGTGTGACTTGAAGATCTAGGTTACCAAGCACAGTTGATTCCGTTATTTATTTAGAGCTTGAGGGAATTTCACACACACACACACACACACACACACACACACACACACACACACACACATATATATATATATATATATATATATATATATATATATGCGTCAATCAGTTTTATACCTTACACTTTCATTTCATGTTTTACGGCATCCGTATCAGAATTCCCAATGGAGATGATCAACGAGCTCATATGATTCGTCGAACCTGGAACTTCAGGAATGCATGGCACAAGCTTGCTCCCTGGGGCTTATCTTCCACAAGTGATTATCAGATCATAAGGAAAGTCTGGCGCAGATGTGGATTACTTCGGGTTCTTCCGACGGAGGAGACGAACATCTGGCACTTGGCCATGTTGATCAAAAGACACAGACTTACAGGTCATTAACCAGTAGTAAACAACTATTATTATTGGAAATTTTTTGTGTTTACAGAACCAGACTATATTTTTTTTTTTCAATACATTGAAATAATGAAATTTTAAACTCTTAATTCATAAAACATATAATTTTCAGTACGTTACGCGTCAAATGGGTTTCACCCTGTTTGCTCTGCTTCTGCGTAACGTTGGACTGGCAGTGACTGTTGTATCGCATCACGTAACCATTTAAAATAGTTTCTTTTAATTGGGAGTGTACTTCAGGGCCTAAATAATAGTCCGAGTAATGCATGAAAATTGAAGTATGGTGCAACTTACAACGTACAACAATGCTGCGAGTGCCTCCGTAAGGACCCTCAATACGAGCAGTTCGTGTTTATTAAATCTAATTATTTACTGAAGCGTCATTTATTTTAATGTGGTGAGCATCTGTGCGCAAAATACAAATTTTAATGTTTAATAAAGAACAAATAACCATATAACGACTTGTGATATCGAAAAATGATCAAAGAACAGAAGCACTGCTTTCAGAATCTAAACTACAGGAATACTTCCAGAATGAGATTTTCACTCTGCAGCGGAGTGTGCGCTGATATGGAACTTCCTGGCAGATTAAAACTGTGTGCCCGACCGAAACTCGAACTCGGGACCTTTGCCTTTCGCAGGCAAGTGCTCCACCAACTTTTTTTGTCTTTTTTTATTTTTTTTATAAGTCCGACGCCTTATCCATTTTTTTTTATTTTTTCTTTTTTTGTTATTTTTTATTTTTATTTCTTTTTTTACATTAGTTAACCCTTTTATAAAATGGAACTAAAAAAAAGAACCAAGTGCCACAGCCACTTTTCAACCTAAAAAAAAAACTGTTCCTCTTCAGGCGTTGGCTCCTGACTAAACCTACCCCAGAGAGTTGCCTATCTACCAGGGTAAATATAGGAAATCAAGGTTAGGGCTATCTTTTCAAACAAAACAAAATCTTCTTTTTTCTGAATTTTATTTTTATTTTTATTGTTGTTATGTTATTATTTTTTTGTTTTTGTTTAGTTTTGTTGTGCCATTGATCAGAGGCCTTCTGCGCCCCGCCGGCAATATGTTGAGTCACGTCTTCTCGAAATTGATGCGTTCTGTTCAATTGTTCAGAAATGTTCATTGGTTCAAGCAGGAAACGTTCTTCTCTCTTGGCTTAACACATTCCAGCTGCGAGGCGGGTCGTGAAAAGCACTCCCAAGGAAGTTCGAGAAAAATTTTCTGTATTTTGGGTGACGGAGAACGATATAATGACGGTCATTGAGGTATGTCCAAAGAGTACAGAGTCTACAGTTTGTCCAAATAGGTAGTGAATGGCATGTCCGCGAATCCAATTCACAGCATTGGTCTTTGTCCGAGGAAAATATTCACGATCCGTAAATAATAATGAAAGGGGAGTAATCCGATCCGGAATGTCCCGCGTTAGAAAAGCGATAATAAGACGAATCAAGTGCCAAACCTCCTCCGCCGGTCCGCAAACAAACCGATGTTCATCATTGTCTGGGACTCCACACGTGGAACAGAGAGGTGATTGGGCGAGGTGGATACGATGAAGGCGAGATTGGTTGATTTGCTTACCATTGACAGTTAGGTACCAGACAGATTGAACATTCGTGTCAAGGTAACGGGCGAAAACCGCGCGCCATACATGACGCCAGTCTACCTGGGGGAACTTTTGTTCAATCGGGTTAGGTGGACGACCTAATTGGAGGACATTGTATACTGCCTTTGTCTTGAGTAAAAGCTGTCTTGGTAAGGTGAGGCGTAGATAACTGAGTTCAAGAAAGAAGTATGGTATATAATGTAACTGGACCGGAACGTCCGAGATCATCACTGGGGCTGACAGTGAGACCGGCGTATATGCCGTCAGGAGGAGACCAGTGAGGCTCGTTGGGCATCGTGTCCATACTGTCATCTGGGAGCTGACAAATAGGGCGCGAGCTCTATCCGGCACGTGAAACAGACTATCCCACCTCGTTCACGGGGAAGAGTAAGGGTTGCATAGTTAACTTTGAATAACAGCCCAGAGCTCACGAAAGATGCCATCGCTGCCAACATGCGACGTGCCACAGTAAGCGGGAAAGGTAGAACTTGTGCTACATGGGGAACTCGGGATGCGATATATATATTGACATATCGAGCTCGTTGGAGAATATCTAGGGACCGAAGGCGATGGTCCATAAGACCTGCTCTGATCATTAAAAGGAGGCGTCTGCAGTTGATGGCGGCTGAACGCCGGAGATCAGATGAAAAGTCTATTCCTAAACAGCGAATGGTATCAACGGTGGTGAGAGGTGTAATTCACTCCACAGGGAGTCCCGTGCCAATGAACATAACTTGTGACTTACGTACGTTTAAAGAGCTACCCGACGCCTCACCTTAAGTCGCTTCCCACGTCAAAACAGCTCGAACCTCGTCGGCATTACGTAAACAGATGACTACATCGTCAGCATAGGCCGTGCAACAGAATCGGTATCGATCTATGGACAACCCAACCAAACGTTGTCTGAGCCCACGTAGCAAGGATTCCAAGGAAAAGGCGTACAAAATCGCTGATAGAGGGCAACCTTGACGTACGGATCGACCTATTTTTATCGGAGGAGTGAGTCTGCCATTGTACATAATCCTGGAAGAGGCACCCCGCAGAAGGCGCATCATTACCGTGATAACGGCGACTGGGAAACCCATATGGTGGAGAACGGCCGTAAGGAACGAATGGTCAACCCTATCAAAAGCTTGACTAAAGTCCAAAGACGCAAGTGCCCCAGAGAGGCGTTGTGCCTGGGTAACGGCGATCATATCCCTGTAGCGGCATAAAGCCGTGCGGATATTATTATCCCCTCCCAAAGATGCTTGGTCTGGCGACACAACATATCGGGCAACGGTTTTAAGTCGTGCCGCCAAAAGGCGAGTGAAGATTTTCATATCACTGTTAAGGAGGGTGAGGGGCCGATAATCACTGATATTGTTGCCACCATGCGGTTTATGTACAGGAATAATAATTCCTTCTATGAAAGAGTCCGGCACAGGTACTTCCGGAGACATCAGTTCCCGACATATGGAGGTGAAGGTGGACTCTAACAAATCACGGAAGGTGCGATAAAATTCGAGGGGAAGACCGTCGGGTCCTGGGGAGCGATTGATGGTTCCTGCTCGGATCGCATCGCGGACTTCAACAACAGTCACCTCTGACACCAAGTCAATCGCCGCATCTCCTGGGAGACCACCGAAGTTGAGCTGTGAGACTTCCTCGATCAACTCTGGGGAATGTGGAATTGCGGCGTAGAGCTGCTGGTAGTGGGCGTGAAGCACATTCTCTATTGCAGATTGGGTTACATAGCGACGCCCATCTTGGTCTGTTAGGATGGGAATAAATTTTCGGCGACGATGTTGGCGTTCTTGGATGATATGACACATAGATGGATGTTCATGAGGCATGCGATCAGCAGTACGAGATCGTACTATCGCTCCTTCCAAATGCCTTCGCATGAGATTGGAGATTTGGGCCTTAGCATGGTTTATCCTTGTATGGCGCTCAGGGGAGGCTGGCATCGTGGAGCATTCTCGTAGGATCCTGTAGTAAAAGTCCGTAGTGCTCTTCCTCCAGGCGACAACATCTTTGCCATATCGGATCAAAGTTTTTCGAAGAGCAGGTTTTGCACACTGGATCCACCAGGATATGGTAGACGGATACGTGAGACGGCGTCTATTACATGTGATCCAAGTGTCTTCTATTAGAAGTCGACAGTCAGGTGAATTAAGAAGTGCCGTGTTCAGTTTCCATAAACCACGTCCGTGCCATACTGCCTGTCTTGTGAGAACAACGTCACAGAAGTAAGCCTCATGATCTGAGAAAGCAACAGGCCAGATTTCAGCCTGTCGTGTGTGTTGAATTAGGGATCGCGAGATGTAGATGCGATCCAGTCGGCTAGAGGAGTACGCAGTGTAGTACGTAAAGCCCAAACGATCACCGTGAACATGTCTCCACGTGTCGACAAATTGTAGCCGCGTCACGACTGTTTCCAGAGCTGCGCATGGTGAGTGACGCGGCAATTGATCCTGAGGTCGCTGGGTGCAGTTGAAGTCTCCACCCATGACCCAGTCATCGTGTGGTCCCATAAAAAGAGGTGTAACTTCATCTGCAAAGAAGGCATTGCGTTCACGACGGTAGCTGGAGCCCGACGGCGCATAAATGTTGACGATGCGTACACCAAAGAGAGTAAGGGCCATACCTCTGCCGTTGGGGAGGTATAGGACATCTTCGGCAGGAAGACCTTCTCGTAAGATGATGGCAACACCACTACCGGTGTCCGAAGCGGGAGAAAGATGCGCCGTGAAGCCATGTGGTGGTGAAAACTCGGCGACATGCACTTCCTGAAAAAGCGCAATATCAATGTCCGCATCATAAATCATATCGCGGAGCAGCGCTAGTTTGTGGGGCGCACGAATGGTCGCGAGGTTAATCGTTGCGACACGATAATGCTGGTGTTGGAGTCCCACAGGCACAGGTGGGGCTGCTTCTTCAGGAGCGAGAGGTCGTCGATCTTGCCGGTCCGCGGAAGAGGTTGCTATTGTGGAGAGTTTGCGGGCGCGGGCTCAACCGATGGGGGCCCCCCATCATCAGCACCGTCCACCCCAGTCCCTTCGATCCCCACGTCGTCTGCCCAGGAAACTGATACTGCGGTAGGGTACCGACTGTGTACATCATCCATGTGGAGAGGAGACGTATTTTTCGGCTCAGCATATAGACTTTCTTCAACGTCAACTTGTGGGGGCGACGGCGCCAGTAAGGAGGGGTGGTCGTTGCCAGTGGTCGCCTATGGCGGGTCGTTCGCATCAGACGTTTGGACATTATAGAGCGGTTTATCATCCATCTTCGGTTCTGCATCTCTGGCATCCATCCGGAGAGTGGATTCATCAGGGGGTGTACGGCTACGTTTCTTTCTCTTTCGTGTCGACCCTTGTTTTCGAACAGGTCGTTCCGAGTCTGATTGCGGGTGGCCTTCGTCTGACTCCGGACCAGTCTGAAGGAAAGCAGAAGTAGGTACCACTCCCGGATCAACGTCCATCTCAGCAGCATTTTCAGTCACAGTGCTGCGATGATGTGGAAGGTCAGGATCTGGCGTCTGTGGCACCTCAGAAGTAATCTCAGTAGCGGTTGCATCTGCCTGATCAGACGACGTCAACAGAGCAGGAAGACCCTGTGTAGAGGTGCTACCTTCCTGGGCAGCCTTGGCATATGTGACCGGGATCTGAGTGATCACCGCTGGGGACGCTTCCTCGCCGACCGGCGTTTGGATCAGGCGGCGTCGCATGCAGGCGGATCTGACGTGGCCTTCTTGTCCACAACCCGCACATGTTCGGGGTTGGCCGTCGTACATGACAATGGCTCGCACACCGCCAATTGTCAGGTATGATGGTATATGTTTTTTCAGTTCAATTTTTACCTGACGCACACCATTAAGGACATGGTAGGTCGTGAAGGTTTGCCATTTTTCATCTACGTAACCGATGACGTTACCGTATGGTTGTAACGCAGAGACAACTGCGTCCTTCGGCACTTCAAATGGTAGTTCAAACACCCTAATCGTGCGTTGACCGTACTCTGCGAGTTCAAGTGTTACTGCTCCGACGTGACCATCAGAGTATTTGAACTTAAGTCCATTGGTATGGCGGCGAATAACATCTTCACACACCTCGGTGTTTGTCATTTTAATATGAACGACACTACTCGTGATCGAAAAATGGATTCCGATAACGTGGTTAGGATCTAAACGAACTTCTTCACGTAGGAACGTTTCAACTTCATGTGCACGAGGTCGCGCATGTTCAGCTGGGAAGGAAACTTTAAGGGTCGCACGGCGGTAAGCGCTCGACATGTTGCTCGCGGTGGACGGACACAAGCCTTAAAGCTACGACGCGGAAGTAAACAAACCTGCAGCGGAGCACGGGGCCGGCGCGCGGGGCCGTCCGCACGCTGCCACGGCTGAGAGCCGACTGAGATCCGGAGATCTTGCTGGCCAGGGTAGTTGTGACTTATACCTTCTAGAGCACGTTGGGTGGCACGGGATACATGCGGACGTGCATTGTCCTGTTGGAACAGCAAGTTCCCTTGCCGGTCTAGGAATGGTAGAACGATGGGTTCGATGACGGTATGGATGTACCGTGCACTATTCAGTGTCCCCTCGACGATCACCAGAGGTGTACGGCCAGTGTAGGAGATCGCTCCCCACACCATGATGCCGGGTGTTGGCCCTGTGTGCCTCGGTCGTATGCAGTCTTGATTGTGGCACCAAGGCACAAGCGACTCTCATCGCTGAAGACGACACGTCTCCATTCGTCCCTCCATTCACGCCTGTCGCGACACCACTGGAGGCGGGCTGCACGATGTTGGGGCGTGAGCGGAAGACGGCCCAACGGTGTGCGGGACCGTAGCCCAGCTTCATGGAGACGGTTGCGAATGGTCCTCGCCGATACCCCAGGAGCAACAGTGTCCCTAATTTGCTGGGAAGTGGCGGTGCGGTACCCTACGGCACTGCGTAGGATCCTACGGTCTTGGCGTGCATCTGTGCGTCGCTGCGGTCCGGTCCCAGGTCGACGGGCACGTGCACCTTCCGCCGACCACTGGCGACAACATCGATGTACTGTGGAGACCTCACGCCCCACGTGTTGAGCAATTCGGCGGTACGTCCACCCGGCCTCCCGCATGCCCACTATACGCCCTCGCTCAAAGTCCGTCAAGTGCACATACGGTTCACGTCCACGCTTTCGCGGCATGCTACCAGTGTTAAAGACTGCGATGGAACTCCGTATGCCACGGCAAACTGTCTGACACTGACGGCGGCGGTGCACAAATGCTGCGCAGCTAGCTCCATTCGACGACCAACACCGCGGTTCCTGGTGTGTCCGCTGTGCCGTGCGTGTGATCACTGCTTGTACAGCCCTCTCGCAGTGTCCGGAGCAAGTATGGTGGGTCTGACACACCGGTGTCAATGTGTTCTTTTTTCCATTTCCAGGAGTGTATTTAGCTGTCGCATCAGGCTGATGAGATACTCCAGCTGGACGCTGCTAACAGAGTCTACTTACGATAGTAGTGTAGTGGAAACCAATCAAAAATAACAGAATGTTGTAATCTAGAATGTACTTCACCTTTACTCTAGCAAAGTTACCATCAACGTTGCTGAAGGTATAACATGACCTGAACGAAGTGGTGTTTTGACAACCATACCACCAGTTCCTTATTTCGATGAACGTCACATATTGATATTAAAGACACCAGAGAAGTTTCAACTGCTGAACCACATTCAGAATAACAAAAATGTTTATCAAGTCATGCTACTGTTCCTGTTTAGAGGTACTGCCTCGTCACACTTGTGAAAATACAGTCTATCTATCTCTGCTAACCTTATTCAGAAGTTCATACCTTACTTTTCACAAAACAGACAGATCATAGTAACACAGTCAAAATAAAAGACAAGAAAATGTCGTTAATTTGGTCATCCTTACCATGGCAGTGGGAGTGGAGAGTTTGTTTTATAAATTAGATCCAGAAGTGCACTCCACAAAGAATTCTATCCAGACAGTGTCTATCTCAAACGTACATCTAAATAATTCCTGTAGTACATTAGCTGATGAAATATCGCTAAATGTATACTATATATAGTGACCTGCCCGGTTAGCCGAGAGTGCTAATGCGCTGATTCCTGGACTCCGGTAGGCGCGCCGGCCCAGATCGAAACTGCGTGGGGGATTAACGATGAAGGCCAATGTGACAGCCAGCCTACATGTGGTTTTAGGTGATTTTCCTCATACCACCAGGTGAATACTGGGCTGGTCCCCACGTACCGCCTCAGTTACTGACTCGCAGGCATTCACACTATTTCATGGATTTCACTGGTCACAGACAGTTGTGGTACACTAATTCCATCAAAGGGGGTATGGGGTGGTGGCAGGAAGGGCGTCTGGCCACCTGTTAAACTACCCTTGCCACATCTGATTAACTATGCTGACACTGCCTAAATGGTGGAATGCGGCACAAGCAAGAGAAGTATTTTTTACACACTGGACTATTCACTTAGGAAAAATCCCTATTTATTTGTTAACTACACTGGAATTGATTAATTTTCTATCTACAAAGCCTTATTGATCACAGAGCCTTTCTTCATATACTAAAGCATCAGCCAAATAATTTCTGCAAGATTATTTCTTCCATGAACGTAATTTGTGCGTTAGTAGTTATTACACCAGCCCCAAAAGACAAATGTTCAGCTATACACAGTGATCTATTTGGAGTGATACATAGCTAAAGTTTGCATTTTGAATGTGACAAAAGTGTGAAGGTAGTTGCCATTGTATTATGTGTTTAAATGCAGATTAGAGTTTTTATTGTCTCTTCAGGTTTGTCATTGCTTGATGAATTTAAAAATACTTGTGAATGATTAGCAAGGGAGTAACAGCTTGGAAAAATGAGCTCCTTGAGAACTTTATCAGCATTTACTGTAAAACTGATATGTGAACAGTTGTGCAATAGCTGTGGTTTCTTGTGAGGGATTTTTCTTTGTCTGAGATACTGTAGATGACTAGGACATTCTTGTCATCTGTCTAAATAAGAAGTACTTTTGCTCTGGAAATTGTGCAGAATTGTTTTGTTGTAATCGTATGTGGAAGTTTTTCATTCTATGTGAGGTATGAACTATTCCTGCGAATTAAATGTATCTGATTGTGTGGGATCTAGTATTGAAAGTTTTATTGTTAATTGATTGCAATTATGTCTCTTGCTGATCTGTTATTTATTTTGAACACTTCTAAATGAATTCATTACCCAGCCGCATTTATACTGTTTGGACCTCACAAGTAAAGTTCGAAGTGAAGAGTAAATAATTCCTTCCATCCCCTCCTCTTGTGGCAGATATGTGTGCAACTATATGTGTAGTTGAGTGTCTAATATTATCAACGTGTCAAAAGGGTACTAAATACACTAGAGTCCAAAGGTTAAGCATAATCATGAAAAGAGATTATATCGCTTTTCATGATGTCAAAAGGCTTGCTGAACGGGCTGCAACTTAATCGCAAGACATTTAACATAAAACAGTGCCCAAACTATTATGTTAAAAAATCTCTGACATCCAAGGTACACTGTCCAAACAATGTTTTGTAGTATTCAGATTCGGGTGCCTTGCTAGCCAGCGAATGCGATAGAGATCTTCAGCTTCAAGAAATTCAAGTGCAAGCACAGCTTGATGCAGACGGGCTTTAGCACCGTTAAAATGAAAGTCTGTATCAACTGTATTATGAAAAGGCGAACATGTACCTCATCCTTGCCCATCTGAGCATTTACAGTATTCCTCCAACCATCAACGAAGATGTGCAGCTCCATACGGCCGTTCAACATGATGTCTCCCCATACCATGATGCCATCAAACTGGTCTGTTTGCTGGTGTTGTAGCGGCTACCAGGTTCTCTCCAGAGTGATGTGCGACGCGAATCATTTTGCAAAGTGAAGTGAGATACATTTATGAAGCGCACATGCCTCCACTCACCCAGGATTCTACTTTCATGTTGCCAACTCCACAAAATATGTGCTGGAATGAGCGGGATGCGCACGGCAGGATGCCTCGGAAACATGCGTGCAACATGCCTGCCGCTCTGAGATTCCAGTGAACGGTTTGTCGGGAAATAGCTTCTCCTGAGGTAGCAGCAACCTCTGCAGCCAGTTGTCTTGCAGGTTATTCTGGTTTAATCGGCGAGACATCAGTGCTGCTGTACGATAATTATTCTTGGTCGACCTTTTAATGGTCTAAGACGAACATCTCCTGTGTGTTGAAACCGTTGCCAAAGCCTCGAAGTGACACTTCCAGCACTTTCAAGGTCAGTGTCTGATCTGCTTCCAGGCGGCTGGCTATACCACCCTGCAAAACACGCTCCAGCTGGCGCTTTTGTGACGTTATGTTCTCAACTTCACCAAGAGACTGCACGATGCTCTCTGTAAACGGACAAACAAGACTGGTACATGGTTGCTAACATGCTCTACTTCTATTTGCGTTTTGTTTATTGCGCTATTCACTGAACGGATTACTACTTTCCTATAAACGAAGCGAACAAGTAAGGTACGTAGGCAATTTTTACGGTGCTCTTAGGTGATGCTCACCTTTTCTATTTACATTTTCTGTTTTTGTGATTATGTTGAACAACTAGACTCAAGTCTAATTAACATTCTGTGCATTTCCTTCTGTTTTTAATCACTTTTTGCTAATAGTATACGGTGAGGTCTCAGTTTAAACTGCTGGTGTTGTTTGGTTTTAAATTCATGCTGTTCTTCCTCTATTAATCATTCATACAGTTCTCCCCTCATTAATCTTAGTTTGCTGAACAACTTTGTTTAATACTTTATTAGTAAATCTTCCATCTTTTCCTGTCTTGGTAATTTACGGTAATATTATCAACTTAAGCCCTTATATCGTCGTATCAAATATACAATTTTCGAGTTCTTTGTACACTTACACTCCTGGAAATTGAAATAAGAACACCGTGAATTCATTGTCCCAGGAAGGGGAAACTTTATTGACACATTCCTGGGGTCAGATACATCACATGATCACACTGACAGAACCACAGGCACATAGACACAGTCAACAGAGCATGCACAATGTCGGCACTAGTACAGTGTATATCCACCTTTCGCAGCAATGGAGGCTGCTATTCTCCCGTGGAGACGATCGTAGAGATGCTGGATGTAGTCCTGTGGAACGGCTTGCCATGCCATTTCCACCTGGCGCCTAAGTTGGACCAGCGTTCGTGCTGGACGTGCAGACCGCGTGAGACGACGCTTCATCCAGTCCCAAACATGCGCAATGGGGGACAGATCCGGAGATCTTGCTGGCCAGGGTAGTTGACTTACACCTTCTACAGCACGTTGGGTGGCACGGGATACATGCGGACGTGCATTGTCCTGTTGGAACAGCAAGTTCCCTTGCCGGTCTAGGAATGGTAGAACGATGGGTTTGATGACGGTTTGGATGTACCGTGCACTATTCAGTGTCTCCTCGACGATCACCAGAGGTGTACGGCCAGTGTAGGAGATCGCTCCCCACACCATGATGCCGGGTGTTGGCCCTGTGTGCCTCGGTCGTATGCAGTCCTGATTGTGGCGCTCACCTGCACGCCGCCAGACACGCATACGACCATCATTGGCACCAAGGCAGAAGCGACTCTCATCACTGAAGACGACACGTCTCCATTCGTCCCTCCATTCACGCCTGTCGCGACACCACTGGAGGCGGGCTGCACGATGTTGGAGCGTGAACGGAAGACGGCCTAACGGTGTGCGGGACCGTAGCCCAGCTTCATGGAGACGGTTGCGAATGGTCCTCACCGATACCCCAGGAGCAACAGTGTCCCTAATTTGCTGGGAAGTGGCGGTGCGGTCCCCTACGGCACTGCGTAGGATCCTACGGTCTTGGCGTGCATCCGTGCGTCGCTGCGGTCCGGGCCCAGGTCGACGGGCACGTGCACCTTCCGCCGACCACTGGCGACAACATCGATGAACTGTGGAGACCTCACGCCCCACGTGTTGAGCAATTCGGCGGTACGTCCACCCGGCCTCCCGCATGCCCAACTATACGCCCTCGCTCAAAGTCCGTCAAGTGCACATACGGTTCACGTCCACGCTGTCGCGGCATGCTACCAGTGTTAAAGACTGCGATGGAGCTCCGTATGCCACGGCAAACTGGCTGACACTGACGGCGGCGGTGCACAAATGCTGCGCAGCTAGCGCCATTCGACGGCCAACACCGCGGTTCCTGGTGTGTCCGCTATGCCGTGCGTGTGATCATTCCTTGTACAGCCCTCTCTCAGTGTCCGGGGCAAGTATGGTGGGTCTGACACACCGGTGTCAATGTGTTCTTTTTTCCATTTCCAGGAGTGTATTTATTCCGGAAAAGTGTATCTGGGACTTTAAGAAATTCTATGGCATGTACAGATTTCATGCGCAGTTGAAAGTGATCTGCTGAGATTTGAAACATTTCGTGCTTCTGGTACTAAATGTCTACTGATAATATTAAGTCTCTGAGGATTGATTACTCAGTGTCTTTGTGTGTCTAGTGCAACTTACTGGCACTTATTACTTCTCAGTGAATAAATAAATCTCTGACTCGAGATTTAGCAGTACACAAGGTTGGATGATGCACAGCTCTGAAACTGTGGCTCGATGTAATCATAGGATCGAGCCACACACGTCTACTCTCACACTTACTAGCTAAGACAGCTGAAGAAATTTCTTATAGGTTGTGGTTGTACAATCAAGTAGTTTAAGCACTGATAAGTTAAGTTAATCACAATGAAATAATAATAATAATAATACAATAAAAAACTGTTATCTGCTGATGAACTTATGTAGACGAAAGCACAAAATTTCTGTTCGACATATTAAGAACTTATTCTGATAACCATCTGACAGAAAACGAAGAAAGTACAATAATTCAATCTAATAAAACGTAAATTAGAAGACATTAAATTTGCAGGTCAGCTTGCGTGATTGCGTAATGAGATTGGTAGTAAAATCCTCATATATCATTAAATCATCGTTGGTTCGCGAAGTAAACAAAGTCCCATACTGAGAATTAGGCACAAATAACCGCCAAACTGGCACTTGCGTAAAGTGTACTACGTTCATCGTCATATTCAACTTTGCAACTTATAAATAAATTTAAGAAAGTTATTCAGTATTAATTCGTGAACAGAAAGTGATTTACGTTAAATTTCTGTACTGCACATCCTACGACGATCACGAACTTCTGAAGCTCCCGGTAACTCCCAGATTCAAAGTCCCATTTGACTCAGAGTTTGTCTAACAAATAACCGAACTTTAGAGCACTCGCTCGGTCTCTTGCCTGCCAGGAACCAACTTTTTACCACATTATCAGGGCCTCCATGTGTTACCTGAAGAAAGTCCTGCACCAGATTTGACTACCGAATCCTCTGCTGACTGGACGTAAAGTACCTCCAAACTCAACTCTCCCCCGATTCCATGTCTCCACGACCTTGAGCACCTCTGCACTCGTGCCAGCGAGAAATTGTGTTTTCTCACCAGCCATGTACAACTTACTTAAGAATACAGAAAGCAGATCTACATTTTTGTCATAATAATGTTACAAATTAGATATATGATTAAGCTCGATCTCTTCCATTTCCATTGAGTCCAAACACAAAATTTTATACACCGAAATGTATTTGACATGAATACATAAATATCGATTCATGCATGTAGCATGTTCACGCTTAGAACAAACAGCAGAGAATAAACACTGAAATATGAAATAATAAGAATTACATGCTCACTTATTGCGTCAATTCATGCTCATTCTAACGATGATACCAACTCACATCTATAACTTACGTTTTTTTTTTTTGTCGAATAGTCATCAAAATCACTTTAGCTACATGAATGAGAAAACAGTTAGTAATCTGCACGAAAGTAATATAGCACATAGTGAGATATTAGAAATTCTATACCACAACCGTTTATTGTATATGTATTGTGGAGCGTATGATGATCGGACACACCGACCTTATTAAAAATATGTAAATAAAGTATGTACGAATTTGTGGCTTTCTACAATGACAGCTATAGTGTTAGGTGCTACGTCATCACACAACACCTTCTTTATCATGGTCACGTGAACTGTTCAGTAGTGAATAACTTAAGATGATTTTTGTAAGAGCATTCATTTACTGTGATCACCTGACATCCGAAGTGTCTGTGATAATTTTAGTATTAAAGGCTTAACAAATGCACCTTAGTGCCACAGGAGCATTCCTTTGACTTGATTTGACCTATATCTGGATACCAATTTAATACAGAATTATAAAGTATTAGATGGTATCTATCTTCCAACATGTTTGAAATGACTTCAATGTACAAGTAATTATATTTAAATACCATATGTATCAAAAAATTTATACACAATATACATTTAAAAAATGTGTAGCCTCTGTCAGTTCAAATATTTATCAGAGTAATGTCTTGTAATCTGAAGTCAAGAAATTATCAAGGTTCTTGGTAAGAACGTTAAACTACAACTTGCTTTTAAACAGCAGTATAGAGAATTGTGTTTTCGCATTTTTCTTCTTGGCTGTGCGTAGGACCATTTTTACTTTTTTGTATCATGTTATCTATATATTAAATGATCGTGAAGCATTTTACCTAGTGAGTATATATTTATTACAGATGATGAGACTATACCTATGACTTTTTGTGTTGTTTATGTCAACCTAGTTATGAATTCTGAGCATGATGAACATACTTTTGTCTTGAATTATGTTGTGCTGGATTACACCATTATAGATGATGTGGAGCATATTTCACAGGCATAATTAGGATGTGCCTTTGTATTCGTTTCTTCATCTGTAATTATTTTCTTCATTTCCATTAATTACTTTGAATGTAAATTAGTTTTATGAGAAGAAATCTCTTTTCATAGATGGGCGAAAAGAATAGAGTAATGGTTGGAGGAAATGTATAATGATGCAACAATGTTTTTCACAGTTTTTTAGATGACATAGAAATGCTTGGCATAAGAGAAATTATGATTTTCAGTTTTGTATAAAAAAAATTTTAAGTTGTAGATGGAGCTGACTCAATCCTGCTTTTGTTATCATGGGATGTATATACATATTTGCACTTATTAACTTTTTATTGTATCTCATAACTGAAAAACTACATGATTTCAGAGGTTATGACATGTCTGCAGAAAACTGACTTCAACTTAGGGAGTGTATAATATGTATATTTTTGAAGTAGCCACACTACAGTATTTTCAATGATGTAGTGTAACGTTTTGTGTACGAACTGTAGCTAATAGGTAGTACAATGGAGGATAGTATTGTAGTATATTCGTACTGAAAGAAAAGAGATGATGTGATGAAGAGGTGAAAGTATTTCCATGGAACACTGAAAAGCAAAACTAAGGATCGTGGGGTTTATAAAATGAAGTCGACTGAGATGAATTTAAATCTACATCATATGTACAGTTCGACCTTCTTTATTTGTTGACGTGAGATAACCTACAAGTTTGTCTGGTTTACGTTACCGACCTGACATACACATTTGCAGAACCAGAACCTTTACAAGCCAATGCCAATAAATTAATTTGCCTGGCAGAATTTCATTAATTACAAATAAAAAACCAAGGACTAAAATATGTTCATAATTTATCCCAAAATTAACATGTTAAATATTGAAGGAATGAAACATGTGTAACATTCAGTAACATAGAAAAAGATAACCACCAAATGGCACTAAAAAAGAATAGCCATAAGTTATATAGTCACGTGGCTCAGCAGTCTCTGAAGAATAAAGCCATATGATACATTAAATGTAAAGATACCTATAACAAATATCGAGTTAGGTGACACTATGGCTAGCATACTAGACTCTCATTTGGTACGGCCAATGGTTCAAATCTATGTACAGCTACCCTGAGTTTGGTTCTCCATAATTTCCCTAAATTGTTTCAGGCAAATGCCAAGAAGATTCCATTGAAACGGCGTGCCGAGTTCTATCCCTATCCCTGAAACATTCTGAGCTTGTGTTTCATCTCTAATCACCTAAGTGTTGACATAACATTAAACTTAATCGTGCTTCCTTTCTTTCAGAAGTAAAAAAAACAAAAGGGAAAATCTAATAATACTACAATATTGAATCTTATCACAAACATAATGATGTAACCTGAGAGTCTCTAAATAACAAAACGAAATAAATCAGGATGTGGAAACCAAACTGGACTTCATAGCACAACGAGACAAAGGTGAGAAGATAACAAATTTTTAATTTTAGTACATAAAACAATAAGAAATAGAATAACGAAAAACTTGGGAACATGCACATCCCAATGAGTCAGAGAAGTTCTTGCTTCCATGAATTATGTATTGGCTTAAATTATTTTTGAAAAGGAATTCTTTTTGAACTAAATATTAACATATATAAAACCTCGTACAGTGTTCTGTAAAGATAAAGGAGGATAAATACTTATTGGTCCTGAGACTGCCTTTCTAGTTTGTCACTGACAGCAACGCATGCATGGAACTTTTCAGCGACTCTCGTTATACTTCGTCAGGTCACTACCGAGGGCACATTGCGAGTGCATTCCACTTGACAGATGAATATTGCTGTTCCCATGGACAGATGTAGTTATTGCTATGTCGGGTATGCAATATATCTCCACACGCAATTCTGGCTACAGTGGATGGACGCTACAGTGAATGGACCCATAGATGCCACGAAGTTAACTAAATCATCACATATGGAATATGGATGACCATAACATTTTACAAACAAATTTCCTTTACATACAAGGCCCGGTCGCGGTGGCGAACGGTTCTAGGCGCTTCGGTCCGGAACCGCACGACTGCTACGGTCGCAGGTTCGAATCCTGCCTCGGGCATGGGTGTGTGATGTCCTTAGGTCAGTTAGGTTTAAGTAGCTCTAAGTTCTAGGGGACTGATAACCTCAGATGTTAAGTCCCATAGTGCTCAGAGCCATTTTTTAAATTTTCTTTTTACATAGAAGGAGAGTGACTTTCGATCATCATTTAAGGAACTTACATGATATTTCAATATAGTTTTTTACAAGGACAGAAAATTACGAATTCACCTCTAGTGGCCAAACTTGAAAGAACTCATTTAACAGCATGATTGTGCGACAGTTGACAGGAGGCTAACCATGCCACCAATCCCCAGCTCCTTAGTGTAAGAGATGATGGGACGAGTTACCATGTTCATAATAATTAAGCTCGACAGTTGCACTTGAAATGTAACTGAAGAATGTGAAAGCGGTAGTAATGGCAGTCAACACTCATTACTATTATACTTTGATTCGATTTTCTGCGTGCTGTAGTAATGATAAGTAGTGGCAGAATAGATGCTGTCAGTAGAGAGAAAGTGATGGGGAGAGAATAAGGGTCGGACGTAGTAAGTGGTGTCCTTCCAAGCCAGACAGTAAACTCACGGCCAGTGGAGAGCAGAAGAATCGTGGTTTTTGCGAACGGTCGTGCAACCGCGAGGAAAGCTCTGGGCCACAGACCGCAAGTGGCAGTGGCTACGAAACACTGTGACATGCCCGCGATGTTAAAACACGCTCAATCTGTCCCAGTTCCCCCAAGCTAAATTGATGCGCCATACCATGTGACCACAAGTTAAAGAGAAATAACTCCCCTGCGGTGTTAGGGATTACAGAGAAACTCTGTCGGCATTTCTGGGTTTGCGTAAGTATAGGCGCCAGCAGTAGATAACATCTTTAAAAAGTACCCTAAAAACGACCGAGTTTGATTTTATTGCATGGTTGGTGAGCCACCAAGACAACACGAAGAGAGGAGAACGTTTGTTTCTTCTTTTTGTTTCCCATAGCGTCGAAAACCCACTCACGAGAAAAGCACGATCCTACATTGATAGATAGCTGTATCGCTGGTCCTGAGTCCCACTTTTCTGACTTAGAAGGTTGGTAATGCAGCTGACTGAGATAATAGTATTATGGAAGTGCTGGAGCGAGGGTGAAAATCATTACAAAAACATAGTACTGGACAGTGTGGGCAGTGACTTCGGTGACTGGTCCGATACTCTTAGGAGCACTTGAAACAGTCTCCAGGCCGAGAGCAGTTGTGATTTTTATAAATTCGGGAGTGAAGACTTAACCGGTGCAGAAGGAGATGGGAGAGGACATTTCATCTGCGTGGTAAGGGAGAGAAGTGACCTGAAATACAGACTCTGAGGAGGGATATATCGTCACCTCGAGCTGAACCTATTACGGCTCCACAGAGTCCCCAGCTGACTCGAATAAGAACACATCGCGGCAACAGCATGATAGGGCTGGATAGGTGTGTTAACTCGTCGACTTTATGGAACTAGTGACTTCAGTGCCAGTGACATCCATGTGCTGGTTAGGAGGAGGTCAATAGAGGTCCTGCACCCAATCTGTCTCTCTGCTAGGCACGCTACACCCAAATCGGGAGTTAAGATCTACAGTGCAACTTCGTACAACAGCAAGATCACTTTCGTGGTTATCCCATGTAGCCTGACTCTTAAATTGACCGTTAGTCTGGTGATTCAACCAGTTGAGCTGTCATTCATGAACAGCATTCCAGTGGGTCTTTTCCAAAAGGATAACGCTCTCCCACATACCGCTGTCGTAACCCAACATGCTCTACAGAGTGTTCACATGTTGCCTTGGCCTGCTAAAATAATTATGTTTCGCTGTTGCGAATTTTTTCCTGTCAGTGTCTGTTATTTACTAAGTTCTTTCAAGTTTGGTTGCTTAAAGCATATTCAGAATTTTCCATCCTTATAGAATGGTACATTGGAATAATGTTTACATACTTTGAAAGTTGGTCAAGAATCACCTTCCTTACACGTAACAAAAATTTATTTTGAAGACATGATTATGCATGATCCCTATGCGATCTTTTTGTTAATCATATTTCAAATTACGTTCATCTGTTTCCGTGGCAAAAATAAAAATGAGAGGAGATCACGAAAAATCAGGTTTGAGACTGCATGAGAGAGAAGGGGATTATGATCAAATAATTATTTGCTGGCTGCGCGGGATTAACCGAGCGGTCTAGGGCGTTGCAGTCATGGAGTGTGTAGCTGGTCCCGGTGGAGGTTCGAGTCCTCCCTCGGGCATGGGTGTGTGTGTTTGTCCTTATGATAATTTAGTGACTGATGACCTTAGCAGTTAAGTACCATAAGATTTTACACATACATTTTCGGTTATTTGCTCACATCAAATGATCAGCACTCCTACAGGAACAGCGCTAGTCATATACCTCAACCAGAATAATGACACTGACTGGGAACAGACCCTAGAAGCATTTGCCAGCCATGATGACTTTCTATATACAGAAAATGCTGTAGGACTGTCAAACGATGGATGGTGGCCAAACTTCTATGGTCTGGGACAAGTGCCATAGACATGGTTCCATCCACACACAGTGCCAGAAGTACTCATCCAACAACTGCAGTGCAATCACAGTGTAACCTCCACAGTGTCCTACCAGAGTATTACCAGAGTAATTGTGAAGTTCCACGCATGCATTAGTGTCAGTGACGAACTGCAAAGTCAATAGTATGACCAAAACGCAGTTATCCTCCTCTCTCACTATAGATCAATGTATGAAGTGTTATATATGTTAATATATAGTTTAAAGAAAAATGTTTTTTGAAAGAAACAATTAAGGCAACATTTAATTTCAAGGAAGCACGGACTTCCACCGACTTGATTCATTGTGATCTACATGTTTCCGTGATTTTCGTTATTGTTACTTTTTGCTATTTTATGTATTCATATTAAAAACTCATTTTCTGCTCAACTTTGTCTCGTTGTGTTGGGCTGTTGGATTCAGTTTTGTAACAACATCTAGACACATTTCATTTTACTATTTAAATACTGTCATGTCACGTTATATTTGGGCTAAGAGTCAATATTGTCTATTATTTTTATTGTGTGCGATTAACATCAGGCATCAGAGTCCTGTCGACAGCTAGGTCATTAGGGAAAGAACAGAGGCTCGCAATGTTTCAAGGATGGGAAAGAAGCTTAACTGTGCCCATTGGAAGAAACTGTCCTGACATTTTGTTATAGCATTTTAGGGAAATCATGGAAACCTAAATGCTGTTGGTCATACATGACTCTGAACCATCATGCTCCTGAATTTTGGTCCAGTGTACTAAACACTGGGCTACGTTTCTTGGCGTTTGTTGTATGTATCTTAACCTGTACCCACTCATCTGACTGTGTTCAGCAGAGACTGTTGAGCCACAGTGAAGACTCACATTACTATTTACTTTGTGGCTGTTCTTGTAAGTATTATTTCGTGGTTGTCTTCCCTGAAGTGTCATGCATTTACTATTAAAGTGTCAATTTTATATGTCACTTGAAGAATTACATGTGTTGAGAGACTTGTAGTTGACACATGGCTCACTGTTACGACAGAATATTTGACTGTTTCGACCATGGTGTCATGTTTGCATTTCTTGTTTTAAACGGAATAATGTTTTTGTTATAATTTTATTTTAAATTTTGCTTTCCCGTCGGATGTGACATGATCAGTTTGTGAAGTTGTCATTTCGTCTTCCTGCAAAAGACATTCCAAATTTGCCCAAGTGACGAAAGATAGCTGTTACAATAGCAACTTGCAATACTCAGTTCACTGCCTTCAGTATTCAGTTATTTAGAGTGTTAGTTAATTCACATTCGTTGCAAAGATGCAATCCTGTACATAGTTACCGACAGTGAACAACATGGTATATCCTTAGGTCAGTTTGTAAGGTGCTTTGGAAGTATTCTGTGAGTAGTGGCTAAGCTGACTAGTAACGTCACAGCTCACCCTGTGCGAATTATGGGTATTTCTCTGAAGAGGCATTTGTGTTCTGGGGAACTTAGAGAACGGTGTTCTTTCGAGTTCGATAGTGCAGTTAGCTGTTTCCGGTACAACGTGGTGTTAAGATCAACTGACTGTATGCAAGAAGAACAAACTTCCAATCCAGCTTTCTTCATCATTCATACCGAGCTTGTAGTTCACACGAAGCCATTTTCTTGACTCGTATCTTGAAGTTTAAGGTCGTGGGCTGAGTGAAACTTTAATGTATTGGAAGTGTGTTTACCTTCTAGGGCCCCTGTCTTCGTGCTTTTGCAGGAGAATTGATTTCAGTATTCGGTATAGGCTTTATTTGATGCTAATAATCAAAATGGTAGAACATTTAATTTTATCACACTCCCTGTCAAAGAACTTGTCAGTGTTTTGTGACTTGTATAGATTTTTCTTTGTCTGGGGTCCTCATGTGTTTGAAATCTGTGTGCCATGTGGTTTCTGAGAATCACATTTGCTCGTGACGTCATGGTTTAACTACTTTTGGAAGGAATTGTTGATATATATTGAAACATCCTTTAAAAAAATTCCTTGCCAATTACTTTGCTATTTAGATGCGTTTAACCCAGTTTGCAATCAGCAGCTGGTGTATGATCACTCAATGTGAAATATATTCCATGCCTTTATCAATTATTAGAATTTTTGTGCTCTTCTCTCTGCAATTAATGTCAGAAATAGAGTCAATCAACGTGCATATTCTAGTTCGTGATTTTTAAGAATAAATGGTAGGTTTTTGGAGATGATGCAGCTGGCTAAGTGGCAATCCTTTAGACTAAATAGTGTGACTATTTGACATCTGTTATAAAAGACAGGATCAGCATGCCTGTTAAACGGCCTTGTACATTGCTATACACATTTTTATGCGTGATGAGACTTTTTTTTTATTTTTACACAGGTTCACATAAATTCAGTTTCTTTTGCTGTGCCCGTTGGAAATCATAGAGCGAAGTAATAGTATCCTCTCTTGGCAATATTCTACAGCTTATTAGCTATCAGACTGCATTACTAGACTGATTCAGGGGTCTAAACATAGTCCATAATAGGGCTACGTCTTTAATTAAGGCAATATCGGGACTCACTATTCGCAGGTCGGCCAAAAACTTAGCAGGATCCCAACAACATATTATGAAGTATAATACTGTCAAACATGAATGATGCAGGATTGTATCACATGTTATGCGCCCCAATTTCGTAACTGACAAATCAGTTGTAGTCACCAATCTAAATCAAAGCATGTTGTGAACTGTGTAGGTATTCCATTCTTTCTATAAGGATCATCGTTTTGGTATAACATGTAGTAGAACAGTAGCTTATACTGCATATGTTTTAGGTGCATACTATCATGAAACACTATCTTACAATGATGTACATACAGTCGCATTAATTTCTGCAGGCATTGTTAACCCTCACATGGTCTCAGCTGTGGAAAATGGTTCAAATGGCTCTGAGCACTATGGGACTTAACATCTGAGGTCATCAGTCCCCTAGAACTTAGAACTAATTAAACCAAACTAACTTAAGGACATCACACACATCCATACCCGAGGCAGGATTCGAACCTGCGACCGTAGCAGTCCCGCGGTTCCGAACTAAAGCGCATAGAACCGCTTGGCTACAACGGCCGGCTCAGCTGTGGAAAAACACAATACATGTCTGAAGTCTTTGTTTCGACTCCATAGTAGCTGTAGCAAGTTTATAGCGAGAAACTGTCAAATATTTCTCCGTAAATAATAAGGATTTATTGAGAGACCCATACAAAATGTTGAAATTTGAACTCGACAGTTACTTGCTACGATTAAGTTACCTATAAATTGTAATTATTTACTACCTATGTTTTAAAAATGAAAACATATATGTTGTTTAGTTTGTTTAGTTCCACAAAAAATTAACGCAAAATATTCATATACCACACATTATTTAATAAGATGATAATTAATTAACCCTGAGAAACTCATTGTGGCTCGAAAAAGAGGTAAGCCACAATCATCTGGTGAAAATTTATACAAGAATTCCCAAATGCCTCGCGTAAGCCAGCTACTATTAGTAGACCAAAGAATGCTTACAGTTCTGTAGAGCCATGTTAAATCCAGTGTTCTAGATGTTGGTATAGAATTTTACTGTCATATACACGATTGTTGGTATGCATTAGTATTACACTCTGCATTAGATTGGTCTGAAACAGTCTGTCATTGTCTTAATATGTGGTCAAAGGTAATGTGGAGTATGAGCAGTTTGAGGAATTCATTTCCTTGACATGTACTTGTCCACGTCAGGTCGTACTATGCCATGTGTTATCTGTCCAGTTTTAGATACAAGAGCGGGCACGCTAGTTTCCTGAATACCATTTTCAACTTCTTCATCTCTGACCTGTAAATCTTCGGCTATCGTATCTACATCAGCTTCATCCTCATTCTGATTTCGAAAATTAATTCATTATCACTATCACTCTGCTCATGACTGTAGCCCCTTTCAAAACGCATCTCATCATTCATCACAAATAAACTGTAACACCACTTCTTACTTACTGTACTTACTGTAATTCCTAACCATGCATCTTTCATAAAAATGCATATGTCTGTATTGTCTACAAAAACGAACATACAAATGTCGGTTTAGAAGGTGCACTGTTGCTACGCTTTTATTTTCGTAATAAACTTCAAAAATATAACACTGAAAATCACAATTGTATACGTCCAAATTAAAACTATTTCTCGCGTTTAACAGAGCCTTGGAGTCTAAAACGACCCCCCCCCCCCCCCTTATACACCCCCCGACACACACACACACCCACACCATAGTAGGATTAATGTAGCAGTTTACACTTAGACACAGCAAATCACATAGTCCAGATGGTTCTAAGCACTATGGGACTTAACATCTGAGGTCATCAGTTCCCTAGACTTAGAACTACTTAAACCTAACTAACCTAAGAACATCACACACATCTAAGGCAGAGGCAGGATTCGAACCTGCGACCGTAGTAGCAGCGCGGTTCCGGAATGAAGCGCCTAGAACCGCTTGGCAACAGCTGCCGGCCGATATAGCAAATCTCAGGCAGTACTACATCGAACACTTTACGAGTGAAATGCTCAATCGAACGAGAGATAGCGCTCGAATAATACTGTAAAGAAACACAATATAATTTTCGACATATTACGTCGTCAATTAGTAGTAAAAAAATTTTGTTTCGTAAGTAGTGAAATGAGATAACAACTTTTCTGGTGTCTTAACCACACTTTTCTTTATTACTTCCGAAACCAAGTGTCACGTTTCGACATTCTGTCATTTTTAAAAACCGGTAATAGGTTCATCGAATAAAACTGTTCATTTGATACATTGAATCTCGCCAGCATTCTCAAGCACGAGAAAAGTTACTGAAGTACATCCAAAGGGCCACTTCATCTCAAAGGATTTTCATGAAAATTGCAGCAGAAATGAAATAGATTTCGAATTATCATGATGCACTTGATGATGACCATGCACTGAAATCAACTGATAGTTTGTAAGTCAATGAGACGCAAAATAATAATAATAATAGTAATAATAATAATAATAATAATAACAATAGATCCGTAAACTACGTTTATATTTCGTCAAATTTGCTACTTATCCTGCATCGCTTCACCAAGGATGTTCATGACACGGGAAGAGGACATATCTGAAAGTAAATGAATATTTAAACCCCAGAGGTCACCTAAAAATATCACAGTTCAGGGAAACTGGTCACGGACATACTCTAAGGCGTTGGCTCGGTATGAGGTCGGCACTGCATGTGGGGCGTAGACGCGTGGCAGATCTAACGTGATGGGTAGGCGGATGTATTGTCCCAGAAACCCCTTCTCCCGCCGGGCTGTCGCCTGCTGCAGAATAAGTAATGGCTGCTGGTGACGTCAGAGCGGTGACCGGCCGCCCCTCCCACTCGGTCGCTACTTGGCCCAGGTCCGGCCCACCGTGCGCAGTCCCAGCCGGATGTTTGCGTCGCTGAGGCAGCGTCCACATACGTCCCGCGTGTGTCTGAGGACAGCGACGCGGCACGGTGGTCCCATCTACGGCGCCGCGGGACGCTTGCCGTGCACTCACTGCTATCCGGTGTCGTCACCGATCGCCAAAACCACAGCGGGAGCACTGTGCTCTTATTCACTTGTTTGTTCTCAAAAACTACAACAAGACAACAATCTGATTTAAATAATAAAGTACTACAATATTTTAGTTTCTCATGTGTAGCACAACGCATTGTTGGAGTTTTCTACCATATGCAAGTACTGTGGCAGTTTACAACAGTACAGGGAGCGATGTCTAGTAGTTTGTTGTTCAGCTTCTGTTCTCCTGTAGTTGCGTTGTTATGTTCTTAAGGTATTGTGCGTTTCACAGCACTTCAAAATGGCAATACATTTCTGGAAACAATCGTGATAAGCGTGAAAAAACGTAACAGGGGCAGTAGTTCATATCAGGTCGTAAAATTAATAATGCAACACATTTTTTTCTTGGGCAATTTCGGTCGAAGCAATGCGGAATTTCTTGTGGGGTGTGGTGGAATATTTCCGCTTCAGTCCTTATAGTTACATGAAGTTTCGATAGGTGGCACCGATATATATAGCCTTCGAAATGGCATCTGTATCGTTGGTGCGTTCCAAGCAGAGAGTTGTCATTGAGTTTCCTTTGCTGAAATTTCAGAGAATGACAGATATCCAGAGGAGCCTGCAGAATACCTATGGCGAACTGCTAGTGAACAAAAGCACAGCGAGTCGTTGGGAGAGGTGTCTGTGATCATCCTAACAGAGTCACGCAAATCTGTCCTATCTCCTGTGTGCTGCACGCCGCACAAGGCTGTGATTCCTGCAAAGATAGTGAGCACCCTCTCATTCGAGATGATCGATAGATCATAATCAAACACCTCGCCACTCAACTAACTCAACTTGACGTCTCTGTTGGTAGTGCTGGCACGTTACAAAACTGCACTGGACTGTTATTTTTCATCCAACCTACAGCCCGGACCTCCCGCCTTCCGACTTCCATGTGTTTGGACCATGAAGGGCGCACTCCGTGGAAAGCAGTAAGTGGATGATGGCGAGATTATTGATTCAACAAGACGCTGGCTCCGAAATACGCCAGTACAGTGGTATCATGCGACCATACGGGACCTGCCAGAAAGGTACGGTAGGGGCTTCGCAGTGAACACAGATTATGTTGAAACATAGAGTTTTGTAGCCAAAAAGACTGGGTAATGATAGGGTGTATTGGAATCCTGAATAAAACCAACCTGTCCTCAGAGTTAATAGTATTGTATGCCCCTCGTATTTTAAATAATTTTGACACCGATGTAAACTTTCAAAAAACATCGCTTATGGTAGATGAAATTAAGATACCCACTTCCTAACAACTTAGCCTTACCATCATAGTATAACAAACTGACATCAGTATTTATCTGACAGAGTTCTGAAAACCGTTTCCACACTAAATATCGTGGCATCATTGATGGAGAAGCCATGTAGGCGACAGGTATTCGGTTTGTATTCGCGACCTTATAGCGGGACTTTCACTTATATTTAACTGACATTTATCTCAGTGGTAAAAAGTTTTATTCGTGTTCGGGAGGGAAGCGGTTCAAATCATAAGTCGGTTCACAAAGATACAGTGCTTTCTGCCCTTACCCTCTCGTACGTAAGATGAATTCCATTTTAGGTCCCTTCATTTAACACAACCAATTTCCTTCCCCATCTTACCCCAACCCGAACATGTGAACATGTGTGCACACATGGATCATACAGTTTAATGAAAAATCAGTACACTATTTGACATAAAGGGTATATATATATATATATATATATATATATATATATATATATATATATATATATGGTTAGCACACTGGACTTGCATTCGGGAGGAAGACGGTTCAATCCCGTCTCCGGCCATCCTAATTTAGGTTTTCCGTGATTTCCCTAAATCGTTTCAGGCAAATGCCGGGATGGTTCCTTTGAAAGGGCACGGCCGATTTCCTTCCCAATCCTTCCCTAACCCGAGCTTGTCGACGAGACGTTAAACACTAACCACCACCATATATATATATATATATATATATATATATATATATATGAGAGAGAGAGAGAGAGAGAGAGAGAGAGAGAGAGAGGCGGGGGAGAGAGGTCAAATACTGAAGTGGAGCATCTTGCATAATGTGTATTTTTGTGTGGGTGTGGGTGGGGGGCGAGGGGTGAGAGATTGGAATAGTGAAAGCTATCTGTTTAAATTTATTTTAGTGAAAGTGCATCTGTAATGCTGAGTGCGTTATTTAATGTTACATTGTCTGTTAGGTGGTAAACTTTGGGCTTACTGTTTTAATAGTGAACTTACCACACCTCAAAGCAGAAAACTTGCGTGACGTTAACGGCTGGTGACAAAACACCACTAGAATGGATAGAGAAATCTAGCTTCGAGAATTCTAAGAAAATCATGCTCTGCCTGAAACGTATTTTTATCACAAAATCTGACTATTAACTTAGACGAAAAACTGGTCACTTTGAAACTAATGTTGAACCCCTTAAAACCTTTGAAACTAATGTTGACCTTGAAATTTAATTAAAGGAAGAGCCAGTTTGCTATACTTTTTGGCTTACATCGATTGCACTAGATAACGCCAAGTAAATTAATCTCTCTTGCTACAGCGCGTCTCGCTAGCAGAGCTACAAAACCTATCTACTGAGGGGCCAAAGGTGCAATGCTTTCTCTAAAAACATTGGTGTCATTTTTGGTACACATCATTGATAATGGTTTTCAAGTTGAAAATTGACTCTTAGAATGTGGACAGATATTTGACAACATTCATTCAAAGTTCAGTAATAGTTAAACTTCCTCTGAAATCCCGTAACTGTAATCAAAAGAATTTAAAAAAATTAAACTTCAGGTGAATAATGTTTGCTTAAACAAAACTTAAAATCTTTAAATCCATTTCTCTCACAATTGTCGATAAATCACCCCCCCCCCCCAATAAAACAAAAAAAGCATTTCGTACTGAAAAAACGAGAATGATGCAACAGTTAGTTCCTTTTTTCCGCAATAAACCTTCCAGTAATTCATAACTCCCAAAAATCTCCATGGGTTGCTGCTTACTTCTACTACCCCAAAACTTGACTGTTCACATCTAACATTACAGGTCATTGGCTGTCTCTTTTCCTCTCCTCTGCTCTCCTCTCCTCGTGACCAACAGACAAATCTGGCGCATATCTTTGCAGAGCAAAGATCACATCTAAGTCACCTCTGCAGAGTGCAACTTCTCTGTCGACGTTGCGCGCTCATTTCTGACGTAAGCAATTCAGATGTTATAAGCATGACTCCAGACATCCAAAACATGAAAAATTGTCACGAAAATTTACACACACGCACACACCTTTCAAAGGTAAGGCTGTAAGTGAAGTACGAAATACAAATGTATGCCTGCTGAATGATACCAATTTACGCAATTCTGGCGGAGATGCTTACATAACTTTTTCTATTCTGACACCAATTCAAGTGATGGTCATGTATTATGTCGATATAGAAATACCGCTACTATCTTCGAACATGACGCCATTTTTACGCAATTCAAGTGAAACTTAAGAAACATTTTTGGAAGGACTTTAGTATTGGCCAACATGTTTGAACACTGCGTAATTTATACAATTTGTTGAATTTCACTCATTTTTTACATACTATAGTATTGGCAAAATATTTTTGAGCGTGGCACCATTTTAATATATTAAAGTGAGGTGTAATTAATTTTTGGAAACTCTTTAGTATTGGCAAATGTCTTTGAATATGGCGCCATTGCCACGCAATTCAAATGAAGCGTGCATAATTTGACAGCTGCATTGTGAATGGCTGCGTTACTGTAATACCCGTTGAGACGTTAGGGTGAGATTGTCTTGAGAGGAGGAGGAAGAGGGGGAGGGGCATCCTGATGTCAGAAATTCATAGTCATCGATGACGTCATGAGATCAAATCAGAGGTCATTGAAGATGTTAAACCTTTGCCCCCGACATGTAGATAACCCAGACGTCAAAGGGCGATTTTTATCCAGAATGCCCATTAAATTTCTACTTTTATGATGAAAAATTTGTTCAGAATAAATAATGTTAGGCTGGATATACGAATTTGCTTTGGCTAATGCAAATACGATGCTTCCCGTATGTGACAACAGAGAATGAATTCAATCAGACTGAACGGAGTTATTAATGCCCTGGTTTGCACACATGAGATGTTGGCTTTAATTCCGCATCCGGGTATTTAAATGTAGGATCATGGTAAGCTCCCAGAATTGTTAACGGGTTGTATATCAAACCAGTTCCTTCAAGAAGGACACTTCAACTTCCCTAACTAACCCTCCTCCCATTAAAGGAAGAAAGCATTGAGAAGGGAGTGAGACAGGATTCCAGCTTATCCCCGACGTTATTCAGTCTGTACTTTTATATAACAGTAAATGAAAAGAAAGAAAAAAATTGGAGAAGGAATTAAACTTCAGGGAGAAGAAATAAAAATTTTGAGGTTTTCCAATGATTTAAAATTTCAAAAAGCGCTTTAGCGGAATGGAAAATGTCTTGAAAGGTTGATGTAAGATGAACGTCAACAAAAGCAGAACACGGATAAAGGAATGTAATCGAATTAAACTCGGTGAAGCTGAGGGAATCAGATTAGGAAACGAGACAATCAGAGCACTAGATGAGTTTTGCTATTTGGGCATTGAAATAACGAATGATGGCCGAAGAAAAGACGATATGAGATATAGACTGGCAATGGCAAGACAACCGTTTCTGCAGAAGAGAATTTTGTTAACATCGAATGTAGATTCAAATGTTGGGAAGTCTTTTGTGAAAGTATCTCTATGCAGTATAGCAATATATGAAAGTGAAACTTGGGCTACAAACAGTTTAGACAAGAAGAGAATAGAAGCTTTTGAAATATGGTGCTAGACAGGAATGCTGAAGATTGAATGAGTAGGGCATGTAACTAAAGAGGAGGTACAGAAGAGAACTCGGATGAAATATGTGGCACAACCTAATTAGAAGAGGGGACTGGCTGATAGGACACATCCTGAGACGTCAAGGGCACACCAACTTAGTACTGGAGGTAAGTGTGGTGGCTAAAATTTGTACAGAGAGAGAAAGAGATGAATACACTATGCAGAATCAGAAGCATGTAAGTTACAGTAGTTATTCGGAGATGAGAAGGCTTGTACAGGATAGGGTAGCATGGACAGCTGCATGGAACCAGTGTTCTGACTGAAGAGCACACCAACAAAAACAACAACAACGTCCTTGACGTCAAGGAAATAGTCATCCGTTTGTTCTTATAGCAGCAATAATATCTCAATTATTCGAACACTAAACACAGATTTCCTTTACTAAGTGGGTCAATAACAAAAACCGATGTCAAGGAACAGTAACTGGATGTTCTTGCATTAACTACTTTTGGTACACTTTGTTCGTTACTTCTCAATGAAAAAGTGAACTTTCGTCAATAACCATTATCGTCTTGGTCAGTAAAACAGCCGCCTGTGGAATAAGTGACAGAAACACAAAAATGTATCAGATCTCTACGACGAAAGACTACATTGGCAACAACGATATAACGTCACTCGCCCTATTTTGTATCCATCATGACGTGTGATATGGGAGACATTTCTACCGAGTCACAAGGAAATATTTGCACGCAGTATTCACAAGGGGGTGGTACAAACTTCCCTTCGACGATGTTATTAACACTGACAGAGAGTGTACGGTATGACTAATACTTCAGTATAAGTAAACACTAACACGCTACTCTGATTCATTTTCGAAAAAAAAACGAATTTGAAAATTTTTATGCGTTCTTATATGCTTCGTACTGTCGTTAGTGTTCAAGGATTCCGCAGCTGAGCAAGCAAGAGCTAGTTTTATAAGCACAAGTTCTGTGGGTCCATTCTGGCTGCTGATATTTTTTTTCATTCCCACGTAATCCTAGCGACAGATACTGGTGGTACACCACGAAACTGCGTGATGACTCAGAACCGCTTATGAATGTAAGCCAAGTTCCAAAAGACACATCAAAAAAACCATGCACATGCATTATAAGTGCTGCACGTCGCAATAATTACTGTTTCCCATATTTCTGTGAGCAGTATCATCCTTATTCGTGCACTGCTCCTCAGGTAACGCGTTATATTAGGCGCAAATACAGATACGACGATATAAATAAAATGTCGGTACAGATTTATTTGAAAGATCTCGTGTACCCGTTTTTAATTTCCGAAATGCTTCTGAAATTTTTCCTCGATAAAGATTATGAAAATAATAAATGACGCACCAAATGTTGTTTATTTGCACAGTCATAATAAATCTGTAGTCAGAATTACGTGGACATGAAAAAAGTAATGACGTTAGTGAAATTCGGTCCAAATACCCCGTGCTTATAGAAACTAAACGCTTACTCGCTCGGGTGCGAACTTAATAAATACTAGCGACCATACATCTTGAACACTAGCGGCATACAAATTACGTAAGTACGCTTTAAATTTTCAAACTCGATTCTCATGAAAACGGTTGACAGTTACCTCTTCCTAGGGGTGCCCTGCACCTCCTGTCAACGTGAATCAAATCGGTGAGAGGGAGTTCATTGGTCCGCTTGACAGCCAGAAGTATGGTAGGCAAATGATTAAACGAATACATGTACACTGAGAGGTCACGGGCTAAATAGTTTCCTAATGTCGTGTCCTCAGCGGAAATATCACGCCTGTAAATGAATTACAAACCGTTCTGCCATTGCCAGTGTACACCTAGAGAAATACATTAGAAGATATCTAGTTGTGATGATATTCTATTCTAACTTAATTACGAAGTAGATAATGTTGAATAGATCTCCTACTAGAATCAATACAACTAGATACCATAAAATTATTTATTTTTAGACAATATAAGAATGCAAAAATGTATACCGTCACTGCAGAATGTTAAACCCTGTTCTTAATCTACACTCACGCTCATAAATTAAGGATAATGATGATACATGTAGAAACAACGCTCTGGTGGGCGGTTTGAGGGTTTAAATCACCTTGTGGTATGAGCATGCGGTGCATTTGACCTGCGGTCGTCGCACGGTGGCGCTGGCAGCAGTCCACATACGCGGAGGTGTGTTGGTGCAGCGACTAAATCATCAGATGTTATCAGACGTGCTAATGGTGACTGTGTGTCGAAACTTGCTCAAAAACACATATTGAGGACGTTATGAGTGGTAGAATACTAGGGCGACTTGAGGCTGGTCAAATACAGAAGGTCGTAGCACGGACCCTCCGTGTGTCTCAAAGTGTGATATCAAGATTATGGCAACGATTCCAGCAGACAGGAAACGTGTTCAAGCGCTACAGCACGGGACTTCCACTGTGTACAACACCACAAGAAGACCGATATCTCACCATCAGTGGCCGCAGACAGCCGCGGATTACTGCAGGTAGCCTTGCTCGGTACCTTACCGCAGCCACTGGAGCCGTTGTCCCCAGACACACAGTCTACAGACGACTGAACAGACATGGTTTATTCGCCTGGAGACTTGCAAGGTGCATTCCAGTGACCCCTGGTCACAGGAGAGCCAGTAAAGCCTGGTGTCAAGAACACAGTACTATGGTCATTGGAACAGTGGTCTCAGGTTATGTTCACGGACGAGTCTAGGTATAGTCTGGACAGTGCTTCCCGCCGGGTTTTCATCTGGCGTGAACCAGGAACCAGATACCAACCCCTTAATGTCTTTGAAAGGGATCTGTATGGAGGTCGTGGTTTGATGGTGTGAGGTGGGATTATGATTGGTGCACGTACATCCCTTCATATCTTTGACAGAGGAACTGTAACAGGTCAGGTGTATCGGGACGTCATTTAGCACCAGTATGTCCGCCTTTTCAGGAGTGCAGTGTGTCCCAACTTCCTCCTGATGGATGATAACGCAAGGCCCCACCGAGCTGCCATCGTGGAAGAGTAGCTTGAAACAGAAGATATCAGGCGAATGGAGTGGCCTGCCTGTTCTCCGGATCTAAACCCCATCGAGCACGTCTGGAATGTTCTCGGTCGACGTATCGCTGCACGTCTTCACACCCCTAATACACTTCAGGAGCACCGACAGGCACTGGTACAAGAATGGGAGGCTATACCCCAGAAGCTGCTCGACCATCTGATCCAGAGAATGCCAACCAGTTGTGCGGCCTGAGTACGTGTGCATGGTGATCATATCCCTTATTGATGTCGGGACACATGCGCAGAAAACAGTGGCGTTTTGTAGGACGTGTGTTTCGGGACGGTTTTCTCAACTTATCACCACCACCGTGGACTTACAGATCTGTGTCGTGTATGTTCCCTATGTGTCTATGCTATTAGTGCTAGTTTCGTGTAGTGACATATTGTGTGGCACCAAATTCTGCAAATATCCTTAATTTATGAGCTTGAGTGTAGCTTTGAGAGTGGGAGGACATCTGTGACTTTCCTCGAAATCGTACCCTCATTTATTAGACACAGAACTAAGTGGAGCTATGATTAGCACACTAGGGTCGCATTCGGGAGGACGACGGGTCAAACCCGCGTCCGGCCCTCCAGATTTATATTTTCCGTGATTTCCCAAAAACGCTTCAGGCAAATACCGCGCAGGTTCCTTTCAAAGGGCACGGCCGAGTTCCTTCCGCATCCTTCCTTAATCCGATGGGACCAATGACTTCGCCATTTTGTCCCCTCCTCCCAAATCAATCAATCAGCCAATTTATTAAACAAACACATTAAGTTGGCTGAGCCTGATTAGCCCTGTGAAACAGGGACCTCCATCCTGAATGGAACTATTAATTAAGGCGCTCGGAGAATAAGCAAGACGGACTCAACACATTTACTTCGTTTGTTTCGCTATGTACCGAGCCATGGAGTGTGTATCACCGATTACAGTACAGGGAGTAGTGCTACCATGGCACCGATTTTCTCGGTGCCGTACTCACCATACAGCGGATGGACGTTGTGTGCGAAATTCGCAAGCTGTACATTGACTAAATCGATGAGTGTGTTCCACTCAAATCTGTGCTTATCGCCCTAAACGCCTTCCATTAGGCTGAAAGTGTCGCTCTTTTGTTTAATAGTCGATGTTATACAGACCTACGGTGGACCAGCAGTATCATTCTCGTTTCTTGCGATTTTATGATTCCGCGGTTTATTGCAGCTAACATGTTTTCATTATATTGATGGTGCTATTCAGTTGATGCATTTTTCTGTCCTGGGAGGCGACGAATGAGGTTTTCTGGTAGATTAACAGATCCGTCTTTTTAGATCATAGGTGGTTTTTGTTGGTCTAGGCGTTTTGGGTTCTATAACATTGTCTTCAATAGTAGTGGAACATGTTCGCTGCTTAAACTGTTTGCGACAGTGACTCATGATTTGCTTCTCTACAGGAACACTAAACGGAAGTTCACTGAGGCTTTTTGCGGATGATGCTGTGGTGTATCGAGAGGTTGCAACAATGGAAAATTGTACTGAAATGCTGGAGGATCTGCAGCGAATTGACGCATGGTTCACGGAATGGCAATTGAATCTCAATGTAGACAAGTGTAATGTGATGCGAATACATAGAAAGATAAGTCCCTTATCATTTAGCTACAAAATAGCAGGTCAGCAACTGGAAGCAGTTAATTCCATAAATTTTCTGGGAGTACGCATTAGGAGTGATTTAAAATGGAATGATCATATAAAGTTGATCGTCGGTAAAGCAGATGCCAGACTGAGATTCACTGGAAGAATCCTAAGGAAATGCAATCCGACAACAAAGGAAGTAGGTTACAGTACGCTTCTTCGCCCACTAATTGAATACTGCTCAGCAGTGTGGGATCCGCACCAGATAGGGTTGATAGAGGGGATAGAGAAGGTCCAGCGGAGAGCGGCGCGCTTCGTTACAGGATCATTTAGTAATCGCGAAAGTGTTGCGGAGATGATAGATAAGCTCCAGTGGAGGACTCTGCAGGAGAGACGCTCAGTAGCTCGGTACGGGCTTTTGTTAAAGCTCCGAGAACATACCTTCACCGAAGAGTCAAGCAGTATATTGCTCCCTCCTACGTATATCTCGCGAAGAGACCATGAGGATAAAATCAGAGAGATTAGAGCCCACACAGAAGCATACCGACAATCCTTCTTTCCACGTACAATACGAGACTGGAATAGAAGGGAGAACCGATAGAGGTACTCAGGGTACCCTCCGCCATACACCGTCAGGTGGCTTGCGGAGTATGGATGTAGATGTAGATGTAGATGTAGATATAGTGGGGCGTTGATGATCCTCTGTGTTTAATGAGACGTGGTGCTCCTTTGTCTAATCTTAGGAAATTTTATTCACGTAAGATTTTTCTTATGTATTTTCCCATTTGTCTACAGTAGTATCTCTAAAAGGGATTAATAAGGCGTTAAATTTATCTATGTAGATGCAAGACCGTGTTCTTTCAGATACTGTAAAGCATGTGTTGGATCATATCGTTGGATCGTATTGTTTTTCTTTGATGTGTCGGTTTGCGATAATCGCCATTTGCGGTTGCCGAAGCTCTGCAAAGCTGTCGACTCTAGCGCCTGGAAGATCTTAATTAGGTTACGAAGTGACATCTCTTCTGCGATACTTATGACGTTTGTTGTATTGAGTACTCCCTCACGCTGAGAAAGTCTGAATTTCGGTAAATAGACATTTCTCCTCTGCCATACTGGTTTCTTATTTGCTTGATACTCCCTTACTTTGAGCAGTAGCGCGCCCCACATAACACTTCGTGACAGAAAAAAAGATGCTGCGAGGATAATTTCATCGTTTCCGCCAATGAAATCTCTGGTGACAGAGGGTGCTACGTAGATCTGACTGATTCCTTTACTTCTTCGACAGTAAATTGTTTTCCTAAGGGAGACAATGGTGGCTGTCGTCTAAAACTCGGACTTCCGGAGATAATTGCAGCGATAACAGTTTTTACAACAAATCCGTCGCGGAGGTATTCGTGGTTGCGTCGGCTATACCTCAGTGACTCGGTGATTAACTTGATGACCACGGTTCGCAATGACAGAAACAGAAACTCTGATATCTAGTTGTGAGCAGACTGTACCACACAGCCTTTCGCAAACACGTCGGGGCCAAGAAGGCAGTAAGCATCAGGTCAGTCTTCTCTTCACCTTACCGAGAAAGTCGCACAGCTCGTGAAACTTTATTGGCTGATTTCAGTTATGAAGCCACTGGCCCTTGGGAACAAAGGACGGTGTAGTTTCACAGCCAGTAATTTCCAAGGCCCATAGACGGCCCCCTGCAGGCAAAACTGTGATCGTGCCTCAGCCAACTGAATTGCACTGCCCCTTGGGAAATAACGCAATTATCGAGCAAGATGTTTGCGAGTTTCACGACAAAGTTAGTAACGAACGTCTGGTAAACACGCCTCGTGGCATACTTCCGTACCTATTTCAATATAAGGCAATTATTTCGAAGTTCTGTCTGTCTTTAGATAACTTTCATTAGTTGACGTAACTTTCAGATAAAGTTCGGGACAATGCTACGCTTGCAACGCCTATTACACAATTGTCTGTTCGTTCCAAAAGCTACATTCCAAGTACTCTACCTTTTCCAGTAAAGAAGAAGCGTTCGATAAGTCAAAAGTGAACGATGTAACAAATGAATGAAACCTGAATGCACCTAGGTATTTGAAGCATATCAAATGTTGACCTCCCACTTCTCTGTAATACTCCTACTGAATGATTCATATTTAACCGGCAATGTCTGTTTCAAAACGTTTAGAGAAAGCTAGCTACTTACTTGACTGCATGTTCCTTGGGTCATATTCGCTACAGCTCACTATGACGTATCACATTTGAATTGCTTCACAATTGATGGACATTTTCTTATGGGAAATATGTTTTTTCTTTAACCGTAATCCGTAAATTAATTGTGTACCGTAACATAATCACATACAAGTATCGAAATATCATTTTGTCACACCGGGAGTCGAACCTATATTTCCTGCACTTTGCCCACAGTTGCCTTACAGCTTCAGCAATTCGGAATGGCGAGCACTGGTATAATTTTATGCCATTTTATCTTCACTGATCTCCCATCGTCGACCTACTAGTTTCATTCCAGCTTATTTAATTTATTTCACGTAAAAGGGCCACAAGCTGCCACTTATGTGCCAAGCCAAGTGCAAAGTCATCGTCGATCCACTAGTTTCGTTCCAGCTCATTTACTTTGTTTCACGTGAAAGGGACACAAGCAGCCGCTTGTGTGCCAAGCTAAGTGCAAAGATTGTATATTGGATGTATCATAATTAGTAGCCAAAACTGTCACGATTGAAAATACACAGTGTTCCAGTAAACATGGGTTAACGGGAAAAATGGGCATTACATCTACTAAAAAACTGCAGGAATTATACAGTACTTTATTAGAAGAATATATCTTTTTATGCCATATACAAACTTGTCATTTCCTTTTTAGTTGACTGCATAAAAATATTGACTGTGTTTATCAATTTACCTTCATGGCAACTTTTCTAAGAATTTAACTGCTTTCTGGGGAGTTCATTCCTATACGACACTCAACTTAGGCCGTTAAGTTTTGTCTTTGTTTAAACGCAGCAATATAAAGATATATGATATTTTTCGTATTTCTCTCCCACTTTTTAAATAGGAAGTGAAACGATTACTAACTTATGTAACTAAAAACAAATTTGATAACTAAACTAAAAAGTGGCAAGAGTTTTATATTCGTCTATCCTCTCAGTTATAAGTAACATATTTTTATTGAAACTAAAACAATATAATAGGACAAATTCTTTCTGCTTTCACAAAAAACTATTATGAGAACGAATTGTTTCTTTCTTTGATACTGAGCACTTGAATAAGATTCAGATATTAATTTCTGTTTCAGAACAATGTGTATATAGTAGGTGTTAATTTTATGTGTATGTAGTAGGTGCTCATTCTCACTATGACAAGATTTTAATTTACTCTCCTGGAAATGGAAAAAAGAACACACTGACACCGGTGTGTCAGACCCACCATACTTGCTCCGGACACTGCGAGAGGGCTGTACAAGCAATGATCACACGCACGGCACAGCGGACACACCAGGAACCGCGGTGTTGGCCGTCGAATGGCGCTAGCTGCGCAGCATTTGTGCACCGCCGCCGTTAGTGTCAGCCAGTTTGCCGTGGCATACGGAGCTCCATCGCAGTCTTTAACACTGGTAGCATGCCGCGACAGCGTGGACGTCAACCGTATGTGCAGTTGACGGACTTTGAGCGAGGGCGTATAGTGGACATGCGGGAGGCCGGGTGGACGTACCGCCGAATTGCTCAACACGTGGGGCGTGAGGTCTCCACAGTACATCGATGTTGTCGCCAGTGGTCGGCGGAAGGTGCACGTGCCCGTCGACCTGGGACCGGACCGCAGCGACGCACGGATGCACGCCAAGACCGTAGGATCCTACGCAGTGCCGTAGGGGACCGCACCGCCACTTCCCAGCAAATTAGGGACACTGTTGCTCCTGGGGTATCGGCGAGGACCATTCGCAACCGTCTCCATGAAGCTGGGCTACGGTCCCGCACACCGTTAGGCCGTCTTCCGCTCACGCCCCAACATCGTGCAGCCCGCCTCCAGTAGTGTCGCGTCAGGTGTGAATGGAGGGACGAATGGAGACGTGTCGTCTTCAGCTATGAGAGTCACTTCTGCCTTGGTGCCAATGATGGTCGTATGCGTGTTTGGCGGCGTGCAGGTGAGCGCCACAATCAGGACTGCATACGACCGAGGCACACAGGGCCAACACCCGGCATCATGGTGTGGGGAGCGATCTCCTACACTGGCCGTACACCTCTGGTGATCGTCGAGGGGACACTGAATAGTGCACGGTACATCTAAACCGTTATCGAACCCATCGTTCTACCATTCCTAGACCGGCAAGGGAACTTGCTGTTCCAACAGGACAATGCACGTCCGCATGTATCCCGTGCCTCCCAACGTGCTCTAGAAGGTGTAAGTCAACTACCCTGGCCAGCAAGATCTCCGGACCTGTCCCCCATTGAGCATGTTTGGAACTGGATGAAGCGTCGTCTCACGCGGTCTACACGTCCAGCACGAACGCTGGTCCAACTGAGGCGCCAGGTAGAAATGGCATGGCAAGCCGTTCCACAGGACTACATGCAGCGTCTCTACGATCGTCTCCATGGGAAAATAGCAGCCTGCATTGCTGCGAAAGGTGGATATACACTGTACTAGTGCCGACATTGTGCATGCTCTGTTGCCTATGTCTATGTGCCTGTGGTTCTGTCAGTGTGATCATGTGATGTATCTGACCCCAGGAATGTGTCAATAAAGTTTCCCCTTCCTGGGACAATGATTTCACGGTGTTCTTATTTCAATTTCCAGGAGTGTATTTTTAAAGATCTTACTAAGAGCCCGAGGAAAGAATCTTATATATGAGGGAGGGGCGATGTGTGGAAAAATGATCTCGAGCCGATTCTTCGTAGAACTGTGCTACATTCAGAAGTTCATGTATGTAGTAGAGGCCGGTCGTAAGAGTATATCATATAAATTGGTTATAAAACTGTTTTGATTGCCTGCTTGCACTGTATTTTCAAAATAAAAGTTACGGTGTGGGGGTTGGAAGCAATTTTGGTTTGCAGATTTGAGATCGGTGAATGCGTTTATTACTTTCAAATCGTGATTGATTCATTACAACAAACTTTATAAGAGGGCGTAGCAAGAAAGAAAAGGGTTTCTCAATAATACAATTCGAAACTAGCAAATAGTAACATTGCAGATGAATGAAGAACTGAGATAGCCGACAAAAATCGTAACCAAATGTCCCTGGATTAGTCCGAATTCTTTTTGTTCTTCTGTTTTTCCTAGGCTAAGGCCTGTTTCCTTCAGTATGCCTCAGCCTACTCTGCGGCTGTCACTCCATCTTTTCCTTGGAGGGCCTATATTATTTTATCCACTTTGTGATTTATTTCTCACGATATTCACAATTTTCCGTTCACACACACTGTCAATCTGTTCGTTCCATTTATGCTTTCTCTTATCAACCTACTCATTAATGGGGTCCGCTTTACGTCGTTTTCTAATGTTTTCACTTTTATCTCTATCTCTCAGTTTCTTCCTTGTAATCTTTACCATAACTTCCATTTCCGTGCTTTCCAAAAGTCTTATTATTTTTATTTTTCCGGTCTTGTCTCAGCTGTTTAGATGATAACTGGTCTCGCTATTGTTTTGCGTATTCTTGCCTTTGCATCTTTTCCTTTATGCCTGTTTTCCCAAATAGCGTAATTTAAACACCTTGCCACTTGGTTTGCTTTTGCTACTTAAACTCTAACTTCCTTTTCGACAGTTGGACAGTTCATTACCAAGAGATTTGAATGTCATTATCTGTTGAATACTTTTTCCATTTACTTCCAGTTTGCATCTAATTGATTCCGCATATATGATCATACATTTGATTTTTGAGAGGATATGACCATATTTAGGTTCTTGGCTACCACATTAAACATATGTAAAAGGTTCTGCACCCTATCTTCAATGTTTGCCAGGAGAACTGCATCGTCAGCATAACAAATTACTTTAATTTCTTCGTCCCCCACTCTACAACTATTACAAGCCAATACCATCTTTATTTACTAGTCCATTACGAAATTAAACGTAGCGGGATTAAAGAGTCAGCATGTCTGATGTCACTATTAACTACTGTGCAGCTAGTTGGCCTAGAACGAATTATCGCCTGGATGTAAGTGTTGGAGCAAACGTCTTCAGGTGCTTTTATTGAGTTTTAAGTTATCCCCATATTGTGAAGAAGTATTAAAACATCTGTTAACTGAATCCTATCAAAAGCCATCTGTAAATCAATAAAACAAAGACATGCAGGTCTGCTGTACTCAGTGGACTTGTCTACAACCTGTCTAAGAATGAATACCGCATGTGTGCTTTGCCTACGGGATCTAAAACCATACTGCTCCTCTGCAAAGGTTGGAATGCTTTTTATTTTATTACCTATTATTTTGTATGAGTTTAAGAAATGTTCTCAGTAGAATTATCCCTTTGTAGCTGGACGGGTCTTTCTTATCTCCTGAGATTTGTAACACTAGTTTTCCAGGCTTTTGGAATTTTAGTAGCAGTTATAACTCTGTTAACCAACTTGGTTAATTGTTCGGCTAGTGGATATCCTTCATAATTCCATAATTCATGGGAAATGCTCTCAGTCCTTGGAGATTTCCCATTTTTTAACAAACATACAGTTTCTGCTGCCTCAGCATGTAAAATAGTTATATTATCATTTACTCGTATACTGATCGCTGATCTCTTTTCGTTTTCTGGTGACTTTTTTTTACCTTTATATATCTCTGCCAAATATTTAACTTAGGATTCATCATTTATGTCGTTCACTTTCAAAATGCCATTTAATTCTTTGCTCTGCCGTCGTATTATTCTCCAAATTTGTTGCTGACGCCCATAGAAGTCATGTTCTAAATTTTTAGTAAAGTTTTTCCAGTATTTCTGTTTAGAACAATTCACAAGTGATTTTTTCTCACAACGATGTTTTGTGATCTTCTTAAGACTCTTGTGTTTCGAGAGTTTTTTATTTCAAATAGGAATACTTCCTTTTCTAAACATTTCTTTAACCTCTTAGCGAAACCATTGTGCTTTCTTGCTTTATAATTAGTGCTTCTTGAGTTTCTGCTTCAGTACTTTTTTTCATTGACGCCCAAACCCGACCTACGTTATGCCCACTGCATTAATTGATTTCTCTGTTATTTTCTCTACAAATCTTTTCTGGTGTAAAATTTCTGTAGATTCACTCCATAATGACTAAATGGTAAACTGAATTTACAACATCAAAAATATCTAAGTAACGACAGCTGGCGGGACTTTGTTCCTGCTACTTGCCAAAGCGACAGTAATCGGCCACTACTGATTACTGGGTATTACACAGGGTATGCTGAGAAGTTGGGTTGAAATGTTGCGCTGGTGTTAGAATATAATAAAATGGTTCAAAAGGCTCTGAGCACTATGCGACTGTACATCAGAGGTCATCAGTCCCCTAGAACTTAGAACTACTTAAACCTAACTACCTAAGGACATCACACACATCCATGCCCGTAGCAGGATTCGAACCTGCGACCGTAGCGGTCACGCGGTTCCAGACTGAAGCGCCTAGAACCGCACGGCCACACCGGCCGGCCTTAGAATATAATAAACTGAGTATTTACAGATAAGGAACTACACTAAAGTGCCAAAGAAACTAGAATAGGCATGGGTAGTCAAATACAGAGATACGTTAACCGGCAGACGACGGCGCTGTGGTCGGCAAAGCCTATTTAAGACAAAAAGTGTCTGGCACAGTTGTTTGATCGGTTAATGCTGCTACAATGGCAGGTTATTAAGATTTAAAGGAGTTTGAATGTGGTATCATAGTTGGCACACGAGTGATGGGACACAGCATGACCATTTCACAAGTGTACCATGAATATCAAGAATCCGGTAAAACATCAAATGTCCGACATTTCTGCGGCCTGAAAAAGATCCTGCGAGAATGAGACCCACGACTACTGAAGAGAATTGTTCAAGATGACAGGTGCAACACTTCCGCAAATTACTGCAGATCTCAATGCTGGGCCATCAACAAGTGTCAGCATGCGAACTATTGAACGAAACATCATCGATATTGGCTTTCCAATACGAAGGCCCACTTGTGTACCCTTGATGACTGCACGACACAAAGAGTGACGAACTCACCTGGGCCCGTCAACACGAGCATTGGAGTTTTGCTGGCTGGAAACATATTGCCTGGTCGGACGAATCTCGTTTCAAATTGTATGGACGTGTACGGGTATGGAGACAAACCCATGAATCCATGGACCCCGCATGTCAACAGGCGACTTTTGAAACTGGTGAAAGCTCTGTAATCGTGTGGGGCTTGTGCAGATATGAGTCCCCTAATACGTGTAGATACGGATCTGACAAGTGACACGTACGTAAGCATCCTGTTTGGTCACGTGCATTCGTTCATGTCCATTGTGCATTCCGTGCAATTGAGCAATTCCATCAGGACAATGCGACATCCCACACGTGGAGATTTGCTGCCGAAACTCTCTCCTGAGTTGAAACTCTTACGCTGGCCACCAAACTCCACACATGAACATTATTGAGCATATCTGGGATGGCTTACAACGTGCTGCTCAGAAGAGATTTCCACCCCTCGTATTCTTACGGATTTATGGACAGTTCTGTAGAATTCATGGTGTCAGTTCCCACAAACACTGCTTAAGACATTAGTCGAGTTCCTATCATGTCGCATTACGGCACTTCTGCGTGCTCGCGTGGCCCTGTACGATGTTAGGCAGTTTCTTTGGCTCTTTAGTGTAAATGGTCGAAAGAGAATATTAAGTTTGTTATTGGGATAAACCAACTGGACCTCACTTGAATAACTTAAGTTCCTAACAGCTATTCTAACTGATAACCGCCAGTCCTGTGCACTCTTTACAACAGCGATTGCAATGTTTCTACGCTCTCTCACGTATTGCTGTCCTGTCACATGTTGTAAATGCAACGATCAGGTCTGCGTTTACGTGCTGGCTATCTACACAGTCTGCAAAAGGACGATGTAGTTAATGTATGGTAATGTCCAATTACTCTGCAGAAACGAATAGAACTTCGGGAACATGTTGCCAGAGGTCTCGCAGTCGTGCACATGGTGCTGGACGCCACATAGCGCGAGGTCAGAGTGAGTATAACACCAAGTATAACTGGCGCCGCAGTAGACACAACATATAGGTGACTTCAGACGGGGAAGAATCACAGGGAAACTGGAATAAGGACGAAGTGTGACAAGTGAAGCCCAAGAGTCTGGCATTGCTCACGAATTGTTTAAAGCGCATGGAGAGTCGAATGAGATGTCGTCCACCATTGTCAGCTACAGTAGCAGAATACTGCTACACTGCGCAACACTAAAGAAGGGTAACACGTCGAACAGCGGGTGCAATTGTACGCAAATTTAACAGGACTACAAAACGCGTGATCTCACACTCCACAGAGGTACGGTGAGTGCGTAGGGGTGATCCGCTTTCCTGGCGACCACACGTACACAACACTAATGTATTTTCCTATCAAAATATTTCATAAATGTTTTTACGAAATAATCGGGCTTTATGCATCAGCAGATAAGAATTTATATGTCAGAAGCCGTTTGCGTTCAGAGAAGTTCAATGTACTCACAGTCTAACTGGAATTTATTGTCTCAGAGTGGTTCGTCGGCAACAAATACACAATTATTATCGCAATTATGACCAATATCTGCCTCTGCAGTATTTCACTAAGACGGCGGCTAACATAAGACAATCAGTTATGGATTATGGTTAAGGCTGTGTTTTACTCCTAATAAATAATATACATATTAAATCTTTTCGCACCTTCACTGTACGCATTAACATTTTAAAATATTTCTTTTATATACCAATAAACTGTGCTGCAGATCATTACCGCTAATGGCTGCGCTCTTTTGTAGTTGAGCAGAAAAATTAACATTTGTATAGGACGAGAATTACAATGAAACAAAACTCGAAACAAAGAAGATTCACTTCAGTTACACATAAACCCTAGTGTCAATTATTGTTTGCAACATAATACAGTTTTTTACAGACATCCTATCAGTACAATAGTTCGAACACGAAGAAGTATTTTTCTAGAAAAATCATGGATAACAAAAGATTGAGCTTTCATTATCTTTTTACATGGGCATTGTCTGAGATATTAAATTTTTTACAAAATATTAAATTATGTCGTTGGCAACAATTATTTATTGTTTTATTAACGATGAAGTCCCCTTCATTAATATTACGACAATAGGATAAAATTACATCCACATTTCACATACAATGCTGTCGTGAATATTATTTTGACTAACATATAGGCTTGGATATTACGCCTCATAAGGCGAGAGGTGGGAATACGTAATGCATCCAGGAATATCGCCGAACAAAATCATTTTGGTGGTTGAGGTGTTACGATGTGGAAAAGTCTAATTTTTCAACACGGTACAGTCAACGGTCAACGTTGTTTTAAACTCGGAACTCCTTCTCTATATGCATATTTGAGAGGTGCATTCGGCCTTCATTTTTATAGATGAGAGTTGCGTCTGTCGGATTTTGTAATTTAATAACACCGATATTCGCTAAAAGCTGACTGTGGGCAACAGACTACTCTACGCCATGCTGAAACGAAATTTCACGTACACGGAAAAGAATTCTTGTTTCTGCACACTTGCTGAAAATTTTGACTTCAGTAATAAATAAAGCTTTGACAGGACTGTAATGTTCACTGAAGTCTCCAAACGATATTGCTTATGTGGCTTTGGATTACAAAGATATTCACAATAATAATATGCATAATAATCACTTTCACTGTCACACATAAACCACTGGCCATTAAAATTGATACACAATGAAGATGACGTGCTACAGACGTTAAATTTAACCGACAGGAAGATGATGCTATGATTTGCAAATGATTAGCTTTTTAGAGCATTCACACAAGGTTGGCGCCTGTGGCGACACCTACAACGTGCTGACATGAGGAAAGTTTCCAACCGATTCCTTATACACAAACAGCAGTTGACCGTCGTTGCCTGGTAAAACGTTGTTGTGATGCCTCGTGTGAGGAGGAGAAATACTTACCATCACGTTTCCGACTTTGATAAAGGTCGGATTACAGCCTATAGCGATTGCGGTTTATTGTATCACGACATTGCTGCTCGCGTTGGTCGAGATCCAATGATATGCAGAATATGGAATCGGTGGGTTCAGGTGGCTAATACAGAACGCGGTGCTGGATCCCAACGGCCTCGTATCACTAGCAGTCGAGGTGACAGGCATCTTATCCGCATGGCTGTAACGGATCGTGCAGCCACGTCTCGATCCCTGAGTCAACAGATGGGGACGTTGGCTAGACAACAACCATCTGCACGAACAGTTCGAAGACGTTTGCAGCAACATGGACTATCAGCTCGGAGACCGTGGCTGCGTTACCCTTTACGCTGCACTACAGACAGGAGCGCCGCGACGATGTACTCATCGACGAACCTGGGTGCACGAATGGCAAAACGTCATTTTTTCTTATGAATCCAGGTTCTGTTTACAACATCATGATGGTCGGATCCGTGTGTGGCGATATAGCGATGAACGCACATTGGAAGCGTGTATTCCTCATCGCCATACTGGCGTATCACCCAGCGTGATGACATGGGGTGCCACTGGTTACACGTCTCGCTCACCTCTTGTTCGCATTGGCGGTACTTTTGAACAGTGGACGTTACGTTTCAGATGTGTTACGACCCTACATTTGAGCAGGATAATGCACGACCGGGTGTTGCAGGTACTGTACGGGCCTTTCTGGATACAGAAAATGTTCGACTCTTGCCCTGTCCAGAACAGAACATTCTCCTGATCTCTCACCAATTGAAAACGTCTGGTCAATTGTGGCCGAGCAACTGGCTCGTCACAATAAGACAGTCACTACTCTTGATGAACTGTAGTATGTTGTTGAAGCTGCATGGGCAGCTGTACCTTTACACGCCATCCAAGCTCTGTTTGACTCAGTGCCCAGGCGTATCAAGGCCGTTACTACCACCAGAGGTGGTTGTTCTGGGTACTGATTTCTCAGGATTCATGCACCCAAACTGCGTGAAAATGTAATCACATGTCAATTCTAGTATAATATATTTCTCCAATTAATACTCGTTAATCATCTGCATTTCTTCTTAGTGTAGCAGTTTTAATGAACAGTAGTGTACATCTAAACTCATTATTATGAATTAAAGAATATAAATATTTTTACAAGGAATATGGTGCAGCTTTTAAAATTCGATTAATTTACTGGAATGGCAAAATATTACAATCTATTTGATTCATGGCCAAATGTTTGTTGGAAGTGGGTTAGAAATATGCCACCGGCCTTGCCGCTGTGGCAACACCGGTTCCGATGAGATCACCGACGTTAAGCTCTGTCGGGTTGGGCTAGCTCTTGGATGGGTGACCATCCAGTGAGCCGAGCACAGTTGAGGAGCTACCTGATTGACAAGTAGCGGCTCCGGTCTCGGAAACTGACACAGGGCCGGGAGAGCGGTGTGTTGACCGCATGCCACTCCTCATCCAGTGACGCCTATGGGCTGAGGATGACACGGCGGCCGGTCGGTGCCGTTGGGCATTCATGGCCTGTTCCGGAGGATTAGAAATATAGTATAATAACATAAGCATCCTTTTCACTTGTTTTAATGAGCGATACAGATTATATTAATAGCAAAAACAGTTTTGTTTCTAGGGAAAACTTAAAAAAAACTTAAAAAATCACATTGCTGGGTTTTGTCGTCGTGGTTGTGTTTTAGTGGTAGATAACGTTCATGTCGTTCATCGTTCATTTTATCGCAACGTCTTATCTATGATTCCACACTGTTCTCCCACTTCTTCTAATACTCCCGTATATTGCCCTGTTACAGGCAAACCTCCCTAGTGGATTTATGTTTTATAACAAACACGTGCTGCTATGTTCCGAAAACATTACATAACAACAAATTGCCACAGAATGTGAATGTACTCAAAGTTAATACAAAAATAAAAATTCTGCCTAGTAATTCGCGTAAAGCTATATTAATTTGTTGCATATGCTGCATTAGCTTTCACTACATGTTTAAAGATTTCTACATGATTAATCTTTTGAAAGAACTAATTACGAAAATATTAACATTATCCTTCATGATTTTCTTCCTATAGGAAAATGATAACACTTGTGCAAATAGTTCTTTACCCTTCTATCAGCTGGCGTTACTTGTTACGTTCACAGAATTCTGGCACCTACTTTCAAATCTCTGAAACTCCACTAATAACTGAAATTTACAAGTACACGAAAGAAATCTATGCTTTGTTCATGTTCGAAAAGTGCGTGCATCTAAATGTCTGTCATCGTCTTTATTTAGTAGAGAGACGGCATAGTGAGTGATCGCATCGAACGGGGCAGGCGGAGGAGCTTTTGGAACGAGAGGATGTTCGGGGGACAGACTGGCCCGTCCGTTCTCCCGACTTAAATCACATGGAAGACTCGTGGGATGCGTTAGGGAGACGTATTGCAACCCGTCCACATGCACATGCACCAATTGCCATACAGCAGTTGTCAAACGCGCCAGTGGAAGAATAGCACAGCCTACCACAAGAACTCCTTAAACGCCTTGTGGTCAGCAAGGAAGCACGTTCAGAGCATGCATTTCCGTCCGAGGGTATCACATACCCTACTAAGATCCATGTCCAGCCTTTTGTAATATTGGAGATAGCGCTGACTTCAGTTGTCACTGAATAAAGTCATCAATGAACAGTCGTATTTCCACGAAAAACATTTTTATGATTTCTTTGACGAAATTCTATGAACATGTATGTACTCTTTTGTTCAGAAAATCATAGGACCCAATTGCATCCATGGCAGAAATGTGACTTAGAATAGTACATAAATCTTTATAACACAGTCTTAAACTTCCAACTAGAAATATTACGAAATATGACTTAGTTTTTAATACATCAGTTTTATGACATTTTAAAAAGTGTATGTAATATCATAGCACTCTGCAGCTGATCATTCCATTATTACATATATCACCAGTGGCAAATAAAGTTAATACAGACCGGATCTAGCATAAGTGTATACTTGCAGTTGAGTCACAACTTACATATCGATATAATTCCGCAATGCCAAAGACCTTCACATCATGGTTGACTTTGAAACCATTGTGGTAGTACCACCTTCGCCCATAGAGGGCACACTTAGTACACATTGTCTGTACAGTTATTTTAAAGTTTTTAATTGATGTTTTATGTAATATTTAAGCAGCTCCATGGTTGTAAAGAGATATTTTATAGATAACTATTTTTACGTTATTATTGTTTTGTTTTCTTACATTTTGACCATTATGTGAACCCGTTTTACACATATTAGTTGACGTGAAGTAGAGGGAGAAGAGGCAGGCGGAGCATCTTCGTATTTAAGCGTATGCCCGTCACTTGCCGGCACCACTTGACATCACAGCAGCTGAGAAGAGTGCTCCACCTACCATCTTCGAAGGATGCCATGGGTATAACAAGTCTTATAGTATTTTATCCTCATAAACATTTTGTCATATTTTATTGTGAATATAGTACGGTTCCTATTACTTTCTAAATTAAATTACAGGTCTGATGATGGTCATGTGATACGACCGAAACTGGTCCCTTATGTTCTTGTAGCACACGTGGTGTGATCAAAAGTGAACTTTAAAAAGGTAAATTTTTTATTGAATATAGTGTTACTTCACTTCGTCTCATTGTGTATTTCTCTCTGTTGCTTTCTTTTCGATATTGTAGCTGTTTTTTGTATGTACGGTCTAAGTTTTATCGAGCTATGTTATTTGGCAGTGATATATAATGCAAAAGTTGTTTTCGTCATTAATTTTTGTATGCCATTGCAGTATGGGGGGCTGTCTAGTGGCCTACATTACAAAGTTGTCACTACTACAAAAATGTGTAATAAAAACTTCTTGCTTTTAATTTTTTACGATGTAGGCCCTCTCTGTAATAGTAAAAGATGGAACTACTTTTTAAGTGTTATTCGGCACAGTTTGTCAGTGGTCAGCTGATGTGAACTGAGCCAGCACACGTATCTCAGACACCCGTGCTCCCCCGCGTCTCATTTCAAGAGACGGCACGTAAAAGGCGTGATGCTTAAGTTGAAAAAATGGTGAAGACATTTCAAATAACGCTTAACAGAATTTTGGTACCTTCTTATGAGTTATTTCGCGGAAAGCCTTAACTCATTTCATCCGAATCACAACAGACACCATTTCCTACTTCCTGTCGCCAGTCGTGGGGTCTTAAATCTTGAAGCTGTAACGAGATTAGTCGGAGAGTGTAAATATGTCATAAGACTCTGGCAGATATGCTGAATGATACCTGACTTCACAGCAAGGTCACTCGACCATTGTCAGCGACTTAACTGGAAAATCTAAAGTCAAATAAACGAATACGATCCATATAAAAAATTCTCGTTATTATAATAATAATAACAATTGGAAACAACCCCAGAAATAGATGGCACTGGCATTGTTATCAATCCAACCATACGCACAGAAACAGAGAAAATGGTGAATAATGATCTTAAATGTATCATTGACTGGTTTTCTGCGAATCGTCCCACTCTCAGTGTTAATGGGGCACAACATCACCAGTTATGCAAATTTAGAGATACTACACCAATGATAAGTGTAACTCATAGTGAGGAAATAATAAATGAACTACAAACTTCAAAATTCTTAAGTGTTCCTATTGGTTAGAATTTAGACAAAACAAACATTTCTGAACTCCTGAAACAACATAGTTGAGTCACATTTTCACTTAGGATGTTTGCATGTGACCAGATAAGAGGAAACGCAGATGCCAAACAAAAACGCGAAATAGCGTAAGTAGTAAATTATTTACGAAAAAAACGAGGCGTGAATCGTTTTATAACCTACAAATTTCGGCTATCACCGACAAAATTAAACATGTTTACATTCCACAGACAGCCAGATTTGCATCACTTGATATAGTAAACCTTCATACTAACATCCCGAGAGAGGACACTATAAACATAATCAGAAACAATCCACTCAAACACAAGAAACTAAGCTTGGCAGAGATCTGTCTGTTCGTGAGTTACTCACGTTGGTACTGTCACATAGTTAGTTCAGTTTTAATAACAAAATATACAGACAGAAAGATGGGCTGGCAGTGGGTAGCAGCATAGTTGGGATGTTAGCAGATATTTACATACATCACTTAGCGCAGACATTTTTAGAAGTTAACAGTCACATCACCAGCAAATTCATTTACTACAAAATATATTTTGATGATACAATTATTCATTTTGATGGCACCAGTGAGGAAATAGATACATCAGCAACAAATCTGAGTAGCATGCAAACGAACGTTAACTTCACTGTGTAACATGAGACTGATAACAGCATCAATTTCTTACTTGTAAAAAGCACCAACAAAAACCATAACATCATTTTGAAATTAACAGAAAACCAATAACCACTAATATATGTATCGACAGCTCATCCTGTTATCCAAACCAGAATAAGATGTCCAATTCCACTTGGACCAGTTCAAAAATAAATCAGTATCATTAAAACCATAGACTCAAACAATGGGCACAGCCCTTTCATGGAAACCTATCATAAAAAATCCAAGAACCATCAGATAACATAGCTGCACACCAGACAACCATGCAACTTACAAAAGACAAAAATAGTAAACAGCAGAAAATATATTCACAACCTTTCTTAGGGAGCATATCCTATAAAATAAGCAGTCTATTTAAAAATACAAACAATAAATTAAGTTCCAACACAAACAACATGCTCTAGCAGTTAACAGTTCACAGCTTAAAGAATAATAACCCCCCATGCAAAAAATCTGGCATATACACTACTGCTGTCAAAGTTGCCCCTCTTACTATATAGGGCAAACTGGAAGAAGCATTGAGACTTGGTTCAAAGAGCATATAGATGCCACACATTTGAACAACATTTCAAAATCCACATTTTACATGAGTGAAACTACTAACAGCCATGGAATAAAGAGCATTGAAGACCATGTACAAGTATTGCACCACGCTGAGAAACATAAATTTATGAATTTGCTTGAGGAGATTGAAATATATGTATGTAAATGCAAATCACCACAAAATATCCTCAATGAACAAACCAAGTTAGCCAATGCAGCCTATCTGAAATTTCATTCACCTGCTGTTCAATTTTAAGAAAAAAATTAAATGTCCATTGTTGTAATGTGTATATATGCACATCCATCCCTGACCATTTACTGTACTTTAAATCTATGCCATAAAATTTACATAATATGTCCATAGATGTAATATTTATTTATATATCTATTGCTCACACCATTTACTTTGATTACATTGCATACCATAATGTTTACATAATATCATTGCAGTAACACTTTGTTACTAACTGCTTTATTAATTTATATAATTTTAATAAGTTCTCTTACAATGTCAATAATGAGTAATGTAACGTAAGGTTGTAATTTCTACAGTCAGAGACATGTACATAACGAAATATCTCTGTGAGTGGAGGTCTTTGGCATTGTTATGAAGACGACGAGTAATCGTCTTCTTCTTCATCATTATCGCCATCTTTGTATACATACCTCCATGTGATGAATGTTCTTAGTGTGTGAGTGGTGAATTTACATTATGTGCATACATATACATAAAAAAGTGCATCGTACAGTTTTCGCTGCTGCTATGTCAAATCCAGTCTGCACTGGAACATAACGGAGCAAATCTTTCTTCGTAAGTAACCAAAATATCTTCCTCTAATAATTTGTTTACGTCACTTAAAATCGTTCTCAGGTACAGTTACATTTGAAAATAGATTATCTCACATTTTTTTGGTTATAGTGAACCATCACCCCAAGGAAATTTCGTCAGTTTGGAAACCAAAGGCGAAGGCTAATGCAAAACGTGAATAACTGTCTGAAAACGAACCTTTCGGTTCGAAACCGGTAACGGCACTGTTTATATAAATAAATAGCATTTTAACAAGTGACTGGTTGCTGTTATCTAATGTGTAAGAGTCTACATATAAAATGACGATCTCTTGATGTTTAAGGATTTGTCCTGTCAGGAGATCCTTTCTTTTTCAGAAGTTGTGCTCTAATTCTCTGAGATCCAGTACCTCTTCATTAGGTACTCTGTGTATCTACTAATCTTCAGAGTTCATCTGCAGCACCGAATTCCAAAAGCTTCTATGTTTATCTTGTCCGAACTTACAATCTAGGTTTTAGTTCCGTGCGTGGTCAAACTCAGGAAAATACACTTAGAAAAGACTACTAGTAACCTAAAATTAAATTGAATGTTAACAAATTCCTCTTTATTAGAAACGCCCTTGCTGGTACAGCATGTGTGTATTTTTTTCTCCTTAGTGTGGTCATCTTCACTTCAATTGCAAAAGTCATCTTCTTTTTCAAGTATCTAATTTCGTAAATTACCTTCTATTACCTTTGTTTTATTTTTATTAATATTCACTTCGTAACCTCTTTCCGAGAAACACTCTATTACATTGCACTCATAATCCAGGTGTTTTGTGTCTCTTGAAAAATTGTAGTGGTATTGTAAAACCTCAAAGTGTTTATTTCTTTTCTCTGAACTTTAGTCGTTCCCTAATTTCGACTTGGTTTCCTTTAGTGCTTGCTCACGGAATGGGTAACAGCGGGGAGAGACGAAAGCTCTGTCCCACTCCCTTCGCAACCAACCTTTCCTGTCCTTCAGCTCATAGGCCACAATTCGGTTTCTGTAGAACATGGAGAAAGTCTTTTGTTCGCTATATTTTATCCCTGCTCTCATAATATGAAAGACAGAATTGCTCTCAACACAGTAAAAAGCTTTCTTTAATTCTACAAATGTTGCAAAAGTAAATTTTTCTCTTCTAAGATTAGTCAGATGGTCGGTATTGCGCAGTGCGTCTCTACATTTCTTCGGAACTCAAACTGATCCTGCCTGACGGTGGCGTCTATCAGCTTTTCAGTTCTTCACTAAATAATTTGTGTAAAGATTTTGCAACCAGCACATATTAAACTGATGTTTCGGTAATGTTCTTACCTGTGAGAACCTTCTTTGAAATTGGAATTATTACGGTCTTCTTGAAGTCTGAGGGTATTTCACGTTTCAGATATATCTTTCAAACCTGTTGGAATAATTTTGTCATGGTTGGCTGCTCCAAGTGTATTAATAATTTCCCGGAGAGTGTCGTCTACACCATCGGCCTTGTTCGACTTAGGTTTTTAGTGTTCGGTGAAATTCTTGTCGTAGTATTACATCCCTCATCTAATCTTCTATAAATTGCAGAGCGCAGCAATCAGTCGTCCTTTTTTCAAGTTTTATTTGGCAAATCCAGATTTAGGCTAGTGCCTTGCCATTATCAATGCAGTATTCTCCAGTCTCGGTGCATGTCAGTTCCCTGTTATTCAAGCGTCAGTCACAGTTCTTTGAATACTATGAGTATTAGAGACTAGAAAATAATGCAATGATAATGGCTAGTCACTAGCCGAAATATGGAGTTGCCAAATAAAACCTGAAAAAAATGGAACTACTGGTCGCTGCGCTCTATTATTTATAAATCACATCACAGTTGCCAAGTGCACCCACTTTCCTAATGGAAGGTAACCTGTTTACTCTTACCTTTCTACAATTTTGCATCCAGGTTCCTTTTTCTTGAGTAGGCCAACTATATAACCCCACCATCTTGCCACTTTGCCTTCTTTCCGTAGTACAGGCATGCCATCTGGCCACTTTTCCCTAAGATATCTTCCGTTTTCCTATTGGCAGCATCTAGCTTTCCTCTGCTTACGCATGCTGTTACAATCTTATATGTGTCCTATTGGCATTTATACTTAGCCAGTTTGCACTTTTTTGGCACATCTCAATTTTATCTGTCTGTTTTTCCTTTCGCCTGCTTCATTAACTTCATTAATTTTAATGTGTCCTTCCATCGCCGTTTCAATGTAATACCTCCTAAGTTGTTATCCAAAAATTCCTAATAAGCTTCATCTTTTTGCCGATTTGATCGTTTGCTGCCTTCACTGTATCAGTTTCCAAAGTTAGCCACTCGTCCTTCATTGTATTCATTTCCCGTGTTTCAATCATTCTTTCCCAGTAATCCTTCTGAAACTCTCAGCAACCATTGGTTATTTCGATTTATCATCAATTGCCTATCTTCTCCGAACTTCTCAGTTGTAATCTGCAGTTTATAACGAATGTATTGTTGTCAGAGTATACGGCTGTCTCAGTCTGAGACAATTACAGGTACGATTGACGGAGGAAATGGAAGAGATACATGAAAGAGGAACGCGTTTTGTCATACGGTGGTATAGCGGGCACGAAAGTGTGGGTGAAATGCTACTCTTAAACCAGTGACAGTTGACACAAATTAGGCATTTTGTATCATGGTATGGTTAACCTTTAACATTTCTGCAAGAGTCAGCTAGTATAATTCTTCTTGCAACATAGATCTCGCGAAAAGGTGAGTAGCGTAAAATTAGAGACATATGAGCTCACTTACAGGCTTTGTAGCAGATGTTCTTTCTGCAAATCATTTGTGACACGAATACAATACAGTATACACTACGTGCTCTCCATCACACATCGTAAGGAGGCTTGTGGAATACAGTTGTTGATGTAGATACTCATACTTTATATACACTTCTCAGTGGCATAGATATTTCAACTATTTTTGGTTCCTTAATTTCCCCTATTGAATTAAACATAAAAAATTATTGTGGCTGTTTCACCTGGAGCACTCAAGTAGTGGGCCTGTACCATTTCTGGTCCAGATTTCACTGTTGCCAAATCCCCTCCCCTCCACCTACCCATCTCCCTGCCTTCTAGGCCAGTCGTCAAACATATAAAATGAAGGGTTTTTCTCCTGTAATCTGAGGTTACTCAACCAGCCTGCATGGTTGCCAGAATTTTGAAACCCTTATTGCTGCAAACTATTATCATAGTGTTACTATCCTTATAATAATTAGGGTAAATTGTATTTTCCAAATGTCTTCATAGACCGATTTTCCATTTTGCTAGTGTTCATTAGCCAAATAGAAATAATCTTACTTTTATCACCATAATTTATTTTTTCACTGATATTTATTACCTAGTTAATTTCTGACCCAAAATGGCTGACACTGTGCAGTCAATCTCAAGCATTGGTGTGTAAACTAAAAAAGTATGGTAGCTTGTATATTGAATGGACCCCTGTTACTTGTGTGTATCAGTATTATGGCAAAAAAAATTACATTACTATCGTATGCAAGACATTACCAGCACTAGATTGACTGTACAATCAAGAAAATCCAAATAAATAGCAAAATCCAAATAATTAGCTGCATGTAGCATGGTCTATTTACTTAAAACATTTCAGAAGATTCTATGGAATTAAAACATCAAAAGTTTTAAGTGTGTGTGTGTGTGTGTGTGTGTGTGTGTGTGTGTGTGTGTGTGTGTGTGTGTGTGTGTAGCTATAAATTTTCTAAGCAGAATAGACCCTTTCTATGTAACAATTACACTACTTAGATGTAGGGATGCTTTACTTAAGGTTAAAATGTTTAAATGGACATGTGCTTGCTGAAGAAAGCATTTTAACAACGTCACAGAGATTGTAATACATTGGCTAGCATGAGACATGCATTGTCAAATGAGTGCCACCCACCTACCATGGTGCACTGTCCTCTGCTGAGCTCTGACCAGCATGTATTTGTGACACCAAGACCATCATGACTCTTAGTCTCTTTCCTGCACCCCGAGCCAGGGCGAGGGAAGTGCACATATTTTGCTTCCTTACTCAAATGCAACATTGCACATGCCCTGATCCGGCACAGTATGTTACACAGTTTCTCTCGCCTAAAGAAATGCTTCTAAAAATAAAATTCCCTAAATTTTCATTAAGGTTGGAGGATCAGTTGACATTTGATGGATTATTAAGACATGCAATCATGTATGTGCAATGTGGCAAACACTCGCGGTCAGCTAGCATTTGCAAACTGTCTCACACGGACTGCCGACAATCTTGCACTATGCTGTTCGGCGATTCATCCTCTATTGTTATAGTGCACATGCACATATAGAGAACAATATTACAGTTACACATTATTTAAATATATGATGGGCTATAGCAGTTGCCATACAATCATAGATATTACAACTGATGGTGGCAAGGAGGCTTTTCAATGTCACCTCGTTTTTGAGCACATTTTCATCTAAAATAACATCATAAAATTTATTGCTTCCACCAACCAACACCAGAAGTGTTGTAGCAAATGGGATCATATGAATAACATGACTTTCTTCTGTTAAATTAAGACTGTAATACGCTCATCAACAATACATCACATTGTGACTTCCCTTATTCAAGTTATTAGTAACTGTATTTCTTAGTGCTTCTACATTTCCATAGAAATAAGGTGAAATAACATGATTACCCTATACAACAGTTTGTTTAGCTGACATTGAAGGACCAGCCAAGGACTACATTTAATTGCCTGAACACTTAGAAAATTGCAATAAAGCCACCAAAAAAAGCGTCTCTACTACAACTGTCAGTACCATTTCAGAGTGATGCTGCACAGTACAGGATTCTTAATAGATAGTATTATAGCTTCTTATGGGACATGAACGATTTACCACACCATCCATACCTAATCAACTCTTCCACTCTCTCTCTACACTATTTACACTGGTCGTTGTGGCCGAGTAGTTCTAGGGGCTTCAGTCTGGAACCGCACTGCTGCCACAGCCGCAGGTTCGAATCCTGCCTTGGGCATGGATTTGTGTAATGTTCTTAGGTTAGTTAGGTTTAAGTAATTCTAAGTCTAAGGGACTGAGGACCTCAGATCTTAAGTCCCATAGTGCACAGAGGCATTCTTTTGGAAGAAAAAAGACATTTTGTACATGGAGTGAGTGATTGATTACTTTGTAAAATTTTTTGTTCATTTATAGATGTAATCACATTTTTATGACACAGTCATAACTGGTTTCTGCCATACAATGACCAACTTCAGATTATAAAACAACAGAAAATAGTACTTATATTAAAACCTAAAAATAAGTGTAATATTAAACCAGGCTTATCAGTAATCTAACTCGAACACAGGTTCATGCATTGTCAAACTAACTATAAAATGTAAAACATCGGTCTTATATAGATCTACATTTGCCATATTAGACGTTTGAAAAGACTATCTTACAGAGGACGCACGCATCTAGCGCAAGGAGGGAGAACAAAATATAACAATTTTTTTAGATCTATGTAACACTGGTGTTTTACATTTTATAGTTTGACAATGCATGAACCTGTGTTCAATGTATGCCGCCTTTAGGTATGAACTATATGTATTTTGCAATAATTCAGTGAGATTACTAATAAGCCTGGTTAAATATTGCACTGATGTTAAGGAGTTAATAAAATTTTCTTTTGTATTGTTTCAGAATATGAAGATAGTCATTGTATGCCTGACACCGGTTATGACTGTGTCATTAATATGTGATAGCGTCTATAAATAAATAAAACATTTGTACCATTTTTTTCCTCCACTATTTGCAAAAGATTACATTCTATGTATGCTCCACATCGGTTTTCCCGTTCAATTATATTGTTTATATGAAAAATGTACCAAAATTCACTATGGCGAGTGGTGGATAGCACTTCCATTAGTTAACACACATCCCTGTTCTGTTCGTGAAAGGCATGTGGAAAGAAATGGAAGGCACACAGAAAGAATCATACTAGCCCTAATTTCTCAGTTTTCATATCGTGGTAATTTCAAGAGACGTATGTGGTGGGAAGCGATACATTACCCGCCTATTCCTGGAACACACTGTCTCAGCTCTTCTACAGTAAACTTCTCCATGATGCACAACATGTCTCTTCTACTACTGGAGTTTATCATTTCCATAAAGTTCTCACGCCATCCAAATTATATCTTGTGCACCACTCTGCACTGGATGTTGTCTAAGTATTCTATTAATATGATAGGGAAGGATCTGAGACAGACAAGCAGTACTCAAAAACGACAGAGCAAGAATTATGTAAGCCCTTTCTTTCATGGTTGAATTATATTTCTCTTATAATCAGGCCCTGACATCTGATTTTCCTTACATCCCTACATATCTATTTTACTGTATGTCTCCATTCCTCTTGAGATTGCTTCGAATTGTTACCTTTTCTAGTCATATATTGTCAATAGCATAAGCATACAGTATCAGATTTCTACACCTATTTGTGAGCTGTATCTGAAATTTACTTACACGTAGTATCATCTCTCAGCCGCTATACCAATCATCAATCCTCATGAAGTCTACTTGTAATAACCTAGTCTACTTATGAAGTACTACAAAACGTGTCTCTCCACTACAGGACGCATTATCTAGGTGGCGTAATGTCCCCTGCACAGTGCAGTCATTTTATGGCGTCTGCTGTGCTGAGATTTGGGTCACAGATCTGAGTTCTGAACTACCAAAGACATTAAAAAAAACTACTCTTGTGAAATGCCCCTTTCCTTACAAAAATCGCAGTAAACTACACCTACTGATTGACTCGCTTATAGAAGCAGTAACAAGGAAACTTTTATGAAGAAAGAGGCTGCTGCTGTTTAAATCATGATTGCAATACCACAATGTATGACAATTACAGAATTGTCAGACAAATGGTGACAGGTGTCACCGGAAGTACTTCAACACAATACTACTGTCTATCGGTATTTAACAGTTGTAGACAGTCTTCCGCAGTATTGAAAACAAAAGAACATACAGATGCACCTGCTTTTTATTCCCTGCAGAGTAATACTGTATTCAAGACACTTAGGGCTTTACTATAAAGTTCAATATCATTTGTAAACAAGTCCGTTGCATTGCGAGATCATGGTGTATGCCATAGAGACAGTGGCCCAGGAATATCGAGTGTCATGGCCTATTTTCTATTCTGTTTTTAGCTGACAAGTCACTTCTTTTCCTGTGATAGGACCCACATCCAGGAAGCTCCTCATAACTCCGGGATGATGTGGAGTATCAATTATTGGTAGACACCACTTAGTGTGCGGAAAGGCTGGAGGTTTGACGTTTATAACGAAACTTACGACTTCACAAATTTATATTGCTGTCAAAGAAACTTTGCTGTTCACAAGTGCATTTTATTTGACTACACACAGATCGAAATACATAATTATTAGTGCCATATATTGAGCTTGCCATCATAACTGAACTAGAAAACTTGCAGTAATTTAGAAATGTTTGGTTCCATGGAGTGGAGATGCTTGGTTGAAAATCTTTCATACATGGAGAATCAGCTCACCACCGAATACTACCCATATCATGTCAACACTGACACTTTCTCTAGCAACAGAATGATACAAATTGTACATGACACGGTGTATTTAGTATTTATCAACAAACAGATAGTGCTGAAATCCATTTATTTATGAGTGGACGGTGGAATGTGTAAGGCAACGTAGACTTTCATGCGGGCTTCCAGTTGGATGACTGCATATCTCCATGTGAACATGAATAGATGCATGAGATATTTGACATGCAGAAAAAACAATTATTTGCTAAATAATGCCATAAGATGAACAACTACAATGAAAGAAAGTTTACTGTGTATTAATGAGTTTGTATGCATGAAAAATAATAAAATCAATATTCTTTTTGAAGAGTTAAAATATGTCGTTAATTTCTAGACATGTTTTACTAGATTTCCCTCTATTATCTTTACTTATGACACGTAAATCCAAGCTATTACAATATGAGGGATGAGTAAAGGTGCTCTGATGTAAATCGTGAAACCGCTAAGAGTAGGTGTGTTCAGTATTAGCAGTGTGTATGATACAAAGATCAAACTAATCCTGCCGACAAAGGCTGCTAACCCTGCAAGTTATAACAGTAGTGCCAGTATGCAAGGCATGTGTGTTTTTCTTTACTGCTATAGAGCTATTGAGTCGCAATAGTAGTATTATGAGAGCGTTTTACACTCAAAATGCAACATATTTTGGTCATTTTTTTTAATTTGTTGGACACAGGATTGAATCTTTTCGCTTGCAGTCAGACATCGATGACCAACCATACTTGCGTATTAGGATAGGCAGCGTGCATGTACTTTTTACTACTGTTGCTCTTTAGCTCAAAACATCTACGTGGCGGGACATTTAGAGATTGCATGTTTATTAAAATATATATTAGAAATAAGGAAATGTTTTAAAATATTACTGCTTTCCCAACAATTGGCCAACTCGTTAACTTCGAGACTTTGGGGCATAGATTCTAGCAGTTTCATCTGGCAGACAACTATTTTCAAGAATATTATCCTGACCTCCCCCATCAAATGTCAGATCTACCGTATGCTCCAGGGTTTTCTCCTGATGTCACCTAGGAAGTAAGTCATCTGCGTTAATTGTAGGCAACACAAGATGGGCCATAAGGAAAATGCCCAAAGATCTTTCCCCGATCGTCCACTAGCCCAAAAACGTTGTTTCAGTTTTCAAAGTCCTGCGGTCACCTACCGCCATCAATCACCCACTGCGTCAGTATTTACTAGCCGTCGCATGGACTTAGCTTTCACGCTCTCTACGCCATAGTGAAAGGTTGATCATCATGAAGTGTCACAACAGATTCGGTGCCTCCAGACAAAATAAAAAATTAATTACACTCTCCATTGTCAGTATTAACCTTTCTCTGTCACTCATTATTTTTATTATTTTTATTATTATTATTATTCATTGTCTATGGTTGTATTTGTCTTCCTCTGCACAATGGTACCCTGATGTAATGGAGCAGGAACCTACAGACAGTCTACCTGATATATCACAGAATAACAGACAGTTGCTTCCATAACTCGAGTTCCCACTATGTTTAATGTTTGCACCAATTACCAAGCCACTAGAATTGTATAGTGCACAAGATACGATGATACGTCAGGGCTGAACAGAAATCTGCACACGAAATTGTTCCCAGATTCGGAGTATCTGCTGTCTCCAGCAGCCATATCACAGTTCTTAAGCCCCATCCAATTGATTTCCGAGCACTACTGTTCACCATTACTTATCAATTGACCGTCAATGGACAGAAACACGTGAATGTGGCCACCGCAGCAGACACTGAGAATGTTCAACTTATTGCTAAAGTGTAGCTCACAGGGTATGATGGAACCATCTATGCCGCATGATAAAATTCATCAAGTGTCTAATGATGGCTGTGCCCACTACCTAAAGATGAGGCCTCAGCGCGCACGGTATGGCGTAATACAGAGTCGGGAATTCTTGCCGAGGCCCTATGCGCAAGCCTTGTAACGTTTCTCGAACTATTTTACGGAATCTGTTCTGTAAAAAAGAATTTTATTTCTACCTTTCTTGTAGCTTTGTATGTCAGCTTCATGCTGAAATGCCCTTCATTTCGTTACTGGTCATAATTATTGTGATATTTCCTACATAATAACAAGCATGATACGGTTGCGTTGGGAAATAGGGGTCGCTATGAATTTGCATTTGGTGCACGTTACACTATGTGTTGTTGCCAATTAAATTTATCTAAGACACTGATTTTTTCTCTAAACTTGTGAGAAAATCTGCATCTGTCTCCAGTCTCGAGCAAATGGATTTTAAATAGCGTGTTCACATCCAAATGCACGAGCGTGGTAATGAAATAAAGCATCCCCGATAGCTCTAAACATTTCGATATGTCGGAAAGAGGTTTTTGGCGAAAGACAGCACGCAAAGAGGACAATGTTTTGCCATATTGATGACATAATGAATTTTATCTATGAGGATATAGCAGAAGATTGTGAGGTAACGGGTGAATTGTTGCGCCCTGAAAATAATCGAAGTTGCCGTGGCCGCACGGACCGCTCGGCCAGCCGGGGCCCGGCAGCAAACACGTGGTGGCGTACGTTGGCTGGACGAGAGGGGTGGCCCCAGCGCATGGTCCAGCCGCGTGGCTGGGAATTCCGCTGTGACGAGGACGGTGCTCTGTGTCGGTGAAGGAGATGTCTATGCCAGGAGAGCCAAAGTCGGCGGACTTCGTGAAACCTTAATGGCAGACATTTCACAGTTCATATAGAAATTAACAGTAGCCAGATGAATCATGATACCTCAAAAGGAAACATGCACATTACCATTATTTGCACGACGATTCTGGTGGTGTAATCAGATTTTCAACATCTTTATTAGTTTAAAGTTTAGTATCTGACCGTAAATTATACAAGTAACATCCAGGAACGAATTTTTCAAAATATAAACGCTTCATCCGATTTTATCGATCGCCGTGTCTGTAGAGAGCTATTAGTGTAAACCTAAACTGGTATGACTTACAGGCATGTAACTTGAATAGTCCAGAAAATGGTTGAAATGGCTCTGAGCACTATGGGACTTAACATCTGAGGTCATCAGTCCCCTAGAACTTAGAACTACTTAAACCTAACTAACCTAAGGACATCACGCACATACATACCCCAGGCCGGATTCGAACCTGCGACCTGCCGGCCGGAGTGGCCGTGCGGTTCTAGGCGCTACAGTCTGGAACCGAGCGACCGCTACGGACGCAGGTTCGAATCCTTCCTCGGGCATGGACGTGTGTGATGTCCTTAGGTTAGTTAGGTTTAAGTAGTTCTAAGTTCTGATGACCTCAGAAGTTAAGTCGCATAGTGCTCAGAGCCATTTGAACCATTTTGAACCTGCTACCGTAGCGGTCGCGCGGTTCCAGACTGAAGCGCCTAGAACGGCTTGTAACACCACAGCTCTTGTGCTGTATGGATTTATTTTGTTTTTGTTTCATTTACTATTATATCGTTAAGCTTCTGTAAATGTGCTTGATTGAATAGATGTCACAAAATTGTATACTCTTTTCTTTGTTTAAAACTTTGATGTCATGATTTGATTCTATGCAAAGTAATGTATTTGTCATTTAAATTCTTTGTCCCATTTGGAGCGAACAAATCTTACTGTATATAATTGTAATTTTGTGTGAATAATTTTTGGTACAAATGTCAATATGTGCAAATGTTCTGTTTTATTTATTGTATTTGTTTGCTGTTATGTAAACTGCTGATCCTCACTTAGGGTTCTTAGTTAGTTTGTATGTAAAAGGAGTAGTGTTTCCCCTCGGGAACGAAACCGTGTAGCGCGCGCAAATTGTGGTTGGCCTAGGTAGAAAAGGTGGAACAAGAACCAGTCGGGGACGAGCCACCAGTCGGGGACGAGCTACGAGTCGAGGACGAGCTACCAAACTGTGCACTGCCATGTAAATGTTGCATATTGTGCTGGTCCCGAGAGAGGAATTTTCTGCTCGGATGGATGGATAAATAGCTGGAACTATTCTGGAATTTGTATCTATCATCGCCACCAAGAAATGACAGAGTCCAGCAATTCTACCTGCAATTCCGCCTACCGACATGCAATCGCCACCACATTGCGCAATCACTGTAATGGAGTACTATAATAATGTACAGTGAAGGATCAGCTAAATGGATGTGTTAGTGTGCTCAAATATAAGGTAATTTATAACTGCATTTATGTACCTACCTTGATTTTTCTCCTTATCATAACACCTCTCAGGTTCCTCTCCGTTTGAACTGAAGTGATTTCCGAGTGTCCCTACTGAAAGAACATTAAAGACCAGTGTTTTTGCTAATTAATGCCTCTTGAACATAAAAAAAGAAAGTTAATGAAAGTAATTTTCCAAATAAAACTGCTTATTAATGTGTTGTTGCCAACTTCAAATTAAAAGTTCTGAAGACTGAGGCTTATAAAGTTTTCCTTAGTAAATGTTCACATTACTGCCTGTTGTAAATCGCAGAAGGTGAGTCAGTATCTTACATATATGTTAATTTTGTGTCTCAATGCAGTAAAAGTGGAAAACGGCAGTGCGGAACGTTATATACTCAAGTTTGCTAAGTGTTTGTCTCTCCTGTGTATTAGAAGTGCTTATTAATAATATAATAGGATCCACAGTTTGTCTATTGGGTTAATGCTTGGTAACAAGTAACGGAAAGACCACTAATTAGGAAAACCTTAATTTCTTTAATCAAATGATAGTGAGGAGCAACTTGTAAGTGGATTCAAATTAACTTTTATTTTAAATAGTAACGTATTTAACTGAGAGAGATTTAACTTATATCCAATTAATGATTCTGCAATGAATAGTAATATTAACGTTATAAAGACCATCGAGTTTGTGTAACCTTTAAAGTAATAGTGTGTTTCGGTATATGTTATAAATTTGCAAATAGTTTGTGCTGCTCCAGTTGTTAGCTTCAATCTTAAAACATACGTATGTGTCAAGAGTTCACTGCACTCGCGTGTGACAAAGTATAGATTGTGTTTATCCATTAAAGTTACTAATAACTATTTTCTTGAACGAGAATGTTAATCATTCTCTTGCCTAGTTAGGATGGCGACCGTTTTCTTTACCCATTAAACAGTACAGATAGGCAAAATTTTGTTTGTTACTGTTCAAATATTTCCGTAATTCTGACTTTCACTTCCGATAAGCCACATCCGTTAGGTACAACACGGTCAACACAACAAAATTCCTCTCAGAGGGTAACACTGCTCTGTTGCGTTACACCATAATTGCTTTAATAAGATTGTTGTATTTCACAACCTGCTTTAAGGTTATGGTACAGCAGTGACAGACGGTACTGTTATACGCTCGGCCACAACGGCCGGCAACTTGACTAGTACATAGGTTATTGGAGGTCAAAGTGGCGCATTACTATATATCGCGTCAGGTCATAAGTACTCCACAGTTACACGAAAAAATGGTAGCAGCATGCTTAAATATATTTATTCGTCTATGTCTTTGTTTTTATCCGATATATATTATTCATAAAGAAATTAGTTAAATATTTACTGTGCTTTAGAAAGCACAGAGACTTTAGACTACTGACCTACCTTTTGTTCTATTCCTTTGATATATGTTTATTTAATTTGTTTATGTATCTAATGATGTGTTTATGGTGTAGCGGTAGGAATATTTATTTAATTTCAAGTATTTAAATGTAAATCCTGTATTTCAAATGAGCTTAGATATGTGTGAGCCTACGGTGGCATGGCGACATGGAGGGAGCGCTGTAGCCAATTAGAGCGCTCGTTTCTAAGAGAAACGTATGGAGGTTGGGAAGGAGCATCGTTTCCAGAGAGGACATGGGAGAGTTCGGAACAGTGCGGCGCGAAGGACAACGCACGGGACGGAAAGTGCTGGCTAGACGCGACGGCGCGATGGACGCGGAGTCGCGCAGAGACTTGGGAAGTGTGGAGCGGCTTGCGCGTGGTCGCGACTGATAGAAATACTTCGGAGTGCCGACTTGTGCACCTGTGAGATTTCCTTGGCTTCTACACTGAAGGCGTAGTGTGCGTTTACATGTGAATATCTCTCGAGCTATGTTGTCGTTCATAACTCATTACGTGCAGTAGGAATATGTTGTTTCCCAGTTATTCAGTTTATATTTTATTTCATTTCTGGACCATCACCACCAATAAGTGTTTCGCAGAAATAAACCGCAGTCTAAAAACTACTTCTACTATTGCACTCATCATTTAAAGTCGTTAAGATAGCACCTGCTGAGTTTATTTCTTGCAGTCTTTTATTTAAAAATGTGTGTATTACGTTCAAAATTAGCAATTGCCGAGTGATAGAAACCTTCGACCATTCGATTCATGTGTCTATTCATATTGTATACTGTAGACTTAGCAGTATTTGGCTTGTAATTCGGCAACTACGTATCCCAGCCCCTAGACAACGAAACCAGCCAAAACATTTAATATTGCAACGTTGAGTCGGAGGGTACATAGTTCAGGGCCATATCATTTCATTCATTTTCATATTGTTTGAAAGCCCGCAAGATACATTTTTTTTCATTTTTTGCAACCTGTAATGCAATCTTTGAAAAGTCGTCGACAGCTAGTGAAAAGAGAAGTTAGTAGTATGACAAAACATGAAATTTCTTCTCTTTTGATACTGTAAACCTCACAATGAAACTTACTAAATTATTTCCTTTTAACATTACAGTTGTCTTTGACATATGAAAATTACTGCTAATAGTTGCCAGTTTTCTGTTTCTGTCTCTGAACAGAGTAAGGGAGACAAGCTTCTTACTACAAATTTTTCTTAACTCATCAATGAAAGTTACTTTGACGAATATTTGCCAAGGTTTCACACGTCGTCAGTTTTGTCACTGCTTTATGATTACGAAAGAGTTTTACTGAGTCAGTTCTACTCTGCAGCAAAAATGCTGAATTGTTATTGGAAATAACATATTTGATATCTCTTTATCTGTGGTTAATAGGGTTACGAAAACGAAACAGTCACTGCTTCATCAATGAATGAGAAAATTCATTTAGGTTAAAATTGGTTTCAACACATGTAATTTATCTTTACTATATCAAAATACTATTAAGACGAAAAGATTTTCACCATTTCACCCTGAATGTGTACAGGAACCTAAAGATGATGTGCTATCTGCTGTGAATTAGTTTCATGTTTCTCAGATGACGAACAGGAAGAAAATCCTTTAGTAAGTTTCAGTCATAGCTGTTCATAATTAAAAATTCTCAAGGTTACAAGATTAAGCCAAAACTGCAACAGATTGGGGTTCTATTGTTGTCTGAACGGTTAACATTTTCATATTTGAAAAAGCATCATCAGTTACGACTAACGGCTATATTTCCTTTGTTGACGGGTTTAATTTTGCTTCTCCACTGTACGAGCATTCATCTCAGCCATCTGTCCGACACGGATCCACAACTGACACTTCGCAGAATGTGGGTGTAAGGCCTGGGGACAACAAAGTTCACTGGGATCCATGTCTGGCAAGCCAATGTTGGATTGGTGTGACATCTGGTTCCAGCGCTCATTTCCTCCGTCCGAGGTTGACTGATCTGAAACTTTCTCACCGCAACATTACTCGCTGCTTCATTTTCGTTAGCAAGTGTCTGTGGTGTGCGCGGCTAGTGTGGCTGAGCCCTCACTGATGTACATACATAGCGACGTGGAAAGCGCGGAGCCTGCCCACAGCGTCGCGGCACTTGATAGCGCCCGTGTATCTGGTGTGGCTGAAAGCTTAGCAAACAGCGGACAGTGGACGGCTGATGCGTCGCCCCGGGGCCGTCAATCCGGGCCACGCTCTCTCCCAGTCATGGCCGCACCACGCACACCCACAGATACACACCCACACACACTCAGACACACACACACATACAAACACAGACACACACACACACACATCACATGCAACAAAGGAAGGCCATGACGTTCGCCTCACGGATTTACTTCAACCTTCGTACACCTTTAGTAGCACATTAGGACAAAGTAAGGTGAAACTAGTAAACCGTACCACTTAGGCGATTTTGAGAACATCGCTAGAGAAGTTTTACGAGTTATTGATGTGGTGTGAATTGCGACCCTGAGAAAATCTGGCGGAGGTCTTGGGGTAAACATTCAAACTCCGTATTCGGTGGATCGCTAGATCGAGAGCCGCTCACATTTTCTCTCTTATTTATACATTTTTTTCAACATTATGCATATTATTTTGTACATATTACATCTGAAATGTAATATGATGAAAAGACATCTGTATTTCCCAGAACTTTTATGAATTTCCAATGTTATTTAGCAGTTAACTTATTTTTATTACTACAACAAATATAATACGGTTTATATTTCTACAGGGTGAAAAGTATTTAAACCGACAAACTCCGGGAGGTTCCAGGGGACATCAAAACAATTATTTATCTCTAACGTCATTTTTTCCTATGAGGAGTATTTAACCCGGAAAAGGAAGATTTCTCTGGCGACAAATTAATCAAACCAACAAAAAATCGAGAAGGGATATATCTGGTGATCGAACAGGCCATGGTACAGGACCACCTCTGCCAATCCACGTTTCTGGGAACCGTCGGTCCAAAAATCGACGCACACGACGACTGAAATGTGCCGGCGCCCCGTCATGTTGGAACTACATGAGTTGTCTCGTAGGCAGCGGGACATTTTCCAGCAATTGTGGCAATGCTCTGGTGGGAAAACTGTAATAGTGTCTGCCATTTAATGTCCGAAGTAGCAGATATGGCCCAATTAAACAGTTCCCAACAACACTGACCAACACATTAACGAAGAACCGCACTTGATGAGCGCTAGTAACTGTGGCATGTGGTTTATCCTCACTCCAAACATGCGAATTGTCCATGTTGAAGAGTCCATCACGTCCGAATGTTGCTTCATCGGTAAACAACACAGAGGATAGCAATGTAGGATGCACTTCACACTGTTACAGGTACCATTGCGAAAACTGTGCTCTGGGTGGATAATCAACTGGTTCCAGGTTGTGGACAGGCTGTAAGTGAAAGGGACGTAACAATTGCTCTCGAAGGACTGTTCTTACACTCTGATTCGTCGCCATGTTACGTGCAATTGCACGAGTGCTGATTGAAGGATCCCGCTCCACATTCTGCAAGACAGCTTCCTCAAACCGCAGCGTTCTTACCGTGCGACGGCGTCCCTGTCCAGGTAATCTGCTAAATGACCCGGTCTCATGCAGACGTTGGTACACAGCAGCAAAGGTCGAATGATGCAGGATACGGCGATTAGGATATTGTTGTTGATGAACCCGCTGTGCAGTTCGTCCGTTGTGGTGCGCTACGTAGTACGCACCAACCATATCAGAGTACTCACTCCAGGTGTATTGCTCCATTACCAAACAGAGGCAATGCACTACTACCATGGTGGACAGCAGTTCCCTACAACTGAAGAGCGCAATACGCCCTCTAATAACTGAAGATCTTAATACGGCCTCTAACAACTGAAGAGCATAATACGGCCTCCACCGGTTTAAATACTCATCACAGGAAAAAATGACATTAGGGAAAAATATTTGTTTTGATATCCCGTACAACCTCCCAGAGTTTGTCGGTTTAAATACTTTTCACCCTGTATAGGCATATTGAAAACTTTGTCAAGCGCTTTCAAAGTTGCTCATATCTGATTGACAACGAAAGAGAAATTGCTTGTCGTAGAGATGCTATTTACATGCATTCAGTCCTACATCACCAATTTTTGGCATCGTGTCGTTTGCATTCAAGTTTTCGGAAGAAAAACAACATTCGCAATGCCAGCGACCTTTGTTTTTTCTTACAAAGTCTAAAGGTTCCTTTTGCTTTCGGGAAAAATGCGTTCAATCGATGTACTACATGCCGTTTTAATTTATGTTTCCCGTGTTACATGAAAAGTATAGTCTTGTGGCTAGTACTGTCGGAAGCACATTCGGCGATTCATCTACAGTAGCAGGTATTCTGAAATATTGTAACTTGCATGTTTGAATAAATTTATTTATCAGGCAGCAGCAGCCGGCCGAGGCAGACGCAGCAACAGGGAAGTAACCGATATTGTGACATTCACGAGTTCCTAACCAGGAGCAATTTGTGTGATTTGATAGTGTAGTTTCTTGAGTTCCTGCGTTTTAATTTAATACCTAATAGAAACAATTATCGTGTTTTCGTGTGCGTCGAAAAATACGATGTGTGACTGCAAAGTTTTAAGAATGGATTCGCTACTGATTATTGGTTTAGCGGGCAGGGACATGGAGGGTGGGGAATGAGTCCTAGCCTGGTCCTTGAATATCTTCTGCAGAGGAAACTGTGTTTTCTCTGTTCAGTTCGTTGTGGCAGCTGGCTGAGTGCGGGTCTCTTAAGGCTTTTTGTCAGATTCTGTCTACGTGAAAATTGACGTAAAAACGGAACGAGTTTGTGTGAAATTTTGTTTAAAACCGGGAAATCAGCTTCTTAGACTTACGAACTATTAAAAACAGCCTTTGGAGGTTGTTGTATGAGCCAGTCAAATGTTTCTATATGGTTCAATATATTTAATAATGACAGCGAATCATTTGAAGATGAACCAAGTTCTGACCGACCTTCCACATCAAAAACAAATGAAAATGTTGTGAAAGTTCGCAACTTAGTGCTCTCTGATCATTGATTTACAAGTAGGGAGATGTCTGATGAACTTAATTTAAGTTTCTATGCAGTTCAGTCAATTGTAACTGAAGATCTGAACATGCGTCGAGTGTCCGCAAAATTCATTCCAAAAGTGTTGTCAAGTGACCAGAGACAATACTGACTTGAAGTGTACCAAGAACTGATTACACGGACTAAAAATGACCCATATTTGTTAAATAGGGTAATTACAGGTGACAGATAGTAGTTATACGGATATGATCCTGAAACCAAAGTGCAGTCTTCTCAGTGGAAGACTCCAGGTTCACCACGACCGAAAAAAGCATGGCAAGGTCGGTGGAAGGTGAAAACAAGGTTGGAGACTTTTTTCGGTTCTACCGGTATTGTGCATCATTAAATCACCCCTAGAGGACAGACAGTTAACCAGGAATACAACAAATGCGTCCTTGAGCATTTGCGCGAAAAGTTGCGGAAGAAAAGGTCTGCATTGTGGAAAGGCTCATCGTGCCTTCTCCACCGTTGAATTTTTTATCAGATTCAAAATTCCTGTGCTTCCACAACCACCATATTCCCATGATGTGGACTCTGCGGACTTCTACCGTTCCCTAAAGTGAAATTTTCACTGAAATGGTAGTGATTTGACTCAATTGAATACATCCAGGCAAATACGGGGAGCATCCTTAACAAACATCAGAAAAAAATTCCAGGAATGTTTCTAAAAGTGGAAACATGGTTAGAGTCAGTGTGTTCAGTCAGAAGGGGACTATTTTTGAAATAGATGCATCACAGTAGCATGTAAGTACCACCATTGTAAATTACAAACGCATTCTTAAAAATGGCTCTGAGCACTATGGCACTTAACTTCAGTCCCCTAGAAAGTAGAACTACTTAAACCTAACCAACCTAAGGACATCACACACATTCATGCCCGAGGCAGGATTCGAACCTGCGACCGTAGCAGGTGCGCGGTTCCGGACTGAGAGCCTAGAACCGCTAGACCACCACGGCCGGCAAACCGATTCTTACAACCTTACAATCACTCCTCGTAAAACAATTTTACGACATATTACAAGATCCTAATCTGTAAATTTGTAAATTTGTGGTAAGTTCCTGTGAGACCAAACAGCTGAGGTCCCTAAGCTAACACACTCCTTAATGTCATGTAAAGTAACTTACACTAAGGACAACACACACACCCATGCCCGAGGGAGGACTCGAACCTCGGGGGGGGGGGGGGGGGGGGGGGAATTCTAATCAGGGCGAATTACTTAGTCTCACCTCAGTGATCTGATAGTTCAGATTTTTTTAACCTCTGGGTGTTAATCTAATTTATTAGACACAGTTCTTACGTTTTGTCAGTGTCTGCAGTAGAGTTCTGTAGCACATGTCGATATTCCATGTGTCTAATTAGTGTATTTTTCCAAGGTGTTTAGTATGGATAGAGACTGTGAGTGTTGTGTGTGGATGCGAGCTAAATTTGTGACACTTCACTCTCAGTTCCAGGATGTGATGGCTTCAGTTACACGGCTTTTAGCTGCAGTGCGTGGGCATCACTTGTGAGGGCCGACTGTGGGGATCCAATAGATGTCCAGAATTTCCGGGTTCTCTAATCAGTCCTCACTGGTGGCCAGCCCAGTTATTGCTCACACTGAGGTTGACTGCGCATCCGTGGTCGAGTGGCAGGTGGCCTTGGGGCGTGGCAGGTGGCGAAAGGCTTTCCAGGGGGACCGCACGTAAAGCCTCCCTGATTAGACTGACTAATTGGTCCCCAATACTGTCTGTGGCTGACAATGTTGCTGCGCCAGATGCAGTCGCCTGTCCTGGTTTAGAAGATGCCTCTCAGCCTGCAACATCCGGGCAGTCACAGAGTGCGAAATTATTGGTAGTTGGGAGATCCAATGTTAGACGCATTATGGGATCTCTTAGGGACATGGCTGTAAGACGGGGAGAAAGCCGATGTGCACTCTGTGTGCATACCAGGTGGAGTGATTCCAGACATGAAATGGGTCCTTCCGGATACTATGAAGAGTGCAGGGTGCAACGAACTGCAGTCACGTCGGTATCAATGACGTGTGTCGCTTTGGGTCGGAAGAGATTCTCTCTGGTTTCGAGCGACTAACAGAAGTGGTTAGGGCTGCCAGTCTTGTTTGCCAGATGAAAGCTGAGCCCGCCATTTGAAGCATAATCGAGAGGACTGATTGTGGTGCACAGTAGAGTGCAGAGTCTGCATCAGGGCTCGGCCGGTTCTATGACCGTGTGGGCAGCAGATTCCTCGGTTTGCGCCATAGCATGGTTGGGTTTCAGATTCCGCTGAATAGCTCAGGAGTCCACTACACGAAAGAGGCTAGGCTGCTACAAGGGTAGCAGGAGCTGTGTGGCGTGGGCTGGGCAGTTTCTTAGGTTAAAGGGTCTTGGGGAAACATAAAAAGGGCTTCAGTCTCAAAGGCCAAAGACAGGACGAGCGTAGACACAGGCACAATCGGTATAACAGTTGTAAACTGTCGTAGCTGTGTTGGGAAAGTACCAGAACTCCAAGCGCTAAGAGATAGTACTGATGCTCAAATCGTTATAGGCAGTGAAAGATGGCTAAAGCCGGAGATACGTTCATCCGAAATTTTTGCGATGAACCTAACGGAGTTCCGTAAGGATAGCCTAACACAGTTGGCGATGGGCTGTTTGTTGCTATTAGATGTAGTTCATCTTGTCGCGAAATTGAAGTAGATAGTTCCTGCGAGTTAGTATGGTAGGAGGTCATTGTTGGCAACCGGAATAACAGAGTAATAGGACCCTTTTACCGACCTAATTTACCTTCTCTATGTTGGTGGAAATACATGTTTAATTCCGGAGGTACACATAAAACATCATCCGAAATTGTGCTAAACGCCATTTCTGAAAATTATTTCGAGCAGTTAGTTCATGAGCCCACGCAAATAGTAGACGGTTGTGAAAACACACTTGAACTCTTAGCAACAAATAATCCTGAGATAACAATAATGAGAATCAAAACGGTTGTCGTAGCGAAATTGAATATTGTAACCCCCAAATCCTCCAAAATTGAAAGAAAAATATACGTGTTCAAAAAAGCTGATAAAAATTCACTTGACGACTTCTGCATCTACATCTACATCTACACCTACATCTACATATATACTCCTCAAGCCACCCAACGGTGTGTGGAGAAGGGCACTTTACGAGCCGCTGTCACCTCCCTTTCCTGCTCCAGTCGCGTATGGTTCGCGGGAAGAACGACTGCCAGAAAGCCTCCGTGCGCGCTCGAGTCTCTCTAATTTTACATTCGTGATATCCTCGGCAGGTATAAGTAGGGGGGGAGCAATATATTCGATACCCCATCCAGAAACTCACCCTCTCGAAAACTGGACAGGAAGCTACACCGCGATGCAGAGCGCCTCTCTAGCACAGTCTGCCATTTGAGTTTGCTAAACATGTCCGTAACGCTTTCACGCTTAGCAAATAACCCTGTGACTCTCCATTCCTTCCAAATTAACAATGTAAGTGTTGACCAGATGTGGCTTGAATTAAAAGAAATAGTATCGGTACCAATTGAAAGATTTAAATCAAATAAATTAACAAACGACGGAGCTGGTCCTCCTTGGTACACAAAACGGGGAATAACACTGCTACAGAAACAACGAAGAAAACATGTCAAATTTAAAGGGACGCAAAATCTCCTGGATTGGCGATCTTTTACACAAGCCCGAAATTTAGAGCGGGCGTCAACGCCAGATTATTATATCAGTTTCTACAACGAAACATTGTCTCAAAACCTGGAAGAAAATCGAAGAATATTCTCGTTGTACGTGAAGTACGCTAGCGGCCAGACACGATCAGTGCTCTCTCTGCGCGATGGCAATGGTAATACCATCAACCATAGTGCTTACTCAACCCAGCCTTCGGAAATCCTTTCACCAAAGAAGACAAAATAAATATTTCAGAATTCGAATCATGAATCGCTGAAAACATGAGTAACTTAGAAACAGATATCCTCAGAGTAGTGAAGCAACATAATTAAGTTAACAAAAGGAAATCTTCCGGTCCAGACTGGTTACCAGTTACGTTCCTTTCAGAATATGCTGATACACTATATCTGTACTTAACAATCATACACAACTTTTCGATCGACGAAAGATCCTCACGCAAAGATTGGAAAGTTGTACAGGTGACACCAATATTCAAGAAAGGCAGTAGGAGTAATCCACTAAATTACAGGGCCCTATCATAAACGTTGATAGGCAGCAGGATTTATTGTGTTCGAACATTATGAATAACCTCGAAGAAAACGGTCTATTGACACACAGTCAACATGGATTTAGAAGACATCGTTCCTGTGCAACACGACTAGCTATTTACTCACACGAGGTGTTGAGTGCTGTTGATAAGGAATTTCAAATTGATTACACATTTATAGATGTCCAGAGGGCTTTTGACACCGTACCACAGAAGCGGCTTGAAGTAAAAACTGTGTATTTTTGGAATATCGTCTAAGTTATTTGACTGGATTCGTAATTTCCTGTCAGAGAGATCGCAGTTCATAGTAACTGACGGAAAGCCATGGAGAAAAACAGGAGAGATTTCTGGGGTGCCCCAAGATAGTATTATAGACACTTTTCTGTTCCTTATCTGTTGTTGTTGTGGTCTTCAGTCCAGAGACTGGTTTGATGCAGCTCTCCTTGCTACTCTATCCTGAGCAAGCTTCTTCATCTCCCAGTACCTACTGCAACCTACATCCTTCTGAATCTGCTTAGTGTATTCATCTCTTGGTCTCCCACGACGATTTTTGTCCTCCACACTGACCTCCAACACTAAATTGGTGATCCCTTGATGCCTCAGAACATGTCCTTCCAACCGATCCCTTCTTCTGGTCAAGTTGTGCCACAAACTTCTCTTCTCCCCAACCTTGTTCAACACTTCCTCATTAGTTATGTGATCTACCCATCTAATTTTCAGCATTCTTCTGTAGCACCACATTTCGAAAGCTTCTATTCTCTTCTTGCCCAAATTATTTATCGTCCACGTTTCACTTCCATACACGGCTACACTACATACAAATACTTTCAGAAATGACTTCCTGACACTTAAATCTATACTCGATGTTAACAAACTTCTCTTCTTCAGAAACGCTTTCCTTGCCATTGCCAGTCTACATTTTATATCCTCTCTACTTCGACCATCATCAGTTATTTTGCTCCCCAAATAGCAAAACTCCTTTACTACTTTAAGTGTCTCATTTCCTAATGTAATTCCCTCAGCATCACCCGACTTAATTCGACTACATTCCATTATCCTCGTATTGCTTTTGTTGATGTTCATGTTATATCCTCCTTTAAAGACACTGTCCATTCCATTCAACTGCTCTTCCAAATCCTTTGCTGTCTCTGACAGAATTACAATGTCATCGGCGAACCTCAAAGTTTTTATTTCTTCTCCTTGGATTTTAATATCTACTCCGAATTTTTCTTTTGTTTCCTTTACCGCTTGCTCAATATACAGATTGAATAACATCGGGGAGAGGCTACAACCAAGTCTCACTCCCTTCCCAACCACTGCTTCCCTTTCATGTCCCTCGACTCTTATAACTGCCATCGGGTTTCTGAACAAATTGTAAATAGCCTTTCGCTCAATGTATTTTACCCCTGCCACCTTCAGAATTTGAAAGAGAGTATTCCATTCAACATTGTCAAAAGCTTTCTCTAAGTCTACAACGTAGGTTTGCCTTTCCTTAATCTTTCCTCTAAGATAAGTCGTAAGGTCAGTATTGCCTCACGTGTTCCAGCATTTCTACGGAATCCAAACTGATCTTCCCCAAGGTCGGCGTCTACAAGTTTTTCCATTCGTCTGTAAAGAATTCGTGTTAGTATTTTGTAGCAGTGACTTATTAAACTGATAGTTCGGTAATTTTCACATCTGTCAACACCTACTTTCTTTGGGGATTGGAATTTTTATATTCTTCTTGAAGTCTGAGGGTATTTCGCCTGTCTCATATATCTTGCTCACCAGATGGTATAGTTTTGTCAGGACTGGCTCTCCCAAGGCTGTCAGTAGTGCTAATGGAATGTTGTCTACTCCCAGGGCCTTGCTTCGACTCAGGTCTTTCAGTGCTCTGTCAAACTCTTCACGCAATATCGTATCCCCCATTTCATCTTCATATACATCCCCTTCCATTTCCATAATATTGTCCTCAAGTACATCACCCTTGTATAGACCCTCTATATACTCCTTCCACCTTTCTGCTTTCCCTTCTTTGCTTAGAACTGGGTTTCCATCTGAGCTCTTGATGTTCATACAAGTGGTTCTCTTATCTCCAAAGGTCTCTTTAATATTCCTGTAGGCAGTACCTATCTTACCCCTAGTGAGATAAGCCTCTACATCCTTACATTTGTCCTCTAGCCATCCCTACTTAGCCATTTTGCATTTCCTGTCGATCTCATTTCTGAGACGTTTGTATTCCTTTCTGCCTGCTTCATTTACTGCATTTTTATATTTTCTCCTTTCATCAATTAAATTAAATATTTGTTCTGTTACCCAAGGATTTCTACTAGCCCCCGTCTTTTTACCTACTTGATCCTCTGCTACCTTCACTACTTCATCCCTCAGAGCTACCCATTCTTCTTCTACTGTATTTCTTTCCCCCATTCGTGTCAATTGTTCCCTTATGCTCTCCCTGAAACTCTGTACAACCTCTGGTTCTTTCAGTTTGTCCAGGTCCCATCTCCTTAAATTCCCACCTTTTTGAAGTTTCTTCAGTTTTAATCTACAGGTCATAACTAATAGATTGTGGTCAGAGTCCACATCTGCCCCTGGAAATGTCTTACAATTTAAAAAATGGTTCCTAAATCTCTGTCTTACCATTATATAATCTATCTCATACCTTTTAGTATCTCCAGGGTTCTTCCATGTATACAACCATCTTTCATGGTTCTTAAACCAAGTGTTAGCTATGACTAAGTTGTGCTGTGTGCAAAATTCTACGAGGCGGCTTCCTCTTTCATTTCTTAGCCCCAATCCATATTCACCTACTACGTTTCCTTCTCTCCCTTTTCCTACACTCGAATTGCAGTCGCCCATGACTATTAAATTTTCGTCTCCCTTCACTACCTGAATAATTTCTTTTATTGCATCATACATTTCTTCCATTTCTTCGTCATCTGCAGAGCTAGTTGGCATATAAACTTGTACTACTGTAATAGGTGTGGGCTTCGTATCTATCTTGGCGACAATAATGCGTTCACTATGCTGTTTGTAGTAGCTTACCCGCATTCCTATTTTCCTATTCATTATTAAACCTACTCCTGCATTACCCCTATTTGAATTTGTGTTTATAACCCTGTATTCACATGACCAAAAGTCTTGTTCCTCCTGCCACCGAACTTCACTAATTCCTACTATATCTAACTTTAACCTATCCATTTCCCTTTTTAAATTTTCTAGCCTACCTGCCCGATTAAGGGATCTGACATTCCACGCTCCGATCCGTAGAACGCCAATTTTCTCTCTGGTGATAACGACATACTCTTGAGTAGTCCCCGCCCGGAGATCCGAATAGGGGACTATTTTACCTCCGGAATATTTTACCCAAGAGGACGCCATCATCATTTAATCATACAGTAAAGCTACATGCCCTCGGGAAAAATTACGGCCGTAGTTTCCCCTTGCTTTCAGCCGTTCGCAGTACCAACACAGCAAGGCCATTTTGGTTATTGTTACAAGGCCAGATCAGTCAATCATCCAGACTGTTGCCCTTGCAACTACTGAAAAGGCTGCTGCCCCACTTCAGGAACCACACGTTTGTCTGGCCTCTCAACAGATACCCCTCCGTTGTGGTTGTACCTACGGTACGGCTATTGTATCGCTGAGGCACGCAAGCAACCCCATTAACGGCAAGGTCCATGGTTCATGGTTATCTACACTCCTGGAAATTGAAATAAGAACACCATGAATTCATTGTCCCAAGAAGGGGAAACTTTATTGACACATTCCTGGGGTCAGATACATCACATGAACACACTGACAGAACCACAGACACATAGACACAGGCAACAGAGCATGCACAATGTCGGCACTAGTACAGTGTGGCTCAAATGGCTCTGAGCACTATGGGACTTAACATCTATGGTCATCAGTCCCCTAGAACTTAGAACTACTTAAACCTAACTAACCTAAGTACATCACACACATCCATGCCCGAGGCAGGATTCGAACCTGCGACCGTAGCAGTCGCGCAGCTCCGGACTGAGCGCCTAGAACCGCTAGACCACCGCGGCCGGCACTAGTACAGTGTATATCCACCTTTCGCAGCAATGCAGGCTGCTATTCTCCCATGGAGACGATCGTAGAGATGCTGGATGTAGTCCTGTGGAACGGCTTGCCATGCCATTTCCACCTGGCGCCTCAGAAGGACCAGCGTTCGTGCTGGACGTGCAGACCGCGTGAGACAACGCTTCATCCAGTCTCAAACATGCTCAATGGGGCACAGATCCGGAGATCTTGCTGGCCAGGGTAGTTGACTTACACCTTCTAGAGCACGTTGGGTGGCACGGGATACATGCGGACGTGCATTGTCCTGTTGGAACAGCAAGTTCCCTTGCCGGTCTAGGAATGGTAGAACGATCGGTTCGATGACGGTTTGGATGTACCGTGCACTATTCAGTGTCCCCTCGACGATCACCAGAGGTGTACGGCCAGTGTAGGAGATCGCTCCCTACACCATGATGCCGGGTGTTGGCCCTGTGTGCCTCGGTCGTATGCAGTCCTGATTGTGGCGCTCGCGCACGGCGCACGGCGCCAAACACGCATACGACCATCATTGGCACCAAGGCAGAAGCGACTCTCATCGCTGAAGACGACACGTCTCCATTCGTCCCTCCATTCACGCCTGTTGCGACACCACTGGAGGCGGGCTGCACGATGTTGGGGCGTGAGCGGAAGACGGCCTAACGGTGTGCGGGACCGTAGCCCAGCTTCATGGAGACGGTTGCGAATGGGCCTCGCCGATACCCTAGGAGCAACAGTGTCCCTAATTTGCTGGGAAGTGGCGGTGCGGTCCCCTGCGGCACTGCGTAGGATCCTACGGTCTTGGCGTGCATCCGTGCGTCGCTGCGGTCCGGTTCCAGGTCGACGGGCACGTGCACCTTCCGCCGACCACTGGCGACAACAACGATGTACTGTGGAGACCTCACGCCCCACGTGTTGAGCAATTCGGCGGTACGTCCACCCGGCCTCCCGCATGCCCACTATACGCCCTCGCTCAAAGTCCGTCAACTGCACATACGGTTCACGTCCACGCTGTCGCGGCATGCTACCAGTGTTAAAGACTGCGATGGAGCTCCGTATGCCACGGCAAACTGGCTGACACTGACGGCGGCGGTGCACAAATGCTGGGCAGCTAGCGCCATTTGACGGCCAACACCGCGGTTCCTGGTGTGTCCGCTGTGCCATGCGTGTGATCATTGCTTGTACAGCCCTCTCGCAGTGTCCGGAGCAAGTATGGTGGGTCTGACACCCCGGTGTCAATGTGTTCTTTTTTGCATTTCCAGGAGTGTATAACAACGATTTAAGACGCAATCTGAGCAGCCGTCTTAGGCTGTTTGCAGATGATGCTGTTGTTAACCGACAAGTAAAGTCATCATAAGATCAAAACAAGTTGCAAAAAGATTTATAGAAGATTTCTGTGTGGCGCAAAAATCGGCAATTTACACTAAACAACGAAAAGTGTGAATTCGTCCACGTGAGTGCTAAAAGGAATCCGTTAAACTTCGATTAAACGATAAATCAGTCAAATATAAAGGCCATAATGCAAATATATACATAGGAATTACAATTATGAACTACTTAAATTGGAAGGAACACACGGAAAATGTTGTGGGGGAGCCTAACCATAGACTGCGTTTTACTGCCAGGGCACTTAGAAAAAGGGGACTGATGACCTCAGATGTTAAGTCCCATAGTGCTCAGAGTCAAAACTTAGATAATGTAACAGATCTACTAAGGAGACTACCTACACTAGGCTTGTTCGTCCTCTTTTAGAATACTGCTGCGCGGTGTGGGAATCTTACCAGATAGGATTGACGGAGCACATCCAAAAGATTCAAAGTAGGCCAGCACGTTTTGTACTATCGCAAAACAGAGGGGAAAGTGTAACTGAAATGATAGAGGATTTGGGATGGACATCATTAAAACAAAAGCTTTTTCTGCGGAGGAAGCTTCTCCCGAAATTCCAGTCACTAACTTTCTCCTCCGAATGCGCAGATGTTCTGTTGACGCCGACCTACATAGTGAGAATCGATCACCATGATAAGGGAAATCAAAGCTTGTGCGGAAGGATATCGGTGTTCGATCTTTCCGCGCGCTTTACGAGGTTGGAATAATAGAGAATTGTGAAGGTGGTTCGATGAACCCTCTGCTAGGCACTTAATGTGATTTTAAAAGTATCCATGTAGATGTAGATGTAGATTTATCGATGTCTGGCTTAGGCTTTCCGCTCCAGCCCCCGTCCATGAAACCAATGTCTGCAGATCGAAGCAGGTGCAAAGCTGCTCTCAGCACCTTACTCGACTGCAGGTATAAACGAGTTCGGAAATCACGAGATGCATACATTTTCTAGAAGACTTCAGGCATTTGGTCGATTACTTGTCTGTAGTTACAAATACCATATTTGTTGTGATAATAAAAATTAGTGAACAAGCAAATAACATCGGAAACTGAGTCAAAGTTAATGCAAAGACACGCGTCTTTTCATCACATTGCCTTTCATATGTAATATGTATGAAATAAAATGACTGGAGCTGAAGAAATGTAAATAAAACAAAAACTTGTGACTCTATTCACCGATCCACCCATCATGGAGCTTGAAAGCTAAGAACATGACCTACGCCATCTCGTACTGTAGGTCGCAACGCACCGGTACATCATTTACGCGTAGAACATCTCTTGCGATTGTCCCGAAAGAGCGCAAGTTGTGCCCCTTACTACTTGCAGATTTTGTTGTCCTGACGGACTACCAAAGGTGTAAAAATTCTGACGTAAATCCGTGATCCGAACGTTGTGACCTCAAATTGTAAGTCATCAGTCCGCTGGAACTTAGAACTACTTAAACCTAACTATCCTAAGGACATCACACAACACCCAGCCATCACGAGGCAGAGAAAATCCCTGACCCCGCCGGGAATCGAACCCGAATACATGTACCGATATAACTTTGTCCCGCGTTTATCTGAACAAAGTCACGAATGCACAGAGTTTAAAGTGCGTCATCATTTGCATTTATACATTGAACAGTGTGATTGTTATATTAACATCGAGTCGCCTATGTGCACTGATAGCAACCAAGAAAACTACAAACCAAAGAGGTAAGTCGTTTCATTGGGCGAGAAAGATGAGTTGAAGGAGACAAGAATTAAATCAATTTGTTATCGGCAGTAACATATATGTAGGGTGAGGGAAAAATGGTCCACTTGGAGGTAAGCATGCGAATCGTCGCCCCAATTGTAGACAATAGTTTTTATAGAAGTGCGATTTAAAAAAGATGCTCTGCCAGCCCTATAACTATGTGCAGCGTGGGCGAGAACAGGTAGCATGAACTTTGCATTGTCCTGGAGCTGTCCCATTATATGAGTGAGACGAAACAATGCCATGGGGAACAGATACGCAGAGACACCGACGTCGGAGTCACGTTCGCACAAAACATTTCTTTTTTTTCTTTTTTTGCATATAGAGCATCAAACTGTATCTAATTTACACATCCATAGTCCGGTACCTTGTGTATTTATTTCTGTTAGCGTCACCTTCAGTTAAACAATAAGACATAACCTGAACATCTAACGTTCTTGTGTATAAATAAACTTTTTAAGAATACGTTGATTGAATGTGTGATCCGTGAAATGGAAACAAAACTCGAATTTTCGTGTAGCCTGTTTTAACTGCCGCCGGCCGAAGTGGCCGTGCAGTTATAGGCGCAGCAGCCTGGAACCGCGAGACCTCTACGGTCGCAGGTTCGAATCCTGCCTCTGGCATGGATGTGTGTGATGTCCTTCGGTTAGTTAGTTTCAACTAGTTCTAAGTTCTAGGGGACTAATTACCTCAGACGTTGCGTCCCATAGTGCTCAGAGCCATTTGAACCATTTTGTAACTGGCAGTGATTCACTTACACTGTGTTATTGTTGTTGTTGTTGCTGTGGTCTTCAGTCCTGAGACTGGTTTGATGTAGCTCTCCATGCTACTCGATCCTGTGCAAGCTTCTTCATCTCCCAGTACCTACTGCAACCTACATCTATCTGCTTAGTGTATTCATCTCTTGGTCTCCCCCACGATTTTTACCCTCCACGCAGCCCTCCAATACTAAATTGGTGATCCCTTGATGCCTCAGAACATGTCCTACCAACCTATCCTTCTTCTGCTCAAGTTGTGCCACAAACTTCTTTTCTCCACAATCCTATTCAACATCTTCTCATTAGTTATGTGATCTACCCATCTGATCTTCAGCATTCTTCTATAGCATCACATTTCGAAAGCTTCTATTCTCTTCTTGTCCAAACTATTTATCGTCCATGTTTCACTTCCATACATGGCTACACTCCATACAAATACTTTCAGAAATGACTTCCAGACACTTAAATCTATACTCGATGTTAACAAATTTCTCTTGTTCAGAAACTCTTTCCTTGACATTGCCAGTCTACATTTTATATCCTCTCTACTTCGACCATCATCAGTTATTTTGCTCCCCAAAGAGCAAAACTCTTTTACTACCTTAAGTGTCTCGTTTCCTAATGTAATTCCCTCAGCATCACCTGATTTAATTCGACTACATTCCATTATCCTTGTTAGCGAAACTTAATACGAGTCGATTGGGCAATGTCACTCCCAATACCAATAAAGAAATACAGTCACTGCAAAATACATTTAGCACATTAGACACTGAATCCTATGGCCCTGTTAAAAACTAATGACTTTGGTCCCTGTGCACAAAACAAATAAATTAAATTGTCTTACCTCTAGAGGAGCAACGGTGGAACGAGATATACTCTGGTTCGTCACAAAAAATATAAATATACTAGCTACAGGCCCAGCGATGTGCATTGCTCGCTGCAATACTTTGAAATGCACATGAAATTATTTTAGCTGATAAATGAAAACATTTATGAAAATCCAACTTCTTTGAAAAACATATGACGAGGACAAGGAGGCGGTGCTGATTGTGGTGAATTACTAACACTGAGTTTTATTAGCAAAATTATATTGCAAGCTAATATAGTCTTTCCAAAAACATCTTACAATTGAAGTCACTTTACTCACAATTGATTCACAAACCATGAGATTTAAAAAGCAAATATTATCTATCTTCATTAATCCAACATAAACGCAAATCATCAAATCTGAGAAACATTACAAAGTAAAATATCTAACTAGTCTTTTTATCAAAACGGTTTACGTACATTCTGGCGCTACTCAACTATTACAAATTAACAGCCAACTCATCATACTAACGCCTTGGCAAAAACAGAAATCACAATTATTTAACATCTTCACCTTGCTCGCATAAAGACTTATGCTTCCAGTGCTCCAGTAGACTCCTTTCGAATTTAGTTTCGTGCATGGCACAAATAAACCCAACAAAAAATAATTGTGGGTACGGTAACATCGTCCGTATCCAATCAGGTACAAAATAACACAATAGGTAGGGTACACTGCATTGAACATCAGGCTACACACAAAAATATCATTCTGTACATCAGATGTCCAGGTTTATCTTCACAGGTCCAGTACGTATATGTATCAGTAACATTTAGTTTAGAGAACATGTTCAAAGCGACCATATTACATCTGCAAACACTTCACCACTTGCTAGATCACAATCTTCTGTACCATATTCAAGACACCTGCATCGAGCAATGCCGAAGAGGCTTTCGCGCGAAGTAGGTCGTGTACATCCACAGATAGAATACTATAAACTTGTTTCTTTAATTATCCCTTCAAATAAAAATCTTGTGAATAAAGATCCGGGGAGTGTGTAGGGCACAACAGTGGACCTCCTCGACCAATCCATTTCCCTGGAAACGCTTCATCTAAAGAGTTTCGCACATTTATTCCTAAGTGTGGCGGCACGCCATCATGCTGAAACCACAACTGTCGCCGAATAGCAAGTGGGATGTTCTCTAAAGCGTCAGACGAAGTATTGTAAATAAACACAGGAAGGCACTCACTTTCTCCAGCCCAACAGTACTCCTCCCTGAATTGCAGCCTACAGGTTTATATCAAAGCGTGTCGGAGAGGCTCCTCTGTTTTTGGAGTATGTCTAGTCGTTGGAAGACCTCTGTCCATTAGTCGTGGATGAAGATTAGCGATTTCTCGAGGAAACTTGCTCCAGGCAAAGAAAAACATTTTAATCGATGATACCGTGCATCACTCGTACGAGCAGCAGCAGCAGCTTGGCAATCGGATGCACCCAGCACCAAAAGCATATCGACGTTCACATCATTTGTGTACTTCAGCGGGATGGCGCCCTACATGAACATGACAGCAGTAGTTATGTTTGTACACTGCGCAGTCAGTAGACACACGCAAGAAATTTAATGGGCCCCTTCTGTCATGTGATAGGCTGTTGTCATGTGACAAAATGATGTTCTGCCTATAAAAGACGAGAACTAGAGAAAGCGAAAAAGCAACCTACCAGGATTCGAACCATAGCTGCATGCCGGATGTCGGATCGATGTCCCAGCAGTCTGTTCAGTGAGCTGCGGCGGTTGGTTCGGTAGGGTGGAATGATACTCATTCCTCTGTACATTCCGATGTGCTACGATATGACGGTGTTACCCGCTGCTCGTTTTCATAAATATATTTTCAAAATTCACTCGATCTGATTTTGCTACTTAAATTTGTTTCTTGAATCTATATGAAGACTCGCACTTTTTTTTCACCCTGTGTCATGAAATGAGCAGCAGAAACTAATTCTAGAAATTTTAGAGGTGTTAAATAGTGCTCTTTGACATAAGCTCCAAGGGTAAGTAATACTGGATAGAGTGGCTTTGTATTTGCACTATACCCATGGACTTGACTGCCTCCGTAGACGAAACGTCGGTGTCGCTGTCTTTCCCACTCCTCATCAGATTTTGCTACGGTATACAGATGTGGAGCGGGATGTACCCAGTCTCGTGAAGCCAAATTAGGAGCTGCTTGAATAAAAGAAGCAGCGGTAAATCAGGATTCACCGGTTGGCACTAACGACTGGAGGGTTGGTGAGTTGCTGATCACACGTTCCAGGATAGTGCATTGCTCCGCGTACCGCCTTGTAGGAGTAGTCGACACAGGCCTAAGGCCTGACGGTGACTTTTGTTTACTCGTGCATTCTGCACGTAGACTAGCAATTCATGCGCTGAACTCTTTTTGTTGCAATACGTATCACACATCACAAAAAAGTAGTTCATATTAAAGAACACATACGAAATGCATTTTGCCTTAAGGTGATAGCCCTATTACTTCATGTATGCTACATACGTATTTTAAGAGAAAATAACTGGAATATATATTTCTGGAGATATTTACTTCTGTGTCTCGTTGAGAGTACATTTCAGCGGGCCCTCACATGCAAAATATCCTTGCACAGTACTCAGTACTGTACAATTTTATTCACTCTCTGAGATCCATATTGTCGGTATGCACAATACTGCTAGAAGCTACTATTGGGAGGGCTCAATTATAGTTGGTTCTGTGTCAGGAGGCACTCTCCCAGCTCGCTCTTTGCCAGGTTTCTCTGTAGGATGGTAGTGACCTTTGGTCGCCAGCAGGCGCTGTGAAAGAAGATTCAGAATTCGTCTTGAGTCATAATTTACGTCGTCTGTCAATGCCCCTTGAGGAATCGCGTCGTAAGCGGCCTCCAGCACTCTCAAGGCAGCTGACACAGCGCGCTTCTTCCCTGCCGGCTGCTGCGCTGGCGGTTCGCCACTTTCCGTGGCCCTGGCAACGGCTGTACTGCCACGCCGCCACAGTGAGTGACGCTGGAGCGTGTATTGAGTTTAACACACGCCGACTTGGGAGGAGCTCTGTCCTCTCCTGCTAACCGGCCTTATCTGTCATCCGTTGTACCCCGCCGGCGGTTGCTGAGTAGCCATGAAGTTCTTCGATATTGGTCTGCTGTCCAGGTACGCCCTATTCACTTCGCTGGAATGTCAGAAACGCTGGTGTTATGATCCTGGTGGGACAGGAAGGCCTCCAGATCCTCCCATCTGCGGGAGAGGCAAACTGTGTTGACTATGCAACTGGTGACCATGCGAAGCTAGTCATCCCTCCCGATAGCGCCTGTTGTCCGTAGCGTGCTCTAATCTGCAGCCTACACGGTCACAGAACCGCCTAAGACTCTGATTCACACCCTCCACTCGCTCTGCTCCAGAGGACCATAGTCGGTTCTATCGACGATGCTGCAGATGGTGAGCTCCGCCTTAGTCTCGGCAGCAAGACTGGTATCTTTACCATTTCCGCTAGCCGCCCGAAACCATACAGAATCTGCTCTGATCCAAAGTGACACACGTCATTGGTACCGACATGAGCCACCACCTGCAGTTGCCTGCACCCTGTACTCTTCATGGCATCCGGAAGCACACTTTCCACATTCGGAATGACTCTCCCCGAAATGCACACTGGCTTCCTTCCCCTCCTCGGCAGCCATTCTCCTAAGGGGCCCCATTTCGAGCTCCCAACTACCAGCAAACCCACCCTCTGTGAATGGCCAGACCTTCCGGACCGAGAAGCATCCTCTGGAACAGGGTGGAGCACTGCATCCGACTCAGAGACATCGTCAGCCACAGGTAACGCCCGCAAACTGTTCGTCAAAAGAACCCGGGAGGCCGTACGACCGGCCCCTCGGAAAGATTTTCGCTGCCTGCCACACTTTGGAATATCTCCCACTCGACCATGGGTGAGGGGTCAACCTCAGTGCAGGCAGTACACGGGGCGGCCACAGCAGTGGAGCGATCGGAGGACTGCAAGACGGCGCAGACGAGGGCAGAAGTACGCAGAATGGAGCAGAGAATTGGTGCGGAGCAAGGTTCCAGCGTACGCGTGTATGTGTGTGTGTGTGTCAGTAAAAATGGAAAACAAGAAACGTCGCCAAACAGAGTGCGCAAGAACGAACCATTTCATTTCGTGTACCAACACTGCGTGAAACATGTTCGTCGTTGCCCAGAGCGGCGCCGTTTGTTGTCCACAGCGGAAACGCCGCGCGGCGCGACGCGGCCGGTATGGATGCAGTTTTATATTGGTAAGGAGCAACACGCGATCGGTAGTGAAGCCATGGCGTTCTGCCATTCCACCACTAGATGACAATGATACACTTTGCGTAGCAGTGGACGATTTAAATACAATGTAGTTCAGCCGAGCTGTACGGTATTTTCATAAATCACGAGGACAAATCAGAAAGTCTTTGCCCCTATTTTTTAGCCTAATTACGGCTGTAAATGCGAAATCAACATATAAATTCCCACCGCTGGACCTTTCTTGGTTCGTGCCGGCCTTATCTGCTGGCAGCTCTGCCACACGGCGCTGCTGTCAATTGTTAAATATGGAGGTTGTGCTTCATACGCCCACGGCGCTAGAGCAACGAAGTATGACTCGTTTTCTATGGAGAAAGTAACATACGAACATCGAGATTTTCAGAGGACTGCAGCCCACGCAGGGGGAAAACTGTGTCCGTTTGATAACTGTGAGGAGGTGTTGTTGCGATTCCAACAAAAGGTTCAAATGGCTCTGAGAACTATGCGACTTAACTTCTGAGGTCATCAGTCGCCTAGAACTTAGAACTAATTAAACCTAACTAACCTAAGGACATCACACACATCCATGCCCGAGGCAGGATTCGAACCTGTGACTGTAGCGCCTAGAACCGCACGGCCACTCCGGCCGGCACCAACAAAAGCTGTGAAGTCTTGCATGACAATGATCAGTCGTGGAGGTCGCGTTCGCGTTGACTAACGACATTTCCCGCGTGGATGCAATGGTGAAAGCAGATTGGTGTGTACACGTCACGGCTATTTTCGACAAATTTGGCATATCGTATGGGAGTTCTTATGCCATCATTCATGGTTGCACGACAATGTGAGACCACAGGTGGCAATCACAACTGCCGTAAAATTCTGCCAAGCAAGATCGTAAGAGATGGAAAAGAGCCACCGTGGTACAACAACCGAGTTAGAAAACTGCTGCGGCAGCAAAGGGAACTTCACAGCAAACATATACATAGCCAAAGCTTTGCAGACAAACAAAAATTACGCGAAGCGAAATGTAGTGTGAGGAGGGCTATGCGAGAGGCTTTCAATGAATTCGAAAGTAAAGTTCTATGTACTGACTTGGCAGAAAATCGTAAGAAATTTTGGTCTTATGTCAAAGCGGTAGGAGGATCAAAACAAAATGTCCAGACACTCTGTGACCAAAATGTTACTGAAACAGAGGATGACAGACTAAAGGCCGAAATACTAAATGTCTTTTTCCCAAGCTGTTTCACAGAGGAAGACTGCACTGTAGTTCTTTCTCTAGATTGTCGGACAGATGACAAAATGGTAGATATCGAAATAGACGACCGAGGGATAGAGAAACAATTAAAATCGCTCAAAAGAGGAAAGGAAGCTGGACCTGATGGGGTACAAGTTCGACTTTACACAGAGTACGCGAAGGAACTTGCCCCCCTCCCCTCCCCTTCTTATAGCGGTGTACCGTAGGTATCTAGAAGAGCGTAGCGTTCCAAAGGATTGGAAAAAGGCACAGATCATCCCCGTTTTCAAGAAGGGACGTCGAACAGATGTGCAGAACTATAGACCTGTATCTCTAATAACGATCAGTTGTAGAATTTAGGAACACGTATTATGTTCGAGCATAATGACTTTTCTGGAGACTAGAAATCTACTCTGTAGAAATCAGCATGGGTTTCGAAAAAGACGGTCGTGTGAAACCCAGCTCGCGCTATTCGTCCACGAGACTCAGAGGGCCATAGAGACGAGTTCACAGGTAGATGCCGTGTTTCTTGACTTCCGCAAGGCGTTCGATACAGTTCCCCACAGTCGTCTAATGAACAAAGTAATAGCATATGGACTATCAGACCAATTGCGTGATTGGATTGAAGAGTTCCTAGATAACAGAACGAAGTATGTCATTCTCAATGGAGAGAAGTCTTCCGAAGTAAGAGTGATTTCAGGTGTGCCGCAGGGAAGTGCATAGGTCCGTTGTTATTCACAATATACATTAATGACCTTGTGGATGACATCGGAAGTTCACTGAGGCTTTTTGCAGATGATGCTGTGGTGTATCGAGAGGTTGTAACAATGGAAAATTGTACTGAAATGCAGGAGGATCTGCAGCAAATTGACGCATCGTGCAGGGAATGGCAATTTAATCTCAATGTAGACAAGTGTAATGTGCTGCGAATACATAGAAAGATAGATCCCTTATCATTTAGGTACAAAATAGCAGGTCAGCAACTGGAAGCAGTTAATTTCATAAATTATCTGGGAGTATGCATTAGGAGTGATTTAAAATAGAATGATCATATAAAGTTGATCGTCGGTAAAGCAGATGCCAGACTGAGATTTATTGGAAGAATCGTAAGGTAATGCAATCCGAAAACAAAGGAAGTAAGTTACAGTACGCTTGTTCGCCCACTGCTTGAATGCTGCTCAGCAGTGTTGGATCCGTAACAGATAGGGTTTACAGAAGAGCTAGAGAAGATCCAACGGAGAGCAGCTGGCTTCGTTACAGAATCATTTAGTAATCGCGAAAGTGTTACGGAGATGATAGATAAACTCCAGTGGAAGACTCTGCAGGAGAGACGCTCAGTAGCTCGGTAGGGGCTTTTTTTTAAGTTTCGAGAACATACCTTCACCGAAGAGTCAAGCAGTATATTGCTCCCTCCTACGTATATCTCGCGAAGAGACCATGAGGATAAAATCAGAGAGATTAGAGCCCACACAGAACAATACGAGACTGGAATAGAAGGGAGAACCGACAGAGATACTCAGGGTACCCTCCTCCACACACCGTCAGGTGGCTTGCGGAGTATGTATGTAGATGTAGATGTAGATGTAGAAGTAGATGCCTGAGGGTGGCGTCTATCACAGATTGATAGAGTGTCAAGCAATATTGCTGATTCTTGATGCTGTACTTCATAGTGGATGATATCTCCCGAAACAAAGCTCAGCCGATAGCGACGTCCTGAAAGTCAGTAGTGACGTAGGTGTCTTCAGTACTGTCATTCATCGTTCACTCTCCACGTAATGCATTTACAGTTTACACGCCCATCTCTTTTCAATCTGACATTTGTTACTTTGCCTCTGTCGCTATAAATCTTAACAATTCGTTTCTCGAATTAGCGGTTGTGTACAGTTCAATCACGAATCTGTAGCCACTGAGCTTTTATCACCTCCAAAAGAATTGAATTTCTCAGGCGCTTCAGAGACATACGCGTACACGCTTTATATGTCCAGAGCTAAGGTCGTTCACTAGACCCTACTTCGGGAAAGTGGTATTAGATTAGACTAGATTAGATTAGATTAATACTTGTTCCATAGATCATGAATACGACACTTCGTAATGATGTGGAACGTGTCAGGTTAATAAAAGATGTCTGTACAAGAAATGACATTACACAAAATAGTGCATGACACTAATGATTAACAACCATAATCTGTTAAGTAGTTCAGGATAATGTAATGTGGTATTACGTGGGTTTATCACGGTGTAAGTGTATACCTATGTGTGGATGCGCTTAATCGCTTGATAATTATATATTTTTATTTTTATAGTTATGTATTTTATGATTTTGATTGGGATGGCTGTAAATAATGTGGGCTAGCATAAGACTTTTAATTAATTTCACCGCGATAACACTCGTACGGACATCGCGTGCCCCGAAGCACATAGGATACAATTTTTTTTGAAACACAACGCGCGACTCACCACCTTCTAATAAATAGTTTGAGTGAGTGCTGCTATTCACAGAAGAAAATATGCATATTCTTACGCCAACTGTAATTATTAACATGGGTCTGAGGAGCTACTGGCTGTTTATGTACCAAATGTCACAAAGATTAACTGAGATATAGCGGAGCTTATTGAATATACTGATTTTCAATATTTCTTGTTCATTATTTGCAAGGCAATACTGGAGAGAAACTCATCTGCGGTTAAGCGGCCGAAATGAAACATACTGAACTCATTCAGTCCTGTGAATTTTAGAAAATGAAATTTATCACTACTGTCTTTAACTTTGAAATTAATGGAAGATCAAAACTGAGAAGCCTCTCGCATTTACATTTAATATTACGATATTGAATTTTAATGAAATAATACAGTCAGCGTAGTGGCCGACTAAATCCTGCTAGGGGAGATGAGCTCCCTGCACTAGGAAGTTTTGTAAAAATTTTGTTAATTATAATTAATGGTTGCGATCATGGGAGGTGGCAAGTAAGTCAATAATACACAATTTCCAATAATAATTTCTATCATATTTTTCAAAAATACAGATAAAACGTTCGTGAACTATCAGACAGCACTACACTGGCAACCTACCGCTAGACGAAAAGAAACAGGAGAGTTTTCAATAAAGCAATCTTGTCTGGTCATGTTTATTTTCACTGCACAGATGAAAAGAATGTTCTTTTATTTTTATATCACGTCGCTGTTTGTGATTTTTGGTGGTATTAACTTTTTCAATCGATCTTGTATAATTTGTATTTCACAAGTCGCACAACAAAAACTTCTTTTCCCTTTCTCCAGATGTCCATTTATGTGACGTTCCATCACAGGTTTTAAGAGAAGGAACAAATTAAATAAAGGGTAACTGTAAAAAGCAGTGCTTAAAACGATATCTGCAGTTCAAAGGCAAGTGGCACATATGTTAAAATAAAGATACAGACAAAGAGAACAGAAGAAAATTGGGGACAGCGTTAAATATTTAACAAGAGCGATTATTATAAAAGAAAAATAAACGGCAAAGTGCACCGTAAGCAGAGCACTTGACGTGAGTGCCGAACACTGTAGATGAGCAGTAAAGAGCGGCACGCCCTGGGAGGGAGTCGACCGGCTCCAAGAAGGCAGGCACCAACTTAACGAGTGGCGCGTGCAGCGGAGCGCAAACTCGCAGCCTCCGTCCGTTAATTGGGAGTCCGGGCACGCCGGCCTGCAGCCACTTGGCGGGCCGGAGCGGCTGGAAGGCGGAGGGCGCGACTAAACAGGTGGCGCTGCTCATCGGCGAGGCCCAGCACGTGCCCCGGGGTCCCGGCTTAGACTCCCTGTGCCAACAGTGACTGTTTGCGTTCGCTGAGGCTCAAGTGCTACACCTGCTGCAGTTCGGGATTAGATTCACTCTGGCAACCAGTTCAGAGTTTCATTCAATGTTGCCTAACGCCAAGCTAGAATAGTTACATTCCGATTGCACCCAAGACGTCTTTTCACAGATTTGTTTAACTCCGTAATTGCTTCTAATGTTTTACAATTTCAATCTAAACATAGTACGTTTTCCTCACTGTGCATTCAATTCAGTTAATCTCCCCTTGGACATACCGTGTCCGCCATTTGTGTCACTCCATTTTACAGTACCTTGTTATTAAAACACGTAACGCTGGCTTGAAACTCCATGGTACAAGCGAACATGAACCCTCTTTCGTGTAGCCTTTGAAGTCACTTAAATACACTCCTGGAAATTGAAATAAGAACACCGTGAATTCATTGTCCCAGGAAGGGGAAACTTTATTGACACATTCCTGGGGTCAGATACATCACATGATCACACTGACAGAACCACAGGCACATAGACACAGGCAACAGAGCATGCACAATGTCGGAACTAGTACAGTGTATATCCACCTTTCGCAGCAATGCAGGCTGCTATTCTCCCATGGAGACGATCGCAGAGATGCTGGATGTAGTTCTGTGGAACGGCTTGTCGTGCCATTTCCACCTGGCGCCTCAGTTGGACCAGCGTTCGTGCTGGACGTGCAGACCGCGTGAGACGACGCTTCATCCAGTCCCAAACATGCTCAATGAGGGACAGATCCGGTGATCTTGCTGGCCAGGGTAGTTGACTTACAGCTTCTAGAGCACATTGGGTGGCATGGGATACATGCGGACGTGCATTGTCCTGTTGGAACAGCAAGTTCCCTTGCCGGTCTACGAATGGTACAACGATGGGTTCGATGACGGTTTGGATGTACCGTGCACTATTCAGTGTCCCCTCGACGATCACCAGAGGTGTACGGCCAGTGTAGGAGATCGCCTCCCACACCATGATGCCGGGTGTTGGCCCTGTGTGCCTCGGTCGTATGCAGTCCTGATTGTGGCGCTCACCTGCACGGCGCCAAACACGTATACGACCATCATTGGCACCAAGGCAGAAGCGACTCTCAGCGCTGAAGACGACACGTCTCCATTCGTCCCTCCATTCACGCCTGTCGCGACACCACTGGAGGCGGGCTGCACGATGTTGGGGCGTGAGCGAAAGACGGCCTAACGGTGTGCGGGACCGTAGCCCAGCTTCATGGAGACGGTTGCGAATGGTCCTCGCCGATACCCCAGGAGCAACAGTGTCCCTAATTTGCTGGGAAGTGGCGGTGCGGTCCCCTACGGCACTGCGTAGGATCCTACGGTCTTGGAGTGCATCCGTGCGTCGCTGCGGTCCGGTCCCAGGTCGACGGGCACGTGCACCTTCCGCCGACCACTGGTGACAACATCGATGTACTGTGGAGATCTGACGCCCCACGTGTTGAGTAATTCGGCGGTACGTCCACCCGGCCTCCCGCATGCCCACTATACGCCCTCGCTCAAAGTCCGTCAACTGCACATACGGTTCACGTCCACGCTGTCGCGGCGTGCTACCAGTGTTAAAGACTGCGATGGAGCTCCGTATGCCACGGCAAACTGACTGACATTGACGGCGGCGGTGCACAAATTCTGCGCAGCTAGCGCCATTCGACGGCCAACACCGCGGTTCCTGGTGTGTCCGCTGTGCCGTGCGTGTGATCATTGCTTCTACAGCCCTCTCGCAGTGTCCGGAGCAAGTATGGTGGGTCTGACACACCGGTGTCAATGTGTTCTTTTTTCCATTTCCAGGAGTGTATTCTGTCCCAAAAGGGGCTATATACTGCAGAAAATATCTTACAACAGTTGCTTCTTTTGTTGGCAGCTTGTCATATAGGTATGTTTAGGTAAATTTTTCTGTTGGGGCTTTTCTTGTTCTCGTTTCCAGGTACAGGTTTATATACAGGGTAAGTCACCTAACATTACTGCTGGATATATTTCGTAAACCACATCAAATACTGACGAATCGATTCCACAGATCGAACGTGAGGAGAGGGGCTAGTGTAATTGGTTATTACAAACCATAAAAAATGCAGGAAAGTATGTTTTTTAATACAAACCTACGTTTTTTTTAAATGGAACCCCGTTAGTTTTGTTAGCACATCTCAACATAAAAACAAATAAGTAATCAATGCCGTTTTTTGCATTGTAAAATGTTAATTACATCCGGAGATATTGTAACCTAAAGTTGACGCTTGAGTACCACTCCTTCGCTGTTCGATCGTATGTATCGGAGAGCACCGAATTACGTAGGGATCCAAAGGGAACGGTGGTGGACGTTAGGTACAGAAGTGACTGGAACAGCACATTACGTCCACATTCTAATACCTTTTAATTGATCTTTTTCACTTACGCACATGTACATTACCATGAGGGGTGAGGTACACGTACACACGTGGTTTCCGTTTTCAATTACGGAATGGAATATAGTGGGTCCCGACATGTCAGGCCAATAGATGATGAATGTAGTGACCATCATTTGCTGAACACAATTGCAATCTCTGGCGTAAAGAATCTCGTACACGCCGAAGTACATCTGGTGTAAATGTCGCCGCAGACTGCCACAATACGTTGTTTCATATCCTCTGTGGTTGTAGGCACAACACTGTACACATTCTCCTTTAACGTACCCCACAGAAAGAAGTCCAGAGGTGTAAGATCAGGAGAACGGGCTGGCCAATTTATGCGTCCTCCACGTTCTATGAAACGCACGTCTAACATCCTGTCAAGCGTCAGCCTAGTGTTAATTGCGGAAGGTGCAGGTGCACCATCATGCTGATACCACATACGTCGACGCGTTTCCAGTGGGACATTTTCGAGCAACGTTTGCAGATCATTCTGTAGAAACGCGATGTATGTAGCAGCTGTTTGGGCCCCTGCAATGAAATGAGGTCCAATGAGGTGGCCGCCAATGATTCCGCACCATACATTTACAGTCCACGGTCGCTGTCGCTCTACCTGCCTGAGCCAGCGAGGATTGTCCACGGACCAGTAATGCATGTTCCGTAGATTCACTGCCCCGCGGTTTGTGATACCCGCTTCATCGGTAAACAGGTAGAACTGCAACGCATTCTCTGTTAATGCCCATTGACAGAATTGCACTCGATGATTAAAGTCATCACCATGTAATTGCTGATGTTGCGACACATGAAACGGGTGAAAGCGGTGACGATGCAGTATGCGCAAGACACTACTTTGACTCAGTCCACCGGCTCTCGCAATGTACCGTGTACTCATATGTGGGTTCGTGGCAACAGCAGCTAACACACCAACTGCACCCGCTTCTCCTGTGACGGGCCTGTTACGGACCAGTTTGCGTGCTATGACCATACCTGTTGCATACAGTTGGCGGTAGATGTTTTGCAATGTGCGGCACGTTGGATGCTATCTGTCCGGGTACCGTTCTGCATACACCCTGTAGGCTTCAGCTACATTTCGTCGACACTCGCCATAGATGAGTATCATCTTCGTCTTTTCAGAGTTCGAATACACCATGGTCACACTTCCTACAACACTACACTCTCACAGACGTCTGGTAACACGGTGTACTACAGTTGGTCTGCGTGCGGAGACGAATGCAGAATAACAATAACAGCAAGCGCTACATACGGACACTGAGACAGCTAGACCAAACCACAACAGTGTATTACAGCCACACTCGTAAACACGGTCGTCATCGTAAGCATGTACCAGCAGATGCTGCCCGCCGACCATGTATGTTACAACACGCAACTGAACGTCGGAGGTTTCAAGCGTCAAACTTATGTTACAATATCTCCGGACATAATTAACATTTTACAATGCAACGAACGGCACTGATAACGTATTTGTTTATATGTTCAGATGTGCTAACAAAACTAACGTCTTTCCATTTAAAAAAACGTAGGATTGTGTTAAAAAACATACTTCCGTGCATATTTGTAGGGTTTGTATTAAACATTTACACTAGCCCCTCTCCTCACGTTCGGTCTGTGGAGTCGGTTCGTCAGTATTTGATGTGGTTTACGAAATATATTGAGCGGTACGTTAGGTGATTCACCCTGTATATCTAACATCAGTTCGTCGACTCGTTTCATAATGTTTGGTTATGTGGCATTTCAACGCCTGTCCCTTTTAATTTATTTTCAAGTTTCTTTTCTTGTGGTATTTGGTTGGTTTTAGAGTGCCAGGGGATTTCGTCTTCTATTTGAGTCCTGGTGGCTTTTGGTTTATGACCGAATCAAGCTGTAACTGTTCTGACATTCTCCATTTTCTAGTCTTTTATCTATGTGGGTCCAGTTTGTAGTAAATAGTTGTGTCGAATTTTTATTACTGCCTACTTTCTCGTGTCTTTATTTTCTCCATGTTGGTGCATCCAGAACCCAATGTATGGCTCTATTTTGAGCGATATGCAGTTGCTATAAGTTTGTGTCTCTCTCCATTTACGCTTAGGAAAGTCTGTCGTTTTTGAAAGTGTCCTCTTTGTTTCAATATCAATTTCTTTAGTTTGTAAACAGGGAATAAGAGCTTTTGTTATTCCAATGCCTCGTATTCTCCGAACGCTTATATAGCGGAATGTGAGTTTCTTGTCGATCGCTGATCCCAGATAGTTCCTTTCATTTCTTCAAGGGAGTACGGCGTACAGTGGAGATGGTTATTTAAATTCGGCCGTCTTTCGGTGAAGCAGGCATTGTTATTTAGTGTGTTTTCAGTTTCTTTTTGTTCTTTCTACATCAGCTCTTAGATAAATCCTGTTACTGTTGGAATCTTCTTATATTCGTTCATTGTTGTCTACAGCTGTAAAAAGCGGTATCATCTGCAAACTGTGCTATCATGGTGTGTCGCAGAAAAGGTATGTTGTTTGCCTAGATCTTAAACAGAGTCGATGAGAACACTTAACCTAGTGTGAAAACGTGAGCTTATGTTCGTTTTCGAAAACCCGCAGCCATATAATTCAATTAAAAATATACAGTCGGACAGGTACACTATGTGATCAAAAGTATTCGGAAACCAGTAAATACATACGTTTTTCATATGAGGAGCATTGTGCTGCCACATACAGCCAGGTACTCCATATCAGCGACTTCAGTAGTCATTAGACATCGCGAGAGAACAGTATGGGACGCTCCACGGAACTCAATGGGCTTCGCAGGTGGACAGGAGAGTGGGTGTCACTTGTGTCATACGTCTGTACGCGAGATTTCCACGCTCCTCGACACCCCTACGTCCATTGTTTCCGATGTGATAGTGAAGTGGAAACGTGAAGGGACACTTACATCACAAAAGCATACAGGCCAGCCTCATCTATTGACTGACAGAGACTTATCGGATGTTTTAGAATGCTGACTTCGTGCCACGCCTCATCGACCGACATATCGAAACCTCCCTTCAGTGCAGCACTCTGTGAAGAATGGTCTGGCATTCCCCAAGAAAACTTCCAGCACCTGATTGAATGTATACCTGCGAGAGTGGAAGCTGTCATCAAGGCTAAGGGTGGGCCAACTCCATAACGAATTCCAGCATTACCCTCTTCGTTCCAGCGGTCCACAAATGTGGACCTACGTTCGTTATTTTTTTTTCTCTGCAAATACGAGTATTTTTTCGCTTACAGGCCGTTGGTCCACCAGCGTGGATCTTCTGTTTCTCACTTTCAACACGAGTGCGCAGCACCTTGCAAGGAACGACTGATGTATTTGTTTACAGCTGGTTGTGCACTCCAAATGGCTGCTACTAGAAGTTGGAAAGGTATGTAAATAATTATTATGCTCAAATATTAGTCTAAAACGATGTGATTTTTTTTCTAAAGTGTATTAACTCTTCTAGATGTTGAGAGTTAGTTCCGATTTGAATATATTTTGTTTATTACTATGAAATAACTCATTTTCTGAAGGTCCTCGTATGTGGACCTCAGATCATAATATGAATTTGCTGACTTCAATTTCGTCTTCGACAGAGAGTACTGAAGTAACTCTCCTTTTTATACTTTACAGATATGAATGAAATGTTAACTGACGAGCAGTTGGAAGCGCTTCTGAACGACAGTAATGCCGAATTATCGGATGGGGAAGATGACGAATTTTCATTTTTGACTGAGGATTTTCCTGTTGAACCTGAAGCCAATGATGAAGAGAAAGCAACAGTAGATGAGACTGTGGATTCTTCTGAAGAATTAGACGATAGAAATGGTAGGTTTACCCCATATAGTAATGATCAATAATATTATAAATTATGTAGCGAACTTACCCATGTTTTTTTCTTACAATTTCGTTTATTTGTAGATCCACAAGACGAAATTCTTGTTCCACAACATCTGCCAGTGCGATCTATGAAGTGGAGGAAGAAAGAAATTCCGTATTCGAATCCTTGTAAGAGCGAAATCCATCTTCCAGATTATGAAGAAGAGAAAGAAAGTTTTTAATCTTTCTTGGAATACGTTCCTCTGACATTCTGGGAAGAACATGCACAACAAACCAATTTCTACACAGTAAAAAACGACAACATAAATCTGTTAACACCAGTAGAGAAGAAATGTTGCATTTAACTGGAATACATGCACAAAGCAACCTGTACTGGCAGCAAGATACTCAGGTTCCTGTTATTGCTGAGTGTATGACAAGAGACCGTTTTTATGAACTGAGAAATTATATGCATTTTGTGGATAACACAAGTGAGCACAACGAGAAGCTTTGGAAGGTAAAAACTTTTCTTGATTATGTGCAGAAGAAGTGTCTGACCCTTCCAAGATCACATCATCTTTCCATCGACGAACAGATGATGCCATTTTCTGGTAAATGTGGCTTCGTGACTTACGTCCCATCGAAACCTAATCCATTAGGTTTAAAATGCTTGATTTGGAAACACTGTAGTTAAAAATACTGAAATAAAAATACTTATTTTCTGTGTAAATTAACATATGTAGTCAAGTTTACAATAAAATAATTATTTGGTGGAAAAAAGTGTTTTTACTGAGGGAGAGAGAGAAAAATGTAATCAAAGACAAGTACATTATCATGATAACTGTGACCCGAGGTACACAAATGTGGATCTCCATTTATGCCCTAGTGGATAACCAATTTTTTTTTCTTTGGCATATGTGTCATGCTTGTATACTAGTTTGTTGGAAAATATGAAAAGAAAAATTTTTTTCATCTCGGGAGTGAAGAGGTTATAACGATGGAAGGCGCCACACGAACTTGTTAAGTCATTTTCAGCCAGGTTTCCGTATACTTTTGATCACATAGTGTAGTTACCTACGAGTTTGGTACATAAAGTCTGTGCACGTAGCGAAAATCAACAAGTGTTCTGTATTCGGCTCTCTCCCATCGTAGGTGTAAGGCGAAAAAAAAGGTTCATGGTGTTAATTGGTTGTACAGCTAGGCTGCATCACATTGTTCGATTTTTGATCTGCACAGAAAGACGAAGTTGCGGGCTTCGAACGTTTTTGGCCAAGAACTGACGGGTAGAAAGAAAAACTTCAAAAATTTATGACAAGTTTTGTACCTTGTTTCTGGAAAGTGGTAGTGTACAGATGTTCATAACTTGTTAATGCGAACTATGCTCATAAATTCGAACTTCCGCTTGTTTGCTGGACTTTGAATTTTCTGCAGTTACTTAGAGCTGTGCCTTCACGTATTCTGAAAGTCATATTCACATGTGGCACTCAGAACGTATTGTATGAATTTTGTTCCGTGCTACAAAAACCGTGTAGCTACACTAACGTATTTCGCACAGTCATGATCAATAAGAATTTAGGACAATAAAACATTATATGAACTTTTATTCCTTCATTCTTCAACTGACGTGATATCAGGATTTTGACAGCTGTATATTGAATGATCCCGAGTAAAAACTGATCTTTTAGTATAACAGTACGTATTGTACTCACTATAAACGTTGTTTCCCATCACAAAAGTACAACATTGTTTGCATCTGATCAACTAGTGCGAGAGTGGGTTTTATGATTAGGTATAGTTTTCTACCATTCCTTCGTAAGCTCTCGTCGTCAGTTAGAATACGTTGCAGGCTTATGGGGTACCAGAGAATTATCTGAGAAGAAAAACAATACGAAATAATTTCATTAAGTATAAAATATGTAACTGCACCCACATTCACTGTGTCCAACAAATGCACACCACCTCTCTCCTCTTCACCACCAACTTATAACACTCAGTGCCACACTACGGGTGCGTAATGAGAGAGGTGTATGATTTATCTGCCCCTAACGACAAAAAATACCAAGATGCTATCAGTAGCTTCATCAGACGTGTATCCCATCCATTTATCTCCTGGGGGATTGTAGTTCACGCCATGTACAGTAAGTCCCCACTAACACAGCAGCTGGGATCGTGCCGTTCAAAGTCTCTGTTTGATACAGGATATTTATCTTCTAAACAAAGGATACTTTACAAACATGAGTATTGTCACTGTGTCTTCCTTCCGCACAGATTTCTGGTTACAATCCCCAGTAAGCGGCCGCACTGCACTGTGAAGCTTGACGACCTGGAGTTCGCCGAGGATTTCCCGATGTCGATACCTCCACCTAGGTCCCTAAGGACAGCTAAACCAATGAGACAAACAGGACATATTACAGTCACCAGGCTGTGTTTGAACGTGGGTAAAGTGTCCACCATTGGGTGGACCGCAATCCATCATACGCCGACGTTAAAGTCTTGAGTGCTGCTTAGAAGGCAGCCTCCTCCTCTCTTGTTGAATAACGAGTGTCTCTCTGAAATCTCGGAAAGGGGGGCAGCTCTTCTGAGTTTCAAGTGGCAACAAACTTTCGAGATCGTCGCTAACTATCGGGCGAAGGGGACAAAATTCTGTAGTGTAACAAGAGAAAGTAAAATAGTAACTTGGCATGACTTCCTCAGTTCTTTCAGTCGCTAAATTTAATCATCAATAAGATAAGGAAGGTGTGCAGGGTGCCTTATTAATGCTATGACGATGAATGTCATTCTCATGATGAAAGAAGGTGACAGTTCACAAACCATTCTGAAGCGTTTCTCTTGAAACATCGATAATACTCAATGCAGACTTTAGGACCCATTAATGCATTCTTGGTGATTATTTAATAGACATTAAGCAGTTGTGGGTAAATATTTGAACACCGCAAGGGACCAACGCATACCGTTTTCTACAAGAGTAAAATATTCTCTTGCAGATGCTGTGAAGTGTAGACAGGAGCAGCAAAAGTAATTTAAAGACGCTTCAATACCCGGCACAAAGGACACAAGAGCGACTTCCGTATGACCAAGACGGATAAATCAGCAGTGACAGATAATGCATTGGCACCAGGGAACCGCCAAATTTGTATGTTCGATGCTATACTTTCGTCAAGGTCCAATCACTACTGTGCTACGACGGTACAGAGCGGCCATAGAAATTCAAAAGAACTAACTTTAACAGAAAAAAATTTCACGTGGAACAAGTTGTCTGCCCTTATGCTAAATAAGGCAAAAAGCGCGAATTGTTCCACGCTCTACGCTCCTTAATAAGCGTAGGGGCTACTGCACGATACGAAGCGGTCTGAGGACGTCACGAACCTACCGTTGCGTGGTTACACAAACTCAGTTCTCCTTTCTGACCTCGTTTAAGTTTTGAAAGGTCCCCTTAGAAAAATTTATACAAGACTGTGCTTAAACTGACACACAATATTTTTAGCGCAACGCAATCTGACTTTCAAAAATCCCTACGAAAGAATGGTCCTGACTAACAATAACCTATACGTTTCACAAATCACTTACCTCACAAAAATCTTCGTTACTCAAGCTACTGCAATACAGCGAGCGCCACTACTTCCAGCTAAATAAAAGATTCAAACTACTGAAGGCACTAGATACTGATAGGCATAGTTAGCAAATGAAAGGTTTTAATACAGAACAAACAATGTATTTACCTTAATAGTCATAATATATATATATATATATATATATATATATATATATATATATATATATATATATATATATATATATATATCAGTTCGTGACACCAATTCCTACAAATTTCAAAACTCCGCCATCTCTCTCCCCACGGCCACCACTGCTGACGGCTCACCCCATACTGCGCAACGCTACGCGCGGTTAGCATCCAGCTGCCGCTGCCCAACACTACAATGGCAGACAACAATGCAAACCAGTCACAGACTGCACACATCACAGCCAGTGATTTTTCATACAGAGCGCTACGTGGCGTTACCAATAAGGAAACCTAAACAGCCTACTTACATAGCCCCCATGCTCCCCATAAAAAAATTTACGAATTGTTTTGGGCAGTGGCCAATACAGATTTGAAATTTTTTTCATAATTATGATTACAATAGCAAAGAAATCAAATGCACACACTTATTGATACAATGTTGGGCAAAAGCTAAAATTTTCTCATAGTCCTGATCGTTCATCACAGTAAAATTGCAGTGTTTTTCTCAAAGTCTGACCAATAAAAGTAATTGCACTTAGAAGTAGTGGATTTCTAAGCAGTCGTGAAGAAGTAGTGTTGTCATTCCAACGGAAAGACAGTGCTGACTCTTGACATGCAGACAGGTAATGGGCCACAACAGAGCAAACCCACAGCACTCAGTCGAGGTTGAAGACTATTGGTAGGTAGGTCATCACAGAGCAGACCCACTTTAGTCCTAGTAGAGATTATGGTATTGGTGGGCCACCAGAGGTGCAGACCCACTGCAGTCCTTGTAGAAATAATGGTATTGGTGGGTCATCAAAGGTGTAGACCCACTGTAGTCCTTGTAGAGATGGCCAACAGCCATCTGTTTGACTGTGCAGGCGCACAATCACCATTGAAGGGTCTTGCGGGTAATATAGCAAGTCCGTAAACCACCACTTGTCCACTTACAAAGAATTTGTTTGAAATGTCCTTAGAACCAGCAATGCTGTTGTCCAGTCCCTTGCTGAATTATTAACACACATGCAAACACTATCAGTCCCTACTTCTCACATATTGTTATATATTATGACCAACAGAAACGTGTGCAGTGAAATGTAATTTACAAGTTACTTAATTTGATGAACTGGTGTCAATTACAGTTTTATAACATGAGAATACAATAACAAAGGTACAAAATACATAATTAAAGGTCATAACAATACAGATAACATTTGCAGTAATACAGGCTTTACAAAAGAATCGAAATAACAAATACATTAGTGTTACAAAAATTGTGACATAAGTACATACAAAAAAGATAAAAATAACTTTTGAAACATCAACTTCACACATGAGCATTAAAACAGAACAGAATAAATAATTTCTAAACATATTTACAAAGTAAATGACATATTATTAATGCAAATTATATTTGAGGATAACAGTATTCCTCATCATAGTGAATGTAGCTGAATATTAGAAAATTCTACAACGTAAGTCTTATCAGATGAACATATAAAGACAGGAAGAACATAAATACACAAGGGTACACAAACACATAGTGGGATAACACAAGGAAAGGGCAGGGTTTGTTTTACTGCAGTATTTTGCAAACAAAACTTTCTTTACTTCTCGGAGATCTCCCTTCGTTCTTCATTATTTCCAAAAAGTCCTATCTATACCTACTTTCTGTACTTTTCTCATATAACATCACAGGGCATTTCTTCAAATTCATCACAACTCATTCCCTTTTATAGGCTACACCCTCTTAAGCTAACTTAAATCTACTGAGCTCAGATGCTTAACTAAGGGATGAGGCAATGCAGCAGCACAAAACAATTAATACAAACATCAATGACAAAAAATGCAAGTAAGCATAGCGAGCAGCAATAAATGTAATAATTTACATGACAAAGCTGAAGCAGAAAAAATATTACAGTAAAAATGTTTAATACCTATGTCACATCTTAACTCTAGAGTGATGCATCACGAGAACCTACGCTAGCAGATAAGTTACCAAATCGTAAACAAACTATTTTTGCAATTCCTGTGAAGGGAAATGTGTATTTATGCTCTCTTCTCCAAGAAAGTACATCATAAAATGATTCTTTACTGGGTCTGTAGACAGAAAATATTGATATTAGTACATCTATTAAATTTTATTTTAACCAATGCTGCAGTGCAGATAGAAAATGAATATTAAACAAAATGAGCTATCTCTCAGCTAGAAAGACAATAGATATAAAATGTTTCTCATCATTTCATTTCAGTAAATATCATTAATTAAGAACTCTACAGTGTAATCATGTTTTCAAGTTTGAGGGTGTCGTATTTACGATGCTTTTTACAAAGGAATGTCAATAGCGAGGATAATGGCTTCCTTTTTTTTTTACCTGTGCCTCTGAAAGGTACACACTAATGGCTTTTCTCCCAGGTGACTGTCGCACAGCTGGGTGCCCACGACGCATTACGTGCAGGTGGCCACTTACCTTTCTTACTGAAAAATTTACGACAGCAATTTCCGCTACAGTGACAGTCTCATATAAAAAAAATTCACAGGTCAAGAACTTGCGTTACAAATCTGTAGAAACAAAATCCTATTGATTTAACAGTGTCCAAAAAAGTTCCGTCAGCATTGTAATACATTCATGCATTTACATACATTTCATAACTCTTAAAATACGATTCTTGGTTTCCAACCACCTTTTTCATAAACCAGAGTCCCTAACCACTACTCATTATTCCTTACATTATTCGTCTACACTTCTTCAACATTTCATCACAAAGATACATAGCATAATCAAATAACTCATATAGCATCAGCTTATTGATCATAAACATACCGCAACAGCGTAATACACATCGTCATCATAACATCATAAAACCTCAGCCAAATCTCAAAATCGTCGTAGCTTCTTACAATAATTTCAAAACCTAAAAAAAAAATTATCTGCTCATGTCAAAAGTGTCATCTACCATAAACGTACTTTAAAAATCATGATCTCATACCCAATTATGTCCTTCAAAGCTCTCATAGTATCACAATGGTCCCAAAAAAGTATGAACAGTTCACGAAGTACAGACAAAATACAATTTCATAAGTGTGAAGTTATCCAACTGTGTAATTACGTAAACATCTGTCACTGATGTAGTATAATAAATGTTTATTTCTCTCAGTTAAATGATCAGATAGCTGTGTATTTTATGTGTTAGAGAAATATGGTACCAATGTGTAAAGTTGTATAAGCAAATACCATATTAGCTAGGGCTCCTTGTGCTTGCCACACACATGGTACACAAAGTAAGCAGATTATCTTTCAATAAATGGTTTTACATGTGAAATGTGGTGTAAACCTTTACTCTTCCTAGTACGCAGAGTTTCAACTTCAACGCATTTATCATGTGGTATACGTCGGATTCTGTAAGGTCCATTGTCAACTAGAAAGAATTTGTGACTTAAGTGTTTCTTCTTATGTGACAATGAATGAGCTTTAATGAGAACTTTCTGACCAATATATAATTTCTTTGCATTTGCTTTACCGTGTAATTTTCTCCTTTTGTCTGCAGCAGAATTTATATTTTTAATAGCCAAATGAATTATGTCGTTGTGTCGAAGTTTACGTGTATTCGGAAAAGGTACAAGCTCTCTGATTCTGTTTGATGGTTGTTTATTCTTCAGTACAAGAACAGGTGGTAAAGCAGTGGAGTCATGAGGCATTTCATTCAGCACGTTTTGAAATAAGTGTAAATATCTGTCCCAATGCTGATCCTTTCTGTGACAATAAAGTCTGCAAAGCTTATTGATTTCTTTCATAATCCGTTCAGACGGGTTACAATGTGGTGAGTACAATGAAATAAAAACAGATTTGATTTTATGGTTACGAAGCATGTGTGACCAAACAGCAGATCTGAATTGCGGTCCGTTATCTGAAATGACTTTACTAACGTGTCCAAATTCACGTAAGAAATTTTTAACAAAGGCGTTGGATACAGACCGTCCAGTGGCTTTACGTAATGGAGTGAAAGAAACAAATTTTGAAGTAAGTTCAACAGCGATTAGAACGTACGAAAATCCATTAGATGTTCTGACAAGCGGTCCCAAGAGATCAACAGCAGCAAATTCTTTTAATTTAGAAGGAATGATAGGAAACAATGGAGCACGATGAGAGACAGTAGATGGTTTCGCCTTTTGACAAAGTTTACAAATAGACAAGACTCTTCGAATTCTCTTTTCCATATTGTTAAAATAACAAGTCGTTCGAAGAATATGATAACATTTTCGTGGACCAAATTGTGCATAGCTGAAATGAATGTACCAAATGAGCTTATTAACGAAATCGTCTGGAATGCAAAGTACCCATAGCTTGTCATCAACAGTGCAGCGTTTGAACAGTATGTTGTTTCTAACCAGATAATAATGCCGAATCTGTGTGTGTGTCTTTTCATGCCATTTACTTTTGATGTCCTTCCAAATCGGATCTTTATCTTGTTAATGAGCAATGTCCTTTAAAGATGTGGTTTTGAAGTTTTCAAAGGCGACTTTCTGAATATAAAGAATACTGAAATTTTTCTCGAGGTTGCTTTCTGTGTTACTTTTCTCACGCCCAGCCGGTGCACGGGACAGTGAGTCTACAACAATGTTCTCCTTGCGGGGAATGTAGACTATTGTGAAGTGGAATTCTTGCGGAAACAATGCCCAACGTTTTAACCTGTCATAATTTAATTTTGAAGACATAAGAAATTGTTATGCACGATGATCACTGTATACTTTTACGTGCTTACCATAAAGAAAGAAATGGAATTTGTTAAATGCCCAAACGATAGCTAAAGCTCCTAATTCAGTAACGGAAGAATTTTTTTCAGATTTTGTTAGCACTCGGCTAGCAAAAGCAACGGTTTTCTGAATGGTAGTGCCATTTTCTATGGCTTCTTGAAATAAATGGGCACCAAGACCGACTTTAGAAGAATCCGTGCTAAGGCAGAAATCTTGTGACAGATCTCTATGAGCTAGTATTGGCGCATTAAGTAGCGATTCTTTCAAAGAATTGAATTCCAACTGTGCTTGTTCGTCCTAGTTCCAAATAGTATTTTTTCCTGTGAGAGAACGAAGTTTTGGTGTAACTAAAATTTGCATATTCAGAAAACGACGGTAAAAGTTTACGAGACCTAGAAAACTGTTGACCTGTTTTTTTGTGGATGGAACTGGAATGGCTCTGATTGCTTCTAACTTTTCAGGACCCGGCTGAATGCCTTCAGAAGAAATAATATGTCCCAAAAACTTCACCTTTGTCCTACCGAATTCAAACTTTTCCAAGTTAACTGTAATTCCAGATTCTGCAAAAATACGTAACACGCTGTTGAGGATGCGATTATGTTGTTCCCATGAGGCTTCTGCTATCAGAATATCGCCCACATATAAGGTGATGTGACGTTTTAAGAACTCGGGTAATATGGAATTTAGCCCGCGAATGAATGCTGCCGAAGAAATGTTCAAGCCAAAAGGAAGTTTGCGAAACTGATAACAAACGCCGAAACAAAGGAAAGCTGTGTATTTTCTACATTCTGGATGAAGTTCGATCTGATAAAGCTGGATCTGAGATCAATGGAAGACAACACTTTTACACCATTAAAATTTTGAAGAAGTTCTTCCAACGTATGCGGCCTGTCTGTTTCAGGAATAATGATAGTATTGATTTGTCTCGAATATAAGACAAGCCTGATCGACCCATTTTTCTTCTCAACAACATGTAATGGATTGTTGTATGAGCTTACTGCAGGCTCAATAATGCCCCCATAAAGCATAGATTGTATTTCTGTTCTAACACAGTCCCTATAATGTGCTGGAATTACATATGGTCTAACACAAAATTTAGTATGGTCACGAACACGAAATTGGTATTGAAATCCCTTGATTGTTCCTGTTTTGTTAGTAAAAACTGTGGAATGTGCTTGTAAAATCTCAAAAAGGTCCTGCCTATCTGTGCCATTACAATTCTCAATTGTTTGAATTTTATTCTGAATTAACTCATTAGTTTCAATTGTGCCGTCGATATCATCCCTGACAGTACTTGCAGAGCGACTGTTAGTGTCTAGTTCCGTAGAAAATTCCGAACTGTTGTCTAACAGAAGGTAAAGTCGATTAATTTCCTTGTCATGGTTTGAGAGCCAATCTTCAAATTTCAAAGCTATTGACTTACCTTCTTTCTCTAAACTTATTTCAGCATCGTGAAAGTTTAAGATTGCTTTGTATTCATTCAAAAAGTCTACTCCCAGTATAATTTCCGTCGACAACAATGGAACAATAAGAAAGTTCATAGAGAAGCTGTGGCTCTGACAAAAGAATTCTAAGTTGGTTTGTTGGCGTACATCTACACTTTTTCCAGTGACTGCACCTTATAATTTAATCTTTCGTAACGGAAGTGTGGGGCAATCTTTCGATTTGCATTTGCTATAAGCTGTTTCACTAATTACTGAAATGGGACTACCTGATTCAAGTACTGCCGTAATTTTACGTCATTTACAGTAATGTGAATCACAGGATATGCAACGTTGTTATGTTTTACGTCGTGTTCCTGGAGTAAGATGTCCCTAATGTCTTCCATTTTTACGTAATTACTAGCTACGGCAGCTGCGTCGGCAGTTACATGCGTACGTTTTGTGGCTGCCAGCGGTATGAGTCATTGCCTATTGTGTCTTTGTTGGCGCGAGTCGTTAATGGGATTTGGAGACCTAGCTTCTACAAATTCACCTTGTCGAGAGGGCCCTGCTCTGTTTGAATCCCGCCAGTTCTGCTGCAATTCAGGTCTGTCGTTACGATCATATCGTGTGTCGTCATGTCGGTAGATTCCATAGTTTCTTTCTTGTCGGTCACATGGTGGAGAATTTCTCCCTGAATCGTAACTGCGCGCTGGACCGTTGCGTCTTAAGTTATTCCGTCTCCTTTGATAATAATTATTTTGGTTTCCATACTGTCTGTTTCTCTGATTGTCTCTGTGATAGTCATTACCGCGGAGAGGTGATCTTTCCCTGTAATAATTACTACTCTGCCAACGGTTGTCATACGGGTGGTGTCTGTTTTGGTCACGATTTACGTTGTACAAATAGTCTTGTCGTCTATTATTTCTGTCATCGCGGAATTGTGACAGGTGTGACCTGTAATTGTTGTGCTCCTGTTTTCGCGTTCCGCGATTGACAGTGTCAATTTCCAGTTCTTGTAACAGTCCCTGAAAAGCTTCAATGTCGTCTTTGCATCGTCCTGCTAAAATAATCTGTCCTAAATGTTCAGGTAATTTGATTAAGCAAATGCGGATGAGTTCTGAGGGGCTGTCTGGGTTTGAAAGATACTGATTCTTATGTAACATGTCTTCAAAATATTTTACAAGACTGGAAAATTCAGATTGTTCGAAATGTTTCATCCCTATGATGCTATGTTTTACTCGGTCTTGTGTAGCTTGAGACCAATATGCTGAGGGGAAGGCATGATTAAATTCTCCTTCACTATGACAATCGTGAATGACCGATCGCATTCTTACAGCTGGTTCATTCTCCAAGTAGCCACACATAAATTCTAATCTGTGCTCTCATGACCAGTTCGGAGGAAAACAATGAGAGAATTGATGGAGCCACGCTTGTGGATGAATGTCGTTGCCAGAATTCTTAAATGTTTTGAATTTACGTGCAGTAATGAACAGCTTATAGTCAAAATCATCGTGTCGGCGGGTAGCATTTCGTTCATTGTTACGTCGTGTCGGCGGTTCCATCTCAAAATTCGCTGCACCTTGCCAATTTCTTTCACAATTTCCGAAATGCCCCGTGTTATTATTTTGTGGCTTTTCCGTATTTCTAAGTCCCTCTTCCTGTGTTGGACCGCGAGTGTCCTCTGAAATACGTAATTCTTGTATTACCTGTGTCAGCTGATCTTGCACTTCCCGGATTTCTCTTTGGTGTTGTGTATTAATTTGATTCTGATTTTGTTTGAATTTCCTAATTTGTTCGCACTCTTCTGTATCATTCAGATCATTATCTACCTTTGTAGATAAGTTAGTGAACTGATCTGAAAGTTCGGCTACTTTCTCCGATAGTGAACACATTTCGTCAGTGTGTTTTTCTGAACCAAGTTTCAGGTTTCCATTTGTGTTGAAATCGAATCTACTGTGTCCTTTAAGTTTTCCTGAGTTCTTGCAAGTTGCGTAACCGAATCGGTGGATGCAACTGAGTCCATTTTAGCTTGCAAGGTTTCGTGATTTTCACGAACAATAGTTTGCAGTTCTTTTATGGCTGCTTCATGATTCTCTAATGCATTTTCATGCCGCGAAAAAATAGGTTAAAAATGCTCACAAATTTGTGATCTTACCTCACTACAGATTTTTTGGCATTTCGATTCAATGTTATGTAACTCAGTAGTTAAATCGTCACGTGTTTGTTCAAGTGTGGTGTCTAACTTTTGAAGCTTTTGCTGTGTTTGTCTCTGATTTTGTTCCATTGTGTCTAACTGTTGCTGTGTTTGTCTCTAGTGTTGTTCCATTGTGTCCAACTTTTGAAGATTTTGTTCCTTTGTCTCACTTTTGAAGCTTTTGCTGTGTTTGTCTCTGATTTTGTTCCATTGTGTCTAACTTTAAAGATTTTGCCCCATACGTTTCTGATTTTCTTCCATTTGTTGCATTAATTGCAATAATAATGTATTAGTGTCTGGAATCTAATTTTCTACGCTTTTTGGCAGTGCATTTTCACCGGCAACATTTACATTTTGACAGGCAGAAAATGTGTCTTGACTCATTTGAGAAAACGGTGTACACTATTTGCAATATTCTGTTCTGTCATTTCGGATTCCTGAGGCGAGCTGTTGCCGACTGATCGATCGATAATTGTTCCCTGTTCACTACTTGTTTCATTGTCTACACCATTATTTGCCTTCCGCTCCATTTCCGTATGCACAATTACCAAATTACTACTTCGAATGTCTGTTAATTCACTACACAGTGGTGCTGATAAGCGACGCTCGTCGTCACTATTATTTCTCAGTTTACTTTGGAGCCTAGTGTTACGTTTTTCACACGCCATTATTGTCACAATATTTCACACGATAACACATAAAAGCACAATTTGAAGAGCAAAAATAAGAGAACACATTAACATAGCACTGAAAATAATATCTAGTTAATTGCAAGCGAAGCTGCGAAATACTTGGTGCAAATCTACATGCATGCCACAACTGTTTTACTGTACAACAATGAAAGACTGCAACTACAAAGGAAATTCTCTCTACGATTACGTGCAATAAACACTAACTACACAAACTACAAGAAAAAAATCAGAAGATTCCTGCGAGGTATCTATGGCTAAGGGTCGACATATGAAACGTCCCCTTAGAACAATTATACACGACTGTGATTAAACTGACACACAATATTTTTAGCGCAACGCAATCTGACTTTCAAAAATCCCTACGAAAGAATGGCCCTGACTAACAATAACCTATACGTTTCACAAATCACTTACCTCACAAAAATCTTCGTTACTCAAGCTACTGCAATACAGCGAGCGCCACTACTTCCAGCTAAATAAACGATTCAAACTACTGATGGCATTAAGTACTGATAGGCATAGTTAGCAAATGAAAGATTTTAATACAGAACAAACAATGTATTTACCTTAATAGTCATAATATATATATATATATATATATATATCAGTTCGTGACACCAATTCTTACAAATTTCAAAACTCCGCCATCTCTCTCCCCACGTCCACCACTGCTGGCGGCTCACCTCCAACTGCTCAACGCTACGCGCTGTTAGCATCCAGCTGCCGCTGCCCAACACTACAATGGCAGACAACAATGCAAACCAGTCACAGACTGCACACAGCACAGCCAGTGATTTTTCATACAGAGCGCTACGTGGCGTTACCAATAAGAAAACCTAAACAGCCTACTTACAGTTTGAAATGACTATGTGAGTGTTTATAGCTTATGATGATGTCCCAGCAATAGGAAGTGATACGCATAGAACCTTAGGACCATGGCCTAATACATATCAAATAAACGTATTGGAGTATCATTATAGTTATCTACATCCGACATTTCTACGTAGGATGTTAGATTTAATGTTGTCATTTCAAATAGAATAAATCTTATGCAATATGCCCACGGACTGCTCAATCTTGATTATTAATTAGATGGACACCTAGACTGGTTATCTTTCTATCAATTTTAAACACAGTCATTAATAAGACTCACAAGTTTACCCATATTGGGATGAGAACTGTATGTATGATAAACAAAAGTGTCTATATGTATCCTATAATTATCTGCATGTAATTGATGTTATGAGATGGGATAAATTAATGGGTCGGGAAAATGGGTGAGGGGATGTGACTATATCACTTTGGCCCACAAAAACAGTTACATCTCTGTATTTGAATCAATTTCTTCGCTAGTAATTTTTATACACCATCACTTTGTATTTGGATAAAATACTAGAATCTCGTTTTAACGATAACGTACGTTTAGAACTTTGCGAAAAAGTAAGATCTTCATAATTGCTTTACAATCTCATTATCATGAGAGATTCTTCCAATATAGTGATGACCCTAGACCTTTGTAATAAATCTTGGTCGCTAGGCTGTATGAACAGGGTTTTCAACATCAAGGTCACCAGCACCATTACAAATATACATTACTAAAATTGTGAGGCTGATGCTGACAACGTACTTAAAATATACATGTCAACAAACGTTTGAAATCTCGTAGAGTGTACTACGATGGATTCTCAGAATACATCGTGAGGTTTTTATGATAACTTACTAAGAAAAAAAAACATAATTAAAATGAGAAAACTTGACCGATTTTAAATAGCTACAAGTAAGTCATTACAGAACAAAGCAGGTTCTCCCATAAGTGTACACCTTAGAAAAAAAATACAGTCAAAATCTTTATATAATGATGATTACCAATCCTTAGTAGTGCTTCATCGCCGCTCCCCAACGCCTGTCACACACGAACACACACATACACACACACACACACACACACACACACACACACACACACAGATGAGTTCTCCACACTGCGAGACATGCTCTGAATAAGACCATCAAGTTTTTCTTCAGGTATGAGGTCCCGCTCATCAATGGAAGCTTCTGTGACCTCCTGAAGATTGCCAGTTGGATTCGTACACTTTTCAATGGCCAACTTCATGTCTGGGGACTGTGCTCGCCATTGCATTCGGTTGAGGTAGCGTCCTTGAAGATACCGAGGCACTACTAGAGAACGGTGTAGTCTCTCACTGCCATTGACGAGGATGAAGCTGTCACCCACTTCACGTCTTTAGGTCCTCTTGAGACGGTAGATGGGAAATGCGGTAGATGGGAAATGGAGGGGTGCGCCTTCTCATTATTATTGCCTCTGAGAACTTTACACTTCCATCTGCCAACGTTGGACTTCAAGCACGTGTCGGAGTTTCTGGCGTCATCTAGCGTTTCTCCAGATCCTAACCTGTCTAGTGTCTGTTTACAACCCAGTCTTGGTCTCGATTGCAAACATGCCAGTGCTAGGTTCTGTAATGGTTCAATGTTGACGTGCAAGAGCCCTGGTCCTTCGATTGCATCGGTTCCAAGGGTTCTGTCGAAAACTTCTCATAGGTCTTCTGGAGTAAAGACCAACCTGATGCAATCTTCTACACACTTTTTGGTCTGGGATACGACTCCCTGTTGTCCGGCTGGTTTCCAACATTTCTGGCGAGTAACCTGTGAGCCGACAGTCCGAGGAAACAATCCCGCATTTGCTAGAAAACGAAATATCTACATCCGTCCTTATGAACTTACTTATTATCTAGCAACTAGTTTCGGCACTGCAGTGCTTCATCTTCAGGCCTTGGTTGATATATACGCTACATCAATGGTCAACATAATTGGTTTATGCAACGTACCTATATTGGTGTTGTCTTGCTAAAACGACAACTGCGAGGTTTATCGTTCACATTAGAATGACAATGTTAAACTAATTACCATATTTTATATATAAACTTCTCTAATATTTCATACTTAAAAATGTGTATCACTACAAAATTAGCATACTATGGTCATTTTATCGAGTTTTATACACCACCTAATTTATCCACTGTAGTTTTCCACGTTTTAGAAATTGTTAAGACCAATTATTAAGTAAGAATAATTCAAATTTGTTCTATTTCATTATTTTCATGCAAAAATGTTGGTACGTGTCCAGATTCAGATAAAATAATAGAATACGTATGAAATTGCATTCATATTAAAATTGTCTGAATCTGTATATGTAGTTATGCACAACACTTTCTAGAATTATTTATTACTATAAAAAATAAATTTTAATGTTATAAATTGTCAAATACCCAAATGTTCATGAGTACGCTCTTTGAGCTCACATCAATGGCCATTTCAAAGTAATAGTTGATTTGTATACTCAGCAAAAGGAAGCTGTGACTATCTTGTACACAATTTGTTTTTGTTTTTGTGAACATGCCTAGGTTTTAAGTTCGTATCGCAACTGTGTTACATATTATGTAAACTGGACGTGGAGGGGCTAGTAGGAAAGGAAAAGGAAGGAACTTATGCAGTTGGTATCTTTCCCCCCCCCCCCCCTTCAATTTATATAAAAAAGTCATCCTTGAGCTCAAGATAAATACTTTTATATTCAAGGGTAGTAGTCACAGTGAGAAAATGCACAGTAACTTTAGGCGTATTTTGAGACAATAACGGCATTCGACAAAGGTTTATGGCTGTTGTATTCCGAATACACACGACACCACGAGGCAGAACAGGGAAATCCTCATGCATTCGGAGATCTCCAAAGTCACAGTGAAATGATAATGGACTAGAAGATGTGAGATGTTACCTACAGATACTGCAAATCTTTCAGTTGTCCAAGCATAACCATATCAAGTGGGTATTGCCTGGCCACAATTTCTTTTATCAACCAACCACAGTTTTTTTTTTTTTAAAAGTGCCCTTCGTCATGCAAATAGTGTGCTATTAAGGTCAGCCCACGAACAATTCCGTGAAAGTATTTTTGTTTCCTTCAAACTGTGACACATCTTCTGACCATAAAAAGTTACTGTTATCTAAAGATTTCCAGGTTACAACTTTCCTTTAATAAATTTAGAAGGCAATCAGACCGACTCGAAATGTGGCGCTCTTGTCTCAGATCTCTGCCACTTCTGTCATGAATACAAATCAGGTAAGAGATGGATCTGTAATTAAATCTTCACTTGGCCTTTACTCAAAAACATGAACTGAAATATGTAAGGAAGCGAAGCATGAACAATGGAATGTCATCTTGATAGTAAAACAAAACTGCGTCAGACTATACTACTCAGATCTCGAACCCTGCTACAACTTCATATATAAGTATCCTCTAACATATACTATGCTAAAAGTCACAATATGTGAATTGGCGCTATGCACAAAGCACTGTAAAATGTTAAATAACAAGCGAGAAAATCTACTTTAAGCACGAGCAGAAGCTTTGTGAAAACTTTAAACTTGAAACGAATTTAATAAAGAAATATCATTCCAGGCTAACAACTTCACTACATCCTATACAAACGTAGCTACTTACTTTCAAATACTAATTATGAAACACACTGACAATCTTAGTTACTTTTTGTTCTAACTGTTCACTGAGAAGTTTGTAAATGCAGTTTCTTCGCAAGGCTTATTCCACATTTAAAGTAACAAACATATTGTCTATTTTAATCTATAGACTTCTGATAACCAGAACTCCTTTAGCACCATTTCTTATCTATGTAGATAAACAATTATTCAAAATTTCTCACAGCATTGTTTTTAATAAAGATTTTTTTTCCCTTACATGAAAATAAATAGCTGAATTAAAAGTCCCACCGGCACGTATCTTGAATAGTGCATACAAATATTCATTCCTGAACATAACTACGTTAATAAAGGGACAAACTTATGGGAGCCAAATATATATTATTGTATACATAGATATTTACACCAAATAAAGCTTTCATTGGCAGCAAAATCGTCTATCGTTTTCATATTTCATGCCAGAAAAAGAGCATTATTTAGAAATATTGGTTCTCTGCATTAAAAAAACAGTGATATGTCATAGTAGTTGTCCATTTTATTTCACATGATAACACATCAGTCATTCCTTTTGTAGCATTGCTGTGTAAATCATTCAACGTCTTCTGTCTCCTTGACAGTGAGCAGGTTCTTGTACAGAACATTTGTGTTTATGTCCAATCACTCAATTAGTCCTCGTATTTCCCATTTTATTCACTGTTCAGGTTCATAGTAACTGCTATCTGTGTTCATGTATTATCTCCAACATCCCATAATGAAGCGTTCCCTAACTTTCCACACTCATAACTGGTAAAGTCGTTTGCGTTTCCTTCAACTGATGCACTCCATATTATTCTTGAGTTTCCGGCTACCACTTTCACCTATGCGATCTAACAACAAGCTGTAGGTACGAATTTCGTATGCACTTTTCCCACAACTGAACATAAATCGCATTATTTCACGTGCTGTCAACACTTCATATTTATTATTTACACTATTCCACTACAAGTTAATCATTTGTAAACTCAGAGAGAAAAACAAACGTGTCGCATTAATTGTTGTCATATGTAAAGCTCTTTGCTTGGAATACGAGTGCTACGACCACGTGACTAGACGTTGTTAACATAATTATTAGCCTGTCTTTAATGGCGCTTACCACTAGATGTCCTCTACGCACTCTGTTAAATGCTAGCTTACCCATCAAGTTTCTATTTGCACTAGTTTGTATTGATGCGGCAAATGACTCGTTACAAGATTTTCGAGCATTCATGGCTCAGCCAATTTTCTTAAGGACTGGACATCATCACTAGCAGAAGTAGTGCCTGGTGTACATTAGGGCACATTGAGAGGATCGCGACTCTTACTACATACATGCATTCGGAAGGGCTGTTCGCTGACTAAACATCTTCAAAAAGTCAGTCTCTGACAGCAACTATACCCCGTGATGTCAGCGCACACTGGCTTTTCTTAATTTCGGAACTATTGTTTTCAATATACAGAATCGAGTATCAACTGCAAGTTTATTGCATAACTGCAAAACTGCCGATATATATTATATCGCTGCCATTTCCATTGGTGGATACAATTCTAAAACTTCTATTCCTGAACTATTTGCGAAATAAAGCAGCACCGTCCACTTCACCCACAATAGATTGGGCCTAGGAATGTAGAACTTTACGTTTTCTTTCTCTGCCGTCTACGGTTAAATCAGTGCGTTACGATGTAAGAAGCGAGAAGCTCAACAAAAGACAACAGCTATGAAGCAGAAATTTAGTTCAACATGTCTTTTGCAGCCAGTGTCATGAACACGATATCGTCGCAGAAAAATTTTAATGAGTAGAACAAAATTAAATATTGACATTGGTTCAGAAAATTGTTTTACTGAGACAGAATGGTCCTTTGCCTCCTCATTGAAGAAGTATACTTATATCTAGAAAGTGCCTGCTTTATAGTACATTTCCACTCAACAATAATGCCAGATATTATAAAAAAATTTTAATCCAGCAACAATGGATGATGCGACGAAAGATGGGCCTTAAATGTCGTCGTACATTACATAAATTTTTTTAGACATTGTGTTAAATATAGTGAAAGGCCCGAAGCACTTAGGGACGAGACGTTATGTATGGACAGTGTACCTACATGAGCTTCAGCCTGCTTTGACTGTTCACAATAAAGTAGCACGATTAAAAAACTGACTTGTTGCAACCGTGTACCCACACTTCATGAAAAAATATTACTTTAAACATACTTATCAGGAAATCAATTCCAAATTTAATAAAATTTAAACATCGACTACTTCTCTTCTGCTTTAACTTCAAGAAGAGTTTATTATTTAGTTGCTTTTGCAGTTTGATCCATCTACGATTGTTTCAAGAAGCAGCACGTTTGCTTGAAGAACATACTTCCAGACAAAAATTTATTTTAGCCAGTTGGCTATGTAGACGAAAGGGACACTTGGGCTATAAGGGAAGAGGTGTGGAATAAAAACAGAAAAGGAATTAGCTGTAATCCTTCAAGCAGGTCTGTGTTGTGGCGGTTGACTTGGAGGAAGCTGGTTCGAGTCCTAGTGGTGAAAAAACTTTTACCACAGTCATGGTAGGAAATGGTAATGATGTTAGGTTCCTGAACTCCAGAATAATATACGCGAGGCAGCAATAATTGCAGCAGCTTCTAGACGCTACAGCCTGTTTGCCAAACTAAGAATAAAGTGGCTGATGTTTGCGCCAGTGGTGTTTAATAGGTGCATAGAGTGCTTTTTCTCAATTCTCTCAGAGTTAATTAGTGGTGCGACCACAGAACCCGCGAATATTTAGCGTGTCGTGCAGTGAGGGAATGTGACACTGACGGCGCTGATCTAACCGCCGGATGAGAACTTCAAGTTTGGCATCTCCCTGAGAGTTGTGGACCTAATCCTGGCATCGGGTTCCCCTCTTCCCCATCCGTCATTATCATTGTCAACACAATACATGGCACTACACTGTACACACACTCATTGCGGTTATCTACAAGAGATAGATACACTTATTACTAGTACTTCGGACATGCAAGCCGCAAGCTTCCAATAGGCTGAGGGCCATACAACACCAAATAGTGCAGCAGAGATCATTTATTGGCCCACCAAATTAGTCAAATAGTAACTTTTAAAAGTGAGTAACACTGTGTTGTTTGTAATAAAGTTATTTTATTTTGCTATCTGTTTGGGTTCTGAACCATCACCAACGGCGAGAAAATTATCAGAAATGTATCACATTGTCGTACATGTTTCAAAGAAGTTATCACAGGAAACCATAATTGCCAAAATCATATAAAATCGAAAATTGTAAGAGGATAAAAATATAATTGGTCAGTCAGCCATTATATTTTTATCTAGCTACAATTTTCGATTTGGTATTATCTTAGCAAAAACGGTTTCCTGTGATAATTTAAATCATGTATGAAATGTGGTAAACATGTGGTAATTTTCCTGCCGCTGATGATGGTTCAGCACGGAAACCGGTAGCAAAATAAAATAACATTATTACAGGAAGCACAGTCCTATGCATGTTTTAAAAATTGTACAAGGTGTTACCCAGCGCCTCAGCAAGATCTTTCCTCATACATTAATGTTAAACATGTACACTTAACGTTAGCATGAAGTTTGTTAAATCTGGTGTGGCTGATCCCGGCGGAGGTTCCAATCCTCCTTCGGGCATGGGTGTGTGTGTTTGTCCTTAAGATAATTTAGGGTTGAGTAGTATGTAAGCTTAGGGACTGATGACCTTAGCAGTTAAGTCCCATAAGATTTCACACACATTTGATTTGTTAAATGTGAAGGTTGTGCTCAAACTAAGGGAAAAAGATTTTATGATGGATATGTGTAGACTGAAGCGACAATCGAAAACTAGCACCAAGGTCGCGATTCGAGCTAACTAAGGGGACGCATTAACCACTAGCCAACCCTGGCACAGTGGCTTTGCACGACTACGTGGATTATCGTAGCATGGCTCTCATCTCAATACAAATTCCTATTCACGCCTCAGGCCACTTGGTATTCCCGCTAAACTCAAACTTCAGGCACGATCCCCGTTTCTTGATGTTCTAATAAAGCTGTACAGCCTCTGCAATGCTATTCGAGTTTACTGGGTATACCAACTGGGCAGATGTGTGAGTGAGAATTCGTAGCAGGCATGCTGGGATAGTCCACCCAGGGGTGCATCTACTTAGTAAGTTGGATGCTGGGGTTCGAATTCCTGCCTTGGTACAAAATTTCATTCGTCGCTTCTGCCTGCAGATATATATCATAGATGTTTGAGACTTGAAAAGGCCTTTGGAACCATTTAGTTGTATTTGAAAGAAGATCTAGTTGTAACATTCCGTTGCCGAGGATATTGTTACTGATGCAAAATAGGTTCGGATCAGGGAACGACGGGGTCAGGAGTCTCCTCCGGCCGTTTCAAAAGGACCATTCTGCCATTGTAATACTTATCCATGACGACTTGAGAACACCGCACATGGCTTCGGAAATATCGATGAGGAAGTAAACTGCTACTGAGTACATTAGTTTTTTAATGAATTATTTATTTCATAGTAACTAGTTCTGGGATATGCCCTATCACCAGATGGCAGCCAGGATTCCACGCGTTTGCCGTGAAGAAAACTGTTCTTGATGCATTACAACACAGAGGTCTGCTTTATGCACAGAGCCAGACAACATATGTCGCTGTTGTCTGATGGCGAGCGTAGACTGGAAACCATTTGCGGTGAACTATATTATTGAAAGGTAGTATGGCTCGTTACAATTTCCTCCTCACTGTTACAGGCTTAGCATTCGCCTTAAGCGATTCAAGTAAACTACGAGAAACTTTAATGTCTGTGACCGGACAATGATAAGTAATACAGTGAACCATTATTTTCTCACGATATTTGTCAACACAGCTAGAACAATACCAAGGAACACGTTTCTGAGGAATAGAATTCCAAACAAATCTGAGTACTTACCATATTCAGTATAAAGTTAGTTTATTTCTTTTTTTTCTGAAGTGTTTGCAGGTAAATGGTGTGAGGTACCCAGCTGAAAAGAATATACCGCAGTCCAGCACGGATGACATAGACTCTGCCAAGTCCTCAGTCTTAACAAAAGCTTCGTAATCATAGAATTATTATATTTTGTCGTTACTTCACGTGTCTAAAATGGAAATGAATGTGCGGCGCTGAAGCTCTGGTTTACTTCCTTGCATTGTTTTGACATTCGCATATTTGTACGTGTGGACACACTTCGCTGAATGGAAGTAAGTACACGTACCGCGGAAAACAAACGGAGCTGATGAGTCTGAATTTACAGCAGCTAAGCAGTCTGCTTGTCGTGGAACAAACCAACTAAAATTCTCTCGGAAGCTCAGACACTTTTGAATGACGCTGGAGAAGTGTATTACACTGTGGTTGTTACGCTTTATTTCGTTACGCCTTTTTTGTGTAAAAAGGCGAACAGGAACCTAAACTGCTGTGCAAGAAGTGTATTAGATAGCCGCTACCAAGTTCCCGGTGATATGGCAGTAGATTTCGACAACCATAAAATTAGTATAGTTTGTAAAGTGACCAGACGTCCTAATTAGGCCAGAACAGTTCCAATTTTTGGGTGTCCGGTCTCCTTGCAGCCATCGGGTTCTGGCTGGACTCTTAAATGTTCTGGGGTTTAGGAATCAAATCAAATTGTCGGACATTATAACAGCTTCTTCCAAAACGGTGGTAATATGCAGCAGTTTGTCACATCTCAGCAAATAAAGAGCGGGGTAAAAAAGCTGTCACTGACATACGTTGAGAACAAATGTTCCAGCTCTTTAGATTAAAACATATATCTATCTCATGAAAATATTTCAAAGACTGTAGAATTTGTATCATGTCTTTTCGGTACGAATGCAGTAACCCGAGCGTATCCTCTTTTTTATGAATATGGAATTGAAATCTGAGAAAACCCAAACAAAGAAGAAGACTTTAAATGCAATATTCGATGGTGAACATTTTAAATACAGTTCGGAATTCTATGTCTTCTTCAACTTAAAGCAAAGCAAACATCTGCTGAATCACTGTCGTTCGTCACAGACCTATGTGGGCATGGGCAACTGAGTGTTAAAAGCTGTGTGCAGTTACCTTAGAAATATTATGTCATGTTTACTAACTTTTAAGATTTAAGTGTATTATATAATTATACAATAACTATAAAGACCCTGTTTTTTAGATTATGTTAGCTATATTATCATTTGGTACCTACAGTTCATATCGTTGTTAGCTTTAATAATGTACAATAATTACAGAGCACTGTTGCATTCCAACAGTGAGCAGTTATATAATTAGTACCTCATCCAACTCCCAGCAATATGCTCACCTTATATTTTGATTTCAAGTGGTTGTAAGGGTTTCGTTCCTCAATCGATAAAAACGGAAAGCTTATTCGGTCATTTCGTTGTCCGTTTGTCTGCCAGTCTGTCTGTTCGACCGTTAAAAACCCTTTTCCTCAGGATCGGGTAAACGTATCAATTTGAAATTTATCTCAGATACTAAGGCCTACGAATCCGTTTGCGGTGTAAAAAGCCGAAGCTTCTAAATCAATACAGTCAAAAGACACGGCTATTTCTGCATCTTATTCTGATACTCGCGAACTCACTCATCAAAACATATAGTGTATTTCCGGTCGACCTAGAATCATGAAATGTGGCAGGAAACAAGGCTTCACAGTACGAGTGAAGGGATAAAATCCGAAAATTGTGGGTTTGTCGTTATAGCACACGAAAACAGATTTCTTTGGTCGCTTGTTGTTGGACGACAAATTTGAAATTAAAACATTTTCGAAAACTTTGGATTCCCTTGGATCGATATCTTGCCATTATTAGTGTCGATAACAGACAAAAATGGTCGATATTTTTGATTGCAGGAGTGGATGAAATGTCTGTGTCCCTTTTCAAATTTGTAGGGAACCATCAAGGCACGAACCCTACTCACAAGTCGCAAATTTTTCTGTCCAAATGTAATGGACTAATGGCGATAAGAGATACTTTTTCTGAGAGAAGAAGGCTGTACGTTCAAAACAAGAAAAATACAGTGGCTACGATCAGGACAGACGATAGCAATTGGATCTATACTTCGATTAGAATAACATTGTGGTCTAAGGCGCTGCAGTCATGGACTGTGCGGCTGGTCCCAGCGGAGGTTCGAGTCCTCCCTCGGGCATGGATGTGTGTGTGTTTGTCTTTAAGGTAATTTAGGGACTTATGACCTTAGCAGTTATGTTCCATAAGATTTCACACACATTTGAACATTTTTTTGAATAACATTGTGGTTGACTGGTAGTAGGGTACTGTTAGTGTCTTGCAGCTAGCCGCGCTTCACAGGTACTGAAATGACGTTTTGAACTGAAAATACTGCAAACGCGTGGCTGTCGAGAAAGAAAGGAGATTGTCTTGTGTCTGGTTCTTAACATTCGGTACGTTGAAATGTCAGCTACAAAGCTGTAGTATTTTAAGACAAGTGTAGTAGCTAAGTGAGAAATGTTATTATAGATAACATGGCTAAAGTTACTATCTCTTGCTGATGTCATGTGAAGAATCTTGGGGTATAATTACTTCTTTTTTTTGTCAGCCTGTCGTCACAATGTCGGAATTCGGAAGAACACGATGTGTAAGATACAGAAAATCATGTCCAGGAAACTAACACATTGCTTCAGCTGTTTGAGCTACTAGATTCAAGATACTTCCACCACTTCTCACAAACCGCCCTGTAAACTATGTATAACATGGAGGCAGGAGTGGCCATAGAACTTTCTCTCATTAAGATACTTGATCAGAGTTCTACGTTACGTGGTGTCATCTCATTAGGCTCCCAAAGAACTGGAAAATAGACGGTAGTCTTCTTACCAGAGACCAAGTCGCTGTAAACAAACTATCGCTTTCGTGAGTTACAAGGTTCTAAGTAAAGCCGTGGCATCCATTTAGAATCGAATTCAGTGTGACTAATAATTTAGAAATTTGTGCATTATTTATATAATTTAGCACATAACCAAACGCCATCTTCAACCTTAATATATTTTGTAACAACTTTGTGATGAAGTCACAACAATATTCACAATAATATAATATTTTCAGTACGAGCGGGAAAGCACATGATTACATCAAGATACAACATAAGCGCTAATAATTCATTCGTTGCTGAAGTTGAGTGGAGTTTTCAAATCACATATAAGGGTTCGAAAACAATTACTTTTTACATAAAGAGGTATTCTGTATGAAGTCGTATATAAACAAGAAGTACACTAAGCAGTAACAAACCTACTGAAAAACCTATGCCGACCGGGTAGTGATAAATAATATGTTACTATCTGACATGATTTATTATTATTTATAATTCTATTTTACATGCTAATTTCAAATTTCGAAACATTTTTGTCTTCTACATTCTTTAAAAATTTTGTTGTTGTGGAACACACTTCGTCAGAAATAATTTCGTACACGTCAGTATTTTATTTTTGCGTAAAACGCCGTAAGTTACCCTTGAACCCTGCCTTGGTCTCCAGTGACATCGCCCTTAACGAACAATTTTTGCTTGTATTTTCAGTTGTCTCATAGAGTATTTGATCTTTAATAATAGAAAATACAGTTGATGCAGATATCTAATAAGACAGTGCTCTTTCCTACGATTCTGATAACTCAGTTTAAGAACCTGTTGAAGACATTCATCTGACACTTTATGTTGAACTTCGCGACCTCGTAGTAAATCTGGTGCTAACAGAAGTCCAAGTGGAACTACTTGGTTCATGTCTTAAGAAATTAATTAATTTGCTTGCACTGGGTGCAACTTCCGGTGCAGTTACAAAGAACGCGCGCGATTCTTCGCTGTGAGTGGTACTATTCACTTTTCTTCCAATTCCTCATAGTTAGTTTCTTATATAGTCTACCCCCTCTTAAGCTAACTTAAAATCTACTGAGCTCAGATGCTAAACTAAGGGACGACGCAATGCAGCAGCACAAAACAATTAACACAAACAGCTATGACTAAAAAATGCAATTAAGTATAACAAGCAGCAATAAATGTAATTACTTATACCTTAACATAACAAAGATGAAGCAGAAAAAATATTACAGTAAAAATGTTTAATACCTATGTCACATCTTAACACTAGAGTGATGCATCACGAAAACATATGCTAGCAGAGAAGTTACCAAATCATTAAAAATTAACTACACATTTTCTGTGAGAGGAAATGTCTATTTGTGTTCCTCCTTTTTTACGAAAGTACATCATAAAATCATTCTTTACTGGGTCTGTAGACAGAAAATATTTCTATTAGTACATGTATTAATTTTTACTTTAACCAATGCTGCAGTGCAGCAAGAAACTAGATATTAAACAAAATGAGCAAATAAAAAGCAACGTATGAAACGTCATTCACTAGGCAAATGGCGTCTCCCAAAGCAAAAAAAAAAAAATTCTCTCAACTAGAAAGACAATAGATGTAAAATGTTTCTCATCATTTCATTAGGCATGTTAGTAAATATCATAAATTAAGAGCTCCACAGTGTAATCATATGTTTCAAGTTTGAGGGTGTCGTATTTGCGATGCTTTCTACAAAGGACTGTCAATAGCCAGGATAATGGCTTCCTTTTCTTTTTTTAACCTGTGCCTCTGAAAGGCACACACCAATGGCTTTTTTTACCAGGCGACTGTCGCACAGCTGGGTGCCCACGACGCTTTACGTGCAGGTGGTCACTTACCTTTCTTACTGAAAAATTTACGACAGCAGTTTCTGCTACAGTGACAGTTTCATATAAAAATATTTTCACAGGTTGAGAATTTGCGTTACAAATCTGTAGAAACAAAATCCTTTAAATATAATAGCGTCCAAAAATTTTTCACCAGCATAGTGATACATTCTCACATATACACACATTTCGTAACACTTAAAGTACGATTCTCGGTTTCCAACATCCATTTTCACAAACCAGAGTCCCTAACCACTACTCATTATTCCTTACCTTATTACACATATACATATTCGTCGACACTTCTTCAATATTTCATCATAACAGATACATAGCCTAACCAAATAACTCATATACCATCAGCTTATTAATCATAAACATACCGTAACAGCATAATACACATAGTCATCGTAATAATATCATCATAACACCTCAGTCAACTCTCAAAATCGTCGTAGCTTCCTCCAAAAATGTCAAAAACTAAAAAAATTCTCTGCTCATGTCAAAAGTGTCATCTACCTCAAACGTACTTTAAAAATCATGATCCCATACCAAATACATAATTCAAAGCTCTCATAGTATCAGCATGGTTCTGAAAAAATATGAACATTTCACAAAGTACAGACAAAATACAATTTCATAAGTGTGAAGTTATCCACCTGCATAATTGCGTAAACATGTGTCACTGACGTAGCAAAAAGATGTTTGCTTCTCTGTCAAATAATAAGATAGCTGTGTAATTCTGTGTTAGAGAAATATGGTACCGATGTGTAAAATCGTGTAAGCAAATACCATATTAGCTAAGGCTCCTTGTGCTTACCAAACACATGGTACACAAAGTAAGCGTGTACCCCCATGAGGATTAATCTAATTATATCCTCAGGTGTTACAGATTACAGCAATGGAATGAAATGTATCACGGAAAACCTTTGTATCATTGTACTTCTAATATCTTTAAAAATAAATGTTTTAAGTACAAAATTAATCACTCAAATACGTGTACTGTAGCGCTAAACTGTGCGTCGTGTTGTAAGATAATCTCTGTGGAAGTGTCGTAGTTATCGTCCTCCGAAAGCTAAGTTCTACAGAAGTCAATGTACTTACCTCATGATAAACAAAACTGAAATGCTTTGCGTATAGATATCATAATTACTACGCTTATTGCTGTGATGAAGCACTGTACTATAACGTATTGTTGTGCTACAGAAAAGGCTGTCTCATTGTAGCTATACCACAAAGTTACTACTAAAACATGTTTTACTTTCCAGAATAATACAGAAAAACTGTGCAGATATAAAACAGATACAGTGCAAAAGCAACATTGTAAATTGTCACTCATTAGTGGCGTCGTGATAAAATCGTGTAGCTGTCACATAAACTAACCACTGTGTCATCTAGTATCTTGCAGAAAGTACTTTAAATCCAGAATGTATTTTCAAGTAAATTAAAATGTTGCATTAAAATCACATTAACAGTATATGTTCTAAGTATGTAAGCCTTATAGTCGTTACGTAATAGTGCAACTAACAAGCAAGAATGTACAAATAACAACACTGTGTCGTCTGTTCACAATAACAATGCATTCGTAATTTCTGTTTAAAAATGTTCCCTAGGTTCTCGACTGGATAGTTAACTTCAAAACATTGTTGCATGTTAACAGTTTCTCAGTGTGACAAAGCAAACTAGAAATGTGAAGTGAAATGTTTTATGGCAAAGACAAAGTTAAAAAGCAGATTATATTTCAATAAACGGTTTTACATGTGAAATGTGGTGTAAACCTTTACTCTTCCTAGTACGCAGAGTTTCAACTGAAAAGCAATTATCATGTCGCATACGTCGGTGAGGAACACTGTAATTTTGCTCAAGGTTAGCTTATGTTATTTTTCTCTGAGCCAGCCGGCGCACGCGGCTGCCTGCGGTGCGAGTCATTGTCTGTTTCTTTGTTGGCGCGCGTCGTTATTGGGATTAGGAGACCTAACTTCTACAAATTCACCTTGCCGAGAGGGCCCTGCTCTGTTTGAAACCCGCCAGTTCTGCTGCAATTCAGGTCTGTCGTTACGATCATATCGTCTGTCGTCATGTCGGTAGATTCCATAGTTTCTTTCTTGTCGGTCACGTGGTGGAGAATTTCTCCCTGAATCGTAACTGCGCGCTGGACCGTTACGTCTGAAGTTATTCCGTCTCCCTTGATAATAATTATTTTGGTTCCCGTATTGTCTTTTTCTCTGATTGTCTCTGCGATATTCATTACTACGGAAATGCGATCTTTCACTGCAACTATTACTCTGCGAGTGGTTGTCATACGGGTGGTGTCTTTTTGGTCACGATTTGTGTTGTGAGAAGAGCCTTGTCATGTCCAGTTATTATTTCTTTCATCGCGGAATTGCGACGGATGTGACCTGTAATTGTTGTGCTCCTGTTTTCGCGTTCCGCGATTGTCAGTGTCAATTTCCAGTTCTTGTAACAGCCCTGAAAAGCTTCAATGTCGTCTTTGCATCGTCCTGCCAAAATAATATGCCGTAAATGTTCAGGTAAATTGATTAAGCAAATGCGGATGAGTTCTGAGGGGCTGTATAGGTTTGACAGGTACTGATTCTTGTGTAACATGTATTCAAAATGTTTCACAAGACTGGAAAATTCAGGTTGCTCGAAATGTTTCATCATTATGATGCCATGTTTTACTCGGTCTTTTGTGGCTTGAGACCAGTATGCTGAGAGGAGGGCATGGTAAAATTCTCCTTCACTGTGGCAATCGTGAATGACCGATCGCATTCTTACAGCTGGTTCATTCTCCAAGTAACCACACATAAATTCTAATCTGTGCTCTAACGACCAGTTGGGAGGAAAACAATGATAGAATTGATGGAGCCACGCTTGTGGATGAACGTCGTTGCCAGAATTCTTAAATGTTTTTAATTTATGTGCAGTAATGAACAGCTTATAGTCAAAATCATCGTGTCGGCGAGTAGCATATCGGTCATTGTTACGTCGTGTCGCCGGTTCCATCTCAAAATTCGGTGCACCTTGCCAATTTCTTTCATGATTTCCGAAATGCCCTGTGTTATTATTTTGTGGCTTTTCCGTATTTCTAAGTTCCTCTTCCCGTGTTGGAGCGCGAGTGTCCTCTGAAATATGTAATTTTTGTATTACCTGCGTCAACTGATCTTGTAGTTCCCGGATTTCTCTTTTGTATTGCGTATTAATTTGATTCTGATTTTTTTTTAATTTCTTAATTTGTTCATACTCCTCTGTGTCAGTGATAGCTACAGTTCTTGTGTCATTCAGATCATCATCTACCTTTGCAGATAAATTATCGAACTGATCCGAATGTTCGGCTACTTTCTCCGATACTGAACACATTTCCTCAGTGTGTTTTTCTGAACCAAGTTTTAGAGTGTCACTTTGTGTTGAAATCGAATCAACTGTCTCCTTTAAGTTTTCCTGAGTTCTTGCAAGCTGCGTAACCGAATCGGTGGATGCAACTGAGTCCATTTTAGCTTGCAAGGTGTCGTGATTTTAAAGAACAATAGTTTGCAATTCTTTTATGGCTGCTTCGTGATTCTGTAATTCGTTTTCATGCCGCGAAAAAATAGGTTGAAAATGCTCACAAATTTGTGTTTTTACGTCATTACAGATTTTTAAACATTTCGATTCAATGTTTCTAACTCAGCAGTTAAATCTTCATGTGTTTGTTCAAGTGTGGTGTCTAACTTCCGAAGATTTTGTTCCATTGTGTCTAACTTTTGAAGGTTATGTCCCATCGTGTCCAACTGTTGCTGTGTTTGTCTCTGGTGTTATTCCATTGTGTCTAACTTTCGAAGATTTTGTTCCATTGTGTCTAACTTTTGAAGCTTTTGTCCCATTTGTTGCATTAATTGTAATAACAATGCACTGTTGTCTGAAACATGTTCCTTAGTGCTATTCGGCAATGCATTTGAACCGGCAATATTCACAGTTTGAAAAACAGAAAATGTGCCTTGACTTATTTGAGAAAACGGTGAGGACTCAAAACCTGAATCTACAGTATTTGCAAGATTGTGCCCTGTCATTTCGGAATCCTGAGGCGAGCTGTTGCTGACCGATCTATCGATAATGCTTCCCTGTTCACTAATTGTTTCACTGCCTACACCATTATTTGAAGCCCGCTCCATTTCCCTATGCACAATTACCAAATTACTACTTTGAACATTAGTTAATTCATTACATGGTGGCGCTAACACACTGCTTTCGTCTTCACTGTTATTTCTCAGTTTACTTTGGTGCCTAGTATTACGTTTTTCACACGCCTTTGTTGTCACAATATTTCACACGATAACACAGAAACCCACAATCTGAAGAGCAAAAATAAGAGAACACATTAACATAGCCCTGAAAATAATATCTAGTTAATTGTAAGCGCAGCTGCGAAATACTTGGTTCAAATCTACATGCTTGCCACAACTGTTTTACTGTACAACAATGAAAGACTGCAACTACAAAGGAGATACTCTCTATGATTACGCGCTACCAATAAACAAAAGCTACACTAATTACACAAACTACAAGAAAAAATCAGAAGATTCCAGTGAGGTATCCTCGGCTAAGGGTCGACATATGAAACGTCCCCTTAGAAAAATTGTACAAGACTGTGCTTAAACAGACACACAATATTTTTAGCGCAACGCAATCTGACTTTCAATAATACCTACAAAAGAATGGCCCTGACTAGCATTAACCTATACCTTTCACAAGTCACTTACCTCACAAAAATCTTGGTTACTCGAACTACTGCAATACAGCGAGCGCCAATACTGCCAGCTAAATAAAAGATTCCAATTACGGAAGGCACTAACTATTGATAGGCGTAGTTAGCGAATGGAAGATTTTAATAGAGAACATACAATGTATTTACCTTAATAGTCATAATATATATATCAGTTCATGACATCCTTTCTTACAAATTTCAAAACTCCGCCATCTCTCTCCCCACGTCCACCACTGTTGGCGGCTCACTTCCAACTGCGCAACGCTACGCGCTGTTAACAGCCAGCTGCCCAACACTACAATGGGGAGTATTACAACAATGCCAACCAGCCACAGACTGCACACATCACAGCCAGTGATTTTCATACAGAGCGCTACGTGGCGTTACCAATAACAAAACCTAAACAGCCTACTTACACGTTTGTTTCTGGTGTATTTGGAAGGAACCATATTGAGCCTAGCTACAACGACCTTGTGATCTCTAATCCCTTTATCAGTCATGATGCTCTCTATTAGCTCTGGATTGTTTGTGGATAAGAGGTCAAGTGTGTTTTCGAAACCATATAAAATTGGCGTGGGTTCGTGGACTAACTGCTCGAAAAAATTTTCGGAGAAAGCATTTAGGACAATCTCGGCAGATGTTCTGTCTACCACCGATTTTGAACAAGTATTTTTGCCAACATAACGAGAGAAGGTTGAAGTCCCCACCAACTATAACCGTATGAGTGGGGTATTTATTTGTTACGAGACTCATATTTTCTCTGAACTGTTCAGGAACTATATCATCGGAGTCTGGGGGTCGGTAGAAGGAGCCAATTATTAACTTCGTTCGGCTGTTAAGTATAACCTCCACCCATACCAATTCGCACAGAGTATCTACTTCGACTTCACTACAAGATAAACCACTACTGACAGACACAAGCACTCCATCACCAATCCTGCTTAATCTATCTTTCCTGAACACCGTGTAAGACTTCGTAAAAATTTCTGAAGAACGTATTTCAAGCTTTAGCCAGCTTTCAGTACCTATAACGATTTCAGCTTCTGTGCTTTCTATTAGCGCTTGAAGCTCAGGGACTTTCCCAGCACAACTACAACAATTTACAACTACAATTCCGACTGTTCCTTGATCCAAGCACGTCCTGTATTTGCCATGCACCCTTTGAGATTGCAGCCCACCCCGTACTTTCCCGACGCCTTCTAACCTAAAAAACCGCCCAGTCCACGCCACACAGCCTCCGCTACTCGTGTAGCCACCAGATGAGTGTAGTGAACTCCTGACCTATTCAGCGAAACCCGAAACCCCATCACCCTATGGCGCAAGTCAAGGAATCTGCAGCCAACACCGTCACAAAACCATCTGAGCCTCTGATTCAAACCCTTCACCGGGCTCTGCAGCAAAGGTCCGCAGTCGGTTCTGTCGACGATGCTGGAGATGGTAAGCTCTGCCTTTGTCTCGTAAGCAAAACCGGCACCCTTCACCAAGTCAGATAGCCGCTGGAATACAGAGAGAATTTCCTCAGATCCAAAGCGACACACGTCAGTAGTGCCGACATGTGCCACCACGTGCAGCCTTCTGCACCCTGTGCTCTTCATGGCATCCGGAATGATCCTCTCCACATCAGGAATGACTCCACCCAGAATGCACACGGAGTGCACACTGGATTTCTTCCCCTCCTTAGCCCCCATATCCCTAAGGGGCCCCATTACGCGCCTAACATTGGAGCTCCCAACTACCAATAAGCCCACTCTCTGCGATTGCTGGACCTTGAAGGCTGAGAATGATCCTCTGAAACAGGGCAGGCAGCTGCATCTGGCTCAGCCAGAGACAGTACCTGAAACCTGTTTGTCAAACGCACCGGGGAGACTTTCTGATCAGCCTACGGGGACGTCTTTCTCTGCCTGCCACGCCTTGGAACGAATTACCAATCAACCACAGGCAAGGGCTTAGCCCCAATGCGGGCAGCAACCGGGGCAACCACAGCGGCAGACCGATCTGGAGACAGAAGGGAGAGGTTGACATCCCTGTGATACTCAAGTCCGGCTCCCCACAGTGGTGTCCACAGGAAACAGCCTCAAGCTTCGTGACCGAAGTCAGCGCCGCCTGCAGCTGTGAGCGATGGGATGCCAACTCAGCCCTCATCCAAACACAGCAATAACAGTCCCTATCCATTCTAATAGATGTTGAACAACAGTTACTGAAATACCAGTCCGTGCCTAGATAACGGAAGGGAAAGACGCAAAGAATGTATGAACTAACCTGTACAAATGCCTAACGACAGCGCTACAATCTGACTGAATTTACGATTACACTAGCTAAAACTCGAAATTACACCTCCTATACGAAACTCACACGCAATTTAAGTAAGAATCTACGAATTAAACTCAGAAAAGAAGTTATATACGTATCTTTCTGCGCTGTCGATGTGCACCATCTGGGATCTCAGGCCACACTCTGTAGCATCCTGTTTGATTCATCAGACACTTCATCGTTCTGACTTCGGGCTTAGTTGACAAAATAATGATGATATTAAAAATCACGATGATCAACGATGCCATCACTCTTCAGTCAACAGTTGCTGGAATCCTGAGCAGCACTGGCAACACTTATAGCTTTAGATGCACAAGGCCTTTTTCAGTTCTGGTAAGTAATACAAGGCCACACTGACACCACCGTATAAAACTGGAGCAGTATGGAACTGTGTGGACCTGAATGATAGTAAGCAAATATTCTTCGAAGTTCATCGTTTAAAAGTTGTAGATCTTAGGGGCTACTGGATGGAGACTCGACATATACGTTTAAAAACTGAAACTAGGTAGCTCTCAAAAAGACATCCAAATTTCCGAACAGTTTATTTGAAACATATTAAAGCCTTTGTTTTCAGAGAGTCATAAAAGAGCAAATGAAAATAATTTACGCCAGTTATTTGATGCGAGAGTGACTAGTTTTCATAATATCGACTGTGAGGAAACGGTAGAAACACAAATCGGAATCTTTTGGAATGTGACCCTACATAAAATAGATATAACGGATACGATAGGAAAAGGTGTCTATGGAAAGCCAGTGTAAATTAGAAATTGTCTATTTCGGTGCCTTTCGGGATACGACGTACATTCTGTCAATAGCATACTACCGTATACAAGAAAATTAACAAATATCGTATAACAAGTATTCTGTCTCGGAATACAGCCACAGGTCATGGCAGTCATACCCGATTATTTAAAACGCCTCCTCCTCTCAGTCAATACAATAACATAGAAACGGTGATGGCGGAGTCTAAGAGACTGCTTACCATTACCGACAAAAAATATATATAAAGCTAGAATAATTCACTAAATACTCCCATACGTCGTTAAGAAAACGAGAGGATGCTTCCTACTATTGCGATAAGTTTTATCCTTCCCGGTAAGAAACGAAGCAGCTATAGAGAATTGCGGTATATGTAATTCCTTCTACATTTTTTCAAACATTAACGAACTTTAATTCTGATGTGTGTAAACTTCATTGCGAAATTGCTTAACTGTGCACACGATTTTAATAGAACCGTTTTTAACACACATCGCGTCGTTGCGATCTGCTCTCGGTGCCTAAGCGAGTTTGATTTATTTGCCGTCAGTGCCATCTGTTGTGGAGGCGGTAGAACTACGACAGAAGTTACTCTGGATTTTGCGACAGATAGCAGGTTAGCAGTGTTTATTCTCGAATATACATGGACGGAAGGTACAATTGTGTCAGTTTAGTATGAAAACTGAAAGCCAAACATTGCATTAATTTAGTTCGAACTCCTGTAGGCCGCCAAAAAAACGCTTCGTTGCCCCAAAAGAAGTAGGCTCAAAACGTGTGAATCTGTAACTTTACGGAGTAGTTTCAAATATTACGATTTCATCGAAGTGATGTGGTAACAGTAGAGATACGTACGGTTACAAAACACCAGTTTCAATCAAGCAAACTTAGGAAATTAACCGGTGGAGAATATGACGCCTTCAATGTATGCCAGTCTTGCGAAGTTTAGCCAGAGGTATCCCATTATACTATAACAAAATGGGACTGGCAGCCGTACTAGCATCTGCGAAGAATCAAATTTAAATGATGCTCATGATAAATGTTATGGTCCACTGTATCAGCTGTTAAATAAAGGGAAAGAACAGTAATACAATGATTCTGTGTTTTTTCCCTCCACTTTTACCTTACCTCTAATTTCTCGAGTCTCCGATGTCGAATTTCGTCGTATATCTTTCTCAACACAGTGTCCTAAATGATTTGGAACTCATTTATTTCATTCGGTATTCATTTCCAAAACCAAAGACAGTTTAGTGAAACCGAGTGATGAAGCCGGAGTCGAGATGTCTGTCAAGCACGGTATTTCCAACAACCTGGCTTCTGTTAGGCAACTCTTCGCATCTTCGAGTTGGAATGGATAATAACGCTTTTATAGTTCTACCTCAACGTAATGTAAAGATACTTTAATTAGTGAATATCTATAATAATAGCTTACTGACAAAGTACAGGACATATTCCAGAAAGGAGTTTTAAACGAATAACAAGGCATTGTTTACACCATCTAATTCACTATGTAACTCGCTTCTGCAGTCGAGGTCACCAGCGTACAGTTAAATGATGGCGCTCAAACAGAAATAACAAGTTCCCACCTTGGTGATGGAAAAACTTTTTTTCGTCATTATCGGATCTTCAGGGACAGTAAAAGTGATTCCGTAAGGTTCAGAAAAGTGCCAAAGTTTACCGTAAAATTAAAGCTTTCTCTATGTCATCGCAATACTGTAAAACTAAACTCCGTCCGAACAGGTCAAGGAAGACTCAACGGTACTGACCTACCACCGTGTTATCCTCAGCCGATTGGCGTTACTGTTGCGGATATGGAGGGTCATGTGGTCAGCACACCGCCCTCCCGGCCGTTAGTAGTTTTCGTGACTGGAGCCGCTACGTCTCAGTTAAGTAGTGCCTTAGTGCCTCAATAACCTCATGCCGGCTGCGGTGGCCATGCGGTTCTAGGCGCTGTAGTCTGGAACCGCGCGAGTGCTACGGTCGCAGGTTCGAATCGTGCCTCGGGTGTGGACATGTGTGATGTCCTTAGGCTAGTTAGGTTTAAGTAGTTCTAAGTTCTCTGACCTCAGATGTTAAGTCCCATAGTGCTCAGAGCCACTCAATAGCCTTACAAGGGCTGAGTGCAACCCGGCTTCCAACAGCGCTCGGTAGACTCGGATGGTGACTCATCAAAGTGCTAACTAGCCAAGCCTGGCAGCGCTCAACTTCGGTGATATGATCGGAAACGCCGTTAACACTGAGGCAGGGCGGTTTGTAAATATTGCTTAAGTTTTACAAAAGACGTATATTGTAGGTCTACATACCGGGAGTGACATTTTATGCCGTGAAACAACAAATGCTTTCAATACGAGTATATACACTTTTCTTGAGTACAGAGCATATTTTAAATGCACAGTACGTCTCATTAGATTTTATTCGCACAACTTCTTTTACTAATGCGTTGATGTACATTCCGCCAAATTTCTCTCGTTTTGCAAGATATAAAAAAGGTGCCGATCATGGAAAGGACGTAGATACACGTGGTGATCGGAAACCGCGTTAAGCCTCACAGTTTCATTACCGAGTGTGTAACGTTTCATAACAACTAAAATGAAAGATGCATATCACAAAGAAAACACTCAGTCGACCTGTACTAAATAAAAATTGTTTTTGTTAATTATATTCATGCTATAGAAATATCGTTATTCTAGTGTTACGTGGCGGTAGTAGTCCGAGGTCTCAATGCCCTTTCAAAACTGGGTCAAATGGCTCTAAGCACTATGGGAATTAACATCTTAAGTCATCAGTCCCATAGACTTACAACTACTTAAACCTAACTGATCTAAGGACATCACACACGTTCATTCCCGAGGCAGGATTCGAACCTGCGACCGTAGCAGCAGCGCGGTTCCGGACTGACCTACAACCGTTCGACCACGGCGGCCGGCGCCCTTAATTTGAGATTTATTTACGATTTACGATGTCACACATAATGGATAGAAAACTAAATGAAATTTGTTGTTCGAACAGTTGAGGCAGACACACCTTTAACTTGAAATAAGTCTTGTAGAAATCTGTAAATGTAAAATCTTAACTAATTATTAAATATAATGCTTGTATTTGGTTTGACTAAGAAATTGCAGTTAAGTGGCAGAAAACGGTCTGGATTACGAAACCATTCGCCAAACAGCCGTACAATTAAGAAGTAGTTTTATTTTATATTCGCTACCAGTATCGGCAGTTCATTATGTCATCTTCAGGTCCGATATGCACCGCTCAAAAATGATCGATACCGGGTGTCGGTAACTTTCATGTGCTTCCTTCGAAGACTTGAAAGTCATGGAACAATTGCACAGTTATTTGGCGAATTTTATTGTTAAATATTTGACCAGCCTCTGCCCCATGTCCACCATTGATCGACAGAGAGACTTTCATACACTCCTGCAAATTGAAATAAGAACACCGTGAATTCATTGTCCCAGGAAGGGGAAACTTTATTGACACATTCCTGGGGTCAGATACATCACATGATCACACTGACAGAACCACAGGCACATAGACACAGGCAACAGAGCATGCACAATGTCGGCACTAGTACAGTGTATATCCACCTTTCGCAGCAATGCAGGCTGCTATTCTCCCATGGAGACGATCGTAGAGATGCTAGATGTAGTCCTGTGGAACGGCTTGCCATGCCATTTCCACCTGGCGCCTCAGTTGGACCAGCGTTCGTGCTGGACGTGCAGACCGCGTGAGACGACGCTTCATCCAGTCCCAAACATGCTCAATGGGGGACAGATCCGGAGATCTTGCTGGCCAGGGTAGTTGACTTACACCTTCTAGAGCTCGTTGGGTGGCACGGGATACATGCGGACGTGCATTGTCCTGTTGGAACAGCAAGTTCCCTTGCCGCCGGTCTAGGAATGGTAGAACGATGGGTTCGATGACGGTTTGGATGTACCGTGCACTATTCAGTGTCCCCTCGACGATCACCAGAGGTGTACGGCCAGTGTAGGAGATCGCTCCCCACACCATGATGCCGGGTGTTGGCCCTGTGTGCCTCGGTCGTATGCAGTCCTGATTGTGGCGCTCACCTGCACGGCGCCAAACACGCATACGACCATCATTGGCACCAAGGCAGAAGCGACTCTCATCGCTGAAGACGACACGTCTCCATTCGTCCCTCCATTCACGCCTGTCGCGACACCACTGGAGGCGGGCTGCACGATGTTGGGGCGTGGGCGGAAGACGGCCTAACGGTGTGCGGGACCGTAGCCCAGCTTCATGGAGACGTTTGCGAATGGTCCTCGCCGATACCCCAGGAGCAACAGTGTCCCTAATTTGCTGGGAAGTGGCGGTGCGGTCCCCTACGGCACTGCGTAGGATCCTACGGTCTTGGCGTGCATCCGTGCGTCGCTGCGGTCCGATCCCAGGTCGACGGGCACGTACGCCTTCCACCGACCACTGTCGACAACATCGATGTACTGTGGAGGCCTCACGCCCCACGTGTTGAGCAATTCGGCGGTACGTCCACCCGGCCTCCCGCATGCCCACTATACGCCCTCGCTCAAAGTCCGTCAACTGCACATACGGTTCACGTCCACGCTGTCGCGACATGCTACCAGTGTTAAAGACTGCGATGGAGCTCCGTATGCCACGGCAAACTGGCTGACACTGACGGCGGCGGTGCACAAATGCTGCGCAGCTAGCGCCATTCGACGGCCAACACCGCGGTTCCTGGTGTGTCCGCTGTGCCGTGCGTGTGATCATTGCTTGTACAGCCCTCTCGCAGTGTCCGGAGCAAGTATGGTGGGTCGGACACACCGGCGTCAATGTGTTCTTTTTTCCATTTCCAGGAGTGTATTTCGCTGCTTTTAAAATGAAATCAATAATAATCGTTCTGGTGGTCATGTATCTTTTGGAAATGTGCGCAGTACTGATTCCAATGCAGGAAACAATGTTTTCCTCACGAGGCTATGCACAGTACGGATAATCCTTGATTACGCACTTTTCTTCAGAAATAGATATTCGCAAGGTCAGACCGACCGCCCTACCAACCTCAGCCCAGAGGCTGGGTCCAGAGGAGCCGGCGGGCGGGGTGGAGGGAGATGCGGGTGCGCCGTTCGTGTCTCGTCAGAGCATTCTGATCCTGTCTCGTGAGCTGGACGGTTCTTGGTACGTTCGTGGCGTATTGAGGCGAATGCTGGATTCCAGGCCGCGCACAGTTGATAGCCTTCGTCACTGTTCACAAGATTCTCGTTGACCCGTATTTCTAGTGAATCGTTAATGACGCTATCCCAATAGCTCTCGGCTCGGCACAGCACCCTGGTGTTTTCCAAATCAAAGGTGTCGTTTTCTTTGGTGCAATGTTCAGCTATAGTAGATTTCTCTATGGTTCAAATGGCTCTGAGCGCCTAGAACCGCGAGACCACGGCGGCCGGCGATTTCTCTATCTGTCCAGGTCGAACATGCCTGATGTGTTAGTCGCACCTTTTAGAGATGCAGCGCTGCGTTTCACCAATGTACTACACACCACATTCGCAGGCAATGCTAAATATACCAGGTGTGTTTAGTTGGAGTGTGTCTTTACCTGAGCCCAGCAGCTATTTCGTCTTCGGCGGTGGTCGGAAGACGGTATTTATGTTGGATTTTCGCAATAGCCTCCGGATTTTGGCTGATATGGGACCCAAATATGGAAGAAAGGCGAGTCCCTTGTTAATTTCCTCTTCCTCTTCCGGAAATTTGTCAGCATGTCTCCTCTTAAAGGCCCTGCCAATCTGTTTTTCACTGTACCCGTTTTTCCGAAATACCTCTCTTAGGTGGTGTAATTCGTCTGAGAGGCTTTCTTTGTCACAAATGACGTGCGCTCTATGTACGAAGGTGGTTAGTACTGACTGGCGTTGCGCCAGATGATGGCAGCTGGTTGGATGGAGGTACAGGTCTGTGCGCGTCTTTTTTCTATATACTGAATGGCCCAGCGTGTCATCCGCTTTCTTCCTGATCCGTATGTCCAGGAATGGAATACAGCCATTCTCTTCTACTTCCGTCGTGAAGGTGATATTGTCATGTATGCCATTTAGGTGGTCCATAAACTCCTCCGGTGCCTGCCTGCCATGCTACCAAATCACGAAAGTGTCGTCCACATAGCGGAAGAAGTACCTGGGGTTTCGACCAGAGTTCCATGTAAAGATTCGCGATCCCTGGAGCAAAGGGAGGTCCCATGGCCACTCCATCCACTTGTTCATAAAGCTCTCCATTGCACTTGAAGTAGGTGGTCGTAAGTGCATATTCAAAGAGCTTCACTCTTTCAGGCTCGAAGTGCTGACTAAGGAGCTCCAAGGCGTCTTGTAGCGGTACTTTCGTGAACAAGGAGGTGACGTCGAAGTTCACGAGTAGGTCATCACTCTGCATTCGGATGCCCTTCAGTATTCTAACGAAATCTGCGGAGTTTTCACGTGATGACTGCAGTGTCCCACCAGTGGTTTCAATAGTGTCGCCAGGTTTTTGGCCAGTCCATAACTGTGCGAGTTGATAGTGTCCAGAATCGGCCGTAGAGGCACCCCATCTATGTGAACCTTGGGCAATCCATACAGGCGCGGTGTCGTTGGCGCCCTGGGATACAGCAGTTTCTGCACTGCCTCTGGTAGATCTGAGTCCTTCAGTAGCGCTACGGTTTTCCTGGTCATCGTCGATGTAGGGTCCTTGTTGAGTTTCCTGTAGGAGTGTTCTTGCAGCAGAGCGCAGATTTTCTGTTGGTAGTCGACTGTGCGAATGAGCACCGTCGCATTTCCCTTGTCTGCTGTGAGGACCATGATGTCAGCATCATCCCTCAGTGCGCGGATAGCCTCTCGCTCTGGCGCAATAATGTTGGCTTTAGGGAGTCGTGACTTGTCGATGCGCCGGCCGCGGTGGTCTCGCGGTTCTAGGCGCTCAGTCCGGAACCGTGCGACTGCTAAGGTCGCAGGTTCGAATCCTGCCTCGGGCATGGATGTGTGTGATGTCCTTAGGTTGGTTAGGTTTAAGTAGTTCTAAGTTCAAGGGACTAATGACCACAGCAGTTGAGTCCCATAGAGCCATTTGACCCATTTGAACTTGTCGATGATCCTGCAGGTCTCCCTTCGGACCTGCTCAGCTTCCTCCTGGGGTAGGCCCCGGATTGCTTCCTCTACGCTGCTGGTGATGTCCCGTTTTGGTATGGTCCTTGGTACAGGTGCAAAGTTCAACCCTTTCGTGAGGACAGAAGTTGTGGCTGCATCTAGCACCTTATCTGTCAAATTTACAATAGCCCAGGTGCTATTTGTCACCTTCTGGGTCGACTGAGCTCCAGAGAGTCTGTCGAATTTGTCGATCTGTTTTGCGGCAACATGTCGTTTCTGCACCTCGCAGTCGATGTGAGAGCTGCAGTCAACCCACTCCCCAGTGTGTGCCGGTAATGCTTCTGAAGATGACGAAGGTGATGAGTATGTCACCCGTCGAAACGTCGCAGATTGAAGACACCGCCACCCGGCTGGAAGCCCGACAACTCTTCGCCAGCTGTATGCACCGCGAATGCATACATTAACATTTACGACACCTCTACGGGGAGGAGATGCTCTGTAGCTTCAAGCTGCTGCAGAAAGAACGCAAGAGGAAAGCCAAATTGCTCAGCGCATTGGCTTTCCTCCAACGTTGCCGAGACAAGAACATCTTGCCACGATTTGCGGAATTAAGACATCCTGTGAAAACGAAGAAAACCGAAAGTATTTTACGGCGAGCAGAGATGGCCATTGTCAGGGAACGCATTCATTACACACGACAAGAACTTGACAAAAGTGGACGCATCCTGATGGCATGTCACCTGAAAATGGCACAAACATTACCGGCACACACTGGGGAGTGGGTTGACTGCAGCTCTCACGCCGACAGCGAGGTGCAGAAACGACATGTTGCCGCAAAACAGATCGACAAATTCGACAGACTCTCTGGAGCTCAGTCGACCCAGAAGGTGACAAATAGCACCAGAGCTATTGTAAATTTGATAGATAAGGTGCTAGATGCAGCCACAACTTCTGTCGTCACGAAAGGGTTGAACATTGAACCTGTACCAAGGACCATACCTAAGCGGGACATCATCAGCAGCGTAGAGGAAGCAATCCGGTGCCTACCCCAGAAGGAAGCCGAGCAGGTCCGAAGGGAGACCTGCAGGATCATCGACAAGTCACGACTCCCTAAAGCCAACATTATTGCACCAGAGCGAGAGGCTATCCGCGCACTGAAGGATGATGCTGACATCATGGTCCTCACAGCAGACAAGGGAAATGCGACGGTGCTCATTCGCACAGTCGACTACCAACAGAAAATCTGCTCACTGCCGCAAGACCACTCCTACAGGAAACTCAACAAGGACCCTACATCGACGATGACCAGGAAAACCGTAGCGCTACTGATGGACTCAGATCTACCAGAGGCAGTGCAGAAACGGCTGTATCCCAGAGCGCCAACGACACCGCGCCTGTATGGATTGCAAAAGATACACAAAGATGGGGTGCCTCTACGGCCGATTCTGGACACTATCAACTCGCACAGTTATGGACTAGCCAAATACCTGGCGACACTATTGAAACCACTGGTGGGACACTGCAGTCATCACGTGAAAAACTCCGCAGATTTCGTTAGAATACTGAAGGGCATCCGAATACAGAGTGATGACGTACTCGTGAGCTTCGACGTCACCTCCTTGTTCACGAAAGTACCGCTACAAGACGCCTTGGAGCTCCTTAGTCAGCACTTCGAGCCTGAAACAGTGAAGCTCTTTGAATATGCACTTACGACCACCTACTTCAAGTGCAATGGAGAGCTTTATGAACAAGTGGATGGAGTGGCCATGGGATCTCCCCTTGCTCCAGGTATCTCAAATCTTTATATGGAACACTTTGAGGAGGTGGCACTACAAACGGCTCATCGTAAACCCAGGCACTTCTTCCGATATGTGGACGACACTTTCGTGATTTGGCAGCATGGCAGGCAGGCACTGGAGGAGTTTATGGGCCACTTAAACGGCATACATGACAATATCACCTTCACGATGGAAGTAGAAGAGAATGACTGTATTCCATTCCTGGACATACTGATCCGGAAGAAAGCGGATGGCACGTTGGGCCATTCGGTATATAGAAAAAAGACGCACACAGACCTGTACCTCCATGCAACCAGCTGCCACCATCCGGCGCAACGCCAGTCAGTACTGACCACCTTCGTACATAGGGCGCACGTCATTTGTGACAAAGAAAGCCTCTCAGACGAATTATACCACCTAAGAGAGGTATTTCGGAAAAACGGGTACAGTGAAAAAAAGATTGGCAGGGCCTTTAAGAGGATACATGCTGACAAATTTCAGGAAGAGGAAGAGGAAATTAACAAGGGACTCGCCTTTCTTCCATATTTGGGGCCCATATCATCCAAAATCCGGAGGCTATTGAGAAAATCCAACATAAATACAGTCTTCCGACCACCGCCGAAGACGAAAGAGCTGCTGGGCTCAGCTAAAGACCCACTCAAACTAAACACACCTGGTATATACAGCATTGCCTGCGAATGTGGTGTGCAGTACATTGGTGAAACGCAGCGCTGCATCTCTAAAAGGTGCGAGGAACACATCAGGCATGTTCGACTTGGACAGATAGAGAAATCTGCTATAGCTGAACATTGCACCAAAGAAAACCACGCCTTTGATTTCGAAAACACCAGGGTGCTGTGCCGAGCCGGGAGCTATTGGGATAGCGTCATTAAAGATTCAATAGAAATACGGGCCCACGAGAATCTTGTGAACAGCGACGAAGGCTATCAACTGAGTGCGGCCTGGAATGCAGCATTAGCCTCAATACGCCAGGAACGCACCAAGAACCGTCCAGCTCACGAGACGCGATCAGAATGCTCTGACGAGACACGAACGGCGCACCCGCTTCCCCCTCCACCCCGCCCGCTGGCTCCACTGGACCCAGCCTCCCACGGCCAGGTGGTGGGGGGCACACCGCAGGTATAAAGGGACCGGCATCCGCAAAGTCTCGGCACTTCACCAAAAGATGATGAGTATGTCACTTGTCGAAACGTCGCAGTTGGAAGACACCGCCACCCGGCCGGAAGCCCGAGGACTCTTCGCCAGACATATAAACGCATGTTTAGATGAATACTTCAGGAAAGCGTCACCAGGTTACATAAATCGCTTTATGGAAATTGACTCAGACCGCGGAAGAGTGAAAACACACGAGAAGTGTTTATGGTTTTCTATTGAAAATTTAAAAGCATAACTGGATAGTAGAAATTTAATTTGTTGCGTCATGAAGTGATTACAGTAACATTACCGAAACATTTCAAGGAAATGTTTTCAGAAACATTGCTACCCGCTGAGCCTCTGTCATGTAGGAGGTGCACGTGCTTTCAGTCTTAAAGCTTCGTCAGCGAAGAGTAGTTCAACGATGCTAGTTTGTTTCATGTTTCAAGGACCATTCATAAGATTAACCGCAGTGCTGTGAAACGAATCATTTTACATTCGTATGAAAAAATGGCTACATGCTGGCAGTTTACAAGACTCCCTTCCTTTTGAATATGATGTCAATTAATAATACCTACGCACAAAGTAGTGTGAAACGTTCCATCTGCAACGACATCTTCACAGATTATTTCGAGGCCGGGGAAGATAATCGGCAAAGGAACCATCCTGGCATTTGTCTGGTGAGATTAAGGGAAATGACAGACAATGTAAATCAACAAGGTCAGGTGCTTTTTAGAAGTGGCGTTCTTCCGAATGCGAGTCCAGTGAGCTATCCACTGTCCCACCTCTGTCGGTTCTTCTACGAAGTAGAAGGAACTGTCAAGGTTATAGTTTTTCAGTCTATCAGCAGATTTAACTTTGCTATCTTCAGATATTTTACGTCATTTGGTAAGTGAAAAAAAGAAATTGGTGGCAGCAAATTCCACGTCTTTTGTGTTAAAGACAACTTTAACGTGTAATAATGATAGTCCTTTTTTCCCCTGCTGCTGTAATTATGAAAAACATCATAGCTTTAAAACAATTGTTGGTTATTTACAGCAGATTTCACGAGGAAATCCATATAATGTGAATCAATTGTCAAAATGCCTAATTCCTGATATAAATTGCTTCATGATGACGATGGATGAGCATTTAAACTTTCTTTCTCAAAGATGAGTTGCCCCAGAACATTATCCCATACACCAATGAACGAGAATACGCAAAACGTGTGACATATTGATTTTTTTCTACCCAAGATTTGCAGTGATTCGAAACGCAAATGAAACTCAGTCATTTTAAAGTTCAAAAGTCGTTCTTATTCAGTTTAAATCTCATCAGTATAGGACATGGGCCACTGAAGCGTGATCCCAACGGATACAGTGGGGCGACGTACAGTTTGCGGTGGTAAGGACCTGTCGAGCACCCGGCGTTCTGCGCCGGCCGGGGTGGCCGAGCGGTTCTAGGCGCTACAGTCTGGAACCGCGCTAGTTAGGTTTAAGTAGTTATAAGTTCTAGGGGACTGCTGGCCTCTGAAGTTACAGGGTGTTTCAAAAATGACCGGTATATTTGAAACGGCAATACAAACTAAACGAGCAGCGATAGAAATACACCGTTTGTTGCAATATGCTTGGGACAACAGTACATTTTTAGGCAGACAAACTTTCGAAATTACAGTAGTTACAATTGTCAACAACAGATGGCGCTGCGGTCTGGGAAACTCTATAGTACGATATTTTCCACATAACCACCATGCGTAGCAATAATATGGCGTAGTCTCTGAATGAAATTACCCAAAACCTTTGACGAAGTGTCTGGCGGAATGGCTTCACATGCAGATGAGATGTACTGCTTCTGCTGTTCAATTTTTTCTGGAATCTGGCGGTACACATGGTCTTTCAAGTGTCCCCACAGAAAGAAGTCACAAGGGTTCATGTCTGACGAATAGGGAGGCCAATCCACGCCGCCTCCTGTATGTTTCGGATAGCCCAAAGCAATCACACGATCATCGAAATATTCATTCAGGAAATTAAAGACGTCGGCCGTGCGATGTGGCCGGGCACCATCTTGCATAAACCACGACGTGTTCGCAGCGTCGTCTAAGGCAGTTTGTACCGCCACAAATTCATGAAGAATGTCCAGATAGCGTGATGCAGTAATCGTATCGGATCTGAAAAATGGGCCAATGATTCCTTTGGAAGAAATGGCGGCCCAGACCAGTACTTTTTGAGGATGCAGGGACGATGGACTGCAACATGGGGCTTTTCGGTTCCCCATATGCGCCAGTTCTGTTTATTGACGAAGCCGTCCAGGTAAAAATAAGCTTCGTCAGTAAACCAAATGCTGCCCACATGCATATCGCCGTCATCAATCCTGTGCACTATATCGTTAGCGAATGTCTCTCGTGCAGCAGTGGTAGCGGCGCTGAGGGGTTGCTGCGTTTGAATTTTGTATGGATAGAGGTGTAAACTCTGGCGCATCAGACGATACGTGGACGTTGGCGTCATTTGGACCGCAGCTGCAACACGGCGAACGGAAACCCGAGGCCGCTGTTGGATCACCTGCTGCACTAGCTGCGCGTTGCCCTCTGTGGTTGCCGTACGCGGTCGCCCTACCTTTCCAGCACGTTCATCTGTCACGTTCCCAGTCCGTTGAAATTTTTCAAACAGATCCTTTATTGTATCGCTTTTCGGTCCTTTGGTTACATTAAACCTCCGTTGAAAACTTCGTCTTGTTGCAACAACACTGTGTTCTAGGCGGTGGAATTCCAACAGCAGAAAAATCCTCAGTTCTAAGGAATAAACCATGTTATCCACAGCACACTTGCACGTTGTGAACAGCACACGCTTACAGCAGAAAGACGACGTACAGAATGGCGTACCCACAGACTGCATTGTCTTCTATATATTTCACATCACTTGCAGCGCCATCTGTTGTTGAAAATTGTAACTACTGTAATTTCGGAAGTTTGTCCGCCTGAAAATGTACTATTGTCCCAAGCATATTGCAACAAACGGTGTATTTCAATCGCTGCTCGTTTAGTTTTTATTGCCGTTTCAAATATACCGGTAATTTTTGAAACACCCTGTAAGTCCCACGGCGCTCAGAGCCACTTTTTGAACCCGGCGTTCTGCGGGCACGTGGAGGGTGCGGAGCGTGATCAGGGCCGCACATCACAGCAGTAGCTGTGCTGTGAGTTGTAGCCGACCCAGCAGGTGGCAGGCAGTGCCCGTTCGGACGCGAGGCCCGACAGCTCGACGACAGGGAGATGCCACGCAGGACGAGGCGGCCCGGCCTCACAGGAGTTGGCCGAACGCTGTCTGGCGAGGCTTACCCCACAACCGGCCCCATCGCCCGCTTCAATTCCGTCGACGCTGGCAGCGGCGGACGGACAACGGATTATGGTGAACTATGCAACGGACGCGGCACATGAAGGCGCAGCTCACAATTTTATATGACGCTGTTAGAGAACAGCGATCTTTCTTGTTACAAAATTATTTTAAAAAACATTCTCGATCATAGCCGATTTTAATTTCTGACTGGTTTCAGCCTTTTAATTACGGACCTTGATTAGAGCTTGCACCATCCAGAAGACGGGGCCTTCCAGATGGTGCGAACTATGAAGATGGACCATAATTAAAAGCCCGAAACAAAGCAGAAGTTAACATCGGCGGCAATCTAAACTGTCTTTTTTAAATAATTTTGTAAGGATGAGCTCGCTCAGGAGATAACAGAGTGCCAGGGACCCCGCTTTAGGAAGGTCAACCCTGGCCCTCTAAGACACAGGTCGCGATCGGGAACCCGACTGCAGAAATCAAGCAGAATCGTTAAACTACAACCACACTAGATGACCATGTCAAAGGACTCGCCGCCAGACGTGAAATAACGCCACATACCACTGATAACGGAGAGGACAACACACCTTATGCAGCGGAATCGACAGAGTTACCAACTTTGTTAGATTCTGAGCTACCGAACATGTCGGACAACGACGATGCTCGACCACCGAATCAGGGTGAGGATCAAGAGTTTTAACTTGTTGTCCCTCAACTATCGGGAACAAAACGCAAAACATTGCATGAAATGAAGGACATCGCGAAACGACAGCTTCCTGTGCTCACCTCCAACAAATACTCACCGCTACAGCCCGACAATGTTCAGACGGAGGTATTGACTAAACAGGGCGCAGGTGGAACAAGCAACGACACAACCATGCACCAACGCAAAACCCTACGGTACCACCAACGAGAATACCATCTAATACAGTCCAGTACTCAGGGCAATACCTACTCCTCAACAGTGAACTAAAGAAACATTCCTAACGACCAATAAGGGCGATTTAAAAGGGCGATACAGTCAAGCATCACTTCTCATCATTTTCTGAACACAGGAACGGCCGGTAGTTTTTCAAGGATTCAAAAATTCCTTTCGTTACACACCAATTAGCAACCAACAAATCTCTCATTGCCGTCATCAAGTACCTATCCGTAGAAATCACAGAAGAGAAGCAGCACAAGCTCTGTACAGCAGTGGTTTCCACGAAACATTGGTCCATCAGGCTAAACCAAGAGACGAGGAAACAAGCAAGCAAATACCACAGTCAGTCTATTGTGTGACGCGGCCGGATTGCCCAGCCAATGGGCAGTGTCTGAAATCAACATTTTCTCGACACCAAAGCGGTGAATGAAACATATCGATCAAATGAGGGGCCTCCATAATGAAGAAAATATTAACGGTTCTTCCAAACGGCTTATTGTTGGGCCGGCCGTTGTGGCCAAGCGGTTCTAGGCGCTTCAGTACGGAACCGCGCTGGTACTACGTTCGCAAGTTCGAATCCTGCCTCTGGCATGGATGTGTGTGATATCCTTATGTTAGTTAGTTTTAAGTAGTACTAAGTCTAGGAGACTGATGACTTCAGATGTTAAGACCCATAGTGTTCAGAGCCATTTGAACCTATTGTTGGCACCTGCTACCTCGTCGTGAGAAGTGAACGGTTTACCACCTGTCGAAGGCTTACGAAAAGCCAGCACACCAGAAGGAAATTGGAAATTTGTGGTAAGTTCCTATGAGACCAAACTGGTGAGGTCATCGGTCCCTAGGCTTACGCACTACTTAATCTAACTTGAACTAACTTACGCTAAGGGCAACACACACAACCATGACTGAGCGAGGACTCGAACCTGTGGTGGGGGCAGCCGCGAAACCAGAAGCCAAAATGTGTAAACCGTGAAGGTGAACATCACTCTGCATGGAGAGGATACCTCAAATTACAGGAGGTACCGCCGATTTGCACCGCATTGGGACAAGCAGCACAGACAAGACAACAACCGGTTGTTGCCCCCACTCAATTGAATGTCGCTAACGAACAGAAATATCCGTCTTTACGTAAGAGAACGACACAGTCCACAGCCTCCTGACGCACTTCCGCTGGTACGAGAAAACAACATCCTAATGCGGCTACAACGGAGATTCACAGTTCGACTTCTCGAAAGTCATGAAGATACTCGCGAGCGTAAGAAAATTTTTAGTGGGTCTTCGACAGAAGAACATCTTTACTGTCATTCACGAGACCTTACGATAATTTAGTGATGCAACAGACATCCTATCAAAGCTATTAGCCTTAGCAGCTTCGTATATTCAGAGCGAGAAAGTGGAACTCGAGCGTTTTAAGATCGACATTGACATTCCATTCCTACCAACCTTTCAACTTACGCAACATTGTTGGCTACTCGACGGACAGAGCAAATGGCCATATATATATATATATATATATATATATATAGACCCGACGTGTGGGACATAGCTGTACTGACAAATCTAAGACTTGATCTACACTTTCAAAACCTTAACAATCTGACGTCGTTTACATCAATGAGAATCAAGAGTGCACGTAAGAATGAGGCTTGTGGAACCTTGTAAGTCAAGACTGACCAAGAATTCGGATCGGTGACCATGCCTTGCCATGAGTGCCATTGCGTTCAGCATAGCTGCACATTTCCCCCACCGCCAAGACACGCTGCGTGAGCGCAATGAGGAGGAAGAGCAAGGTACTTCGAACGCACTGCTGTTAAATGGCAGTACATTCGTACTTCAATGGCTCTGAGCACTATGGGACTTAACATCTGTGGTCATCAGTCCCCTAGAACGTAGAACTACTTAAACCTAACTAACCTAAGGACATCACACACACCCATGCCCGAGGCAGGATTCGAACCTGCGACCGTAGCAGTCGCGCGGTTCCGGACTGAGTGCCTAGAACCGCTAGACCACCGCGGTCTGCTACATTCGTACTACATGCGTCTTAGCGTTACATTTCACCCATCTCCATAGCAGAGGTCACTAACCCACACCTGCATGGTGGCACTCTGCTTGGACTTAAGCTCATGCATATCCTGGTAGCGGATGAAATTTTCACTGCCAGTATTTGGCCGACAGGGGGAGGAGAGTTGGTGGCATAAAGTTTCTAATGGCCAGTCTTTCCATCAGTGTCCTGGGTTATACTCCAAACATCTCCGGAGTACCTCATGAAATGTGTGGATGTGACACTGTTGATGGCCTGGGTTATACTCCAAAAGTCTCGGGAGCACCTTATGAAATGTGTGGATGTTACACTGTTGATGGTGATCTGACCATGAAGGATAAGAAAAACCTTTCCAAATAGGCAGATGAACCTGCCCTTCAGGGTTTTCCAGTCAATCATTCCATACGAATTTATCTTTAAAATAACGCATGTCACAAACTGATCACGTTGTCACTATTACTTCATTCTTTTAGGAGTATTGAAGACATGATATAATTTGTATCTGGTCCAGATTGTTGGCACATAGACAGACGAATACAGCTTTACAGATTTTAACTCTCAGATCGTCATCAAATCAGGAATAAGTTGTTTCTCACCTTGCAGTGTCTTAGTGCCTGCAATGTTCAGTCACGTCCACTTGAAATACGAGATCTTCAACACACTCTGGATGTTGTAATTTTCGTTCCTGCTTTTATTTCCATTTCACAAATAGAACAGTAGCGGATTTTAAATCGTAAAACTGTTCAACCCATGCCCCCTAATTAAACCAACATAATTTACAGTAATATATAAAGCATCTTCGTTCAGTTCCACCGACAACTATCGTAACAAACAGTGGAATAATTCATGCGATTCCAGAAATTTTTCTGTCTGTATCATCAGTTTCCTTAGGTGCTCCATGCCAGCAGACTTAGCACACAGTGCTTCTTGATTTCCAGAACTATGACTGCCCTTTGCCTATTGTTGTAAATTTTTGCTCTTTCACTGTCAACTAAATAATTAAACTGTTTCTCCATGGTACTGTCAGATTGTTTCATATTAAATTTACATTACCCCTGTTCATACAACTACATAGTAGATAAAACAGATATTCAGTATTCGCATCCCTCTCTCCTGTCATCCCCATTAAGTATTAGAGACCTATGACGATAGATCGCTTGACTGTCTCTTTTTGTGGAAACAACCATTGGACCTGCCAATATTCCTCAGACCACGAAGAAATAGCTAAGGGTGAACACCGCTGACATTACGATTCTGCCGAGCTAAAGAAAGTTGTGCCAACAGAGAAATACCACACCGCAATAATAAACGGAATGTCGCGTCGTAGCAGGTACTTCTGTGAAGGGCCGAGAAATGCCGACATAGCCCAAATCTCGCCCTTACGCAGCCCGCAAATTCGACTCTCGTGTGGTTTGTCACGCCGTGACTGGCCTTGTTGTAAATGATCTCTCCATTCAGGAGAATCAACGCTGGTTACACTGACTGATACAGTATGTTACGTACAAAATTTCTATTCATTTGCTTAGATATAACATTAACTACCGGTTTCCTATACCGTTCATTCCATAAACCATCAATTTATCTAGGAAGACAATGTGACTTGCGTATGCATTAGATATTTCACAGAAAATACCAACAGGTTTTATTATGTTATTTAATATTTGTAAAATTTGGTAGGTGAAGTTATAAATGGCATTGTTATAAGAGCAAATATCCTGAAATACAACTAGTAATTTTCCGAGGATATAAATTTAGCTCTGGTAAGATATTATTCGAAGATACATCATTTTCTCAAAGAGTTGCGAAGATGCCTATAGTGAAACGGGTCATAGTTATGGATGCCTCTCTTGTCGCCTTCCTTATAGTTGGAATATTTTAGTCCCCCTGTAAATGCACCCTTAGTTAGTAATCCACCAGTAAAGACCTGACAGTCAATTCTCTGAAGTTGCAAAGACAGATATTGTATGAGCTTAAAACTACTGATTACTTTACATATGAGTTAGTGTGTTAAATATTTGAAACACGCTCCATTTTAAGAGAATCTAGTTTTTCACACATCTGAATGCTTATGACGTCGTAACTCCTGAAATATGTGTGCCACAATGATGTAATTTAGCAGGTACGTACAGTGGTATATGTGGATACTGACTGTGAACTATAATGCGAATAGAGTTAGTACTAAGGAAGTGCCGGCCAGGGAGGCCGAGCGGTTCTAGGCGCTACAGTCTTGAACCGCGCGACCACTACGGTCGCAGGTTCGAATCCTGCCTCGGACATGGATGTTGTGATGTTCTTCGGATAGTTTGGTTTAAGTAGTTCTAAGTTCTAGGGGACTGATGACCTAATAAGTTAAGTCCCATAGTGCTCAGAGCCATTTCAACCATTTTTTTTACTAAAAAAGTAATAAATTAAAACTTCATGCCTGATACTCTAGTTTACCTCCAAAAACAGTGAAAATTGTAGTAAGTGATAAAATTATGTCCTGGCATTATTTTATGAAGGGTATACTCTAGAGAAAGGGTATGGGTAAAATTTGTTGGAAGTCCATGTATGCTCTCATTCTCAAATACGTGAGTTACTCTAACTCAAGACATATACACAGTTAATACGAGTTAATACTCGTACCTTTAGTACATGACTTACCGTGTTAAATGTTTAACATAAGATAAATAGAGTGTGACAGCAGTTTAAATGTGCTCGACAGTTCAATACTAAAATATAATTTTTTGTTGCTCCAGAAGCCGTTAGATAGACAACCAGTAAATGGAACGTTTAGTAATATAGATTACATGACCTGGTCTTATAGCTTAATGCAGAATGCACTAGCTTGCGAGACAGGAAGGTTAGCCAGACCTACGTAGAATCCATGTGGAGGATCCGTGACCGCAGCTTCTGCAGCGGCCAGTCTGAGTGTGGGTTTTGGACGGTTTTCCACTCTCCGTGCTTGTTTATGTTAATGTGGAGCTGGTCCCCACCTTTTGCCTCAGAAAACATGATACACAAACAGTTCAAATACGGCCACACACAGGATAAAGATTACAAAACGCACAACGAGCCAGGTGGAACAGTGATTAGCGCATTTGATTCATATTGAGGGGGATGATGATTCAAATCTACGTCTGGAGATAAGATTTAGGATTTCTTTGGTTTCACTGTACTGCTCCAGGAAAATGCTGAGATGGTTCCTTTGAAAGGGGCACGTCCCATTTCCCTCAGTGTCCGTTCGTAATCCGAGCCAGTGGTCCGTTTCTAAATACAAAGATGTCGACAGGGTATTGAACCCTGATATTCCTTCCTTCTTTACACAATTCATTCCTTCCCTTAGTTTTCTGACGTCTGCGGCAACAGGAAGGGAACCTGGCAGCAAACCTTAGCAAAATAAAACTGCCAAAACTTGAGTACAGTAAGGCCCCTAATAGACTGGGCAGGCGCTAACGGAAAGAAGGCTACCTATTTCTGAAAAGACAGCACTTATTGTACGGTAACTACTCTTTAATACTCTATTTTAAACACTATCAAATCAAGAAAAGAGTTTATTTTTTACTGAATATATAATTATTTTTATTTCAGAAGGGGATACGTGTGAGACATCCATCTGACTGAATTTTATGTGAGTTCCTCTTGTGTATACTGCTTTGGTATTTCCCTTGATCTGCTTCTATGTATATTTTCTACTACATTTTAGAAATGATCATCAAACATACCTGCTTTTGATGACTGATCATTTATAGGCCTTCCGCTTAAAGCAGTATCAGTTTTCCCCTGTTCTGTTTATTTTCTGTTTCCTTATTTTCTTTTTTCCTTTATTTTCGGTTTCCTTCTTCACTATATTCTATACAGACTTAAGACTGGTGTCAGTACTACTGATCTCTAACATAACGTGCACATTGTTGACATTTTCAATAACTTTTGTTAGTAATTTATAGTAGTTTTTGAAATGTGCAGCTACTACAGGATCTATACATTTTCTTCCAACACATATGTTTCCCTTTTATTTTCACATTTAATTTAACCTCTTTAGTAATCCATGCTTTTATAGATAGCTGTTTAGTAAACTATCTGATTAGTTATGAAGAATGCTATTTTCAAATAATGAGGGGAATTTGTAATGGAATGGATTCAATTTTATGTCAATATAGCTATTACCCACAGATGAACTTGCATATATCAGTGGTGGTGGTGAGTATGTAAGCTGTTGCACATGGAATAAAGTGAGCTGCCCTCACATGTCTCCGTGTTTTAGTAAACACAGCTACTTATATGTGTCTAGCCGCCTCCTCCTGCTGCACCACTACCCATGAATGACGTGGCAGTATGGCATGTGCAGTGTTGCTGCTGAGTGGTGCATGCAGGGGAGCATGACCAGGAATATAAATCTGTGCATTGTGCCACTGAAGTAACTATAGAACTAACAAAATGGACTGTGCACAGCGAATGTAACAATTTTTTAACTCATTTGATTTTCATTGATATAGTAAAAATGTTTCATCCCCTGCTTCACTCTCTTAGTGGTCCATAGCTTCTATTTTTTATTTTTCATTTTTTATAGTTTTTACTTTCTAGCGTTGCCTATATTATTCCTCATGGTTCAAGCTATCTCTATACCATATTTCATTGAAATTGGTTCATGTGTTTAGTCATGATAATGTAACAGACACAGTTACTTCTGCATTTATTAATACTCGTATTAATATGGGACTGTGGAGTAAACATGTTGAGGATTGTGTAAGCATTGTATTCATTACGTTCAGTCCCATTACACAGAACATATCGCACGATCAGAGTAATTCACAACGAGGTTACAGTTCACACATCAACAAGTAAACGGCTTTTTCAGGAGTAATGAGATTTCCTATCTCACACTACGTTACCATACCTCTTTGTTACGTAAACCAATTTTGATGAAATCAAGTCTGTATGTTGCCCAATTTATCTGCAAAAATCCCGTGAAAATTCCTCTAGTAATTTTGGAGATCAGCTTGTTCAAATAGACAAACAATACGATTTTGCATTTTATTGTTAGTACATTTCGTTTAGTCCACGTTCATAGCAGGGTGGTCAGTGCAGCTGAGTGCTATGTGGGGGACCGAATTCGATTCCAGGATACTGTCAGGGATTCTACCTTGGTGGGAGGACAGGTATAGGGAGCACTCAGGCAACCGAGGAGTTACTCGACCGATTACTACCTGTTCCAAGGCCAAGCAACCTGAGAGCGGTGTGTGAATTATATGCACTTCCATACCAGATCTGATAACGCCGTTAGCACAGGAAGGCACTGTGGTCAGTTGGGCGCGATTGGCCTGCCTTGGGGAAGAATGCGAAACTTTAACTTACTTATATGGGTTACTGTAAATTTCATCCAAGGTCATTCTAACAAATTACTTTTTAAAACGTTTGTCCTCGATTTATTTATCTAACTGATTTCCGCTGAGAGGAGGATATGGTGTATGGCATTACCTTTATTTATCCTAGCTGTGTCTCATCATTAGACAGAGGGTTTGTTACTCGATCCACAGATATTTTCTTGTGTGAGATTCATAAAAGAAAACAACGTTAATCAGAGTGCTACGCCCTTTATCCACAAATGTAGGAAAGATACTGAGTTCAAATTGTAGGATACAGATTTGGTTTCAAGACATTTTACTATCGTAATCACTTAACAAATCTACACCGAAACCGCCACAGAATATTGATTGCTAGTTGTTGCCTGTCAGTATAGTAATGAATCCGAATGTCTCACATATTTTTTATATTTCAGTTGGCTGGCTTTCTGTTTTAATCCACGACCATGTTGCAGCTCGTGAAACGAGTGCCATAATAGGCTTTCGACAAAGTCAGAAGCCTCTGCAAAGTGAAGAAGCAAATCAGCGCTGAGATCTGAAGGTGATCATTGCTCACAGGTACCAGTAATCTAAGGACCAAAAATTTTGTGATCATTGACGGAAGTAAAAGAAATTTTTGTTCAGATTAATCCCAGCGGGGATGTATATACAGTTACAATTATAAATGAACTATTTTTTGTATTAATTCACAACTACACACCTCTGTTTGTTGACTTCATCCAGATTTACCAGCTTCATTGTTTTTGAACTTGTGTTCTATCTTAGATATCTAACAACTCCTGATTTTCCTGTTTTACATCTACATGAAACATAAGGCAGTGTAATATTTTGTCTTAGTTTTGTACATGATAACCGACATTTCTTTGATAGCCTCCAGCTGTGTCGTTACGATTTAAATTATTATGACTGCACCAGTTACTTATTTTTTCATGCTTAGAACAACACGTTTCGAGAGTTCATTCTCCCTTCCAAGTACTTTTGCATACCTTAACGCCTAAGTTCTCGAATCGCTTTGTGAAAACGTGAGAGAATGTAGTATTAGGTACGCACGGAATTTATACATTTTCAGAGCTCTCTAAATTATCCAAATCTACTAATAACCCCCCCCCCCCCATGAACCATGGACCTTGCCGTTGGTGGGGAGGCTTGCGTGCCTCAGCGATACAGATGGCCGTACCGTAGGTGCAACCACAACGGAGGGGTATCTGTTGAGAGGCCAGATAAACGTGTGGTTCCTGAAGAGGGGCAGCAGCCTTTTCAGTAGTTGCAGGGGCAACAGTCTGGATGATTAATTGATCTGGCCTTGTAAAACTAACCGAAACGGCCTTGCTGTGCTGGTACTGCGAACGGTTGAAAACAAGGGGAAACTACAGCCGTAATTTTTCCCGAGGACATGCAGCTTTACTGTATGATTAAATAATGATGACGTCCTCTTGGGTAAAATATTCAGGAGGTAAAATAGTCCCCCATTCGGATCTCTGGGCGGGGACTACTCAAGAGGATGTCGTTATCAGGAGAAAGAAAACTGGCGTTCTACGGATCGGAGCGTGGAATGGGAGATCCCTTAATCGGGCAGGTGGGTTAGAAAATTTAAAAAGAGAAATGGGTAGGTTAAAATTAGATATAGTGGGAATTAGTGAAGTTCGATGGCAGGAGGAACAAGACTTCTGGTCAGGTGACTACAGGGTTATAAACACAAAATCAAATAGGGGTAGAGCCGGAGTAGGTTTAATAATGAATAGGAAAATAGGAATGCGGGTAAGCTACTACAAACAGCATAGTGAACGCATTATTGTGGCCAAGATAGATACGAAGCCCACACCTACTACAGTAGTACATGTTTATATGCCAACAAGCTCTGCAGATGACGAAGAAATTGAAGAAATGTACTATGAAATAAAAGAAATTATTCAGATAGTGAAGGGAGACGAAAATTTTATAGTAAAGGGTGACTGGAATCCGAGTGTAGGAAAAGGGAGAGAAAGAAACATAGTAGGTGAATATGGATTGGAGCTAAGAAATGAAAGAGGAAGCCACCTAGTAGAATTTTGCACAGAGCAGAACTTAATCATAGCTAACACTTGGTTTAAGAATCATGAAGGAAGGTTGTATACATGGAAGAACCCTGGAGATACTAAAAGGTATCAGATAGATTATATAATGGTAAGACAGAGATTTAGGAACCAGGTTTTAAGTTGTAAGACATTTCCAGGGGCAGATGTGGACTCTGACCACAATCTATTGGTTATGACCTGTAGATTAAAACTGAAGAAACTGCAAAAATGTGGGAAATTAAGGAGATGGGACCTGGATAAACTGAAAGAACCAGAGGTTGTACAGAGTTTCAGGGAGAGCATAAGGGAACAATTGACAGGAATAGGGGAAAGAAATACAGTAGAAGAAGAATGGGTAGCTCTGAGAGATGAAGTAGTGAAGGCAACAGAGGATAAAATAGGTAAAAAGACGAGGGCTGAGAGAAATCCTTGGGTAACAGAAGAAATATTGAATTTAATTGATGAAAGGAGAAAATATAAAAATTCAGTAAATGAAGCAGGCAAAAAGGAATACAAACGTCTCAAAAATGAGATCGACAGGAAGTGCAAAATGGCTAAGCAGGTATGGCTGCAGGACAAATGTAAGGATGTAGAAGCTTATCTCATTAGGGGTAAGATAGATACTGCCTACAGGAAAATTAAAGAGACATTTGGAGAGAAGAGAACCACGTGTATGAGTATCAAGAGCTCAGATGGCAGCCCAGTTCTAAGCAAAGAAGGGAAGGCAGAAAGGTGGAAGGAGTATATAGAAGGTTTATACAAGGGCGATGTACTTGAGGACAATATTATGGAAATGGAAGAGGATGTAGATGAAGACGAAATGGGAGATACGATACTGCGTGAAGAGTTTGACAGAGCACTGAAAGTCCTGAGTCGAAACAAGGCCCCCGGAGTAGACAAAATTCCATTAGAACTACTGACGGCCTTGGGAGAGCCAGTCATGACAAAACTCTACCAACTGGTGAGCAAGATGTATGAAACAGGCGAAATACCCTCAGACACTCAAGAAGAATATAATAATTCCAATCCCAAAGAAAGCAGGTGCTGACAGATGTGAAAATTACCGAACTATCAGTTTAATAAGTCACAGCTGCAAAATACTAACGCGAATTCTTTACAGACGAATGGAAAAACTGGTAGATGCGGACCTCGGGGAGGATCAGTTTGGATTCCGTAGAAATGCCCTTACGACTTATCTTAGAAGAAAGATTAAGAAAAGGCACACCTACGTTTCTAGCATTTGTAGACTTACAGAAAGCTTTAGACAATGTTGACTGGAATACTCTCTTTCAAATTCTGAAGGTGGCAGGGGTAAAATACAGGGAGCGAAAGGCTATTTACAATTTGTACAGAAACCAGATGGCAGTTATTAGAGTCGAGGGCCATGAAAGGGAAGCAGTGGTTGGGAAAGGAGTGAGACAGGGTTGTAGCCTCTCCCCGATGTTATTCAATCTGTATATTGAGCAAGCAGTAAAGGAAACAAAAGAAAAATTTGGAGTAGGTATTAAAATTCATGGAGAAGAAGTAAAAACATTGAGGTTCGCCGATGACTTTGTAATTCTGTGAGAGATGGCAAAGGACTTGGAAGAGCAGTTGAACGGAATGGACAGTGTCTTCAAAGGAGGATATAAGATGAATATCAACAAAAGCAAAACGAGGATAATGGAATGTAGTCAAATTAAATCGGGTGATGCTGAGGGAATTAGATTAGGAAATGAGACACTTAAAGTAGTAAAGGAGTTTTGCTATTTAGGAAGTAAAATAACTGATGATGGTCGAAGTAGAGAGGATATAAAATGTAGACTGGCAATGGGAAGGAAAGCGTTTCTGAAGAAGAGAAATTTGTTAACATCGAATATAGATTTATGTATCAGGAAGTCGTTTCTGAAAGTATTTGTTTGGAGTGTAGCCATGTATGGAAGTGAAACATGGACGATTACTAGTTTGGACAAGGAGAGAATAGAAGCTTTCGAAATGTGGTGCTACAGAAGAATACTGAAGATAAATTTTACAGATCACGTAACTAATGAGGAGGTATTGAATAGGATTGGGGAGAAGAGAAGTTTGTGGCACAACTTGACTAGAAGAAGGGATCGGTTGGTAGGACATGTTTTGAGGCATCAAGGGATCACAAATTTAGCATTGGAGGGCAGCGTGGAGGGTAAAAACCGTAGAGGGAGACCGAGAGATGAGTACACTAAGCAGATTCAGAAGGATGTAGGTTGCAGTAGGTACTGGGAAATGAAGAAGCTTGCACAGGATAGAGTAGCATGGAGAGCTGCATCAATCCAGTCTCAGGACTGAAGACAACAACAACAACAACAACAACAACAACAACAACAACTAATAGAAAGGATACGTCACCAGAAACTATCTTGAGGCATCAGGGATAAGTTAATTGGGTAATGGAGCGAAATTGCAGGATCTGGGACAAAAGGAGGGAGAATTGTACACGGATACAAATACTTGGATACAATGAGCAAGGTAAAATGGATGAAGGTACCAGTAGTTATTCAGAGACGAAAAGGCTTGCATGGAGTAGTTTAGCGTAGACTGTTGAGTGAGACCAACATTTGGACTGCCAAGAACAACAGAATGTCAACTAATTATTTCATGCCAAGTCATGATTATATGTTTATCTAAAATCAACACAGTTCCAGTATAAAAATATAAAATTAAATGGTAAATATGTAATAGTTGAATAATTATTCTGATCTGGCTACATTATATGATGTTTTTAATGTGTGTAAAATAATTTTAATACAATTATTATTAAGTAAGTAACAAAACAGATATCGCACACTTTGTGTATCATTCTTCAATAGTTAAGGTTAAGTAGTGTAGGTAATGTCACGTCGACTTCATACTGTTAAACACTTTATGGGAAGTGTGCTGGCACCTGAAAAGTCTTGTTGTTGATTTTTGTGATTAGAACAGATATTTTTATTTTGATGAATAACGTACAGAGATTTTAGAATTTCGGGGCTAAGTGAAACTTAAATAAGAGTTGTTGTTGTTGTTACAAAAGGATTAATATCATATAATTTTTGGAATTTACCCTCCATTGCCTCACAATAATTAACACGATGTTAGCGGGCAAAAATGTTAATGGAGAAGACAGTGACAGACTAGACCGTTAAGAACCGGACGGCCACGCCAGTGGAGTACAAATTAATCTGGTAAAAAAGGGTGCCACGCTCAGCGTATTCCGTGGCAGCGGATCTAACAAGGCCGGACAGGGAATCGATGCGGGCCGGATACCGCCTGGCCATCCATTATACGTCAGGGCTATTAGCGCCGGCAGCGATGTCTTGCTGCGCGCCGACTGGACAGCAATTACGGCCCCTGAGCCGCTGGAAAGAGGCGTGTCCTGACGTCACGTCTGGAAACTGACCGCCGAGTCACATTTCAGGATTAGCGTACAGGCGGCTTAAGCTGTCCATTTCTGGAGACATCAATCTGAAACCTGCTACCACCTTCTTCTCTTTCAAACTATACTTTCCTTCTGTCACTGTTGTGCAATTTACAACCTCGTTACGGACTGAGATATTTCAGTGTTTAGTGAATTCCTCGTTTACGTTATTCACGTATAGCTTTATAATGGAAGCACTTGCACAGAAGAAAGGTAAAATAATCTCAAAACAGACCGATGGTGCTTTCCGACTTACAACACGTCACTGTGCGTGAAGAAGGCGATATAGATTTGTCTCAAAACACACCAAATTGTTTGGAAGTCTCCGCAAGTTACGCTCGCAAGATATGGACTGCTAAGTGCAATCACTTTCTTCTGAATTTCCATGTAAAGGAAGAGTATTCAGCCACTTGAAGTACAATGAATATTCCATTAGCTACAGACTTCCCTTTTATTTACAGCTTAGTAAAATTAATTCGCTATATTAAATTCGAAGCATATTTATTAATTCGCCAATTTATATAAAATATTCTGTTCTGTCCTGACTGTCAGAAATTAAATTTATTCGCAGTATCACAATCAATTCACTGTAATAAATTCAAAACATATTTACAAATGCCAAGAATTCTTCCGGGTTGTATGGCCGTGGTCCATAGAACTCTTCTATCCCTGACGCTTCGTCCTCCGAAGATATCCAACGTAGCTTTGGACGAAACGTTAGAGATAAAGAGTTCCATGGACCACGGCCATCCATCCCGGAAGAATTCTCGGCAGCTGAAACATTCGGTCGTGAAAGCCTTCATTGTATGTATTTACAAATACCCATTTTTGACACAAAATATTTTTGACATTACAGCATACTGCAGATGACAAATAGGTCCGCAACGTGTCTTATAATTGAAATAAATGGTTGTAGTGCCGTCATAAGCTGCATTGAGCAGTATCTTATTTTGTTTCTTGATGATGACTAGTTTCGGAAACTATCCGTAAGTGTGACAATTACAGGCGGTAAAGCACGTACAGAAACTGCCCCTTTAGTGATCAAAGCTGTACTGTGGCCGTCTCAACAATACTAAAACACACCACACAGGAAGGACACTGAAAATGGACACTGGTGTTCCAAACTAGTTACCATTAAGAAATTAGAAAAAGAAACTTCTCAATCCAACTTACAACGGAGCTACAACCATTTATTACAAAATATTCTATTACACCTTGAGTGATAAAAATTGGAAGCTACTGTCTTTATTCCGATAAAAGACACGAGAATATGGAAGTAGCTTTATAAATGAACTTCCATTATATTGGACTCGTAGCCCAATGATGTACTCCCGTTAAAGGCTAAAGAGATGATAGGTTTGCCCTTATATAGAGGCGCTTTATCTACATCCGTGCATTATTTCTTTCCTTTACCCAGTTTCAAATCGAATTACAAATTTGTGGTAAGGTCTTATGGGACCAAACTGCTGAGGTCATCGCTCGCTAAGCTTACGTACTACTTAATCTAACTTAAACTATGTTACACTAAGGAAAACACACACACCCATGCCAGGGGGAGGACTTCAACCTCCGAAGGGGAGGCGCGAGCAACGTGACAAGGCGACTGAAGCAGTGCGGCTACCAAACACGACAAATTGATTCAGAACGTACAGAGATACAGAAAATCCTAATGAAACGAAAACATACCAGTGCTATATATTTTTAAAATGACTAAGAAACTTTAACTCAGCATTTATATAGTTGCTGATTTCGTTGGAAAATGATCTGTTAGCTAAAAATTTTTGGTACAAGACAAAATTATTCAACAAGAGTCCAATCTTCTGTTCTCGTAATGCATACGTCACATCTGTAAGAACTAGATATTAATTTAATTTCATTCTTCCTTTATTTTTTGGTGGAGGAAGTTCGTACTTAAGGAATTAAAGCAATCAAATTGTGCCTTGATTCAAACAAAAACTGAAAATTAGAATTACACGAGTGAAACAAGTAGGACTCCACTGAAAAATGCTACGAACACACACGGATAAGGTTTTACGAAATCTCAGAATACTACTGGGTCTCTGTGAAAGCGAAACAAGGGTTGTGATGGAAGCAAGTTCAAGTAGCTGACATGCGAATTTATAGAGTTGTGGAAGGAACCTTACGTAAGAAATGAAAGAGCCATAGACTATTTACAAGTACTCTAGTGATTAGTGGAGGGACATCGAAATAATGGGATAAGCATATTGGTGAAAGAAGGGGCGCCTCGATATACACTACTGGCCATTAAAATTGCTACACCAAGAAGAATTGCAGATGATAAACAGGTATTCATTGGACAAATACATTTTACTAGAACTGGCATGTGATTACATTTTCATGCAATTTGGATGCATAGATCCTGAGAAATCAGTACCCAGAACAACAACCTCTGGCCGTAATAACAGCCTTCATACGCCTGGGCATTGAGGCAAACAGAGCTTGGATGGCATCTACAGGTACAGTTGCCCATATAGCTTCAACACGATACCACAGTTAATCAAGAGTAGTGACTGGCTTTTTGTGACGAGCCAGTTGCTCGGCCACCATTGACCTGACGTTTTCAGTTGGTGAGAAATCTGGAGAATGTGCTGGCCAGGGCAGCAGTCGAACATTTACTGTATCCAGAAAGGTCCGTACCGGACCTGGAACATGCGGTAGTGCATTATCCTGCTGAAATGTAGGGTTTCACAGGGATCGAATGTAGTGTAGAGCCACGGGTCGTAATACATCTTAAATGTAGCGTCAACTGTTCAAAGTGCCGTCAATGTGAACAAGAGGCGACCGAGACATGCAACCAATTGCACCCCATACCATCACGCCGGGTGATACGCCATTATGGCGATGACGAATACATGCTTCGAATGTGCTTTCACCGCGATGTCGCCAAACACGGATGCGACCATCATGATACTGTAAACAGAACCTGGATTCATCCGAAGAAATGATGTTTTGACATTCGTGCACCCAAGTTCGTCGTTGAGTACACCATCGCAGGCGCTCCTGTCTGTGAGTAGCGTCAAGCGTAACACAGCCATTCTCTCCGAGCTGATATTCCATGCTGCTGCAAACATCGTCGAACTGTTCGTGCAGATGGTTGTTGTCTTGCAAACGTCCCCATCTGTTGACTCAGGGATTGACACATGACTGCACGATCCGTTACAGCAATGCGGATAAGATGCCTGTCATCTCGACTGCTAGTGATACGAGGCCGTTGGGTTCCAGCACGGCGTTCCGTATTACCCTCGTGAACCCATGGCTTCCATATTTTGCTAACGGTCACTGGATCTCGACCAACGCGACCAGCAATGTCGCGATACGAAAAATCGCAATCGCGTCCGGCTACAGTCCGACCTTTATCAAAGTCGGGAACGTGATGGTACGCATTTCTCCTCCTTACACGAGGCACCACAACAACGTTTCACCAGGCAACGCAGGCCAACTGCTGTTTGCGTATGAGAAATCGGTTGGAAACTTTCCTCATGTCAGCACATTGTAGGTGTCGCCACCGGCGCCAACCTTGTGTGAATGCTCTCAGAAGCTAATCATTTGCATATCACAGCATCTTCTTTCTGTCGGTTAAATTACGCGTCTGTAGCGTGTCATCTTCGTGGTGTAGCAATCTGAATGGCCAGTAGTTTAGTTATCAGCTAACAGCCTTAAGGGAAGAGAATAGTCGGCTGGCGAACTAAGCTGTGGCTGCAACAATGGAAGCAACAACGTGAGAAGATTCTGCCGCAACTTGAAACGCCTTTGTTTTAATGATGTCCACCCCAAATCCTAGATCATTTCAGTGACACATGAGACGAGTGAAATATGCAACACAGAAATGTCGTATGTGACTTGTGGCTCTCCACAATTTGTTTAAGTAGACTTATAGGTGTCATCCGATACATTGCCTGTCACTAGGAAATGGTGTAGGAGCTACCGAATTACGCCACACAAATCTTCCTCACAGCGTTACTCTCGCCAGTACCTCAGCTCCAACCTTCCAAACTTCACAGTAGCTCTCCCGCGAAACTTGCATAAGTAGCACTCCTGTAAGAAAGGATATTATGGAGACATGGCTTTGCCACAGCGTGGAGGATGTTTCCAGACCGAAATTTTCACTCTGCAGCGGAACGTGCTCTGATATGAAACTTCCTGGAAGATTAAATCTTTCTGCCTAACCTAGAGTCGACATTGGGAACTTGGGAACTCGGTACAGCACTTGCCCGCTAAAGGCAAGGTCCCGAGTTCCAGTCTCTGTCCGGTACACAGTTTTAAGCTGCCAGGAAGTATCAAATTTATCCTAAATGATCCACTGGGTAATATACCTACCAGGTGGTTATAATTAAACTGATGGTGTTCCGAGTGTTGCAGTGTGGGCTGTATTCACCGCAGGACGTTGAAAGATAAGTTGGTTCAGTAATTAGTACGCTGTTAGGTCTCCAGTGACATCTGCACAAGTGCAGTGACTGATGGTGCAAAGGGATAGGAAGGCTCAAGCTTTCTGTACGAAATGCAATGTTTATTGCTACTGCTGGTGAAGTTGTTTCATCAGAGCAGAAGCAATAGCAGCGCTGCATTGCGATAACCTCGATAACAGGAACGGGTTTGAAGAGGCCCCATGTCAATAAATGGGCTAAAGAATATGATCAAGAAATCTGAAGCAACAGATGAATCAGGTGGTGCAGCAAGGAGAAGGAGGCACCCAGTTTCCCTGGAAGATGTTGGTGAAGTTGCTGTAACTACTGCCAACTGTACACCATATGTCTCAAATTCTGTTACAGCCAATTCTCGAGCTGTGTCACGGGAATTGTTTCTCTCCTGGTCAACAGTTCAAAATATTTTGCGCTGCATTTTACCCGGGTATCCATACAAGATTCAAAATGTGCACCAAACAAAGCCCCAAGATAGGCTACAGTGACGTCATTTTGCCCTTCGTTTTTGGCACTCATGGATGATATGTGGCCACGAAGTATTCTTTGGATAGACGAGGCAGATTTTACTTTGCACTGTGTCGTGAGTGGACAGAACCACATGTTGTGCAGTAAGATGCACTGCACTCAGCTTATGGGACTATGTGGTGTGATTTCACAAGCTCCTTCATTCCTGGCCGTTTTCCTTTGAGGAGATGACACCTATCAGGTCAGTTAAGTGTACAGTGACATCTGCATGTTATAAGGACCTCCTTATGTAAAACGTGATTTCATACTTGTCAAGACCACAATTTTTATGCAAGAGAGGGCGACACCTCATGACGTTAGATTGGTGGAACGTTTGCTTTGAAAAACCTTCGGTAATGAGCGCATCATTTCTATTCAATCTATATATGTGTGGTCCTCCAGAACCACAGACCAAAATCTATCTGACTTACGGTTATGGTGATATCTGAAAGGTCGTATCTATCAGTGATGTATCCAGCCTCTTCCTGATCTGAAGGATAGTGCACGACGACATATCGCTCTGATTGAAACGGATATTCTTCGAGCAAATGTCGAACATGCGGCACTGCGGATGCAGCCCATTGCTGAGTCCGGAAAGCATATCAAATACATGTTGTAACATGTGAACATATCCTAATAAACATGCCAGAACCATCAGTATCATGTGTCTGATCGTTCCTTCCCTTTTTCTGCATCTACACAACATTGCGTCTGCTTACAGCACCTTATTTCCACCTAATAGCAGAAAGTCGAATTATTTTTTTTTAGCAGACACCGCGAGCGCACTGATTAATGAACATACGTACGATGTTTTAACGTGCTGCATGCATCGCAGCACTGGAAACACCACCGTTTTAATTATAATCACCAGGAGTATAGAAACAGTAATGGCCCGATCGCACTTCCTTGAGGTACTCCCGAAATTACATTTACAGCTGTCTATTTTGTTCCATTAAGAGCGGCCTGTTGAGTTCTCTCTGGTAGGGAGCCACGAATCCATTTATGAATCTGATCCAACAGTCAGTAAAATCATACCTTATTCACTACACGGCGATGAGGAACCTTGTAAATGCCTTACTGGATTCAAAGAACTCAGCCTGGACGGCTAAGTCTATGGCGTGGTCGATCTCATGGACGGGAAAGGAAAGCTGATCTTGAACGTCACATGGCAACTAATTTTTAATTAATCAAAGGAATTACGACATTTGCTGCTAGAGGGCACTGAAATAAATCAACGGGGAAAGGTGAAAATTCGTGCCACGTTAGGGACACGAAGCCCAAATTTCTGATTTTGACTGTCTTTGCCATTTTGACAAGATCCCTGACCGATCCAAATTTCCAATAACTTATCCATACTCTACCGACATTGTGCTCCTTCTCGTTATACTGCCTACAAGTAGCGATTTCTAATTCCTGTAAGAGTTCATGCTTGTTTGATTTCGGCACTGAAAGGATCATTGACCATCTCGCCATAATTATACACTCCTGGAAATGGAAAAAAGAACACATTGACACCGGTGTGTCAGACCCACCATACTTGCTCCGGACACTGCGAGAGGGCTGTACAAGCAATGATCACACGCACGGCACAGCGGACACACCAGGAACCGCGGTGTTGGCCGTCGAATGGCGCTAGCTGCGCAGCATTTGTGCACCGCCGCCGTCAGTGTCAGCCAGTTTGCCGTGGCATACAGAGCTCCATCGCAGTCTTTAACACTGGTAGCATGCCGTGACTGCGTGGACGTGAACCGTATGTGCAGTTGACGGACTTTGAGCGAGGGCGTATAGTGGACATGCGGGAGGCCGGGTGGACGTACCGCCGAATTGCTCAACACGTGGGGCGTGAGGTCTCCACAGTACATCGATGTTGTCGCCAGTGGTCGGCGGAAGGTGCACGTGCCCGTCGACCTGGGACCGGACCGCAGCGACGCACGGATGCACGCCAAGACCATACGATCCTACGCAGTGCCGTAGGGGACCGCACCGCCACTTCCCGGCAAATTAGGGGCACTATTGCTCCTGGGGTATCGGCGAGGACCATTCGCAACCGTCTCCATGAAGCTGGGCTACGTTCCCGCACACCGTTAGGCCGTCTTCCGCTCACGCCCCAACATCGTGCAGCCCGCCTCCAGTGGTGTCGCGACAGGCGTGAATGGAGGGACGAATGGAGACGTGTCGTCTTCAGCGATGAGAGTCGCTTCTGCCTTGGTGCCAATGATGGTCGTATGCGTGTTTGGCGCTGTGCAGGTGAGCGCCACAATCAGGACTGCATACGACCGAGGCACACAGGGCCAACACCCGGCATCATGGTGTGGGGAGCGATCTCCTACACTGGCCGTACACCTCTGGTGATCGTCGAGGGGACACTGAGTAGTGCACGGTACATCCAAACCGTCATCGAACCCATCGTTCTACCATTCCTAGACCGGCAAGGGAACTTGCTGTTCCAACAGGACAATGCACGTCCGCATGTATCCCGTGCCACCCAACGTCCTCTAGAAGGTGTAAGTCAACTACCCTGGCCAGCAAGATCTCCGGATCTGTCCACCATTGAGCATGTTTGGGACTGGATGAAGCGTCGTCTCACGTGGTCTGCACGTGCAGCGCGAACGCTGGTCCAACTGAGGCGCCAGGTGGAAATGGCATGGCAAGCCGTTCCACAGGACTACATCGAGCATCTCTACGATCGTCTCCATGGGAGGATAGCAGCCTGCATTGCTGCGAAAGGTGGATATACACTGTACTAGTGCCGACATTGCGCATGCTCTGTTGCCTGTGTCTATGTGCCTCTGGTTCTGTCAGTGTGATCATGTGATGTATCTGACCCCAGGAATGTGTCAATATAGTTTCCCCTTCCTGGGACAATGAATTCACGATGTTCTTATTTCAATTTCCAGGAGTATATATATATATATATATATATATATATATATATATATATATATATATATATATATATATATGTATATATATATATGTATAGTGTCTAATAATTTGAATTAGACTGTCATACCGAATGCCTGACAAAAGAAAAATCATATCAAAAGAGAAAAAACAACCTGTAGAATAATCAACATTTGTTGGCTGACATCGAAATAAGTGTCCAAGGAACAGAAAAGCAACTGGAATCACTCAACAGTGGCAATTACACTGGACCTGGCGGGATACCAATTCGATTCTACTCAGAGTACACGAAAGAACTTGCCCCCCTTCTAAAAGCCGTGTACCGAAAGTCTGTAGAGGAACGGAAGGTTCCAAATAATAGGAACAGAGCAGAGGTAGTTCCAGTTATCAAGAAGGGTCGTCGAGCAGATGCGCAAAACTATAGGCCTATATCTCTGACACTGATCTGTTGTAAAATTTTAGAACATGTTTTTTGCTCGCGTATCATGTCGTTTTTGGAAACCCAGAATCTACTCTGTAGTAATCAACATGCGTTCCGGAAACAGCGATCGTGTGAGACCCAACTCGCTTTACTCGTTCGTGAGAGCCATAAAATATTAGATACAGGCTCCCAGGTAGATGCCATTTTCCCTGACTTCCGGAAGGCGTTTGATACAGTTCCGCACTGTCGCTTGATAAACAAAGAGCCTACGGAATATCTGACCAGCTATGTGGCTGGATTGAAGTTTTTAGCAAACAGAACACAGCATGTTGTTCTTGATGGAGAGACGTCTAAAGACGTTAAAGTAACCCCTCGCGTGCTAGAGGGGAGTGTTATGGGACCATTGCTTTTCACAATATATATAAATGTCCTAGAAGTTAGTGTCGGAAGCTCCATGCGGCTTTACGCGGATGATGCTGTAGTATACAGAGAAGTTGCAGCATTAGAAAATTGTAGCGAAATGCAGGAAGATCTGCTGCGGATAGGCACTTGGTGCAGGGAGTGGCAACTGACCCTTAACATAGACAAATGTAATGTATTGCGAATACATAGAATGAAGGATCCTTTGTTGTTGTATATGATAGCGGAACAGACACTGGTAGCAGTTACATTTGTAAAATATCTGGGAGTATGCGTACGGAACGATTTGAAGTGGAATGATCATATAAAATTAATTGTTGGTAAGGCGGGTACCAGGTTAGGATTCATTGGGAGAGTCCTTAGAAAATGTAGTCCATCAACAAAGGAGGTGGCTTACAAAACACTCGTTCGACCTATACTTGAGTATTGCTCATCAGTGCGGGATCCGTACCAGATCGGGTTGACGTAGGAGATAGAGAAGATCCAAAGAAGAGCGGCCCGTTTCGTCACAGGGTTATTTGGTAAGCGTGATAGCGTTACGGAGATGTTTAGCAAACTCAAGTGGCAGACTCTGCAAGACAGGCGCTCTGCATCGCGGCTTAGCTTGTTGTCCTGGTTTCGAGAGGGTGCTTTTCCGGATGAGTTATCGAATATATTGCTTCCCCCTACTAATACCTCCTCAGGAGATCACGGATGTAAAATTAGAAAGATTCGAGCGTGCACGGAGGCTTCCCGTCAGTCGTTCTTCCCGCGAACCATACGTGACTGGAACAGAAGAGGGAGGTAATGACAGTGGCACGTTAAGTGCCCTCCGCCACACACCGTTGGGTGGCTTGCGGAGTATAAACGTAGATGTAGATGTAGACCATGCTGTGCTGAAGCTCTGCATATTGGAATCCTCTGGTAGTGGATGGCACTAGGAGACTTATGGAGCAGGCTACATTGCGTCCCCAGACTAGAGTCTCCACTGTGCTGAAATCATGGTTACCTGTAGCCAGCCAGGTGCTGGCTCTGTTGACACTGTGAACCGGCGGGTCCCCAGTTCAAGTCCTCAGCTGGCGCCGGGAAGGCTGCTCCGGCGAACAAGCTTAGGGATGAGTTTATGGCTGGGCTGCGATAATTACATTCCCCCAGGGCCGTCGCGTACACGGCCTAATAGCCGGCGACCGGCGCCGAGCTTCTAATTACGCCGAGAGGCCGGAATGTCAGTCTGCGTCGCAACGCACAAGGACCTCTGGCCTCCAGGGGTCGTGGACCTCCCCCAATAGCACATCCCAAGTGTCAGTGTGCTCACCGAGCATTCGTATCTCAGCAGTTATCAGCCCCGTATATATGCCTAATAGGGGAGCCTCTGCAGTCCACTCGCCGCTTGCACCAACGTGATCTCCACTACGGTGTTGAATGTTGTTTACAGGACAGTGGTTTCAAATAAGAGTCTCGAGCTACTGCTTTGTCATTATATCTGTCGCTCCGTTTACGCTGTGGGGAACGATTGTTACCTTGGCTTCTGCAGATACTGCCTTGTTGGTCAGTTTCAGTCCTCATGCAATGAACTGTAACAGATGAGTATGTGTAAATTTAAACTATTGCCATCAGTAACAAAACATGAAGATATTAAATGGCTTCTAATGTCAATACACTCGTTCTAGTTTTTTCTCCACCAGTAATTTACATTTGATATACTCATAATTGTTCAAAAATGTGTGTGTTATCTTATGAGACTTAACTGCTAAGGTCATCAGTCCCTAAGCTTATAGACTACTTAACCTAAATCATCCTAAGGACAAACACACACACGTCCATGCTCGAGGGAGGACTCGAACCTCCGCCGGAACCAGCCGCACAGTCCATGACTGCAGCGCCACTGACCGCTCGGCTAATCCCGCGCGACTACTCATAATGAATCAAGACCTCGGTGTGAAGTTACACTATATAAATAAATTAATATCTTTAGTACTATGCTACACCGTGTAACAGCGGAAAGTAATGGTACGCAACTAGCAAATTCCTATCATTCCCGTCGTGATAAGCAATATCACTAAGAAAACTGAAACTTAGCTCTGGTTTTTATTTTATGAATGTTTCTGATACCTAAAGGAAAAGAGAAGAAATTATTAGCAACGTAGTACAACGTGTGACAAGAGTGAAACAAAAAAATAATATTATTCAACTTTTAGGTCATACCAGTTCACTACCTTACTTCACTTATTATTATTGTGAAAGTGGTTGTAATTTTTTACTTATATTTTGTTCTAAAGTGCTTTTTTTGTAATTCATGAAACATTCTGTAAAACTGTCAATCACGAAAGCGATGCCTACAAGCATGTGTGAGAAAACTGCAAATGAAGGAGCGAATCAAACATTTTCAAGGTCGAAACTTCGTAGCAGATTAAAACTGGGTGCCTGGCCGAGACTCGAACTCGGGACCTATGCCTTTCGCGCGCAAGTGCTCTCGAGGTAGGAGACGAGGTACTGGCAGAAGTGAAGCTGTGAGGACGAGGCGTGAGTCGTGCTTGGGTAGCTCAGTTGGTAGAGCACTTGCCCGCGAAAAGCAAAGGTCCCGATTTCGAGTGTCGGCCCGGCACACAGTTTTAATATGCCAGGAAGTTTCATATCAGCGCTCACTCCGCTGCAGAGTGAAAATCTCATTTTCAAGGTTGTCTTCGTTTTCCATCAGATTCTACAACTTTTCAGAGATAGTCACTTTGATGAAATATTACATGGCGATGAGATGATCGCCAGGGAAAGTTTTATAAATATTTGTTTCAAGTTCATAGGAAAGAAGAGAGCACAAAGTTGTAAGAAATCTACAAGTTATACTGTCATGTTAACGAAGCTACCTGAAATACACTTCTTCACACCCAATTCTACTTGCACCTTAAAAATTACGGAGCCGTTTTTGACGAGCATGGAGAGAGATCTGATCTGTATATTATTGTAATGAAGGAGAAGAGGTGCGCAGGCAAGTAGCCTTTTTCTGTTTTGGCAGACTACAGCTGCCCCATTGTTAGGGACGCTTCAGATTTGACTTCCACCCTTAATCCTAAAGGGCACAGAAATAATCTCTTTTCCTCTTCATCAAGGAACTTGAGGTTATCTCTGGACCATCACTTAAACTGAGCTGAACACACAACTGCACTATCTAATAAGGTGTCTTCCTCACTTCATTATCTACATAAACGTAAAAAAATGTTTTCTTTCTAGTTTAAAAAGAAACCCGAATCTCATATAGAGTCACTAGTAACTACCATACTTGACTACGATTGATTCAATGCTCCAAGGACTTTCGTATGATGGCTCACGCCAGCTGGCACCTGCAAAGAATGCTTGTGTGTGATACATCTATGTCGTATACAAATTGGACCATATCACTCCTGCCTGCGAACAGTTACCATGGTTACCTGCCAATGAGCATAGGGATTATGACACCTTGCGTTTGCTTTGTCGTCTTCACAGTCAGTCACTGCATTTCTTATTTATCTTCGACCCTTACACAACTATCTGAACAATACGGCAAACATGCTGCACAACCACACAATACTACCATGCACTCGAAATCATTTTCTGTATCAGGAAACCGACTAAGGAAAACTTATTCTAAAAGTATCAGAGAAATTAAAATATTTTCAAACTTCAAATGTAGCTATTGCCTCACCTACTATTAAGATAGTTACTTGCACCATTTACTTGTTTGCAGCTCACTCTGGTCATATCCTTCTCTCAGCCCACTTCACCCTCCCCTTGTTTACAGAGAACTCAATTGAAATTGGAAGCCACTGCCACTTCCATTTCATTCTTCTCCTGTTTCATTTTCCCTTCCACTTCTTCAAATACCAAGCAACGCTTCAAAGGTGAACGAATCCCTATGATTCTTAATACCTCAATTATTCTATAACAATTTTGATGTAACTATTATTATTATTATTACCACCAAATGTTATGTTTGTCAATAATCCAAATTATTGTTTTTGTTCTGGAATGTTTTTGTATGTGTTGTTCCCGGTAAGATGTAAGACAAAACCTTAAAGCCCTAATGTCGTCAGGTTAAGTAAGGAATAAATTATAAGTAAAACAGGATCACTCATATAATTCTCCAAAATGTCAGGTCAGAGTACTGACGACAGTAAAAACGTTTCAAATACTGAATATTATGTATTTAAGTGGTACCTATTACAAGCTGTTTCTACATTATGAATTAATGAATTGTTTGTATATGTTTGATAATTTCTAGAAGAAAGTATAAAAAAAACAAGTAAAGTTTCTCAGTTACATTCGGTTTAATTTAATAGTTTTGTCAGTCGATGTTTCAGGACAGACAGAGTGATGATAACGATGGAGGTCATCCACAGATTGGGATTGTATCCGAATTTGTTACGGCAAGAGTTTACCAAGATTGTTTTATCTGATGTTTACTCAATTTAATCATTGCAAATGTTTCTAATTTTTCCAGCGAGCCTTTAATTGAGGATTAATAATGATTAGCAAATTTCATATTCTAAACATTCCTCCACTTTGAGTTTTCTCTTCTTGGGAGTATGTGGGTAGCAACCACATGGACCCTTAGCTAAGTCTGACAATACTTCCACTTACTTGTGCCAGACTTCTTCTGCTTTCGCTTCTATCGACCTTCCTTGGGCAACTTTTATTTCTTCGACTTGACTTTGGTGTGGCGTCGAGGACAAAAGAGGGAAACTGTAGGGTATGTTCTCAGAGATGCTATAAACTGTATCTTACTTAAACTGAGCTACTGAATTCGACTGGGCGACTATCTGACTATGCGGAAAGGAACGGGATACTACCAAATTACTTTTTTTCCACAGGAAAAGAATACGGAGGCAAGACGTCCCCTCAGTCAGATCTCTGGGAGGCAATTACATCGAGAGTAAATACAGAAGCACTGGAAGAGAATTAAGAAGGAAAGAGGAAACGGATTAGGAAAAGGGAAGGAAAATTTTGAAACATGAAATGTGCTCACACTATTGTAGGCTGGCTAGCTGGGAAATGCCAAATGGGAAATGATGAAGAACAGACTAGATGTATTAGTATATGGTAGGTGAGATGGGGAAGAGAGGGAAAGTTGGTTAGTGAAGAGTACATATTGTTTTACTCAGCTTGGGAGATGAGTGGCAGCTATGGTGAATCAATTACAATATGAAAGCAGTTGATGAAAAATATATTGAAAGAGGAGTACATAGATGAAAGACTGGTGATGATGGTAAGAGATAAGAAGAAGGCTGTTCTTTTGATACAAATATACATGCCAACAAGTCAACAAACTGATGAAGAAGAAGAAGAATGTTGTGAAAAGATTGAATAAATTATGGACAAAGAGAAAAGAAGTGCCTGCACGTCATAACAGCAGATTAGAATGCAGTATGGGAGAAGGGAAAGAAGAGGGAGTTGTTGGAAGATTTAGACTAGGAAATAGAAAATTCAGGGGTAAAAGGCTGGTTAATTTCAGAAGAGAAAATTCTCTTGTGTTTGGAAACACATTGTATGAAGAACACAGAAGACGAAAATATACATGAATATCAATGTTGTATGTTGACAGATACTAAATCGATTATATCATAATTCAGAACAGGTACAAAAACTGCGTAAATAATCCCAGGGCATACATTGGTGCAGACATAGATTCCCATCACAACTTTGTGATGGTGGACTCACAAATGAGGTTGAAGAAAGTGAGAGGAAAAACCAAGGGAGAAATTTGACCTAGGGACACCAAAGGAAGAAGGTAAGAATGCTGAGTTGGTAAACACATTTACGTCGAAATGGGATAGAGGGCCCAAGAAAGAGATTGAAAACAGGAAATGGACAAGGAGGAGAGAAAACTTTAGGGAACCTGCAAAAGTTGTAGGGGTGAGCAAGTTCGAAACAATATGAAAGAATGGGTAGCAAAGAAAATACTTGGTAACATCATAGAAAGAAGGAAAAGGGATACTGTAGATACGAAGGAAGTTAAACGAATGTACAGAAAGTTGAATAACGAATTAAAGAGACAAACAGAACAAGCAAGGAAGACATGACTAAAAGCCGGATTTGAAGAAATGGAGAAACTAGAAAATGCAGCAAAATGTGAAATGATGTATAGATTAGATGCTGAGCTAATCTTTGAAACAAAGGGAACCAGCACAAGCATGGTAATGGAAAGTAGTGATGGTACTATCTTTCATAAACCAGAGTAAGTATTGAGAAGGTGGCAATAATATATAGAGAGCCTATATGAGGCTAACCAAAAACCAAACGATATCGAATTACAAGAAGAGACAAGAGCTATGGGACAGGACTAAGAAAGCTGCGCATTGGAAGAAGAAGAAGGAAAAGCTTTATGAAAGAAGAAGAATCATAAATAAAGTGGCATTCGTGGATTACCAGCAAAATTGTTTAAAAACCTTGGGAGCAGTGATATTAAAGAGTTAACATATCTATGTAATATGTAAAAAGAAGAATGGCCGGATGACTCTCTCTCAGCAGTAATTATACCAATTGAGAAGGAAAGGAATGCCAAGAAATGTGAAGATTTAAGACTATAAAACTGATTTCTCACTTAGAAAGTGTTTTATGAAGGAAGATAAATACAAGAATTCATAGATGCCTGAAAAAAAATATTGCTAAGGAATTCTATGCATTTAGAAGAAGGAAAGGTGCAAAAGCTGCAGTTGCACTGATAAGAATTACAGGTGAGAAATACACTCCTGGAAAATGAAATAAGAACACGGTGATTTCATTGTCCCAGGAAGGGGAAACTTTATTGACACATTCCTGGGGTCAGATACATCACATGATCACACTGACAGAACCACAGGCACATTGACACAGGCAACACAGCATGCACAGTGTCGGCACTAGTACAGTGTATATCCACCTTTCGCAGCAATGCAGGCTGCTATTCTCCCATGGAGACGATCGTACAGATGCTGGATGTAGTCCTGTGGAACGGCTTGCCATGCCATTTCCACCTGGCGCCTCAGTTGGACCAGCGTTCGTGCTGGACGTGCAGACCGCGTGAGACGACGCTTCATCCAGTCCCAAACATGCTCAATGGGGGACGGATCCGGAGATCTTGCTGGCCAGGGTAGTTGACTTACACCTTCTAGAGCACGTTGGGTGGCACGGGATACATGCGGACATGCATTGTCCTGTTGGAACAGCAAGTTCCCTTGCCGGTCTAGGAATGGTAGAACGATGGGTTCGATGACGGTTTGGATGTACCGTGCACTATTCAGTGTCCCCTCGACGATCACCAGAGGTGTACGGCCAGTGTAGGAGATCGCTCCCCACACAATGATGCCAGGTGTTGGCCCTGTGTACCTCGGTCGTATGCAGTCCTGATTGCGGCGCTCACCTGCACGGCGCCAAACACGCATACGACCATCATTGGCACCAAGGCAGAAGCGACTCCCATCGCTGAAGACGACACGTCTCCATTCATCCCTCCATTCACACCTGTCGTGACACCACTGGATGCGGGCTGCACGATGTTGGGGCGTGAGCGGAAGACGGCCTAACGGTGTGCGGGAACGTAGCCCAGCTTCATGGAGACGGTTGCGAATGGTCCTCGCCGATACCCCAGGAGCAACAGTGTCCCTAATTTGCCGGGAAGTGGCGGTGCGGTCCCCTATGGCACTGCGTAGGATCCTACGGTCTTGGCGTGCATCCGTGCGGTCCCAGGTCGACGGGCACGTGCACCTTCCGCCGACCACTGGCAACAACATCGATGTACTGTGAAGACCTCACGCCCCACGTGTTGAGCAATTCGGCGGTACGTCCACCCGGCCTCCCGCATGCCCACTATACGCCCTCGCTCAAAGTCCGTCAGCTGCACATACGGTTCACGTCCACGCTGTCGCGGCATGCTACCAGTGTTAAAGACTGCGATGGAGCTCCGTATGCCACGGCAAACTGGCTGACACTGACGGCGGCGGTGCACAAATGCTGCGCAGCTAGCGCCATTCGACGGCCAACACCGCGGTTCCTGGTGTGTCCGCTGTACCGTATGTGTGATCATTGCTTGTACAGCCCTCTTGCAGTGTCCGGAGCAAGTATGGTGGGTCTGACACACCGGTGTCAATGTGTTCTTTTTTCCATTTCCAGGAATGTACATTGAAGGAGGAAGATGGACATCCTAAGAAACGGATTCTTTCGAATAGAGGGGCAGAAGGCTGATAAAAGCCTGTTCCTACAACAGAAAATACGCGTACAGTCTGGAATGAGATGACAGAGAAAAGAACAATTGAATTGGTAGTGAGGCAAGGTTGCTGTATCTCTCTCCAATAAGTTAAAATTATATTTGGAGTGTGTTATTCAGAAATGTCTTGAACGAAATACAGGAGTATGAAATGGTGGTAAGAGGTAGAATGTATTCAGATTGTGAGTGATATGATGTTACTGACAGAGAATGAAAAAACTATGACTGGAATGTTACAACAATTAAATAAGATCTGTGAAGAATTGGAAATGAGAATTAATAAGAAAAAGAACAAACTGCAAGAAAACTAAGAACAGCTTAAAGTTAGGACAGGAAGATAAGGAGCAAGTTAGTGCTTTCAAATATCTAGGCGTTTAATAAGAAGGGAAGGTTGCATTGCGGTTGCACAGAGAGGGACCTAGGGAAAGGACTGCCAAAGAGCTTCGTATGGAGCGTGGTATCATACAGAGCAGAGAAATAGACACTTAGGAAAGTGGAGGAAAGAAGAGTAGCAGCACTTGAGATGTGGATTTGGAGGTGAATGAGATAAAATGGGTTGACAAAGCGAGATGTCAATAGGTGGTTAGAAGAGTGGGGGAAGAGAGAAATTTTGAAGGTAATCAGAAAGAGAAAACACAATTGGCTTAGACGCTGGATGAGAACACATAATTTACTGATGGATGCTATCGAAGGAACGATGAATGGAGGAAGGAGAGGATGCCGAAGACAGCAGACAGTGGATAGCATAAGGATAGGAAACAATTATTACAAAACGGAGAGGCCAGCAAATAACAGTCTTCACAGAGAGCTACATGCCATAGGGAAGAACTCTGATGCTGAGGAAACATTTCTGGGATATATTAGCATATAAGAATTATATGTGTTGGTGTTACAATACAGGGCATTTATTTTTGAGATTAAAGCTAAGTATTTCTTTCAGTGGCTATTTTTCATCACATTATGCCCAAGGAAATGCAGAAAAATTTGCTGCACATTGTTATGAGAGGTACGGATTTAAATTAATAATTTTATGTGGAGAATTTTCAGTGTGATGTACAACCTGCTTTCGAAGCACGGGAGGTCAGATTTCCATAAAGTGATAAATTTAAAAAAATGAAAAGTATGACAACTATTTGTTATGCATTTATTTCAGCAGGGAACCTTACATTCAGACAGACATTCTCATTCAGTTAGCTTTGCAATATGCGCAGTAGATGGCTAGTATAAAATAATAACAACAAAAATAATATTAAATATATTATGCATACAAAGAATACATGGAATTAAAGAAATATGTGTGTTATTAAAACTGTACTAAGCAATTCCGTCATCATGTTCTTTTCCATTGCGACTAATAACATGTAATAGATATTTGTAGTACAAAAGGAGTTAACGCACAGAAGCCCCCTCGTCAGAAGACGAGAGAGAAATATTGGAGTAAGAGAGAAAGTAAAAATAAAAGGAAAAGAATAAGAAAATCACGAATACTTTAAAATTTTGCAGTAATACTGACTCTCTGTAGAGGGAAAAGAGCAGTGATATAATGAGAGGAAAGATGCGATGATGAGTGCTTCTATATTTGTTTCTGGTAGGTTCAATCAGCATGCAAGTATTACGGAAACGCTTTGTGAACTCGAATGAAAATCCCTTTAGGGAAGACGACGACCATTTCGAGAGAGGAAATTTAGAGCAACATCATTTGAGGCCGACTGCAGAATAATTATACTGCCATAAACGTGCATTTTGCACCGGGACCACGAAGATAATATGAGAGAAATCAGAGCTAATGAGAAATCTGATGGGCAGCCGGTTATCTTTCTCTCTGAACACGAAACGAAATGACTTCTAGTGGTGCTTGGTACTGTCCATGTTCGCGGAGTATGTGTGTAGATGTACGAGGTGCATTCAAGTTCTAAGGCCTCCGACTTTTTTTTAATTAACTACTCACCCGAAATCGATGAAACTGGCGTTACTTCTCGACGTAATCGCCCTGCAGACGTACACATTTTTCACAACGCTGAAGCCATGATTCCATGGTAGCGGCGAAGGCTTCTTTAGGAGTCTGTTTTGACCACTGGAAAATCGCTGAGGCAATAGCAGCACGGCTGGTGAATGTGCGGCCACGGAGAGTGTCATTCATTGTTGGAAAAAGCCAAAAGTCACTAGGAGCCAGGTCAGGTGAGTAGGGAGCATGAGGAATCACTTCAAAGTTGTTATCACGAAGACACTGTTGCGTAACGTTAGTTCGATGCGCGGGTGCTTTGTCTTGGTGAAACAGCAGACGTGCAGCCCTTCCCCGACGTTTTTGTTACATGCCACACGGGCAGCCATGTGGTCGTCCGTCAGCATTCGTGGCACCCACCTGGATGACACTTTTCGCATTTTCAGGTCGTCATGCAGGATTGTGTGCACAGAACCCACAGAAATGCCAACTCTGGAGGCGATATGTTCAACAGTCATTCGGCGATCCACCAAAACAATTGTCTCCACTTTCTCGATCATGTCGTCAGACCGGCTTGTGTGAGCCCGAGGTTGTTTCAGTTTGTTATCACGCAATTTTCTGCCTTCATTAAACTGTCGCACCCACGAACGCACTTTCGACACATCCATAACTCCATCACCACATGTCTCCTTCACCTGTCGATGAATTTCAATTGGTTTCACGCCAGGCAAATTCAGAAAACGAATGATTGCACGCTGTTCAAGTAAGGAAAACGTCGCCATTTTAAATATTTAAAACAGTTCTCATTCTCGCCGCTGGCGGTAAAATTCCATCTGCCGTACGGTGATGCCATCTCTGGGACGTATTGACAATGAACGCGGCCTCATTTTAAAACAATGCGCATGTTGCTATCTCTTTCCAGTCCGGAGAAAAAAAATCGGAGGCCTTGGAACTTGAATGCACCTCGTACATACATAGAGCTGAAGGTAAATTTTTCTCTTGTGTGCAGTGAGTTTATACAGGGTGGCAGAAATAGTTTGAAAAGCTTGTGAGGGTGTTGCAGTGTACTGAGAAATAAATGTTACAGAAACTACTCTCTGCTATGCGCCCTTTCCAAGTTAATTATCATTTAAGTTACCCAATGAAGCCAACCCACGTGATAATTCAAGCGGCTCACCATGTTCAGTTATTGTCAGTTAGTCTCATAGTGTAGATGATGGCATATGGGAACGCTCAGATTTTGGTTCTGGTTCAGTCCTTACTATCGTTCAAGGTCCAATTTTTGTATTGCTCTCTGCTTTAGTTTTAGCAAACCAAACGAAATACACGTTTGGCGATACCGTATCCAGCGGGTGGCTTGAATGAGCGCAGGCAACGGCCTGCTTCGGTACCCCCAATGTTATGTAGCTCGGAAACAGCACAATCTATCGATTTGTTTCTCAACAAATGTTTCACAATACGAGCTATCATGCAACACCTACACAAGCTTTTCAGACGGTTTCTCATACACAGGTTACAAGGTCCTTTGTTTCACAGATGTAACACTGAAGTAAAGAAGGTAGTGGAGAAATATTTAGTGTTTTGGAAAGGTACAGCCATGGTGCTGAGCGTTCCCTATCTGGTAGTGTAGTCATGGAACTATGACAAGTATTTGGTATGTGAGGATAGGCAATGAAAACACTAATGACTAAGAAGCTTATGATGTAAGCGGAACGTGTGAAAATCACATCGCCTGTCGGTTGGCTTCCACTGTAACTGAGCCTGTAGAGGACGGAGTTGATTAAATAAGCGAATGTTTCACACATATCTTATGCAAGCGTTAACAATTACCTCCAGTCGTCTGGGTTTTCAATATTTGATTCGTGTTGAATCACAGCAGTGATGATTTAGTAGGACTTAAGACACTACAAATTTTTGTGTCATTTGAAGTGCAATGGTTTACGCAAGTGTGACATTTCCTGTAGGCTGTAGTAGTTTGTAGGTATTCATTCAAGATTATGCCAAGATCCTTTAATGTTTTTGAGTAGAATGACTGGATACTATAGAGAAATATTGCAGAACTGTTTCACAAAACATCAACTAAGAGAAAATTTAGTAGATAAATATGTATCACTGAACAGAAACTCACTGAATTACCGGGTGGTTATAATTAAACTTTCCCTATTTAACACCTTATAACACGGAAACTTATCACTGTACGAGTACCAAACTTGGTGGCATCAGTTTGAAGGATACGGGGAAAAGAAATAATGCAGAATAAGTTCAACTGAAACACTTTTAATGTGGTGTTGCAGTTCATCATACCGTTACATACTGGTACCATTATTGCTTCAAAAGGGGTTCAATATGGCAACCACCAGTGTCCAGAAGAGTCTGAAACCGCAGGAACGAAACATATCCGTAGGTATGCTGCTAATTTTCTTGATATGCTGCGCTTCAGATCAGCACATGTATGAATGCTCCTCTGGTAAACCTCGTCCTTCAGCCCCGCAACCAATAATCACAAGGAGTGAGATAAGGTGATATTGCTAGCCAAGTATTTCGAAACGATCGGCTGATGATTCGATCGTTTGTAGATGTATTTTGGAGAAGCTGGGGGTCTTCACGAATGATGTGTGGTGGGGCCCCATCTTGCTTGAAAACTGTTGAGTTCAATGCTTCTCTCTCCAGTCGGGTGGGTATGTTATGCTGGCGAAGCGCATCGCTGTAACGCTGGTCAGTGACACTGCACGTCTTTGGTCCTTGGGCGCCAATCTGTTCAAAAAAGGATGGGCAAATGGTGAAAGTTGTCGTGAAGCCACAGCATACAGTGACACGTTCACCATAAAGAGGAACTTCATGCACAGTGACTGGAGGTGAAGATCCCGACACTCAGCAATTTTGCGTGTTCACCTCACTCGGCGGAGAAAATTGAGCTTCGTCTGCCCATAGGATGACTAGGTGCAGCCCTCGTCAACTTCAGTCCTTGAGAGAAAGTGGAGAGCGAAGTGATCATGGGTCGTGGTGTGTCCTGTGGTGCAACCTGCTGTACTGTTTGGATCTTGTACGGATACCATTTGAGAAAGATTCGAAGAACTTTTGATACAGTGGACCACAGGATATTTAACGGCCGTGACACATCACATGCACTGCCTGGCGATCGGGAATTGCACGCAGCGTCGTCTGCCATAGCAACAGCGATGTCATCAACCACTTGTGGAGCAACCGGTCGTCAGCCTCTTCCCTGAGCGACGCCCAGTTATCAAATTAGTTCGAACTTCTTCGACAAGCCCTGCTCTGGAGGTGGAGAAAGAGGACGCTTCCTTAATCCTTTCAGCTGGTGAGATTCTGGATGTGCAGCTCGAGCATTACTGTTGGTTTGCTAATAGAGCTTCACCAGTAATACTCTGTTCCTTTTGTCCAAGCTCACTTTCACACTTCAACAAGTGCATTGCGACTGGTCAGGTGTGTGAGACAATGGATTTCGTTGACTGATCACGACACCTGGCGGCCATAGGTGGAACTGGACGATGGCGTTGTGGCACAGAATATCAATCACCCCTTACTCTGAACATTAATTCTATCAAGTTTGGCACTCGTAAGGTAACAATTTTCCGTGTTACACGCGTTCAACACAGGAAGTTTAATTATGACAACATGGTACAAACTCAATTCGTTCTGTCGAATCCCTTAAGCGAGTACGCAAAAAGTGCCTGATTCCGGCTAAGACAGTTTCCAGCTTTATGTACTTTGCTACAACATTTTACCTTAATAAGGGAATTTAATTCTACTTTTTTACTACTTGCTTAAGCTCATTCCTCATGGGTGCCCACACACTGATCCTTATAATAACGTACAAAATTATATTCCTGCAGTAAGTAATTGGTTAATTTTTTATTTATTTACTTATTTATTTCTTCTTGGTCCATGGACTCCAGCTGATAATTTTCAGCCAAGAGTGTAGGTTGTGCGACACAAATTTATATATTCAATATACGTACAGTGAAGGGAACAGAACTACATTTTGTAGACACGTATGAGGTTATTACATATTTTTGTCGTCCTATAGCGGGTAATATGTAAACTGATAATTTGTGCTCCGTCATAACATATACCTGTCTCCATAAGCTACACATTTAAGCGACTTTTAAGTAAACTCAGTTCCTTTACATCCTTAATTGATTTTGGACGCCTTATGAGAAGTATTTCCCTGTTTCATCGGCACCACTGATTGTCAGTTTGAAATTTCGCTGTCTCGTGTAATAATTTTCCGTCCATCTTACAGCATAGTCTTGGACATCTTTGTTTAGGTAGTGTTTCTTACGTACTCTCACTGCTAAAATATTCTGATTTTCATAACGTGAGTACATTCTCGTAACAATGTGGTGCAGAAACGCTTCTTTACAAGTTTGTCTGGCTGGTTTTTTGGCTACAAATTTGACTGGTCTTTCCTGAATTTTAAATATCATTTTTGAGTAGCTACCTTGTGCACTTCCCCAAATATGAATTGAGTGGGACAGACGTAGGAACACAAGTGCAAGTACATTTTACTGAGTATTCTACCATCTACATTTTGCTCCTTAAGAAAAGATGTATGCTGATACTTTTTACTCATCTGTGTGTTACTCCCATGTTAAATGCTTATCTTTAATAGCCCCAAAAAAAATTCTGCTGCTTACTTTTTTGATTGTCCCATCATTTAATTTCATATTTTCATCCTATATTTCACTCTTTTGGGTTCGGAAAACTACATACATTGTTTTAAATTGCTCTGTGAAGATTGTTTTATACTAGATATTTATTTCCGATGTTACCATTTAGGAGAGCTTTCTTTTGAAGCTACTGCTTTGTTTTAGCTGGACATACAACTTTAGTGTCATCGGCATACATTGTAAGTTTTTGTTTTATATAGTCTGAAAAAATCATTTAACTAGGGAATAAACATTAAATGTTGTGGCACACTACATCAAGCTTGTAGTTAAATATAATAAATTATATTTCCCCCACTAGTATGATTTCTGTGAACTGTATTCCGTTCTTAATGTACGAATTGACTGTAGCACAACATTTCCCTTGTCTCCGTAACGAAAGAGTACTCCATTATTCTGGAATGATTTACACAGTCAAATGCTTTAGACACGTCCATGAAGATCCCCCGCAAATCTTCTGTTGCCTGTGAAGTGAACTTCGAATATGTTCAGTTAAATTTGTTGATGCTATTATTGTTGATTTCCCTTTTTCAAAACGATGTTGCGATGGTTTTATATTTTAATTTTGATCATAGAATTTACAATTCTATTCTTCATTTATTTTCATACATTTTATCAAAAGTGGCCATAAATTATATTTGACTGTTCTTTCCTAATTTACATGTATTTCTTAGCTTAAATACTGGTTTCACTTTCCTTGAATAAGGTGACTATGGAAATGTGCCTCTTGCTGCAGCAGCAGTGAGCACGGGTGTTAAGGGCTTTAGTTTATTTTCTCTACATTCCTTTATGAGGTGTGATGTAATATCATTTAAACCAAACGAATGTTGGACTTTTAGTTTCTTTATTAAGTTTGAAACTTCTGTATCATCGCCTCGGATGAATGCAATGGCATGGTTTACATGTGGGAGTTTCGACATTATGGTCCTTCATCTGCTTTATTCTGTTTTATCAGTTCAACCGCTACAGTTATATACTATTTGCTAATCTACATCACATTAGCGTCGTTCAGTAGGCACATACCCCTCAGTCGATTTTCTTACTTTGCCTCTTTCTTCACTTATGAAGCGTGAATAACATTTTGAATATTTATCTATCTCATATACAACTCTCTTAATGAACAATACCTTCGTTTCTCTGATGAACTTATTGTTCTATTTATTCTTTTTTCCTTTTCTTTTCTTGAAGAGATCATAATACATTTTCAATTTAGTTATAACATGGAATACCTCTCCAGTTACACAACATTCCTTTTTTCGTACTTGTTTACTGTCCTTCTGCTAACAGGACATATATGATTATAAAAATAGAGAAATAAACATGAAAATTTGTCCCATTGAGTAATTGTGGCATTGTCGACATACACTGCCTCCCATTTTCTCCAGTTAACTTCTTATTCAACTGAACTAAGTTTTGTGAATTTATCTGCCTGATTTGCTTCCATATCTTCTGCTCTCTTCCAATAGTTTTATGTTAGTATCTATCACGGTGACAAATTGGTCTGCTAGGGAGTATGGATGTGACATTAGCATGAAGGAATATTTATTACTATGAGATTAGTTGTAGAGAGGAAATCAATACCGATCTAAGTGAGTGATGTTGAGTCATTCAGCTTTTCCTTTTTTGTTTTGGCAGAAATGTTTTCATGCAAAAACCCCAACAATGCACATTATTCATTATCTAAAATAAGAGTCACACAACTATTGCAACATTTGGGAGGTCCCTTTGTTTTATCAATGAAAATAAATATTTCATTATAAAAACGAGGAAAGGGCTAAATGCCGTGCAGCTACTCCCAAAACGAGCTAAACGCCAATGCAAAAAATCTCAAGTGTTTATCAGTTTTGTTAATGATAAACATTTTAAAGATACATTTTACAGGTACACTATCCTGTGATTGTATGACTTTTAATTCTTCTGTTAATCTTATACAAAAAGAAGCAATTTCAAATGATTAACTGTTCGAAAAAGTTCTATTAGCTACTTTCATACAAGGAAGCATCTGTTGCATGTCATTTTTCTTTTCGGCTGACAAGTTGTTTTTACATTATTGTTGTGGTAATACAAAGATATTTATTACGTCAGTGATAATCACATCCTTGAAAATCTTGTAGGGGTTCCAGTCTTCAAGTTTGTTAAAGATTCTACTCATCTTTACAACAGCAACTACAATTTTTTTCACTTGAATCTAGCAACATTTGGAAATATTTGTTTTCGTTGTGTTGACATGTGTTTCGGCTCCTTTTTAAATATAAAAATGTCCTCAGGCTGGAGCACAGTAACCGCAATTGGACTGTTAGGTGTAGTATTCTCCATATGTTTTATAAGGTCCTTAGGTACTTGACACTCTGACATACTGTTTTTCAATCTGGGCAATATCTCCCTTACACGTTGCAAACAATCAGAAGCTTTGTTTGTAGCACTTAGCCTGCTTTAGCCTCAGCGGTGGGTCGGTACATGCCGTTCGTGCTATCTTTCGGGCCGTACGTGTACTGCTAGTAATGATCGTAGCTCTTAGCCCGCTTCTCAGATTGTTGGCAACTCGCTTAGCTTTCTTTTTCGGATCGAACTAAAAAAATTAGAAGTTAACTTTTTATTGATTTCCACTCTATAATTGTAACTTCACTATGCTTAGTTATTATGAAAAGTTTTTCTTTTTTAATTTGTGGGCTGAAAACATGCAGTAAGTCCATTAGTGCCCTAGCGATCCCGCATTTTTCCTTGTATCTGTTTTCAAATTCCTAATAATCAATAAAGAAGAATATTTTTCTTAAACTTCTGAATCTAACCTTCTAGCTTTTCAAAGATTATTTTTATTTCACAGTTTCATGCCGAGTACAGAGCTAATACACAGCACGACTTTCCTGTAATTTTTATTTCCACCGCTGTAGCGTCAAAGCTCACTTCTCTAACATAGTTTGTGGTATTTTTGATGGATTTAGTTAATTTTTACCTAGAGAAAAAGGAAATCTCGCCAATGCAATATTTTGGAAAAACATGTTACCTCTGAATAATTTTTCACGGTTTATACCACCATCTGAGTTTGTTTTAGCCCATGTCGTGTGACAGGAAGAATGTTTGGCTTATATTCCAGAAATATTAAATCTACTTTATTTGATTTATAGTTTGTGTACCGTACGTTTTGGTAACCCTTCTAACCACTGTCTTCAGTTTTCGTGAGTCCCCTCTGTGATGGAGTAACCATTTCACTAGATCCCAATGCTCCAGTTACATGGATTATTTTCTAGTAATGTTCTAATACTGAGCGATCTCTAAGTTGTGTTTGAATTTCTGGGAAGATATTTAGACTGCAAGTGAGATCTATTCTTTCTAGTATGTATGTTTCCGATGTCTTCTTCTGCTTACATGATGCTGTAAAAAATCTCAGCCAGTCCCTCGAGATCTATATTTTTTCTGGAGAAAGAAAATTTTTGTTTCATGATGTAACGCCGTTACGTGATTTTCAAAGGATTTTAAGAGGGTAATCCCAAAAGTAGGGCCTCCTATTTTTTATAATTACATAGACTTGTTTCTTTCTACATTGGTTTACATCAATTTAGAGCTTGAACATTTAGCTATTTTTCGACATAATCACCATTTCAGTCGGTGCGTTTTTGTAGACGCTGTGGCAGTTTTTGTATGGCCACGTCACACCAGCTCTCCGCCATGCAGTTCAGAAAGTTATGAACCCCTTCTTTCACCTCGTCGTCCAAGCTGAATGGCTTTCCGGCCAAATGTTCTTTTAACCTAGGGGGCAGGTGAGAGTCACTGGGAGCCAAGTCAGGACTATAGGGTGGGTGGGTGATTATGTTCCACTGAAACTGCTGCAGGAGAGCAACGGTTTGCCGAGCGATGTGTGGGCGAGCGTTGTCATGGAGAATGTGTACGCCCTTGCTCAACATTCCTCTTCTCCGGTTCTGAATTGCCCGTTTGAGTTTTCTCAGAGTCTCACAGTACTTGTCAGCGTTAATTGTGATCCCAGCGATTCAGCTCCGACGACGAGGTGAAAGAAGAGGCATGGCGGCGAGCTGGTATGACATGGGCATACAAAAACTGCCACAGCGTCTACAAAAATGCATCGATAGAAATGGTGATTATGTCGAAAAGCAGCTAAATGTTAAAGCTGTAAACTGATGTAAACCATAGTAGAAATAAACAGGTCTATGTGCTTATAAAAAAATAGGAGACCTTACTTTTGGGATTACCCTCGTAGATGCAAGATTTTTGCAGAAATACTTGCCCATCTGTTACATATATTTTGTATAATTGGCTTCTTTTATGGACTAAAATAATTGATTTTGAAGCATTCACTGCTGTAATAAATGAACTAGTCATTCAATAATTACTATGCAATATAACAATAATAATAATATTGATTTATGCAGCGGAGTATAAATAACTAACCACTTCCGTGCATTCTGGCGGTTACAAGCTGTGCGTAGTGTCACATCGACTAGTTGAAATTTTTAGTAGTGTCGCCTCGCAACACTTGTACATGATATCCGCCCCTATAGCTGAGTGGTCGGCGCAGCTGTGTGTCACGCAAAGGGGCCAGGGTTCGATTCCCGGCTGGGTCGGAGATTTTCTCCGCTCATGGACTGGGTGTTGTGTTGTCCTCATCATCATTTCATGATCATCAATAGAAGGCAACGCAGAGAATCACTTCCCTAGTCTCTCATGCAGTGGACCTCTCAGACGAGGCTTCCCCCATGACAAGACCTGCCGTAAGGCAGAACACAAAGTTTTGTAAATGGTAAACAGGTTCGACATTCAGAAATATGTACATGAACTTTTCCACTGTGGAATTGTTATTCTGTTCCAACTAAGAGAAAGTAAAATTTAATGGACACAATTGTAGCCATGGGTCCTGAAAGGGTTAACATAGCATGTCTTCTAGGTCTGAGGCATGTAACATGACTGGATACTTCTACTGATGCTGATGAAAATCTTCCTGGCCTCGAACACTATCGCTGTGTATTGCGTGTTGTTGATGTCTCCGGTCTTCTTCGTCTCAGTGGCTGCCATGGTTTCGTTGCATGTGTAGCTAACGATTCTTGTGTTTCCTTTTGGCGTCTGTGAATCATCTCTTTACACTTTGATGCCGGGCAGGGGGAAATTCGATAAAGGACTATAGTTCAGTTTCTAACATTTTGTAACCTTTTAGATAGTCTGATGTTATGCCTAGGAGTCAGTTCACAGGGATCAGAATGATCGTCGTTCGTAAAATGTGTAATATTTTGTCTTATTAAAGATTTTCCCATTCTATTTAAGTGTATGCTATGTGTTGTACAAAGTTTTCCGTCGATATCATCCACTGCAATAAGGTACGTGTTGGGGATCGCATGGCAAATTTTTTCTCTATAAATTATTTGATACCTTTAGTTCTTCATTTACACATTAGAAACAAGAGAGGTGGTATATTTTAAGAACGCCCATAAAAATTACTTGATGTTTTTGAAGACCAAGCGTCTCATGTAAACAAAGGTTTTATTGAGTTTTCTTCGATAGATACCGTTTAATCCAGTTATTAATAAAATTCACTGTGTACCCGGATCTTTGCAGGGGCAGTTCTTTACTGCTTCGCCCGTGGTGGCTAGAGGTTTCGCGTAACTCGTCAACTTAACATTTTACTTATAATATACAATTTCGACAACTTTTTTGTCATGGCTGTCTGCATATATTATTATGTTGCAACTACTTTGCACTGTTTCCTTGGCCGATATTGTTACACTTTTCTTTGATTTCTCATTGTTTTGGACATCTGTCATCTTGGTAGTATATTTTTTTATATGAAACCTGTTACTCACGTCTCTCAGTTTGTAGAAATAATTTATATTTTTCGGTCTGAATTTTCTTTCACCTACTTTTCTAATCATGACGTACATTGTTTTATTGCGTCCGTAATAGGAATTTTTGAACTGCAGTCTCTGTAGGATTCAGATTTACGTGGATTAACTCAGTTCTTCTTCTTGTTCTCTCTAGTAGGGGTGAACTTTGATTCTTTTAATCTTAAGACTTCTGTGATTAAATGTCGGTTTTTCTTCACTATCGTATCATATCATCTTTTATATTATATCGTCTTTCAAGCTCTTTACCTCATCGAGTAACAGTGGAAGAAGTTCATTTGTGTCAGATACTAGAATTAATTCTTTTCCATAACGATTTCCAAGCAGCCAGGTATTCCCTCTTGGGCTAATACAACTGTAATGGTCTAGCACTTTGCATCTTTCGTGACTTGTCTCTTGCAATACCAGTAGTTGAAGTTTGTTATTTCTATCACGGTTATTGATTGATCACAATAAGATGCGGTTGCTGCACACGCTGTCTCTTAATTGAAATTTATGATTGCCACACTATATTCTACATATAATTTTTTTAATCATTGCACAGAAAAGAAATAAACTTTTTAACATACTGATATGCTGAAATTAGTACATGTTTCTCACTTATTTTCACCAAAATGGCATCCTGATTTGTTACTCTGTGTTTCAGTGTTTCAACTTTCCTTTCTTCGCACTATTTTTTGACACACAGTACACTAAATTCACACAATTATTGCGGTTTCTGTTCAGTCACTGTTGACGTATATAGTTCAAGAGTAAACGCACTCGCGATATTAGCGTTTGCGATCTCTCATTCCTCATTATCTGTATTTCAACTTCCCTTAAAGTGTTCATACACTAATGCCTTCTTTACAGCAATACTTTGTTGGTCAGCCTTGATACACACGACCTTGATCATGTCCTACAAACAAACCATTTTCAGTTTCAGATCCTGACTAAGAATATTGCAATCTGTGTGCTGTTCATAAAGTAAGCAAAGGTTCTACGAAGACATCTAGGGAGAATACCAATAGTTAAGACTTAATAGAGGAGAACATTGTTAGACATCCATTCACAGTCCTTGAAGTTAGAAGCTACAACTCTGGCAGCGTCAGCCTCACGATACAAAGGACGAGGGAAACGTTTGTAGATGTGGCTGAGATAACCGGCAAGTCATATCAATTTGTCACCATAGAATGAAGTAAATAATAAAGCGAAATATAAAATCCACACTTAAGAACGATTCATTGGTTGGTTGAAATGTCTCTGAGCACTATGGGACTCAACTGTTGTGGTCATAAGTCTCCTAGAAATTAGAACTACCTAAACCTAACTAACCTAAGGACATCATACACATCCATGCCCGAGGCAGGATTCGAACCTGCGACCGTAGCATTCGCACGGTTCCGGACTGCGCGCCTAGAACCGCGAGATCACCGCGCCCGGCGATTCATTGGTGTGCAGAAATACAATGGACATGTTGTTGTTGTTGTGGTCTTCAGTCCTGAGACTGGTTTGATCCAGCTCTCCATGCTACCCTATCCTGTGCAAGTTTCTTCATCTCCCAGAACCTACTGCAACCTACATCCCTCTGAATCTGCTCAGTGTATTCATCTCTTAGTCTCCCTCTATGATTTTTACCATCCACGCTGCCCTCCAATGCTAAATTTGTGATCCCTTAATGCCTCAGAACATGTCCTACCAGTCGGTCCCTTCTTCTAGTCAAGTTGTGCCACAAACTTCTCCCCAATTCTGTTCAGTACCTCCTCATTAGTTATGTGATCTACCCATCTAATCTTCAGCATACATACATGGCTACACTCCATACAAATGCTTTCAGAAACGACTTACTGACATTTAAATCTATGCTCGATGTTAACAAATTTCTCTTCTTCAGAAACGCTTTCCTTGCCATTGCCAGTCTACATTTCATATCTTCTCTACTTCGACAATCATCAGCTATTTTGCTCCCCAAATAGCAAAACTCATTTACTACTTTAAGTGTCTCATTTCCTAATCTAATTCCATCAGCATGACTTGTGCCCTGGTTGATTTACGTATGAATTGGAGTGCCTATGATGGCGTGTTTGGTTCAAATGGTTCAAATGGCTCTGAGCACTATGGGACTTAACATCTGTGGTCATCAGTCCCCTAGAACTTAGAACTACTTAAACCTAACTAACCTAAGGACATCACACACATCCATGCCCGAGGCAGGATTCGAACCTGCGACCATAGCGGTCACGCGGTTCCAGACTGAAGCGCCTAGAACCGCACGGCCACACCAGCCGGCTAGCGTGTTTGCTTTAATTGTTGATGAAGTGTTTCACAATACCCTTACTTGAGTGTCTTTAAATTGCATTTCAGTTTGTTACTGAACTTATGACAGTTAAGGGACGCCCAAAATGTCACGCTACTCAAGTAAAGTTTAAGTCTACTATGACAACCCTGTTAACCTGTTGGATTAAAATTAATTCAATTTTAACCACAGCTAGGAATAATTAAAAGCGAATTATAAGTGCCGTGTGTATTTGTATTTTTGTCCTTTTGTTTTACTCATTACTGTTGAGTGTTAAACTGTTTTGGATACCATTTTGACGTCATTTCACGGTGTAGTTTTAGAAAGAGTTCTGTGGGTACTGTTGTTAACGGCTCCTGTTGCAACGGGGTTTCTATCGCACGCCAAGGGTTTAGTGTCAACCGCCAACAGTGCGGTAACTTGTTATCAGTCCTTTTCGAATCACCGTCTGACCCACGACTGTTATTGGATTTCTGTAGTAAAATTCAAATGGAGGCACTGTCTTGTTAACTTGTCTGAACTGAATGTGCTTGCCTTGTAAAACAGTTCACTACTGATTCTGAGTAGTAAAAGCACTCGTTATTCTGGACCAGACTGTACTTCGCATTAATTGCGTTGTCTTGGTAAATCGGTGTGCTACGTAAGATTATAAAGCAAGCGCCATTGTGGGTAATATTTACCATTTAACTATATGAGTTGGTTCTGTGAATCATTATGGTACACAAGATCACGTAAGTCAGTTCTGTAGTGGGCATATATTGCTATACGTCTGTGATATTATTTCCTGTAAGCCATAGTGGCCATTAGGTTATGTAAGGCTTAAATACAGCGACCAGTTTAGTAATTTTCTGTGTTTCTTAATAACAATTTACAAGCATTGAAATTTTGGGAAAGGTTTATATGACATATTTGCAGATTGTTTGATGTTAGCTAACTTGTTGATGATTCATGTTAAATCAGCTGATGTACATTTAAATTGAACGCGTTATTTGTCAATATGTTATTACCAGTACCTTGCATGAATTTTCTTGTGTAATAAATTAAATTTTGTATTCTATACTGAATTTGTTGCTCAGCCTTTCAGTCCAGCAGCTCCTGTATCCTGCTCCCCATCATATCAATAATAATCTGTATCTGTATAGTAGATGGTTTTCCTGGTATTTAAAAGTGCAGCACTTGGCAGTGATGGAGTCTCACGTAAGGGTTGCCATTCCTGCAAAAATGAATAAGTGCTAATTAATATGATGCAGTAGTTATTGTTCTTCAGACAACGGTACTTGAATAACGCAACGGAACATTATTTAATACTAGAAACAATGTAATATTGTCCATTGTACAGGATGATTTACGAAGATATGCAAGTATTTCAATATGTTATTCTACAAGTAAAACTAAAGAAAAAAGTTCATATAAACATACGTTCGCAAATGTTCAGTTACGAAGTTACTTTAATAAAAGATTTTGCCTGAAATTTAGCAACTTAGCTAATATGAAGTCATGGCAAAACTTTACGAGGTTAAAGTAAGGCACGATTTTCTTTTATTTTGTTGTTATTGGCCTGGTGAATCTAATGGTTCAAATGGCTCTGAGCACTATGGGACTTAACTTCTGAGGTCATCAGTCCCCTAGAACCTAGAACTACTTAAACCTAACTAACCTAACGACGTCACACACATCGATACCCGTGGCAGAATTCGAACCTGCGACCGTGGCGGCCGTGCGGTTCCAGACTGTAGCGCCTAGAACCGCTCGGGCTCCCTGGCCGCTGGTAAATCTAATAAAAGATGCCCCAGACGTGTATCTGCAGTTGTTTTCCAGTACATCCAGAGAAGCAAAGATTACTATTCAAGTAAATTTTATTTTCCATTAAGAATGCGGAAAAGTTTATGTCATTGTTGGCAAACAGTTAGTCAGTTGTTTCAGTCGTTTCCTAACCTAGAAATGAGTTCGTTTTCTGTATGGTTCAGCGAAAGAACATAATAACAGCACTGTATTTAAGGGAAAGCAGATAGTAACTGTTATAGTTTGCAGAATACTTGTGAAATAGGGATGCCATTGAAATTTACGACAGATGAATAAACTGATATGGTGTTTATCTATGTTAAATGTCGAGACATTTTTGGACATTTATTGTGACTGTATTGCGAAATTGTTTGTACACTGTACAACTTCCTTGAACTGAGGTATCTTTTTTCCGCTTTAACGTGAATTCAAGTGTGCTATGGTATTAATAAAAGCAGATTATCTGACACATTCATACGGTTTCAGTTAACATTATTACCATCATGTTTCCAAAATTAAATTCTCCACAACTTCTGTTGAAAACTTTGTGTAATTGTCTGGAATTTAAAAAACTAATTGGTCAGAGTAATTAATAAATGAAAAATTTTACAAAATTACTTCTTTGCTTCTCTAGATGCTCTGGCAACTCTGGCAAACTACTGCAGATACACGTCTGGCACATGTTTTATTAGATTCATCGGATCAATAACAACAAAATAAATGGAAATCGTGCTTTACTTTAACCTCGTACAGATTTGCGATGGCTTCATATTAGCGAAGTTGCTAAATTCCAGGCAAAATTCTTTATTAAAGTAACTCCGTAACCAAACTTTTGCGAACGTAAGTTTATATAAACTTTTTTCTTTAGTTTTACTTGTAGAATAACGTATTAAACTATTTGCGTATCTTCGTGAATCACCCTGTATATATTTCTCAGCATGTGTAAGTACAGCCACTGTCAGTGGCAGACTCTTTTACACCAAAGGAAAGTGCATCTTATCTGTACCACCAACTGAGCGGAATAGGAAGAAGACACAATTTTTCTTCTCCTTGGAAACTTTCCAAGCACGGGCAACGATTGCACATCAAAGCATCTCTATGTCTAGGCCTGTTAAGTGACAAAGAACATCGGTAGATACACTAACATAACGAAAGTTGACGGGCGTATTCAAAGATTCAGAGAAATTTTCCCACTGATGATGGACACAAAATAAACTGAATCTACGGAAGTTTGCAGATACGCGAATATAACAGACAACTTTCAGTCCCTCCAAAATATATTCACTTCACACCAAAGTCGATTAATGTAGAGAAGGACCAATCTTCTCCCTGCTTTCACTTTACTGCTTGCCACTGTCTTTGAATTGTATCACTATCGCCACTGATACGCACTGGAGATGATGTTTTTCATGTTAATCTCTTGATACTACAATTTACTACAAATTTTCATTGGAGGCAGTACTTCCCAAAGACGTGAAGTATACGGTTTGAGGTGCACATTGAACTATCTGACGGAATTCATTTTAGGTAATGCAGACTATAACTGTTAGCTGAGATGTTACATGGAAGAATATATTGCGTTTGCTTGTACGCCAGACTATCTTACTTAGTACTGAATTTTAACACTTCCAATTTGACTTTAAGACTAATGCCACTGCTGGTAAGGTTTCACCATGGGGCTTCAAGACTGCTGTATATTGTGAGGTTTTTTCCCCTTTTGTTCATTACTTCGCATTACCTTTTCGTTTTTCCCTTTTGTTCGCCATTTTGCAGTAACTTCCCGTTTTTATTTGTCGTTGTCAAGAATTTAGTGCAAAGCCGTCCACTCATATACAACAGTGATGCACAGTAGGACAGAAAACAACCGCGTTCTTCTCACCGGCGCTACGAAAGCAGGCAAAAAAATTTGGAAAAGCGATGCGAGCAAAAAGTGGCGCCTGACAGTTGGACACATTTTATGTGCGGTCGCACGCGGGCTCTGACGTACACTGCCGCACGTGACGGGCTTTTTACTGCTGCACAGTCTGCTGCAGCGGCAGTGGTCAGCGCGCCTGCAGACTGTTGTCAGGATGCTCGGTCCCCAGAGGTGCCAGCTGCCAGCTGCCAGCTGCCAGCTGCCAGCCGCTGCCGGTGGACCGGCGAGGACGGTCACTGATCGATAATGGTTGAGTTGCATTGCTGTAGAAGGCGGTACAGGGAATATGTAATCCTTAATGCAGAATCAGCACCATATTTCCGAACATAGCAGACTCTTCCCGACAGGAGTAGTAGAAGACAATTATTATGCATGCATTAGAACTTGTTACATCTTGTGGGGGATGGAGAGAGAGACAGAACTATGTTCCACCAATTCCTTCGTTTCCGAGAGAGGTGCACCTATAGTACATGGTAAAATTTGGTTGTCGAAGAAGGCCAATCGAGTGAACACCCGCTACGGTCAATAATAATGAATACTTATTTTTAACAGAGTCTGCAGAAACAGACATTGGTGACGATTTTGCAGCTGTACTGAACTTGTGAAATTTATGCGCAATTGCGGAATCTCATTCACAGTATCTGCTTTTCTAATGAACGTATTACCTACTGATGACACATGAAAATTTGTGCCGGACTGGGGCTCGAACTCGGTTTTATCGCTAGTCGCGAGCTGTCGCCTTAATAACTTTGGTTATCTGACCCCGCTTCGAGGACCGACTCAAACTTCCATACTGTCCACACTGTATACGACTCCGCCGCTTGCTAATTTACTTGCATTCCAGCTACAGTGTTTCAAGGAGATAAACGTATGCAACGTTAGTATCACAATCGTCATTTTGCCCGCCAAGGCTTGTAATAGCTGTTTTTAACATCTGAAGAAGTTTCATAAATTTAGTACAGATGCGAGATCGTCGCCAATATCCCAAATCTCTAAACTACCGTGAACTTATAATGAGTAAAGCAATTGGGTCCTAAACAACAAGCCAAAAGGGACCTAAATGTAGGAAATTTGTATCAAAAGCACATACTGCCCAGTGCTTTCATTTCGAAACCACTCGTAAAAGCGGTAGTAAAAACACGAATTTACGATACAATAACTTAATATATGCTTATTATCAATGTCAATGATCTTGTCAGTATCACCGACTGTTGCTTTGAACCCTGTATACGAGTGCTAAAATGCACCACATTCGTAGAAGTGCATGTCTCTATCTTCCAATAGCATCTGTGGTTTCATGCGGAAGGCACTGGTACTAAAAACAAAATTAACCCTTTGACTGCAGTCCACAAATTAATATCTCATGCTCCACTGCTTCCAGGTGCTGAGAATGTGTTTAAATCTGGCTCCTTGGTTTCCCTAGAGCGCTATTGACGCGTTTACGCTTTCAGTTCTGCCGACGCTCTCATTGCTGCGGAAGTGTTACCTCCACATCTCGATAAACATAAACGTTTCGAATGATTATCATACAACATATGTGCCCCTTTTTGTGTGCTATCACTTGCAAAAAGACGTCTTTTCGATATCTTGAACCATTTATGAAACATAAAAATTGTTTTGACATGGTTCCCAATGCACAGCGTCGCCAAATGGGCGTTCCACTCTCAATTTCAAAGCAAATTTCGGTATTTTATCTACACTTTAACCACCGCAACGTATGAACTAAAATCAACCCTACACAAAGTATTCGCAACGAGATTTTTACCCCTGCAAACTCTCTACAATTTTGTGCAGTGTTTTACTTATACGATGTAGCTAGTGACTATGGAGAATTATGAGGAGAGATTCATTCTTTTAGCGAGTAATGTCAGACTGTAAGATGTGCAAAAATCAAATTTTTTCACTGAGCAGTCTTCTACAAGTCGTATGATAAAGACGCCATCTCTCCCCACAGGCAGCAGCAATAGGCAAGAAGTACTGCGCCAGTAAAGGACGGAATGCAGAAAACACGTCTGTAGCAGTCAAATGATTAATAAGATAGTGGTTTGAGACAGAAGCCACTGGTACTGGAAGTGTTAAACGAAGAAACCAAGATTTTCAAATCCCAGTAGGAAGGACTGGTTGTGACATATACGGCTCACAACGCATTAGGGGAAGTCGTGAAGTTTCAATTATGACCTCGAAAAAAAACAAGTTGCGAGAATGAAACTTTTCCACATTTTCCTCGTTCAATACGACTCATCTTTGACATTGATGGACGAAATGATGGAGACCATAGCCATTGATATCTGCGTTTCGGCTGTCCAAGAAAATCTACAGCCAGAAAGTCACAACGTCGTCATTCTGGAAATACCGGCCACGCAATGGTTTCGTGATCCGAACAAGTATCTGGGTGCCATATCATAAAAATGTAGAGGGGAGGTTGACAGGCAAAATTGGATCTCGCGAAATCCAATAGAGGATCCCAGTGACTGCCTTTTGTCCTTAGCCTTTTTGAGCTGTGGTGAGTCTACATTTCTGCACTTCTCGATTGTGGCCAGACACAGCTGCCCCTTCTTCGCTGCAGTCCCGGCTCAACGCTGCAGTCCCGGCTCGGTGAGCGTTTTAAATGGCGTGAGCAGAGGCGGAACACAGCCGGCGGTAACTTTTCTCTTGTTCAAAATGACAACATGCTGAAAATGGACCCCTAACTGATATTCACTTTTCACACTAGCTCCTCGATGTGATACGCGTAAATACGACCAATAGAGCATCCACTTTCTTAGCGATGTCAAGTTCTTCACGGAGATATGGATTGCCACTTCGTTCTTCGTCAGTCAGACAAATCTGATAGCACTGGATGCATCTGTGCCACCTAAACACTGTGCTATATGATGATGTCTATCAGCTCGGTGTGGATTCTTCCTTCTTCAAATGTAGTAAACCAGTTACCGCACAAGAGTCCACTGGATCAATGGGGTGAGCCAAACATCTAAACTGTTTTTAAAGCTGATAATTAAAACATCATCGAAGTAGTTTAGTTTTTTCCAGAATTTATTGTTGTTTGCGTCCAAAGCGTACGTGAAAGATGTGGCCAAAACTTAAGGCCACGTTGCTCATTCGTGAAAGAAAGAGATAAGTTATTTGACACAATGTTAAGAGGACTGACATTTTGTAATTTTCAGATATTCATTCCTCTATCTTATTATTACTATCATAACACTGCTCACGTACTATAACAGTTGTATTAGAAGCTATCAACAAGTACCCGTTCAGAGACCGTACAGCCGAGAATCGGAATGCCTTGAGCACTAAGGCAATCCATCCACTGACGCGCCATGCGGAAAATACCTATTTGGTAAAACACCGTAAACTCTTGCTGTACGTACTTATCCGATATGAATCGTCGATCCTTCAAAGCCTTTTGTAGGTGACCGAAAGCGTCATAGTCACATGGGGAGAGATCTGAACTGTAGGATGGGTGCTCGAGAGCCTCGCACACGAGTTGACATAATTTGTGCATTACAACATATGCGAATTGGCGACGTGCGTTATAATGAAGCAACAACACGGAATACAGTGCACCATTGCACAACGTTGGTTTTCGACAGACATGCCGCACCATACATGTTCTTCATTCTCCGATGGATACCTACCGGTGTTTGACCTTCGGCAGCAAAGAAAAGAATAACAGCACGTTAGATCTGTTTCGACACATTTTGTAATAACATCGGCATAATTCACGTTCCCGCATTTACATCACGCATGTAAGAAAGACACGTATGCCACACTAATCCCCTGCCTACACGTCGGTGCTTATGTATCTGCACCGGAGTCGCACTACGTTATGCATAACTTGCAACAATGATTTCAAACGGAAACCTTTTTTTTTTTTGACTTATTATAACATCGATTTACTGTGGATATCAGGTTAGTTGTGTGCCGCGAAACCGAAATTTGTTGTCACTTTGGTCTGGTCAGAGTGCCTGCTGGCAGTCGCGGCGCCTTAGGGAGACTTGGTCAAGCAGCGCGACACGGCGGTGTGCAGTTGAGCTACACCGATGTCCAAAATTAAAGTAACAAACCGCTGTTTCTCCGTCCTGTGTCTAATTCACAATATAATAATACAAACTTTCGACAGATGTCTGTACTCTCGTGTTCTGCACGGAAGATGGCATTTCAATCAACGGAAAACCATGCCAACGATTACGTCAGGGCACCTATTAGACAGAGTGTTTGTCGGATAGACCCGCATCCACAATCGCTGTGTACACGGTGCAGTGTGCCACAGAGATACACGCCTACCAGCCTCTCTGCGACGGAGGGCCATGGGAAGAATGGAACCGGGATAGTAGGAAACTCATGTGGCCCGATGGCTTAATGTGAATCTTTCTGTTGTTTCTCGGATGTGGCAACTGTTCATAGAGATTGAAAAACTTTATCCCAGACCAGGGCAGGGCCGACCAGGTGTGACATAGTAAGATAGGAACATTATTTGAGTGTAAAGGCTCGACATTACCGCCTTAGTATTGCGCAGCAACTGCCAGCATTCACTGGACGTGTTGAATCGAGGCAAACGGTGTAGAGAAGACTTCGACAGTATGGCCTTTTTTCGAACAACTTACGAAAATTCAACTAGATAATATTTACAGCGACCGTCGATATTTCGGTGGGAGTACACCTCGCCATTTTAAAGGCACAAAATGGCGGGGTGTACTCACACCGAAATATTGGTGGTCGGTGTAAATATTTCCTGGATGGATTCCAGTAGGTTGTTTGAAAAATATATACGCCAGGAGAAACTCAGATCACACAGAGTGGCCTTTTTTGTCGGAGACCTGCTGTATGTGTGTCTCTGACGCGTCATCACAGACGGGAACATCTAGAGTGGAGTCGTCAGCACGACAGCTCGACAGCCTAAGAGTGGGCCAATGTTCTTTTCACAGCTGAGTCCCGGTCAGGTCTAGAAAGTGATTCTCGACCGATTCGCATCTGAAGGGAATGTGGAACACGATGTCTAGATCCAAACATTGTGGAAAGGGGCCGATATCGAGAAAGATCACTAATGGTATGGTCACGGATTATGTTGACCACCCTAATACCTGTTCATCCAATTGTACAGGTGAATCTAAAAGGTTTAACTGCTGTCCGGTATCGTGACGAGGCCTGGGGACTTCATGTACAGCTGTTGCGAAGTGCTGTGCGCCCACACCGCGTATTGATGGACGATAGTCCTCGACCTCATAGAGAACGAGTGGTAGATGTTCTCTTGGAAATGAGAGATACGGCAAGCATGGCGTGGCCTGCTCGCTCTCCCGATTTGAATCCCATAGAGCATGCCTGGGATGCAGTAGGGAGACGGGCTGTGTCACGTCCACATCCACCAAGCAATCTCCAAGACTTTTGACTAGCTCCGCAGGAAGAATGGATGTTATTGCCTCAACATTACACTGATGACGTTACTCAGAGCATCCACCGTCCTTGTCAGGCCTTTATTGTTGCCAGAAGTGCAAACTCCTCAGTGAGCACATTAACCAGTTGTCTGAATGTACGTGCAAATCTGTTAAGTTGGAAAAAAAAAGAAGGACATTTTCATCTACAGTTATGCATGTTGCAGTTATTTACGATCTGTATGCCGTAAATTGTTACTACTTTGGTATCACCTTTTTATACTGTTTTGTGGAAACTAAACGCAACCTATCAAAATATCCGTTTATTACTTCAGTTTTAGACAACAATGTATGTTGCTTAATCGGCCACATTATCTGCAACCAGGCACTGTGGGTGGTATGAGGGAACGATTGACAATTCTGCGGCGTATTATCAGCTGCCATGCGCTGGTGTGACAGCTCAGTTTGTTTGGAATTGGTGGGCTGGTTCAGAACGTGCCGGGCCAGTGGCAGTCTCCACGGAAAGATGAAAAAGGGGCAGTGGTCAATAAGCTTTGGGTTCAGTGCCAGGCTTAGATGGCCCATCACCGTTACTTATCTTGGTTATCAGCTTGTCAGGCCAAGCGGTCAGCCGCAGTTGGCAGCCAAATGTGCTCCAGAATTCCAGGCTGCTTCGGGATCCACTGAAAGTACTATGACAGTTAGGCGGGAGCTGAGAAAACTTGGATTTCATGGCAGAGCGGCTGCTCATAAGCCACACATCACTCCGGTAAATGCCTATAGGCGCCTCGCTTCGTGTAAGGAGCGTAAATATTTGACGGTTTAACAGTGGAAAAACGTTGTGAGGAATCGCGGTACACAATGTTGTGATCCGATGGCAGGGTGTGGGTATGGCGATTTCCCGGTGAACGTCATCTGCCAGCGTGTGTAGTTTCAACAGTAATATTCGGATATATTCGGATACGGTGGTGTTATGGCGTGCTCATGTTTTTCATGGAGGGGGCTTTGCACCCCTTGAAGCTTTGCGTGGCACTATCATAGAACATGCCTACATTGATGTTCGAAGCATCTTGTTGCTTCCCACTGTTGAAGAGAACTTCGGGGATGGCGACTGCATCCTTCAACACGATCGAGCAGCTGTTCATAATGCACGGCCTGTGGCGTTGTGGTTATACGACAATAACATCCCTGTAATGGACTAGCCTGTACAGAGTCTTGACCTGAAAGCTATAGAACACCTTTGGGGTGTTTTGGAAGCCGACTTCGTGCCAGGCCTCACAGAGTGACATCGATCCTTCTTCTCAGTGCAGCACTCCGTGAAGAATGGGCTGACACTCCCCAAGAAACCTTCCAGTACCTGATTGAACGTATACTTGCGAAAGTGGAAGCTATCATCAAGGGTAAGGATGGGCCAACACCATATTGATTTCCAGCATTACCGATGGGGGCGCCAGTAACTTGAAGGTCATTTTCAGCCAGTGTCCGCATACTTTTGATCACATAGTGTATATGATCCAGACATAAAGAATTATACGTGACGGCCATTCAGTTTGTTTGAGGGAAAAGTTTCGGAATTTCGGACCATATTGAGAAACAAACGTGTACATCAATTTACAAGTTAATATCTAACATGTTTCTGTTTCCTTTACAGCATATAACTCTCTTCACGTTTACATATCTAAAACCATAACAAAATTTGCCAAGAGCTGTCGAAAACAAATAATGTGCTTGGTGACTGCCACATACACAGATAACATTACCGCATTTCTCACACCAAATATCTTACTGCCACGTTTTGTAGTGGAGTGCGTCCTTGCCTGGCTGTTGCACTTCCTCAGAGGAATGTGCAATATGTTGTTAAAAATACCTGAACAATTTTCCCTATGACAGAGTGACAAGAGAGAATACTGCGAGGTAGTTTCTTGGCTGCTTTTCGTGCATCTGCTTCCAGTACAAGCTGCAAATTCGATTTCAAAACTTCTTTTTTATTGACACCGAAAACTTTTTCTGCCGTTTGAATTACGTGAAGCGCAGCTTGTGGTCTTCAAAGCTGTCGTAAGTCGTGTAACTTTTGATTTCGGTCTATCTAAGATATTGTTCTCATTCAGGCTGCTCACTTGCTGAAAGTGGTGAACGGCACAAACGACGAAGCACATGTTTCTGCTTGCTTTACTCTGTTCTCCCTTCTAGATAATGCAAAGGCTGTTGTTCCTCGCGACTCCCCTTATACCTAAATTTGCACTCACAGGCACGACTGTAACAATGTTGCTATGTTGTAGTTAGTCGATGAGGAGCGAAGAACTCAGAATGTTCTGTCTGATAACTGCCTTGGCGATCGGGATTAAAATACTGAAACGGAAATAACATCTACACCTACATCTACATGATTACTCTGCAATTCACATTTAAGTGCTTGGCAGAGGGTTCATGTAACCACAATCAAACTATCTCTCTAACATTCGACTCCCGAACAGCGCGCGGGAAAAACGCACACCTAAACCTTTCTGTTCGAGCTCCGATTTCTCTTATTTTATTGTAGTGATCATTCCTACCTATGTAGGGCATTCGGAAGAGAATGTTGGTGACTGAAATTTCGTAAATAGATCTCGCCGGGACGAGAAACGTCTTAGCTTTAATGAGTTACATCCCAACTCGCTTATCATATCTGCCACACTCTCTCCCCTATTGCGTGATAATACAAAACGAGCTCCCCTTTTCTGCACCCTTTCGATGTCCTCCGTTAATCCCACCTGGTAAGGATCCCACACCGCGCAGCAATATTCTAACAGAGGACGAACGAGTGTAGTGTAAGCTGTCACCATAGTGGACTTGTTGGATCTTCTAAGTGTCTTGCCAATGAAACACAACCTTTGGTTCGCCTTCCCCAAAATATTATCTATGTGGTCTTTCCAACTTAAGTTGTTCGTAATTTTAACACCCATGTACTTAGTTGAATTGACAGCCTTGAGAATTGTACTTTTTATCGAGTAATCGAATTCCAACGGATTTCTTTTGGAACTCATGTGGACCTCCTCACACTTTTCGTTATTTAGCGTCAACTGCCACCTGCCACACCATACAGCAATCTTTTCTGAATCGCTTTGCAACTGATACTGGTCTTCGGATGTCCTTACTAGACGGTAAATTACAGCATCATCTGCGAACAACCTAAGAGAACTGCCCAGATTGTCACCCAGGTCATTTATATACATCAGGAACAGCAGAGGTCTCAGAACGCTTCCCTGGGGAATACCTGATATCATTTCAGTTTTCTTCGATGATTTGCCGTCTATTACTACGAACTGCGACCTTCCTGACAGAAAAACACGAATCCAGTCGCACAACTGAGGCGATACCCCGTAGGCCGCAGCTTGATTAGAAGTCACTTGTGAGGAACGGTGTCAAAAGCTTTCCGGAAATCTAGACATACGGAATCAATCTGAGATCCCCTGTCGACAGCGGCCATTACTTCGTGCGAATAAAGAGCTAGCTGCGTTGCACAAGAACGATGTTTTCTCAAACCATGCTGATTACGTATCAATAGATCGTTCCCTTCGAGGTGATTCATAATGTTTGAATACAGTATATGCTCCAAAACCCTACTGCAAACCGACGTCAATGATATAGGTCTGTAGTTAAATGGATTACTCCTACTACCCTTCTTGAACACTGGTGCGACCTGCGCAATTTTCCAATCTGTAGGTACAGATCTATCGGTGAGCGAGCGGCTGTATATGAGTGCTGAGTAGGGAGCTATAGTATCAGCGTAATCTGAAAGGAACCTAATCGGTATACAATCTGGACCTGACGACTTGCCCATATCAAGCGATTTGAGTTGCTTCGCAACCCCTAAGGTATCTACTTGTAAGAAACTCATGCTAGCAGCTGTTCGTGTTTCAAATTCTGGAATATTGAAACTCGTCTTCCCTAGTGAAGGAATTTCGAAAACTGCGTTCAATAACTCCGCTTTAGCTGCACAGTCGTCGGTAACAGTACCATCGGCACTGTGCAGCGAAGGTATTGACTGCGTTTTGCCGCTTGTGTACTTTACATACGACCAGAATTTCTTCAGATTTTCTACCAAATTTCCAGACAATAAGCTGCAGAATTGTTCTCAAACTGGTAAATTAGGAACTGGATTGTTGAGAAAGCCTACGCTATAAGAGATTATGAAAACCTTTTTCATTCAGACGTTAATCCTGATTGCTAATTATTGTGTATGTAGCTATAACTACTCCCGTTCTCCAGGCACCTCTTTTCCCAGTTTCCAAACAGCGTCATAACAGTCGCGAGTAACTGCACAGAATCATTTTGTTTGCATAATAAAAACTGTGAATTTTACACATTGTATTTTTTCTATTCCTCTAGGTCATTAAATTAAACCTCGGGAACATGATCAAATTCTATAAAATATTCAGTTGCAGGAGAATTTTAAACTACCTTTTTTTAGTGCACACTTAATTGGTGCTGAAACACTATGATTTAAAAGTGCTCAAGGAGGAGTAACTCACATTTTAACGTAGGATTTTGGGCTTATTACATTTCCTCGTAAGTCCCTGGCGATGTTCAATTATTTATCTGCCAAAATGTTACAGTTTTGCAACAGGCTAACTGGGAACAACTGAACTGGGCAAATAATTGACTTTAACGACTTCTTCGGGAAGAATAACTTGGTCGAAAATTGTTAAAAGTTTTCTCAGATTCTTCATAATATGAGCTACACCAGACATTCTACCGATTCGTCTCAAATTGTCAGAGGTGTAAAATGAAGGTATTAGGTGAAAATAGATTTTTATATGTAGTAGGATATGGAGCTTAAAGCTCTTATATAACTGTATTACGAATAATAATAAGTAAAGAGTGAAAGAAGATATAACAGAAAAAATAAATGGTCTGGGGATTGATCTTACGAGCTTTGTAATCGAAATCAGCACTCTACGAACTGGCCACAAACGATGTTCTTTTAATGTCCTAAATACTTTGTATGAAAGGTCGTTGTTCATTAATAGACAAAGTGAGAAATGTTTATTGACATAGTCTAGCACACTTGTATGGAACCGTATCGTACCCTTCCAATTCGAAGTAGTCATATTTTGCATCTTCCCGCACACCTTTCACCTTGCAGAACTCAGAAAAACCTGCTACCACGGTCTGCCTCAATGGCAGTTTGCTGCGGCATTTCTAACCACACAACTGCCTGCTCGACGAAGGATTCCTATCCGATGACTGGAGAGCTGCACAATTCCAATATAGGCCCTCTGCTGTTCATTGTCTATATAAACGATTTAGGAGACAATCTGAGCAGCCGTCTTAGATTGTTTACAGATGATGCTGTCGTTTATCGTCTAGTAAAGTCTTCAGAAGATAAAAGAAAATTGCGAAACGATTTAGAAAAGATATCTGTATGGTGCAAAATTGGCAATTGTCCCTAAATGCTAAAAAATGTGAGGTCATCCACATAAGTGCTAAAAGGAAACGCTAAACTTTGGTATCGATAAATTAGTCAAATCTAACGGACGTAAATACCTATGAATTACAACTTAAATTCGAAAGAACACATAGAAAATGTTGTGGGGTAAGCAAACGAAAGACTGCGTTTTATTGACAGAACACGTAGAAAACGTAACAGACCTACTAAAGAGACTGCCTACACTATGCTTGCCCGTCCTCTTTTGGAGTACTGCTGTGCGATTGGAATCCTTATCAGAAAGGATTAGCGGAGCACATCGAGAAAGTGCAGAGAAGAGCAGGACCCTTTGTATTATCGCTAAATAGGGGAGGGAGTGTCACTGAGATGATACAGCATTTGGGGTGGACATAATTAAAAGAAAGGCCTTTTTCGTTGCGGCGGTATCTTATCACAAAATTTAAATCAGAAACTTTGTCATCCGAATGCAAAAAGATTTTGTTGATGTCAATCTACATAGGAAGAAACAATCATCATAAAATAAGGGCGGTGGTTCGATGAACTTGAGTGTGATTTGTGGAGTATCCGTATAGATGTAGATGTAGAATGTAGAATGTACTACTTTGGTCCAGAGTGGCTGCCTTGTGCATACTTGACGTTCAACTGACTAATAACAGCACTCAATTGTCGGTTAACCAAAAATAAAAGTTGGCTTCTATGTCCTGTATTCAGAGCTGTAGTTTGGGAGTTCGTTGACGGCCGCCAAGGAAAACAGAGACTGGGGAATCCGAATGCTCAGAGCCGAAAGTAGCGTGGAAGCTGCAGCAGTGGACGAAAATGGCCATCGCAGGTCATGTCCAACAGTAACGCGGGCATTGTTGAGCTGTGGTCGTAGATGGTGTCTTCCTTCTTGTTTTCTATATACACCGTCTGACATAACACGTGAAGCACCCAGGAGAGCAGAGGAAAGGAAACGAAACTTGTGAGGGCGTGTGTAGTGTTTTCAGCGTTTACAATATCGAGGCAGATTTACAAAGAACTTGGCTTTATAAGGCCACATATCATTATTACGTTGCACCCATATGTCAGGCTTGCACGCAAGCTGCTCTATCCTCTTCTGAGACAAAGTGACCCACTGTTGTAACTGGGCTTTGATATGCTGGATGCTGGAATTGAGACAGAAACGACGTACGAGCTGTTATATAAGGGAAAAATCGGAGATATTGCAGGCCATGGAACTAATTCGTAAGTTCACAGGCAGTTCATACAGACAAGTGCCATATGTTGATAAGCATTGTTTTGTTGAGAAACGGCGCCACTATACTGTTGCATGAGAGGCAAGACGTGACGACGCAGGATATCAGTGACTTACTATTGTGCTATCAGAGTTTCTCAGTCACTACCATCTAAGTCAATGGCTCCTCACACCATGACACCACGAATAACACCGTCGTGTCTCTACAAAATCATGGAAAAATGGGACTTGTTCCCAGGACTTCACCTTACGCACCAACGATGGCATCTAGGGTGGTGGAGAGCCGCGATTCATTGCTGAACACAACGCTACGCCATTCAGCAGCAATCATTACTTATCGGTCACGGCACCAATCCCGACATCGGCGTCAGTGTTGTGACTTTAATGACAGCCTATGTATGGGTTTGTAAATCCGTCATCCGGTTGCTTCAAGTCTCTAACGAATCTTGCGGGACGACAGATTGTTACAGGGAGCCCACAACTGGTTCTCCAACGCAAGACGCAGATCCTAATGGGTCTTGACGAGCTTGGTCCATAATTCAGCGATCCTCCCTTGCGGTGCTCATCAGATGTGGTCGACTGGAGCATTGACGATGAGTACACCTGTCCTTGCACTCCTACACAGTCTAACATTGGGCCACTGTCACATCTAGATGCCCGGGATATTGCACGGTTCGACCAGTCGGCCAAATGGAGACCTACAAAGGCCCATTTGAATTGTGGAGTAAGTCTGAGTCCTCCACGGTGTCACTCAACATATGACGCTGCTCATGGCCCTTATATAACCTACTAGGACTGGAAAAAATACTAAACATGAACAACAATGATGCACTCTGATGGCTATTCTGCATCACACTGAGAATGGCAGCTCCAATGATTTACGTACCCGACGATGGCGTGTATGTGTATGAAGTTACATTGACATATGGCCGTGTCTTCATTAAGCTTCACTTTTTGTCTAGCAGTGAGCACTGTATGCCTGTAGCTTAGGATAAGTTTTTCACTGTATATTAACGTCGTCAGCTTCGGAGATCAGATTATTTTGTTTCTGTGCGGCGAATAATTGCTTTTTATGTCATTCGTTAATTATTGCAATATTTTTAGCGCAAGGGTTTGCTGTATTCGATTAACTGAAACCCCACGCTTGCACAAGCCTTACCCAAACTCTATTCCCACCCTCTTTGTGCACGACAGATGTAACAGTGGGCCTCAAATATTTCATCTTGCCAGTGAACAAATGGTTAAATAAACAATTAAAATGAGTCCACAGTGCTTCATTGCCAACTTAGCAATTAATTTGTCCAACTCATTGAGGATTGTATATTTTGAAAAGAAAGCACTAAGCACTCCGTCTTCGTGCCATAAATGGCCCATTGGGACGATGCGACCGCCGTGTCCTCCTCAGCTGAGGATGCGGATAGCTGGAGCGTGTGGTCAGCACACCGCTCCTCAGGTCGTTATGATGATTTTCTTTGACCGGAGCCGCTACTATTCGCTCGAGTAGTACGTCAGTTGACATCACGAGGCTAAGAGCACCCGGAAAATTGGCAACAGTGGATGGCGGCCCGGCTGGTCACCCATCGAAGTGCCGGCCACGCCCGGCAGCTCTTAACTTCGGTGATCTGATGGTAACCGTTGTATCCACTGCGGTAAGGTCGTTGCCATATTTTGAAAAGAGCATGACGTAAATTCGCTTCAGCTGTTGGATCACGTTATCGACAAAGACTGTAAGTGTATGTTTTAGCCGCGACTGTTAGTGACTCTCAGGGCCCCATATTTTTCCACCAAGCCTTAAAGGGTGAAGTTACGACGTTTCCTTTGCGAATCCTCTAACCGGTGTTCCAGACAAATTCTTGATCTCAGTACGACGAAGCCTGGACATTATGTACTATGGCACTGTTCTTGATATATCATCGGCTTCTCAATGATGAATCCGTGACCGATGGACAGAGAGAGGTGACCATCCTGTCGTCTCAACGTTCTCCAGACCTAAAGCAATTACACTTTTTTAAGTGAACATATGAAAATTCTTCTGAACAAATCGCAAGTACAATACGCACAAAGTCTACGTACCCATATTATCGAATAACATACGCAGTGAACCACAGATAACATCAACGCATCTAATATTCAGAGCGATGGGACGACTGATGCAAGCATCAGCATTTCCAGACGTTAATTTGAATATTTCATACGTCCTGTTCCCGTGTGTTCTTAATGATTCAAACGTCACCAACGTGAACATAGAGTGTTTTCGGACCAAAGTTAATGTAACGAATTTTCTTCGTGTGTGCGTGGAATGTGGCCTGATAGTTTGGTCTCTCCTCTCTATTACATTATGAATACGAGTGTCGTTCAATAAGTAGTGCATCGAAATGTTTTTATAGCTGGTAAGTCCCTTTTCTAAACTTCTAATTTGATGTTTCTTCTGCACGTGTGAAGTTTAGAATTTCTACAGATGGTAGAGCTGTTGTGAATCATCATAATGGTGTCCACGCCAGACATTTGTTAGAAACAACGTGCAATAAATGAATTCTTGGTTGCGGAAAAAGAACGCTTGGCGAACATCCATAGACGTTTCCGTGGAGTGTATGGTAATGCTGCAATTAATAGGAGTGCCGTTGGGCAATGGGTAAAGAGAGTTAAAGTCTCGGGAAGCGCCGAAACTGGGATCCATGATCGACCACATTCGAGACGCCCTGTCACACCCACTGCTCCTGACATGATAAATCTCGCGAATGCCATTATTCGTGCACACGGGCGCATCAGAACTCGACAATTAGCTCTAAAAATATCGGTGAGTACTGGAAGTTTGTGTGTGCCATGATCGAGACTCTCAGGTTTTCAAGGGTGCGCTCGAGATAGTTTCTACTAATGCTCACAACAGTCCACAAGATTGAAAGGAAAGGCATTTCATCTGAATTGTTCGAGCAGTTTGAGATCAGTAGAGACGCCAGATCCTTGCAGGTGACAAAACCTTGGTGCTACACTTTAAGCGAGAAACAGAAATGCAGTCACTGGAATGGCACCAACCACAACGACTAAAAAGAAGAAATTTGAGGCAACTCCCTCTACTGGCAAAGTCATGACAATAGTCTTTTGTGATACTGATGACGTCATCCTCGTGGACGTGTTGCCAAAAGGGTCAAAAATTAATTCAGTGGCATATGTGGAGGTCCTGCAGAAACTCAACAACTATCTTCGACAGGTTGGGTCAGACAAGAATCCAAAAGAAGTCTTGATCGAGCATGACAATACATGCCAACACACAGCCATCTCCACTGTGTAATTAACCTTTCTGGGGAAAGTTTCCGTCTGTCTTCAAGCGTCTGCCAATTCAGTTTCTTCGGCATCTCTGACACTCTGCCAAGTGTTAACCAAACCTGTAAGCATTCATATTGCCCTTATCTGTGTACTTTCATTATCCCCTTTTAATCCAATCTGGTGTACAGATGCCAACAGATTGAGTACGGGAGTCCTTTACTTTCAATAAAAGAAAAGGGTTTTTTTTTAAATGCGTGAGCCATGGATGCCAATGGATCTTCACAAAGCCGTGCACGGGCTCTGGGTTGGCGACACGTCAGATTTTTCCGGTATATGCCGCTATCCCACGGCTTGTTTACGTGCTCGACGAACAAACAGCCTTTCTGCTGACGGGGTGACGCTTAGGGTAGCGTCGCGTGCCTAGGCAGAGCTTCTACAGCAGCAAATCAGAAAGGTCCAGAACATCACGTGTGAGCGCCCACCGCCCCGAACTGCGCGGGCAAGACGAGTGGATCGCTCTCTTTTACTGACAGGCCCCCGACGAGTTCAGACGCATTGGCCGGTTGCCTCCATGCACTTTTCGAGCCGCGACTCAATCTGTTTGCGCCTTAGGGCCGCGAAACTCACATAATGTACCCCAGCTAGGTCAATCAGTAAATGTTTTCTCAATAAACGGGAGGCAGTTTGCCGACCGGAGTTGAAAAATTAACACTTATTCTTTTTTAAACCCCACATCCACCTCAGCCACATCCTGACATGCACAACTGGTGTCAGAAGTGGGATGTGACCCACCATGCAGTCTAACAAGTATTGAAATTACGGCTAGATGCCGGGACATTTCCTTTGACCTGTGGGCCATGCAGTAAATTAACTTCTTGTGGTGCTGGAAGCACCGATACGACACTGCATTATTACATGCAGCTGTCCCTGTTGCCGTCGCGTCGGCCCTGGTCGCCCGTTTTATTTCAGCATTAGCGCACGCGATACAGCGACATCGCCGCGCGTTGACCATCACGCCGCCAGCCGAGCCGCAGTCAGCCGGATGCCACTGTATCAGATGCTGCCGGGGCAGCACTTCTCACCGCCGCTGTAGCGCAGCTGCGCAGCCTGCAGTCGACGCATAACGAAGTAGTGTACGTCGCGAGCAATTGCAGTAGCATGGCCTAGCTATCTTTGTAGCAATTCCTTGACTAGTTTTTGAAGTCATTTTGTAAACATGCCTGACACACGTTCAAATAAGCAAGCAGGAGTGGCTGCCGAAATTCCTGGTGCAGACCCTGTCACTATGTTAGAAAAAAGATAAGACAGTTAACTGTGCAAAAGATGGAATTTCAAGAGCAGTGCAATGCGCTTGCGGAGAAAAGCAACAAAATAGTTGGAATTGAACAAGCAGCTGCAAGGGTTATTCGCGCCTCTGCAGTTAGCACAGTTCCGCCTATGTCCACTCTTGTTGGCGGTTTCCTGCCGTAAATTTCATCCCGACTTTCGCGGGTAAAACTAACGAAAATGTAACGACATTTTTGCAGTGTGTCAAAGATGTAGGTTGGACTTGTGGTTGGCCTGATAGTTTCCTTTTGCGTGTGCTGAAGCTGAAACTAGGAGAAGACGCTCGAATATATGTTGAGTCAGTCGACGCTCTGCGAGATGCTATCACTTTAGAAGCCTTGGCTAAAAGGTTAGCAGAGCGCTATTCCGGTAAGAGAGGTGTCAGTTATTATCGAGATTTGCTGTCTACCTTAGGACAGAAAACCAATGAAGATTTAGAAGTATTTTCTGATCGAATCCGCACGGTATAGTGTCGCACTTATGTGCTTAGCAACTGCCAGGATCGTAATGAAGTTTTAATAGAGGAAGCAGAAGCAAGGGTTATAGATATGTTCATTCGAAGGATTAACCCCTACTACATTGCACGAAGCTGTGCGAATTGCACTGCTACGTGAGGAAGCAGAGAGATTTGTTACTAACCCGTCGCGAAGTAACGAGTCGCGGCGCGTGTTTCTTAATGATGCAAAATGTCAGCGCTGCGGGAAGTTTAATCATACTGCCGCACGCTGCCGCGCACCGTGTTCTGGCAGATGCCACAAGATCGGGCATACTAATGCCACATGCCGCCAAAACAATGTAACCAGACAAAGGCAACAAAATGTTCCACTGACAAACAGGCAACGGGGTAGTTACCAACAGGAAGATGATCAGGGGGCAGGCTCAGCCACCAACCCTCGCCCCCGATAAAAGTAATGAAACCGGTGTATAAAATACAGCAGAAAGATGAGGTGGCAAATGTTTTGATAGAGGGTAAACTCAGGGGTAGAACAATTAGAGTGTTAGTAGATACTGGAGCACAAATTAACGTCCCTTTTGGCCCCTATCACGAGAAGCGGAGGTTGAAACCGCCCCGCCATCAAATTGCTGGATTGGTTGAGAGACTGATCATTCCTGCATGGTCATCTTTCGTTATCAATTGGGAAACTGCAAGTATTTCACCACTTTAGATATGCGATCAGGGTATCATCAGATTCCTATAGCTCCCAAGGACAGACCTAAAACCGCCTTTACTGTGCCTTCGGGATTGTATGAGTTTTTACGCATGCCATTTGGTCTCAGGAATGCTCTTGCAAACATTCAAAGATTTGCTGATTTATTGTTACGTGGTTCAAAGCCCACCACATGTTTAGTTTATTTAGACGATATTATTGAACTTTCTAGAACTATTGAAGAACAAGCAGAAAGGTTGAGGTGTGTTTGTCACGTTCGCAGAGTGCCCAATTAAGTCTGAAGATAGAAAAATGTTCATTTGCACAGTCACAAGATCCTCGGTTGACTGAGGCTGTGAGAGATTTTCCAACCCCAACCAATGTAAAAGAGTTACAGTCACTGCTTGGTCTATATAATTACTCTCGCCGGTTTGTGAAAGGTTATGCCAACATAGCTAAGCCATTAACGAAGTTGTTGAGCCGGCCGCGGTGGTCTCGCGATTCTAGGCGCGCAGTCCGGAGCCGCACGACTGCTGCGGTCGCAGGTTCGAATCCTGCCTCGGGCATGGATGTGTGTGATGCCCTTAGGTTGGTTAGGTTTAAGTGGTTCTAAGTTCTAGGGGACTGATGACCTGAGATGTTAAGTCCCATAGTGCTCAGAGCCATTTGAACCATTGTTTTGTAGTCCTTAGCCAAGAATATTACGGAGAGGAAAGACCTGTTGGGTATGCCTCCCGCCAGATGAATCAGGCTGAAATAAATTATCGTACTACTGAAAAGGAATTGCTTGTTCTTATGTTCGGGGTAAACTATTTTAAATGTGTATTTTTGTGTGGTAGAAAGTTCACCGTAATAACAGATCACGCGGCATTGACTTGGATGTTGAATCTGAAATATCCTAGCAGTCGTTTAACTAGATGGGCTTTAAACCTTGCCGAATATGACTACGAGGTTAAGCATAAACATGGTAGACTGCATTCTAATGCTGACTCCCTGAGTCGTAAAGTAAGGGTAGTTCAAACAAATGATGTTTTGATTGAGTAACTGAAAGAGGTGCAAAGCCGAGATGTTGAATGTCATAGGTATGTTACCAGTGTATATTTCATTACTGAAGATGCTATTTTATACCAAAAGACTGCGGGTGGTAATAGAGTTGTAATTCCTAAGGAATTGCAGTCCAGAATAATAGCTCAATGCCATGATAGTTTACAAGCATGCCATAATGGGCCAAGAACAACAAATCCAAGGACAGCTGCACGGTATTGGTGGAAAAACAGAAAGAAAGATGTTCAAAAGTATATTCATAATTGCTTACCTTGCGCTCAAAGAGCACCCTCTCCTTGGACGAAAATACCTTGACAAAGCCTTCCAGAGGCGACGAGAACATTTCAGAATATTGCTCTGGATATCGTCGGTCCTTTTCCACAAAGCAATCAAAACAGTAAATATATCCTGTCCATTATGGACCACTTTTCTCGATACATTGTTTTGGTACCTCTCGCTGATATGACAGCAGAGACAGTTGCTAGAGAATTTGTCAATCACTTAGTGTTGCCTTTCGGCAGCCCTGACGCTGTTCTAACAGACCAAGGGACGAACCTTATGTCGGCTTTATTCGTTCAAGTGTGCATGCTTCTAGGAATCAAAAAGTGGAGACATCCAAAGGCAAATGGCCGTTTGGAACGTGTCCACATGACAGTTAAGAAAATGTTAAGTTGCTATGTAAACAAAACGCATTCAGATTGGGACCGTTATATAAAAATAGTCGCTTCAGCCTGTAATAGCCATGTCCATGAGTGAACAGGCTATAGTCCTTATGAGGTAGTTTTTGGCAAACCTATGAACTCACCTTTTGAATTTGACAAATTGCCACCAGTTGTGGACATAACTGAGGTCAAGAGGTTAGCTAGACGTTTCAAGTCAATTTGGAAATAAGTTCAAACCAATAATTCCAAAGCCACCAAAAAACAATTACAGCGGAGTAATAAGAATGCAGTAATGTCCCTTTGCAAGCCTGGAGATTTAATCTTGTTGCATAACCCAACAGTAAGACGAGGAAGAACAAAGAAGTTTGCATCTCAATATGAGGGACTGTACCCTATCATTCGGTTAACCTCTCCAGTAAATGCTGAAATCCAGTTGCCAGATCGGTTAGTAATAGTACATTTTGATCATCTGAAACACTTTTATGGAAAAGCACCTTCCAATCCGTCAGTTTTGCCTAATCCATCGCCTAGTAGTGTGTCAACTATGCCAGGACCTACAGTGGCTAAAGTGAAGAAAAAGAAGGTAAAACCTTTACCTGTGAGACCTAGATATTCCTCAAGGAACATGCATCCTTATGCATTGAGGTCAAGAGACTAAGTTTGTATCTTGCTTTGTAGTGTATCAAGCGTAGCTGTCAACTCATAATAAGTTGAAGTTTCATAAAATGCTTGTTCAGTTGCATGCCCTGCTGAAGCCTTAAGTATAGCTTACAAATATGTAAGTGCAAAGTGCGGAGTAAGTAGCGAGCAAGCAAAGTGCTGGAAGTATGGGTTGGAACGGCAGTTTAATTATATTCGATGAGCAGATATCTCCTCAAATAGTACGATAAGTTGTCACAAGGGCTCCTAACCACTTTCTGAATGGAAAAAGTAATTCACAAGTAATACGAGACTATCATGATCCTACACTAACGCGAGTTTAAAACTCAATCCTGGGATATCAGAACAGTTATAGCCACTGTTTGTATCTTCCATGTAATTGAATTCTCCAGAGCTTAAGATAACGGAACGATTACATCTGTCCACATTTTCTGTAGTTCCTATGTATCACACTAGAGGATATCAGACCCAATGCTTGTAATCGCTGGGTCACTCTCATACTAGCTTCATCTGCCTCGTTGTAAATATCACACCACATCTCTCTCTCTGTTGCCCATCCTGAGAGTACAAATCCATGCTTGAACTATGGAGTTTACCCCAAAGTTTAATCTATGTATCAATAAGGTAACTTGACGCAAATAGTGATGTTTTGGAATAATTTATTATCGAAAGAAATAATTACACAGTACATAGAAACCTAACATTCAGCCTGGAAGGACACAGCAATTATAATGATATTTCTTTTCACACGTTGCACTGTCCATCTACACAGCATATCTATTCAAAGTACGTATGACTATCAGTAACAAAATACACTTACTAGTGCCACTGTAATGAAAGAGAGCTGGTAGCTGCACCGAAGTTTTAGCGCGTCATATGCCTACACTGAAATGCTGGAGACTATGACAAAGAACGTTGAAAGATAAGTGTTCTGTACAGAGGAGTGATCTGTGTTATTGTACCTTGTTATAGGAACTACACTTGTAGTATTTGTGCGATTCATGCTCCATACGACAGTACTGGTAACTTCCCTTTTGAATATCGCTGCAATAGCTGTTAACTATAAATCATTTCGTCTAATGCTCAAATAAAGTACACCTTTTCATAATGTCTGCCGACGTACACAATACAAATTACTATCTTTTAAGAGGAACTTTTATTGATTGCCTAGCAGAAGCTAGAGAAAATCTTTCCCAGGTTACAAACCAAGTGAATATTCAATGTAAATTCTTCAATACTATGTGATGAAAAAGTAACTTATTTAGTCAAAGTTCACATAGAAAGATCGTTGTCTATGCGCTGACGTATACTGGCAGTACTACGTAATTGGTAGAGGACACAATCATTATAATGTAATGCATCTCAGTTCGTATAGCGCCTAATAATATTTTTCCACTATCTTGGAAAACAGGGATTAAAAGCTTTTGTGTTCCACCTTTAAAGAAGTTAAAGGAAGTAGTGCCGCTCTTGGGCGTCTTCGGGCGTACTCCTTCGCCTTAGACATTCAGGAATTGGAGGATATACTTCACTTAGTGTAGCCGGCCACTACGATGTGCGTTTCTGTATCCAACCTGGCTAAGTACGGAAGGGAGCTGGGCTCGGAATCGTCCGATAGAAGAATGCTAACTCACAGAATTATTCAAGGTTTACATACGACGCACCTATAAAATTACGTCTTACTGATCCCAACAGCACCGAGCCGAGCAGACGGCACAGGTAAGTCATCGATCGTCGAGATGTCGCCGTGGTGCTACAGTACGTGCTCAGGTAAGTCTCCAGGATTAGGAAGATACATGATAGAAAGAGGATAGGGCATGACACACACCTACTGACAAGATAGAGGCAGAGTTAATAATAGCTGGTCTCCACAATTACTCATGCAAGACTATACTTCGAGTCAGGCTCATTGGGGTATGCATAATTTACCATAACGGAGTAAGCAGATTTAAAGAAAGAACCATTTATTAGAGAGTGTGGCAGGGGTTATAGGTGGTACCAAGCAAGTGAGAGAATCTCATCATTTCACTGCCACGATTTTATTGCAATTTAACACCTCAATGAATTACATTTGACTCACATGACCACAGTCCCACTCGCTCCTACTTGCTATTACCGTCATTTACGCACTTTGTACCGATCTCACCACCTTGCATTACAAGTAATGTTTTCACACACCCAGTAATGGATGTCCTTAGTATTCATAGCCATGGATCATGACAGTCTCCACTCAAGTGACGTAATTCGTCCGGAATTAAATTTCTTAATGCTAACTCGTAGCAGATTGCACATCTATTAGTCCTGAGAAGATTATACAGCCTTCCATTCGCTTTGCAATGTTTGCTCACTGATGTAAGTCATAAGCTAATTTAAGCTGTGTGTTTCATTTTATTGTTTTATATTATTTTATTGTGCTGCTAATTGCATTATGCCTAATGTCAGTTTATTATGTTGTATGTTTGCATTTTTTTTGTCATTTTATGTTGTATACCTTCAGTTCGTATACGCAGGGAACACTGGGTCATGTCTCAACCCTCCCCCTCCCCTCACTGTATTACTTACTATTTCTTTCCATTATGAATAAAATCCTCCCCCCCATGAACCATGGACCTTGCCGTTGGTGGGGAGGCTTGCGTGCCTCAGCGATACAGATGGCCGTACCGTAGGTGCAACCACAACGGAGGGGTATCTGTTGAGAGGCCAGACAAACGTGTGGTTCCTGAAGAGGGGCAGCAGCCTTTTCAGTAGTTGCAGGGGCAACAGTCTGGATGATTGACTGATCTGGCCTTGCAACATTAACCAAAACAGCCTTGCTGTGCTGGTACTGCGAACGGCTGAAAGCAAGGGAAACTACAGCCGTAATTTTTCCCGAGGACATGCAGCTTTACTGTATGATTAAATGATGATGGCATCCTCTTGGGTAAAATATTCCGGAGGTAAAATAGTCCCCCATTCGGATCTCCGGGCGGGGACTACTCAGGAGGATGTCGTTATCAGGAGAAAGAAAACTGGCGTTCTATGGATCGGAGCGTGGAATGTCAGATCCCTTAATCGGGCAGGTCGGTTAGAAAATTTAAAAAGGGAAATGGATAGGTTAAAGTTAGATATAGTGGGAATTAGTAAAGTTCGGTGGCAGGAGGAACAAGACTTCTGGTCAGGTGACTACAGGGCTATAAACACAAAATCAAATAGGGGTAATGCAGGAGTAGGTTTAATAATGAATAGGAAAATAGGAATGCGGGTAAGCTACTACAAACAGTATAGTGAACGCATTATTGTGGCCAAGATAGATACGAAGCCCACACCTACTACAGTAGTACAAGTTTATATGCCAACTAGCTCTGCAGATGATGAAGAAATTGAAGAAATGTACGATGAAATAAAAGAAATTATTCAGATAGTGAAGGGAGACGAAAATTTAATAGTAATGGGTGACTGAAATTCGAGTGTAGGAAAAGGGAGAGAAGGAAACATAGTAGGTGAATATGGATTGGGGCTAAGAAATGAAAGAGGAAGCCGCCTAGTAGAATTTTGCACAGAGCACAACTTAATCATAGCTAACACTTGGTTTAAGAATCATGAAAGAAGGTTGTATACGTGGAAGAACCCTGGAGATACTAAAAGGTATCAGATAGATTATATAATGGTAAGACAGAGATTTAGGAACCAGGTTTTAAGTTGTAAGACATTTCCAGGGGCAGATGTGGACTCTGACCACAATCTATTGGTTATGACCTGTAGATTAAAACTGAAGAACCTGCAAAAATGTGGGAAATTAAGGAGATGGGACCTGGATAAACTGAAAGAACCAGAGGTTGTACAGAGTTTCAGAGAGAGCATAAGGGAACAATTGACAGGAATAGGGGAAAGAAATACAGTAGAAGAAGAATGGGTAGCTCTGAGGGATGTAGTAGTGAAGGCAGCAGAGGATAAAGTAGGTACAAAGACGAGGGCTGCTAGAAATCCTTGGGTAACAGAAGAAATATTGAATTTAATTGATGAAAGGAGAAAATATAAAAATGCAGTAAATGAAGCAGGCAAAAAGGAATACAAACGTCTCAAAAATGAGATCGACAGGAAGTGCAAAATGGCTAAGCAGGTATGGCTGCAGGACAAATGTAAGGATGTAGAAGCTTATCTCACTAGGGGTAATATAGATACTGCCTACAGGAAAATTAAAGAGACATTTGGAGAGAAGAGAACCACGTGTATGAGTATCAAGAGCTCAGATGGCAGCCCAGTTCTAAGCAAAGAAGGGAAGGCAGAAAGGTGGAAGGAGTATATAGAAGGTTTATACAAGGGCGATGTACTTGAGGACAATATTATGGAAATGGAAGAGGATGTAGATGAAGACGAAATGGGAGATACGATACTGCGTGAAGAGTTTGACAGAGCACTGAAAGACCTGAGTCGAAACAAGGCCCCCGGAGTAGACAACATTCCATTAGAACTACTGACAGCCTTGGGAGAGCCAGTCATGACAAAACTCTACCAGCTGGTGAGCAAGATGTATGAGGCAGGCGAAATACCCTCAGACTTCAAGAAGAATATAATAATTCCAATCCCAAAGAAAGCAGGTGCTGACAGATGTGAAAATTACCGAACTATCAGTTTAATAAGCCACGGCTGCAAAATACTAACGCGAATTCTTTACAGACGAATGGAAAAACTGGTAGATGCAGACCTCGGGGAGGATCAGTTTGGATTCCGTCGAAATGTTGGAACACGTGAGGCAATACTGACCTTACGACTTATCTTAGAAGAAAGATTAAGAAAAGGCAAACCTACGTTTCCAGCATTTGTAGACTTAGAGAAAGCTTTTAACAATGTTGACTGGAATACTCTTTTTCAAATTCTAAAGGTGGCAGGGGTAAAATACAGGGAGCGAAAGGCTATTTATAATTTGTACAGAAACCAGATGGCAGTAATAAGAGTCGAGGGGCATGAAAGGGAAGCAGTGGTTGGGAAAGGAGTGAGACAGGGTTGTAGCCTCTCCCCGATGTTATTCAATCTGTATATTGAGCAAGCAGTAAAGGAAACAAAAGAAAAATTTGGAGTAGGTATTAAAATTCATGGAGACGAAGTAAAAACTTTGAGGTTCGCCGATGACATTGTAATTCTGTCAGAGACGGCAAAGGACTTGGAGGAGCATTTGAACGGAATGGACAGTGTCTTGAAAGGAGGATATAAGATGAACATTAACAAAAGCAAAACGAGGATAATGGTATGTAGTCCAATTAAATCGGGTGATGCTGAGGGAATTAGATTAGGAAATGAGACACTTAAAGTAGTAAAGGAGTTTTGCTATTTAGGAAGTAAAATAACTGATGATGGTCGAAGTAGAGAGGATATAAAATGTAGACTGGCAATGGCAAGGAAAGCGTTTATGAAGAAGAGAAATTTGTTAACATCGAATATATGTTTATGTATCAGGAAGTCGTTTCTGAAAGTATTTGTTTGGAGTGTAGCCATGTATGGAAGTGAAACATGGACGATAACTAGTTTGGACAAGAAGAGAATAGAAGCTTTCGAAATGTGGTGCTACAGAAGAATACTGAAGATAAGGTGGATAGATCACGTAACTAATGAGGAGGTATTGAATAGGATTGGGGAGAAGAGAAGTTTGTGGCACAACTTGACTAGAAGAAGGGATCGGTTGGTAGGACATGTTTTGAGGCATCAAGGGATCACAAATTTAGCATTGGAGGGCAGCGTGGAGGGTAAAAATCGTAGAGGGAGACCGAGAGATGAGTACACTAAGCAGATTCAGAAGGATGTAGGTTGCAGTAGGTACTGGGAGATGAAGCAGCTTGCACACGATAGAGTAGCATGGAGAGCTGCATCAAACCAGTCTCAGGACTGAAGACAACAACAACATGAATAAAATAGCACCTAAGCCATGCCGGTCATTCTGCTACCTTGCATAACAAGGAGCGGCTCCATGATAAAGACTAATACACCTGGGAATGTTTCGCAGCCACCGCAGCGATGGAAGACTATCTGGCACAGTCACTGAAATGTCAGATTGTAGGTTGGACTCAGTAAATTATGGGAACTACTCAGTAATGGGCTCAAGCGCTACGTAGTTATTGGCCAAGGTTAATGATACGCCTGCTGAGTTGCCCTGAATGCCAACTGGCTAGTTCAGCGAGAGACAGAGTCGCACTCACAATGGACAACGAGTAATAAGGACAACTATTTCGTTGGCTCGGTTTTTTCACCCTACTGACAACACACGACATGCTGGTATCCGTGCTGCCGAATCGGTGGATACCTGCAGTCGCCTGTGATTGCAGTTAATTTTGAAGCCCTCCAATTTTATTAATTACTCTACTGACGAGCCCTCGGGTCTATCCTGTCTTCTTTTGTTGATGAGTATGCAGTGGTTGCTCCAACAATACCGGTCCTATCCGTCATTCCAGCAATTTTTCTCGTCGAGGCCTCGCTGCTCCCTTGTTGCAGTGTCCATATTTAAGCTATTCTCCGACGATCTATTGTGAAGTGAGAATCGTGTCTCTGCTATCTAGCTAAGCGAAGAATCAGTGTCCTTCAACAGTAAGCGAAAACCTGCGTTGGAAATTTTTAAAGACGCAACCATGGGCATTACTTGATTCTTCCTAAGGAGAGCTTTGGCCCTCCCTTAGAATAAATAAATACTATCATCGTTTTCGCATTTTCACTTTTCCTTACTGCTCGTGACTTTTCGTGACATTAAACACAAGTGCGACGCGTAATTTGCGTCGTAGCAACGATACGATACGTACTTGGAAGGGCCACCACACAGTTCTTAACACCAACATAAATTATCTCTCAGCGTAACTCGCAAAACTAAGTACGCCAATACTCGGTCGTGTAAGACGGAAGTTTCATCCCCCGCGCGTACTACTGTGAAGCAGTGCAGCGCGCAACACACGTGTGTGTACGGGAACGAGCTGGCTGATCAGCAGCCACACGAGTACGTATTGTAAACGGTAAACTTTACTGTTCAGCTATGCTTCACCTCTCACAATCTTTATCCACAGAATGGGCAGTAAGTCACTCTGAGCTTTAAAATGCTGTACATTATTACAATGTTGATCCGCCTTTTCTTGTATTACAGTCATTACATACTGCTTTATTTCACTGGCCTCTTATAGCCAAGTATTATGACAGGTGTCTTCTCCAACTGTAGCGTCAGAGAATCTCGAGTTTTCATAAAACTAGAGAGCCGAAGTATCTGTCTGCTTAAGCTGCTGTTCCCAATTAGCCGAAGCAATCGGGGTGTAGTAACCACTTCAGTCATGCTGTTAATTGCTTAATGCCTTGATATCATAGCGAGTGTGGTCCTTGCTTGTTGCCAATGCTTCTCACGTAACCATCTCTCCACAAATGCTTGCTATTTCATTCTTTTCTGCCATGCTCTGCCTTACTTTTACCTGATGCTGGGAAACATTTTGATATCCTCGTAAATATGCACTGGTTTGCTTAATCAACGAATCTCGACCACTCAGTAACAGCAGTAGCAAGTCTTTCTTCCAAGTTAGTTACTACTCAACCCATCTGGCAATCGCAATCTTTTTCACGGCCGCTATCATCGGTTTTTCCTCTCCCTACCTCTGGTGCTTCTATGATGATGAAGTCCAACCATAGCGAAAAATAGCCACATATTGTCAGACATATTGTATGAACTACATGTTATCGCTTCATGAACACCCGCCCAACGTTCCTTATACATTAGCAGACACCTCATCCACATTATACATATACACAGTCATACTCACCACACCCTGAAAGGGAGAGTATAAACTCTACTACAGGAGATGTATTCAAAGGGTTCAGCTGCACTTGTTTTGTTTGCATTTCTGGCGGTTAAACCCTCTATCTCGTTATCGGTTTTGCATCTACTCCCTTTATTTGGAGAGAAGTATTCGTTAAATACTTCTCACCGGGAAAGCCTGTTACAGTTTGCGCAGAAAACGCTTTTAAACATAGTGCGCAATGTGTTGACTAGGATAGCTTCAGCGATCTGAACAGTCACACCGGCAATAAAAACTCCGTAGATAAAGGGCCTACGGAATTTTCTGAAAATTGTTATCACTTACAAAATGTAATTACCGCCATTCTCTACCTGTGTGTAACCTTTTTTGTAAAGGAAACAAACAGTCATGTACTTTATCGCATGCTTCCATCAACACGCTTAACCGTTTATCTGCATCTAGTGGCTAAGAAACCTTCCACCTCAACAGATTGACTCTCATTGATATCGCAACAGTATTCTGGGTGAAGGCCCATAAATATCTATATACAAAACAAAAACACACACAAATAACACGTAGGTCCTGATGACCCCTTTCAGTCATACTTCTTACACAGCAGCGGGCTTATTCCGCTGACTAATTCACTCAGTCAGATTGTGAAATTGCCGTGTCAGTCTTCTACATGTGATCGCTGACTATAGGTACTTGTCAGCAATGCTGGCAACCCTCTTTTGGCTACTTGCTATTGTATAAAGTCCCGTGACCGCTCACTTACTGGCCAGTTCAGTATTAACAGTGAAGTTGCATCTGCCTCATCGGAACATACTACTCTCCGACTCCGTTGCACGGTAGATAGTAACGAAACACTAGTACGCACTGCTGTGATATATTTTGTCGTCATTAGTACATAAAGTCGCATAGAGATATTCTCACACCTTCCCTCTCTTCTGAATGCAGGACACTACCACACTCTGTTCTTTCATTGGGCACTTCGGCGGTGTCACTCATCTATTGGAGTTGTTGAATAACAACCAGGAGAATATCGACCAAACATTACACCATGAGATGCTGTACTTTATTGATTCTTTTTACTGGAGCTGTCAGTCTCCCACCCTTTAGTAATCATCCCTCATCGTCAGGCATGATGTTTGAGCGTTTTAATAACTTGCTATATACCCCCCATCAAGCGGTAATACGTGCCGATATACAACTAACATCCATTAATGAAGAAGAGCTAGCTTTACAACAACTTATCAATCGCCTATTGGCCGCTGAACCTTTACTTGAACAATCAGGGCAGACTTCCACCTTACTCACTCTGTGGGATTTAAAACAAGCACTGCAAAACCCTCAAGAACAACTACGAAGCATCTTCGACACTGTGCCCCCAACTCGGGTTAAGAGAGCCTTGTTCAATGCCGGAGGTGCGATACTCAAAACTATCTTTGGTACCCCCGACTATGCTGACGCTTACCGCTGGGACCAAACTCTACGCCAAGTAACTTTTACTACCAACCAAAATCGGGACGTACTGGTCCACCAGCAATTCCACCTCACCCATATTGAAGACAGTTTATTAGCTGCTACTAGGCAAATTCGTGTCGTGGCAACTGACCTTGTACACCGGTACGAAACGTTTAGGAATGTTATCCAACGGGACTTTGAGTTTTACATCATACCATAACTAATGTGACCTACACTTTTGAGATAACGAGAGCGCTACAGATCTTACTATACAACACCCATGCCATTCAGTTACATATTAACATCTTCTGTACTATTACTCTGCTGGGACTACAGCATAAGCTTAGCCCTACGTTAATGCCTGCAGAAATGTTCCTGCAAACTCTGGCTAATGTTTCGTTTCATCTGGCATCGCCAATGAAAATGCTTTACCCTGTATGGGAATTTTCGCTACCCCATTATTATGCGGCAGGTACAGTACATCTTGTGCGATCTTCTCATGGACTGTCCGCTCAGATTTCTCTACCCATCACATACGCCAACTGCAAGTTTGAATGCTACCGATTACACACCTTTCCGGTTGGGTTGCCCTGCGAAAGCAAGTGACTTGGCAAACTAATGATATCTTAGCTATTAGCAAAGATCGCCACAGACATTCTATCATGCAGCTGACTGACCTCCATCAGTGCCTTCACACTAATTACTATACGTGTTCAAACTTATCCATTCATACTGGATTAAGGACTGTGAGGTGGCCTTGTTTTTAGAGTAAACAAAAAAACCACCCTGTCCTCGTATGTTATCGACCTTGCGTGAGCCTTGGTTTAAACCAGTAGGGGATAGTTTATTATATTTTTTACCTCAAACATCCACAATTGCTTTAATGATATGACCATGTTTTCGTGTCTCTGACGTATCTTTTCGCACTAGTAAACAGTAGATTACTGTTCAAAATGTTCACCTGTGATTTAATAACACCTACTGTCAAACTGCCAGCACACCTATCACAAGTGAAAAATTCGAGCCTCGGACCCCTTTTACTTTATTTACCTGAGGTAGCCGTGGTACTACCATCACCCGATTGTGTACCCAGGCAACCCAACGAGTCCGATGCTCGATTACTTCAGTGAATTGACGAATTACTAGGTCACGAAAAGGGACAAATCGTCGTGTCTCGAGCTGTAGCTTACATAGCTACCTGGCGGACACAGAAAAAATTGTATACGGTTGCTCTGCCTAGCGCCCTGACTGTTCCAACCCTGACTGTCGCAGGAGCCGTTCTCTAGTGCCTATATAAGAAAGTATATTGTAAACACATTAAGTCAACACCACCAACTGTCCCAGAGGCACAGAGTAATGTCAGGCATGGTCTACCATAGTGAAATACACTCTTTAACTGAAATAAATTTTGTATTGTGTAATGTTCATTTACTATTATTGTTATCATGTATCAATGTATCTAATCATGTAAACTATAGGGTAAAGATACTAGAGATGACCAGTGAATGTAGGAAACCTTAGTTTATTTGCTACTGAAGCCCACCCCTGCAAAATTTACTGATACAATCCCTGGGGTAACGTTTCAGTACCCGCCTACACAATAAGCAGCTCCCGCCATGTCCCTCCTTCCCGCCTGAGGGAACGACAGTGTATCCAACGCTGCGCGGAGCCCGGTGCTGCCTCGCTCTCCGTCAGTGGCACATGGGCCACCCACTCACAGCGCCGCATCTGACCCAAAGATTCTCACTCTGTTTATTTTTCTATGATTGTCTATATAATATGTGGAAGATATACCATCAACAGTTAGAACTTTATTGTGTTTAACCAACCCCAATTAGAGTCCCTACACAGAAGCAAATGCCTTTTATGTTACATTATGAACATATTTTAACTTTCTATTATCTGTATATGAAGCAATTTTTTAGGTTGTTAGTGTTTCAGTAAGTCTGTAATTATTATTTTGAAACTACCTCTCAGTTTGAGAATTTCAATGTTTTATCTAATTATTTACTATCTTCATATTCTGTTTATGTTAACTATGTTTGTCAATTGAATACATTTATTTTATAGAATTAACTAATTTGTTACAATTACTGCCTTCATATTTTAGTTTATATTCTGAACTTGATTCCACTAAGTAGCAACGAGTTTAACGTTTGCCAAACAACACAAACAATTACATATTTCTAGAGGCGCCTGAAACCTTCAAAAGATCAGTGCTGATTCAGTTCGGCCAACATATACACTTCTGCTACACCGACTTTAGCGTTGCAAGTATATATGATTAACAGAATCTGTAATACTTCATTCCAATGTTATGAAACTTTTGACATACTTTTAACTTTTTGTGCTAAGATTTGCATTCTGATACAGTAATGATGATGGGAAATTATCGTATTGAATTATGTGTGATAAGATTGATGTCTCTAAATGTTTTATGATTTTGATCACCAAACTCACAACAATCTTTCTGTATAATATCGTTTTTTTATGGAATTTCTTTTTATGTTGTTGTAAAACCACTCACTCCAGTATACATAGATGTTTTTGTAAAACTTAGATTCACCCAACCCCCAATTTTGCAAATATTAGCACTCCCGACCAAGGGAGCAAATTGTTTTCTTTTGTCAACGAGCAACAACTAATCTTCATCATAAAACCTCACTCCCACGGAAGTGGAATGAGATGTACAGGTGCTGACAGATTGAGTACGGGAGTACTTTATTTTAAATAAAAGAAAAGGGATATTATTTTTTTAATGTGTGAGCTATGGATGGAAATGGATCTTCAAAAGCCGTGCACGGGCCCCGGGTTGGCAACACATCAGATTTTTTCAGTATGTGCCGCTATCCCACGGCTTGTTCACGTGCTCGACGAACAAACAGCCTTTCTGCTGATGCTTAGGGAAGCGTCGCTTGCCTAGGCAGAGATCCTACAGCAGCCAATCAGAAAAGTCCAGGAGATCACGTGTGAGCGCCCACCGCGCCCAGCTGCGCGGACGAGACGTGTGGATCGTTCTCTTTTACCAACAGGCCCCCGACGAGATTAGACGCATTGGCCGGTTGCCTCCGTGCACTTTTCGAGCCCCGGCTCAATCTGTTTGCGCCTTAGGGCCGCTAAACTCACATAATGTACCCCGGGTAGGTCAATCAGTAAATGTTTTCTCAATAAACGGGAGACAGTTTGCCGACCGGAGTTGAAAAATTAGCACTCGTTCTTTTTTAGACCTCACTTCCGCCTCAGCCACATCCCGACATGCACAGTAGTACAGATACCCCACAACTGAGTAGTTATCTGGAAAGAACCATGCAAGTGTTCCCTAGTCTCCTATATCGACCTATTGCATTTTCCTAGTGTTCTATCAATGAATCGTTGTTTGTCGACTATGTACCTTACCATTTCGTAAACCCTGGTATTTGTATGATTTGATCGATTCGAATTTTAAAGCAAAGTGTCTTGTATATCTACGTATGTCTGGCATCTTCTCCCAAATGCGTGGATCTATTTCAATCACATTTGGCACAGAAACAGAATGTCTCACGAGTATCTGCACTATGTGGTTTGTAACAGGCTAGCTCCAATAGGAGCAGAGATCGAGCAATCTTGCAGAAACGTTTATTTTCCAGACCATGGCGTATAGATTGCACTGCATGAGAGGAAAGTTGTGTGGAAACATTATCAGCTTGCCAAATCAAACTTCCGTGCAGATTTTCACGAGACCCGAGATGCAGGATGTCCTGCATGGAAAATAGTTGTGTTTGAGTAGTATCGGCCTGCTTTATCGATCTGCTTTAAATCATGATTTGTACTTCAGGGACAAATAAATGATTTTCAAGACCCTGATGTGTACGCTGCGCTGCAGTACAGGTGTGTTGTGGAAGTAGTATTGGCCTGCTTTATTGAACTGTATTGATGGGGCTACTTGTGTTCATGAACGTAGATGGGGACAGGTTGAGATGGATAGACGAGAGGACAGAATGAGGAGGAGGAGCAAATGGATACAGGGTGGGGAGGAGAGGGAGGTGCTTAAGTCAGGTGGAGCGTGTAGAGGGATAGTGGATAGATGGAAAAGGAAGAAGGCAAGGCGGAGGAAGAGAGGAGGAGGAGGTTATGTCAGAGGTTAGGGACGGACGAGATTGTCAGAAGGAGTGGATGGAGGAAATGGGACAAAAGAGAGGGGAAAGAGTAGGTGAAGAGGAGGTAGAGGTGGTAGGATGAGGTGGACAGAGGGAGGTGGAGGTAGATACACCCCGGAGGGGGAAGGAGAGGTATGTTCAATGTAAGTGGCCAGCGCGTTCGAGCGCGAAGCTGCGGAGAAAATGCTAGTTGTAGTAATAAGATATTACGCTGTTTGGTTTCGTGAAGTCAATAATTTTATATTTCTCTTCAATTAAACCAAGTTGCCTATCACTTCACTCTTATAAATCTTACCGAGCTGCGACTGAATGCATTTGCAGCTTCTTTTTACATTACTTCGTTATAAATTACTGGACCATCTCTAGAACGTCTAAGATTGCAATTAATATTATTTGCACGGTCATTAATATACGATATGAAAAAAAGGGCCAACATTTGTCTATGACAATCCTGAATTTACTTCCACGTCCGTCGGTAATCTCCATCCAAGAAGACACCCTGCGTTCTATCTGTTAAGAAACCAACAATTCATAGATTGAGGTACGAAAATAGAAAATATGCAGAAAAAGAAGGAAGACGAAATAAAGAAAACGCTTAAATGTTTCTCGAGTCTCTGTTCCCAGACATCTGTCACTATAAAATTATAAAGTGGTTCTTAAGATATAAGTTAACCACGGCTTATATTGCCAAACGTTCTTGGCAAAAGTCCAGACTCTAAACGACTATGCGCCACGTACTTCGGCGTCAAAGATGACTCGACGGTGACACCTCATCCGTCTTGCGGCGAGGAAATAGGTGGGAAGCGACGAGGCACTCCCTGAGGCGTGGTGAGCGATATTACTTGGCCGGAAACTCTAAAACTTTTCGTAGAGGCAGGACGTGGCGCAGTTTTGCACCCGCAAACAAGGAAAAGTTTTCGTCCTCTGAATGAAATTCTTGTTATCATCTCAACCCAGAAGCTCGGTAACAAAACTTGTCGCAAGTCCGTCGCAGACGTGTATGTGACATAATTTAAGTATCGCACCATCTTTTTCAAGAATTCATGTCACAATCGTCATTATAGGAGTTTCATTTTTCTGCTGTAAACAGCTGAATAAATTATGTCTCAGATTTATTCCCTTCATCATTAGCAGTAAATAACATTCCACGTTCTTAATAGAAGGCAGCAGTAGCTTTGTTCTGCATAGAGGAGCTTTTCCAGTAGACTGGTACAACAGTAATAAGGGAGTGGACTTATGTTCTAGAGCAGGCGGTCTCAGCCACTGGTTTAGGTATCCAGTCTTTCCTTGATTCTCTTAAACCACTCTTGAGATAATTTTCTCTCTGCGTCGTTATAATACCCTTCCAAAATAAGTTCTCATACTAAGAAGCACCAGTTGTCCTGATTTGTAATTTATTCAATTTAAAAGCTCAGTTTATGTCGAGAAGACCAGATCCCATTTTCATGTTCTATAAAGAAGAAATTCATAAATCATTATTTTGCATTATTTAACATTCAGACATACAAAGCTACGATAAGGTGGTTATAGGTATAATTCAAGTGCTGTTTCTCACATAGGTCCATTGTGGGCTGCGAAACTTGGTATATATTCTAATGATGTGTTAATGCGGGACCGATTTACACTGGAAATAAATTATTTCCAGGTTTGGCCATCAGGTGCAAATCTAGCTCTATGCATGCAAGGTGTACAGAAATGTTTTCATATGTAATTGGTTAGGTATGAAACGTGGGCAAAAAAGTCAAAAAAGTGAGAAAGGCATAATCTTGACTTTATTACTAACTGCCGCTTACTCAGTTTGTTCAGTAAGAGAAGCATAGATGTCGACAAGATGCTGTAGAGTATCAGAATTGCACCTGGTGGTCAAAATTGGAACTATTTTTTTCCAGCGTATATCGGTTCCGCATTACCGCATTTGCATATCTGCTAAGTTTTGATGGCATACGATAATTACCGCTCAAAGTTAACGACCGTGAATAGCTGCACGCACTTTGTAACCACCCAGTAAAAATAATGTGTTTGTTTTCAAAGCTGTTTATTTTTAAAGTATTATATGTACAAATTTGACTGTTGCTCAAATATAACCGTAAACTCACAAAATGTTGTATCAGTGCCCATCTGGTCGCATGTCACACGTCCAAGTGCTAGTCAACTGCGTTCTGCACCTTACGTAGAAAAACCCGGTCGATGCTCATCACAGAAGCATTGATGCGTTGTCTAGGCTGTTCCATTGTGCTTCGCAGTACAGATACGTAAACACGTCCTGAATGTATCCCCAAAGGATAAGTCTTTAGGTCAGACGACCTTTGTGGCTAAGGGAACAGAGCCACACAATCTTCGCCACTACGCCCAATGATGCTAAATTTCGCCTCCTAGGTAGAGACGAACGTTGATGCTCAAATGGGGTTTGCGGTGTTGTTGGATGCTGAAATTTTCACAGTCAACAGTCATTTGTGGAAACAAGCCATTACTGCAAGACGATAAGGTAAGAGGTACCAGTCACAGTCATTTCACAGAATAAAAACGGCCAATACAGCTTCGTCAGTTACGTTGTACAGAAAATATTAATCTTTTGTGAATCTTGTTGGTGCGGCAGAATTTCATGAGGATTTTCAGGGCCCCACACACTCACATTTTGACGATTAATTTTCCCAGGTAAGTAGAAGGCCGCTTCGTCACTCAATATCAGTCTGGAGGCGAAATATTCATCCTCAAATGTCTCCTGCATTCTAATGTAAAACAGAAGTCGGAGGCGGTTATTTGCAGATTTAATTTTACACGGGCCGCAAATGGTACGTTCTGAAATGTAACCGCCGTGGTAACAGCTTCCACACAATTTGCTACGCTATTTCAAGTTCGTGGCTTCCACAGACCACAGATATTTTTTTGGTAGTCCGTACGAAACATTCCCTCACCCTCTCAACGGTTACATCTGGCGCACCTGGACGACCGGTAACTTCTGTTTACAGAGACAACCAGCGTCTCTAAATTATCCATACCAACGCAAAGTCGTCGGTTTATATGGCGGTTCTTTCCCACGTTTGCTTCTGAATGCACGCTTCACTGTTGTAACACACATACATCGCTCATATTCCAAAACACAAAAACGCTTTTCTTGCTGTTTCGTAATTTCATCAACGCCAACTGATGGACGCAATGCAAACTCGATGAGTTTATGGCCCTATCCCGCATCAGTCGTATTTGTACACGTAGTAATTTGGAAAATATAGAACTTTGAAAACGAATGCATCATTTACAGAAGCCCTGTATATTTAATGGATATATATCTACGTCATCCATGTAGTGTTCCGTACCTTAAAAGTAGTACGCCATCAGGCACAGGCCAACAATGTGCAAGCAGGTGAAAATCATTGTCAAACATTAAATCACCAATATACATACCATGTTATAAAGACTGTGTTTACTGGTGTCATTTATCATTTGAATGCAGAAAATAATAATTAATCGAAAAGGGTCTGCCTTCTTGCAAGAACGTACTTTTGCTTTTGTTTAATCCCCAAATATGTTTCCACTCAGTTGTGGGAAGTTCAGTGCGTTATTTTGCTTTATTGCTTCTGAAACATAATACAAATTTGATGGGGATTACGAATACGTTGACACACTTTTTTGTTTAGCTTACATTACACACATAAGAAAAGTAAACTGCATACGTAATCTACGCACGACGCGTCACGAAACTGTATCGATGTTTGGTAAGGGAAGTGACAATGTCAGGTCTAACGCGTGACCAGATGAGAGTAAACATAAATGTAGGCCGGAAAAATGAATAATTTTAAGTACTGAAATAAAGCTTTATTTGCGTAAAAATTATGAGGTTAACTGGTATTTAGGCTGTAAGTATGGTGCACAAAAACAAAACTGTATTATTCCAGATTAAATCCACTGAAGTCTACTTCATGTAAACGGCGAACAGTTTGGAATAAATATAATACACAGCAGAAGAAAAAGACGTTGAATTTATAAAACAAATATTAATATATTTGCAACGGATAATGACAATACTGACTACAATACAAAATTTGAAATACAAATTCTGAAGATAGCAGGAGATAAATATAGGAAGTGAAATGTCATTTACACCTTGTATAAATCCAGAATGCAGTTATAAAGATAAAAGCATGTAAAAGAGAAGCAGCAGTTGAGAAGTGAGTGAAACACGATTGTACCTACCCTCCAAGTTATTCAATCTATAGCCTGAAGAAGTAGCAACGAAACAAAGAAGTGATTTGCAAAGGAAATTGAAGTTCAGGGAGAAGGCATAAAGCTTTTAGATTAGCCAGATCTGTCGTAAGTTTATCAGAAAGAGCAAAAGGCTTGGGAGAGCAATTTAACGAAATCGGTAATACCTTCCAAAGAGGTTATAAGACGAACGTCTAAGAAAGTAAAACGATGTAATGAGGTCGAAGTAAACTAGGTAACGCTGAGGGAATTAGATTAGAAAATGGAATGGTAAAAGTATTAGATGGGTTTACGGTTTGGGCATCAAATTAACTGATGGTGATCGGAGTAGAGGGGATATAATGTGCAGTTTTCAAAAAGAGGAATTTTGTAACATCTAAAGCAAATACAAGCGATAGAAAGTCATATTTACGCATTTGCCTAGAATGTAGCCTCGTGCGAAAGTGAAACGTGAACGTTATGCATTTCAGATAATCAAACAGTGGAAGGCTCAGAAATGTGGTGCTACCGAAGAATGCTGTAGAGGTAGAACAGGGAATGACTACAGCAAGCCGGTTAGAATGAATATTGGTTATAGTAGTTATTAAGAGGTGAAGCGTGAAGGATAGCTTGAGTGTTGTATCGAAACCATTCTTCGGATTGAAGAGTGACAAGGACAGCCCGATTCAGCTAGTAGCTGAAACATGTCAATTATAGTAAGGAACGATTAAGCGATGTAACAGATATTATTTATTTCAAGTTATGAGCAATTTGTAACCCGCGTAACGTTCCGGTATACAGGGTGCACAGGTTGAACACATAGCAATATAAAATCTAGTAACTTGAGATGTAATTGAGATATTTATTGGTGGTTTGCTTCACAGGTATGCTAACTCAAAATGTCTTCTGCGTTCGCTTGCGGCATTTGGTACCGTGTACACATGGGCTTTGTTTACGTAAACGAGTTTCACTAAACGTAAGGAGTCCACAGCAGAAGGTGTGCTTTCTGTCGTGTAGCTAACGTCTGTTACACTGGTACAACGTCGTTTTACGGTCTGAGTATTGATTGCGATCAACAGATGGTGTTTCAACTTAATATAACAGTCAAGAATCTGGGCAAGCGGATTTAGAAAAATGGGAGTTTGCTTTCGATTTCGGAACACCACGCCAAGCGCGCAGTTCGAATTAATCCGAACACCCGTCTAGTGGAGCCGTCGTAAGTCAATGCGACAGGCAGATAGGCAGTTAATGTTCCCTCGTTCGACAGTACACGGTGTAGTCCACGAAAGTTTTTGCCTAAGGGCGTACAAACCAGCTTCATCACAAAGTCAAGCCCGAGTACAGGCTGCGATCGGAGGCATTCGCGGAGGCAAATGTGACAAAAACTGTCCACACGGTAATCGGACAGTTACCGCAAATGGGGAACAGAACTCCCCCTTCCCCAACCACGTACTGCTCGAGTACTAACTACAATTCTCCGAAAGTGAACGTGTGCTGCAGATTGATTAAGACAGGGTTCTAGTCCCATTCTTCTTCGCGGAGCCACGGAACAGTAAACGCACAATTGCCGCATATGGGGAACAGAACGCCCCCTTCCCCAACCACGTATTGCTAGAATACTAACTCTAATTCTCTGAAAGTGAACGTGTGGTGTAGATTGTTTAAGGACAGGGTTCTAGGATCTTTATTCTTCGCGGAGCCGAGAGTTAATGCAACAAAGTATGTAGACATGTAAGTGCTGTATGCCTTACCTTATTCAGGATGTAATACTTCAACGGGGTGGTGCACCGTGTCATTTTGTCAGCATTGTGACGGATTGTCGGCCGGTGTGGACGATCGGTTCTAGGCGCTACAGCCTGGAACCGCACGACCGCTACGGTCGCAGGTTCAAATCCTCCCTAAGGCATGTATGTGTGTGATGTACTTAAGTTACTTAGGTTTAAGTAGTTCTAACTTCTAGGGGACTGATGACCTAAGAAATTCAGTCCCATAGTGCTCAGACCCATTTGAACCATTTTTTTTTGTGAGAGATTTCTTGGATCATGCAGATCCAGAACGTTGGACTAGGGGAGATATTCAATCTATTGCTTGACTAGTTAGAACCTCAGAAATTACGGCATTTGAGGGTTTTTTTTCTATGGGTGTTTAATAAGAGCCAAGTTTACCAGACACCACTCGTGATCTACCAGATCTGCGCCATCGCATTCGTGCATCTATAGCAATTGTTACGCCTGCAGTGTCGCAGAACGCTTGGAGAGAAGTAGAATAGAGATTAGTTGTTCGTCGCGCCACTAATGGTGCGCAATCGAGGTGTATTAGGTGTGGAAAAAAATGTTTTCAGTTACCACACTGCCGCACGGGATTAGCCGAGTGGTCATGGGCTATGCGGCTGGTCCCCGCGCAGGGTTCGAGTCCTCCCTCAGGCATGGCTGAGTGTGTTTGTCCTTAAGATTACGTAGCGCGTGTGCTTAGGGACTGATGACCTTAGCAGTTCAGTCCCATAAGATTTCACACACACACAGTTACCACATTTTTAGAAACATGCCACCAATAAATATCTCTATTACTTCTCAAGTTATTAATTTTGTGTTATTATACGTCTAACGCTGACACACTGAATATTAATCCAATTTTAGTTTTCACTATTGCAGCGCTAAGTACTAATTCCCCAAAGATCGCTTTAAAATTGTAGCAAGGGTGTAAAGTGCAAGAGCATCGAAATCAAACCACCTGTTTGCACGCATAGGAATGCTAGAGTGAGTTTCTCGCATGACATCACAGCACAGTTACACGAATAGACGCAGCGATGCCTGCACTTACGCCAGGTGTTTTATCCACTTTGCAGCGCGGCAGAACACTCGCTGCAGCGACTCCGGCGAGATTCCGTTGCGCAGACGGGCCCCGGAGGCTGGCGGGGGAACAATGAGTCCTAGAGAGCCACCGATCATATTTTAGCCTCTTCGTTAGCCAGCAGGAAAAGATTGTATCGGTGCTCGCATGACATTTTAATTTAAACACCAAAGTCCGACGTAGCGCGCGTTAAATTATTTGCCTTTTTAGCCGACATCAAAGCGGCGAGCGGCAGAGATGAAAGACTTGTTGGTGCCCTGCGTTGGAATAAATAACCAGGAACAGTACCTGCAAGAGTACGGAGGCCGCCGGCAGATGGCTATCAGAAGCCGCTTCCAAAACGAGAGTCTCTTCCCGCTATGTCCTTCCGCTCGCGCAGGCTGCTGACGGGGAGACAATACGTCACACGAACACGCGAGATGGAGACGATACTACTACAGCAGGTATCACATAATATGCTAATTTGCAAATGAACGGCTACGTCGCAACTTCAATTACGCTAACGGAGCATCGGACCCTTTACATTTTAAAATAAAATTGTGTCTGTTTCCCAGACTTCCGATATTCTCAAATTTTATCACGCCATCCTAACCACTGAGACGTACTTCGCGACGCTTTCCCTATCCCATTTCCTTCTCCCACTCGTATACTACACCAGCTCATAAACTCCCCACACCTCTTGAAACCATTTGAACACCTCAGCCTCTTCGGCATCTTCCGTAAACTTGGGCCCCGCTCTCTAGGGTTTTCCTCATCCTCAGGATTCTGACCTGCTGCCAAATCTATCTAGCTGTCCACTTCTCAGCACTCTATATTCTTTCCGAACGTATTTTCAATCATCTTCCCCACCCACACTATGAATTCACCCCGGAAATCTACGTTGTTTGCAGCCTAATCCTACGCTGCACGTCCCACCCGTTCTCAAATGAGGGCTCCAACTAGTTCTTTCCTTGACCAGCTAGCGTTCCACGTATCTTCAGACACCTATATCACTACTGCTCCGGCGTAACGTCAAGCGCCGGCACGTCGGCCTGGATCGTAGCAGCAGAGAGGGCTGTAAGACAGCGTCAGGCAACAGCACGCTGACACGGACGACACCGCGACGGGAGCGGCTCCTCTGCGAAGAGAATACAAGAGCTGCTCCAGCTAGCCTCGGATGCAGTAGGAGAGCCGCACTAGAACGGAAATTGTATACATCGAAGAACACTGATTACTTCCATGTCGCCAATTGATTGCGACACCTGTTTGTGAAAAGGTAGTGATATGGCGCTCGACGCTATACTGTGATCTTGTTTAGAGCGCGCGCTATTGTCGATTATAGTTCGCTGGTCTGGTGCGCGTGGCGCTCCGGTGGTGATTTGCTATTACGTCGCTGGCGTGTGTTTGCGGTGGCCGGCGGAAAGGGAGAGGGTAGTCGGTTTCCGGGTATTGGACGGAACGTGAAGTTCGCTCTACTTGACCTGCTGGTGACCAGTGCTAAGGTTGTTGTGCCTCGCAATATGAGCAGAGTAGTCTGGGGCGGAGGCGACACGCTGCTGTGCTGGCCATGCGGTGGTGATTAATTCATTTGGAATGCGTTTTCTTATAGGACAACTATCCAAGGATTTCCACCCAATAATATCCAAACAACAGGCTCTATACACAATTTATTAAATTGCCAATACTAAACTCTTTTAAGCGACAAAAAATTCAAATAACTTACAGAACTTAACAAGTGGTTAAAAGAATGAGCTTTAAAAACAATAACGGTGGTTTGCCACCATAAAATCAAAGAACCTTTTACAACAGTGCTTTTAGAGTTTACCCAAGAGACAAAATCCAATAATAAGTGAACTTGGCAATACAACTTAAGACCATTTACAAAAACTTTTAAGAATGTTAATGTCACTTGGCACCATAAAATCGGAAATCATTAAAAGCAGTAATAAACTAAAAATATTAATAATAATGGCAACTTGGCAAAATAAAATAAGAGAAGTTTCTTCTGCAATAACAAATTACAATGGTGCTTTAAAAGATTTTGCTCCCCCCCCCCCCCCCCAGACCAAGATACAATAATAAGTTAACTTGGCATGACAATTAAAAATCATTTGTATAAAAATAATTTGAGAAAGATATTGGCAATTGGCACCATAAAATCAAAGCAGCGCAACACACAACCAATAAATACAATAACAAAATAAAAAATTTGATACAAGGAAAGGTCAAGGGCAACTCCCAACGCAATCACAGACGACCGAGTTCTCAACACTTCGAAGCCTTCCCACTAGAAACGGTCCCCAAATTAAACCACTTTGAACTCCCGGACATGCCTCCCACAACTGCAGATCACTTACGCACCTTGGTTATGTTCTGTAACACACGACAGATAATATCAACACAAGATAAAATTCAAAAATCAAATAACAATATAACATCCCGACAGCACATGATAAACACGGCGCCGTTAACTCGGGCGCTATTAGTAAGTGCCGGAAGCCAACACACGCAAACCTTAGTAAACAATTCTCGCTTTTTAAAACAGAACAATAAAAGCCAAGCGCACGTGAATAGTCAAACCACAGTCTGAGAAGTGCCTTAACGATACCAAACGCGACTGTTCCGTCAAGTTAATAATAACACAGTGAGATACAAATGCAGATCATACCACTAAAAGCTGTTACACAAACCAAATTGACTAGGTTGTGTTGTTCAGGTCCCAGAAGACCATATATACCAAGCAGCAGTAATTCACTATGCATATACTGTCCAAAACAGCCTTTCTTAGGCAGACTTTACCTAACACATCAAATGCCAAATATACCATACATTGACGCCACTCTGGGTAGGTAACAGGAACCACCTACCTGAATTCCTTCAGAAAGGAACAAACAGGCACCTCCAAAGGTAACGCTGAGCAGACTGGGCAACGACCCACCCAGCGGGATGACCAAAAGATACTCCTATTAAAATAAATTAGTATCAACAAATATCGTAAAGTGCCACACACACACACACACACACACACACACACACACACACACACACACACACAGCAAAACTTCCAACAACGTCGTCCCACATCAGAATGAAGTTCAGAAACCGCTGCTGGAGCTTCCAGTAGAAAATCTGACGAGCCAACTAGGCCCACACCCTAACGTGGCAGGCAACTCCAAAATTCAGCAACTAGTTGTCCCCGGGCCAGAGTATCAGAAGACCCCACCGGACCTCCACATCAGACAGGCAGGCAGAACAAGTACGCCGACTCCAATTAATCACCATCGGATGGCCAGTACAGAGGTGAGTCGCCTCCGCCCCAGACCACTGAGCTCATATTGCGAGGCACAACAATCTTAGCGCTAGTCACCATCAGCTCAGGCAGAGCGAATTTCACGTTCCGTCCAATACCCGGAAACCGACTACCCTCTCCCTTTCCGCCGGCCACCACAAACACACGCCAGCGACGTAATAGCAAATCACCACCGGAGCGCCACCCGCACCAGAACAGCGAATTATAATCGATTTTAGCGCGCGCTCTAAACAAGATCACAGAATAGCGGCGCGCGCCATATCAGGCAGAGTTAAGTATTGCCAAATAAATTTACTGTAATAAATTCTGTTAATAAGATTTTCTTGAATGTTGTCAGCCATCCGAGAAAGCAGCTTCTATATTAGACGAGTAGGCAGGATGCACCATTAACTAGTAGTCCGTTGTCACATAGATAACCCGCATCGTTCTTCATACACGTTCCTCACCAAAACTTCCAACATTCCAATACCTACCAGCAGTTGGCAGCTACACCAATCATATCACCTTCATAAAGAAGCGAATGTCTGTCAATCATCACAATCGTGTAATAAACATCATCTAGTGTAACCTTTTATTTTTACATTGAAACTGTAAACTGCACAACGCAATATTGATCATTAGTAATAGAGCGATGCCAGCTGGTTTCCAGTAGGAAAAATATAAATTAACAAAAAACTGGTTTTCTAAGGACGTAACCTTCCAAACCCACTACCCCGATAATCGCTGCAGATCCACCTGAACTAGTTTATCTCCATGTGCAACCAGCGATTCCTTAACAAACACCCCTTCAAACTATGGGAAGTTGCTGTAGGACGAACCTTATGCCTCCTGTTCTTTTCCTTGACCATTTAGAGCCAAACTATCCATTAACATTATGCATTAAAATAACACTAATTCTCGACCATAAAATCCCACCTACTAACGGCCCAACAAATAGTCCACAATACACTAAATCGATTGACTAGACGAAGATAGAAATGGTTTAAATAGCTCTGAGCACTATGGGACTTAACATCTGAGGTCATCAGTCCGCTAGAACTTAGATATACTTAAACCTAACTAACCTATAGACGTCACACACATCCATGTACGAGGCAGGATTCGAACCTGCGACCGTAGCATTCGCGCTGTTCCCGACTAAAGAGCCTAGAACCGCTCAGCCACTGCGGCTGGTACTAAGATAGAAATAACATGTCTCCATTATGCTCCACTCCTACCAGTTTACTCTGGATACACCCTGAAGCGCCAAAGAAACGTGTATGGGCATGTATATTTAAATACAGAGGTATGTAAACAGGCAGAAGACGGCACTGCGGCTGGAAACGCCTAGATAAGACAACAAGTGTCTGGCGCAGTTTTTAGATCATTACTTCTGCTACAATGGCAGATTATCAAGATTTAAGTGAGTCTGAACGTGGTGCTATAGTCAGTTCACGAGCGATGGGACATAGCATCTCCGATGTAGCCATGAAGTGGGGATTTTCCCGTACGACCATTTCAAGAGTGAACCGTGATTATCAGGAATCTGGTAAAACATCAAATCTCCGACATCGCTGTCGCCAGAAAAAGATCCTGAGAGATCGGGACCAACGACGACTGAAGAGAATCGTTCAACGTGACAGAACTTCTACTCTTCCGCAAATTGCTGCTGATTTCAATGCTGGGCCATCTACAAGTGTCAGCTTGCGCACCATTCAACGAAACATCATAGATATGGGCTTTCGGAGCCGAAGTTCCTCTCTTGTACTGTTGATGACTGCACGAAAAGTTTTACGCCTCACCTGGGCACATCAATACCAACACTGGACTGTTGATGACTGCACACATGTTGCCTGGTCGGACGAATCTCTTTTCAAATTGTATCGAGCGGATAGACTTGCACGGGTACGGCGACAGTTACATGAATCCATTGGCCCCCCATGTCATCAGGGGACTGTTCAGGCTGGTAAAGGCTCTGTAATCGTGTGGGGCGTGTGCAATTGGAGTGATAGGAGGACCTTGATACGTCTACATACGACTCTGACAGTTGACACGTTCGTAAGCGCGTCCTGTCTGATCACCTGGATGCATTCATGTCCATTGTGCAATCCGACGGACTTGTGCAATTACAGCAGGACAATCCGACACCCCACATGTCCAGAATTGCTACAGAGTGGCACCAGAAACACTCTTCTGAGTGTACTGTTCAGAAGAGATCTCCACCACCCCGTATTCCTATGGATTTATCGACAGCCTTGCAGCATTCATGGTATCAATTCCCTCGAGCACTGCTTCAGGTGTTCATCGAGTTCATGCCACTTCTGCGTGCTCGCTGCGGCCCTACACAATATTAGGCAGGTGAACCAGTTTCTTTGGATCTTCAGTGTACTCACACCAAATATCTGTCATTCTTTCCAAACCACTATCTGTTCAAAGGAATCCGGGTACAAATTAGTGGACATTAATATGAGATGTGTCTACCCTCTGCGTCTATGATGCTTGAACTCTGCAAGGTAGTCTTGATGTCCGTAGATGAATGCCACCCCATTCTTCCACAATAAACGAAGCCAGAAATGTTTAGACGCTGGCGTCTGGAGCAAAGTCGAAATTTTAGCTCATCCCAAAGGTGTTCCATTCGATTCTAGTAGGGATACAGAGCAGTGTGGTCCATTTCAGCCGTGTTATTGTACCCAAACCCTTGCTTCACGGCGCTGCTTCATCACAGTGTGCACGCTCATGACGCTACAGACATCGTCTCTCAACTGTTCGTAAGCTGTGCGCAGTACATAGTGCTCTAAAGTATGTGCATATCTTTCCACATTTAGTATTGTCTTAAGCGCAGTAAGCGGAACACGCCCTAACTATGAGAAACGCTCTCATACCGTAAGACCACCTCCTCCGCATTTTACTGTGGGCTCTACATACGATGATAGGCAATTATCTCAAAGATTTCAGAGATCCCAAACCCTTCCATTGGAAGCCCACGGGGTACAGCGTAATTCAACACTCCTTATTAGTTGTTTACAGTCATCCACTTCAAAGACGAACGTCATATTGAGGCGTTCAATTTAGGTTATCATTGGTCGAACAGTCCACGGGTGTACTGCCGGTCAATAGCGAACAACAGGCACAATATTGCGACGATCAGACGTGTCGCCATCGTCAGTTGCGCTGACGAACTAAGCTCCTGAGGGTGGCCGATCGTCTTAAATCCCCTCTCCTCACGAGGCGTTCTCCCAAGCTGACCCGGAATCTGGTATATGCCGGCCTTCCGCAAACCGAGATCGTCTTTGACACTTCCCAATAACGCTTGCGTTGTATTTGGTGGGCGAAAGACAGTTCCTACTCGGTGATTCCTCAATATATTCGTCCTATTTTCCCCGATAGCGCGCCTGTATGCAGTGTATAGGCAGTGGCTATCTCTTTCTCCGTAACTTCTTCTGTCTCCACACGGTGTATTGTAGAGGTGAGGCAGAGAGTGCGTCTGATCTGCCATTCTGAGTACCCGTTTTTCCGGAATACAGTTTTGAGGTGTTACAGTTCTTGCGGCAGACTTTCTGCGTCACAGATCGTGGGCGCGCTGTGCATCAGTGTTTTTTGCACCCCATTTTTCTGTACAGGTTGGTGGCAGCTATCCGCTTGTAAATACAGGCCCGTGTGCGCTTTCTTCCTGTATACCTCGTGAGCCAAGTTTCGATCCGCTCTTCTTTTGACTATGACGTCCAGGAATGATAATCTTCCTTCTGTTTCGGTCTCCATAGTGAATTTGATGTTCGGATATCATCCATAAATGTTTTAAGTCATCCATAAAACATCTTTCATTGTTTGGGAACAAAGTCAATGAGCTGCTGCAGATGGCCTCCAATCTCCTAGTAGCCAAACATAACAATTTCAGGTCAACGATGGGTTCAGTTGGACCGTATAAACACAGTCCACGACATTATGGAGCCACCACCAGCTTTCACAGTGCCTTGTTGACAACCTGGGTCCATGGCATCGTGAGTCTGCGCCTCACTCGATCCCTAGTATCGGCTCTTACCATTTGAAATCGGGACTCATCTGAAAATGGCACGATTTTCCAATCGCCCAGGGTCCAACCAATATGTTCACGAGCTCGGGTGAGGCACTGTGGGGCGATGTCGCGCTGTTAGCAAAGGCACCCGCGTTGGACGACTTCTGCCATAGCCCATAAACGTAAAATGTGGTCATGCTGACGTAACAGATACGTTCGTTGACCATCCCACATTGATTTCTGTGGCTGTTTCACGCATTGGTGCTTGTCTGTTAGCACTGACAACTATACACAAACGCCGCTGCTTTCTGTCGTTAATTGGCAGGCTGTTAGCCACTGCTTTGTCCGTGGTGAGAGATAATGGCTGAAATTTCTTGTTCTTGGGACTCTCTTGACACTGTTGATCCCGAAATAGTGAAGTCCACAATTTCCGAAATGGGATGTCCCATGCGTCTTGCCCCAACTACCATTCCGCGTTCAAATTCAGTTAATTCTCGTACTGCTACCACAATCACTTCGGAAAATTTTCCACCTGTGTTATCGGGGTACAAATGACAGTTCTGCTAATGCACCGTCTTTTTATACTTTGTGTACGCTATACTACCGCCATCTGTATATATACTATACCGTGAATTAGGCTGACTGCCTTTATGTCTACATCCTAGCACACTCTTCCAACGCAGCAGCATTCCGTACATCCATGGGGAATCCACACAAAGTAAACTTTTCTCAAGCATGGTTCCCCTATAACAAATTTATTTTGCGTCTGTTTACCAAAAACAAAGTTTTATCTATTACTCACGGATTCCGTCCATGTGATTAACACAATAAAATGTAGTACAAGACATTAATTTAAACAGATATCTACACAAGTATATGTAGATATATTCCACATTTTGTTCCGCTGCTACATATTAGGGTGGACTTAGCTTAGTATTTTAGTTTCTGCCAAGTGCAGAGCCACATATTGACTGCTTGTTGCTTGTTGACTCACCAGCGCTCCGACCGATGACGACACGAGAGTAGGTCGATGCAGAGAGACATGTACAATAGTGAACCATGTTGACGGATCAGCAAGGCAATGACTGTGCCTATACAGTATTCATTTGATCGATGTTTGCCTTGTATGCCACAGAGGTGCACATAGTCACAACGAAAGGTCTTCAACCATGTATTTGGGAAACCTCGGCGCACCAAAATCACCAATAATTATTTAGTGGAAGGACTGCGACCGAGGGCTTTGGATTGTCATTCACCATTTATTGCACACAAAACGATTTATTCATTAAAGGTTTCGGCATTAAAACCAACAATGAACTTTCCATGAAACTCTATTCTGTATACTCAAAGCTTATGACTCTTAAACAACAATTCAATAATGTAAAGCTTTCAGAAAGAAAAAAAACAGTAGAGTAACTTAAACGAACTTCAAGTATGTTTGAATGGTTCTAACATCAAGAGATCAGTAGGTAACACTTCATTTTACAGGAACCAATTAATAATAATTTTAGCAATTAATAAAGTGTCGAAAGAATAATGATGATTCCCAAAATTTATTTACAACAGATAACAAGCTCCCTGGGCAGCAACCCTATTAATTACAATTTGCCCCTAGAAATAACAAGATGATGTCAATAAACAGCAAGAACTCGGTCCAGAAAAATTAGAGTCGAGTCGCAGTCCTGCTTTGTAAAAGAATTTCGAACAACACGTAACAACCTCTATTAGCGGAGACAAGAGACTCCTATACTCTTTGCGTATACCATAGCAGAAATTCTTCACGTCCACCAATTTTAGCAAATCTTTTATCCTTTAAATATAAAAAAAACAGCAGTAAAAATGAATGAACCTCAAACTCCACCTTAAGGTATGGCAGTATACTAAATTAAAACCTTTTTCTTTAACATCGAACTCAGTGACCACACGGAGATCAGAAGGTATTAAAGCACACTTACCGAAAGTTGTGTCACAGATGTTGAGGAGTAGTACAAAACGAATACCACTTATCTTGTATATGAATGCGGTGCACGAATTGGGCCCGGATAACACTGTCGCACAAAACGGTAGTCACATTTAACGAGTGGCTAGAGCGACCGCTCGACAGGCGTCGGAGGGACAAACAGTGTACCGCTAGACTACGGACGTGCGAAACAGGTATCACAAGCACCAACCAGGCTCGAAGACGTACGCCAGTACATAGCAGTACAAGGCCGACTAGCAATCAATATTAGCGCAGAGAGCTGGAGTACAGAGCATGCATTAAATTACGTATACCAAAACTATGTACACACCAAATCAAATTAACGCAGCTACGTTCAGAACACACCAAGGAACCCCTTTGCGGTAACAAGTTGTACTGAGAGTATAAAATATAAATTACGAGTACGTAAGTGGCTATGGCCAAATCAAGTGAACAAGTCATGTAATACCTTAGACGCTTGAGGAAATACCACATCAAAATTGCTATAAAGCTTGTTCATCCAATACCCAGTTACAAATCTGTCTTATGGTCATTGCTTATCCGGTGCAGACGCAAGAATCAAAATCTCCCAGAAAATATCTGGATGAATAACAACCTTGTCGAATACGACCTCTCCTGAACAATATACAGTGCTGCCTCGAACAGTCTGAAAGCCAACACTGAAAAAGGGTGAAACAACAAGTATCCACAATGATCACAGATTTTCAAGGTAGTAATATCTATGAAGCAACTCAAAGCTTGGTGCGGATAACTTGAGTTGCTGTTCAGCACCACGCTGAACTTATCAGATGGTAAAACTGACCAGCACAATAAATCATGAATATGTATTCAGAGTTCATGAGCAAACTGCACTTAAAACAACTTCATTTCAACTCACCTGCATACTTTAAATCAGACTTTAAATACCTAGGGGTGGCACTGCAACCATCAACCACGTGCTTCACAAAACATACTACAGAAGGAGCAGCCCAAGCAATAAAAACATTACAGGACATCAAAAACATCCACCTACTCAGTCTGGAAACAGCCATGTCATTATTCAACGCCAAAATCTTGCCAATCCTGGCCTATGGGATGGAGGTTATATGGGACCATCTGACAGAAAAAAATCTAAAAACACTAGAAAAGGTAAAAACGACTTATCTAAAAAGAGCACTAGGTCTCGCAAAGACAACAAGATATAGACCAGTGTACCTGCTAGCGAAAGAGACATTCCTAATTGAAGACATCAAACTTCGATATATGATGCCACACACCATGGCTTCCAGAAATCAACTGAAAATCATGGGGGACAAACGATAAAAAGTATGGCTGGAGTTCTATGACCCCGAAGCAATGACGAAACCCTCATGGACAGCACCAAACTTCGAGCTGCGACAAGTCATAACTATATTTTCTATTCACGGCTTTCATCATCTAATATGCAAAAACAAAACTTATCACGACCCAACCACAACATGTGTATGTGAGCTGTGTAACGACGCCTGTGAACGATATCACATAGAACTGTGCAGTAGAAGAGTGAAATCGATAAATAATAAGCAAAAATGTAAATGTAAATGTAAAATGTTAAGCAAAGTAACAGTATAAGGCTATTTAGGCACAATTTATTAGATAAAAAAATAGATACAGGGGCCAGAAGACATATTCAAATAAATGACGTAAGCACAGGAAAATCACCTTAAAAAATTTTCTAGAGTCCACGTCTGACAGCATAAATTCTCCAATTGGCAGGTAAATGAATCGAATCCACATAGCAACAGCCCCCAAACGGCCCACAGGCGCCTAGGGTCCCCCGCTTGACCACAAAACATCACCATCTGATGCCGGCGCCTGACAAAACGACGACCGCTTCGCGAGACACTTGCTAGGCTCTCCCTCTCTCCAGCGACCCTTTTTTCTCCATCAGAACGCGCCACCTCGAGCTATAGTCGCAACCTACGACCAAAGATCGAAAGGTAGGGCGACGTTTGGTTTCCAGGGAGTTACAGCGGCTCAAGATACTACGAACAAATGTACAGGTGGTTCAAATGGCTCTGACTTAACATCTGAGGTCATCAGTCCCCTAGAACTAACCTGATGACATCACACACATCCATGCCCGAGGCAGGATTCGAACCTGCGACCGTAGCGGTCGCGCGGTTCCGGACTGAAGCACCTAGAACAGCTCGGCCACAACAGCCGGCAATGAAGAGAAGATCTTAGGAAGTTTGCGTTTGTGGATTCATGTTTACTGGCCTCCTTTTTCTGTTTTTCTTGGTTACTACCATCTCTCAAAATAGTCGATACTTTTTTAATATCCTCTATGCGAGGTCTGTTCAAAACATTCCGGAACATTCGAAATATTTCCCCAATGCTGTGTTGCAGCGAAAAGTGTTTGAAATACCTGTACACACCTGGATTTAATGGGTAACTGCCGGGAGTTTCATTGTTGAGCGTCTGTTAGTTATTATCCAGCACTATGTTGAGTGGAACGTTATGTCGCATAGTTTGCGAATTTCGAAATGCCAGAGTTGGAGGAACAACGCATCTGCAGTAAATTTTGCGTGAAAATAAAGAAAAGCTTTAGAGGACGCATTAAATGACGCAGGAAGCCTTCAATGATGAGTGCTTAAGCCAGACTCGGTGTTGGTAATGGTTCACACGGTTTAAAAATGGCCGAACGGAAGTTAAAGGTGACTCTCATTCAGGATGCCCTTCGACGTTTGCAAACAACTTTAATGTCATGAACGTCAACGAAATTGTGCGTGTCAAACGAAGACTGACTGTCCGAGAGACTACAGAAGAATTAACATTTCAGTTGGATTGTGCCTTGAAATCTAGCCTCTTGGAATGCATCGTTTGCCGCCAAGTTCGTCCCAAACATCACTATGCTGCCTCATCCTCCATACTCTCCAGACGTGGCCGCTGCGGCCTTTTTTTATTTCCAAAGTTGAAAGCCCCGTCGAAAGGACGAAGATTTGCAACGATAGAAAAGATTCACAGAAGTGCAGAGGATACAACCGAGTTGTATCACAACGTTCATGTCACGTTGCTTACGAAGAAATGTGTCGACAGTGGGTATTTTTATGTTTCAATGGCTAAGGCACTGAGTTGTCACTGTCCTACTGTTTTGCAGTATGAAGGTAGGAAAGCTTTATAGTGTAAGCAGCATCCGACCCTACGTCCCGCAGTACGTCTGAGGACGTAAGTGGCCGCCCCACGTGGGTGAAGTGCAGTGAGTCAGCGGGCGGCGCTGCCAGCCACATTAGCAGTGGGCGGCCGTTGTTTAATCGCGGCCAGGTGGGCTGCTTTTCGCCCCATTAATACGCCGCGACAACAGTGGCGGGGCGGCGCTTGGAGCTGGCTTTCGTGCCAAGTGGAGCACTGCGTTCTCTGTAGTCCACTGGCAAGCGGGCTTGAGCTGGAAAAGATTTCTACTGGGAGCTTTACGTCCACATCTGAGACACCACGCCAAGAACTCTCCGGAATGTAGTTAAAAAATTCATACAGAAATCACTGCCTTCTATTCGTTGGACCCTAAGAAAATTGAATCTGGGAAGACATTCTACCCTCTTCCATTCGAAATAATGGCTTATCGTGAACCCTTCAACATTACGGAAGGCAGCAATAAGCATTACGAATGCAGTGGAGGCTCGTGGCTGCGAAGTTAGGTCACGAGCTAGGAGGATAGAAAACTAGCCTATATTTACATATATTCCTTAACAATTGAATTTAGCTACTTTTAGTACACCAAAACAAACCTTTGGTTCTTTAATGCTTCATAATTGCCGATGATGACTTTATACAATATCCGGCCACATTACGCAAGAGAGTCCACGAAGTTCTGCAACGTACCGACAGGTATGTGATGTGATGTTGACCTTAGTGCCGTGGTTAGCTGCGCTAGGTTTCTCCGTTCAGGATGCATGGCATATACAGTCAGATCGAGCTGTTCGCACAGACTCTTGACTGGGCTTAAATCAGGAGAGTCTAGTGGTCAGGGGAGACCAAAAAACTCATGCTGGTGCTCTCTGAAAACGTACGTACAAAGAGAGCCACTTCGCATTGTCCTATGGTAGATGCCATCTTTCCGAGGAGAAACAAGGGTGGACATGGTCCCGAAGGGCCGGTGCATACTGCGTTGATCCATTGGGCCTCCCAGTATGATACGATGACCCACGGTATGCCACAGAGAAATTCTCCTGACGATAACGCTTCCTCCTCTGGCCTCGACTCTCCGACGATTCCTGCAACGATTTTGCTTTCAGACGTTTCTGATTGATGTGGGATAGAACGTGATTCTTCTCAAAAGCCGGCCGCGGTGGTCTCGCGGTTCTAGGCGCGCAGTCCGTAACCGTGCGACTGCTACGGTCGCAGGTTCGAACCCTGCCTCGTGCATGGATGTGTGTGATGTCCTTAGGTTAGTTAGGTTTAAGTAGTTCTAAGTTCTAAGGGACTGACGACCACAGCAGTTGAGTCCCATAGTTCTCAGAGCCATTTGGACCATTTTTGAACCATCTTCTCAAAAGGCCACTTGTCGTCAATCAATGGACGTATAGATAGTGCAAATAGGCCTCTGAAAGCCTCAGTTGTATAAGAAACCAAGAAACAGTTGTAGATAGAATCTTTATTACACCTCATAGTAGTGAAGCAACTTAAATCACTTAATAAAAGCAAGTCTTCTGTTCCAGACTGTACACCAATTAGGTTGCTTTCGGAGTATGCTAATGCATTAGGTCCATACTTAACAATAATATATAACCGTTCGATCGACGGAAGATACGCACCCAAAGACTGGAAAGTTGCACAGGTCACATCAAAACTCAAGAAAGGTAGTAGCAGTAATCCATTAAATTACGGGCCCTTATCGTTAACGTCGATGTGCAGCAGGATTTTAGAACATATATTGTGTTGAACATAATGAATTACCTCGACGGAAACGGTCTATTGACACACATGCAACATGGGTTTAGAAAACATCGTTCTTGCGAAACGCAACTAGCTTGAAAGGTCTCTGTTGGATTCCAATCATGTTAATTTCTTAAATCTGTTGCCATTTACGGAATAAATTCCTCTTCTAAATTTACTGTGGTGTTTCTGACTATTTGGGAGGAGACTGAGCAGCGGAACGTGTTACTTTTACACACAAACAAGAACGATCTGTCACACTACTACACTTTAAAACACAGTTTACATGTAATTCATGTCACACAGTCTCATACGGAACCTACATCCGCTTTCTTTTATGTACTGTATGTGATAAGATACTGTCATCCCCCTTCCCTTCTGTGTGAGAGGATGAATGAGCAAATGTATATCTAGTTGCATCCTGGATGGTAGCAGACAAGCCTGTCTGCTAGAGAACAGTAGGACCAATGTCGGAACAGGTAGCTACACTTTCTAAAAGAAAAGAGGTTTCTATCCTTAGTATGGTTCTGTCCGTCCCTTGTCATGTTGGTATAGGAAGCTGCCCCTCTGGTCACTTCCGTTTTGTATACGGAAGCACCCTTGGTAGGAGCGCAGGTCTGTCTGTCCGTGGCGAGCGTCTGAAGTGGTAAGATCTCCGGCTAAGCTCGTGTCCGCTAATTCCGTAGGACAATGGATTTCTTAAGTTCAGCCTAACTGAAAATTTAATCACCTTTATTTCAGGTTTAGATCTTAAATATCTAATGTTATCTTAAATTGCAACGCAGTGTAATTCGAGTGTGAAGTTCGAAATGTATTCCGGTAGTTGCTTTGTCACTACTTTGTGAGTAAAGTGGAACCATGTGTTGATCAGTAACTCTAACTAAGATCATCAATCTTAAATTTGAATGTGCGTGAGATTATATTTGACAATATTTTTCAATATAGCAACTTTTCTTTATGTTCAACCCTCGTGGGGTGTACTTTGTGAGACCAGTACCACGTGCTTATACAAGTGTTTGATCCATCAGGTTAATAGTAAGACGATAGTAACCATTTCGAGGTTTTTCTTTTGTAAATTGCTTTTCGATCTAATTTATTTTAATTATCAGAATTATTGTGGAGTTACACTCTTTGTGTAAGCCAAGTTGACAACGTGAAGCATGTGGTGTAACCATTAAAGTAGCCCTCACGTATTCTTTTCGGGAAGATTTCACAGAGAGTTAGTATGAATTTAGTATACCAGTGTGTGGCAATTACATGACGGACAGGATTGTGCTACGAACGCAACTTCTTTGGGTGAAAATTGAATCGGTTGGTTGAGGTTAATTTCCCCTCGCATATGTTTCAACGTTCTTCGTTTTTATTTTATGAATGCAGTGTTGTATGCAGTCTCCCAATCTTGCTTCCATATTTGATGTGTTCCGTAAGATTACAAACTCACATTTTCACAATCCTAAATAAGGCACCAGCTTAGTTATGACGCAAGTTTAATATGCTGAAATTTCAATGATCAATGTTACAATAAATTTCCAAATATAAACTGATTTATTTCTTTTTATTTAAATTCTCTTTTATATATATATATATATATATATATATATATATATATATATATATATATATATATATATCACCGGTTTTCGTATGACTATTAAAAGAGTATAATTAATGTTAGTCTGGTTGGGAATTTGGTAAGCTAGACTGGATACCTGGTGAAACAGTTGCACAGTAATGCAAGGTTAACTTCCCCAGACAGCTCACAGCTTTTAACCCGCTTTTATTAGCTATCAGCACCGCTTTCAGACTAAATTAATGCAACAACATTACAAGCTCTTTATTCACATGAAGTACTCAGTGCTATTGACAGGGGATTTCGGATCGATTCCGTATTTCTGGATTTCCGGAAGGCTTTTGACACCGTACGACACAAGAGGCTCGTAGTGAAATTGCGTGCTTATGGAATATTGTCTCAGTTATGTGACTGGATCTGTGATTTCCTGTCATAGAGGTCGCAATCCGTAGTAATTGACGGAAAGTCATCGAGTAAAACAGAAGTTATAGGCCCTTTGCTGTTCCTTATCTACACTCCTAGAAATTGAAATAAGAACACCGTGAATTCATTGTCCCAGGAAGGGGAAACTTTATTGACACATTCCTGGGGTCAGATACATCACATGATCACACTGACAGAACCACAGGCACATAGACACTGGCAACAGAGTATGCACAATGTCGGCACTAGTACAGTGTATATCCACCTTTCGCAGCAATGCAGGTTGCTATTCTCCCATGGAGACGATCGTAGAGATGCTGGATGTAGTCCTGTGGAACGGCTTGCCATGCCATTTCCACCTGGCGCCTCAGTTGGACCAGCGTTCGTGCTGGACGTGCAGACCGCGTGAGACGACGCTTCATCCAGTCCCAAACATGCTCAATGGGGGACAGATCCGGACATCTTGCTGGCCAGGGTAGTTTACTTACACCTTCTAGAGCACGTTGGGTGGCACGGGATACACGCGGACGTGCATTGTCCTGTTGGAACAGCAAGTTCCCTTGCCGGTCTAGGAATGGTAGAACGATGGGTTTGTTGACGGTTCGGATGTACCGTGCACTATTCAGTGTCCCCTCGACGATCACCAGAGGTGTACGGCCAGTGTAGGAGATCGCTCCCCACACCATGACGCCGGGTGTTGACCCTGTGTGCCTCGGTCGTATGCAGTCCTGATTGTGGCGCTCACCTGCACGCATACGACCATCATTGGCACCAAGGCAGAAGCGACTCTCATCGCTGAAGACGACACGTCTCCATTCGTCCCTCCATTCATGCCTGTCGCGACACCACTGGAGGCGGGCTGCACGATGTTGGGGCGTGAGCGGAAGACGGACTAACGGTGTGCTTGACCGTAGCCCAGCTTCATGGAGACGGTTGCGAATGGTCCTCGCCGATACCCCAGGAGCAACAGTGTCCCTAATTTGCAGGAAAGTGGCGGTGCGGTCCCCTACGGCACTGCGTAGGACCCTACGGTCTTGGCGTGCATCCGTGCGTCGCTGCGGTCCGGTGCCAGGTCGACAGGCACGTGCACCTTCCGCCGACCACTGGCGACAACATCGATGTACTGTGGAGACCTCACGCCCCACTTGTTGAGCAATTCGGCGGTACGTCCACCCGGCCTCCCGCATGCCCACTATACGCCCTCGCTCAAAGTCCGTCAACTGCACATACGGTTCACGTCCACGCTGTCGCGGCATGCTACCAGTGTTAAAGACTGCGATGGAGCTCCGTATGCCACGGCAAACTGGCTGACACTGACGGCGGCGGTGCACAAATGGTGCACAGCTAGCGCCATTCGACGGCCAACACCGCGGTTCCTGGTGTGTCCGCTGTGCCGTGCGTGTGATCATTGCTTGTACAGCCCTCTCGCAGTGTCCGGAGCAAGTATGGTGGGTCTGACACACCGGTGTCAATGTGCTCTTTTTTTCTATTTCCAGGAGTGTAGTTCTGAGTGGATATTTCAGTTTGCCGGATATAGGCTGGGAGACTCAAACGTTCATAACGAGTTGCAGGGACAAAGAATCCAGTGAAATTTTTCAAAAGTGCTTTATTGAGCAGTTAAAAAGAGAACCGACTCGTGGCGATAACATATTAGACCTTCTGGTGACAAACAGACCCGAACTATTTGAAACAGTTAACGCAGAACAGATAATCAGCGATCATAAAGCAGTTACTGCATCGACGATTTCAGCCGTAAATAGAAATATTAAAAAAGGTAGGAAGAAGGTTCTGTTTAGCAAAAGTGACAAAACGCAGATTTCAGAGCGCCTGACGGCTCAATACAAAAGTTTTGTCTCAAGTACAGATAGTGTTAAGAATCAGTGGACAAAGTTCAAAACCATCGTACAATATGCGTTAGATGAGTATGTGCCAAGCAAGATCGTAAGAGATGGAAAAGAACCACCGTGGTACAACAACCGAGCTAGAAAACTGCTGCAGAAGCAAAGGGAACTTCACAGCAAACATAAACATAGCCAAAGCCTTGCAGACGAACAAAAATTAAGCAAAGTGAAATGTAGTGTGACGAGGGCTATGCGACTAGCGTTCAATGAATTCGAAAGTAAAGTTCTATGTACTGACTTGGCAGAAGATTCTAAGATATTTTGGTCTTATGTCAAAGTGGTAGGTGGATCAAAACAAATTGTCCAGACACTCTGTGACCAAAATGGTACTGAAACAGAGGAAGACAGACTAAAGGCCGAAATACTAAATTTCTTTTTCCAAACCTGTTTCACAGAGGAAGACTGCACTGTAGTTCTTTCTCTAGATTGTCGCACAGATGACAAAATGCTAGATATCGAAATAGACGACAGAGGGGTAGAGAAACAATTGAAATCGCTCAAAAGAGGAAAGTCCGCTGGACCAGATGGGATACCAGTTCGATTTTACACAGCGATGGAACTTGCGCCCCTTCTTGCTGCGGTGTACCGTAGGTCTCTAGAAGAGCGTAGCGTTCTAAAGCATTGGAAAAGGGCACAGGTCATCCTCGTTATCAAGAAGGGACGTCGAGCAGATGTGCAGAACTGTGGACCTATATCTCTAACGTCGATCAGTTGTAGAATTTTGGAACACATATTATGTTCGAGTATAATGACTTTTCTGGAGACTAGAAATCTACTCTGTAGGAATCAGCATGGGTTTCGAAAAAGACGGTCGTGTGAAATCCAGCTCGCGCTATTCGTCCACGAGACTCAGAGGGCCATAGACCCGGGTTCCGAGGTAGATGCCGTGTTTCTTCACTTCCGCAAGACGTTCGATACAGTTCCCCACAGTCGGTTAATGAACAAAATTAGAGCATATGGATTATCAGACCAAATGTGTGATTGGATTGAAGAGTTCCTAGATGGCAGAACGCAGCATGTCATTCTCAATGGAGAGAAGTCTTCCGAAGTAAGAGTGATTTCTGGTGTGCCGCAGGTGAGTGTCTTAGGACCGTTGTTATTCACAGTATAAATAAATGACCTTGTGGATGACATCGGAAGTTCACTGAGGCTTTTTGCGGATGACGCTGTGGTATATCGAGAGTTTGTAACAATGGAAAATTGTACTGAAATGCAGGAGGATCTGTAGCGAATTGACGCATGGTGCAGGGAATGACAATTGAATCTCAATGTAGACAAGTGTAATGTGCTGCTAATGCATAGAAAGAAAGATCCCTTATCATGTAGTTACAATATAGCAGGTCAGCAACTGGAACAAGTTAATGCTATAAATTATCTGGGAGTGCGCATTACGAGTGATTTAAAATGGAATGAGCATCTAAAGTTGATCGTCGGTAAAGCAGGTGCCAGACTGAGATTCATATGAAGAATTCTAAGGAAATGCAATCCGAAATCAAAGAAAGTAGGTTACAGTACGCTTGTTCACCCGCTGCTTCAATACTGCTCAGCAGCGTGGGATCCGTATCAGGTGGGGTTGATAGAAGAGATAGAGCAGATCCAACGGAGAGCAGCGCGCTTCGTTACAGGGTCATTTAGTAATCGCGAAAGCGTTACGGAGTTGATAGATAAACTCCAGTGGAAGACTCTGCAGGAGAAACGCTCAGTAACTCGGTACGGGCTTTTGTTGAAGTTTCGCGAACATACCTTCACCGAAAAGTCAAGCAGTATATTGCTCCCTCCTACGTATATCTCGCGAAGAGACCATGAGGATAAAATCAGAGAGGCATACCGACAATTCTTCTTTCCACGAACAATACGAGACTGGAATAGAAGGGAGAAGCAATAGACGTACACAAGGTACCCTCCGCCACACACCGTCAAGTGGCTTGCGGAGTATGGATGTAGATGTAGAAGAAGGCACAGTTCGTAGGCCCCTGGTTTACCTGGAAGGTCAGTTGCTCAACAGTTGCACGTCTATTCGTCCGTACCCACCCCGTAGCCGTCTTTCACCCGTGTCATCCACTGCGCGCAGCGGTTTTGGATAGCGACATGTACGGTATACTTTAACCACGGCAGCAGTCTAGAAATTTAGCTGTTTGGGAAATGCTTCCAACCTTGGCCAGAAAGGCAATGATCATGCTCTCTTGCACGTCAGATAAGACTACACCGTTTCCCTTATCCCCCCGACACTCTTTATGCAGGGTGGTCCATTGATAGTGACCGGGCCAAATATTTCACGGAATAAGCATCAAACGAAAGAACTACAAAGAACGAAAACTCATCTAGCTTGAAGGGGGAAACCAGATGGCGCTATGGTTAGCTAGCTAGATGGCGCTGCCATAGGTCAAACGGATATCAAGTGCGTTTTAAAAAAATAGGAACCCCCATTTTTTATTACGTATTCGTGTAGTAACCTAAATAAATATGAATGTTTTAGTTGGACCACTTTTTTCGCTTTGTGATAGATGGTGCTGTAATAGTCGCAAACGTATAAGTACGTGGTATCACGTAACATTCTGCCAATTCGGGCGGTATTTGCTTCGTGATACATCACCCGCGTTAAAAGGGACCGTTTACCAATTGCGGAAAAGGTAAATATCGTGTTGATATACGGCTATTGTGATCAAAATGCCCAACGGGCGTGTGCTTTGTATGCTGCTCGGTATCCTGGACGACATTATACAAATATCCGGACCGTTCGCCGGATATTGACGATATTTAAGGACAATGGAAGTGTTCAGCCACACGTGGAACGTCAACCACGACCTGCAACAAATGATGACGCCGAAGTTTTAGCAGCTGTCGCGGCTGATCCGCGCATCAGTAGCAGACAAACTGCGTGAGAACCGGGAATCTCAAAAACGTCGGTGTTGAAAATACTACATCAACTTTGATTGCACCCGTACCGTATTTCTATGCACCAGCAATTGCATGGCGACGACTTTGAACGTCGTGTACAGTTCTGCCACTGGCCACAAGAGATATTAAGGGACGATGACAGATTTTTTACATGCGTTCTAATTAGTGACGAAGCGTCATTCATCAAGAGCGGTAACGTAAACCGGCATGATATGCACTACTGGGCAACGGAAAACCCACGATGGCTGCAACAAGTGGAACGTCAGCGACCTTGGTGGGTTAATGTATGGTGCGGCTTTATGGGAGGAAGGATAGTTGGCCCCCATTTTATCGATGACAATCAAAATGGTGCAATGAATGCTGATTTCCTACGTAATGTTCTACCGATGTTACTTCAAGATGTTTCACTGCAAGACCGAATGGCAATGTAGTTCCAACATGATGGATGTCCGGCACAAAGCTCGCGTGCGGTTGAAGCGGTATTGAATAGCATATTTCATGACAGGTGGATTGGTCATCGAAGCACCATACCATGGCCCCCACGTTCACCGGATCTGACTTTCCCGGAATTATTTCTATGGGAAAAGTTGAAGAATATTTGCTATCGTGATCCACCGAAAACGCCTGACAACGTTGTCAATGCATGTGCGAACATTACAGAAAGCGAACTACTCGCTGTTGAGAGGAATGTCGTTACACGTTTTGCCAAATGCATGGAGCTTGACGGACATCATTTTGAGCTTTTATTGCATTAGTGTGGTATTTACAGGTAATCACGCTGTAACAAAAAATGTTCAAATGTGTGTGAAACCTTATGGGACTTAACTGCTAAGTTCACCAGTCCCTAAGCTTACACACTACTTAACCTAAATTATCCTAAGGACAAACACACACACCCATGCCCGAGGGAGGACTCGAACCTCCGCCGGGATCAGCCGTACAGTCCAGGAATGCAGCGCCTGAGACCGCTCGGCTAATCCCGCGCGGCACACTGTAACTGCATGCGTTCTCACAAATGATAAGTTCATAAAGGTACATGTATTACATTGGAACAACCGAAATAAAATGTTCGAACGTACCTACCTTTTGTATTTTAATTTATGAAACCTAGCTGTTACCAACTGTTCGTCTAAAATTGTGAGCCATATGTTTGTGACTATTACAGCGCCATGTATCTCAAAGCAATAAAAGTGCTCCAACTAAAACATAGATATTTCTCTACGTACTACACGAATACGTAATAAAATGGGGGTTTCTATTTTAAAAAACGTAGGTGACATCCGTTTGACCTATGGCAGCGCGATCTAGCCGGCAAACCATGGCACCATCTGGTTTCCCCCTTCAAGCTAAACAAGTTTCGTTTTTTGGTAGTTTTTTCGTGAGATATTTGGCCCGATCACGATCAAGGGACCACTCTGTATATACTCCACTGCGAGTAGTGGCACCCGCCGTCTGTGAGTGGTTAAAGCACACTGAAGTCGAACGTAGATGATGGTCACGTTAATGTGACCGAACCGTGTAGTTTCCACGTCTCTTCTTTTCTTTACCTTCTGTGACACAAGCATTCTTCCGATTTAGAGCCAGAGGTCTTGCGACATTTCGCAAGACATTTCGAACCTCTTTATTTGTTGGCATACTCTTCTTCAGGGTTGCGTGTATTTAGAATTTTCCAAGAGTTGTGTTTAGGATTCTGCCTTCCAAGTGTTGCTGTTTTCAAGAAGTATGTTATTTCTGCAGCTTAGAAGTGCCTTCATGCTCGTTCCCTTACTTTATACGATTCGCAGACCTATGTCGATGTAGGGACGTAGATAAAACAGTATAGAGCCAACTTTATACCTTTCCATATGTATCTCTTGTTGATGACGTATCTCGTCACTCTATTAAACAGACAGCGCCTGCGTCTACTTTTCATAATTTTTTTTTCTTCTCCTTTCTGCACTGGGGATACGACCTAGGCAATTAAATGTTCAGTGATATTGTATCCGCTTTACTTTAGTTACAATGTTATACTTTTCGTTTGATCATGGTTATTGGTTTCCCGACATTCACATCCATCATTTTCGGCTTAAGTTTTTCCACTCACAAATCATGTTGTATTGGAAGTTTTGTCAGTGGGGGCTGTCGGCGCGGAGTCATCTATAGAAACTAAGCTGAACAACTCTGAACAACTGAAGAGGTTCTTAAACTAGAGTCATTCTTTAAATCACATTACATGTAGGTCTCCTCTAAGTGCAAGGAAAGCCACATGTAAGTAAATTATCACATAAATGTGTGATTGTGTGTGTTACGTGCGTGTTCCCTGTGCCTGTTGAATGAACTGCGTAGGAACGTGCTACAGGATAAAACTAAAAAAAAAAAGAAAGCACAAGGTTTCAGTAGCGCATTGCTGTGCTGGGTACCGCGGTGGTTTATCACGCGGCCTGTGATGGCTCAGAATCAACGGCAGTAGGTAAACCGCTGATGTGGTGACCAGGCACGACTGTATCATTAATGCAGCCGCAGCTTGTAGGCTTACAGCTGACAGCTGGACCGCCGAACGTATTGCCCGTCACGAACAGACTACACACTGCCGACGCTGCATTGTTACCCTGATTTGGAGAATTGCGGTTAAATCATTGATACATTAACGCGTTGTCTCTCCATCAAGAACATGTTACGTATTCTGTTTCGCTCCTGTGACGGATGACAAATATATCATCGTAATAACAGTTATTGGGTTCTGCGTTTGTGGGACACTACACGTACTGTTAACACTACACGTACTGTTACGAAGATGGGTAACTTATATTGCGTACTAGAACCAAGACAACTGTACTGTCTTAATGAAAGGCTGAGAGATAAGTGCTGTTATTAAAAAGGACGTAAGGGAGGTATGCAGGGTTCTTCCTCTCTTGTTCAACCTGTAGATCGCACAAGCAATGGCGGGGGTGAAAGAAAGGTTCGGGAGAGGAATCAAAAATTATGGTGAAATGGTATCAGTGATAAGATTCATTGTTGACATTGCTAAACAATAAAAATGGGGAGGAATTACAGCACTTTTTGAATGAAATGAACAGTCTGCTGAGCACAATACATGGTACCAATCATATGCCATAATTTGAGAAAGAAATTCGTGAGAATTCAAGTTTAGAACACAGTGTTCCCTGGAAATGAGTCATGGGTTCTGGACACACCGGTAAAGAATAGGATCTATGGGGATGAAATGAGGTGTTAATGAAGGATGCTCAAAATTAACTCGCCTGATTGGTTTCCTCAGAATCGGTGAGACAGGAGCAAGTGATAGACAGTAACTAGAAGAAAGGGTGTTGTATCCTACATCTCGCTATTATGGACCATATAACCATACTATTAGTAGAGCAGAAAGATTAATCAATTCATAAATAGTGATAACTTTCAGGACGATATACTGTGTAGCGCTACATGTTTTAACGTGCTCATAATTATTCAGACACAGGCAATGGCCGAATTTTATAACAAATCTTAAGAAGCCTAACAAAGAATGGTTGTCATCCTAGAGTACAGAGGCTATTCACACCTAACATGCGTTTCAAGAATAAATGAGAAGAAATAAAGTTAGTACTACTCTGTTGAAGTAAACAGAGGCGGACGCAATTCAGGCGACGGTGTGGGTTCATGGATAGTTATATTTATCACTAAGTTACCGACTGATCAACTACATCACAAACTGGATAATGAATGCGCAGATAACCAAGCCGGACGATTTGTCACTCTAAACACGGGTGGGTCATTTAACGCTGTAATGTCTATTGACAGATTTGAGATAATTCACTCTCTTAGCAGGATAACATCGGATTCTTTAATAAATACAAAGAATCATAACTACCTGACTGAAGAAATACCAGGTGCACAACGGGTAAATAGGTTTCGGATGAATTAAATGTCATATAGGGGCACAGATGATTAATTAAGAGAGCAGCCTGATCACGGAAAACGGTAAGCTACTGCAAAATACCTGTAAGTACTCTAAAAAGAAAACCAAGAGAAGAGTTAAGAAACAAATGGCAGATTGTGTGGCAGAGAGCTAAAAAGGGGATACGCTAAACATTATTTTACTATGAGCCGACAGCTTTTAGTTATTAAGCTATCAGTATCATCGAAAGTTACAGTCATGTTAACTGGCCATGGAATACTGAAAGTCTACTATACACGGTGCGCATGAATTGGAGCAGATGTAACTACTTATAATATGGTGTTAGCCTAGTATAATTTTATGAACGACGGGACCACTGAACACTCTCAGGAAGCAAATATCCGAAAATTGTGGCCGATGGGCCTTTTAAAACTTTTTAGTTGATTAAGATTTTTAATTTTAAAATTTTGTACATAGCTGGAGCAGCCTCCATACGATGATGTCTTGTAAAAGCCTTGCGGCTATATTTTAAAGTACTTCGGTCACAACATGTAACCCAGTTGTCAATATTTCCTTCTAAAGAAGACATTTTTATAAACGTTGAAACCGTGTTAAAGCGATTTTAACAAACCTTCCAGTTTACAGCTGGCTGGCTGTTTATTACTATAGCAAAAGATTCTCATCTGCGTGACAGATTTTGCATGCGGCCAGCAGGCGCACGTTGAGCGATGTAGCGCCACTCACACCCAAACATCCAGATGTCTGACGCTCACTTCGGTATCGGACGCTGTATGTCGACAGAGTGTCAACTAAAACACCGATTTAGTTTGTGCTATGTATTGTCGTCCTGAAGAACATTCATAAGCGGTTACTGAAAGTAACTCCAGAACTACGGAGCACAGGAAAAGCGTACCTGTGAGCAATTGTTTGTAGGTCTGAAAGTGTTACATCTACTCGTAATTTGCTTCAAACACTTCTTCGTACCAGCCCCTATTCTTTATGATTGAATGACACAGTGGGCGTGAGTGGCTGTATTTGCATTGATTTTTGAATGTTATGTACTAATTATTCATCTTATAATTTTGTTTATTATTACTACTGTGAGCTTATTATTATTATTATTATTATTATTATTATTACCGTTACTTTCGCACGTGTGATGAAATTGTTGGTTATTTTTCTGTTCTTATTGCATAGTCTGTGAAACTATAAATGTATTGTTTAGGTTTACTACTTTCAAAGAAACGAAGCAAAAGCAGAGTGCCGAGAGAACGTTGCTGTACACTCCAAACAGACCGTTTACATGCCATAGACGTGCTATATAACACTTTCACGCACAATACAGTAAAAATAATTGTCATCATTGGGGTTTGAAATCAGGATCCTTGGTACGAGCTCATAGTTATGCTCTTCCTGTACTCGTTAGTTCTGATATTACTTCTAATTAACGTTTTCGTCCGTTCTGCTGGACAACATCGTATAATTGGAACTCAATAGTGTTTTAGTATGTCAAATTAAACACCTTTCAGCCGTCAGTTTCCAACCTTATTATATTAGGCATCCAGCTTCAGCTCTTTATTACGCAGTCTTCACATCCCGGTCCGACGTGTAGGAATAATCTATCTCGTTTGTGATCGAAGCAGGGGCCAGCAACTCTGGTATTTCTAGGTATCTACGTGCTACAGTGATCACTTCAAACATCACACGCCTGCGAGAAAATGTGAAAAGGAAACGGCCTGAAATGTGGCGAGACATGTCGTGGTTCTGGCATCACGATAATGCACCCACTCATTCGTCCCTGTTTGTGCGTGACTATTGCACAAAAAAGAGAAATCAGTGTGTTGCCTCATCCTCCGTACTCTCCAGACCTCTGCGGACTTTTTTTTCTTTCCAAATTAGAAAATCACGTTGAAAGGACGAATATTTGGGATGATAGATGAGATAAAAATAATTCGCAGATGGCGCTTCGTCCGAGCCAGCTAGAGGTGTACCAAGACCACTTCCGGAAGTGGAAACGGCGTTGGGAGCGTTGTGTCAGTTATGGAGGAGAGTATTTCGAAGGAGGCCGTACACAATAAGTAAAAGGTAAGCGTAGAAAAAAATTGTGGTCAATGTTCCGGAATTTTTTGTACAGACCTCGTACTTGATGTTCACTTATGCAAGCTATGCACATAATTATTTGTTGAGCAGATTTGCATCAGTATGTGTGTGTTACTGTGATGAATTCTTGTACTTGCTTGTGGTCAGATAACTTTTACAAATTGAATATCGGGTCATGAAGATTCTTATAACTGAGTTCAGTCTTATAGGCCAGCGCTTTCGCCGGCCGCGGTGGCCGTGCGGTTCTAGGCTCTGCAATCCGGAAACGTGTGACTGCTACGGTCGCAGGCTCGAATCCTGCCTCGGGCATGGATGTGTGTGATGTCCTTCGGTTAGTTAGGTTTAAGTAGTTCTAAGTTCTAGGGGACTAATGACCTAAGATGTTAAGTCCCATAGTGCTCAGAGCCATTTGAACCATTTGAGCCAGGGCTTTGTCCAGCCACTCACGATAGTTGAAGAGTTCTTAACACAGTACACGTCACTCATAAGCACTGCATTTATTAAAGTAAATGCTAGATTTATGGTTGTGACAGCTGCATCTTAGAAGTAAATCATCATGGATGATACACAGGAAATGTATTCGCAGCAGGAATATGAACCACATTCAGCTGTACATTAGAATGGCGACAATGAAAATTTGTGGCGAACCGGGACTCGGACCTGATTTTTCCGCTTTACGCAAGTGGTTGCCTTAACCGCTGTCTTTTTTTTTTTTAATTTTCGGAATGACTTGGTACTATCATGACACTTTAGTAGCCCACACTGAAATCATCATGTAATGAATGAAATGATCGTATGGCAATGTTGGTCGGGAGGCCCCATGCGGGGAAGTTCTGCCACCGTATTGCAAGTCCTTTTTAGTTGACGCCACTTCGGCGACTTGCGAGTCAGTGACGATGAAACAATGATGACGATACATAACACCCAGTCATCAAGAGGTAGAGAAAATCCCTCAGCCCGCCGGGAATCGAACGCGGGACCCCGTGCGCAGGAAGCGAGAACGCTACCGCAAGACCACGAGTTGCGGGCCATCATGTAATATTATCGGTAAATGGGTGAAAAAATTAATTATGATAGCAGAAAAAGAAATAAAAGGAGAAAGGAAAATAAAGGAGAATGTATCCGACAAACCACCACCAAACTCACATGAGATGTATCAACAATCATTTTTATATGTTTTTCGTAATTTTTTTATTTTTTATTTTGTGTTTTTCATATATTTTTAAGTTTTTACTATAATCTAAAAATATAAGGAATACGAAATAAGAGTACATTAGAAATAGAAAACTAAGAAAAATCGCAATCTGATTGCAAGGATTGTATACGCTCATGTGTATCTATACTTCATCGATACACATTTTATAGTAGAACTGGGGCGATGCTGAGTCAATACACAAAACAAAACGAATAGGGAAACCTGGAGAGAACAAGCCGAAGCAAATCAGATGGTAACATAAATAACAAAGAAAAACACTTATCAGAATATTTAAATTAACGGACACCTTGTCGACGTAAAGAAAGATTCATCATGTTGGAGAATATGTCTCGATGTCGAGGCATTCGTAAGCATGTCCAATCGGCAGTGATCACGTACTGCCTGAAGTTCATGTTATCTTCTCCTTGGCCTTCAACAACATAAAGAACGAAGTGTCCCAGCAACGACATAACGGTATAGGTTTTCGGCAGTGGAAAGAAAGAAGAACCTGGGTGCAATATGATGTCCGTAGTGTACGCAGTCTCAGAAGGTTGATTAAGGAATGCCAGTGGTGTCCTGATCCAAGACCAATTTGCCATATGACCTCCACAAGTAAAGCGACGTCGTGTCGGGAGACGTACAACGACGACATAAATCCGTGTCACTAAGCCCAATATGGAAAAGTCGCTCGTTCGTTGGACTCAAGTTATTTACTACCTTATGCCACAAGGACGTTACGCGCATCGGCAAAATCGGAAGACCGATATTGAACCAAACCGCCTTCCACATGGTTTGCGGTGATTCCCTTTCAGCGAGGTTCGGGCAAGGAACTGCTTCCCAACGAGTCTTTAGGAATTTGATAGTGAGGACAGATCCCCATAAGATGTTAGCCTCTAAATAGCTCACCACAAGATAGAAGTCATGAATTTGTTTTGTCTTATAATTTATGTGACCAACATCAACAGGGGATTCAAGACTAGCAGGACGGACACAGAGGAATAAATGAGGCGTGAATGTGAGTTTCTTGAGTCATCGTCGAAACAGTACGGCGTACATATAGCATCTGCGTCTTCCTTCATATTTCAGTCAGGTCCATCCCCCCAAAGGATCGAGGCTTCGTGATCACCTCATACCTCCATAAGAAACTACCAGACAATTGTTATAGTTTCTTCGCCATCATCGAGGGAAGTGGATAAACTTGGGACACGTAATAAGCTTTGCATAAGACATATGTATCCAGAAATCGGAATTTCTGGAACAGAGTAAGAGAATGCCTTTCATGCTCTAGTGTTGCTCCTTGAATTTTGTCCGTAACAACTTCCAGTTCAGAGATATCGTTTTGAGTGGACAACGATCAATGATGATACATATGGGATATGTTGATTGGAAGTTTGTCCTTACGCGAACTTACTTCAGTATTTTCAGTACAGGACCAGTTCTGCTGACGACGAATGGTGTGAGTATACGAAGTTGGGTAAGTCTAAATTTAATGGAACTTTTCGGCTCGAGATTGCCTGATAGCAATTCACCATTAAATTGTGAAAGGTCGAATCATTCGTATGGAGGACATGGGAGCGACATGTTGAGATCACACAGACATCTGCCTGTAATGCAAAAGCTGTTGTACGACTGCTCACGAGATGGGCTCAGGACGACAGTGAGGAAAGAAGAACAGGCACGTGTTCTTCCGAAAGAACTTTGCTGTGAGAATAACAGAGGAATTCTCCATTGGCTCTGACGATCAGATGAATGATAAAAGGTCACAAATAGAGTGCTTCAGCACGAATCGTCGAGAAAAAATTATTGGCAGCTGGGTAGAGATCTCTAGTTGCCATGCGTTGTATATCGCTGGCAAAGACTCGTATGGTGTATAGCCACAGTTAAGTGGGTCATTGAGTGGCTTCCTGTGTTGCTCACCGACGAGCCTGGTTTCCGTTGGTGGCGGAGAGACGGTGGAAAATCACAGTGAGCAGCGGTTATTGAGATCCATATCTGCCCAGATCCTGAAATCATTACGCAGGGAGCTATCGGAAATGACAACAGTCTGATTTTTTGAATCGTGAATGAAGGCTGAATGTTTGCTAGTATTGGATAAGAATGGTAAAGCCTCTTGTCATACGTTTCACGGTCATAGCACCTACCATCATACTACAGTTCATTCATTAATAGTTCACACAACATTTCACTGCTCTGACTCCTTGAGGAATGTACAGATCATTCAGAAATTCCTGTGTGAGAATAAAGTAGGATCATGGTTAATAATACTTTCAATGATAGTGCTCAGGCTGAAACTGTTTGTAACAAATTGATAGTGGAGTAATTGATAATGATGCACAATTATTGGAATTAACTTAGCACCTCAGAGTTTTGAGGCATCGTCTTACAAAGCAGAGAGGCTTATTATTGAGTAAAGGGTACATTACTCTAAAAGTAATGTCCATGTGCTTAGCATAGTGGTAACGTGCTTGCCTACGATGTAGCAGGCCCGGGTTCGATTCCCGGCTGAATTGAAGGTTTTCTCCAGTTGTGGACTGGATGTTGTGTTGTCCTCCTCGTCATTTGATCATCATCGACATACAAGTCACCTAATGACGCGTCACGTGAAATAAGACTTGCAATCGTCGGCCGAACTCTTCCTGAAGTGGCATCCCGGCCATCAGTGCCACAGGATCAATTCATTTCCAAAAATAATTTAAAAGAGGTAGTATGAGATAAGGCAAATGTAGAAAGAATGCTAATGTCAAATTCAGTATAGTCAATTGTAAATTTGCGTCGACTGTTGACAGTAGCTTTTCTAAAAGGCTGTAGAGGAAGTTCACTAGAAAAAAGTAGCGGAAAGGCTAGATTAAATCAAGATCCGACATTACTTGTGTTCTACACAAAGGTCTGTAGTATTTTAAGGAAAGTAATTAAAATGTTTTCTGGCGGAAAATAAGATCAGCACTATATCACAATAATATGGGGGAGACAGGACACCCAGTCAGTGCCCAAGATTCCAGAGATCACAGAACAATTAAACTAAATGACAGTGGTGTTACTGATAGCTGACATGTTGCAAGTAGGTTTTAGCTATCACTTTCTAAATGTAGCAACAGAGCTAGGATTAAATGGTTCAGTAGTAGCAGCAAGAGAATGTAATCCCACTAGAAGTGTCAATCCACGACCTTTAAGCAGCTACAAGTCACACCGACATCCTCCACTGAAATTAACTATAGAAGATCTAACAAAAAGACTAATACGGTGTTCTTAAAATTCGGATCATAATTCTGTAAAGTTGTTATAATTTAATAAGTAATATCATTAGAGACGTATGTAATGCATCACTTGCACAGACACTTTTCCCAGACACAAAGAAACATATGATTTGTTACACGTCTTTATGTGAAAGGTGATAAGGAAGACTTAAATGATTATCATTCGGTTTTCTTACTGACGTCTTTTTCCCTGTATTCGAAAAAGTTATGCACCCATGTGTGGACTTACATTTTAATAAATGTAATTTACTGAGCACAACACAGTTTGGATTCCAGAGGGGAGATTCGCGTGACTCTACTACATATAAATTCAGTCACTAAATATTACAATACTTAAATAGTAAAATATCACCACTTGATATTTTTTGTGTTCTTGCTAAATAATTGGATTGCATAGATATGTCACTCTCTTGAAGAGTTTTTGAAACTGGTGGCTTCATATAAGGCTGGTTTGAATCATACTTAAGAAAGAGAATACAAAAGCTTTCGCTGGATAATTCAGTCATTGATGGAAGTGTAGAAAACTTCGGGGCAGGGGGAGAAATTTAACAGGGAGTCCCACAGTGTTCTATTTTGGATCCATTTATATTCTTTGTATCAAGTATCATATATCAATATATCATATATCAATAATCATCCACTTAACAGCCAGCAAGCAGAATTGGTACGTTTAGCGGACGATACTAGTGTCACAGTAAATACTACTAGAGAGAAAGCAACGGACGGGATTGTTTAATATCCTTTTCTGATAAGTGTAGTTCTCTGAAAACCTGTAAATCACATTTAAGTGCCTGGCAGAGGGTTCATCGAACCACCTTCACAATTCTCTATTATTCCACTCTCGTATAGCTCGCGGAAAGAATGAACACCTATATATTTCCGTACGAGCTCTGATTTCCCTTATTTTAGCGAGGTGATCGTTTCTCCCTATGTAAGTCGGTATGAACAAAATGTTTTCGCATTCGGAGGAGAAAGTTGGTGATTGCAATTTCGTGAGAAGATTCCGTCACAGCCAAAAACGCCTTTCTTTTAATTATGTCTAGCCCAGATTTCAGTGACACTCCCTCCCATATTTCGCGATAATTCAAAACGTGCTGCCCTTCTCTGAACTTTTTCGATCTACCCCGTCAGTCCTATCTGGTAAGGATCCCACACCGTGCTATAGTAACCAAAAAGAGGACTGACAAGCGTAGTGTAGGCAGTCTCCTTAGTAGATCTTTTACATTTTCTAAGTGTCCTGCCAATAAAACGCAGTCTTTAGTTAGCCTTCCTCAAAACGTTTTCTATGGGTTCCTTCCAATTTAAGTTGTTCGTAATTGTAATTCCAATGTATTTAGTTGAATTTACTGGCTTTATATTGACTGATTTATCGTGTAACCGAAGTTTAACAGATTCCTTTTAGTACTCTTGTCAATGACCTCACACTTTTCGTTATTTAGGATCAACTGGCAACTTTCGAACCATTCAGATATCTTTTCTAAATCGTTTTGCAATTCGTTCTGACTTTCTGATGACTTTATTAGTCGATAAACGACAGCGTCATCTGCAAACAACCTAAGAGGGGTGCTCAGATTGTCTCCCAAGTAGTTTATATTGATAAGGAACAGCAAAGTGCCTATAACACTAGCTTGGGAACGCCAGAATTCACTTCCGTGCAACTTTCCAGTCTTTGGGTACGAATCTTTCGTCGAGAGAACGATTGCATATGATTGTCAAGTATGGTGCTAATGCATGAGCATACTCTGAAAGGGACCTAATTGGTGTACAGTCTGGACCAGAAGAGTTGCCTTTATACAGTGATTTAAATTGCTTCACTACTCCGAGGATACTTACTTCTACGTTACGCATGTTGGCAGCTGTACGTGATTCGAATTCTGGAATATTTACATCGACTTCTTTTTGAAGGCATTTCGGAAGGCTGTGTTTTGTAACTCTGCTTTCGCAGCACTGTCTTCGATAGTATCATCACTGCTATCGCGCAGAGAAGGCATTGATCGTTTCTTGGCGTTAACATACTTCACACACGAGCAGAATCTCTCTGGATTTTCAGCCAGGTTTCGACACAAAGTTTCATTGTGGACACTGTTAAAAGCATCTCGCATTGAAGTCCGCGCTAAATTTCCAGCTTCTGTAAAAATCTTGTCGATTTTGCATCTGTTTGAATTTGGCATGTTTGTTTCGTTGTTTCTCCAACAGTGTTCTGACCAGTTTTGTGTAACAAGGAGGATCAGCCCCGTGGTTTTTTAATTTGGAAGGATTGGAGATTGTCTCTCAGGAAGGTGTCAAGTGATTTTGTATCTGCTTTATTGAATAGGTAAACGTTTAGTTCATTTTTGGAGGATTTGGGGGTTACAATATTCAATCTTGCTATTAAAACCCTGTGTTTACTAATCCCTGTATCCGTTTTGATGGTTTCTACGTTTTGAGAGAACACGTTAGATTGAGAACAGTTGTAAAGTCGCTTGAAAACTGGCCAGTTCAGTTGCTTTAGAGGTGCATAAAGCCGCACCTTGTACACATATTGTTTTATTCAAAGTAAAACTGGCCATAGAGTCCTACGAACTTACAACACTATATTCAGTTCTATACAATAAACAGAGTCATAGTCACAATTGGCGCAGCACATGAAAAGAAGACAGGAAACAGGGTAAATATTTCCCCATTTTTGGGTGTACATATTGATGAAAACATGAACTGGAAGTAGCGAATTACTTAGCTGCTCAAACTCTTACGTTCAGCTACATGTACTCTTCGTATAATTTACAGTCTCGGAAACAAACGATCATCTGACACTGTTACTCCTTTGCCCTTCAATAAACTGGTCTATCTCACTGAAACCTCTCCAAACACTCTTCTTTTACTATGGTGGCATCTGATGTCGTTGTTATGGAGTCAACGAATCCGAACGACAGAATTACGAAGAATCAGATTATCATTTGTGTGAACTGTACATATAATGAAAGCCAGATTTCAGTATGATTCAGCGTATCCAAATACACTTATAGATGATCAATCACTGCTAGTTGTTTTTGTATGCAAATCAAGTTTATATTATATTGACTGAACCGGTTTTGCATCGGAATGGAAGGACCAACCATATACAAATACAAAAGTCACAACAAAAATGTCAGAATAAAAACAAACCAGAATACTCACATATTAGGACACATCAGTATGTGATGTATCCACCCATAGGCTTTACGACAGCTTGAACTGGTCTAAGCATACTTTCCACGAAACGTCGAAATGACTAGAGGAATGGCATCATCGGCAAGAGCCGAAACAAGAGAAGGAAGAGGTGTAGCATTCTGAGGTCTGGAGCGAGGTCATAGCTGTAGCTCATCGCCAAACTGTTCCACTGGTTTCTGACCTAGAATCTCGGCAGACCAATCCATTTGAGGAATGTTATTTTCCACAAGCTGTTGCCTCACTAATGCTGCTTTATGATAAGGTACACTGTAATACTGCTACAAACAGTCATCGCGTTAGAGCTGTTCTCCTATTGGGCGCAGTAAACAGTGGTATGAAATGGGGCTGTAAAATGTGTTCATTTATAGTTTTCTTAAGGGAAGTAAGAGGACCACTCCCGAACCACATTAAACACGCCCATACCTTAACACCATTCTTCCGTATTTCACTGCTGGCACTAAACAAGAAGCAGGTAACGTTATCTAGGTAATTATCAAACCTCAAACGTTCAATGGGGTTATCATCTAGTGTGATTCATCACTACAAAGCAATCCTTTCTGGTCATCCACTGTTCATTGGCTCCGACCTTTACATCAGCTCAAGCGTCGATTAGTACTGAGTACAGAATTTTGTGGCTCATGAAGAGCTGCTCGACTACTGTACACTACACTTTCTGATTCCCTAAAGTTGGTCAGCGTGCTAGCTTGACTGTTACTAGCACTTTGACGAGTGACTGCTTCCGTTGATGGCATGCGATGTCTTACAACCACACTCCACCATACTCCATGGTTCCTGTCGATCAGTGCGTGAGGTCTGCCATGTTAGTGGTTCAGCTGCAGTTGTTCCTTCGCGTTTCCACTTCACTATCACATCACCAATATACGACCAGCTTTAGACGTGTTTAAACGTCGTAGATGGATTTGTTAGTTTGGTGACGTTCAATGACTACTCCACATTCGAAGTCACAGAGTTCCCTTAGCTCAACTAATCTGCTGTTGCAGCTTCCCTACTTACAACACCCACTGCTCCCTCCTACATACAGGGCGATTCAGCCGCTCATACTTATGGGCTTTAAGCAAACTGCAGTGACTCCAAATACCATTTGCAACATTTTCATACCTTCTCACTCGCTACACGCAAACAGTTATTCCTACAGAAATATTTACAAGGCTCTTTTGTAGAAAATCTAATGTAGTTAAATATTGTACTGGGATACGTTTTCACTAGAGGCCGTAGTTATCGAATTATTCACTAAAAATGGGGAAAGTGATATTCAAAGGCCTTTTTCTTGAGTATCTCGAAACCCATTGTATCTAACGAGAACGTATCCCGGTGCAAAATTTGAATACATTAAGTTTGCTACAAAAAGTTCCTGTTCATTCTTTGTGTGGCGAGCCAGAGAATATAAAAGTCCTGCGCATGGTGTTTGAAGGCTAAGTCGGTTGCATAACACTCACTAGTAGGAGCTGCTAAATAGCCCTTGTATCTCGAAAGATTGTATTTTAATCGTAGATTACAAATCCAGATTGGGATTTTTCAGCGGCAAACTGTCTAGTAATTCATCAATGTCTTCAAACATATGTTTCAATTAATTAGTATTGATTAGCATTGTCCCTATGTGCATTCGTTACCGTTGTACATTTTTCTTTTCAACATGACCCACCAGGATAACCGAGAGCGCTACCGCGCTGCTTCCTGTACTCGGGTAGGCGCCGGCCCTTCATCGAATCCGCCCGGCCGATTAACGACGACGGCCAGTGTGCCGGCCAGCGTGGATGTGGTTTCTAGGCGGTTTTGCACGTTGTACTAGGTGAATACGGGGCTCGTCCCCACGTTCCGCCTCGCAGACATGTGAAACACATTGACACTATTTCACGATTTACACTAGACGCAGACAGCCGGAGTACACTAATTCCAACTCCGGGGGGAACCCGGCCACCCCTTAAAATTTACCATGCCAAATCCGTACTTAACCCTGCCGACCCTCAGCCCTAAGCGGGATACAGGCAGTAGCGAAAGAAAGAACATACATTCTTCTTTTCAACCCGATGTTCCTTATTTCCCTGGTCTAGCGGTTCTAGGCACTCAGTCCGGAACCACGCGACTGCTACGGTCGCAGGTACAAATCCTCCCTCGGGCATGGATGTGTGTGATGTCCTTAGGTCAGTTAGGTTTAAGTAGTTCTACGTTCTAGGGGACAGATGACCACTGATGTTCAGTCCCATAGTGCTCAGAGCCATTTGAAACTTATTTCACAGTATTCCTAGCCGATGTAGTATTCTTAAATTTACTTACCCGGTAACTCGCTATATGAGGAAACTTTTAATTTGTACACCTGTGAACTCTTTTGACATCTGCCACTATCATTATTGTTGCAATAGTCCAAAAAATGGTTATATGGCTCTGCGAACTATGGGACTTAACGTCTGATGTCATCAGTTCCCATGACATACACTCCTGGAAATTGAAATAAGAACACCGTGAATTCATTGTCCCAGGAAGGGGAAACTTTATTGACACATTCCTGGGGTCAGATACATCACATGATCACACTGACAGAACCACAGGCACATAGACACAGGCAACAGACCATGCACAATGTCGGCACTAGTACAGTGTATATCCACCTTTCGCAGCAATGCAGGCTGCTATTCTCCCATGGAGACGATCGTAGAGATGCTGGATGTAGTCCTGTAGAACGGCTTGCCATGCCATTTCCACCTGGCGCCTCAGTTGGACCAGCGTTCGTGCTGGACGTGAAGATCGCGTGAGACGACGCTTCATCCAGTCCCAAACATGCTCAATGGGGGACAGATCCGGAGATCTTGCTGGCCAGGGTAGTTGACTTACACCTTCTAGAGCACGTTGGGTGGCACGGGATACATGCGGACGTGCATTGTCCTGTTGGAACAGCATGTTCCCTTGCCGGTCTAGGAATGGTAGAACGATGGGTTCGATGACGGTTTGGACGCATCGTGCTGTATTCAGTGTCCCCTCGACGATCACCAGAGGTGTACGGCCAGTGTAGGAGATCGCTCCCCACACCATGGCGCCGGGTGTTGGCCCTGTGTGCCTCGGTCGTATGCAGTCCTGATTGTGGCGCTCACCTGCACGGCGCCAAACACGCATACGACCATCATTGGCACCAAGCAGAAGCGACTGTCATCGCTGAAGACGACACGTCTCCATTCGTCCCTCCATTCACGCCTGTCTCGACACCACTGGCGGCGGGCCGCACGATGTTGGGGCGTGAGCGGAAGACGGCCTAACGGTGTGCGGGACCGTAGCCCAGCTTCATGGAGACGGTTGCGAATGGTCCTCGCCGATACCCCAGGAGCAACAGTGTCCCTAATTTGCTGGGAAGTGGCGGTGCGGTCCCCTACGGCACTGCGTAGGATCCTACGGTCTTGGCGTGCATCCGTGCGTCGCTGCGGTCCGGTCCCAGGTTGACGGGCACGTGCACCTTCCGCCGACCACTGGCGACCACATCGATGTACTGTGGAGACCTCACGCCCCACGTGTTGAGCAATTCGGCGGTACGTCCACCCGGCCTCCCGCATGCCCACTATACGCCCTCGCTCAAAGTCCGTCAACTGCACATACGGTTCACGTCCACGCTGTCGCGGCATGCTACCAGTGTTAAAGACGGCGATGGAGCTCCGTATGCCATGGCAAACTGGCTGGCACTGACGGCGGCGGTGCACAAATGCTGCGTTTCTAGCGCCATTCGACGGCCAACACCGCGATTCGTGGTGTGTCCGCTGTGCCGTGCGTGTGATCATTGCTTGTACAGCCCTCTCACAGTGTCCGGAGCAAGTATGGTGGGTCTGACACACCGGTGTCAATGTGTTCTTTCTTCCATTTCCAGGAGTGTAGAATTACTTATACATAACTAACCTAAGCATAGCACTCACATCCATGCCTGGGGTAGGATATGAACCTGTAACCGTAGCAGTAGCGCGGTACCGGACTGAAGCGCCTAAACCGTTCGGCCACAGCGGCCGGCTTGTAACAGTCAGCATTATGATTATCTTTTACATTATTAGTGACAAAGGTACACATAACGCCAGTATTAACTCTTTTATGTCATTATAAATTTAATTCACACTTCCACGCCACGCGGGGTAGCAGTGCGGCCTGAGACGCCTTGTCACGGTTCAAGCGGCTGCGTCTGTCGTAGGTTCGAGTCCTCCCTCGGGCATGGGTGTGTGTGTTGTCTTTAGCGTAAGTTCGTTTAAGCAGGATTAAGTAGTGTGTCAGCTTAGGGACCGATGACCTAGGCAGTTTGGTCCCATAGGACTTACCACAAATTTCCAATTGCCACACTTCCGCCTCAGGCAATAAATCATTTTAACACCAGTTGTCACACTGAAATTGTTATTTCGCATGTAAATAAGGTGTAAAAAACGTACTGTACGTGTGGAACCCTGGCCCGATATATGGGAGGAACTCATGACCCTAATCGGGTCAGGGTTAAATAAAAAATAATAAAAGGTAGACTTTGAATGAAAAGTGTGACGCTTAGCAAAGGTTTTCAAAGAAAGTGTCGGAAAGTAGGAGGAGCAGTGCTGTCGTAGCAGGCTGTGTGGGTTGGTCGATGGAAACCACTCCCCACAGAACGTGTTATTGTCGCCGCGAATACTAGTTATGATGAATTAGAAATTTTAGTAATTCTGGGGATAAATTCTAAATGATAAACCAAAAACGCTGCAGAAGACCTGTGATTAGATTAAGAGCGCACTACTCAATAGAATTACGGCAGATGGTACGGCCTGGTGTAGAAAGTATGACGTGTGTAGCAGCGACAGCGGGGAGACGACGACAGCTCGCGTGCGTGCCGCGAGTCCCGGCTGCAAGTAGGAGGCAACACCGTCATCGCCCCGAAAACCCACCCTCCGTCAGTGTGGAGGCAGCCCCGGACTCAGACACGCGCCGTGTGTGTGGTGTGGCCGGCGTGGCCCGAGCTGTGCTGGCGGCTCGCCAAGAACCAGCGGGCCTGTGACGTCCCTGGAGCGTGAAACAGCTGCCTGCCGGAGTGGAGTGCTGCGCCCCCAGGCCTTCCGTCCTCACAACTCACACAACACACACACACACACCCACACACCCACACACACACTCACTCACTCACTCACTCTCTCCTTCCGTATTCCCTGCCGTGGGGTCGCTGACTGGCTGTCACGCTAATCTTCCGCCACACAAGGTCGTCAACCCTAAGGTTGGTATCATCTCGCATGCCAGCTGTTCGTGATTTCAGCGCACATGCTGCGTCCCACACCGTCAAGATTCCTCCGTAAGGTACGCTTAGAAGGGCCATAAAATTGTATCAGGGCAAAGTTTTCCGGGAACACAGCGACCACACGAAAAGCTGCCACGTGTATGGCTATAATTCCGGAATTGATGACAGCAGTGTTTGCGAGAGTACATTTCCGGCTCAGTAACGTTAGATGAGCCGCAGCATAATCACGAAATGGATGAAAGCTAGCTAGTGGAAGTGAGTGATGATATCCTGCATTTGAATTCCACAGGAATAAGTTAGTAAGAAGAAGAGAAATCAGGCTTCTTGGACGAGTCTATTTTTATGTAAGGGTACGGCTTCCTAAACTTTTTAACGCAAGACGTGGCGCTGAACATTTTCCAGAATGATTAAACGTGGTTTTGAGTATTGTATATCGTTCGAAAACAATTCGACCGAATACCACTATGACCAATCAGTTGCAAACAGTCTGACGCTCACCCTTCAGTTCTTTGCCAAAGGGCTCAAGGAATTCGGTAAAGAAGTCTGAAATAAAAATGAAATCTTTATTTTAATACGTAATTAAGGGGTATCCGTACAATCACAGAACTACAAATTTCGCAATTTAGATATACCTAACACCAGAGTTATGGGACGTGGAAACTAATGTATGAGGGCGGTCAAATCGGAACTCGCCCCAAATTGACGATGTTATGGTTCCATTCAAAAGTAGTCACCACACGTACTACGATGCAATCAATTCCCGTTTCGTAGAACGCGGCAAGCCGCTGACTGATCCACAACCGCATCCATTTTTGGAATTCCGCGCCGGACTGAAACCGATGTTCACGTATGTCTTTCTTCAGGTCACCAAAGATGTGAAAATCACACGGTGAATGGATCGGGCTGTACGGAGGATTCTAGCAGTGTGTCCCAACTATCTCGCTGATGCGTAGCCTCTGCCTCACTGGCAGGGTGGTGGCGGGCGTTATCGTGGAAGAGCATGACGCTCTTAGACAGCATTCCTAGACGTTTTGATTTCAAGGCTCTTCGCAGTTTGTACAAAGTGTCTTCGTAGCGCTGCGCATTGATTTTTGTTCCCCGTTCGAGTAACTCGACGAGCAGAGAGCACCTGCAGTCGAAGACCTTACCTGAGCTTGTGCGAACACCTTGAATTTCTTTCTCGGAGGAAGGCTACTACGCTTCAGCAATTTGGTTGGGGAACACTTAAGCCCATTTTCAGATTTCGGCCTCCACACATATTATTTTCTTTTTCTGTGTACTGTACCTCTGATCGTATATGTATTTATCACTTTTATGGAATTCATCGTTGCCTCGTTTGCCCACTTCTCATTTCCTATAGACGGTATACAATTTGAGTTCGTCTTCATACGCCTGTCATCTTTTGCACTGAAGTGAGGTAATATTGTTTCACGTGACTTGGCACTGCAGTACTGTCGTTGTGAGGCAGAGGAGGCTGGGCTGAGGCTGATAGGGAAGCATTTACAGACAAGGACTGAGGCAGATTACGAAATATTCACCTCCTTTGATGGATAACACCTATAACCACTTGTTAATGCGTCGGCAACTACCTTCAACAGACTGTTCTGTTAGCTACACAAATGGTCATTAAAATTGCTACACTATGAAGGTGACGTGCTATAGACGCGAACTTTAACCGACTGGAAGAAGGTGCTGTTATATGCAAATGATTAGCTTTTCAGAGCATTCATACAAGGCTGGCGCCGGTGGCGACACCTACAACGTGCTGACACGAGGAAAGTTTGCAACCGATTTCTCATGCACAAAAAGCAGTTGACTGGCCTTTAACTGGTGAAACGTTGTTGTGATGTCTTGTGTAAGCAGGAGAAATGCGTACCATCACGTTTGCGACTTTCATAAAGGTCGGATTGTAGCCTATCACGATTGCGGTTTATCGTATCACGACATTTCTGCTCACGTTTGTCGAGATCCAATGACTGTTAGGAGCATATGGAATTGGAGGGTTCAGGAGGGTAATACGGAACGCCGTGCTGGATTCCAACAGCCTCATATCACTAGCAGTCGAGATGAAAGGCATCTTATCCGCATGGCTCTAACGGATCGTGCAGCCATGTCTCGATCCCTGAGTCAACAGATGGGGACCTTTGAATCACAACAACCATCTGCACGAACAGTTCGACGACGCTTGCAGCAGCATGGCCTATCAGCTCTGAGACCATGGGTGCTTTTATCCTTGATGCTGCATCTCAGACAGGAGCACTTGCGATGGTGTGCTCAACGACGAACCTGGGTGCACGAACGGCAAAACGTCATTTCTACGGATGAATCCAGGCCCTGTTTACAGCATCATGATGGTCGCATCCGTGTTTGGCGACAACGTGGTGAACGCACATTGAAAGCATGTATTCGTCATCTCCATACTGGCGTATCACCCTGCGTGATTGTATGGAGTGCCATTTGTTACACGTCTCGGTCAGCTCTTGTTCTCATTGACGGCACTTTGAACAGTAGACGTTACATTTCAGATGTGTTACGACCCGCGGTTCTACCCTTGATTCGATCCCTGCGAAACCCTACATTTCATCAGGATAATGCACGACCGGATATTTAAGGTTTCTGGATATATTCTGAATACAGAACAAGTTAGACTGCTGCCCTGGCCAGCACATTCTCCCGATCTCTCACCAATTGAAAATGTCTGGTCAATGGTGGCGGAGCTACTGGCTCGTCACAATACGCCAGTCACTACTCTTGATGAACTGTGGTATCGTGTTGAAGCTGCATGGGCAGCTGTACTTGTACACGCCATTCAAGCTCTGTTTGACTCAATGGCCAGACGTATCAAGGCCTTTAGTACGTCCAAAGGTGGTTGTTCGGAGTACTGAGTACTCAGGATCTATGCACCCAAATTGTGTGAAAATGTAATCACATGCCAGTTCTTGTATAATATATTTCTTCAATGAATACACGTTAATCATCTGAATTTCTTCTTGGTGTAGCAATTTTAATGGCTAGTAGTGTATATTTCCCGGTGATATTGCAATGTATTCCAGACACATTAGACCAATGTCGACAGTAACACTTATTGTGGTCGCACGTTACCGCTGTCACCTCGTGTAGAGACTTCACTACTGTAGCTTCCACGCAGCCAGCTCCCCATCCCTCCACCCAGCATCAACTAGCAGCAACAAGTTACCGGCTTTGGCCCTCCACAACAGGACTGCTTTCATGCTGCCTCATGTGACACTGCTGGAGCCGCCTATCCCAACCCTCCCCACCTGCTGCGGGGGATCTCAACTCTCAGGAGGAATAATGACAAAACCGCGCCACTCGGCCATGTGTCCGGCGGTCTACTGATGACCAATTTGCTGCCTCCGTCAGTGGGGCGGCAGCCAGCAGCTGGAAATCTGTGTACAATGCTGCTCTCAAGGCACGCTTTGCTGGTCATTACCACCAACGACTGAATTGTTTTCGAAGGTTAGCTTCTTGCCCCACAGCTCGGTCCTAATGAAAACAGCAATATATATTTTGAGGGGTGCAGCTAGGATTGGGTGTGTCAGATTTTCCATCTGTCTCAGACTGAACAAAGAGTGCTTTCCTAAGGTAGCAGTTGCATCCAATTTTCCATCATCTTGCCAGCAAACACAGGATGTTTTCGGAAAGTGGCCTCTACTTGTTTCATAGAATTATTTTGTCTCCCACAGCAACTGCCAGCACCAAGAAGAAAACGAATGCATCCTTAGTGTCTTTCCCCACAGCTCTGTCCCAAGGAAAACAGCAACATGTATTTCGAAGGAGGCAGCTTGCATTGGGCGTGTCAGACTATCCGTCTGTCTCAGAATGAACAAATTGTGTTTTTCTAAAGCTATCAACTGCACCCAATATTCCATTAACTCGCCAGCAAACATTGTATGTTTGTCTCAGATCTTTATTTTCTACCCCCCCCCCCCCCCAAAAAAAAAGTGATATTTTTCTCAAACAGCTGCACCAAGCCTTCTTGAAGGAAAATGGAAGGGAAGTTATAACTTGCTGGTATGGCACTCTTAGTTCCTATTGGTCCTTTACAAAATAGAGGGTGGAGTGTGAAGCAATATAAAGCCCCCCCGCCCCCCCCCCCCGGGCCTCCACAATCATCACCAGTTTCCGACAGTGCATCGTTGTGGCAGTGTGATTCCTGCACCATGAAACGCTGAGCCAGCGGCAGTGATGGTGGGAAACGGCCAAACCTGGGTCATTTGCCATGTAAGTGTTTATAAAAAAATATTATGAGTTCAAATTGCGATAGGTATAAAATTTAATAGGAGAGTATTCAAAAATTTTCCGGATTGTAATACATTTTCATAACCAGTTGTTATAAAAGTTCATTCCCGAAATATTGATGGAGTAGAATACCAATTGAAGCTGAAAGTCTCCAGAAAGCGGAAGATGTTGGACTACCATCATGTAAGTACGTTTCAAAATTCTGTGTGTGATAGTTATCTGCTCAGTAAGCATCTCTTAATGTGTTCAAATCGTAAAAAGTGCTTATAACATTTATACTGTTGTTCTAGAATTAGAGCAACAGCAGCTGGAAGCTGGAAGTCCCCATCAAGTGGAAGAGCTTGTGCTACCTTCATGTAAGTACATATCGAAATTCTGTATGGGAATTTACATATTCAGGAAACAGCTCTTGATGTATTAACAAGTGCTTACAAAACTTTTGATCTCGCTGTTGCCGCATTAGAGCAATAGCTGATGGACATTGTGCTGCTGGAGTCTGAAAGGCAGCAAGAAAGTAAGTACAGCTGTAACATATTGCCATTAGACTTTTTATCATCATTTACTGTTGTCTGAGGTATGTATTATTCATTGTTGTAGATGTTGCTACTGCTCAAGAGGAAAATGAGATTCCTGTAGGGGTATGAGTCGAGAATGATGGCCAGGAGTCATCACTTCTATCTGGTATGAAATTTTTTCTTATTTATTTAATTTTGTCGTAGTGATCTATAGTCAGTATCTCTCTATAATCAAATTCAGTACATATTTTCTTGTTGTTGTTTCTAATAATCAATATCTTGTTGTAGGCTACTTCCGTGAGATGGATCTATGGCTCCGTAACAACAACAAGAACTCCGGCGAGAGTGAGATGCTTGAGCGGCAGCTTGAGATGGTGGCTACTGAAAGACATTGCGATCTCTCCCTTCTGTGGCAGGAAGTGGAAATATTAGAGTGGGTGGGAGAACTACCAGGAAGATCGACTGAACAGCTTAATCTTGGGACCCAGAATATTTTTTGGGGGTATCTGGATACTTTTGATTACATAGTGTATTTGACGCCGTTGGTTTTCATGGAAACAGCGTGAATGTGTCATTCAGAGCTTGTAGAAAACGATGTCAGAATGAGACAGTAGCCGTCCGCCAGAGTGTGCGAGCATAGAGACAAGAAGAAACGTTTATGTATGTAAGAAAACCGTGAGAAGTTTGTGAAACAACCATCATGATGACTGGTTACAGAAGCGTACGCGATGTTGGATATAAGCAGTATATTATTTATAAATTACATGGTAAGTTGTGCGTATTGTACTACTTCATACGTAATATTATATATGCTTCGGTGCCTAGTCAACATGATACTGTTAATTTCTAATTAATCTTGTATCTAATATTAATATACTGCTCGTATCTAATACTAAGTACGCTTCTGTCTCCAGTCATCATGATGGCTACTTCACAATGTTATTCAGTGGTTTTCATGCACATCAACAGGTTTTCGTGCCTCCATGCTGGCACAGTGTAGTGGCATTTTGCTGTCGCATCTTTGAAATCGTTTTCCACGAGTCTGGGATGGTGCATATCGATACCTTCATTCCATCTTCATGAAAAGCAACGGCATCATATAGCTCTATATTTACTATGATTACGCACTAAGAGGTTTTTCAAATGCCCACAGAGGGCAATTTATGTACTTACAGGCGAATAAAATTGGTTATTCTCCTGTATTTCATCCGTTTCTAACGACCTCGATGTCAACGCGACGTTAAACAGAATCTTCCGTCCCTTTTAGTTGTATTTATTTAAATGTGTTTTAAGAAACTGCAGTGTTTAGCAAATGTTTAGGTTAATACGTAACTTTTTCAAATCTTTGTAGAATTTTTATATCCGTACATTATTTTAATAACGCTTTTTACTTACTGTATGCTTGATTGGCTGTTACTGACGTAGGGTGATAAGCGGTGGACGAAGCATCCAGTACTTAGGTCCCAGCCCTTCTACCATAATCAACAGTTGACATTCGTGAATTCACGATACTGCCATCATGCGAAAACGTATTTTAATTTTGGTCGTAGTTATGTATCTCACATTAAATGATACTACACACATCAAAAAAGTTTTGCATCACCCCACTTCCCCGAACTCCTGAAGATAGACTTTGATTGTGGATATTGTGTCACAGACGCAGTCCCTTGGCTATTCAGAGATGTTACTAAAGCCGCCCAAAGATGTAAACAACCATGCGTGAGCAGCGCCTATTAGAAGGAGGGGTCCGACAACCGATCAGTTCCAGTCATTCCACCACGAAGGAGGTACACGGCTTGTGTTTTCTGTAGTTGAACCACGCCTAGACGGTCAGTTCGATCTCGTCTGCATTGTTACTTTGCGCCAGGAAGGGCTCTCAAAAAGGGATGTGTCCAGGCGTCTTAGAATGAAGCAAAGGGGGTGCTGTTCGGACAGGGAGGAGATACAGAGAGACACGAACTGTCAATGACATGCTTCGCTCAGGCCGCCCAAGGGCTACTACTGCAGCAGATGACCGATATCTACGGATTATGGCTCGGAGGAGCCCTGACAGCAACGCCACCATGTTGCATAACGCTTTTCGTGCAGCCACAGAATGTCATGTTACGACTCACGCTGTGCTCAAAATGCGCCACTTCACTCACGATGTCCATAGCGAGGTCCATCTTTGCAACCACGACGTCATGTAGAACGGTGCAAGTGGGCCCAACACCATGCCGAATGGATCGCTCAGGATTGGCATCACGTTGTCTTCACCGATGAGTGTCGCATAACCCTTCAACCAGACAACCGTCAGAGACGTGTTTGGAGGCAACCCGGTCAGGCTGAAAACGCCTTTCACATACTGTCGAACGAATGCAGAAAGGTGGAGGCTTCCTGGTGTTTTGGGGTAGCATTATGTGGGACGGGCGTACGCCACTGTTGGTCATGGAAGACGCCGTAACGGCTGCACGATGCGTGAATGCCATCCTCCAACCAATAGTGCTCATCGGCAGAATATTGGCGAGGCATTAGTCTTCATGGACGACAATTCGCGCCCCCATCGTACATATCTTGTGAATGAGTTCCTTCAGGATAACGATTTGGCTCATCTAGAGTGGCCAGCATGTTCTCCAGACATGTACCTTATCGAAGAAGCCTGGGATGAAAAGGGCTGTTTATGGACGACGTGACCCACCAACCACTCTGAACGATCTACGCCGAATCGCCGTTGAGGAGTGGGTCAGTCTGGACCAAGAGTGTCTTGATGAACTTGTTGACAAAAATGGTTCAAATGGCTCGGAGCACTATGGGACTTAACATCTACGGTCATCAGTCCCCTAGAACTTAGAACTACTTAAACCTAACTAACCTAAGGACAACACACAACACCCAGCCATCACGAGGCAGAGAAAATCCCTGACCCCGTCGGGAATCGAACCCGGGAACCCGGGCGCGGGAAGCGAGAACGCTACCTCACGACCACGAGATGCAGGCTGTTTATGTTGACCTCTATTCCAAATTTCTGTACAGATTCCGGAGCTCTCGGAACCGAGGTGATGCGAAACTGTTTTTTTATGTGTGTATTAGATCCTCTAAATCCGTATTGTACTTACGTGTCAGCACACATGTTGTGAAAACGAACGCTATTTGACAGAAACCTATTGCTATTTTTAAAAGTTGTTCTCATGCGATCAGCACTCTTTTTTGTATCTAATTTTAAATTAGATAAGCGGTGGAGGACCAAATGACTGCGTGATACCAGATGCGGAGCATGTAGAGCGCTCTAAAGCAACCTCTGGGCTCTTTTAAGGAGGTGGGATAATATGGTCTCGTGAGCTCAGTCATTGCTATATAGCGTCCCCCCTAAGAGAATATCGTAACCTGATCTTTCCGCCTCTCAGTGCTGCGTACACAAATAACTGTTACCTCAGCTGGCAGCAGTTCTCAGGCCGGCGGCGTGTTTTCTCCGCACGCACAAAGCGCGTCCCAGCAGATGCCGAGCCGGAAACGCGGCCGCAGACTTCCGCCAGGGTCGCAGCCGCCGGCGTCCGCCTCGCTGCGCTCAGAGGGGCCAAACAGTTTTCGGCAGCGCGTGGCTCACTTAATGTGCCGTGCCGCAGGCGTCGGTAGATCAAAGGCGGGACAAGGGGGTGCCGCGAATAACCAGCGAAGTGACGGTGGTCAGCGGCTGCGTGCGCGCCAGTGGCGGGCCCGCGATGAACGGCTGTCTCTCTCCACTCGAGTGTGGCGCCTCTGTCACCGTCGTTCTCCAAATGGTCCGACCCAGCCATAGTGGTACAGGGGCGCTGATCGTGACGGCCACACGCATCCAAAGGGCATTTTATTCAATGCATTTCTGTACTTCCCGGCTTTCGTTTTGTGGGTATCGTGTTACAATGTCGTGGCTTGTAGCCTTCTGATCTACAATGCTAATAATTGTAACTGAATTGAGAATATTTGTTTTACACATGTAAATTGAACAGTTTACACGTATTTAAACTTTATAATTCATAGTTCAATATTGGGATGAAGAGAATAAAATGTAAACAATTTTTTATATTAGCAAGAATCGGACTCAGGTCTGCGAAATTGCTAATGTATGGTTCAAATGGCTCTGAGCACTATGAAACTTAACATTTGAGGTGATAAGTCCCCTAGACTTAGAACCACCTAAACCTATCTAACCTAAGGACATCACACACATCCATGCCCGAGGCAGGAGTCGAACCTGTGGCCGTAGCAGCAGTGCGGTTCCGGACTGAAGCGCTTAGAACCGCTCGACCACATGGGCCGGCTGCTAATCCATGCTGTAGACCACTCACCCACGATGGAGTCATTACTAGAGTGCTACTGCCCGCCCCCGGTAGCTCAATGGTCTACGTGACGGACTGTCAATCCTAAAGGCCCGGGTTCGATTCCCGGCTGGGTCGTAGATTTTCTCCGCTCAGGGACTGAGTGTTGTGTTGTCCTAATCATTATCATTTCATTCTCATCGACGCGCAGATCGTCGAAGTGGCGTCAACTCGAAAGACCTGCACCAGGCGAACGGTCTACCCGACGGGAGGCCCTAGCCACACGGCACTATATATATATATATATATATATATATATATATATATATATATATATATATACTAGAGTGCTTTCTACTCTACGCTTATCGAATAGGCTACACACAGTTCCGAGAATTGTATTGACCTGGTGCTGTGAACAGCGTATCACAGATTAATGAGAAGGGATGACGTCACATCAGAGCATGCGCAGTGGAAAACAGAAAACTGCATCGCCTGTCTGAGCTGATCGTAGCAGTTCATGCGGAGTTAACTCAACAAAATAGACCTTCATCCGTTTCATTTGCATACCAGGAAGCATCAGAAGAAAAATGGTAATTTTAGTGCGATTTTCGGCTCGCAATCGGAGTGAAATGGGTAATTTTACTGCGATATCCGGCTCACTTTCAAGGTAAAATGGCATAGTTTTATGGCACTATTTACAGTGTGCTGTAGCCCATGATAACCAGCTACCACTGTTCTAAGAAATGCTTCGGTTCCTACTATTTCGTCTGTTAGTACTGATGGCACGGTCATGGACGATAAAGGCGCAGATAGTTGTTTCAAACAAAGCTAGCAACCGAACCGTTTACATGTACTTTTGAAACAGTCATATCGTGATGGAGTCTCTTTCGCATGTGTTATGGAGCCCGTAATTCGGAAGAGCCGTAGCTATATGCCTTATTTATCTTTAAGGCGTCCTTTATTATATTATTTTTTTGTGAATATGAATTTCTGTAAGTAATCTGATAGTAGTATCAAATAGCATCAGATATGGGCCTTAATTTGAGGAAGACATTTCTGAGAATGTACGTCTCGCGCACAGCATTGTATCGTAGTGAGACATGGCCTGTGGCAAAACCGGAGCAGAAGAAAGTCGGAGCATTTGAAGTGTGGTGTTACAGACGAATGTTGGAAATTTGCTGGACTGCTAAGGTAAGGCATGAGGAGGTTCTTCGCAGAATAGGAGAGGAAACGAATATATGGAAAACACTAACAAGGAGAAGGTACAGGATGATGAGACATCTAAGATATCAGGAAATAACTTCCACGGTACTAGAGGCAGCTGAGTTGAGAAGATTGGCACAGGAGAGGAATTCGTGACGGGCTACGTGAAAAACCAGTTCTGATGGCTCAAAAAAAAAAATGCTCTGTCCATTGTAGCACAGTAATGATTGGACCATGATAACACTATAGTATTGGAGAAACGAATCTGATAGTTCCCTGCTCCCAGTATATGATATGCTACTGCCCATGAATCTGTCTTGTGCAAATAAACTCCCTTCTGTTGTTTGAGCCAGGTGTTATTGCTTCTTGTAGTGGTCCCTATGTAACCTGAAAGCATGTGCCAGGGGTTACGTGAACTCGTGCAGTCGCAAGTGGCGGGTTTAGGTCATTTGCAGCGTTCAAATAGTCATGCATCTTTCTATCGGTTGAAGCGCTGTCTCAAAACCATTTGTTCATAGGACACTATTGAAGCGATCTGTCACTGTTTTTACAAATGGGAATGAGACATTCTCTTTAACTGATTCACTTTCACAGTAAGCTCCAGACCTTCTTCCGTGCAATTTACTATGTCTCATTTTGCCAGAATAGCCATTTTTAAAGCAGTTTTTAAATGATGGATCTCCTCCTTCAAGTATTGCGCCTGACAGACTCGTCTAGCCTGGCCAATTCATAGTGTCTGACTCTCTATAGGGTCTGTTGATGTCGCCAGTATTGCCAGTTGAAACGTCAAGCACAGAAAGGTGCGTCAGGACGTTGCTTAGCGACCATATAAAAAACCTCACAAGGGATGCAAATTGGGTTGCGGAAGCCTACATTGTTAATGAAAGCGTTTATATCTTAACGCATATAATTTCGCACATTTTCAGGTAACTTTCCAAGACGTAATTACCACTAAAAATAACAAAGTCGAAACGTCAAGGGATTTTAGAATATTGCACACTACGCGTAACGTAGAAGAGTCCGTTGCAACCTGTGGCTGTACAGGTGTGAGCAGCCCTCAGAGGCTCGCCTTCAGACATTCCTCTTAAATATTTTGTGACTACAGCCCTTCTGGCCTGTTATTTATTTTATACGTGACATGTAAATACTGCCTCTGTGTTGTATTGTGTTGTTGGTCAGTACTTACACTATTTTTTATGTAAAATTTTTCCCATAAATTTGTAATTATGTTATAGACCACTTTAAATGTCTACATTCTGATGAAGGCACTCTTCGAAGGGTTGGAACCTGGCTAATAAGATTAAACAACTGTGATAGAGCTCATTTGTTTCAATTTTAACGTAGAATAGACTTCCGTTCCTTGCCTAAGGCCTTACCAGCTGGGATAGGCTTTGCAGTGTCCGGAGCAGAAGACGTTACATCAAGCAAATGCATCTGTTCACAGATTCACCATACCCAGTAAGAATATCGAATCATACACGTTCCGTAGTAAGTCCACAGGTAGTGCAGGGATAATACAAGAAGCTAAATAACGGAAAACAGAAGGTAAACCTCACTCTACTAAAGTACCAAAGACTAATTTTCTCCAATGTAGACAGAAACAACTGAAATGAGACGCAAGCTCCCCGCCACCCTCATTAAGGCGATCGTACACCGTTAAACTGCAGAACTGTACACAATGCTTACTGAGCTACGGAAAATGGCAGGTCTATAGTTCGATTATACAGGGTGTTAAGAAAAGTATTCCATATTTTGAGATATGTTACTCTGGACAAAAGCAAGATAAACATGCCCCGTGAACATGACCGCCAAAATGTGTATCTTAAGAGTTATGAGCGTCTATTCTGTAGAAGAGATGCGTTTGACAGTAGCGAAGATGAAGACGTACTTATAGTTTTTATCGGATGCATTGTAGACCCCATGTTAGCTTGATATTTTTTTCTTCTTTGTTACTCACTATCACCTCTCAAAATATGGAATCATTTTCTTAACACCCTGCAACACCATGTGTGTCACTGTTAAAGTAGTGAGAGCTTTTTTCAATAACTGTTCTCAAATCAGTTGCGTGACAGACGTACTTCTCAAATCTTTCGCCGAATGCCGTCAAAATTGTGTATTTCTATCAAATGCAATTTCTTGGAAGACATGCTGAAGCCATGTACGAAGTACTTGAATACAACTTACAAAATGAAGACAATTTATTGTTAATGTAATTAAACTCCTACCTATGTGTTGCACGTAAGAAGCAGTGTGACGGCAAATGTTTGGTTCTGACGAAGGGAGGGGGTTTCCGCGCGGGATTAGCGGAGCGGTCTGGGGCGCTGCAGTCACGGACTGTGCGGCTGATCCCGGCGGAGGTTCGAGTCCTCCCTCGGGCATGGTTGTGTGTGTCTGTCCTTAGGATAGTTTAGGTTAAGTGGTGTGTACGTTTAGGGACTAATGACCTTAGCAGTTAAGTCCCATAAGATTTCACACACATTTCAACATTTTTTTTTGGAGGGGGGCCTGTAACACCCCTGCCACCCTCCCCCCACTCCCCCAAATAGCGATCTCAGGACCTGTGCCTTATGGAGGGTTCGTAAGTTTTACGGAACGAGTCAGATGAGGGTTTCATGCCTTGCGGCTACCTATTAAGTGCTTCACGTCCTTTATGATGTACCGATGAAAAAAATTAAATATTGATTTTCTAATTCAGAATCAGTCTTGAAAATTTGTCTGTAGGGTCAGGTGGAATGTTAACAAAGATTTAGATGAGAGTCTAGGGCGACAATTCGGTTTTAAAGTAGCAATTACTGGCTTGCTGTCCTGTGATTTTTACGGATTTAAAATTACTGTTTATGTCATTGGGTTTGGTAGATAACAGGGTGCTTGAGTAGACACACCATGTCATGGAAAGGCAATGGCTGTGACTTAAAAGCGAATCGCTCCATCGCGAGCTCTGAAAACATCGAAGCATGGTCTATAAGTGGAACATGAATCTTGCTGAAGAAATATTAACCCACGTATCTTGTAGTGCTATCCACAATTATTCCTCTTGTGTCGGTGCTCCTTTCGCGGGTGCACACGACTACCTACACTGAAGTGACAAAAGTCATGGGACACCTCCTAATATCGTATCGTACCTCCTTTTTCCCGGCGTAGTTCAGCGGCTCGACGTGCCTTGGACAAGACAAGTCGTTGGAAGTCCCCTTCAGAAATACTGAGCCATTTTGCTCCTATAGCTGCCCATAACAGGATTAGTGTTGCCGGTGCAGTATTCTGTACGCTAAACGACCTCTCGATTGCGTCCCATAAATCTTAGAAGGGATTCACATCTGGCAATCTGGCTGTCAAACTATCCACACGAACTATCCAGAATGTTCTTCAAATCAGTCGCGAACAACTGTAGTACGGTGACGTGGGGCATTGTCATCGACGTAATTCCATCGTCGTTTGTGAACATTAAGTCCATGAAATGATATAAATAGTTCCCAAAAAGCCGAACAGAATGACTTCCAGTCATTGGTCGGTTCTAGTCCGTCTAAACACAGCCCACACCATTACGCAGCCATCACCAGCCAGCACAGCGCCTCGTTGATTACATGTCTTCGTGCGGTCTGTGCCAGACTCCAATCCTACCATCAGCTCTAACCAACTGAAATCTCGACCCATACAACCAGATCACGATTTTCCAGTATTCTAGCGTCCTACCGATATGGTCGCGATATCAGGAGAGGCGCTGAAGGCGAAGTCGTGCCGTTAGCAAAGGCACTCGCACCGGACATCTGCTGCCATAGTCCATTAACATCAAATTTCGCTGCACTAACTAACGAGTACGTTTGTCGTAGGTCCCACTTTCATGTTTCTTGTCTGTTAACACTGACATCTCTACGCAAACGCCACTGATCTCGGTCATTACGCGAAGGCCGTCGGCCACTGCGTAGCTCGTGGATAGAGGTAATGGCTGAAATGTGGTATTTTCGGCATACTCTAGACGCTGTGGGTCTCGGGATATTGCATTCCATAACGATTTCCGAAAAGGAATATCTCGTGCGTCTAGCTTCAATTACCGTATTGCATTCACAGAGTCTGTTAATTCCCGTCGTACAGCCATAATAACGTCGCAAGCCTTTTCACGTGAATCACCTGAATACAAATGACAGTTCCGTCAATGTGCTGACCTTTTGTAACCTGAGTACTACTGCCATCTGTATATGTGAACATTTCTGTCCCACGACTTTTGTCAACTCAGTGTACATTTTTTCTGCGATCTTCAGTCGTAAGAGTAATTTTATCAACTCACCACGCTAATTCACCCTGTGGAAGTCTTCATTCTGAATAACTACCGCTACTTACATCTGTTTCAGCGTGATTATTGCATTCATCCCTTGATTTCTCACTTCTATGTTTACCTCCCACACTTCCCTCCACTATCAAACCAGCGTTTCTTTGATGCCTGATGATGTGTTCTATCTACGGATTCTTTCTCATACATTAAATTTCTTTTTGTTTTTTGTTCCATTCTCCTACTTTGACTTTTGCAGTTAATCTTTAACCTGTTTTCAAACCACTAGTAATTTCCTTCAACTGCGTTTCCGATCCTTGGCAGTCCTAAGCGTATTTAGCTTCTCCCATGAATCTGGCCTAGAGTGGAAGGAAACCCGCGATCAGGCCCACGCGATACTCGACCGACCGTCGTGTCACACGGAGTCGTTCGTCATTGGATTCAGTATATAGGGTCAGTACACCGTAATCTCGAGCGTTTTCGACGTTGCGATCTCGGATCCGCTACCTCTCAATCACGAAGCTCCTCAATTGGCATCACGACTCTGAGTGCAAAGCGATCCAGTCATCCCACCCAGGAAAAACTGGCATTATTGGGAACCGTACCTGGGACACTCGAAGAGGGTCTGTAGAATTGAGATATTTTTTCTTCTTTCGACCATCATTGGATCAGATATTTTCTGGAAGATACAAACAAAAACCAGTCTATAAACCCAGAGATGGGCATGTATAGTTTACAGAGAGTGTGTAGCTTGTGTTTACTTTCAGAAATCTACTAGCTGTCACTTTAAGATTACAGCCCGCTGGTGACACATTCCTGTTGTTGGCTTTTGCAAGAAGAATTGAAGAAAAGAGAAAATTTGCAATAAATAATATCGACGTTTGAGACAATACTTCCGATAAATGAGTTATATAGGTTCAAAATCTTTCAGTTAACATAAGATGAAAAAAAACTGTAACGAGATGTACTCAAACATGCTACCTTTCTCTTCACAACTTAAGAACTCTCGATGTCATCATTTTTTTTTTGATGACGTTTATTACTTTTTCTCTTCTCCAATCTCTTAGTTTTCAGTTTGTAGGCAAATCCTTAAATATTTTAATTTTGTTTCATATTTATACTCATACCATTGAAAAAAAGGACGGGAATCTAGTACCTCCCACACCATAAGCATATATCTCTTACAATGTTTTTTTTTCCTCTCGTGGGGTCTTATTTGTGAAACCAATGGTGGTGTGGACTCTATTGACGCATCAACTACACCCTTGTGCCTGGAAAGTTACAGTTCTAAATTCAGTAACATGTTGTTGTTGTTGTCTTCAGTCCTGAGACTGGTTTGATGCAGCTCTCCATGCTACTCTATCCTGTGCAAGCTGCTTCATCTCCCAGTACCTACTGCAACCTACATCCTTCTGAATCTGCTTAGTGTACTCATCTCTCGGTCTCCCTCTACGTTTTTTACCCTCCACGCTGCCCTCCAATGCTAAATTTGTGATCCCTTGATGCCTCAAAACATGTCCTACCAACCGATCCCTTCTTCTAGTCAAGTTGTGCCACAAACTTCTCTTCTCCCCAATCCTATTCAATACCTCCTCATTAGTTACGTGATCTATCCACCTTATCTTCAGTATTCTTCTGTAGCACCACATTTCGAAAGCTTCTATTCTCTTCTTGTCCAAACTAGTTATCGTCCATGTTTCACTTCCATACATGGCTACACTCCAAACAAATACTTTCAGAAACGACTTCCTGATAGATAAATCTATATTCGATTTTAACAAATTTCTCTTCTTCAGAAACGCTTTCTTTGCCATTGCCAGTCTACATTTTATATCCTCTCTACTTCGACCATCATCAGTTATTTTACTTCCTAAATAGCAAAACTCCTTTACTACTTTAAGTGTCTCATTTCCTAATCTAATTCCCTCAGCATCACCCGATTTAATTTGACTACATTCCATTATCCTCGTTTTGCTTTTGTTAATGTTCATCTTATATCCTCCTTTCAAACACTGTCCATTCCATTCAACTGCTCTTCCAAGTCCTTTGCTGTCTCTGACAGAATTACAATGTCATCGGCGAACCTCAAAGTTTTTACTTCGTCTCCATGAATTTTAATACCTACTCCAAATTTTTCTTTTGTTTCCTTTACTGCTTGCTCAATATACAGATTGAATAACATCGGGGAGAGGCTACAACCCTGTCTCACTCCTTTCCCAACCACTGCTTCCCTTTCATGCCCCTCGACTCTTATGACTGCCATCTGGTTTCTGTACAAATTATAAATAGCCTTTCGCTCCCTGTATTTTACCCCTGCCACCTTTAGAATTTGAAAAAGAGTATTCCAGTCAACATTGTCAAAAGCTTTCTCTAAGTCTACAAATGCTAGAAACGTAAGTTTGCCTTTTCTTAATCTTTCTTCTAAGATAAGTCGTAAGGTCAGTATTGCCTCACGTGTTCCAACATTTCGACGGAATCCAAACTGATCCTCCCCGAGGTCTGCTTCTACCAGTTTTTCCATTCGTCTGTAAAGAATTCGCGTTAGTATTTTGCAGCCGTGGCTTATTAAACTGATAGTTCGGTAATTTTCACATCTGTCAGCACCTGCTTTCTTTGGGATTGGAATTATTATATTCTTCTTGAAGTCTGAGGGTATTTCGCCTGTCTCATACATCTTGCTCACCAGCTGGTAGAGTTTTGTCATGACTGGCTCTCCCAAGGCCGTCAGTAGTTCTAATGGAATGTTGTCTACTCCGGGGGCCTTGTTTCGACTCAGGTCTTTCAGTGCTCTGTCAAACTCTTCACGCAGTATCGTATCTCCCATTTCGTCTTCATCTACATCCTCTTCTATTTCCATAATATTGTCCTCAAGTACATCACCCTTGTATAAACCTTCTATATACTCCTTCCACCTTTCTGCCTTCCCTTCTTTGCTTAGAACTGGGCTGCCATCTGAGCTCTTGATATTCATACACGTGGTTCTCTTCTCTCCAAAGGTCTCTTTAATTTTCCTGTAGGCAGTATCTATCTTACCCCTAGTTAGATAAGCTTCTACATCCTTACATTTGTCCTCTAGCCATCCCTGTTTAGCCATTTTGCACTTCCTGTCGATCTCATTTTTGAGACGTTTGTATTCCTTTTTGCCTGCTTCATTTACAGCATTTTTATATTTTCTCCTTTCATCAATTAAATTCAATATTTCTTCTGTTACCCAAGGATTTCTAGCAGCCCTCGTCTTTGTAGCTACTTTATCCTCTGCTGCCTTCACTACTACATCCCTCAGAGCTACCCATTCTTCTTCTACCGAATTTCTTTCCCCTATTCCTGTCAATTGTTCCCTTATGCTCTCTCTGAAACTCTGTACAACCTCTGGTTCTTTCAGTTTATCCAGGTCCTATCTCCTTAATTTCCCACATTTTTGCAGTTTCTTCAGTTTTAATCTACAGGTCATAACCAATAGATTGTGGTCAGAGTCCACATCTGCCCCTGGAAATGTCTTACAACTTAAAACCTGGTTCCTAAATCTCTGTCTTACCATTATATAATCTATCTGATACCTTTTAGTATCTCCAGGGTTCTTCCACGTATACAACCTTCTTTCATGATTCTTAAACCAAGTGTTAGCTATGATTAAGTTGTGCTCTGTGCAAAATTCTACTAGGCGGCTTCCTCTTTCATTTCTTAGCCCCAATCCATATTCACCTACTATGTTTCCTTCTCTCCCTTTTCCTACACTCGAATTCCAGTCACCCATTACTATTAAATTTTCGTCTCCCTTCACTATCTGAATAATTTCTTTTATTTCATCGTACATTTCTTCAATTTCTTCATCATCTGCAGAGCTAGTTGGCATATAAACTTGTACTACTGTAGTAGGTGTGGGCTTCGTATCTATCTTGGCCACAATAATGCGTTCACTATGCTGTTTGTAGTAGCTTACCCGCATTCCTATTTTCCTATTCATTATTAAACCTACTCCTGCATTACCCCTATTTGATTTTGTGTTTATAACCCTGTAGTCACCTGACCAGAAGTTTTGTTCCTCCTGCCACCGAACTTCACTAATTCCCACTATATCTACCTTTAACCTATCCATTTCCCTTTTTAAATTTTCTAACCTACCTGCCCGATTAAGGGATCTGACATTCCACGCTCCGATCCGTAGAACGCCAGTTTTCTTTCTCCTGATAACGACATCCTCCTGAGTAGTCCCCGCCCGGAGATCCGAATGGGGGACTATTTTACCTCCGGAATATTTTACCCAAGAGGATGCCATCATCATTTAATCATACAGTAAAGCTGCATGTCCTCGGGAAAAATTACGGCTGTAGTTTCCCCTTGCTTTCAGCCGTTCGCAGTACCAGCACAGCAAGGCCGTTTTGGTTAATGTTGCAAGGCCAGATCAGTCAATCAGCCAGACTGTTGCCCCTGCAACTACTGAAAAGGCTGCTGCCCCTCTTCAGGAACCACACGTTTGTCTGGCCTCTCAACAGATACCCCTCCGTTGTGGTTGCACCTACGGTACGGCCATCTGTATCGCTGAGGCACGCAAGCCTCCCCACCAACGGCAAGGTCCATGGTTCATGGGGGGAGGTCAGTAACATAGTCCATTCTAAATTCTCTCTTTTGACACGTTTAGAATGAAAGTCATTATATGATAGGATTTATTGCAGTAGACCTTGAATGTAACACGATTATGCCAGTTCGTTATGGCCTTTACCACCAGAGTCCGATATCCACGGAACTTAAGCCAATTTGTACGCGAACTGAGCAACATCCCAACGTTCTGACATTACGTCAACCAGTTCGTGATAGAGGTACGTTGTTGGCGAGAGCAGTTCTGTGAACGACGGCTGATTGCTGGATGCCAGGCCGAAGTGACCTAGACAGCTGGCGGCAGTTTTCTACGAACACGGCTGGGAAACTAGTTGCTAGGAAGTACGGGTGCACTGAGTCACGGACTGGCTGTGTTGGAAAATACGATAAAGCGGTAGCATAATGTGCGATCGTACTTTTTATTACTGCATTGGTATGTTTGAATGAGTTTCCCCGAGGCAATTCCACAAACATACTGGCATCTGGAACTAATATACAACAAAAAGCGAGAAACTAAGGAGGGTCACTGGGAGCGTTTCCTGAATGACCAATTGAAACATGGCTTATAGGGTTAGTCATACATACTTCTCACTGATAAGGTGAGTGCTGCCGACATTCTGTCCATTCTTCATAAGCCTGATGTGACAATTGCAAATAGCCGGGGAGACCAGACCGAATATTTACTAATCTTTCCGATGCCAGATGGCTCTTACGTTATGGGCACTGTTCTATGGCATGAATTCGGAGTACACTAACAACCATCTCCTTCTCCAGTTTGTTCAGATAGATGTAGCGTTAGAGATAGCTACTACCGAGCACGACAAGCCACAGGCACCAAAACCGTATGTATTCGGAAGTGATTACGAGGTAGCAAGAAACACAGTACCATTGTTGACACATATACTGAATGAGACAGTCAGACTGGGCACGGAATCAGGTACTGGGACGTCAGTCTTTGTTGCAGTTACCGTAATGAAAGGCCTCAATAAAGATCCAGCAGAACCGAAGACGGTAGACTGGTATGCTTAGTAAACACGCTGTCGAAAGTTCAGGAGCCCAGGTCAGTTCGGCATCCACTGAAGTAAATCGATAGACATCACGTGTCCAAATTGTAGACACAGCCAATAACTGATACATAAATATTGTGCAATGATTAAGATCAACATCTCAGGAGAATTTTAATATTTTTGGTGGTGTGGTGTTTGAGTCTCAAAATTTCTTTACGTGAATGTCATTGACTACAAGGTGAGTCGACGGTAGAATGACTGAACAGCAGAAAGTTTTAAAAAGACTCCCAAGGATCAAAATGCAGATTAATTTTCGGAGTCCTGTCAATCGAATCGCTGCTAGAATTTTTTAGATGAGGAATGTATTGTTGCTAATGCTAAACATTTCTTGACCGTGGTCTTATCTCAGAGATGAAACGTTAGTGCCTTGCAGCAAGTACTCTGGTTCTCCGGCCCCATTCGGCATGCCACCTCAAGATACGCGCCGCAGGATACTTTAACGACGACGGTAGTCTTCATCTCAACACCAGCACAAACGCTCCTCGTAATTCTGGGAATATGTCCCACTGATATGACAGTAACATATGTGGCCCGAACATATTGGCTATAGCGAGATAATTTAGATCAACTACAACATTGTCCTGATTGCACAAGAAATAGTGAGCTACACGATCCACAATGGACTCTTGATTAGTTGCAGTGGGACTGGGATACAGAAAGACGAGTGGACAGTTCCTTTCGCAACGTGAAGAGAGGAATAAACCACATGATCTCCAGCAAAGGAGTGATACTGCCCCCATCTCAAATGCGTAGAGAGAATAGGAAAAAGAACATCAACACTGTGTGACTGCGCTAGTTTACGATGCACTAAGCACGTGGTATCCTGATGAGCTCTCCAAGTTGAAGCTAGGAAGCTTGTAGCCGGTTGAAACTGAATTTTTAGTTATAAATAGGAATACCCTTGTGGTACAATGCCAGTGGCCTTGCCGCAGTGGTAACACGGGTGCGCGTCTTCAAAATTTATCAATAAAACACCGGCCGATAAGCAGGTTAAAGAAATCACTGAACTGTAGTCCTGGTTGAATTTCTTAATATTTTTAAAGGAATTGTTATTGTTATATTTGAAATTTATTTGCACCCGGCCTGTGTGGCCGAGCGGCTGTGGCGCTTCAATCTGGAACCGCGCGACCGCTACGGTCGCAGGTTTGAATCCTGCCTCGGGCATGGATGTGTGTGATGTCCTTAGGTTAGTCAGGTTTAAGTAGTTCTAAGTTCTTGGGGACTGTTGACCTCAGATGTTAAGTCCCATAGTGCTCAAATCCATTTGAACCATTCATTTGCATAGTACTTATATTTCGTACTCGTAGCCGTATCTCGTGCAGGAAGCTGTAAAGGAGCTTTATTAGTTGCTGTGACGATCAATGCCTGCCACCAATACTGGCGATTTCGTAGCGCTGATCTGGGCTCAGCCTCCTGAAAACTTATAAAATTATTTTTCTTTGGTAGGAGAGATAAAACAGATACTTACGTTAAAACAATTTTGCCCTAAATAACATGTAATGAGCATAAAGTTACATCAACGTAGGCAATGGACGACCGTGTGTGCTACTGAGACCAGAGTACAAGAGAGAGAGTCACAGCTATTATTTGTGTATTACATTTTACTGTGAAGCGTTAAATAATGTTCTTTGCTTCAAAGAATATACATTTTTTATATCCAGATTCGCTGCCGCATTTTCTCGACAATGTAATAGCAAGAATGTCTTTTACATTTTCATTATTATTGGTAGTTATTAATCTTTATTTAAACCAAGAGTCTTTATTAATTGACAAGGAGCACATGGTACAACGGTACTAATAAGGTGATTTCCTGATCTCTGGCACTCTAGAAGGTGATAGTTTACAGACTTCTGTCCGCTGTATCGTCGCTGTTACCGTTGTATAAAACAGGTGCTGTAATGACTCAACAATTTTTTGAGGTATTACTTTTCTATTGATTGCTCGGATGTTACTCTACGTCCTTTTCGAAATTAAGGAAATTTCGTTAACCGTAATTACTCATAATCTCTAAGCTGCCGTTAATTACTATGTAAGTAACCTTCCGATTTTGTCAGTCTCGTACTCACCCCTTAGTCCGATTAGATTATCTTACCAGACCTTGTACCAATATGTCTTTCGCTGTCTGTTTACTCACGCTTGATTGGAACTAATATCTGATTTTTGAATATTGATTTCTGAATCAAATGATGCACAGTTCAAATCAAGAGCAGCAGATTAAGAGAAAAACTTAACATACCGGGTGTTACGAAACTTTTCATTCAAATTCATACAGGAGGTAGTGGACATGAAAACAAATATAAGTCAACTTTTCTGTGTACGGATGCTTGGCTGTACTGTTTGAATGTACATCCGAACGTTAGACAAAGAAGCACTGCTGAGAGGAATTATCTGAGAACGATCTTTAGGAATCGATGAACCGGCCAAGGTGGCCCGTTGGCCAGGCAACCCCCGCCATCTGACCTCAGGAGTCTAAACTCTGGGAGCATATGAAGCAGCTGTATAAGGAGAAGAATACCTCGTCGCTAGATTTTCCGTCCTAGGAGTATTCAAACGGGCACAACAGTCAACAGTCCGACGATTTACTGCGTTCATACAGGCTAATTCTCGCACTTTCGAACAGTCCCCGCGAATTTCAGTGCTGAATTAGCATGCTCAACTACCTTCTGTGTAAATCGTCCCTAGCATCAAAATTGCTGCCAGGCACCCTGTGTACCTTAACTAAATGTATTTGTTTTGATGTTCTTTACCTGCAATATTAATTTGAGAGAATAGTTTCGTGCATCCTGTGCATAGGACGGCACAGAATTAAAGCCAACGTAGATGAACATAGTGCACATTTTTCATATTGGGTAGTAAGCTGATCTTACCAAGGTAAAGGACGAAACGGTCGCAATGGATCCTGTGGTCTTGAGGTTGTAGTATGGGAGGTACGTGCATTACCTGTTTTATCTGAGGTAAATAATATGCCCAAGAAGATGGGAGAGAACAATCAATCCTGGATGTGCTCCTAGTAACAACTACTTGATAACGAGTCAGCAAGAGACGCTCGTTCACGAAATGTCGACACAAAGGCGAAATATATGGGGAAATACAGTCAGGAAAATATACAGCGAAATGGGGATGGGTGAATAGAGACGACGAAAAATAGTGTTGGAATTTGGTGGTGTAGAGGCGGGGAACTGCCTAGGAGGAGTTTGAGAGAGGGAAATAGAGAAGGGGAAACAGAGTAGGAGAATTGGCGCTGGAAACAGCGAATAAAGGTGGCGGAAGAGAAACGAGAAATAAGGATAAGCGAGAATTAGGAAATGAAGATGATGGATAAAGACAAGGGAATAGAGGTGAACGAAACGCTGATGGGCAAAATAAGTATATGGGAAAGAGTGGAGATCACGGGTTCTTTGATCGGGGTTGAAGGGGGTTGAAGCTGATCACAAATGTTTGGTTTACACATTGTACCAGAAATATCGTAAAGGGGCTATTGAGCTGACGGCAGGTATTTCCTTACAAAATGTATTATAAAATTCCAGTAGTGAATTTAAGATTTTGAGTAACTTGGTTGCTGATTCGTCTACTAATGTTGTACGCCGATAGATGTTCTTTCGAAAAAACGTTACTCTAATCTTATACAATGCATTACTGATTATGCAGTAGCTTTGTTTAGTGTGGCAGATGTACTTTTTTTTTTTGTTTTGCAAGTGAACATAAAACAATCATCAATGTCAAGTCGTGCAGGTTCTGGTTACTTTACTATCGTTGATTCTTTCTTTCAGTGTATTGCTTGAGGTATCTGGAACAATTATGTTGCGTGACAGAACACAATATATGAAATACTAAATGTTTAAAAACACGTTTCTCTTTTACAAAGCTAAAGTTTTCGCCACAATATTTCTTTTTCTCCTCCGTGTTTCTTGAAATATCACAGCTGCTGGTGATCTGTCCGTAGGGTGGCAACGTTAAGCTCAGTGGGCCTCTTGGTATTACCCGACATGAGTAGGAAATTTGCTGGCCGCTAGACGCTTCGTCAGCAAAAAGCTAGGACGCAACACGGGCACCCTCACCTTAACAGCTGGAACAAAGACACTGTAACATGATCTCCGCAGATAGCTTCTGATAATGTGTCGGTTCAGTTACATTTATTTCTGAAGTAAAAGTGAATAGTGATATCATTTGGGTGCTGGGACTAATGTTCTCACTAAAGGAAGCGAATTCCGGGACATTCTGTGTTTGCTCTAGATTTGTGACAGTAAAGCTTGCCTCGAGTTGGATGGCAATCTGGGGTGGTTCCCAAGGGCTGCTCACTTGGGTTGTGGCCTCCAGAAGCTGATCCCTGACTTGCGGTAGCACAAGGTTCCTTGGTCCCCAGGTGTCCATTTGGGATATGGTAAGTATATATTCAGCATAGAGGTCAACAACAGCCCTGTCTTCCCGTTCCAATGAAAATGTGAGAAAATCGCACCATCTGAACAATATCTCTATCTGGTCACTCCCGTGTATTACCTCCCACACTAGGCACCAATATTAAAAGACCGTTCAAATTCTGTACGAACCTTAGAAATTACTTATTTGTATTTGTAAGCCCCATCATGGAAACTTTTGAAACATTCTCCTCTGTTATCGCGCTTCGAGGCAATTTCATTTCCTCGCAAGTGCTATAAGCATGCTGTCACCCCTCCATCTCAGTTTGGGCTGTGAAAAGAGAACTTAGTATCCCGTAACTCAAGAGGCGTGGTCTCTTAGATCGCGCGATAATTTTCGAACTCACCTTTCAAGGTAAATTCTGGCGGAATGCTTATATACTGCAACTACCCTCCTGAAATCGCCAACTCTGTAATGTTTTAGAGTCGGTAGCATTATAGTGTTCTTTTTTTTTTGTTGCTGGCACGTGTTGGGATCTCCTAGGCCGTACCTGTTGAGATATGTACCTGTTTTCTCAGTATAGCACAAAATGTATTTGCAGGAATGTGTAAATTTTAATGATCCTAAGTTTCAGAAGCTGTTAATAGTTCAATAGAGGAACATGTCAGTGATATACATTAAGAAACAGACGACGATTCCGCAATAGCCAGTGGTCACATTCCCCTAGGGAACACGAGGATCAGTCAGAGGAAGAGCTTCAGGACAATGGTTTTGGGCACCTTTTCGTTTCTCCAATAACATGTTAGTTAACATGTTGCAGCAGCCAATGATCAAAATTCTCCTGAGGAACAAGATGATAATTCAGAAGTTGAACTTCTGGATAATGGTCTTGGGCACCTTGTCATTTCTCCAGTAACATACTTAAAGTGTAAGTTAACATTAGATCGGCTCTGTGTCAGTTTTGCAGACTATCGTCATTTTTATCTGTTGTCCGTCTTTCCCTTAGCTGCTCTAAATTCGTGGAAGTATGTACCGTCTCTGCACCTAAATGAAGGCAGTTTGTTTATTGCCATACCCGTATCGCTTTAGTTGGGAAGCATAATCAGTGGCGTGAAAGACATGTTTGCTTTCATACAAACAATAAGCGCATTATATGATAGATATATCAATCCGCTATAATACATTTTGTCACAATTTTGTCTTGCTACTTAGGTTACAAGCAACTTTTGAAGCACAATGTTGCAGGGTTTTTTATTGTGCTATCGATTGCAATTTTCTCCTGCAAGTTTAAACGCTGGAATTTAGTTGTACTTGGAAATTTATTTGCTACAAAGGTACTATAATTTATCAGACTGTAAAATTCAATCCTCTAACAGTTTGTTTATGAGTAGTATTTAAAAAACCGCACGAAAGTATGTAATTTTATCTGATAAAAAGTAAAATATTGTAGGCTGCATTTAGTGTAATAAAATCAATGCGTGTATGTTACATAACTTAAATGAAAGTTTTTAAATGACTTTTCCCCTAAACCTCATTTTAAACATAGGAGTTCCAGAGACCAGACCTCGTATTATGCGTTACAGAAAAGTCACCTCGCGAGTTGACGGGTCTTTTGTCGTTCGTTTTCTGGGAATCATCCCAGAGGGCAGAGCAGATATTAAGGATGATTTAGTGAGCGTAAAGCAAAAACCTAACGTCTACTCTCCAAGCACTTCAAAAAATGTAAAATTATTTTGTATCAGATTCATTTAAACAGGGCAAATTAGTAACAGGACCGGAATCATACCAATAAACATCATATGTCTTTCTAACCACTGGACTGTACTTCTAGGCTAAATTCGAAACATTTTAATGATCTCGAACCAGGAAAAAATGTGACCTTGCGGAAAACAAAATCAACAGCAATAGTGAAAGCAGTGTTAGCGGTCCGTTATTTTGGTATAGCTACAGACGCTAGTAATCACAAAGCCAAGAAAATATTTCCGTTAATTCTTCAATATTTTCTACCGAAAAGTAGGGTTCGAGTGAAATTACTTAAATTAACTTCTCTGCAATTAGAATGTTTTGCGTCACTGCTTTAGTGGAAAGAAAATTGAGAAAAGTAAGCACTTAACGTTTTGCAGTGTCGGCGGCAACACTGATTTTTGAGGAGTATAACAAGATGGTACAAACAGTGTATTCGCGAAATTGAAAAACGAAGTAACCAACAATCTTGCGGGACTAGGAAGCCCAGCACACGTAGGATTCTGCAAAGGCAACCGCCGGCGTGTTGATTGTTGATGTGGAAACATCCGCAGTTGAACTTTTCAACTATTTCTCCATATACACAGTACGAACGGAGCGTCTAGGAGAGCATTAAGACAAAGCCCCGGTTTCTGCTTTCCAAATTACGTCTAGCTTTAGTCAAAAAGGTTCAAATATGTGTGAAATATTATGGGACTTAACTGGTAAGGTCAACAGTCCCTAAGCTTACACACTACTTAACCTAAATTATCCTAAGGACAAACACACACACCCATGCCCAAGGGAGGACTCGAACCTCTGCTGGGACCAGCCGCACAGCCGCACAATCCATGACTGCAGCGCCTTAGATGTTTTTTTTTTATTTTATTTTTTTTTTTTTTTGCATTTTGTTCGTTGTTGATGTTAGGGTTTGGTCGTTGCGGACGTCACAATGACATCTGTTCAAGTTCGTTTTGTTGATCATCCAACTCAGTTTTTTTTTATTACAGAGGCCAACCGGCTCTCTGACCGAACACGCTGAGCTACCGTGTCGGCCATACCGCTCGACTATTCCCCAGCGGCTAGCTTTAATCAATCTGAGAGAAATGTCCCGGTTTACCAGATATAAATTATGAAACCATATTTGCAGCGGACGCGTTTGTACTTACACTCGATGTCTCCACGACAACAATACCTTCTGTTTTGCAAAGTGTGATTCATGAACAGTGTACCGCGATGAGCCACCCTGCGGAAAGGTTCAGCGCAGCGCTCAGTAGTTACCTCAGCAGGCTGATGGTCACGCGCTGCCCACACCGAAACCACGCCTGCCGCGCGTTGTCTACACAGCCGAGCGCGGCATTCGAGCTCTCCGCTCCAGTAATGGCCGCTGGTATCGACAGCACAGCCGCCACGCGCCAAATTGCCTTGCGGCTTCGCAGATCGCTCGAGTGACGTCAGCAAGCAGAGCGCTCGCGCCAAGGAAGTAGCCTAACCCTCCGTGGTTAGAGCTACAGAGGAATGTACAGGAAACGAATACCGCTTCTGTCTCCAGTAGCATAAGGGTGAGACGAGATATTTGCTAGTAAAGTAAGTGCGAAGGCAAGTACACATACAAACATAGCGCTTCTGGGAAATAGAATTGCAATCATGAAAACTAAAGTAAAAGATAAATCAACAGTTCCGAAAAGCTGCTGCTTATAGGAACTCACAGAAGACATATCATGACGGAACTCATTCTGAAGGCTGTTCCACAACCGGGAATTCAGGTTTTGACCAAAATATCTAAGCAGAACGCCTGACAAGTAATATAGGTTGTCTTCCGACGTGAATCACCAAATCTGCTCCACGACTGACCATCGCACTGGGCAACGAGGAACATCAGCGGACACAAAGTGAGCCGTGTAATGCCTAAATAAATTTTTCATTGATCTTCTCGGCAACTATTAACAAACGTGGACCGCATGCCTGAGACCTCGAGTATGAGAAAAATACAATATTGGCCACTAAAATTGTTACACCACGAAGGTGACATGCTATAGACGCGAAATTTAACCGACAGGAAGAAGATGCTGTGACATGCTAATGATTACCTTTTCAGAGAATTCACACAAGGTTGGCGCCGGTGGCGACTCCTATAACGTGCTGACATGAGGAAAGTTTCCAACCGATTTCTCATACACAAACAGCAGCTGACCGGCGTTGCCTAGAGGTACGTTGTTATGATGCCTCTAGTAACGAAGAGAAATGCGTACCATCCCGTTTCCGACTTCGATAATGGTCGGATTGTGGCCTATCGCGATATCGGTTTATAGTGTCGTGGCATTGCTGCCCGCGTTGGTCGAAATACAATGACTGTTAGCAGAATATGGAATCGGTGGGTTCATGAGGGTAATAAGGAACGCCGTGCTGGATCCCAACGGCCTCGTGTCCCTAGCAGTCGAGATGACAGGCATCTTATCCGCATGGCTGTAACGGATCGTGCAGCCACGTCTCGATCCCTGAGTCAACAGATGGGGACGTTTGCAAGACAATAACCATCTGCACAAACAGTTCGACGACGTTTGAAGCAGCATGGACTATCAGCTCGGAGACCATGCCTGCGGTTATCCATGACGCTGCATCAACGACGATCCTGGGTGCACGAATGCCGAAACGTCATTTTTTCGGATGAATCCAGGTTCTGTTTACAGCGTCATGATGATCGCATCCGTGTTTGGCGACATCGTGGTGAACGCTCATTGGACGCGTGTATTCGTCATCGCCATACTGGCGTATCACCCAGCGTGATGGTATGGGGTGCCAGTGGTTACACGTCTCGGTCACCTCTTGTTCGCTCTGACGGCACTTTGAACAGTGGACGTTACATTTCAGATGGCTTCCTACTCGTGGCTCTACCCTTCATTCGATCCCTGCGAAACCCTACATTGCAGCAAGATAATGCACGACAGCATGTTGCAGGTCCTGTACGGGCCTTTCTGTATACAGAAAATATTCGACTGCTGCCCTGGCCAGCACATCCTGCAGATCTCATACCAATTGGAAACGTCTGGTCAATGGTGGCCGAGCAACAGGCTCGTCACAATACGCCAGTCACTACTCTAGATGAACTGTGGTATCGTGTTGAAGCTGCATGGACAGCTGTACACGCCATCCAAGTTCTGTTTGACTCAATGCCCAGACGTATCAAGGCCGTTATTACGGCCAGAGGTGGTTGTTCTGGGCACTGATTTCTCAGGATCTGTGCACCCAAATTGCGTGAAAATGTAATCACATGTCAGTTCTAGTATAATATATTTGTCTAATTAATACCCATTTACCATCTACATTTATTCTTAGTGCATCAATTGTAACGGCCAGTAGGGCATACATGCCGTTTCCCGAGTTATCTGTGGAGATCTATTAGAACGTGCTCTTATTCTGTGTACTTGTACGACCTCATCATACTACGAGCCGGAAGAGCTGAGCTACCAAACTGTCTCCTGTACAACATTAATTCAGCGCTTGATACCTCTTTTGCTGAGCGTACTCTTCCGTTTTGATGTTTGCAGAAAAAAAGTTTTCTCTCGAAGACGTACAGTTCAGTATCGATACTTCAGTCAGGCAAAATGGGCTTTAGCGTTGAGGCGATCGTCTCACCGACGCACCGGGTTGAAGATATCCATTTGGTAAACCACGATGTCCTGCTGCATGAAGAAGTCTGTAACTTGCAAGATCCCCTCGCTTCTAAACTGATACTGTTATTACTCAGCTTAGCTGCGAGTCCATAAAGGGTGGTGTATGTGACGTACAGTATAACTGGTCAGGATTTCCACCCGGAATTTGCTAGTGTAAGTCGGACCTTCCTTGATCCACGTTGGTGGGTCGTGTCGTTGAATTTCCTCCTACCTGTGTGCGGTACAGCTCTCGTAAATATCGCCCAGTGCAGATTCATGATTGGCGCATTGGATGTCTCTCTCGGTGGAAGCTAATTATCTGAAATTGCTGTCGATCAACTTTGGGGTAACTGTTTACTCGAAATTGGCTCTGAGCACTATGGGACTTAACAGCTGTGATCATCAGTCCCCTAGAACTTAGAACTACTTAAACCCAACTAACCTAAACACATCACACACATCCATGTCCGAGGCAGGATTCGAACCTGCGACCGTAGCAGTCGCACGGTTCTGGACTGCGCGCCTTGAACCGCGAGACCACCGCGGCCGGCTTACTCAAAATTAACATTCAGAATGCCGTAATATCACTTTTATTCCTATTAGTTCACCGAGCGAGGTGGCGCAGTGGTTAGCACACTGGACTCGCATTCGGGAAGACGACGGTTCAATCCCGTCTCCAGCCATCCTGATTTAGGTTTTCCGTGATTTCCCTAAATCGTTTCAGGCAAATGCCGGGATGGTTCCTTTGAAAGGGAACGGCGGATTTCCTTCCCCATCCTTCCCTAAGCCGAGCTTGCGCTCCGTCTCTAATGACCTCGTTGTCGACGGGACGTTAAACACTAACCACCACCACCTATTAGTTCTATAATGAAACACTCATGTCACATACTACTCGTAACCGAGAGCATGGCTACCATCGAACAAGACAGGAAGAGCTCTTAACGCCGACTGCTGACTTCGGCGCGCAGTCCGTATCTCTTACTAGTTTTGTGGCAGTTCGTGAATTTCCGATCAAGTCTGTACTTACTAACATATGCATTTGTTAATGAACGGGTGTGAATTTTAACGAGGAAAAATTATGATGAATAGTTTTAAAGATCCAGAGGCTCCTCCTAGTATTCATGTTGTCATAAATGACTTTAATTATTAAATATAAATAAACAAAATCGGTGACTTTGGCGCCAAGATAGCGGTACTTCCCGTCATGCGTATTTCCCAGGCTGACCCTTGTTGCTACGGTCCAGCGCCGAGCCCCACCCCATTAAGCGCGATATATGGTCGCTTCGTCACCTAGCCAGCCAACGTGGGAAATGCTCTCCGACTCATGGCCGGCTACGGACTACAGCACTTCTTAACTATCGTGAATACATCAAATAAGAAACCATAATTTATTAAAACTGGTAAAAATGTCTTCCTCGCGTGAGAGGCACCTTACAAACTGTGTGATGCACATCCACGTAAGATTAGAATTGTCGACACTTCAAGGCGTTTTTAAGAGAGGGAAGTCGTGAGAATCGCTTGATGAGAGATCACGGCTCTGGGGTGGGTGATCGAGTGTCTTCCACTTGAGTTGGGGTAACTTCTGCATTACGACATTTGTGATATGGAGACTTATGACGAATCACCATCAACACAGAACTTGCTGCACCATTCCAGAACGGTAGTTCCCGACGGACATTCTACCACACACGTTCTTCATTCTCCAACGGATGTCTTCGGGCGTGTCCTTTGCTAGCCAAGAGGGAATAACAAGCACATTGGTTCTGTTTGGACGCAGCTTGTGACAATGTCGCCACAGTTTCACGTTTCGGGAATTTGCTACATGCATGTCGGAAAGCCACGAATCCCACACTAATCTCTTGCCTACATGTCGGTGTTTATATACCCGCATCAGAGTAGCGTAACGTTCTATGTACGTAGCAGCAATGCCGTCAAAATGAAAAATTTTTGATTGCGACTTATATTACCGTAAAATTTCTTTCTGTTCACGATTCACACCAGCAGAACTATGTTAGGAGGAAATGCGTTCGACAGGAGTTACGCGTACCAATGGGGCAACATAGAACTAAAATCTTTCAGTCTCATAAATGAACTAAGCACGGTTTATTGTATATACACATGAAAACAACAGAGAGCGTTGCGACTCCCTATTCGGCACAGAACCTTAATTTTTCAGGAAACACTATTACAGTAACTATTCGGCTATAAACGGCTGATTCATTCCGGTAATTAACTGCTATTTGCTCTAGCCCTTCTATTTGAAAACGCTATCGAACGGCAAGTTAATTCAGCTATTATGAATCTTAGTAGGCAAAAATGAAATTGCAAGCCATTAACTTGATGTAGCCTTAACTGAGAATCGCTTAATTTAAGGTGTAATCGAAATAAGGCTGCCACGGCCAGTGTCAATTAGAATGAGATCATTTTTGGTAATAGGCTACGTCATTATGAAACACTAAAACAACTAAAATACCGACGTTTCGAACGTCTTCGTAGCGGTCCTCTTAAAGGCGGCTAACAGCAGGACTGCCGTACATATAGTGTCTTGTTTCTGTTGTTACGTGGCTACCTGTTTCTAATAACGGGATGGTACTGGACATTTCGAAGATTGCTGTGGAGGAGCAGTTGTACGGTACGCTATTGCCTGTGCTACTGTGGGAGGTGATTGGTAGGCATTAGTGAATCGTTAACTTGTACCTAGTAGTAGTGTTTTCCAGCAGCAGCACCTTGATGCCGCATTTCCGAAAGCGGATCGTCATGGAGCTGCTTGCTGGCGAACATACTCGGCCCGATGAATTGTGGTCTATGGCAGGCCGTCGGTAGCTTGTAGTCTGTTAGTTCTGTGAGGGAGTTTAATTATTTCATTTCCTCTCTTATTTTTCGCTGTCATGTCCACGGCTTGAAAAATAATAGACGTGCTGTGTTTAGATGCAGCTCATTTGTTCTGTTGCTCCAGTAGCATATAGCGGTCATGCTCCAAGACTTCAGTACTAATGGGTCTCCCAGTTTCACCAACGTTCACGCCGAAGTACTAAGAACTGTGTCGAGAGCATCTACGGAATCCTTCGGCGGTTCTCAACAGATCACGGATCTTGAGGAGCAGCACCTTGTCTACATGGCCGCTGACGCCTCTCACACAACGTACGCGAGCAAAAGGAACGGGTTACTCTGTTCTTTTGTTTTATCTTCACTGCGTCCGCCCCCGGTAACTGAGTGGTCAGCACGACAGAATGTCAATCCTAAGTGCCCGGGTACTCCCAAGGAGTACCCAAACAAGATATACGAAATTAAGTCAAATATTATCCGAAAAATAATTATAAAATTTTATTGTAATCAAATAGGAAACTTATAAAAACATCATTTTTCTACATAGTCTCCTTGTTTTTCAACGCACTTGACTGGCTGCCAGAACTTGTGCGTGTCTTACGTAGTAGTGATGTTGTTTTCTGTGATTGCAACGGAGCCACCTGGATCGGTCGATGCAAGTGAAGGAAATAGACGACGAAGACACTCCAGATATGCTCTCCAACCTCCACCCCTCCCCACAGATCGCGTGGTATAGCCGCGCGGTATGAGGTGCCTTGCCACGGTTCGCGCGAGTCCCCCCGTTGGAGGTTCGAGTCCTCCCTCGGGCATGGGTGTTTGTGTTGTCCTTAGCGTAAGTTACTTTAAGTTACATTGAGTAGTTTGAGCAGTTTGGGCCCATAGGAACCTACCAAAAGTTCACCCCCCCCCCCCCCCCCCCCATCTTTCTCATCGCCTGGCCGCTGCATTCACATGGTAACCTGTGCCCCTGTTGAATAATCTACTCATGAACATCCGAGTTAAGACAGATTCTCATTCTGTACAATCCCAGTAAGATGAAGCAGTGGTATTCGTGTCTTCGAAAGAGATCTTAGGTAATACGATGAGGCGTATGTCATAGAACAGGCGGCCATTTACTGCAACCATGTACGTGATTCTCGTCCCAGGTGATGACACTCGATCAATAGGTCAATAGGAAGACAGCCCTTTATCATTACTCCTAGAGGTCAGTCATTTCCTGATAATGAATATGGTGAAGTTTTAGAAAGCTTGAATTTCAACTCAAACATCAAGATGCTTGGATACCAAGAAACTTGTGACCCTCAGATGTGTAATGTTTTAACACATATCCTTTCTCCCAACAAATGGAAACACACTTGGTTATAACACTACTGGCCATTAAAATTGCTAAACCAAGAAAAAATGCAGATGATAAACGGGTACCCATTGGACAAATATGTTATACTAGAACTGACATGTGATTACATTTTCACGCAGTTTGGGGGCATAGATCCTGAGAAATCAGTACCCAGAACAACCACCTCTGGCCGTAATAACGGCCTTGATACGCCTGGGCATTGAGCCAAACAGAGCTTGGATGGCGTGTACATGTACAGCTGCCAATGCAGCTTCAACACGATACCACAGTTCATCAAGAGTAGTGACTGGCGTATTGTGACGAGCCAGTTGCTCAGCCGCCATTGACGAGACGTTTTCAATTGGTGAGAGCTCTGGAGAATGTGCTGGCCAGGGCAGCAGTCGAACATTTTCTGTATCCAGAAAGGCCCGTACAGGACCTGCAACATGCGGCCGTGTGTTATCCTAGTGAAATGTAGGATTTCGTAGGGATCGAATGAAGGGTAGAGCCACGGGTCGTAACACATGTCAATGCGAACAAGAGGTGACCGAGACGTGTAGCCAGTGGCACCCCATACCACAACGCCGGGTGATACGCCAGTATGGCGATGACGAATACACGCTTCCAATGTGCATTCACCACGATGTCGCCAAAGACCGACGCGACCATCATGATGCTGTAAAGAGAACCTGCATTTATCCGAAAAATTACGTTTTGCCATTCGTGCACCCAGCTTCGTCGTTGAGTACACCATCACAGGCACTCCTGTCTGTGATGCAGCGTCAACGGTAATCGCAGCCATGGTCTCCGAGCTGATAGTCCATGCTGCTGCAAACGTCATCGAACTGTTCGCGCAGATGGTTGTTGTCTTGCAAACGTCCCCATCTGTTGACTCAGGGATCGAGACGTGGCTGCACGATCCGTTACAGCCATGCGGATAAGATGCCGGTCATCTCGACTGCTACTGATTCGAGGCCGTTCTGATCCAGCACGGCGTGCCGTATTACCCTCCTGAGCCCATCGATTACATATTCTGCTAACAGTCATGGCAGCTCGACCAACGCGAGCACCAATGTCTCGATACCATAAACCGCAACCTCAATAGGCTACAACCCGACCTTTATGAAAATCGGACACGTTATGGTACGCATTTCTCCTCTTTACACGAGACATCACAACAACCTTTCATCAGGCAAGGCCGGTCAACTGCTTTTTGTGTATGAGAAATCGGTTGGAAACTTTCCTCATGTCAACACGTTGATTGTGTCGCCACCGTCGCCAACCTTGTGTGAATGCTCTGAAAAGCTTATCACTTGCATATCGCAGCATCTTCTTCCTGTCGGTTAAATTGCGCGTCTGTAGCACGTCATCTTCGTGGTGTAGCAACTTTAATGGCCAGTTGTGTAAAACAAGACGTTAATACCCAATACCCATAACTTTTAATTTTTTAAAAGCCGAAAACACCAAAGGAACTTAATATAGATATTTCATATATTAACTAAAATTTACTTGAATGCTAAATAATGTAGCAAAATCAAAATTAATTCCGAAAGTGTTTGCGGTAAGTCTTAAAAAAGAAATCTAGACAGACCATTATAAAATAATCAGAAAGGTGTCCAAATAGTTAAAGACAATATTCGAATGACATATAGCCTGCACAAAAGTTCGAGTTAATCGAGAAACTTGTTTCAGAACCCCCTCATAAACGACCTGCATCTTTACTATTACAAAGTTCCCAGTAGTGTTTAAGGTAAGTCTTCCAGACTAACATGTGGTTTCTAAATGAAGGGATGTCAGAACATTTAGATCCCCAGCTATTTATTTCTTCGGGTGGAACCTGGATCATCCTGTGTGGTTATCTGAACACAAAGAACACGAGCGACCATGCAAGCAGGAAATACTTCGTGAGTACCTCAAAGACCTGAAAACGATTTAACCGAAAGTAAGAATGGAATGTGGAAAGCTGTATACGATACTTATTGGTATCAATCATCTAAAAATATTTTTCTGAATCACCAAGACACGTGGAGTTAAGTGGCTCGCTCTCAATAGCCTACGCTGTGGAGTAGGAGACCACGGCCCACTGAACATTGGCTGGGGCGAGAAGCAAGCTTCTGACTTTTAAGCTAAGTACACCTATTGACATGATGCACACGTACCGTTTATTTTACATTTTATGTGAGTTTTTTGCAATTGTGGGCGTTCTGTATTGATGTTGGACAATGCCTCTTCAGGCAGTTTGTAGTTTTAGAGTGTACCGAAGAAGGCGTGGTTATCCGCGCCGAAACGTAGGTCAACATTCGCTCTCTATTTGCAATCGAGGCGGATTCCTTATAATCATCAATTTATTCACGATTGCTGACGCGCTGCAATGTCAAAAGTTCTCAAATTTACCGCTTCTGGTCAAATACGTACTTTCCGCATTTCCATACTTGCTTTCGGTGAATTTTTTTGCGGAGTGTTGCAGGTTTTCATGCAGGTTTTCCAGAATGCTTCATCGCTTGTGTTGAGTTAGTTTAACAGGTCACATCCGAAGAAATGCATAAGTGTAAAGCTAGATTTTTCGTCATCTTTAAAAATATTACTTGTTCTGTGTTCAATGTAATTTCTTATTTGTGTTTTTTGTATTTCTGCTTCCGACACGACTAAAAATGCATCAGAAAATATATCATACTGTTCAGAACACTGTAAGTACGTTCCATACACATATAATCGGAACTAAAATTTAGTTGTTCTAGCATTCTGTAATATTTTATTAGTATATCTTTGTACGGCCGCTTGCGACAAGAATGAAGAAATGCACCAGAAAATCTTCAACAGCCGTTACCTGATGTTTCGACTGATGACTAGTGCACAATACACGCATCGGTTTCATTTTGGTGCCCTTCGTGTTGGGTGGTTGGTTTAAAGGGGGGGGGGGGGGAACGGACTAAACTGTGAGGTCATCGGTCCCTTGTCCCAGCAGAACAATTGCCCAAGGGAAGGAAGAATGCAATAATAATAATCTACTGAAATCATGAAGCCCTACACGGTCTCAGTTTCAATTCACATAGGAATGTGTGGATCCACTAGACATGTTTACATCCATAGTGTGATAACGTTTCATGCGGATACTGCACTATCATGGTAAACCACAAGCGATACAGCACATCCTTATACAGGAAACCTCAAAAAGCTAACAGCTCGATTGGCACTTGTGAGAAGTACGGTGGGTGACATATGATTCACATCGAAAACGCCATCAAGTCGCTGCTAGACAGTCATTGGAAATTTCTGACCTTCCATTTAAAGGAGGCGACTGAGAATCAGTACTGGAATGCCTTATTACATGCAGTGAATTAAATAAATTCTTGTTGAGTGTTCTTTACTTACTTCGAAGGTTTACGCCGTTGTATTGGTTGGTATTGTCTAAATTGAACAATATTTCTACGAGGCAGAAGCTTGTGACCTTAACGTGCACTGAAAACGACGAGCAGCTACCTTGTACAAATATTGTGCAATTCAAACAATACCACCCGTCGCAACACAAGAGAACCTTTCAAGTATGTATTACGCTGCGAACGCTTCGAACTGTACATAATTTCCTTCAATTAGACTGACATCTCAAAATCAGCAACAAGCAAAATGAAAGCTGAAGGCGGGAATTTAAGGTTTATATCTTCGTGAGACACCTTGACGTTATCCCTCATTGCACACGCTGCAGGGATATTTTCAAAATAATATGGACAACACAGACTCATTACTCACTGCTTCACACACGTTGAAATACGCTGTTGAGCATAAATTGAGGAGTAAGTAAATGTTACATTATGAAGTAAATTATAAGTTCTATTGCGTTTGATTTTGCGACTAAATGAAATGAAGTATTACTTGAAACATTGAAAGGAATAAGTTTTTGACTGAAAATAATCATTAACCTCCAGACTGGATTTTCACTCAGCAGCGGAATGTGCACTGATATGAAACTTCCTGGCACATTAAAAATGGGTGCCATACCGGTACTCGAATCGAGATCTCAGGTTCTGGGTTCGAGGCTCAGTCCGGCACACTGTTTTAATCTGCCAGGAAATTTCAAATCATCAGTTTGAGGTAAGAAGAGATTGACTGAAAACTGAAACAAAACGCTACAATGCAATGTATAAAAATATAGACCACTACACATGGCACAGTTATTACTGTGAAGGAATCGAACCATTTGTCATTGGCAATTTGAAAATCCAAAAGGGTTAGGTAGTGTGACTACCAACTCTACTGCGCATACATCTACCTCTACATGAATACTCTGCAAATCACATGTAAGTGGCTGGAAGAGGGTTCATCGAACCACCTTCACAATTCTCTATCACTCCAATCTCGTATAGCGGGCGGAAAGTACGAACACTTATATCTTCCCGTACGAGCTCTGATATCCCGTATTTTATCATGGTGATCGTTTCTCCGTATGGAGGTCGGCATCAGCAGAATATTTTCGCATTCGGAAGAGAAAGTTGGTGATTGGAATTTTCTAAAATATTCCTCTGCAATGGCAAACGCCTTTGTTTTAATAATGTCCATTCTAAATCCTGTATCATTTCAGTGACACTCTCTTCCGTATTTCGCGATAATACGAAATGTGCCGTCCTTCTTTGAACTTTTTCGATGTACTCCGCCACTTCTATCTGTTAAGCATTCCACACCGCGTAGCAGTATTCTGAAAGAGGACAGACATGTGTAGCGTAGGCAGTCTCCTTAGTAGATATGTAATGAGGCGACAGCGCAGTTATATACGTAGTACTGAGAGAATGAAAGGGAAAAACTAACACATTCAAAATTATATACATACAAAAACCTTTACTATAATGTTTATACGTTTTTATGAAGTAAATTACAATGAAATCTGATGGGTACTGTAAAAGAGGACAAAAATTTCAAATTCTGTAAGAAAAGATGACATTTGTCTTACTCTCACACTCAGTGGAAGCACACGACTTTAGCTATAGTCTTCAACACTTACTCGAATATCACTTATTGCAATCAGTAGGTTTCAACGATTTGAGGAAATATTTGTGGCAACTTCAGTAGACAGCCTATTTTGTATGTTACAAAATCAAATTGATACTGAATAGCACTTTGCAGGCAAACTATATACAGTATGACAAATGTATCCTTAACGGAACTGTTAACTCCTTTGTCATGCCGTAACAAAGACAGTCCAGTGTAATAAATACAGTCATACCTAACATTCACTTCGAGTGCAGCGAAGTGCTCAAAATCTTTAAAGGGCTCCCACTTAATGAGTGAGATTTTTTTCACCTATCGTTCAGAAGAAGCATTGGGATCGCCACCAAAACCAATGACTTTGTATGTAAGAACGAAGTGCTCTTAAGGATCAAACACGGGCACACAACCATCTTTTTTTTAGAGACATAATATTAATATCTCTTACAGTTCCACTGCATGGTACATTAAAAATAAGACGTCACATTTTTATGTTCTCAATATTTTCTGCTAGATATGCATGGAGACAATTACATTCCACCATTTTCGAAATCAACTGTATGCATATTTTTCAACTTTCCACCATAAACACGCTCACAGTGTCACTACCGAGCTGTCTGTTTTCCACCAAAAATAGTCTTTCAGTATGTATTGCGCTTCTGCCCATGCCCAGATACTTCAAGTTCTGTAACATGTAAGTAGAAGAATCACTGCTTTCTTGTACTACAACAAAAAACTGGTAAGAAAAATAATGATTACATTAGTCATAGTACATAGTGCGTGTCACACCTACATTTTGTGTAGAAAAAAAGAAACCGTTAAATGATGGTGACGACTGCAATGACGGGCAACAACTCTGAGGATGCAGGAGTGATACAATGAGCATGCAGCTTTTATAACAGACCACCATGCTGAGTCAACAATTTTTGACAGAAAAAAAATGATTAGTCAAAATTAGGCAGGAATCCTATTTTGTTGATACAACACCATATTTGCGGTTTTCAGCGTTCGCTAAGATCACTATCTAGGGGGAAAGTAAGCAGCAAGATACACTTAATCAAACAAACTCAATCTCAAATGGGCATGTTGTATCTTTGCATTACGAAACAACGGAAACTGATATGTGTATTCAAGGAATTTAAATCTCTCTCCGAATTTCTTTGCTAGACTGATCACAATTTTGCGGAAAAGATATTATATAACAACCGGTCTTTAGGGAGCGAGTCTACAATCCAGTGAGGCGTGTCTCACATGCTGTCAGTGATTGCCAGCCTTCTCTGCTGTGAAACAGACTTCCAGCTGCGTGCTACCTCAGATGCTGTACTCTTATGCACTCAGGCACAAACGCAGTATTGGCACTACCCTTACGTGATCTCTTTTCCAAAGCAAACTTTGGCAGGCGGCTTTATCGAGCTATAGAATGTTCTCATACGCAACTGAAGCCTAGTCTTTTGACAACCATACTTCAGGCAGTAATTGAAGCTCTTGGTCAGTAGATATTATTTTATAATCGTGTGAATAATTGCTCACTGAATTCCAAGCCGCCAAGAAGAATAATCCCTTACCAAATCATTCAGATTATTGCAGTCGCTAGCGCCAAGTGCATTTATGGTCTTTCCCCCTCCCATAGTTAAAATAAGTACTGTCCAGTATGTCGCTATTGTTTCCACGTTACAGAAAAACTGCAACGAATTACTGCCTACGTTACAGGAAAAATACAACACTGCAAAATTAAAATCGGATGTGTCCACCCTTCGCCTTTATGATAGCCTGAACTCTGCTACGGGAAGTTCTCGATGCGCCATCAATATGTCTGTGGTGGAATGACAGCCCTTTCTTCCTCAATAACTAGTCTATTATGAGGTGCTGTTACTGGACTCTTGGGTCTGGAGCGATATCGACTTTGTACGTCATCTCACGCACGTAGTATTTGGATCAGGTCATGATTCAGAGCAGGACTGTCTATTTCAGGGCCGTTACTGTCTACAAGCCGCTGCCTCACAGATGCTGCTTTGAGATATGAGGCACTGTCAAACTGATAAAGACCGTCACCGTATCCAGACTATTTCTCTGTTGTATGCAGCGCACAATTATGTAAAACGTATCCTCTTGTATTTTGCGTTTCCTTAAGTGCAATAAGGAGACCATACCCTAAACAGGAAAAAATGCTCGTACTGTAACGCCATCACCTCCATACGTCACTGATGTTAGATAACGTACACCACTTCCGATCAGTCCTTTCCAGTCATCCACTGTCCACTGACATCGCTTTTTACACCACATTAAGCACGGCTTAACATTGACTACCTAAATGTGAGGTATATGAGGTGTTAGTCGGCTACTGCACCTCACTTTATTAACTCCCTATGCACAGACATCGTGATACGTGGACTGCCAGTAGCATCTTGGAACTGGCGAATAATTCCTGCTGCTGGCTTCATGAAATTCGTTATAAACAGCCTCCCCAACACCCAACAATCCTTGTCTGGAAAGTACATGATGTCTACCTGGTCCTGGTTTAACAGTGGTTGTGCTTACTTCATGTTTCGGCTTCGCATTATCAGCGTTTCGCTTTGGCAGATTTAGAAGGGTAGGAAAGTTCCTGTTACTCAGCTGACATCCAGTGACTAACCCACGATTGAAGTCATTGAGCTCTCCTGACCGAGCCATTCTGCTATTGTTTCTTGCCTAGTGGCAACACTACTCTCCCTGCCTCTACTCCTCATCTCCTTCTTATACCAGAGATTGCGCCACGGAATTTCATTCAACAAAGCATCAAAAGTTTGGCGAAGGGTATTCCATTCAATAGTTTCTCTGGAATATAGTTTTACGTTGATGTTGGCGTACTCTTGCTGCATTCGCTCATATTGTTCTGAAGGATATTTTTGTGTTTTTGAGATAGACTTACGTTAGTACGCAATACATTTTCTCTAGGAAATAAATAATGTTTTTAAACTGATCTGATCTAAAGGTATTTAGCCCCAATTTCCTCTGCATTAGTTCACCGTAATGCAAAGTATAGTAAACCACCTCCTCCCCATCCCCGTACAGTGGTGGTGCCCAGTTGAGAAGCACCTATTATCAGAGCTTGCAATATATGCTCACACACTAGTGCGAATTACACGTTCTAGCGCATCAACATGCTATGACCACCCGCTGAAGGCAGGTGGTAGCTCTAACAGTGGAGGGTATAAAAAGCGTATTTGGGGGGACGCGAAGAACAGTGCAGTCTCTGTCGTAATGAGGAATGAAGCGATTTATCTGACCTCCAGAAGAGCATGATCATCGGCTTTCGGGCAGAGGGTGGAAGCATTTCCGAAACGGCTACGTTTGTAAACTGTCCCTGCGCCGCCACGGTTAAAATATACTGACCATGCTAAAATGACACTGTCCAACATTGGTGCCGAGGCAGCAGTGGTGCATCATGGGCCAGAGGTGACAGGGATGAACGACAGCTGTGGAGATGTTTACGTGCGAAAAGACGTGCAGCTGTTGAACAGCTGAGCGCCCAGATAAACCAAGGGGCTACGAACAATGTTTCCTCAGCAAATGTTGGAGTGTATGGGTCTCTGCAATAGGCGCCTGGTTCATGCAGCCATGCTAACTGCTGTTCATCGCCAACGGAGGTTGGAATTTGCTCGCCAACACCACAACTGGAAGTCCAGTGAGGGCGACAACTGTCCTTTTCAGATGAATTACCTTTTACGCAACATCGGACAGATGGTCTTCAGCGTCTACGGACCTGCAACAATCATCGGAACGGTCACGCCGGATGTGGGAAAGTTATAGGTTAATGGAATGTTTTCGTGGCACTCCCTGGGTGATGACGCCGTTCTGGAAGTCACAGCAGATCAACACAAGTAAGCATCTATTCTTGGGAACCATGTTCACGTGCAGATTGTTTGTCGTTGGCAAGATGGCATCTACTTGCAGGGCAGTACAATTTGTCACCCAGCTCACAGTGTACATCCGTGATTCAGGGAGAACCAGGGTGAGTTTACAGCCGGCCGTTGTGACCGAGCGGTTCTAGTGGCTTTAGTCAGGAACCAGGCTGCTGCTTCGGACGCAGGTTCGGATCCTGCCTCGGGCATGGATGTGTGTGATGTCCTTAGGTTAGTTAGGTTCAAGTAGTTCTTTGTCTAGGGGACTGGTTACCTCAGAAGTTAAGTGCCATTGTGCTTTGAGCCAACTGAACCATTTTTGATGAGTTTACCGTACATCCGTGGTCACTAACCCACGAGGATCGGCCAGGGCACTGGCACTGGAGTCGGCCTGGCCCCTGTTAGTACCTTGTAGAACATCACTGACGCTCTTTCCGTGCTTCGAGGTCGTAATGTGTGGTTTTTCAGGCTTTTCACAGGTGGTCACATTAGTGTGACCGGACCGTGTAGCCCGTGTAGCTACCAGAGTTAATTACACTGTGAAATTACACTACTGCACATTAAAATTGCTACACCACGAAGATGGCGTGCTACAAACGCGAAATTTAACCGACAAGAAGAAGATACTGTAATATGCAAATGGTTAGCTTTTCAGAGCACTCACACAACGTGCTGACATAAGGAAAGTTTACAACCGATTTCTCATACACAAACAGCAGTTGACCCGCGTTGCCTGGTGAAACGTTGTTGTTATCCCTCGTGTAAGGAGGAGAAATGCGTACCATCACGTTTCCGATTTCGATACAGATCGGATTCTAGCCTATCACGATTGCGGTTTATCGTGCCGTGACATTGCTGCTCTCGTTGGTTGAGATCCGATGACAGTTCTCAGAATATGGATTCGGTTGGTTCAGGAGGGTACGCCGTGCTGGATCCCAACGGCCTCGTATCACTAGCAGTCGAGATGACAGGCATATTATCCGCATGGCTGTAACGGATAGTGCAGCCACGTCTCGATCCCTGAATCAACAGATGGCGACGTTTGGAAGACAACAACCATCTGCACCAACAGTTCGACGACGTTTGCAGCAGCATGGACTATCAGCTCAGAGACCATGGCTGCGATTACCCTTGACGCTGCATCACAGACAGGAGTGCCTGCGATGGTGTACTCAACGACGAACCTGGGTGCACGAATGGCAAAATGTTATTTTATCGGATGAATCCAGGTTCTGTTAACAGCATCATGACGGTCGCATCAGTGTTCGGCGACATCGCTGTGAACACATTTTGGAAGCGTGTATTCGTCATCGCCATACTGGCGTATCACCCAGCTTGATGGTATGGGGTGCCAGTGGTTACACGTCTCGGTCACCTCTTGTTCGCTCTGACGGCACTTTGAACAGTGGAAGTTACATTTCAGATGCCTTCCTACTCGTGGCTCTACCCTTCATTCGATGCCTGCGAAACCCTACATTTCAGCAAGATAATGCACGACCGCATGTTGCAGGTCCTGTACGGGCCTTTCTGTACACAGAAAATGTTCGACTGCTGCCCTGGCCAGCACATCCTCCAGATCTCATACCAATTGGAAACGTCTGGTCAATGGTGGCCGAGCAACAGGCTCGTCAGAATACGCCAGTCACTAGATGAACTGTGGTATCGTGTTGAAGCTGCATGGTCAGCTGTACCTGTACACGCCATCCGAGCTCTTCTTTACTAAATGCCCAGGCGTATCAAGGTCGTTATTACGGCCAGAGGTGGTTGTTCTGGGTACTGATTTCTCAGGATCTATGCACCCAAATTGCGAAAAAAAGTAATCATATGTCAGTTCTAGTAAAATATATTTGTCCAATGAATACCCTTTTATCATCTGCATTTCTTCCTGGTGTTGTAATTTTAATGGACAGCGCTGTATTACCCGTCGATGTAAGTTTGCAGCACAGAGATGAGGAAGTGACACCTGCTTCTGTGGGCCGGTCGGTGTGTCCGAGCAGTTCTAATCGCTTCACTCTGTAACATCACGACCGCTACGGTTGCAGTTTTGAATCCGGCCGCGGGCATGGATGTGTGTGATGTCCTTAGGTTATTTACGTTTAAGTAGTTCTAAGCTCTAGGAGACCGTTGACCTCAGCTGTTAAGTCTATAGCGCTCCGAGCTATTCGAACCTACATCTGAGTGCCTTGAATCTGCGTATTTGTTCCCTGTTGCCTGAAATGTGAAAGAGAATCATTTTGCACATGTTGCCAAGACGATTTTTCAACACCTCTGCAAACTGGTGAGAACTTGCTGAATAGACGTTTCACATTATATAATTCCGAGGAGTTACCTCCCCACCGCTTGGCGACTTAGCAGGGACGTCAGTTAGAGGAGTGGAGTTCCCAGCCCGGCACGTTACTCATGTCATGTCAGTATAATCATCAATATCGGTCAATGATATTGAAGGACATGTGTGCAAAAAAAGTGTGTCTGACATAGACACATTATTATTATTATTATTATTATTATTATTATTATTATTATTATGACTACCATTGTCCCCCCCCCCCCCCCCCCATGAACCATGGACCTTGCCGTTGGTGGGGAGGCTTGCGTGCCTCAGTGATACAGATAGCCGTACCGTAGGTGCAACCACAACGGAGAGGTATCTGTTGAGAGGCCAGACAAACGCGTGGTTCCTGAAGAGGGGCAGCAGCCTTTTCAGTAGTTGCAGGGGCAACAGTCTGGATGATTGACTGATCTGGCCTTGTAAAACTAACCTAAACGGCCTTGCTGTGCTGGTACTGCGAACGATTGAAAGCAAGGGGAAACTACAGCCGTAATTTTTCCCAAGGGGATGCAGCTCTACTGTATGCTTAAATGATGAAGACGACCTCTTGGGTAAAATATTCCGGAGGTAAAATAGTCCCCCATTCGGATCTCCAGGCGGGGACTACTCAGGAGGACGTCGTTATCAGGAGCAAGAAAACGCGTTCTATGGATCGGAGCGTGGAATGTCAGATCACTTAATTGGGCTGGTAGGTTAGAAAACTTAAAAAGGGAAAAGGATAGGTTAAAGTTAGATATAGTGGGAATTAGTGAAGTTCGGTGGCAGGAGGAACAAGACTTTTGGTCAGGCGAATACAGGGTTATAAATACAAAGTCAAATAAGGGTAATGCAGGAGTAGGTTTAATAACGAATAAAAAATAGGAATGCGTGTAAGCAACTACAAACAGCATAGTTAACGCATTATTGTGGCCCACGCCTACTACAGCAAAACAAGTTTATATGCCAACTAGCTCTGCAGATGACGAAGAAATTGATGAAATGTATGATGAAATAAAAGAAATTATTCAGATAGTTAAGGGAGACGAAGATCTAATAGTCATGGGTGATTGGAATTCGGTAGTAGGAAAAGGGTGATAAGGAAACGTAGTAGGTAATATGGATTGGGGGTAAGAAATGAAAGAGGTAGCCGCCTGGTAGAATTTTGCACAGAGCGCAATTTAGTCATAGCTAACACTTGGTTCAAGAATCATGAAAGAAGGTTGTATACATGGAAGAACCCTGGAGATACCAGAAGGTATCAGATAGATTATATAATGGTAAGACAGAGATTTAGGGACCAGGTTTTAAATTGCAAGACATTTCCAGGGGCAGATGTAGACTCTGCCCACAATCTATTGGTCATGAACTGTAGATTAAAACTGAAGAAACTGCAAAAAAGTGGGAATTTAAGGAGATGGTACCTGTATAAACTGACTAAATCAGAGGTTGTACAGAGTTTCAGGGAGAGCATAATGGAACAAATGGCAGGTATGGGGGAAATAGATACAGTAGAAGAAGAATTGGTAGCTTTGAGGGATGAAGTCGTGAAGGCAGTAGAGGTTCAAGTAGGTAAAAAGACGAGGGCTAGTAGAAATCCTTGGGTAACAGAAGAAATATTGAATTTAATTGATGAAAGGAGAAAATATAAAAATGCAGTAAATGAAGCAGGCAAAAAGGAATACAAACGTCTCAAAAATGAGATCGACAGGAAGTGTAAAATGGCTAAGCAGTGATGGCTAGAGGATAAGCGTAGGGATGTAGAGGCTTATCTCACTAGGGGTAAGACGGATCCTACAGGAAAATTAAATAGACCTTTGGAAAAAAGAGAACCACTTGTATGAATATCAAGAGCTCAGATGGAAACTCAGTTCTAAGCAAAGAAGGGAAAGAACAAAGGTGAAAGGAGTATGTAGAGGGTCTATACAAGGGCGATGTACTTGAGGACAGTATTATGTAAATGGAAGAGGATGTAGATGAAGATGAAATGGGAGATGTGATACTGCGTGAAGAGTTTGACAGAGCACTGAAAGACCTGAGGCGAGACAAGGCCCCGGGAGTAGACAGCATTCCATTAGAACTACTGACAGCCTTGGGAGAGCCAGTCCTGACAAAACTCTGCCATCTGGTGAGGAAGATGTATGAGACAGGCGAAATACCCTCAGACGTCAAGAAGAATTCCAATCCCAAAGAAAGCAAGTGTTGACAGATGTGAAAATTACCGAAATATCAGTTTAATAAGTCACTGCTGCAAAATACTAACGCGAATTCTCTACAGACGAATGGAAAAATTAGTAGAAACCGACCTTGGGGAAGATCAGTTTGGATTCCGTAGAAATATTGGAACACGTGAGGCAATACTGACCCTACGGCTAATCTTAGAAGCTAGATTAAGGAAATTTAAACCTACGATTCCAGTATTTGTAGACTTAGAGAAAGCTTTTCACACTGTTGACTTGAATACTCACTTTCAAATTCTGAAGGTGGCAAGGGTAAAATACAGGGAGCGAAAGGCTATTTACAATTTCTACAGAAACCAGATGGCAGTTATAAGAGTCGAGGGGCATGAAAGGGAAGCAGTAGTTGGGAAGAGAGTGAGACAGGATTGTAGCCTCTCCCCGATGTTATTCAATCTGTATATTGAACAAGCAGTGAAGGAAACAAAAGAAAAATTCGGAGGAGGTTTTAAAATCCATGGAGAAGAAATAAAAACTTTGAGGTTCGCCGATGACATTGTAATTCTGTCAGAGACAGCAAAGGACTTGGAAGAGCAGTTGAACTGAATGGATAGTGTCTTGGAGGGAGGATATAAGATGAACATGAACAAAAGCAAATTGAGGATAATGGAATCTAGTCGAATTAAATCGGGTGATGGTGCGGGTATTAGATTAGAAAATGAGACACTTAAAGTTTTAAAGTAGTTTCGCTATTTGGGGACCAAAATAAGTGATGATGGTCGACGTAGAGAGGATATAAAATGTACACTGGCAATGGCAAGGAAAGCGTTTCTGAAGAAGAGAAATTTGTTAACATCGAGTATAGATTTAAGTGTCAGGAAGTCGTTTCTGAAAGTATTTGCATGGAGTGTAGCCATGTATGGAAGTGAAACATGGACTATAAATAGTTTAGACAACAAGAGAATAGAAGCTTTCGATATGTGGTGCTGCAGGAGAATGCTGAAGATGAGAAGGGTAGATCACAAAACTAATGAGGGGGTTTTGAATAGGATTGGGGAGAAGAGAAGTTTGTGGCACAACTTGACTAGAAGAAGGGATCGGTTGGTAGGACATGTTTTGAGGCATCAAAGGATCACCAATTTAGTACTGGAGGGCAGCGTGGAGGGTAAAACTCATAGTGGGAGACCAAGAGATGAATACACCAAGCAGATTCAGAAGGATGTAGGTTGCAGTAGGTACTGGGAGATGAAGCAGCTTGCACAGGATAGAGTTGCATGGAGAGCTGCATCAAACCAGTCTCAGGACTGAAGACCACAACAACAACAACAACAACAACTAACATTGTTACAGCTTCAAGTATTGAATTTTTACTGCAACTCATGCCTGTTTGTTTCCTCGTTGTTGTGTTACTGATTCTGCGAGCAGCTGGTGAGAGCAGTAACTGTCGATCTCCTCTGAAATATATACCTGTTTGTGACGATATTCGATACATGTGGCAACTCTCTGCGGGAAGTCTGTGTCTCCTTCAGCTTCCTGAAACGATTCAGCTTGTGCAGTCTGTCGTGCAGGCATTTGCTATGCATGTTTCTGAGTTGCATTCCTTGTCTTATCCACGTACCTGCTGTATCTCAGACATGCCTTTCATTTACTGTCACAGAACCTACAAGCAACTATGGTTTAGTAAACCAATCGAGCAGCGAAGAATGTGAAGGCAACTATGGTGTAATACTCTCCTGTTGAGCAGGTGGTGGTGGTGGTTAGTGTTTAACGTCCCGTCGACAACGAGGTCATTAGAGACGGAGCGCAAGCTCGGCTTAGGGAAGGATTGGGAAGGAAATCGGCCGTGCCCTTTCAAAGGAACCTTCCCGGCATTTGCCTGAAACGATTTAGGGAAATCACGGAAAACCTAAATCAGGATGGCCGGAGACCGGATTGAACCGTCGTCCTCCCGAGTGCGAGTTGTTGAGCAGGTGAGAATCTGTAGTGGTTGAAAGATTGCATCGCCCAATGCCTGACTGCAGAAGAAGAGGAAGAAGACCGTAGTATCTAAATAGGAAACCTCAACGGAAACCATTGCCATCATCTACTTTGAGACGAATCTAGTTGTACTATCGTATTACTGTCACGTTAGCAGTAATGGGTCCCAAAGCACATTCACTTAATTTGTAAAGAATGATGAATCTTTATTTGGAGACTAAGTATCTAGAGGTATGGTAGATAATAGTTTTGGATGTCAAGAGCCTGGAGATTTCTTGAATGCCTGCCTTTACGTTTAAGAGAACAGAGTTTGTCTAAAAATTAAATTTTCGCTAGTCTGTAACTTTCTCTTGCGCAAGTCAGATGAAGAGAAACAAGAGTATCTCAGTGGGAAGAATGTGAATTTAATGCCATCCAAATTAATGAGTGTTACTCAAAAAATTCCACTGATAAACTGATAAAGAAACTTCAGATTTTTCAAGAGAGAGAAACCGGCTGGGCATGAAAGGGCGTAGTTCAAAGGGATGTTAATCTAGGTGAAAATAAGGGGTTTTATGCAAGAGTATACACAAATTTCCTGAAAGCGATATTTAATTCGTTCAGTATTGATTGGTACTCCCCCTGAAACTCCTGAAATGTAACTGTCAGTGGATGTATGCGTAAAGATAGCCTACAGTACTGTCTACCGCCGCCAGACGGTGTTGCTGCTTCCCTTAGGTGGAGCACTTCAGCTGCACTTCTTCCGGCTTGCGGATCCACTGGTGATTATCGATAAGACAACATGAAGGCAGACACGTATGGGCAACGGTTGATAGTGTGGTTTCTCGAAAGGAGAGGAGTGACTGATTCAGACAGTCATAAGAAGTTAGTAGCCATTTGTTGAGAAACAGCTGCAAGCCGCTGATCCATGTTTCGTTGGGTATCAGAGTTCAGGGACGGCAGGGATTTGGTGGAAACACAAATGAACCGGGCGTCTAGGAACTTACAGCAAACCAAAGAATGCCCAACGTTTCAATGATGTGATAATGGGGCACAGGCAAATCGCATTTGATGATGTAGAGAAGGCAACAGGGATAACATGGGAGCCTTCCACACCATTATCCATGAGGATTTGAAGATGAAGAACGTTTATACAGTTTGTGTTCCCCGTTCCCTCCCCATTGCGTGGAGGTACGCCAGCAGTTCGTGCAACAATCCAGTGTTGATCCAGCGGAGTTCTTTGAGCGTCTCTTCACCGTCGATCATTCATGGTTCTTCCACAAGACTCCAGAAAAGAAATTACAATGTATTGAGTGGAAGCATACTGGGAGTCTCCGTCCCAAGAACTCACGGGCACACTATTTGTGCAGAAACCAATGGCGACTGTCTTCTGAGACCAGGATACTGCTGGTGCACTGGCTCCATCCCAATCCGAATATCAACACTGACCGTTACTGCAATTCACAGCACCAACTCCGTCGACGCATTCAACACCACCACCACCATGGAAAATGGGGCCGTGGCGGTCTGCTGCAGTACAGTGTGCGGCTACACGCTAGTCGCCAGATCATTGCCATCGTGCGTGAATCAGGGTTTACTGTGGTGCCACACCCTTCATACTCTGCAGATCTGGTTCCTAGCGACTATGATCTATTCGACCCAATGGAATAGGTCATACGGTGTAAGAAGTCATCCAGCTGTCTACCAGTAGTTCTGAGACACCCGAAAATAATCGCTTGTTACGTACATGCGGAAGCTGCTAGAACGATGGCAAAAATGTTTAGATATTGGCGGGGAATACCTGTAATACAAACTGCACTCGCTTGTTGAGAATGAGTCCTGTGAATACAAAATAATTGTAGTGCCAGTCGTTTTTGATAGCCCCATGTAATAAATAAACATACAGTATTATACGTTCAGTCATATGACAAAGCTCATTCCAAGTAGTCATTTCTTGTACACGTGTATCCTGTAAATAAGGATGCACAGTGTGTGTGTAAATGTTTTCCACATGCAGCCAAATTAACACTCTCTAACACATTGTTACCTACAGGCTGAAACGTGGTCAGAGTTTCGAAAAACAGAATCTGTGGCATCCACTATCAGATTATGAACGGATGGTCATGGATGATAACAGACTTGAGAAAGATTTTCACGTAGGAAAGGCTATTTCCTACATTATGAAAACCCTCTTATTAATTTGCATTATAGGTACTTATTAAACAAATTTCTCCCGAATCATATAAGACTGTGGCACACATGCACTGATAGATTAATCTGCCACATTACAACTCGAAATATTTACTGTGACGCCAGGAATGATGTTCACACAGTCTGGTACGTCATGTTTCCCTATAAATAATATGTATGGTCTTCTGACGAGAAATTAAAAAAGAGATTGGATAATGAAAGACAAATTTTATGATAAACTTATTACAGAATTTGTCAGTCTATGAGCAAAAATTATGCAACCTAGACTGAGCGAGGACGCGTAATGCATATAGCAAAGGGTGTAAATCAGTTTCCTCTTAGTAGTTTGAGCGTCGATGGTCACAAGCAATGTGTTTTGGGCTTCGAAATTAAAATAACTGTGCAGTATGTAAGTCAGTAAAGTACTAAGTAATTTCTGCTGCTAAACAATACAAATTGGGTTTATATACACGGGATGATCAACATTAAGCTTCTGGGTAAGATGAATACATTGGCTTTGGGTCGATACCACATAACAAATAATGACGATGATAGTGATTGATTCTATTGTAACCACCTAAAACCCTATAAAAGGTCTGTACGCTTAAAAAACGTAAACAACATAAATACTTGTAAAACGTGTGCGCATATACCTGTGTGTGTGTGTGTGTGAATTGGAACTGATTTTTATTCACATACTCTCTTGTGACTGACTCGGTTAAACTCACAACCACCAGGACTACATGCTCGCATCATCTTTATGTACACTTTTCGATGGAAAATTAAATAATTAATTCTATTGGCATACAGTTGTCATCAAAAAAGATTCATCACAAATGCTCAGTATGTGTCTGCATAAAAAATGTAAAAACATTATAAAATTTAAACTGAATATTACTTACCACAGGGAAAGCATATGTAGTAGGGTACACTGCAATGTAAAACATGCACTGTAAAAATAGTGAATTTAAACATAAAAACACTGAATTAAAAATTGTCATTTGAAAAAGTAAAATTAATGACTATTATATCTAGAACATTTTTCATTTGAGTTTTGTGTGTGTGTGTGTGTGTTTATGTTTTAGCAAAGATGAAGCATATATATACCTTCTTGAACATGTCAGTGCACACATGTGGGATGAAATTTAATGACAACGAAGTACAGCAGTTACTGAGAGAGGGGGAAGTTAGTGTCATGTATAAGTCAGAGAGAGATTATGAATGTGCTGATGAAGCAGATGAGGTAATATATTTTGATACTATGTCCGCATACATCAGTGGGTGACAGAGTATTCACTAAGATGTGTAAACGAGAGAGATGATGATGATGAGGCAAATATGTAAATACTGTGTGGATGAATGTGGGCTGAAATGAAATGGTGAGGTGTACAGTATTTATAGAGATGGACTATTGTGCAACGTGTGTGTGTGTGTGTGTGTGTGTGTGTGTGATGGTGTTGTATCTTTGAACATATTATGCAATTCAGATGCAAATGTCTTTGAACACGACCCAAATTCAAGTGAAACACGTAATTTTATCGTAATTTTACATGTCATCGACCTTAGTGCCACTTTTAAGCAATTCATAGGGGTGAGAACCTCGTTTTAAAGCTGCTCTGAGACTGGATGGAGGGAAGTGGGGGAAGGAAAGAGGGGGATGGGAGGGTGGCTTTACATAATACAGCAAGGCTGATTCCGCCATCGTGGGTTTTGAAATTTCCCACAACTGTCATGTCGCATATTTTTAATTTTCCATCACCAGTACCTTGCATTTTTAAATTGCTCACCAGCACCAATTTCAGTTTTTAGATTTTCTATCACCGCCATCTTGGACTTTTCGGCGAATAAGCGGCCAAATAGTGGTGAATACTTGAAGCATGCATCAAAGAGTGTGTAGCCATACAAATGGCTTTCTGGTACTCAGAAAATTGTATGTACTGTATATTTATTGGACAAACAAATATATTTTAAATGATTGAAGTAACTTTTTGGCATTTTGTGTGACTTACTGCAGACATCTGACTGTGTCAGCTAAGCTTTTATGGGTACTGGTTTTACACATGCGTGAACTATTTCTTTTTTTAAGGAACATGATACAAAAAGTTACACTATAATGTTCGAGTAATACAAAGATATATTTTACATTATCTTCATGGGCAGAAGTCAAATGAATATTCCACAGCGTTGGATCATGTCATTGGTCAATTACTCTAATCTTTCTATGATATTTTATCTTCCAATTTATCTGAATCAAGAGGGAGAATTAATTATTGTTCCCGTTGGTAAAATAGTTTTGCAAGACAGAGCGAGGATGCATGAAAAGCGAAAATAGTAAATTCTGTTTTTGTCCATGTTTTTAACTGGTTTCAGACAGCTAGGCCAGCTTTAAACCTTGCAAAACAAATCCCGACTGTTCATTATTGTCAAAAATGCCCATCTCCTATTAACGTACTGCACCTAAAAATTGAAAATAGTGTAAAAAGTTCTAATTTCCTGCGTATGTAATTACACTAGTACTAGAAAAACATAGCAGACTTGATGAACCTGTTGGGTTAAGTTATATTTTTTTCGTAAGAATAATTTAACTCATGGAAATCAGTAAGTTAACATATTTTAGCTCACTAATCTTTTAAGGATATTTCTCTATAGTTCTTAAATCTCAAATTTTCCTCATATTTTCTCACAAATGCATATTTTAACAGTTCATTACAAGTAATAGAGATACTTCGGGACAGATGAATAGAAAGAAAATTATTGGATTTAATGGTGGCGACTCTATATTTGGTATAAAAATGCCCTACATATCTATTTACAGAATTATTTTGCAATATGTCCATGGAAACTGAATGTGTGACAGACAGGTAAGTGTTATTAAATGTAGATAAAAGTCGTTTCTCCTTAAATGGCCTGTATATCTAAGAGAACTTCTCTAACAGTAATAAGCAGTCAATTGCGAGTGTTAAAATGACCCGAATGTATTCTTACAGGTATGCAATCTTTTGCTCAGCTGTAGTGTACCATATAAAGTTTATCGTAGAGATGATTATCTGAAAGGAATTCCAGAACCACAGTCACAGACGAAAATGTGACCTCAATTAAATATTAAAATAAAGGAAATGAAGATGACCTATGGCAAACGGAACATGTTGAATTAGCTATGAGAAATTCTTGTACAACACCGATGCCAAATACAGAGATGAAGATCAATTTTCCATCAATGCACGGACTGTTCACAAGAGAGGTGAACTCATTTGTGGATGAAACGACGTTGCAGAAGGTGGAAACCAATAGCGCTGTCCGAAGAAAGCCCTCAGGGACTCAGCATTCGTTTGTTGAGTCTGGGCTTGGCAATCCCGTGGTTACGAGCTGGTGACTGGTAACCGGCGCCAGTCCTTTGATTCGAAAGCTCTGGACATGCTTCAGCGACCATCGCGCAGAGCACCGGTGGAACGTTGTTTGTTATAAGGAACAGGGATCTTGGCTTGACCACCTGGTTCGCGGAGATGGTAAAAGCCTTTATGAAAGAAACCTTAGTCTCAAGGCGTGCTCTACGCTGATGAGAAGGAACAGACGCTAGCCGGCAACCTCTTGATAACCTGCTACACCTCAGTTGTATAAGGATTACCCAGGAAAGCTGGGCTCTGTCTGAGTGGAATTTCTTCCCTAGCTGCATTTGGGGACAACAAGAAGCCTAAGTCCCAAGTTTCTACTCCCATCGGTTCGGTGGGCCTTTGGATAGTATTAACACCCAAAATCATACGAGGCCTCCTGTGGCTAGTCCACCTCGAGCCTCTCTGACTGCCAGCCGCAGAATCATAGCAACGGGCCATATCCCGTGGTAGATAACGATTTTGCTGTCTTGAAATTTGTGGATGTTTATTTTAAGATATTATCGCCGTTTTTATCATTAAAGCACTCGAGTGACTTTCAGGGTAACTCAACTCGATCTAGAGGCTGCGGAATGGTGCTCTCCTGCTGGCGACTATGAAGACTCTCCAAATACAGAAGCTGCTGAATACCATGCTACTTGAAGAGTATCCCACCAACAGTGAGTTGCACACTGGGCTAAATGGTGTTAAAGGAGTTACAACATGCAGGGACATTATGATATGTATACAAATTAATGGGAAACTGCAAGGGTGACTGAAGTCCAAAATATTACGAAAAATGTTGATGGCGAGCTTCAAAAGTCAGCATCATTTATTCTGACAGTCTGTCTACCGAAGTTGCACCTTAATGTTAGACCTATGTCACAAATGTGTGTGCTTCTTCAAGTGGTCGCACTTTGGTCACACCACTATGGGTTGTAAGGTGCTGCATGTAAACTATATGGCAGCGTGGTACACGAACAAAGTTTTCAGTGCACTACCCCACCCAGGTCTGTTAATTGCTCCCAGTCCCATCGAGTTTGGAGCAGGGACTGTCCTGTCACCATTGAAGAAAAGATCATTCAGGAAATTAAAGTTACTCGTCGTATTTCGTAGTGTGATACTAGGAAGGAATTTAAGGCTGCTCGGGCAACAAACTTTATCAAGTTTTTTGCCTTAGCGTTGAAGCACCCTGTCTAGAAAGTCAGTGTTAGCACCCAGACAATTATGGTTGAGCAGGGCACATCTGTCGGCGCTTCTAAATGCAGCTGCCAGTCTGTGCAGCCGAAATACTGAAAGCTGCTGAACGTAACATCAAAATAGATAGCAAATCCTCACAGCAGACTCCAGCGGAGTGTTTCTGTTACATCAGCCATGCTACTGTTCCCAAAATCCAAGCTGGGAACGAAGGCCAAATGACCAGAGCGATCCGCTACAAAGCCATTGGATCATGTGACCTTGTTACTATCTCATACATCTGAAGATGTTTTTCTGTCTCTCAAGTGCGGCTGTCTTTCCACCTTGCCTCTCCACCATGGCCGGCCGCGGTGGTCTCGCGGTTCTAGGCGCGCAGTCCGGAACCGTGAGACTGCTACGCTCGCAGGTTCGAATCCTGCCTCGGGCATGGCTGTGTATGATGTCCTTAGGTTAGTTAGGTTTAAGTAGTTCTAAGTTCTAGGGGACTGATGACCACAGCAGTTGAGTCCCATAGTGCTCAGAGCCATTTGAACCATTTTTTTCTCCACCATGGCAAAACGAGAAGCGGTAAAACGGAGTAAATCGTCACCATCAAAATGGCTTCGATAATGTGGGGGAACATTACTGGGTTCAGGGCATATGTGGAGGAACTGAAACTGCCAGCACTGCTGTGCTTGTGTGTGGAGGAAACGCATTTTAAAGAGTCTGATGGCCCTGTTCTAGGGGCTATACCTTCTAAGGTAAGGTTGACCTAATGCGTAAAGAGTCTGTGTAGTGGCCGCTTTGTTAATCAGTAGCATGCACCACTCCCCTGCTCTTCTCCTGGCTACTGGCCTGCAAGCGGTTGCAGCTGAGGTTCATGTGTGACAATGGATCACTGTTCACTATATTTACCTTCGTACAATGCGACTGACTGAGGCTCTAACAGGTTTTGTACAAACATTCCCCCAACCATATCTCCTACTGGTAGACCTTAACGCCAATCATATTTTGTCCACTTTGATCACTACTTGCCACCAGTGTCTATTTGGGAGAGCCTCATTATGTCTAACGAGCTGTGCGTCCTCAACACAGGCACTTCTACTCGTATCTGAGGTGCTGGTGGATCATTCACAGTCATCAACCTCTCTCTCTGCTCTCAAGCCCATGCAGACTCTGTTCAGTGGGAAGTCACTGGAAATCTTCATCTGAGTGACCACTTCTCGCTCCATATTTATCTACTGGTTGGAGCTCTCCTGCATAGACACAGTCACGATGGACTATCAGCAGATCCAGACGCTCAGTCAGGAGTGGATGGACCACATCACACGAGTCATCCATCCTACAGCTGAACTCTCCACCCCAAAGTCCTCTCATCATTCTAGAAGGCCACCAGTGCCTTTGGGGACTGACGAGGGCCATTCAGTCAGTCAGGTCACACGTGTAGCTGTGCAACATTTAAGAATCGCCCAATGGGGGAATCCTCGAAACCTTTCGATTAGCAAGGACAAATGCTCAATGCTTCATCATGGAGAGCACGAATAGGTCATGTCAAGTGTTCCTGGAGTTCATCAACCTTTCCACTTGTTCTACGAAAGTGTGGAAAGCTATCCAGTGGATTTTCCGTCAACATAGACGTTTATCAACAGCAGCAGTGCTGAAATTAGTGTGTCTCCAGACAACACGGAGAGACATCGCTCAGACAGTGGCAGAGAAATTTGATATGACTACTGCCAATTCCAGATAGGATCCAGCTTTTTGCTGCTACCGCGTGACCGTACAGAGGGGCAGGTTGGACTTCAGATCTCCCAATTCTGAGTCTTATAACTGCCTTTCTGCATGTGGGAGCTGGAATTGGCACTGTCTGAGACTCATGACATTCCATCTGTTCACGACCAAATCAGATGTTGCATGCTTTGGCATTTGCCAGCGGCGTCAAAGGAAATTCTCATCTAATGTTTTAATCTTATACAGCAGGCACGATACTTCCCTGACTCGTGGAAAGAGGCAATTCACATACGTCTCCTCAAACCGGTAGTTACCATACCGTCGTTTTAACGAGCTATTTAGGAAAGACACTGGATTGCATGGTTAACGTCTCCTGGTCTGGTTGTAAGTGATCAGGCAACTACTTACCCGCTTTCCCGTGTAGATTTTTAAGGTTTGGGTCCACTGTCAACAACCTCAATCTATTAGAGGCGGCTATTCAGCTGGCTTCCAACGTAAATGTCACTGTCGAGGTATATTCTTCGATATAAGTAAGGCGTACGACATTACTTGGTGACAGTATTCTCGTACAACTCGAATTTCATACGATCCTTCTTAATTAAGTGCTTTTTTAGTTGTCGAGTTAGTGAGGCGCTGTTGGATCGCTTTCAGCAGTAGAATGTTGTTCCTCCGGGCAGTGTTTTGAGTGTTGCCCTCTTTGCCGTAGCCATCAGCAGTATCAAGTTTACGGTAAGTAGTCCTGTACAGTTCTCCTTGTTTGAGGACGATTTTCTGTTTTCTTTTCCCCCTCCAGTGTTGCAACAGCGACCCGTCATTTGCATCTTACAATGCAGAGGTTACAGAAGTATACTGTAAAAATAAGTTTTCGGTTTTCTGCAGATAAGAGTGTGTGTGTTCATTTTAATCGTTCTCGTCGTATTTTTAATTTATCTGAATTGCGTATGAGTGACACCATTCGACATTTTAAGGACTAAATGCGGTTTTGAGCCTCGTTTTTGACTCTTAATTATCGTGGTTACCATACCTGCGGAACCTGAAAATCAGAGCCCTGAAGGCACAGATCCTGGGAAGCAGAGAGGAAGCATCTGCTCCAGTACTACACGGCTTTCACACGTTCGCAGCTAGACTATGGGTAGACAATGCGCGGATCAGCGAGGCTTCCTAATTCGAAGATCATTGACACTGTCCACCATGAGGGGATTAGGCTGGCCACGGGTGCATATAGGACCAGCCCAAACTCAGTCTCTGCGCCGCAGCTAATGAAAGTCGACGACAGTTCTCCACGGTGCGTTGGACATGTAGGCTCCTCGTAGCTCCAAATTCACCCGCATAGCATACTGTTGCTCGTCTCCCTCTGGAATACCTTTTCTCCGAATTTCCACGAGTAACAGCACCATTTGGGATTCCCGTGCAGTATGTGCTGGAGTCACTTCGAGTGGAGCAAGTGCATCCTTCAATTCAGGGTTTTAACCATCTGTCACCGTGGTTACTGTACAGGCCCAGGGTCATTTTAGATTTAGTTCAGTACAGGAGAAATTGCGCTTCTGCTTCTGTTCTTAATGTGATATTTTCCTACATTTTAAATGAGCACCGCTACTATGTAGCTGTCTTTACCGATGGGTCGAAACAGGGGGACTCCGTTGTTTGCTCTGTGTTTTCGCCGTTTGTGTCCTGAAGGTCCGACTGCCTCAGGACTTTGGTGTCTTCGATGCAGAATTATATGCGATTGTTCAGGCACTGGATCAGACGACACGTTCGTCAAATGCTAAATTCATTGCCTGTTCCGATTCTCTGAGTGCTATTCACTGTCTAAATCTTTCCTACCCAGCAGATGAAGTAGTTCAGATTATCATTCAGCTACGACTGCCTCGAAAGGAAATGTTTTTCTGCTGGGAACCAGGGCACATGGGTATTGCTGGGAAACAAAGTGCGGATTTAGCAGCCAAGAAAACGTGTAGTGATCCTCTACTTTTTCAGTATGTCATACCCAAGCAAGCTATAGCCTCACTTTTGAGATCCAGAGTCTTGTGTCGATGGGAGAGTGAGTGGCTGGAAGCGACAGACGTTAAGCTCCGTCTAGTAAAGCCCATATCCTGGTTCCAGCCACATTAACGGGACGAGGCCGACCTTACTCGTCTTCGCATAGGCCACAGTGCTCTGATACATGGCTTCTTGACCCGGCGAGAGGTCTTCCAATGCGTGGTGCTTGTGGCGTACAGAGAACTAGGCCACTTTTTATTGGATAGTGTTTTATTTAACGATAGGCGAGCCTCGTTGTATTTTCACGCGGCTTTGCCTCTATTTTAGGTAACGTTCAAACGAATGTGGGTAGAGCTTCAAAGTTTTGTGACACCTCCAACATTTCTCCTAAGGTGGTTTTAATGTTTTAACAGGGTGGCTCAACCACGTTTTTGTAAGTGGTGAGCTAGTGACATTTTCCTATGCCTTTCTTTTAGCTCCTCTGTCTTTTTACTTCTCTTTTAATCTCCTGTATTGCATATTTTACCCTTCCTCCGTTGTCTAAGGGTCTTAGCGCGTATGCTAACATTTTAGTAATTTTAGCCACATTCGCTTCTGTCAATGTGCGTAATGGCTTGGTAACCTCACCGTTGAAAGCCGGTAAGCTCCAAACACACTAAACGAACACTGCGCAGAAAGCAAATTCCATCTCTTGAGGACGTTATGGTCGATGTCGCTTCGCTTACGAAGTGAATCATTTTTTATTATCTTCTGAAGTGTAAAGAAACAGTAAATTCTGCGCAAGTGGTTTCATTTTAATGAATGGAAAAATACGTGATAGTGGTCCTGGACTGGAAAAAAAGAGAAAACTTAATACACTCCTGGAAATTGAAATAAGAACACCGTGAATTCATTGTCCCAGGAAGGGGAAACTTTATTGACACATTCCTGGGGATAGATACATCGCATGATCACACTGACAGAACCACAGGCACATAGACACAGGCAACAGAGCATGCACAATGTCGGCACTAGTACAGTGTATATCCACCTTTCGCAGCAATGCAGGCTGCTATTCTCCCATGGAGACGATCGTAGAGATGCTGGATGTAGTCCTGTGGAACGGCTTGCCATGCCATTTTCACCTGGCGCCTCAGTTGGACCAGCGTTCGTGCTGGACGTGCAGACCGCGTGAGACGACGCTTCATCCAGTCCCAAACATGCTCAATGGGGGACAGATCCGGAGATCTTGCTGGCCAGGGTAGTTGACTTACACCTTCTAGAGCACGTTGGGTGGCACGGGATACATGCGGACGTGCATTGTACTGTTGGAACAGCAAGTTCCCTTGCCGGTCTCGGAATGGTAGAACGATGGGTTCGATGACGGTTTGGATGTACCGTGCACTATTCAGTGTCCCCTCGACGATCACCAGAGGTGTACGGCCAGTGTAGGAGATCGCTCCCCACACCATGATGCCGGGTGTTGGCCCTGTGTGCCTTGGTCGTATGCAGTCCTGATTGTGGCGCTCACCTGCACGGCGCCAAACACGCATACGACCATCATTGGCACCAAGGCAGAAGCGACTCTCATCGCTGAAGACGACACGTCTCCATTCGTCCCTCCATTCACGCCTGTCGCGACACCACTGGAGGCGGGCTGCACGATGTTGGGGCGTGAGCGGAAGACGACCTAACGGTGTGCGGGACCGTAGCCCAGCTTCATGGAGACGGTTGCGAATGGTCTCGCCGATACCCCAGGAGCAACAGTGTCCCTAATTTGCTGGGAAGTGGCGGTGCGGTCCCCTACGGCACTGCGTAGGATCCTCCGGTCTTGGCGTGCATCCGTGCGTCGCTGCGGTCCGGTCCCAGGTCGACGGGCACGTGCACCTTCCGCCGACCACTGGCGACAACATCGATGTACTGTGGAGACCTCACGCCCCACGTGTTGAGCAATTCGGCGGTACGTCCACCCGGCCTCCCGCATGTCCACTATACGCCCTGGCTCAAAGTCCGTCAACTGCACATACGGTTCACGTCCACGCTGTCGCGGCATGCTACCAGTGTTAAAGACTGCGATGGAGCTCCGTATGCCACGGCAAACTGGCTGACACTGACGGCGACGGTGCACAAATGCTGCGCAGCTAGAGCCATTCGACGGCCAACACCGCGGTTCCTGGTGTGTCCGCTGTGCCGTGCGTGTGATCATTGCTTGTACAGCCTTCTCGCAGTGTCAGGAGCAAGTATGGTGGGTCTGACACACCGGTGTCAATGTGTTCTTTTTTCCATTTCCTGGAGTGTATATTTCTTCAGGCCACCGGTTTATCTCGCAGTTCTTTTTCCTGATAGTGTAGCACGTCGTGCTGTATTTGAGAGAAAGTAGAAAGTTGACCGACTGTTATTGGAACGTAAGCCCTCTGAATTTTAACAGTAAACACTTCCGCGATCATTGTACTTATCTTGTAGCATTTGCCAATGTAGTTGTTTAAGTAAAAGACTTTCGCGCTTATTCTATATCTGCATCTACATGGATATTCTGCAAGTAACGTTTAAGTGCCTGGCAGAGGGTTCATCGAACCACCTTCGCCGTTCCCTATTATTGCAATCTCGTATAGCGCTCTGATTTTCTTTATTTAATTGTGGTGATTATTTCTCCATATGTAGGTCAGTGTCAACAAAATATGATTAACCGTATCATTACCAGCATTACCAAAGGAGGGCCGGCCGCGGTAGCCATGCGGTTCTAGGCACTTCAGTCCGGAACCGCGTGACTGCTACGGTCGCAGGTTCGAATCCTGCCTCGGCAATGGGTGTGTGTGATGGGTTTAAGTAGTTCTAAGTTCCAGGGGACTGACGCCCTCAGATATTGATTCCCATAGTGCTCAGAGCCATTTGAACCAAAGGAGGGACGGGGGAAGGGGGGGGGAGGTGATTCGGCGTCGTCGTCGGCCCACTGACTCAGTACTTAGTATGCTACGTCCACGTCCTTTGATATATGAACTAGAAAGCAAAGCTAATCGTTCATTACTGCATTTTTAGTTGATGGCTTACAGAACTGCAAATTTTAAATTATTTAAAATTCATTTATTTGATATTATACTAAGTGGGCCTTTGATGCCAACCCCTCCACACACACGCCTCTCCCCAGGTCAGCAATACCAAGGAATATTTCAGGTGTTTGAGAATTTGGATTTAAATGCTGAATCTAAAATAGAGCGAACTTCTGTATTGTCGTCATGAAACACATTTTTGTAAAGTTGACCGCTTTTATTGTCCTTGTTTCTGCTGCTGTTGAACAAGTAACATGAAGACATAATGTTTACGTGACACTTCTATTGAAATAGTGCTTGAAGAAGTCTTGAACGAATCAGGTTTAGACGGAAGTGTAGTGGATGATGTGTGAAAGAAATTGGAACTGACTCACCGTCTGAGATTGAAGATGAGGTTCAGCCCAACCCGCCAGCTTTGATAAATTCATTGCCAAAAGTGGAGGCGTCCTGTACAAAATATAGTGCGGGAAAGAATTGAGCTAAGGTAACAAGGGAAAACTAAGTCTCCGAAGTGGACATAGAGCTCTTTTTTACGAAACATGTTTTAAATCTAATAAAACTACACTCAAATGAAAAGGCTTCTCGACTAGGTATTCAACACGCCGATGAAGATGAGTTACTTTGTTATATTGTGCTCTTACTAATGATGGGTTCAAATCATGACAATAAAATACCTGTAGGTAATTCATGGTTTATGCTTCAGGGCCGACCAGTGTATTACGGATCAATGATGAGGATCCGATTTTTCGAATTGAGTAGTATACTGAATTTCGATGATAAGAACACAAGACAAATTCGTCGTCAGACTGACAAGTTTTCTCCAGTGAGGGAAAATTTGGAAACCTTGAATTCTTCGTTTACTACGCATGTCATTCCTGGTCTACATACCACAGTGGATAAGATGTCTTTGTTCCGAGGTCGCTGCCCATTTAAGATAAAACCTGCTAAGGACGGAATCCTAATTAGAATGCTGTCTGATTTTGAGGTTAGATACGTGGTCAACATTGATTTATTTTCAGGAAAGTCTAAAAATGCACAGCATCTAAATAGTTCAATGCATACAGTAAGACTAATAAAACCCATTGAAAAACAGGCCGCAATGTTACGTGTCATGGATCGGTATTCCACTTCAGTGGAGCTTGCTGAGACTGTGGAATGATTTTTAACCTCACACTTGTTGGCACCCTGCGGTCGAACAGACGATACGTTCCTGAAGAGCTGAAGACTACAACTGGTGGCAGTGTACGACCATCCTTTTCATACAATGACCCTCTCATACAGAGCCCAACAGTTACTCTCGCATCAACTCTAGTGCGTGAGAAACGAAAGCGAATGCTGTTGCTTTCAACTTATCACTCAGAAGAGCGAAGACTCAGAAAAAGACTAACATAAATCTTTTTTATAATTGTACAAAGGGAGACGTGGACACCATAGACCAGAGACCAGATGGCTAGACATTAAAGCACGAAGAGAGGGACAAGATGATGACAAATGTCACTCTTCTACACACTCGTTGGTATAGCAGCCTAAATGCATATCCCATCTTCCTTCTCAACTTTCCAAACTGGATAAAGAATTTGCTAAATCACAGAGGAGTATCTCATTAAATTACGGCAGATCTTTGACTAATAGTGCCTCATATGGATAAACGGTCCCGAAATTAGTACTGCTTTCAGATGCCAGTAATAATGAGAATGGGAAGCGTCACAAGAACTTGGCTGCACTATGAAATCTTCACCATTAACAGCAGAGTCAGGAACACGTGCCAAGAAGCTCCCTCTAAAAGTATCTAGTACAAAAGTTGGAAAAATCAACTGTTATCTTCTCTCAATGCCGAAAACTCCTCTGGGGAAATCAACGAGAAAACAATGTTGTGTCATAAATGTGTTTCGGAATGATACAGTAAATTCCGTTTGCTTCATGTAGTGGACTGAAATTAAATAGTTGCATTTGTAAGAGAACAAAATTATGAACATTACCGGAAAAAATTATACAATGTGAATTTTATGATTTGTTGATTTTGTTCCTATTTAAATTTATCTTTTTATTACACAGTATAAAAAAGTAATGTCTATGCAGTTCTAAGTGTTCTCAGCGGTATTAGAAGTAAGTAAACTTGAATTATGAAAAATTAAATTGCTATTTTCTTTCTGCGCTTGTAAAGTCTTCCGTCGGCTTTACACGTAATTAAAATTACCTTGCTAATGCTATAGTTATACAAAACTTTGAAAAAAATCTGTTTTTATTCGTTCCCTCTCAGTTTCCTCAATCAGTCATATTTTGTAAGTAACGCAGACTAATCAGCTATAGTCAAGAGTCGTTCGAATGAGAATTTTATAAGCTACCTCTTCTGTGAGTAAATTACATTTCGTTAGGGTTTATCTTTTGAATCTGTCTGGAACTGCCTTTATTGCAACTATGTTAATGTGGTTGTTCCACTCAGACGTTGCAGAAACGTTCTCGTAAGTATATTGTAGGTGTGACTAATGACTGAGTGTCAATAGGATAAAAAAACAAAAAAAAAGTATTTCGGTCAATTTGGCAGTACGCCCGAAGTCATTTTTAGGTTTGAAGATTTTCAGACGTTTTATGTATCAACCTTGAGTAGTATGTGCTTTCACGTGAAGGTGAAACATCAGAGGCGCACTTCTTGAAGCAAGGCAAAAGTTCTTCCAGCCGACCAGTGTGCGATACAAGAATGGCTGCAGGAATGACGTCACGTTTTCCCTGGCCGGAGACGCACGTTTTCTTTATTCCTCTGACATTTAAATAGCTCTCAGAGTATGAAATCAAATTACAAACTTCTCTCAGTCTGCGAAAAAGCACAGAGCGCTCCTTACGTGACGCGAATACGCAGACCAGCGTGCCAGATCTGCGGACACTTTCTTAAAATTTACACCCAGGAATCTTCTGACTCTCCTGTGTTAAACTGCTCGTGAAAATTGCCCATTTCCCTAACTCGTGAACAACTGTAACACTCGCTATTGGGTATCTAATACGATTTTCTCACTCGAATGTCATTTCTTATACAATATCAGCACTCTATTCTCTCGTCACATTAGGCGCAGGAAACTAAAACAAGACCTTATTATTAAAAAATAAAAGAAATATGAGCAGTAAACTTATCTTTACTGTATTATTCTGGTATGCTGCGTTAGCTGCAAGGCCAGTAATTCTGAGACGTAGTTTTGGTATAGATATTAATTGGCGAAAATGCAAAATGTTGAAAATATATTATAATACACTACTGGCCATTAAAATTACTACACCAAGAAAAAACGAAGATGATAAACGGGTATGTATTGTACCAGATCTGACATGTGATTACATTTTCACGCAATTTGTGTGCATAGGTCCTGAGAAATAAGTACCCAGATCAACCACCTCTAGGCCGTAATAACGGCCTTGATACGCCTGGACATTGAGTCCAGAGCTTGGATGGCGTGTACAGGTACAGCTGACCATGCAGTTTCAACACGATACCACAGTACATCAAGAGTAGTGACTGGCTTATTGTAACGAGCCAATTGCTCGGCCACCATTGACCAGACGTCTTCAATTGGTGAGAGCTCTGGAGAATGTGCTGGCCAGGACAGCAGTCGAACTTTTTCTGTACCCAGAAAGGCCCGTAGACGACCTGTAACATGCGGTCGTGCATTATCCTGCTGAAATGTAGGGTTTCGCAGGGATCGAATGAAGGGTAGAGCCACGGGTCATAACACATCTGAAATGTAACGTCCACTGTTCAAAGTGCTGTCAATGCGAACAAGAGGTAACCGAGACGTGTAACCAATGGCACCCCATACCATCACGCCGGGTGATGCGCCAATATGGCGATGACGAATACACGTTTCCAATGTGCGTTCACCGCGATGTCGCCAATCATGGATGCGACCGTCATTATGCTGTTAACAGAGCCTGGATTCATCCGAAAACATGACGTTTTGCCATTCGTGCACCCAGGTTCGTCGTTGAGTACACCATCACAGGAACTCCTGTCTGTGATGCAGCGTCAAGGGTAACCGCAGCCGTGGCCTCCGAGTTGATAGTGCATGCTGCTGCAAACGTCGTCGAACTGTTCATACAGATGGTTGTTGTCTTGCAAAAGTCCGCATCTGTTGACTCAGGGATCGAGACGTGGCTGCATGATCCGTTACAGCCATGCGGATAAGATGCCTGTCATCTCGACTGCTAGTGATACGAGGCCGTTGGGATCCAGCACGTCGTTCCGTATTACCCTCCTGAACCCACCGGTTCCATATTCTGCTAACAGTCCTTGGATCTCGACCGACGCAAGCACCAATATCGCGATACGGTAAACCGCAATCCAGATTGGCTACAATCCGACCTTTATCAAAGTCGGAAACGTTATGGTACGCATTTCTCCTCCTTACACGAGGCATGACATCAACGTTTCACCAGGCAACGTCGGGCAGCTGCTGTTTGTGTATGAGAAATCGTTTGGAAACTTTCCTTATTTCAGCATGTTGTAAGTGTCGCCACTGTCGCCAACCTTGTGTGAATGCTCTGAAAAGCTAATAATTTGCATATTACAATATCTTCTTCCTGTTGGCTAATTTTCGTGTCCGTAGCACGTCATCTTCGTGGTGTAGCAATTTTAATGGCCAATAGTGTATAATAATATTGAAAAGTATTTTTATTTACGGTTAGATAACATTTGTCAAACAGCACTGATGAATCATAATACTTCAAGCAATGTTACTAGATTCTGATGAAATGCTGCGAGAGACATACAAAAGCTGAAGAATCCAACTAAATGGCATATACAAAGCTGCTTCGTATTTCCGAAATATGACCGTTACTCAGAATACTCCTTTGCAGTCCGCGAAATCAAGAGTCCTTCATTATTTCCAAGATATCTCAGTCTTCTGTGTACTTTCAACAGGAGAAATTCTTCTGCAGAAAATCGCTCTACTCGTCCTGATTCGTCCCGTGAGGAAACCGTTCATAGCCACGTGGACTAATATCATAGCTATGACCGGCTTGTAAGTCAGTTGAATGCACTCCGTAGCCGAACGGAAAATTCAAATTTTCTCGTGATGTGTAACTATAGTCTAGAACTGAAAGAAAAGCTTTTCAACGCTTGACTGAGCAAACGCTATTAGCTCTCATCACTGCTTGTGTGACGGACCGCAATTTCCGTCATCATGTTGGTGCACCAAAGTCTTCCAGTACCCGCTCGTTGTCTTCCTGCATCGCTAGATAATCTGAATAACAAACGCAGAATTTTAGTCATTTAATACTGTTTCTCGAATAGTGAGATATTCTGATCATAATTTGTGGATGTTTTCTGTACAAGTCGAGGAATATGATCTCAAAAAAGAACAAAAAATCATCAGGTCCACGTGGTTTTGATAAATTTAGTTCTATATCTACGTCTATACCCGTACTCTGTAAACACTGTGAAACCCGTGGATTCCTGTCGCATGTAGAAAGTAGTTAACACAACCGTCGGTCTTCATAGCCTTTATTCACGTTTACCTTACAACTCAACCATGGTAATCTGCATCAATCTATCCAAGACGGAGCAAGATCATAAAAATTATCGTTTTTTTTTTATTTTACAGACACTGTGGGCCTGCAAACATCTCATTCCCTAAGAACTGGATGTGCCACACGAAACAGAATATTCATTGGATCTGATATAAGTCATCGTCGTTTCATAACTATAATGTAAGCATGTTTTATTTGCACACGCAAAGTATATGTTTCATATTTAAATACTATAATTGATGCATTTCTTAGTTAATGATCCTAAAATGCGTCCCTATATGATAAAGTGGAGGACACCCATCCGGATAGGAAACAAAGCACAAAATATTCACAAAAATTGCTTTGAGTCGTTTTTCAATAATTTTAGATAGAAACTGAAAAATTAAAAATGTGGAATAGAAAATATCAGACTGAAGAGATTTAGTTGTATGCTAATAAAGACAACTGGTTAATCTAAACTAAATCTATATGGTTAGCATGTCAATACCCATGAAAGTGAAGAAACGCGGAACAATGTTTAAAACATTTTTAAGAAAACCGAAAATGTGGAACTAGCTGAGTTATGCTTTGGAAGCCCATTGATATTACAATCCTAAATGGCGCCATTTTCGAAAGTATCCGCATGATCTGAGTATTTTGCGCCATGTGTAAAAGCGTTATCAAAAAATTACGTAAAGGCTGTAACAAACAGTATTTCTAAATTAAAAACAAATAAGCTCCATTACATGCGCGTGTGCATGTGCACACACACACACACACACACACACACACACACACACACACACTCACACACACAGAGAGAGAGAGAGAGAGAGAGAGAGAGAGAGACGCGCGCACACACACACATACACACACACAACCAACGTTTATGTCAAGTGCCACGATTTTTTTCCACATCTAGGAGGTCTGTCAAAATTGTCTAAAACATGAATGGCGACTCTGAAATTAAACGCAACGATACGAATTCCGTGTCAAAAACTGTACTATAGCAGCAAAAGAAAGGGGCAAAAAGGAAATGATAAGCAGATAACTGAGACTTCGACGTAGGCCTAACTGAAACTTTTCACAAACGCGAAGCTTCCCAAGCCTGTAACTGTACAAAACACATGTTGATTTAAACACTATGCTACGTTGAAAAGCAGTGATTGCTAACAGGGAAACATAGCCAGTCTTCTTAGTGTTCTATACCTGTCAGCTATTGGGCGAGTTGGATTAACGTGGTTACGTACACCCGACGCCTAAAACATCTGTGAACTCTCAAGTTAAATGACACAATGCTAATTCCACATCTTAATTTGTCAACACCTGTTTAAAACACATGTTGGCTAAAATACTATGCTAAACGGCCCCGGATATACAGATGTAGCTATCAAATAGGTAGTTTGAACTACGTTCTATAACTGTCAGCAACTGGAAATGTGAAATTTTACAGTGTTATTACAGCGTCTCACCTAACGCCTGTAACATGACTGTGACGTCTCAAATTAAGTGATACAATGCTAATTCCATGTATAAATTGTCTGCAGAAACGTAAAGACATGGGCATTTTCCTCTTAGGCATTCTTGTCGGTATGCTATTGACAGTACACAAAGCGAAATTTCGTTACTTGATGTTATTCAAAGTATCTCAGTAATGCTTCATCTGACCAAGCACCATTTCAGGAGGGAGAAAGATAACGTAAGAAGTTTTGTACTGTAACAATATAACTGATATAATTGCTTGATTAAAACAACTTTTTTAAATTTATTTTTATCCGGAGCATACCTGAAATTATGTCCTAGAGGTGTTCTCTACACCAGCGTCACATTTCCCGACACTTTAGCAAAACTGACCATACAAAAATTAAGTATACTGAAGAGATGTTGAGTGCAATCTATCAGTTAACCTAACTATTACTAAATAAGCAACAACGGCTTTGTAAAGCGCACAATAAGAAATGTTTACACACAACAGAACGTGGTCAGGGACAACGATAGAAGAATCTTCTACACAGAGATGAAAGATTAATGTCTTGAAAATACGACCTTTGCACCAATATTATGTTATTTATCGGCACACGCATATATTGCTTACACTAATATGCGAGTATCTGTAATCATTACAAATGACTGATTGTGAATGAAGTTTGTATTTGGCAACAAAATAAAATTATTTATCACAATTGTGACTTGCATAACAGGCCTACTGATAAAATTCACAAGTTGAACTGCACTTGGTCATAAGCTTATTTCGATATTTGTAGGAAACAAAAAGAAATCAAAGCTTGTGCGTATTAGTTACCAAAATATGTAAACGTTTTTCCTATAACATTGACAAACAAACATGGGTACAACTGTAGACCCAACTTACAGCTTAAAGTACACTTTTCGATGAGAATAATTTGTTCGTTCTACAAAAGTAAATATGCTGGTACACAGTGCACACTATAGGACATTTAGAAGAAATTTCGTACTAGATAGTAGTAATACGCATTGGTACGAGTAAGAAATGACGGTTGCTAATCTTTCAAATACATTTGAAAGTCACCCAAACAATTTAGGTACTCTACACCTTCTCTTGCAATACAAAATGTTTGCCTTCTTCTGCAGCTAATGTTAACTATGTTACTGCGCAGTGGAGACTACATGATACTTCGACCTCTGCCCCCCTCCCCCTTCCTACTCAGTTACAGCAGAAACGTACAAAATTACGCCATGTTACAGCAAATATTGCTTCAAAACTTCACCATTTTACAGCAGAGTAGTAACAAAATACGCCATACATCATCACTGTGACGGGAAATTGTAACAGGTTGTTACCATACATTGGAAACACATGATGGATACTGTTAGGGAAATAAATGTCACCTTTAACAAATAACATTGATAACCGCTACTCCTAGTTACTTTGTGGGAAAATGATCATCATTTGCCATATGGTGAATACCATCACCTCGTATATTAGTATAGGGCAATGATGCTCACGTAAAATGTGGTACCTATAATTACCCCGGGTACTATTATGGAGTAATGATGTTCAGTTGATAAGGTGACTACCATTCTTCCTTTTTTTAGCAATTGCCACCTACACCATCAATTATTTGTTGGGCGTATTCAAATTTCTGTTTTCTCTAATGTTGTTATCCTCTACAACTGTCTCTAGTACCAAAGCTGTTCCCTGAAGTTTTAACCCATGTCCTATCATCTGGTCCTCTCTTAATGTCAGTGTTTCTGAAATGTTTCTTTCCTCGGCGATTCTGTGGATAACCTCCTTATCCTTTGTATTATCAGTCCATCTAATTTTCAGCATTCTTCTATAGCAAAACATTTCAAATGCTTTGATTCTCTTCTATTCCCTTTTTCCGAAAACATCATTTCACTACCATAGAATGCTGTGCTCCAAATGTATATTCTCAAAAATTTCTTCCTCGAATTAAGGCTTACGTTTGATACAGGCAGCCTTCTCTTGGTCAGGAATGTACTTTTTACCAGGGCCAGTAGGCTTTTTATGCCCTCCTTTCTCCATCCGTCATGAGTTAGTTACTTCTTCTACTTCATGGTCACCAATTCTGATTTTGAGTTTATCGTTGTTCCCATTTCTTATACTTCTTAACACTTTCCTCTTTCTTCGATTTACTCTCTTTCCATATTATGTAGCAATCAAACTGTTCATTCTATTCAACAGATACTGTAAGTCTTCTTCATTTTCACTGCGGATGACAACGTCATCAGCGAATCTTATCATTGATATCCTTTCCCCTTGAATTTCAATCTCTCTCATGAACCTTTCTTTTATTTCCGTCAGTACCTCTTCGGTGCCCCCTTGAGGATATACTGCCTTAATGCTGCGCTGTCTGCGTAGAAGAGAGGGTTTACACGTTTCAGTGAAGTAGAGTGCTGTACCAGTGGCAGCATAGCTACTGACAGAGTCTTTGCTGAACAGGAGAGGACCCAGACAAACAGTATCCCACCTGCATCTCATATTTTCCTTTATCCAATCTTGAGGTTTCCTTTCTTGAAATGGTAACACGGAGTATGGAGGACTCTTACCCATAGTGAAGGCAAGCTAAAACTTGAGCAAAAATCCCAGTTCTCCAGGTTGGGGGTTCAGTGAATGGTTTGGCATCTCACACAGGTAAAAAAGGTTTTGCTATGTTTTCCATTTTTTTTTTTTTCATCAGTCTACTGACTGGTTTGATGCGGCCCGCCACGAATTCCTTTCCTGTGCTAACCTCTTCATCTCAGAGTAGCACTTGCAACGTACGTCTTCAATTATTTGCTTGACGTATTCCAATCTCTGTCTTCCTCTACAGTTTTTGCCCTCTACAGCTCCCTCTAGTACCATGGAAGTCATTCCCTCATGTCTTAGCAGATGTCCTATCATCCTGTCCCTTCTCCTTATCAGTGTTTTCCACATATTCCTCCTCATTCCTTATCTTATCAGTCCACCTAATTTTCAACATTCGTCTATAGCACCACATCTCAAATGCTTCTATTCTCTTCTGTTCCGGTATTCCCACAGTCCATGTTTCACTACCATACAATGCTGTACTCCAGACGTACATCCTCAGAAATTTCTTCCTCAAATAAGGCCGGTATTTGATATTAGTAGACTTCTCTTGGCCAGAAATGCCTTTTTTGCCATAGCGAGTCTACTTTTGATGTCCTCCTTGCTCCGTCCGTCATTGGTTGTTTTACTGCCTAGGTAGCAGAATTCGTTAACTTCATTGACTTCGTGACCATCAATCCTGATGTTAAGTTTCTCGCTGTTCTCATTTCTACCACTTCTCATTACCTTCGTCTTTCTCCGATTTACTCTCAAACCATACTGTGTACTCATTAGACTGTTCATTCCGTTCAGCAGATCATTTAATTCTTCTTCACTTTCACTCAGGATAGCAATGTCATCAGCGAATCGTATCACTGATATCCTTTCACCTTGTATTTTAATTCCACTCCTGAACCTTTCTTTTATTTCCATCATTGCTTCCTCGATGTACAGATTGAAGAGTAGGGGCGAAAGGCTATAGCCTTGTCTCACTCCCTTCTTAATACGAGCACTTCGTTCTTGATCGTCCACTCTTATTATTCCCTCTTGGTTGTTGTACATATTGTATATGACCCGTCTCTCCCTATAGCTTACCCCTACTTTTTTCAGAATCTTGAACAGCTTGCCCCATTTTATATTGTCGAACGCTTTTTCCAGGTCGACAAATCCTATGAACGTGTCTTGATTTTCCTTTAGCCTTGCTTCCATTATTAGCCGTAACGTCAGAATTGCCTCTCTCGTGCCTTTACTTTTCCTAAAGCCAAACTGACCGTCACCTAGCCCATTCTCAATTTTCTTTTCCATTCTTCTGTATATTATTCCTGTAAGCAGCTTCGATGCATGAGCTGTTAAGCTGATTGTGCGATAATTCTCGCACTTGTCAGCTCTTGCCGTCTTCGGAATTGTGTGGATGATTCTTTCCCGAAAGTCAGGTGGTATGTCGCCAGACTCATATATTCTACACACCAAGGTGAATAGTCGTTTTGTAGCCACTTCCCCTAATGATTTTAGAAATTCTGATGGAATGTTATCTATCACTTCTGCCTTATTTGACCGTAAGTCCTCCAAAGCTCTTTTAAATTCCGATTCTAATACTGGATCCCCTATCTCTTCTAAATCGACTCCTGTTTCTTCTTCTATCACATCAGACAAATCTTCACCTTAATAGAGGTTTTCAATGTATTCTTTCCACCTATCTGCTCTCTCCTCTGCATTTAACAGTGGAATTCCCGTTGCACTCTTAATGTTACCACCGTTGCTTTTAATGTCACCAAAGGTTGTTTTGACCTTACTGTATGCTGAGTCTGTCCTTCCAACAATCATATCTTTTTCGATGTCTTCACATTTTTCCTGCAGCCATTTCGTCTTAGCCTCCCTGCACTTCCTATTTATTTCATTCCTCAGCGACTTGTATTTCTGTATTCCTGATTTTCCCGGAACATGTTTGTACTTCCTCCTTTCATCAATCAACTGAAGTATTTATTCTGTTACCCATGGTTTCTTCGCAGCTACCTTCTTTGTACCTATGTTTCCCTTCCCAACTTCTGTGATGGCCCTTTTTAGAGATGTCCATTCCTCTACAACTGTGCTGCCTACTGCGCTTTTCCTTTTTGCTGTATCTATAGCGTTAGAGAACTTCGAACGTATCTCGTCATTCCTTAGAACTTCCGTATCCCACTTTTTGGCGTATTGATTCTTCCTGACTAATGTCTTGAACTTCAGCCTACTCTTCATCACTACTATATTGTGATCTGAGTCTATATCTGCTCCTGGGTACGCCTTATAATCCAGTATCTGATCTCGGAATCTCTGTCTGACCATGATGTAATCTAATTGAAATCTTCCCGTATCTCCAAGCCTTTTCCAAGTATACCTCCTCCTCTTGTGATTCTTGAACAGGGTAATCGCTATTACTAGCTGCAACTTGTTACAGAACTCAATTAGTCTTTTTCCTCTTACATTCCTTGTCCCAAGCCCATATTCTCCTGTAACCTTTTCTTCTGCTCCTTCCCCTACAACTGCATTCCAGTAGCCCATGACTATTAGATTTTCGTCCCCATTTACATACTGCATTAGCCTTTCAATATCCTCATACACTTTCTCTATCTGTTCATCATCAGCTTGCGACGTCGGCATGGATATGTACAGCAAGTAATTGGAAAATATATTGCGATTTGGATGAATTGGAAAAAACTGGATGCCCAAAGCCAAGATCAGCAGTACCCATAAAAAGAAAATGGAAACAACGAATAATTAATTCAAAAGAAGTGAATGAAAGAATAATCAGTGAAAGTAATTAACATTGATTGAATAAAATTCTAAATAATTGGGGTGTATGGCCCTAAAGAAGATGCACATGAAGAGAAATAGAGGAGCTTTTTCAGTGGATAACAAGAAGTGGTTGACGCATTTCTGGTTTGAAGTGAATTGTCAATAATGGGGGACTTAAATGGACTAATTGGAAGAGGATTAAATGATTACGTCGTAGGAAGGCTGGCCTCCAATGATAACAGTTTCAGTTAAGTGAAATTACCAAACAGAAAGCAGGCAGGCATTCTTGAGTTGAATGAAATTAAGAAGTAGAAAAAAGCTAGACTCAATGATGATAGCTTCATTTAAGTAAAACTACCCAACAGAAAACCGGCAGGACTTCTTTAATACCAGATTCAGTTAAATGAAATCCCCAGATAGAAAATAGGTAGGCCTCCTCTAATAACAGCTTCAGTTAAGTAAACATACTAAATAGAAAACAGGCCGGCCTCCAATGACAACAGCTTCAGTTAAGCAAAATTACCATGTGTAAAACAGGCAGATTTCCTTTAACAACAGCTTCGGTTAAGTAAACTTACCAAAGAGAAAACATGCAGGCCTTCAACGATGACAGCTTCAGTTAAATAAAATTACCAAGTAGAAAACTGGCAGGGCTTCAAGAATAACCGCTTCACTTAAGTAATCAAGAGTTTGAATCGCCTCCTGACAAGAGGAGTAACACAAGGCTTATACGCAAGAGTACAAGACTACACTAAATAGGAAGGCCAAGAAAGGTTACAATGACAGGACCGGCCTTCCAAGACCCTTTTCGTTGGCTACAGACCGGTAAAAGAAATGTTAGCACAGCAAGGTGAATTACGTGAAAGCAACAATAACTAGCCAAAATGTATTCCCGCGTCACTGCAAGATACCGTCTCTATCATCGAAACGACTGTAAGAAATCTAGGCTTCCAAACCCAGTTACGTAGCCTTAGCAACTGCACATTTTGAGACGCAGACACCTCCTAATCCAATACAATTAATAGTGCGATGACGTCTGCAATGCCCAAAAGTATCTCAAAAGCGGCACCCTGCCGCATTGGAAGAGAAAGGTGCTGATCCGGTGTTCGAAGACTTTGGACAGAGTCGGTGTTCGAAGAAGTACGACAAGAAGACCATCTAGGTACTGCGTGAAGAGGGGGGGACACGATAGGGGCCCGGCCACAGCGTAGAAGAAACACGTTACTGCACAGGGTCAGGAAACACCATCGGCTCACACAGTTCAAGATATCCAACTAATAAACAACTAAGACCAGTATAGACTCTGGAAAAGCAAACAATGGCCACAATTCAAGGAACCAACTGATGGTGAAATAGATCAGCCAAGGAATCACAACGATCGCAACAGATCTATAGGTAGTCTACCAATAAGAAAATAACGGTTAAGAGCTCAAAATAAAAAAAAATAAAAACAAGAAGAGGGCACTCGTAGTCAGCCACGAATTTAAATCGACTCAGAAATATGCCCAGCAAGTACTCGCCGGACTTCGTGCCCAAGACGCTTGCACAAGTGCTCGCCTAAGGCGCCGGAGGACCTCTCACACGTCCTCCTTAGTCCGTTACTATTCCCCAACTCGCCACGCCAAAACAGCGCCGTCTCCCATCGACAACCTGGAAAAAAGATCTTAGTGGCCTCAAACCAAAGCAACATATCGCGACAATCGAGCTAGGGGCGCCAGGTATTCGAAAGGCGACGCCAGCAAGCCTGCCGCGGCTCACCTTCCTGACACACTTTTTCACCCGTGCTCTTCGCCCTTGGTTTTCTACTGTTGCTGTTCCTCTTATTCTTGAACATACTGTACATTACCCGTCTTTTCCATCATTTTACGTTGTCGGACTCTTCTTCCACGTCGGCAGATCCTATGAACGTGTCTTGATTTTTCTTCAGTCTTGCTTCCATTATCAACTGCAACGACATAACTCACTGATGGCTTTACGTTCCCTAAAGCCAAACGGATCGACAACTAATACATCCTCAATTTTCTATTCCATTCTTCTGTGTATTATTCTTTTTAGCAACTTGGATGCATGAGCTGTTAAGATGACTGTGCCATAGTTCTTGCCTTTATCTGTTCTTGCAATCATAAGAATTGTGTGGATGATGTTTTTCTGAAAGTCTGATCTTATGTCGTCAGTTTCATACGGTCTACACACTAACAGGAATAGTCGTTTTGTTGCAATTGTTAACAATCCTTTCTGCCCTATTTGATCTTAAGCGTTCCAACTTCTTTTGATTCTGATTCTAATACTGGAGCTCATGTCGCTTCTGTATCGATTTCAGTTTCGTCTTCTGTCATGTCACCAAGTCCCTCATAGGGGTCTCCAAAGAAATTCGCATTCCGCTCAACCTATTCATTTCATTCTTAAGTCACTTGTTTTTATGTATCCTGAATTTTCGTGAACATATTTTTACTTTCTCCTTTTGTCGAACAACAGAAGACTTTTTGTTACCCATGGTTTCTTTTCATCTATCTTCCTTGTACCCATGTTTGTATCTAGCTTCTGTGACTGCCCTTTTAAAGATGCCCATTCCTCATCAATTGAAGTGCCTACTAATCTACCCATTATCTCAGTGTCTATTGCCTGAGAGAACTTCAAGCGTTTCTCTGCATCCCATAGTATTTGCGTATCCCATTTCTTTGCACGCTCATTCTTGATGACTAGTCTCTTCATTTTATGGGGAACTGGTCTTGAAAGGATAGTATTTTTACACCTCTCTCTCAGTGCACATTACAGGACCTACAATGCGGAGCAAGTTGTGGTTGTTTATCAACAATGAATGACATTAACTGAAGCTGTAAAAGGGAATTGATTGAAATGTCTGTTATAGTTTAAAAGTTACAGTATTTAGCCTAATGGATGTTTTTATAATACACGTTCCCATTCTGGTACCATTTTCTGGTCCATCATCAGTCTAAATAGCATTCAAACTGTGGCAGACTGCAGTCAAGATTCATAGGAACACATTGTGCCTCTCGTTTTGTAGTTTGGAGCATATCTGAGGAAATAGAAAAACCCTTATTGTACCACATAACTATTTTGTCTAAACAACACCGCTACAATTGTATACAGAATGACAAACATAGATCAATTCTGCAATGTATTAGGCATAATACAAAGATACTATCCCATTCTTCACTTAAGAGATATCTGATGAACATGGATAATACCATTGTGAAGATATATTTACCTAATCTTCTGAAAATGTAGTTTCGATAAAATGAGAAAAGAATGTTCACAGTATTTTTGACTCACCGTATGCCTCTTTCAGAACGTACCAGCAACATAATCTTGCTGGCCAGCTTCTTCTTTATCCTTTGCAGGCTTCTCCAAGAGCCTTTTCCTTACTCTGGACTCTTTAGTGGTGGCTTCCACAGCTCTTTCAGCTTCAACTAGTCGCTGACGATCCATGGCCGTCAGAGCAGCTATCATATTATTCCCGGCTGGATACCTAAATTGTCAATTACTTTTGTCCTGCTGATTGCACCATCACTGAAACAGATGACAGCCTCCATCACACCCGTATTGAGTACTGTCCATCCAACAAACACTGTTTTTGGTACTCGTTGCCACACGCTGCTGTTGAAACTCTTATTGGGGTTTGATGTACGGCCATGTAGACATTTGCTAAGTAATTTTGTATCTGCTAGCTCCCTATATATTGGCTTTATTGTTTCCATGACTGTGGCACGCAAGAAATGTTTATGGTGGTACTCCTTGCCTGTCGCATCTGTATCTGCTCCTGTGTACGCCTTACAACCCAGTAGCTGACTTTTTAAACTCTGCGTGACCGTGATGTAATTTAACTGAAATCTTCGCGTATCTTCCGGTCTTTTACGAGTATATCTACTCTTGCTGTGATTTTTGAAGGGAATATTCGCTATTACTAACTGAAATTTATTACAGAACTCAATTAGTCTTTCTACTCTCCTATTCCCACTACCGTTATGACAGATAATATTGAAGGGTAATAATGGTCAAGTGACAGTGTTACTACCACAATCCTTGAATATTGTTGGGGAACTATGATAGTGAGTTGATATCAGAGTTGGTTCTCTGTCTAGGCTGACATCGACTTCGATGAGATGTTAGTCCCTCATCATTCTTCCCTATTCTTTTGGAGGTTATAGGTTTTGAAGAGCAGGACAATATGCAGTCCAGTATGGGTAGGGATGCGCAGTCATTCGTCTCCACGTTAGTCTAAATTGCGGTCTGTGTTGACGATCTGTGGATTCGCATAGAAACTTCACTGAGGAAGGTTACTCAGAGATATATATAAGTCTCTTTCGATTACACGCTACGATATTTGCAGTTCCGTCTGCAATAATTTGGGGTTTCATGAGTTTCAGTCATCCACATTTGTGTTTATACTCTTACTTAATGTGACATTTGAAGTTTAATTCAAACGTTTGTATCGTTCTTGCTATCATAAGTTAGGTTAGTCTGTCATCCATCTGTCACTTAAATTTCAAAAAAATCCTAAACCAAACCAATGAATGAGGCCCCGTTCTGTTTTCGTTCAACAACTTCTTTGGTGCCACAATAATGAACCCCGTTTCAAGACCTAACACAAGCGATGAAATGTAAACACAGGCAGAATTTTTTTCAAAATTAATTTAGAACACCACCATGCAGACAGCGATATTTCTTTTGCAGATCCTCAATTCAAATGGAAGAAGGATGGTATTCGTAATACCATGTTTCTCTGACGACCTAGATGCCAGTCATGGTAATCCATTATGACTGGTATTGCTTATTACGTCAGATATGGCGAAAATACGGATCCTATCAAGAAGATGCTGCTCTGGTTCGTCCGTGGATTCTACCGTACCGTCAGCTAAAACCGCCGAAACGTGAAATGTGTGTCGGAATATCTACAGCTTCAGTTATTGGTATACAGTGCAGCAGGATGACGAAGGAACCCAATCGTGCCCAAGACGTAGTCGAATTCTTCAAATGTCAAAGTAACTAAGCGTTTCCTAGCTTATAAGATTTTCCCGGGGTAATGAGAACGATTTTTGAATCTACGAATGTTTTCGAATAATCGTGTTCGGTCGTGAAGCAGAGCAAGGGCGATGTACATTCGTAGATCACGGGCGGTTGTCTAAAGTCAGTTTTCCTAGTTGGTAGGTCGGAAATGAACAATGCTGGTCGGATTTGTTGGCAAAAACTAATAGCTACAGCTGTAGCAATTAACTCGATAAGGGAGCATCGTTATGAGTATCAGTGATGTAGTTTTAATTATGCTATCGAGAAAAATAAGTAGATACGGCTATGAAACGTTATTTTATTCCTTTTCTAAAAATTCATCCTTAAATGCGACACGTTTTTCCCAGTGATGGAGGGGTTGGCAGAGACCTAGGTTGTAGAAGTCAGCGCCATGTCTTTTCTGGAACGTTCGATTTCTAAAATCAACTCTGCCTCGTTCTGGAAACTGCTGTCGCGCAGCAGCTCCTTCGTACGGGGAAAGAGGAGGAAGTAAACTGGGTGCCATGTGAGGAGAGTGGCCGAAAGAAGCACTTCGTATGACTGCTCCTCGTAGACGGTCAGGTGAGATCTTGTGGGGCAAAAACACCTACTTGGACAGTTTCCCCAGCGCGTGGTCTTCACAGCTTCCCGTAACTTCGCCAGGTCATTTCAGTAATACGCTCCTGTAACGCGTTATGATTTATGAGCATATATGGTCTGTTAGCACGCCAACAACCCTGATCCAAAAGATACTCACTTATCGCAGTATAGGTTATGTTGTGTTATGGCGGTCTTGGAGCATCAAGTCCTCGATATCTTTAGTGATTCCCGGCGCTTCATGGTGCTATGGACCCCCTTACGTTCTTCGTCATTCGGACTTATTTGATGCCATTGGAAGCGTTAGTCACCGCGTCATGCGTTGCTGCATTGTCATCATGAGCTTCCAGCAACTCTGTATTTAGTTTTGTAATGTTGTTTCCCTTCAAATGAAGAAAGCGAACTGCCGTAAGATACTGCATTTTGGCAATGGAACACGACACTTTGGTTTGACTGTTTTAGCTGGGATTTCCTAGAGGTACAGACATTTAACCGGAAACAAGCTGTTAGTTACGTAAATTTAAATTTCCGAGGTGATAAAAGTCTTACGAGTAGCTCTCGTACCTACAAACACATTTCCTGTATTGTTTCAAGCTATTTCCGTTTTACTTTGTGTGGCATTTTGGTCTGTTGGCAGGTGTGTACACCATGGGATGCGAGTCGGCGGCAGCTTACAGCCCCTACCCCCTGAGCTATATGCCAGCCTTTAAATAGAATGAGCTTGGCTTCGATGAGCTTCCTTAGTAGGAAACATATCGCTAACCACACAAACCCCACTTACATTCACCTAGAATTCATATGCCTGTCTAAAGTCCAAGGGTTTACCTTTCTTATAAGCTCATTTGCACTTCCTACCGTAATTCTGACCAAGGGTTAATTCAGGCTGCCAGCCTCCCCCATAACCAAGAACTCTGTAACCAGAAAATTCAATCCACCACTAGTCTCGTTTATTAGGAAATACTAAAGAAGACATTGAACATCTGATATGGGAAGTTAAAAGGGTGCACTTTTGTACACATTATCTAATGAACAAAACTCACAGATGATGCCATGTGCAAATTTAAGACTTCAAAAAACTGACTTTATTTGTGAAATTATAATGTAAATAAAGTAGGTATTTACCTTCGGCATGTACGGGATACACGACTAAGAAAGCATGGTAGCTGAACGAACCAACACTGACTGATTAATCTCATAACTTTTCGAGAGCTGAAAATGTTTGAGGAGTGTGAACATGAGATGAATCTCAAAAGAGGGATTGTGGAAACAGCGAACGTCAATGTTATTGACATCTGACAGAAATGCCTCTGACAGTCGGCACGATAAAAAGCGTCCCAAACTGCATCACAAATAAAGCTAACCATTCTTCCTGCTGTAAACTGATCAGCTAGATTGCATGAAACTCCCTGTTCCATTAAAACATGGAATGCATTGTTGTTAGCGATCTCTGGAAACGTAGTGCATAGGGCTAGTTACGCTCAGAATACATGCATTAATGAAACGACGAGCAAGTGAACATTCAGTATCCGAGAGAGCGCGCGCGCGCACATGTGTGTGGTTGTGTGTGTGTGTGTGTGTGTGTGTGTGTACAGATTACTCTTACTCGTAAAGATATGGTAACGTCATTTCTAGCTTCTTTGACGAATATTATGGAGCAGAGTGGGAATCTGCGTTAATAATTGCGATAAACGTAATCCAAGTGTTCTACGACAATACCTTTTATAATTGGCAGTCAGTACTTAAAAGACGATAATAAATTATGGTTTAATAGACATAAATGGTATAAATGTGAAGGATAATTGAGGAAGTTTCACACGAATTGGAGCAACCGATAGTGACATCAAACCAGGTCTTTTAATTAGAAATCCATATTTTTAGACATAACAAATACTCATCGATTCACCACCAAACGTTAGAAACAGCAGTTGATTGTACTATGTTTATGCTGTTACTTGTTTTTCTCTTTACTAATTCTACTAATGTACATCATGTAAAGATTAGACTGAATACTGAAAGAGAGTTCTTGGTGTCCTGTTGTGAAACATAATAACTCTAATATGGCATGAATTAAACGTTATCTGAACGAACTCAGCAGATCTCTCACTAAAAAAAGAAGTTTATTTTAACGTTGTGAATTCGCTGACACAATCATACTCTCAGACTGAAAACCTTTTCTAGCTAGGTCCGAGATTATGCAACATGGAAATTCTATGGTTGTTCCGTATCACGTAGACTCACAGTGCAACGAACTGAACCAGGTACGCTGACAAGGAACACATTTTTATTTCCGCTCGATGCGCGCGTAGCACCAGCTGCCACAAAACTGTACTGTATAAGGTTGGTGAACGATGAGAGGATCGACAAAGAAAACTACTGTCTTGTGTAAAAGAAACACCTTAAATATCTATAATTCACTATACGGTATGCAAAACTGGGAAAAGCCGTGTTAATTCGATGCACACTACATGAAATTGCACTTTAAACATACACTCCTGGAAATGGAAAAAAGAACACATTGACACTGGTGTGTCACACCCACCAGACCCACCGGACACTGCGAGAGGTCTGTACAAGCAATGATCACACGCACGGCACAGCGGACACACCAGGAACCGCGGTGTTGGCCGTCGAATGGCGCTAGGTGCGCAGCATTTCTGCACCGCCGCCGTCAGTGTCAGCCAGTTTGCCGTGGCATACGGAGCTCCTTCGCAGTCTTTAACACTGGTAGCATGCCGCGACAGCGTGGACGTGAACCGTATGTGCAGTTGACGGACTTTGAGCGAGGGCGTATAGTGGGCATGCGGGAGGCCGGGTGGACGTACCGCCGAATTGCTCAACACGTGGGGCGTGAGGTCTCCACAGTACATCGATGTTGTCGCCAGTGGTCGGCGGAAGGTGCACGTGCCCGTCGACCTGGGACCGGACCGCAGCGACGCACGGATGCACGCCAAGACCGTAGGATCCTACGCAGTGCCGTAGGGGACCGCACCGCCACTTCCCAGCAAATTAGGGACACTGTTGCTCCTGGAGTATCGGCGAGGACCATTCGCAACCGTCTCCATGAAGCTGGGCTACGGTCCCGCACACCGTTAGGCCGTCTTCCGCTCACGCCCCAACATCGTGCAGCCCGCCTCCAGTGCTGTCGCGACAGGCGTGAATGGAGGGACGAATGGAGACGTGTCGTCTTCAGCGATGAGAGTCGCTTCTGCCTTGGTGCCAATGATGGTCGTATGCGTGTTTGGCGCCGTGCAGGTGAGCGCCACAATCAGGACTGCATACGACCGAGGCACACAGGGCCAACACCCGGCATCATGGTGTGGCCGTACACCTCTGGTGATCGTCGAGGGGACACTGAATAGTGCACAGTACATCCAAACCGTCATCGAACCCATCGTTTTACCATTCCTAGACCGGCAAGGGAACTTGCTGTTCCAACAGGACAATGCACGTCCGCATGTATCCTGTGCCACCCAACGTGCTCTAGAAGGTGTAAGTCAGCTACCCTGGCCAGCAAGATCTCCGGATGTGTCCCCCATTGAGCATGTTTGGGACTAGATGAAGCGTCGTCTCACGCGGTCTGCACGTCCAGCACGAACGCTGGTCCAACTGAGGCGCCAGGTGGAAACGGCATGGCAAGCCGTTCCACAGGACTACATCCAGCATCTCTACGATCGTCTCCATGGGAGAACAGCAGCCTGCATTGCTGCGAAAGGTGGATATACACTGTACTAGTGCCGACATTGTGCATGCTCTGTTGCCTGTGTCTATGTGCCTGTGGTTCTGTCAGTGCGATCATGTGATGTATCTGACCCCAGGAATGTGTCAATAAAGTTTCCCCTTCCTGGGACAATGAATTCACGGTGTTCTTATTTCAATTTCCAGGAGTGTAGTTTCAAACGCACTGGGAAAACACATTAAGAGACACTGTAAGGCGCTGTAAAGAAAGTTCACCAGGAACATGGATATTCATAGTTGCTGTTGTTTTTGTGGTCCTCAGTCCGAAGACTGGTTTGATGAAGCTTTCCACGCAGCACTAAGCAATACAAGCCTCTGCATCTCTGGATAACTACAGCAACCGACATCCATTTGATCCTGTTTATTGCATTCGTCTCATGATCTTGCATACCCCCGTCCAATATGAATTGATGATTTCGTCAATTTTCAGAATGTGCCTTACCAAACGATTCCTCCTTTATTCGAGTTCTGCGAAAAACTTCTCTTTCCACCAATTCTATCCTGTACCCTGTCAATAATTATGCGCCCTACCCATCTAATCTTCAATATTCTCTTGTAGCACATCTCAAAACCTTCAATTCTCTTCTTCTTTTCCGAATTTTTATAGTCCAAGTTTCACTGCCATACAAGGCTACACTCCAGGCTAATACATTCGGAAAACTTCCTAGAACTGAAATTTATATTCGATGTCAACAAATTTCTCTTCTTCTTTCTTTTTTTTTTGCATTACTAGTCCACATTTTATATCGTCTTTATTTCGGCTATCACTAATATTTTGCTAAGGAAATAGAAAAACTCATCAAATTCTTTTAGTAACTCATTTTCTAATCTAATTCGCTGAGCATCATCTGATTTATCTCCACAACATTCCCTTACTTTGTTTTGCTTTTCCCGATGTTCATCTTATATCCTTGTTTCAAGACATTATCCATTCTGCTCAGCTGCTCTTCCGACTCCTTTGATGTCTCTGACAGAAAACAATGCCATCAGCAAACATCAAGATTTTTCTCTCTTCTCCTGGAACTTTAATTCCTTCTCCATATTTTTCCTTGGTTTTGTTACTGCTTGCTCATAGTACAGATTAAATAACATCCGGGATATGCTATAATCCTGTCTCACTACCTTCTGAAGCATCACTTCCCTTTTACGCCTTTTGACTCTCATTACTGCGGTCTTGATTCTGTACAAGTCGTGAATAACATTTTGCTCCCTGTATTTTTCTCCTCCAAATTTCTGAGTTTCAATGAGTGTATTCCATTCAGTATCGTAGAAAGCTTTCTCCATGTTAACAACTGCTACAAATGTGTGTCTACCTCTCGTTAACCTATCATGAAGTGATGACGTGGGGTGGTTATTGCCTCAGTGTTTCCGCACTTCTCTGGAACCTTAACTGATATTTTCGTAGGTCGGTTTATACCAGTTTTTTCAACTTTCGTAAATATTCATGTTATTTTTTTTTGCAACCAGAACTTTCTAATTAATAATTTGGTAATACTCGCACCTGCCAGCCCTTACTTTCTTCGGTATTATTATTATCACATTCGTCTTTACGTCTGAGGACGTTTCGTCTGGGTAGCATTTCTTGGACACCAGGTGAAAAGTTTTTCATGGCCGCCTCTTCCAAGAATACCAGTAATGTTCAGTGAATGACGTTTACTCCAGGGTCCATGAGTGCTCTGTCAAATGTTTCTCGCAATGTCAGTTCTGTCTTTCTTATCACCTACTTAACCTTCTCTTTTTGTTGACATTAACTACAAGTTGATTCTTCTTATACAGATCCCAATATACTCCTTCCCTCTTTAAACACTCCCATCTATGCATATTACTGGTTTTGCACCTGAGCTCTTGACACTCATATATCTTCTTCTCTTTTCTGCAAAGGACTTTTTAATTATCCTATAATCAATATCTATCTTTCTGCTAGTTATATATGCTTCTACAGCCTGGCATTTGTCCTCTAATTGTCCCTTCTTAGTCATTTTGCACTTTCTGCAAGTAACATGATTTGTTGTTGTTGTTGTTGTTGTCTTCAGTCCTGAGACTGGTTTGATGCAGCTCTCCATGCTACTCTATCCTGTGCAAGCTGCTTCATCTCCCAGTACCTACTGCAACCTACATCCTTCTGAATCTGCTTAGTGTACTCATCTCTCGGTCTCCCTCTACGATTTTTACCCTCCACGCTGCCCTCCAATGCTAAATTTGTGATCCCTTGATGCCTCAAAACATGTCCTACCAACCGATCCCTTCTTCTAGTCAAGTTGTGCCACAAACTTCTCTTCTCCCCAATCCTATTCAATACCTCCTCATTAGTTACGTGATCTATCCACCTTATCTTCAGTATTCTTCTGTAGCACCACATTTCGAAAGCTTCTATTCTCTTCTTGTCCAAACTAGTTATCGTCCATGTTTCACTTCCATACATGGCTACACTCCAAACAAATACTTTCAGAAACGACTTCCTGATACATAAATCTATATTCGATGTTAACAAATTTCTCTTCTTCAGAAACGCTTTCCTTGCCATTGCCAGTCTACATTTTATATCCTCTCTACTTCGACCATCATCAGTTATTTTACTTCCTAAATAGCAAAACTCCTTTACTACTTTAAGTGCCTCATTTCCTAATCTAATTCCCTCAGCATCACCCGATTTAATTTGACTACATTCCATTATCCTCGTTTTGCTTTTGTTAATGTTCATCTTATATCCTCCTTTCAAGACACTGTCCATTCCGTTCAACTGCTCTTACAAGTCCTTTGCCGTCTCTGACAGAATTACAATGTCATCGGCGAACCTCAAAGTTTTTACTTCGTCTCCATGAATTTTAATACCTACTCCAAATTTTTCTTTTGTTTCCTTTACTGCTTGCTCAATATACAGATTGAATAACATCGGGGAGAGGCTACAACCCTGTCTCACTCCTTTCCCAACCACTGCTTCCCTTTCATGCCCCTCGACTCTTATTACTGCCATCTGGTTTCTGTACAAATTATAAATAGCCTTTCGCTCCCTGTATTTTACCCCTGCCACCTTTAGAATTTGAAAAAGAGTATTCCAGTCAACATTGTCAAAAGCTTTCTCTAAGTCTACAAATGCTAGAAACGTGGGTTTGCCTTTTCTTAATCTTTCTTCTAAGATAAGTCGTAAGGTCAGTATTGCCTCACGTGTTCCAACATTTCTACGGAATCCAAACTGATCTTCCCCGAGGTCTGCATCTACCAGTTTTTCCATTCGTCTGTAAAGAATTCGCGTTAGTATTTTGCAGCCGTGGCTTATTAAACTGATAGTTCGGTAATTTTCACATCTGTCAGCACCTGCTTTCTTTGGGATTGGAATTATTATATTCTTCTTGAAGTCTGAGGGTATTTCGCCTGTCTCATACATCTTGCTCACCAGCTGGTAGAGTTTTGTCATGATTGGCTCTCCCAAGGCCGTCAGTAGTTCTAATGGAATGTTGTCTACTCCGGGGGCCTTGTTTTGACTCAGGTCTTTCAGTGCTCTGTCAAACTCTTCACGCAGTATCATATCTCCCATTTCGTCTTCATCTACATCCTCTTTTATTTCCATAATATTGTCCTCAAGTACATCGCCCTTGTATAAACCTTCTATATACTCCTTCCACCTTTCTGCCTTCCCTTCTTTGCTTAGAACTGGCCTGCCATCTGAGCTCTTGATATTCATACACGTGGTTCTCTTCTCTCCAAAGGTCTCTTTAATTTTCCTGTAGGCAGTATCTATCTTACCCCTAGTGAGATAAGCTTCTACATCCTTACATTTGTCCTCTAGCCATCCCTGTTTAGCCATTTTGCACTTCCTGTCGATCTCATTTTTGAGACGTTTGTATTCCTTTTTGCCTGCTTCATTTACTGCATTTTTATATTTTCTCCTTCCATCAATTAAATTCAATATTTCTTCTGTTACCCAAGGATTTCTAGCAGCCCTCGTCTTTGTACCTACTTTATCCTCTGCTGCCTTCACTACTACATCCCTCAGAGCTACCCATTCTTCTTCTACTGTATTTCTTTCCCCTATTCCTGTCAATTGTTCCCTTATGCTCTCTCTGAAACTCTGTACAACCTCTGGTTCTTTCAGTTTATCCAGGTCCCATCTCCTTAATTTCCCACATTTTTGCAGTTTCTTCAGTTTTAATCTACAGCTCATAACCAATAGATTGTGGTCAGAGTCCACATCTGCCCCTGGAAACGTCTTACAACTTAAAACCTGGTTCCTAAATCTCTGTTTTACCATTATATAATCTATCTGATACCTTTTAGTATCTCCAGGGTTCTTCCACGTATACAACCTTCTTTCATGATTCTTAAACCAAGTGTTAGCTATGATTAAGTTGTGCTCTGTGCAAAATTCTACTAGGCGGCTTCCTCTTTCATTTCTTAGCCCCAATCCATATTCACCTACTATGTTTCCTTCTCTCCCTTTTCCTACACTCGAATTCCAGTCACCCATTACTATTAAATTTTCGTCTCCCTCCACTATCTGAATAATTTCTTTTATTTCATCGTACATTTCTTCAATTTCTTCATCATCTGCAGAGCTAGTTGGCATATAAACTTGTACTACTGTAGTAGGTGTGGGCTTCGTATCTATCTTGGCCACAATAATGCGTTCACTATGCTGTTTGTAGTAGCTTACCCGCATTCCTATTTTCCTATTCATTATTAAACCTACTCCTGCATTACCCCTATTTGATTTTGTGTTTATAACCCTGTAGTCACCTGACCAGAAGTCTTGTTCCTCCTGCCACCGAACTTCACTAATTCCCACTATATCTAACTTTAACCTATCCATTTCCCTTTTTAAATTTTCTAACCCACCTGCCCGATTAAGGGATCTGACATTCCACGCTCCGATCCGAAGAACGCCAGTTTTCTTTCTCCTGATAACGACATCCTCCTGAGTAGTCGTCGCCCGGAGATCCGAATGGGGGACTATTTTACCTCCGGAATATTTTACCCAAGAGGTCGTCTTCATCATTTAAGCATACAGTAGAGCTGCATCCCCTTGGGAAAAATTACGGCTGTAGTTTCCCCTTGCTTTCAATCGTTCGCAGTACCAGCACAGCAAGGCCGTTTAGGTTAGTTTTACAAGGCCAGATCAGTCAATCATCCAGACTGTTGCCCCTGCAACTACTGAAAAGGCTGCTGCCCCTCTTCAGGAACCACACGTTTGTCTGGCCTCTCAACAGATACCCCTCCGTTGTGGTTGCACCTACGGTACGGCCATCTGTATCGCTGAGGCACGCAAGCCTCCCCACCAACGGCAAGGTCCATGGTTCATGGGGGGGTAACATGATTTAGACGTTTGTATTCACTTTTGCCTAATTCATTTGCTGTATTTTTATGTTTCCTACTTTCATCAATTATATTCCATATCTCCTGTGATATCCAAGGAGTTCTACTGTGCCTTATGTTTTTACTTATTTGATCCTCTACTGTCTTCACTATTTCATCTCTCAAAGCTACCCATTGGTCTTCTAATGTGTTCCTTTCCATTGTTTCATTCAATCGTTGCCTAATGGTCCCCCTGACACCCTCAACAACCCCTGGTTTTTTCAGCTTATTCAGGTCCTCTCACCGCAATTTTTTGCAGTTTGTTCAGTTTTAACCTACAGCTCGTAACTACTAAAGTGTGATCATAGTCCACATCTGCCCTGTAAATATCTTACAGGGGCAGATATATATGCAAAATGCAATAGTAGTATTGCAGAACTAGGTCTAATAACGAATAAGAAAATAGGAGTGCGGGAAAGCTACTATGAACAGCATAATGAACGGATTATCGTAGCCACACGAAGCCAGCACCCACGACTGTAGTAAAAGTGTATATGCCAACTAGCACTGCAGATGATGAATAGCTCGGAAGAATGTATAGTGATATGAAATAAATCATTCAGGTAGTTAAGAAAGCGGAAATTTGAATTCTGATGGTGGTATGGAATTCGACGGTGGTTCAAAAATGGTTCAAATGGCTCCGAGCACTATGGGATATAACATCTGTGGTCATCAGTCCCCTAGAACTTAGAACTACTTAAACCTAACTGACCTAAGGACATTACACACATCCATGCCCGAGGCAGGATTGGAACCTGCGACCGTAGCAGTCGCGCGGTTCCGGACTGAGCGCCTAGAACCGCTAGATCACAGCGGCCGGTGGGAAAAGGAAGACACGGAAAAGTAGTAAGAGAATATGGACTGGAACGAATGAAAGAGGGTCAGCTGGCAAAATTTTCAGACAGCATAATTTAATAGTCTCTAACTCTTGGCTTTAAAATAATGAAAGAGATTTGCCTATATGGAACAGATCTGGAGACACCTCAAGGTTCCAGATTTACATAAATGTAAAACAGAGGTTTCGAAACCACATTTTAAACTGTAAATGTCTTACAGATAATGATTAGTGTAATCATGGCCAACGTTTTAATCTAACTCATTTGCAATGCAGTCAAACACCCAATTTAAAATTCTTGGGAAACGGATTTCTTTCTGGCAGGTAAATTGCTTGATGTACCGGCTAGTCTGAATTTCGCATCGTGTAGCGTGAGCTTCACATATTCTGTTAATAATTTAACACAGATCTGTTGCCTTGCACACAGATTTACACATAGCCAGACCACGAACTAACTGTTTTGGCGTGCATTCAGTTCTGTATAAGAAGTCATGTTTTTCCGGAACGATATAGAAGCTATAATATTTGTTCCAATTGTTTCAGTTTTAGAAACAGTAGGAATCTAAGTAAACCTTTATCTCTCTTATACGTACAAAAATCTGAGGGTAGCAGTAGTAATATAAATTTCTGCACATAATCATAAAATAAAAATGTAAAATGTCAATATATGTCACTTGACAATATTTGTTTACGTCCGTATTTTATATTGTAAGAAATTGTATTTACAGATATTGAATGTATTTTTGAAACGTAGTGTTTCCTAATTTGATAGATAATAAGGTTTCATTTACCATTACGTAAATTAAATTTGGGAAGTAATAAAGCCATCGCGGCATTAGTTGTGAATGATATAAAACAAAGTAAATTACATTTTTCATGGTTACAAAATTTTTTTGTAAAGTGGAACTTTTGTACTGTAATTTATTCACATAATAGTTCGCAAAAATATATAATAATATTATAAAAATTTGTAAAATATTGTAATTTGTAAAATATTTCAGAGCTTACCGTACTTATATAAAGACCATGAATGACGTACTGAGCGACGTTAGTCAAAATAAACATTGTCAAAGAAGTAGATGTGACCGCCACTTAAGGTAAACTTATGTTGATACCATAAGCCTTGGTCATTATGGAAACTACGTAATGTTGGTTTGTTACAACATATGCCTGCTCATATACTCGGTGTCACTAAGCTTATTTGACACTTCTGGAGTGGGAGTTGTGGGATGAGAGGTACAATGGTAGTGCAATATCAACATATCTAAGTAATGACTGAAGCTATTTGCACCATACTTGGTACACATATCACTGAAAAAAACTTCGCGACAGCAAAAAAACCCTGGCATGCGTATGGTTGTAGGTAGAGACGAAACGGAGTGATATAAAAGCGCAATTCAGGATCGTTCGGCACAGTTTCAACCAAATTTGGCATACACATGACTCATTACTCGTGTAAAAATACTACGGAAACCGACAGCACTTCTACTCCTAAGCGTGGGGTAGACAAAGAGTGACATGTAAAATGTTCTAAAATGGTACTTTAATATGCACGCACATCAGTGTGTAGGTTGTTTGTTTTCTTTGTTGTTCAGTCTTCCCACAAACATGTCTTCAACTTAATGACCTGATGTTTTCTGCATAGATGTACCAGGGCCGCAAAGTGAACGACGCCTGTCAGTACAGACTAACCATTCCGTGTGTTCGCGCTTCAACACCTGGCAAGCTGATCAGGGGAGAGTAATCATTAGCGGCTTGGTCTTGCCACATTTATTTGCAGGTACAAACCACCCTGCAAAAATACGACATGTAATAGGTAAAATTTTTAGTCGGCAAATGTAGTAAAAACTGACGTAATGTCGTTCAGTACACCATCCTCAGGCACCAATAGAAATATCTGCGCTTCTATAAATTACACCTTTTGTACTCATATTTCATCCTCTAAGTGGCACTTAGCACTAGCTTTCTTATTCTTCGCCGTGTGGTTCTAGGCGCTACAGTCTGGAACCGAGCGACCGCTACGGTCGCAGATTCGAATCCTTCCTCGGACATGGATGTGTGTGATGTACTTAGGTTAGTTAGGTTTAATTAGTTCTAAGTTCTAGGCGACTGATGACCTCAGACGTTAAGTCGCATAGTGCTCGGAGCCATTTGAACCATTTTTCTTATTCTTCTTATCTCTCCAAACCTTATCATCCTTTCACTTCTGGCCTGTCTTCTTTCTTATTTCGATGCGGTTTTAAGTTTCAAATACCATTCTATGTTCTTGGGAATGAAGTCATGCCAATATGTATTCCTTATAGTTTCTAGTAAGTTAACACCGATTTACCTGATTTCAGTGTGTACTAGCCAAATTCTTTTAGATCGTTGATGATGTGAAAGATTTTCTTGGTCAAGTCAGAGTCCTCCATTCGTGCTACATGGCCGTAGTATTTCATACGAGCTTTTCTGTGCAAGATAGATGAACAGCGTAGTCAGCGAATACAATCCTTCTGAGAGCTGGTGTATCTGGATATCACCTTGAACGCTGGGTGCAAATACTTTTCTCGGTATTTGTCTTTCAATATATTGGATGTTGTTGGCGTTCGTAATTAATGGTGGTGTCTTTGTAGAGTGATTCTTTAGGAACACGTTCACTGCCATCGTTGGATATATGCAACTAATATTAAAGGAACATAAAGAGCTACTGCCGTTTGTTAAGCATTGACAAGGTACAAATGAAGGAAGTTTGAAAATTAATTTTTCATAAGAAAATTCCTCTTATCAAAAATCCTAGGACTTTCAAAACAAGATTCTGTGTCAGTATTGCTCCTTAAGTTGCCTTTACCTTAGCAGCAGATACCTAATGATACCAGCAGTAGAATTAAATAAAGAAATTTATTAAGCGATATAGAGCCTTATATTCACAATACGACGTGCTCTAAAATTCGCCTGACAGACTTCTACGACTTTTGGAGGGGACTGAGTAGATAATATTTTGAGTAGGAACCTTTGTCTGCTACAGTTGTTTGAAAAGAAGTTTGTAATGCGATCCCTTTTCCGAGTAATTTATTAAATGTGACCCTGTACATCACTTATTTTACCATTTACTCATTAATAATCAATAAAACAAAAAGACAATTTAATAAGTTTTAACTTCCAATTTAGGTGAGCAGCGTCTCCTGGATCACCACAGCCAAACCCGCTGACGATGAAGGTACTCCTTTCTCAAAGCCGTTGCGTGATTGTGGCGAAAATGGTATGCGATAGAAATGGACGATGTTGATAACGATCTTGTTAAAGACGACGAGCTGCACTTCCATTACAGTGAGTTCCGCCACGTGGAAGGATCACGTGGGTGTATTCTGCAAATGTGTACTCAACCATGTTTCTCTGGCGCACACAGACACATTATAGCAGCTCGAACCAGGTGACAGATAGGATGGACGTCAAATGACATCAGCCGTTTCGACCGAAGCTCCTCCCACCATTACTACCCTATTGTATACCCACATGTCAAACGTGTTTTGAAACGGCTGTAGCACGGAAACGGTACGTTTCCGAACATAGATTCCAGTTCAAAATACCATTTACTAATACCACTTACTCTGTCCACTCTACAATGCCTAGCAGTCTATGAGCGGAATTTTAGAGCACCCTGTATATTCCTGTCTTACTACAACCGCCTGTGTCTGGTCTTGCAGCAACATCCGTATTTTATTTTTGTCGTTCTAGGAAAAAGGGTTGCCATATATTGTCTACATACCCATCAGAAGTTTAGCATGGGTGGAAAAAGACTTGCATTAATTCCACGCCATGCTCTTGTTTACACATAGCGCGGAGAACCATTCACCTGGAATATTCCTGTCCTCTCCAAGGCTTCCTTTCTCTGTGTAACTGTAAGACCTCACGGAAAGCACAGATACGTGTACCTAGACAGAATACGGGTACAAAAAGAATCCACGGACTTGTCGCTGTTGTTGAAGATATGTGCCAACGGCCGCTCGCTGTGGGCTGCCGTTGTTGCGCCAGCATCCCGCTGCTGTTATCTGTCGCGTCGCGTTTCCGCGAATCGCTGCCGGTGTAACATGCCGCAACTGGTTACGTTTCCGTCCAGCCAGCCTCTCCTCACTCCTGCGATATCGGACTACCTGACGAAAAAAAAATTTATGATCATCCGCAAAGTCATGTACCATATATCGGGTACAGTTACTGAACTATACTGTCGGCTGTTGTGGCCGAGCGGTTCTAGGCGCTTCAGTCCGAAACCGCACGACCGCAACGGTCGCAGGTTCGAATCGCGCCTCGGGCATGGATTTGTGTGTGTTTAAGTACTTCTAAGTTCTAGGGAACTGATGACCTCAGATGTTAAGTCCCATAGTGCTCAGAGGCATTTGAACCATTTGTACTGAACTATATTAAATAAAATCGTCATAACATCTGAACTGTTTGCGTCAGCCCGTTCCATCTGCACGGTTGGCTGCGAGGCATGATGGGAAATTAGTATACGTATGCATGGTTTCGTTTAGCGACGAAGTCTACTTTCATTTGGAAGGCTTGGTCAATAAGCAAAATTGGTGCATTTGGGTAACTGAGATTCCCCATTTCGTAATCTAGAAGTCTCTTCACCCTCAACGGGTGGCTGTGTGCTGTGTAGTGTCCAGTCACGGAAAAATCGGTGCGATATTCTTTCATTGGACGGTGACTATGAAACGGCACGTGAAGGATTTGGAAGATGATTTCATCCCAATTATCCAAAGTGACCCTGATTTCGACCAGATGTGCTCCATGCAAGGCAGCACTTGACCCCATCGAAGTAGGAGAATTAAGTCCTGGAAGAGCACTCTGGGAACCGCATTCTGGCTCTGCCGTACCCAGAGGCCATTGGTACAGGCCTCGATTGGCCGCGATATTCTCCAGATCTGAACACATGTGGCTCCTTTTGTGGGTCTATTTTAAAGTCAAGGTGTTCAACAATAATCGCAAAAACGTTTCTGGGCTGAAAACAGCCATTCAGGAGGTTATCAACAACATCGATGTTCCAACACTTCAGCAGGTTATGCGGAATTTCGCTATTCGCCTGGGCCACATCATTGCCAATGATGGCAAGCATATCCTACATGTCATAACCCAAATCCGAATATGTGTAGTGACGTTTACATGTTGAATAAAGTGTGTGAATGTCGGAGTTTCTAACTAATTATGGTTTACTTCTGATATACACTCCTGGAAATTGAAATAAGAACACCGTGAATTCATTGTCCCAGGAAGGGGAAACTTTATTGACACATTCCTGGGGTCAGATACATCACATGATCACACTGACAGAACCACAGGCACATAGACACAGGCAACAGAGCATGCACAATGTCGGCACTAGTACAGTGTATATCCACCTTTCGCACCAATGCAGGCTGCTATTCTCCCATGGAGACGATCGTAGAGATGCTGGATGTAGTCCTGTGGAACGGCTTGCCATGCCATTTCCACCTGGCGCCTCAGTTGGACCAGCGTTCGTGCTGGACGTGCAAACCGCGTGAGACGACGCTTCATCCAGTCCCAAACATGCTCAATGGGGGACAGATCCGGAGATCTTGCTGGCCAGGGTAGTTGACTTACACCTTCTACAGCACGTTAGGTGGCACGGGATACAAGCGGACGTGCATTGTCCTGTTGGAACAGCAAGTTCCCTTGCCGGTCTAGGAATGGTAGAACGATGGGTTCGATGACGGTTTAGATGTACCGTGCACTATTCAGTGTTCCCTCGACGATCACCAGAGGTGTACGGCCAGTGTAGAAGATCGCTCCCCACACCATGATGCCGGGTGTTGGCCCTGTGTGCCTCGGTCGTATGCAGTCCTGATTGTGGCGCTCGCCTGGACGGCGCCAAACACGCATACGACCATCATTGGCACCAAGGCAGAAGCGACTCTCATCGCTGAAGACGACACGTCTCCATTCGTCCCTCCATTCACGCCTGTCGCGACACCACTGGAGGCGGGCTGCACGATGTTGGGGCGTGAGCGGAAGGCGGCCTAACGGTGTGCGGGACCGTAGTCCAGCTTCATGGAGACGGTTGCGAATGGTCCTCGACGATACCCCAGGTGCAACAGTGTCCCTAATTTGCTAGGAAGTGGCGGTGCGGTCCCCTACGGCACTGCGTAGGATCCTACGGTCTTGGCGTGCATCCGTGCGTCGCTGCGGTCCGGTCCCAGGTCGACGGGCACGTGCACCTTCCGCCGACCACTGGCGCAACATCGATGTACTGTGGTGACCTCACGCCCCACGTGTTGAGCAATTCGGCGGTACGTCCACCCGGCCTCCCGCATGCCCACTATACGCCCTCGCTCAAAGTCCGTCAACTGCACATACGGTTCACGTCCACGCTGTCGCGGCATGTTACCAGTGTTAAAGACTGCGATGGAGCTCCGTATGCCACGGCAAACGGCTGACACTGACGGCGGCGGTGCCCAAATGCTGCGCAGCTAGCGCCATTCGACGGCCAACACCGCGGTTCCTGGTGTGTCCGCTGTGCCGTGGGTGTGATCATTGCTTGTACAGCCCTCTCGCTGTGTCCGCAGCAAGTATGGTGGGTCTGACACACCGGTGTCAATGTGTTCTTTTTTCCATTTCCAGGAGTGTAGTTCAATAATTGTCACCCTGTATATGAGTGTAGGTCATTCCTACTGTTGCTGTGAGTCTAACAGATATTATGTCATGTCAATATCTCTCCCTTTTTATCAACCTGTGTTAGTTAAGTTGTTAGTTGTATGGCTTCTTTCTAATAGTAATTTCGGGGCTGTCTTGTCTGCTAGAATACACAGATTGGATGCTCATAACTTACAATCATAAAGACATGATGGGTTTCATATTCCTGCATCAAAGGTCGGGCACAAGAACGCTGGTGTCGTTATAAGCGTTCGAAAATTATTCGAGTGGATTTTAAAATGTAAAAATCTCTGAAGAAGTGATTTCTTCCCTACATAACTGGTTTTAGACTATTATTTTTCCTAATTCATAACAGTGAAGTCAGCAATCTCATAAATTAGTTATAATTCACGCCACATATTATAAATCTGAAAGTCATATACCTACATAGCCATAATGCTAGCAGTTGTTGTTGTGTTGGAAATCTAAACTGCTATAGTAACCCAACATGTCGTTCACTGCACTACTAAGCTATTAGACTACTTTCTGACCAACTAATCTGATACGATTTCAGACTTTATTGTTGATGCGAATTATTTACAGACGAATGGAAAAACTAGCAGAAGCCAACCGCGTGGAAGATCAGCTTGGATTCCGTAGAAATGTTGGAACACGTGAAGCAATACTGACCCTACCGGTTATCTTGGAAGAAAGATTAAGGAAAGGCAAATCTACGTTTCTAGCATTTGTAGACTTAGAGAAAGCTTTTGACAATGTTGACTGGAATACTCTCTTTCAAATTCTAAAGGTGGCAGGGGAAACATACAGGGAACGAAAGGCTATTTACAATTTGTACAGAAACCAAACGGCAGTTATAAGAGTCGAGGGACATGAAAGGGAAGCAGTGCTTGGGAATGGAGTGTGACAGGGTTGTAGCCTCTCCCCGATGTTTTCAATCTGTATATTGAACAAGCAGTAAAGGAAACAAAAGAAAAATTTGGAGTAGGAATTAAAATCCAGGGAGAAGAAATAAAAACTTTGAGTTTCGCCGACGACATTGTAATTCTGTCAGAGACAGAAAAGGACTTGGAAGGGCAGTTGAATGGAATGGACAGTGTCTTGAAAGGAGGATATAAGACGAACATCGACACAAGTAAAACGAGGATAATGGAATGTAGTCGAATTAAGTCGGGTGATGCTGAGGGAATTACATTAGGAAACGAGACACTTAAAGTAGTAAAGGAGTTTTGCAGTTTGGGGAGCCAAATAATTGATGATGGTCGAAGTAGAGAGGATATAAAATGTAGACTGGCAATAGCAAGGAAAGCGTTTCTGAAGAAGAGAAATTTGTTAACATCGAGTATAGATTTAAGTGTCAGGTAGTAGTTTCTGAAAGTATTTGTATGGAGTGTAGCCATGTATGGAAGTGAAACATGGACAATAAATAGTTTGGACAAGAAGAGAATAGAAGGTTTAGAAATGTGGTGTTACAGAAGAATGTTGAAGATTAGGTGGGTAGATCACGTAACTAATGTGGAGGTATTAAATAGGATTGGGGAGAAGAGAAGTTTGTGGCACAACTTGACTAGAAGAAGGGATCGGTTTTTTAAGACATGTCCTGAGGCACCACGGGATCACAAATTTGGCATTGGAGGGCAGCATGGAGTGTAAAAATCGTAGAGGGAGACCAAGAGATGAATACACTAAGCAGATTCAGAAGGATGTAGGTTGCAGTAGGTACTGGCAGATGAAGGAGCTTGCACAGGATAGATTAGCATGGAGAGATGCATCAAACCAGACTCAGGACTGAAAACCCCAACAACATGCTCTTTGGTACAGGGGGGCTAAGAGATGATCGCATACAGACGGCTCATACACATGTGCAGACAGGAATGGAACTGTTTAGCGATAGACTGCTAAGGCGACTGGATCACCTAACACAGACCCAACATAGAGTGCTGTTTTGTTTTACTGTGTAGGTGTCTTATGCTTCCCTAGCTGTAACTGTCCGATCATGAGATATACGGTCAGTTATAGCACTGAGAGGATTATTTCTTTTAATATAATCGGCAACTGAAAATGCATCGCTTTTTAATTTTAACCCTGTTTTTGAGAGTCACATTAAGTAGCAAATGTAATGCAACAGATAAATGATCTGTGTACTTTTCGAATCTATTTATTTACGATAATGTTTATAAATTTTAAAAGCAAGCGATTTCTGTGTGGAAGCACAAAATTGTTGCCTGTGTGTGTGCCATCAAGTAGTTTGCTCCGCTCGAACAGTATCAACTGAACCGAGAGATTTATTCTTGAGACACTGTGAAAGAGTAACTGACATCTTGTTTTAAATTTGGAAATATTCGTTGAATGGTATCATTCTGCAGTCTTACTCGTTGATAAAATGTGTAGGTTAACGCTTACGCTCGTTATGAACCTGATTGAGCACATAAGGTCAGTTGTAGGGAAGGGGCACGGTGGACTCTAGTTAATTGAGTGAATTCCGTGTAAGTGTAGACCACCTGTAAACGACACCGCTTAGAGGACGCTTGTACGAGCAGAGAACTGCTAGATTATTTTGGTTCTCAGACACGACGCATTAAACAAAGACATCGAAGTTATTCACAAGTTTCTCCTAGATTTGTTATCAGTCGCTTCTATGAGTATGAGAGTGTTACAGAAAGTCTCCGTGAACTAAGATGGGATTCCTTGGAGGGAAGAAGACGATTTTACCGGAAACACTTTTGAAAAAAATCAGAGAACCCGAGTTTTTGGCTGACTACAGAAGTAGTTTACTGTCTCAAATTATTATGTCACTAAGGACTGTAATGTCATAAATCGGGAGCTAGGGCTCGTACAGATGACTAGAGACAATCAGCTTATTCTCACTCCTTTCGTGAATGGAACAGGGATGGGAGTATAGCTACGTAGAAACTACCCACCACCATGTGCCGTACATGGTCTCTCAAACTTATATTCCTACAGCGTGCAACATACTGTTCATGTAAGCGTGTAAAGGGAGCCCTGTATCCTTTTAGAACACGTTATAATTTAAATTGATAACTTTGTTATATAGGTAACCAGTTTTAGTCTGTTCAATGGCCATCTTTATATCTGAAAAGGCTTACGACGAAACACAGGTCACTAAATCTTATCCAAACCACAACCTGTTGCAATACAATTAAGTGGTAGATGTAACCATTACGGTAATATCAATGATGTTCAGTAACTAATCGCATGTTTGTGTATAACACATAAAAATATAATAATTTACGGAACTGATCCTAAGTAATCATTAACAAACAAGTAAACTAGCTGCCGCCGATCATTTAGACCTTAAGTCGTAGCTATCGTTCATAGGTCGTAACTAGCATGGGACGTCACACCACTGCATACTCCATTATAATTTAAATAAAATACACCACTAAATTAAAATCTACTTGCAGCCATCAGACTATATGCCAAACATAAGAGTGTGTAATAGAACATTATTGAACTTGTTACATGCGTTTAAATGCATCACACTGAGGTAACACGGATATTTAAGGTACGAAGATTCAAGCTCGCTTATCAAAAAATGTTATATGCTAACGCGATGGAACAGAGTAGTGCCATTGTAAACGATTTGTATGAACAACCTGACGTTCAATAATATGTTATAACACATAAAATACATAATGCGCACAGATCCTTAAGGTATGGGAATCAAGCTCGTTTTATCAAGTTGCATTACCAGTGCAGTAAGTTCATATAAACAAACTGACACCCAGTAGTTGAATGGATAGCATTTTATGACATCTCCACATTTCGGTTCATGAACGGAACGGTGCATCAGACGTTTTAAGGTCGAGAAATACATTTTTTAAACACCCGCCTCTGCCAACCACGTGGCGGAACACTCTACGTCAATAAGACAGTAGGTATTATTCCTACGTTATTATAGTACACAACCAGAACAGATACACGGTTAAGTCTTATGAACCTTATATTATACTTCAGGATACATGTCTGTACCGGCCATATCCTGGCGGACATCACGTCAATAAACCAGTAGACACTCTACTTCTATTCAGTATTATCAGGCAACACGTATAAGATCAAGACAGATTACAACTGGGAAAACTGTAATGCGTAGCTTTACACCTACGTTGTATACGTGTTACATTATATTTATCAAATAATACCTTTATTTTTTGTTTCTCTCGGTATACTGAAGAGCTGTTAAACAAGGTGACTCCAGAATGACCTTTGCTGAAGTATCTTTACTAAGGCAGCAGTTACCTTTCACAACACGTCTGAAAATATGGTCTGGCTTAACATGAAGCCACTGGTCGCCGTGTCTACCAAACTACAGTTCTATGAAGCGCTCGCAACAATATCACCTTGCGCCGGATCTCCTGAAAGCCGTAAAGCGTGGACTGTGGCACAGGGTACAGCAAGACCCATCTATCTCCATCACTCTTTCCCTTCAGATACTAGAAACACTTTCACAATTTCGTGTGGAATCGTGTTAAGCTATGCACGGTAACAATAAAATCTCAAATGAATTTTCAATTCTCGGCTGGCTTGTAAAACCTGTAACTAATTCGCAGTGCCCCTGGTACATAGCTAGCGGCAATTGTATTAAGATTCATATTAAAACCGATGTTAGTATGTGTCTCCGAAGTAAAAATTTTGCACTTACTTTTACACCGCATGTCATGACATTACCTTAAAGAGAGTATAAAATGCAATATTTGGGGAAAACGTAAGTGGCCTATTTATGCACTGATTGTTTCAAATGTAGCAAAACGTTTAAGCTGTATGAGAGTGACAGGTTCCTCGGCGAATTTCACAGATAAAATCTTCTTGAGTTGTCACTTGATCGGCAGAGTTGTTGTGTAGCAACGTTTCAAAATATTTCGTAAACTGCATCTTTAGACGACAATAACGATGATTACCCCAGTACTGCATTCTATCCTAATAGAAGGCTAAATGAGCAAAAGCTTTGCTCGTTCACGCCACTTTCATCTCTCATTATCTCTAGTGAACACGTTGTGTACTGGAAAATTATTACATAGTAAGCAGCCCAGAAGTGAACTTTCGTTTGTTGAAAGACTCTCAGCTGTAAACGCTCGCATGCTTGCTAAAATGGTTCCTTCTTCTAGTCCTAAACGTTCAGTATTATTAGTATACGTATTGGTTTACCTGCTACCACCCGTTTTCGATTATTATGTCATGAAGACAACGACAAATCAAGTCACTGTACTTACAATACATCGACATCAATAGTACATGGACGTGCTGAAAAGTAATGTCTCCGAATCTTTTGTGCGATAATTCTTAAAGATTTTTATATAAAAAAACATTGAGAAATAAAACTGCTTCAATGTAAAATCCTTTTATTCTTAGGCAATGCCAGATTTGCTGGCCACTGACACCTGATTTTCAGGTGCAGATTGGTACATAAGTGGAAAAAAATAATTTAGAAACATCAATAATCCCTAATCTAAGATGAAACCGCAATGAAAAATGAACTGACTGGAATTAAGTCATGATATACGTAACACAGTACGGGAAGACGCAGCATTCACAGTCAGTCCCACGCAATAAAAGAAACGAAATGATCGCGTGTCATTGAAGGCTGAGACGCCCCAAACGGCAAAGTTCGGCCACGGGGTTGTAAGTCTTATTTCAGGCGACGCCACACTGGGCGACTTGGGTGTCGGTGATGATGAAAATGTAAAACCTATTTTTGACCTATTTTGTATATACAGGGTGTTACAAAAAGGTACGGCCAAACTTTCAGGAAACTTTCCTCACATACAAAGAAAGAAAATATATTATGTGGACATACAGGGAGTTTCAAAAATGACTGGTATATTTGAAACGGCAATAAAAACTAAAAGAGCAGCGATAGAAATACACCATTTGTTGCAATATGCTTGGGACAACAGTACATTTTCAGGCGGACAAACTTTCGAAATTACAGTAGTTACAATTTTCAACAACAGATGGCACTGCAAGCGATGTGAAAGATATAGAAGACACTGCAGTCTGTGGGTGCGCCATTCTGTACGTCGTCTTTCTGCTGTAAGCGTGTGCTGTTCACAACGTGCAAGTGTGCTGTGGACAACATGATTTATTCCTTAGAACAGAGGATTTTTCTGGTGTTGGAATTCCACCACCTAGAACACAGTGTTGTTGCAACAAGACGAAGTTATCAACGGAGGTTTAATGTAACAAAAGGACCGAAAAACGATGCAATAAAGGATCTGTTTGAAAAATTTCAACGGACTGGGAACGTGACGGATGAACGTGCTGGAAAGGTAGGGCGACCGCGTACGGCAACCACAGAGGACAACGCGCAGCTAGTGCAGCAGGTAATCCAACAGCAGCCTCGGGTTTCCGTTTGCCGTGTTACAGCTGCGGTCCAAATGACGCCAACGTCCACGTATCGTCTCATGCACCAGAGTTTACACCTCTATTCATACAAAATTCAAATGCGGCAACCCCTCAACGCCGCTACCATTGCTGCACGAGAGACATTCGCTAACGATATAGTGGACAGGACTGATGACGGCGATATGCATGTGGGCAGCATTTGGTTTACTGACGAAGCTTATTTTTACCTGGACGGCTTCGTCAATAAACAGAACTGGCGCATATGGGGAACCGAAAAGCCCCATGTTGCAGTCCCATCGTCCCTGCATCCTCAAAAAGTACTGGTCTGGGCCGCCATTTCTTCCAAAGGAATCATTGGCCCATTTTTCAGATCCGAATCGATTGCTGCATCACGCTATCTGGACATTCTTCGTGAATTTGTGGCGGTACAAACTGCCTTAGACGACACTGCGAACACTTCGTGGTTTATGCAAGATGGTGCCCGGCCACATCGCACGGCCGACGTCTTTAATTTCCTGAATGAATATTTCGATGATCGTGTGATTGCTTTGGGCTATCCGAAACATACAGGAGGCGGCGTGGATTGGCCTCCCTATTCGCCAGACATGAACACCTTCGACTTGTTTCTGTGGGGACACTTGAAACACCAGGTGTATCGCCAGAATCCGGAAACAATTGAACAGCTGAAGCAGTACATCTCATCTGCACGTGAAGCCATTCCGGCAGGCACGTTGTCGAAGGTTTCGGGTAATTTCATTCACAGACTACGCCATATTATTGTTACGCATGGTGGATATGTAGAAAATATCGTACTATAGAGTTTCCCATATCGCAGCGCCATCTGTTGTTGACAATTGTAACTACTGCAATTTCGAAAGTTTGTCTGCCTGAAAATGTACTGTTGTCCCAAGCATATTGCAACAAACGGTGTATTTCTATCGCTGCTCGTTCAGTTTGTATTGCCGTTTCAAATATACCGGTCATTTTTGAAACACCCTGTATGTCCTGAAACGCTAACTTCCCAGAGCTCATTTTATTACTTCTCTTCAAATCACATTAATCATGGAATGGAAACACACAGCAACAGAACGTACCAGCGTGACTTCAAACACTTTGTTACAGGAAACGTTCAAAATGTCCTCCGTTAGCGAGGATACACGCATCCACCCTCCGTCGCATGGAATCCCTGGTGCGCTGATGCAGGTCTGGAGAATGGCGTATTGTATCACAGCCGTCTACAAACGAGCACGAAGAGTCTCTACGTACATTTGGTACCGGGGTTGCGTAGACAAGAGCTTTTAAATGCCCCCATAAATGAAAGTCAAGAGGTTGAGGTCAGGAGAGCGTGGAGACCATGGAATTGGTCCGCTTCTACTACTCCATCGGTCACCGAATCTGTTGTTGAGAAGCGTACGAACACTTCGACTGAAATGTGCAGGAGCTCTATCGCGCATGAACGACATGTTGTGTCGTACTTGTAAAGACACATGTTCTAGCAGTACAGGTAGAGTATCCCGTATGAAATCTGATAACGTGCTCAATTGAGAGTAGGTGGACGAAACTAAAATGAGCTCTAACATGGAAATTAAGTGTTTCCAGACACATGTCCACATAACGTATTTTCTTTATTTGTGTGTGAGGAATTTTTCCTGAAAGTTTGGGCGTACCTTTTTGTAACACCCTCTAGATCGATATTTCTATGTCAGTTTGCAGTATTGCTTATGTGTAACGTTGTGCCTGTCATGGAAATGCTTTGACTATATATAAAGGGTACAATTATGTGAGCCGGCCGGAATGGCCGAGCGGTTCTTGGCGCTATAGTATGGAACCGTGCGACCGCTACGGTTACAGGTTCTAATCCAGCCTCGTGCATGGATGTGTGTGATGTGTTTAGGTTAGTTACGTTTAAGTAGTTCTAAGTTCTAGGGGACTGATGACGTCAGGAGTTAAGTCCCATAGTGTTCAGACCCATTTGAATCATTCAGTTATGTGAATGTTTGAACGATGTTGTTTAAATTATGCTTGTGAATTTAGATGACTACTGAAATGATTGTTATGTAATGTACTGTGTATGATTTGGTCCATAGTTAGGGAAAATGGGGTTGAATGTAAAAGACGTCGGGGAGCCCCACACCTACGGAAGTAGCCTGGCGGAGTGAAAAAGGTGTGGTTGGCGCGCAAGTGGCAACTCGTCCTTTTTAACAAGTAACGAGTCTGGGCTGAGCAGTCCTGTGGTTAACACATCGCTAGCAGTAGCGGATCATTGCGTCTCATATTCCTCCTGTTTTAAGGCCAGAAGAGCTGAAGCGCAGTTTTTATGGGTCTCGGATGCTGTACTTTGTGATAGCATTATCATGGCATGGTTTTTTGGCACTATAAATATTATTCCGACGCCAAAAAGACATGTAACAGGGTGAGACCAACAGTACTGCTATGACTGCATCGCCGCCAGGTTAATAGCCACTGCAAATTACGCCACTAATACCACCAATCTTCCACTAAACTGTTTATATTTCCCACAATGTAAATGGACCAGATATTTGTGAAATTTGGTTGATTTTGATAATAATCGTGGTGTTACTCTATCTTACAGCCGCAATTATCCCAAATCACAAACCTAGGAATCTTATCCTAGTGAAATTAATTCCAAGTCTCCTAATTTATTATAAGAAAGTGGTTGAACTTGAATTTAATGTTGTGTTGTCAGTTGCACAGCCAATTATACTTTTGATTAGATAAGAGACTGCTTATGAAAGCTCAGTTGTTATTTAAAGAGTTATAGTTTGTCATGATTTACTTTATCGATAATTAACTATAAGAATACTGACAATTTCTCATAATACTTGTGTAGTTTTGTTAATGAGTATGGTTCTTCTAACCATGAAAATTTAAGGGTCCACATGTACTAGGCTAGTTAGTTGAGGAAGTAATCCAAAGGCTCCTTTAGAGTCAGTGTAGTTAGATTTTCATTCTGTTTAGTTGCTTCAAACCGAATTATAAAAGAACTATTTACTGTGTTATCTATTTTAACGCAGGTTGGTTAATGCACAGGCATAGAGACCCTGTACTAAGCAATTAACAATGATCATTAGCATACCCCCTGATTTCAAGCTTTCCCCTGTTCAGTATTAGTACTGGATTCATGTGTCGTTAACTGGTTTCATAAACTGTTGCACCTAGTTTATTTAAGGAAGTGTTGTTGAGAGGCATATGTTGCTGTTTACTATCTCATCAGCCATTTGTTATCTGACTTTCTAGTTGGTAGCACATTTATCTGCAAGGTTAGGTTCCTGTGCTATAGTGTGAACAGATATAAGGTAAGAGTTTAGTGTGTGTGTGTGTGTGTCAAGGTAGGCTAGGTTAGCCTTAGCACTGCTTTCTGGTTTATCATTTTGCTTGATACAAGAATGCCTAATTAGGGTTGCGACCGATTTTAATATATAATGTTACGATTACCTTTGTTCTGGGAGAACGTCTGTTCCTGACCCACCTGTTTGCTGTTAGTTATACTCTGCTGGAATGTTTCGGAAACGAACCCAAGTTTGACTGAACTGTTTACATTAGGTTATCTCACTGTCACAACTTCCAAAAATTCCTTGCAGAGGTATAACATTAGCATCGATTATCGTGTAAGGTGGTCGGTGGTACCGTTACAAAATGATGATTGAGCAACATAACGCTCAGTCCACGAGCGGAGAGAAATCTCCAGCCTTACCAGGAATGGAACCCGGGCTCGCTGTACAGTATGCAGACACGATACCACTCAGCTAATTAGGCGAAGGCCACGGAACACATTACCGGCAAAAAAGGAGTGTGTCGTGAAAGTCCTTGTAATAAACGTCTGTTTTATCTGGAAAGCTTGAAGAGTTTTCACATGAAAACTTCGGAAGCGTTATTTCCCAGCACTCCTTCATCTATTGTAATGTAAAAGAGAAACATATGACTTCACATCCACAATACTCAAAAATCGTCGCTCACAAATGTGAAACGTTGGGGCTAATAAAAGCAGGCACTTCGCTAAAACTTAAAGAAGTTCACTAAATATAACTGTTGATATTATACGAGATCTCTACAGACCGCCTCGATTTTTAGGAGCAAATCATGACCTCTGTGGTTAAAACTAGAGCTAAATCCAAAGCTCTTATTGAACCAGCCACTTGGGATCATTATGTCATTAAAACAGTTACAAGCTGGAGAACAAAATTGGTAGAAAAATTGTAATTATTCAACTTCTCCTTTAGTAGCTAAAATAATTAAGTAGTGCTACACCTGCAATAACTCATCACACCGACGCCTTTTTCTTGCTGAAAAGTTGTCCACAAACAGAATCCTCCATCCTCCGAGTCTAGTTTAATTTCAACATTAAACATGCAAAAAGATGTTTACAATATGGTTACATACATGTAACACCAGAGTACACTTGAATCGAAACGTCGATTGTACAGCAGAAATACGATGCCACCTAACAACCAAGAAGATTTTAACTTCAGCGTCAACGGCCACGAATACCTGCAGACTTAGAGATGTGAAAATTATTAGACTAAAAACGAAAATATGGATATTCCCTACTTTCTCTCACAGTTATTCAGCCATGTGATATTTGTATTTTCACTCGCTTGCATCCATGTGCCAACATTTACATTTGCTATTAGAAGTACTACGTTATTAAAAATGTTGGCAACACTCCATAAGCAGTCAGTTGTTATTGTCGATACAAAGATTGCATGGTTGCAACTGTTTTGGAGACAGTTCAGTTCAGCTGGGACTTCCTTACGGTTAGGATTTTTTTGTATAATCTATCCTTAAAGTATAACTAATGAGTATTTCTATTTTCACTGTTAGCCATAAAATATAAATATTTTTATTGTATGGATAATTCTTGTGTTTATCGGATATTTGTTGGTTATGGGTCGACAACGTGATATTTCACCAATAAAGTTTGCCACTGTACAACTGTTACTCGAAGAGAAATAGTATTCACGGCGAGAAATAGCAAATAGGTTACAGATTTCACAATAATCTGTAAGCCGCATTACCCAGACAGAGAAAGATGGCCATTTCAGACCAGCCCGTCGGGGAAAGTGTGGCCGCAAGAGCAAACTTTACCATAGAACTCAATGCAAACTTCTCCAGATGGCGAAAGACAACAGAAGAAGGTTTTGGAGAGCTATGGAGTCGTGGTTGTACTTCCACTGTCCGCAGAAAGCTTATTAGTGCAAGGGTCCCAGCTAGTCGCCCATGCAAAAAAGCAAAACGTACCCCTGCAATGAGTGCAAAGAGGCTTAAATGGCCTCATGAAGTTAGAAGTAAGTTTGGGGAGGACTGGAGCAAGGCAAATAAAGTTTATTTTAAGTAGTTGAGAATCTATATGCGAAAATGTCTTTTGAAAAATGAATAACTGTTTACAAGAAAATATTCCACAAAAAAAATGGAGAAAATTTCTTATGTACAGTACGGTTCACATGAGCAAATAATATCTGAAATAATAAACTTTTATGAAATAATAAACTTAATCATAAAAAGTTTATTATTTAAAAGATTTATTCCTTTCAGGTTTGCTTTTCTGACGAGTCAATATTCTGCATATTTTAAGAAAATAGCCAGTATGTCCGAAGAACGGTTGACGTAGAGTTTCCTGAGCTTTGTACAGCGCGAACTGTAGAACATCCCGCATCTGTTATGGTGGGGTGTGTATGTCAGCAAAGGGTACTGGCCGACTTTAAATTTTGGAAGGCACTATGAATTAGAATCAGTATAGGAAAGTTTCGGAAAAGAGGCTTTTACCTCAAGTGGAGGAATGGTTTCCTGACGGTGACGGTGTTCATGCACGATGGTGCATCGTGTCATAAATATGAAGACAGTAACTGTTCTCGAAAGAACAGAATACTGTTGATGACCGTGCAGCTTTCCCCTGGAATAAATGATGACTATCTGAAACTCTCAGCTGCCGACAGGTGCTGTTGATATACCTCGATGTGGACAGCTGAAAATGTGTGTCCCGACCGGGACTTGAACCCGGGATCTCTTTCTTACATGGCAGGCGCTCTAGCCATCTGAGCCACCGAGGACACAGATGAATAGTGCGACTGCGAGGACTTATCCCTTGCACGATTCCCGTGAGACTCACATTCTCAACTGTCCACAATTCTACATATGTAATGAACCTTATAGACATTTGCGCATCCACTGATTACTCGCACACGCTTTGGCGATTCCCGTAAGAGTTTGGGCAACCTGTGCGCATTCGCACAGACGAAGGTCAATGGCTGCGTAGCATTTAATTATCGGTGGCTGAGATGGATAGAGTGCCTGCCATGTAAGCAGGAGACCCCGGGTTCGAGTCCCGGTCGGGGCACACATTTTCAGCTGATTAGATCGAGGTATATCAACAACACCTGTCGGCAGCTGAGGGTTTCAGATAGTCATCATTTATTCGTGTCATAAAGCTAAATCAATTGCGCAGTTCTTACCTGAAAATACTGTAGAAACATTGGGATAGCCTGGGAATGGCCCAGACATGAACACTATAGAGAATCTGTGGACAACGGTTAAGCACAAGGTGAGGAAGGTCAACATTACACCTCAGTTACATGATGAAACGCATACAAATATGCCACCATGAAGAAGAAGACAAAGATTTATACTCAAGACTCATATAAACAATGCCAAGACGTGTTGAATTGCTCAGTAAGAACAAAGACATGCAGATGAAGTACTAATATTTAAATAATAGATTTCAGTAATCAGTCGTCCTTTGGAATTTTTAACGGCAGATCTAGTTTTCAGCTAGCAACTAGCCATTCTCAATGTTAAGAATACAACAGATACATAGTTAGATGATGTCATAAAAAAGTTGCAATTAATGGCTTAATTCATATGGTTCGGTCAATGCATGTAGTGTCTATTGGTCTGGCTTTGTACACAGTTCATAAAATACTAAGTTTTGCGGAAGGCGGGCTGTGTGAGGAACACATCGGTTGGTTATATGGTGCCATCTATGTGAACTACATATAATCCTCAGTGGAAGTAGACCACATCAATTTTAATTACATGAAATGGAACATAAGTAAAATTCTTACGTTGTCGTCCGACTTACTTTATCTTCATCGTTAAGTAATAAATTTTCCATGTTCACTGCTTGTGAGTCCGTTATTATCATTATTAAAACATTTAAATTACATCAGGTGGGTAAAACTATTTTAATTTTTTAAAAACATTTTAAAATTTATAAAAGGTCTAGAGGGCCCGTCCTGTATACATCTATTGGTTTTTATGGCCTAAATATATTTATTTTTACATTATATCTCCCTTAATTAAAACATAATAAGTATATTGTTCGTCATATTTTGTAAATAGTTCATAGATGGCGTCAAACATCAGTGAGATGCATGGTTATTGGAATTTGGCTATTCCGCTATAGATATATGCATCTGACTGATATTTGGCACCATCTATGAACTATTTGGTAAATATGACTAACAATATACTTATTAGGTTATAATAAAGGAAGATATAATATAAAAAATATATCTAAGCCATATCAACCAATAGATGTGTACAGCTCGTGTGCTCCAGTGTTTTTATAAATTTAAAAAAATGTTTTTTTAATTTAAAAAAAGCTTTACTCACCTGATGTAATTTAAATGTTTTGATAATAATAACGGACTCGCAAGTAGTGAACATCGAAATTTTATTACTTGACAATAAAGATGAAATAAGTCGGACGACAATGTAACAATTTTACTTATGTTCCATTTCATGTAATTAAATTTGAAGTGGTTTACTTCCTTTGAGGTGTATATGTAGTTCACATAGATGGCGCCATATAACCAACCGATGTGTTCTCCACACAGCCCGCCTCCCACAAAAATTAGTATTCCATGAACTGTGTACAAGACCAGGCCAACAGTCATTGACCAAAAAAGGATAGTGGTATGTAATATACAAACCATATTAGTTAAGCCATTAATCATCTAGCTATGTACCTGTTGTATTGTTGGCATTGAGAATGGCTAGGTGCTAGCTGAAATCTAGATCAGCCATTAAAAATTCCAAGGGATGACTGATAGTTAAAATCTGTTATTTACAAATCAAAATTAACAGTCGCTGCGTGCAACAGCCTCTGAATGGATGGTAGCCTGCTGAAATACTAATGTATTTTAACTTGGCGAATAAATGCTTCTGAAATGTAAAATGCTTTCATATTTTTTTAAAAATAACCTTGAGTCTAATAAGTTTCACACTTCTGTATACAAAACACTTAATTGGTCTGCCATAGGTTTAAGCACTTAGGTTTGCAGCGAAAATCTTCGCTCGGCCAGTGAAAATGTGATCACTCGTTACAAACCACTGGATGTGTACCACAGTTTTGGTTTCAAAATGGCTCTGAGCACTACGGGACTTAAGTTCTGAGGTCATCAGTCCCCTAGAACTTAGAACTACGTAAACCGAACTCACCTAAGACATCCATGCCCGAGGCAGGATTCGAACCAGCGCCTGTAGCGGTCGCTCGGTTCCAGACTGTAGCGCCTAGAACCGCTCGGCCACCACGGCCGGCACAGTTTTGGGGAAACCCCAGACGTGAGTAGTAGCAAACAGGACGAACCACTGCTGGTCAATGACCTGGGCACGGCACGGTACTGGAGCTGAGAGAAACTGGCGGGTAACCACGGCGATCGGTCGGTGGCGCAACGACGCACTTCCTCCTGCTCTGACTCAATAAAGGAGCTGGCGGCTGCGGCGCGCTCGCTCACTTCCTGAGATGCCCGCCGTGTCGTACCTCCTGCTGGCTGTCGGTGTCGCCGTCGTCGTCCCGGCGGCGGCCTACGTGCCCTCCGGCCACGACGTCCGAGGTCTCGAGTCCGAAACGCAACCACAGCCGCAGCCGCAGCTCCTGATCTACTTCCCCAAGACGACGGAGATCGGCTGCTTCGAAGGTGAGCAGCCGCCCCCCGGAAGCAGAGGCGTCTTCTTCCAGCTCGACAGGCTGCTAGGCCTCGACTACACGTGCAAGTTCATCACGTACAACATGCGCGACTACCGCGGTACCACGGACGCGTACCGCTTCCGCCGGCTGGTGTCCATGTACCCGGATATCGTGAGGCCGAACCGCAAGCTGCAGTGCGACGCCAGCTCCGGCGACCTGGAGGAGCCGCAGGGTGCCGAGTTCGAGATCCTGCGCGACGGCGTGAGGACGAGGTGCCGCATGGTGGCCGCAGCCGACTCGCGCTCCGACGCGGGCAAGCTGCAGCTGCTCGAGGGCTACAAGCGGCTGCCCGGCGGCGTGCTGCTGCTGCGCGCCTGGTACGACCTGCCGCCGCTGTCCAGGAGCCGCGGGCTCGGCCGCAGCCGCTACGGCAGGTCGCCACAGCTGTCCAGGGCTCAGGAGGCGGCCAGGAGGCAAGACAGGTCAGACTGATTTTCTTTTGACCTGAGGACGTCAGTTCGATAGTTGATCGAAACTTCTTCTCATTCTGCTACTCCAAGGTTAGACTAGAGTCTTTTCCGGTCTCACCATCTCATCCTCGGTCCTCCCACATTTCCCTTTCCCGATGGCTTACAGTCTATTGCTGGTTTAGGAGCCTTTGTGGCTATATACGAACTACGTGGTTTCTCCATTTTTATTTGTATTGGATTGCCTTCTGGACTATTGGTTAGTTCCGTAATTCTTCCCTAACTATTTCGTTTCTAATTCTGTCTACCCTAGCGTGGTATTTCACAAAGTTTAGAAATCTCATTTCTGATGCATCTGCTTGCCTTAAATATTTCGCTCTCAGCGTCCAACTACCAAGACTTCGTAAAATTTCAGTTTTGTCTCTTTCCTTCCATAACCCTTTAGTGTTCTTCTTGTTCTGCCACATATACGCTGGCTAGTATTAATTGTTTTTCTGTATATTCGTATCTTTTTCGTATGATATATTGCATCCTAAAGACTCGAAATGTGTTACCTGCCCTATCGGTTTATTTTCTGGACTAGTTTTGTTCGTACCGGGTAAATGTATGAAAATGCTGTGGTTTTAGTTTTATTTATAGATATATTTGGATTGTAGCTTGTTGAGATTCCAGACAAAATTCAGTGCCTACAGGGGACTTCCTTCTTGTGAGCATGTGGGTGGCAACCACAGAGATCAATAGTTATGTCAGACATTTCTTCAACTTACTCGTGTCAGACTTTTGTTTTCTGTTGTTGTTGTTGTCTTCAGTCCTGACACTGGTTTGATGCATCTCTCCATGCTACTCTATCCTGTGCAAGCTTCTTCATCTCCCAGTACCTACTGCAACCTACATCCTTCTGAATCTGCTTGGTGCATTCATCTCTTGGTCTCCCTCTACGATTTGTACCGTCCACGCTGCCCTCCAACACTACATTGGTGATCCCTTGATGCCATAGAACATGTTCTACCAACCGATCCCTTCTTCTAGTCACGTTGTGCAACAAATTTCTCTTCTCCCCATTCCTATTCAACACCTCATTAGTTATGTGATCTACCCATCTAATCTTCAGCATTTTTCTGTAGCACCACATTTTGAAAGTTTCTATTCCCTTCTTGTCTAAACTATGTATCGTCCATGTTTCACTTCCATACATGGCTACACTCCATACAAATAGTTTCAGAAACGACTTCCTGACACATAATTCTATACTCGATGTTAACAAATTTCTCTTCTTCAGTAATGCTATTCTTGCCATTGCCAGTCTACATTTTATATCCTCTCTACTTCGACCATGATCAGTTATTTTGCTCCCCAAATAGCAAAACTCCTTTACCACTTCAAGTGTCTCATTTCCTAACGTAATTCCCTCAGCATCACCCGACTTAATTCGACTACATTCCATTATCCTCGTTTTGCTTTTGTTGATTTTCATCTTATACCCTCCTTTGAAGACACCGTCCATTGCGGTCAACTGCTCTTACAAGTCCTTTGCTGTCTCTGACAGAATTACAATGTCATCGGCGAACCTCAAAGTTTTTATTTCTTCTCCATGGATTTTAATACCTACTCCGATTTTTCCTTTTGTTTCCCTCACTGCTTGCTCAATATACAGATTGAATAACATTGGGGAGAGGCTACAACCCTGTCTCACTCCCTTCCCAACCACTGCTTCCCTTTCATGCCCCTCAACTCTTACAACTGCCATTTGGTTTCTCTAAAAATTGTAAATAGCCTTTCGCTCCCTATATTTTACCCCTGATACCTTCAAAATTTGAAAGAGATTATTCCAGTCAACACTGTCAAAAGCTTTCTCTAAGTCTACAAAAGTTAGAAACGAAGGTTTGCCTTTCCTTAACCTAGCTTCTAAGGTAACCCGTAAGGTCAGTATTGCCTCACGTGTTCCAGTATTTCTACGGATTCCAAACTGATATTCCCCAAGGTCGGCTTCCACTAGATTTTCCATTCGTCTGTATAAAGTTCGCGTTAGTATTTTGCAGCCGTGACTTATTACACTGATAGTTGGGTAATTTTCACATCTGCCAACACCTGCTTTCTTTGGGATTGGAATTATTATATTCTTCTTGACGTCTGAGGGTATTTCGCCTATCTCATACATCTTGCTCACCTGAGTAGTTCTAATGGAATGTTGTCTAATCCCGGGGACTTGTTTCGACTCAGGTCTTTCAGTGCTCTGTCAAATTCTTCACGCAGTATTGCTATATCATATCACCCATTTCAACTTCATCTACATCCTCTTCCATTTCCGTAATATTGTCCTCAAGTGCATTGCCCTTGTATAGACCCTCTATATACTCCTTCCATCTTTCTGTTTTCCCTTCTTTGCTTAGAACTGGGTTCTATCTGAACTTTTGATATTCATACAAGTGGTTCTCATTCCTCCAAAGGTCTCTTTAATTTTCCTGTAGGCAGTATCTATCTTACCCCTAGCCTCTACATCCTTAAATTTGTCCTCTAGCCATTCCTGCTTAGCCATTTTGCACTTCTTGTCTATCTCGTTTTTGAGACGTTTGTATTCCTTTTTGCCTGTTCATTTACTGCATTTTTATATTTTCTAATTTCATCAACTAAATTCAATATTTCTTCTGTTACCCAAGGGTTTCTACTAGCCCTTGTCTTTTTACCTACTTGGTCCTGTGCTGCCTTTACTACTTCACCCCTCAAAGCTACCCTTTCTTCTCCTACTGTATTTCTTTTCGCCATTCCTGCCATTTGTTCCCTTACGCTCTCCCTGAAACTCTGTACAAACTCTGGTTTAGTCAGTTTATCCAGGTCCCATCTCCTTTGAATTCCCTCCTTTTTGCCGTTTCTTCAGTTTTAATCTACAGTTCATAACCAATAGATTTTGGTCAGAGTGCACATCTGCCCCTGGAAATGTCTTACAATTTAAAACTTGGCTCCTAAATCTCTGTCTTACCATTATATATTCTATCTTAAATCTGTCAGTATCTCCCGGTTTCTTGTTTTCTATCAGCGTCCATTGACAACTCTCTTTTTTCTCCTACCCCAACGTTATTACACTCCTGGAAATGGAAAAAAGAACACATTGACACCGGTGTGTCAGAACCACCATACTTGCTCCGGACACAGCGAGAGAGCTGTACAAGCAATGATCACACGCACTGCACAGCGGACACACCAGGAACCGCGGTGTTGGCCGTCGAATGGCGCTAGCTGCGCAGCATTTGGGCACTGCCGCCGTCAGTATCAGCCGTTTGCTGTGGCATACGGAGCTCCATCGCAGTCTTTAACACTGGTAGCATGCCGCGACAGCGTGGACGTGAACCGTATGTGCAGTTGACGGACTTTGAGCGAGGGCGTATAGTGGGCATGCGGGAGGCCGGGTGGACGTACCGCCGAATTGCTCAACACGTGGGGCGTGAGGTCTCCACAGTACATCGATGTTGTCGCCAGTGGTCGGCGGAAGGTGCACGTGCCCGTCGACCTGGGACCGGACCGCAGCGACGCACGGATGCACGCCAAGACCGTAGGATCCTACGCAGTGCCGTAGGGGACCGCACCGCCACTTCCCAGCAAATTAGGGACACTGTTGCTCCTGGGGTATCGGCGAGGACCATTCGCAACCGTCTCCATGAAGCTGGACTACGGTCCCGCACACCGTTAGGCCGTCTTCCGCTCACGCCCCAACATCGTGCAGCCCGCCTCCAGTGGTGTCGCGACAGGCGTGAATGGAGGGACGAAAGGAGACGTGTCGTCTTCAGCGACGAGAGTCGCTTCTGCCTTGGTGCCAATGATGGTCGTATGCGTGTTTGGCGCCGTGCAGGTGAGCGCCACAATCAGGACTGCATACGACCGAGGCACACAGAGCCAACACCCGGCATCATGGTGTGGGGAGCGATCTCCTACACTGGCCGTACACCTCTGGTGATCGTCGAGGGGACACTGAATAGTGCACGGTACATCCAAACCGTCATCGAACCCATCGTTCTACCACTCCTAGACCGGCAAGGGAACTTGCTGTTCCAACAGGACAATGCACGTCCGCATGTATCCCGTGCCACCCAACGTGCTGTAGAAGGTGTAAGTCAACTACCCTGGCCAGCAAGATCTCCGGATCTGTCCCCCATTGAGCATGTTTGGGACTGGATGAAGCGTCGTCTCACGCGGTGTGCACGTCCAGCACGAACGCTGGTCCAACTGAGGCGCCAGGTGTAAATGGCATGGCAAGCCGTTCCACAGGACTACATCCAGCATCTCTACGATCGTCTCCATGGGAGAATAGCAGCCTGCATTGCTGCGAAAGGTGGATATACACTGTACTAGTGCCGACATTGTGCATGCTCTGTTGCCTGTGTCTATGTGCCTGTGGTTCTGTCAGTGTGATCCTGTGATGTATCTGTCCCCAGGAATGTGTCAATAATGTTTCCCATTCCTGGGACAATGAATTCACGGTGTTCTTATTTCAATTTCCAGGAGTGTAGATAAAGGAGTCCGATGGTATCTTTCATTTTCATACTCCGTCGCTAACTGCGAAGAAACCACCGATAGTTAGGGGGCAGAGGAATCGTCTGGAACGACTTAACAGGTGGGAGAGGTGTCTTCAAAGCAACCTCAAATCGCAGCTGTGTCACGAGTTGCCGGAGACTGCAGTCTTGTGTATGAGTTGCGTTTGCGTGGATGTGTGTGTGTGTGTGTGTGTGTGTGTGTGTGTGTGTGTGTGTGTGTGTGTGTGTGTGTGTGTGTGTGTGTGTGTATGTCTGTAGTCCTTTTTTGACGAAGGCGTTACTGGCCAAAAACTTTATTTATGACAATCTTTGTTGTGCCTATCTGCGACTCAGCGTCTCCGCTATATGATGAGTAGCAACTTCCCTTTTCATAATATTCATAGTTAAGTTACATATTAATACGAAACACTTTCTATTATTTTATCCCATGGATTTCGAGAGGAATTTAAATAATGGAGCCGAAATGCGAACACAGAAATCTCGCGGCTGATAGTGCGGAAGGCAGACCCATAGCTACACTCTACATCTCGATAAAGTCATCGACTTTGCTCTGTAGACACCTAAGAAAGTACCGTCTTATACAGACCAGGCTTTTAAAAACTGGATTAAGACTTACTGTCCGAGAACTATATTAAAAATGAAAATAACTCCCATTACCCAATTGATACCAACGTTTTCAGGCGGTTTATTGGGGTTGTAAGGTAATCTGTATAAAGGGAAGTCCTTATCCTCAAGTAAGGTATTCCCATTTGGAACTACCTCTGCTCTATTGTGCTGAAACGTCACTGTGTCTAAAACGGGTCATTACTCGAGCGGACCGCCTTCCTTGATGAATGAGAAGCACTCTGCGGCATTGGCCTCCTACGTGGCCTCGCCCAGTGGAAATTCCTAAGCGACTGGAAAAAGTGCAGGTCACTCCTGTACGTAAGAAGGATAAACTAATAGACCCGAAAAATTGCAGACCAAGAACCTGAACATAGATTTCAACATTTTCTCAATTCCAATAAAATACATTTTCTTGAGACGGGAAAACTTGCGTCTACGAATCAGCATGCATGGCTGTAGAAAGCATCTAGTGCGAAACCTAGCTAGCCCTTTTCTTTCCTACGAACTATGGACGATTGGCAATAGCCAAATCCATACTCTTACATTTCCGAAAAGCATTTGATACCGGGCCAGATTAAAGAAAGACATCCAAGTCATTTAGAGGCGGACTGCTATGTCTGTTACCGGTAGGTTTGAATAAACATGGAAGAGCTACGGAGATGCTTCGGGAACTCAATGGGAATTCGTAGAGGGAAGGCCATGTTCTTTACGAGGAACACTGTTGGGGTAATTTAGAGAACAGGGATTTGAAATTGACTAGAGAACGATGGTACTGCCGTCAACGTATAGTATATTTCGCTTAAGGACCACGAAGAGAACATAAGAGAAGGTAGACGTATAGACAATCGTTTCCCCATACCGCTATTTGCACTTGGAGAAGGAAAGGAAATGGCTAGTTCAAAATGGTTCAAATGGCTCTGAGCACTATGGGACTCAACTGCTGTGGTCATTAGTCCCCTAGAACCTAGAACTACTTAAACCTAACTAACCTAAGGACATCACACACATCCATGCCCGAGGCAGGATTCGAACCTGCGACCGTAGCAGTCCCACGGTTGGAAATGGCTAGTACTGGCACACCGTGCCATCCCCCATGCACCATACAGTGGTTTATGGAATGTGTATGCAGATGCAGACGTTCTGGAAAAAGTTCTCACTGATTTGATTCGACTCATCACGGATTTCTTTCAGGAGCGAGTCCCTTTAATTCCGTCTAGCTCTTACACACAACAACTTTTTATTTTATTTTATGTTAATTTAATAAATAATACACATACTTTAATATTTCTGCGTCTGTATAGGTGCTCCATAAATCAGTTTAAGGTTTATGGAGAAGCATCAAATATATTCATTTTCTTTTCAATTCCATTAGCTTACTCAGCGAGTCTAAAATGTATGTCGACAAGTTTCCGCATGACACTAATCTCTTTTACTATATTCACACAAAACTTACGGGCGATGTACAATGTTGACGCCATAACTGGTGCACGCGCTTTTACCAAATTTACCCAATAGGGTTTTGCTAGAACCACTTCGTATTCCTACTAAGGGTTCTGATTTAAGTTCCGCAAGCATTTCCGCTAAACTGTCACTTGTTCTATACAGACCTCCTGTGATCCCAGCAAGGCGTCTCTGAAATCATTATCTACTATCATGGCCACTTGATCACATCTCCAAACACTGTAACAATACTCTGCTGACTTGTGTGTGATTGTTCTCACAGATGCATTTTATGTTCCCACAACCATCCAAAAGTCTTGTATTCATCTTCGTGATTAATGGTTTTATGTGACGGTCTCATTTCATATCGCTGATTAGAATGCCCTCAAAATTTTTCTACCATGGGACATACTTGAGACGTTAAACACTAATCTTGTAGTGGGGTACTTTCTCCTTATTTTGGGAATTATATTTATCCACATTTAAGAAGACCTACCATTTATTATCCTACGTGAAATTATGTACATATCTTTCTACATCTGTTTACAATGGTCCAATGATGATGTTTTCCTGTACATGACCATATCGCCAGAAAACAATCTTATAGTGTGCCGCTGACGCTGACTGATAAACATTTTGCATGTGTTGAAAATATTAGAACAGGGGCGGACAATAATTCGGATCGTCAGGCATGCCTTAACACGAGTGCCGTAGCGCTCAGCCTCTCTGCCCGTTTCTGCCACCTCCATAGCATGCTGCCTGTCGGTGAGGATGGGGTGGAGGAGGAACCTCCGAATCCACCACATTTAAATGGCGCTGCAATCGCACTGCTCACGGGCTTGATTTTATATTTCACATTTCTCAACAACGTGTGTCACAAACAAAACAAATTGTCAACTGTATTTCATTATTTTTGGCTCGTTAAAGACGTAATATAATTTTTATCTGGTAGGGACCGTCAGCATGTGGACAGACGCTGAAAATTACGCACTCAGACTTCCATGTAATAATGACTTACTTACTTTCACAATCGAAAAAAGGTTTTCACACTCATATGTTGGTCGAAATATTATAGTACCTTTGAAACCTCATTATGGAGACGTGGAAACTCTACCTGAGGAAAACGACGTAGAAGCCCTGGGCAGTTTTAACATAAGAGGATTTGTCTTTAAAACGGAAACTACATTGCAGATCAGTCAGTTACATCAACACTTGCACAGGGGCGCTTTCAACTGAAATGTCAGTCTCTAACACAATCCAAAACAGATCTAACATTGCCGTTGTCTTCATAACGTTCGGAAAACTGTCCTTGTAATTCTTTCAAGGCCACAATTAATTCTTCTAATCTCGCTTTTTCTTTAACACCAGTGAGTTTAGGGAACTGGTATGAATATAGTCAGAACATGTCGGTTGTACAGTGTGATTTTATATTGAACCTTATGCTCATCAAATCAGAAATAAGTTGTGATTCTTGAGTTTCTCCCGGCGTATTTGATAATCAAAATATCCACGGGTGTACTGCCGGTCTATAGTGTCCAACGGGCACAAATAAGTTGTTTCTCACCTTGCACTGTCTTATTGTGTGCAGCCAAGTCCCCATACAACGCAAGGTCTGCTATCCACTCTGGACGTTGTAGTTTTCCATCCTGGACTCCTTTGTCCTTCATAAATTCCACAATAGTGGCTACTGAATCGAAAAATCATTCTAGTTATTTTCCTTGGCTTAAAGAACCTACATTGCAGTTATATATAAAGTGTCCATACCTTATTTCATCTAAAACTGTGGCAACTGACGGTGAAATGCGGCTTCAAAAATTTTACTATTCGTAGTCACTTTTTCTTCAGGTACACCAAGACTGCTCGTGGTCTTGAAGTAGCGTTCTCGCTACCAGCCCACGGGGTCCCGGGTTCGATTCTCGGCGGGTGAGGGATTTTTGCTGCTTCGAGATGACTGGGTGTTGTTGTGTCGTCTTCATCATCATCATTCATCCCCATTACGGTCGGAGAAAGGCAATGGCAAATCACCTCCGCTAGGACTTTGCCTAGTACGGCATTGCGTGTCTCCCACATCGTCTACTACTCTCCTCGGAGTATGGGACCTCCATCATCATCACACCAAAACTGCAATTTTCGCACAAATCGTTATAATTTTTCCTCTTTCACTGTCGACTAAATCTTTAAATTTTTTCTGCATTATATTGTAATGTCGTTCCATAGAAAATTGGCGCTACCTGTCGACTGAGTCAAGTTAACTGAAAAATTAATTGACATTTTAATTGGTATTGTTGATGTTATTGCACGACAGACTACTAAGCATACGGTAGACAGGAAGTTACGTTGCCACGGTTTGTCTGGTCAATAATGCATACGCATATTTTACTCTGTTTCGTGGGATAATAAGGCACTGTTGCAAAATAAATGTTTTTATTGCCGAAACTTAAAGCACATTCAGTAATGGAACTGGACTGTTATTTAAAAAACGTTTTGTGTTCGAAACATGTTACGTTACACAATATTTTTTTCTTAGTGAAGGTGCTGCGTAGTGGAAAATTACGTCCTCACAAACTGGATGCAGAAAAATTTTTCTTCTGGAAGGTGATTTCTACTTCTTGTGAACGTACTGCTAGCACTGATTCGGTTCATGACGTCCTGTTTCCTTTCTGTGAATAATGTGTTAGTGGTGTGATGACGGTGCATCAGTGTAACGTGGAGTCGTGCTGCTTGCAGCGCTGCGACGGCTGCAGCCAAGATTCATGCAGAGACCCAGAGGAGGAAGCTTAACGGCGGACGCGGCTAGAGGGACCAGCTCCGCAAGATGCGCCGCGACCAGCCAGGATTTCTCATCAGCAGGTAAATTACTGCGTTCTATCGAGACGTGTTTGCACTGCAAAAGTTAGTGGCAGCGTACATAGAGGGACTATTTTTGCAAGCGTCCCGAAAACACGAAGTACTCGGGATTGCTGGAAAGTAATACCTCCAGATTTTTACGTGAAAGCTCTTAATGCATTATAAATAAAAGAATTGTTACTGGCATTCTACATCGCTATTTTTCACGTCTACGGTTTACAGCCTTCTGTCACTAGATGGGAAGCCCGCCGCTGTGGCCAAGTGGTTCTAGGCGCTTCAGTCCGGAACCGTGCTGCTGCTACGGTCGCCGGTTCGAATCCTGCTTCGGGCATGGATGTGTGTGATGTTCTTAGGTTCGTTAGGCTTAAGTAGTTGTAAGTCTAGGGAACTCATGACCTCAGATGTTAAGTAACATAGTGCTCAGAGCCATTTGAACCACTAGAGGGGTCCGAATTGTAGTGTATAACACAGCGGTGCGTGAGCAACAGCCTCCTATAATCGAGTTTCGATTTTGAAGAATTTGTCCACACATGCAGCATACTCTTCTTCGGCACACAAGCCTTGAGACACCTGCCTACAGTCTCAACTTGACTCCATCCAATTGTTATCTGTTGCAGACCTTCTGTGACTTCGCTTTGATAGTGATGACGCGGTGCACGCAGAGGTCAGGTAGTGGCTCTGTCAACAAAGTCAAACATTCTACAGCGGCGCTATCGACAAACTCGTCTCCCGTTGGAAGGAATGTGCTCTTCACCATGGCGACCATGTGGAGAAATAAGAGTGTAAGGGAGTAATATATGAAGAAAAAAGATGTAGAATGTTAATAACGCTTGTTTTATTTAAAAAGCTTTAAGAGCTTTAACGTAAGAAATTCGGAGGCATTTCTTTTCTGCATACTCTCGTTGTTTATCAGCTAATATAAATTTTAATATCATGAAGCTTTTCCTGAAATACCTTTCTGTAGTATAATACAGTGTGGACGATAAACAGTACAGAGAACTGCAGAATAGAAGATTTAGGAATGTGCTGTAACAGAGCAATGCAGAAATTAGATTGATAGATACAAAAAGTAATGAAGAGGTACGGGAACTAAATGGAGAAAAATGAAATTTATGGAGCAACATGACTAAAAGAAGATGTTGCTTGATAGGATTGATCCTGAGACATCAAAAAATCGTCGATCTGGTGACGGACGGAAGTATGTGGGGGGAAAAATAGCAGACCACGGTAAGCAATTTCAAATGGATGCAGGCTGCAGGACTCATGAAAAGAAAAAGGGGCGCGTAAAGGATAGGCTAGCTTGGAGCGCCCTATGAAGCCCGTCCTTAGAATGAAGTTCACAACGCAGAACACTTGTTCTAAGATAGGGCTGTCTCTTTACAATAGATCCCGGTGAAATGGGAATGAGACAGGAGGTTACCTTCTGTAAATCTGTGGAGAGGACTAGCAGCTTGAGCGTTTGGTTTTCAACCAAGGTGGTTTTGGAGGTAGTGGTGGTGGTAAGTTCCTATGGGTCTCTAGACTTACGCACTACTTATCTAACTCAATCTAAATTACGCTAAGGACAAAACACAAACCCCCATGCCCGAGGGAGGACTCGAAACTCCGATAAGGGGAGCTGTGCGATCCGCGGGAACGAGCCTCTGACCATGAGGCTACCCCGCACAGCTTCATCCAAGGAAATGCTACCTAAAATCTTGATGGGCTCAAGGAAATTGGAGCTAATTTTAATTTATCTCAGTGACAATGCGTCCAAGACAGCAGTGCGAATGCCCAGTGTGAATATGTTACTGTATATAGGATAATGCAGCTCACTGCAACTTTCGTGCCGTTTTGTCGACTTTTGAAATTCCAGATACTGTATATAGCACGCGGTACTTATCGTAGTGAAGTCTCGCATGACATCTTCCTGCGGTGCGCTAGAGCAGGTCGATCTCTCCAGGCAGAATCTGCGTGGACACAATGTACCGCCGCATGCAGCTTGCAGCGTTCCATTGTACGATAAGGCAGTGATGACTCGGTACTATCAGTAAGATAGAATGTCTAATTATCTGATGAATTTTTAAAATACAAGCAGTACAGAGCTAGAGAAAATGGGACTCTTGTACTACTTCTGTAGATTTAAAAAAAGGTTTAGCCAGTGTTGACTGGAATAACCTAAAACTCCGAATTTGTGAGGGATATAACGTAAGGAGCGAAAGATTATCTACAACCTGTAATTCAACAAGATGGTAGTCGTACCGGCCAAAGGAACACGGAAGGAAGTCAGTAGTAGAGAAGGGAGTGAGGCTGGGTTGCAATTTAGCCTCCTTGTTAATCAGTCTCTGTATTGAACAAGGCTTGACTGTATGTTGTCTGTGAAAGATTTGAGGTTTTACAGGGGTTTGAGAGGAGCTCCTCCAATATGTTCCCAAAAGCGTATTCCTAAACTCCTGGTTGACCTTAGCAAGCATGGACCTTCTCTGGTCCCTGCCTATCCATGTTTCTGCAGAACGGTTTCGGGTTGACCTGTTTCTCACAACCATTCCGGAACAGAATTACAAACTTTGGCACACCTATGCCTCTTTTAGCTGCGAGGGATGCCCAACTGTGACCAGAGAATCGTGCCACAGGAAATGCACTTCCTGTTGAAATGTAAAACTATGCTATTGAATACTTGTCTCTCACTCATTGGAATGACACCTCATTGTCCGTAGTTACTGTGCTACAGTTCGTAATATATTTGTAACACGATCATTGCGTCCCATGAGGAATTGTCAGTTTTTCAGGGACATGACAGGAACAATCACTCAGAGCAAGAACGTCTAGTAAACATGGTTCTATAATACGTACCTTAAGGGCTATGAGCACTTGTTCAGTAGACGAGATGTGTTTCGCAGCAGCGAAGATGAGCAAGGGCTCTTAGTTCTTAAGGCATTTTTCTGGTTTGTTCCATACTATCTCTGCCAAGATGTGAAAAGCAAAGAGCTTGCCGCAAAAGAGATTTCTTTTACATTATCGAAGAAGGAGAAGTGGTCATAGCTCCAAAGTCAAGCATTATATATCCCATGTTTACAGGACCTTTTTGCTTGAATGATCCTTCCAATTATGCGCTAAAATATTGATTATTCCTAATGGGATACTCTGTATAAACATAATAATACTATAAACAGTTCAAAGCTTTATTTTCCTTCTTTACAGGCAACATCGGAGAAAATCCTCAATTCGCACAATATGTCTGGACATTTTCCCAGTTTGGTGTCATACTGAAGTCCATAAGGAGAGGAATTGAGTCTATAATCTGAAGAGCAATTCGTTTTATTGCCGCCATATGAAGAGTCCAACAAAACGGAAAACCAAACTTTTGTATTTGTGTGGTAACAATAAAAAATTTAAACTACAAAACTGAAACAAAAATACCTTTATTTTGCCTGACCACAATCTTATTCTGTATACATCAGTTATTAGTATTCAATTGAATTCTCATATAAATTACTTTGAAAGTTGGACGCAGACATCGCACTGCACCAAACACTATTAAGGAGTAATTGGTTTCAAGTTCCATTTCACTTAACAGCAGTTTCCTGTTCTTTCCTTGAACATTTTGTTAGAACTTCTACCTCCCTTCAAGAAGAATCTGTGCTGTTGCTATGTCTCTAATGAAACTGTTGCCAGAAAGCTAGTAAATTTCATGAAGAGAAATAAGATTTTTATGTGTTGATATTGATTAACACGAGAAGAAATTACGAAGCCACATATGTTTTGGACGAGATAATATCGTGACGATGGGAAACGAAGTTATTTTTATAGAGCATCAATAAAACTATCCATTTAAGTTTCCAAACAAGTAGTTTGTGCAATGTAAGATAAATGATAGTTTTTACAGTTTTGTGTGTACACGAAGGGGTGTATAGGAATGGAAGGTGCTGCATACTGAATGACATAAGACGGAAATGTTTGTAAGTCGTTCAGTATATCTGTCGGATGACAACCAGTCTCTTACAGAATGGTACGTCATACAGGTTTTCCACTCAGATATCGTAGGTTGCGTTGAAGTTCCCGCAACGTGACTACATAGGTGTATTAGATTCAGTTTCGAGACTGCTAAACGCTTCTGACTTTCTAGACATGTTTGTAGATCTTTCCGATCTAAAACCACATAACTGCACCGGATTTGAAAAGAAATTCATATTTATATTTTTGTGTATCAGAGAGTCAATACCTGTAGATCTCATGTGAGCTATACATACCGGCATCTCCCGAGGCTCGTATCACTGTCGGCAGACGCGTAATTGTACAACTGAGAATACTTCAAAAGATTCTGGGCCGGAAACAGGCACCAACTAATCATCTAAGGTGTGGTAACTGCCTGTCGGCAGTTGGCGTACCTTATTTTGCATCACTTCAGGTGTTAGATACAGTGTATCCTAGATCTTCATAACGATATAATGCAACAAGAGTACTTAAGCGACACGTGTTCAAGGTTTGCTGCGTGCTAAGGTTTTAATACGAAATATTGAAGTAAACCTCGGTGACTTTCCCGGGCGCCATTTATTCAGAAATCAATAGTGCATTCTGACGTCGATGTACTTCTTTCTCAAAGCATTGGTTAGTCGCCGTCATGCTGCATTATTAGCCGAATATTAATTGTTCACCACTGCCGGACACAGCAGCAGCAGCACTCTCCTGTAGATGGCAGACGGCTGTATCGCCAAAATACTTAATCAAGATGATTTTAGGATCCTGCAGCAAACTGTAGGAAACTTTCAAGACTTATTAAGCCAGAAAGGCCTATGAAGTCACAACACTTGATACACTAATTAACAAACTGTTCTCTTGCAGTACTATGTTACATATTTAAATTAACAAGTCCATGAGAAACTATCACGTTGGTCCCGTACAATGATGTTGACTCATTCAGATGAAGTCACGAACTGTGCGGAGCTCATGATAACTTAACGCGATATTGACGTCAGTGTGAGGGCGCTGCGTGCTGAGAGGGAAGGCGTAGTCTTCAGGAGCTCCTACTGCCATTCGTCGTTGCAGAAAGCAGTGACCTGTCGCTAATGTCTGTGTTATCGATTTCCATTGCCAGCTTTGGTGTGGCTATGCATTCTCTTTACGACAGTACAAAAAGTGTGATAGGTGTTTCATTGAACAAGGTGACAAGTAACGACAGTAACGTTATGTTTGGAGCGTTAGTTGCTCATTTCATTTATTTCCTGTCGTATTTTCTGTATCTTAACCAAGTTTTGAACGATTCTCTGCACAAATCATTGAGTGAGTATTAACTCCGAGACTGACCGAGCCAGCTGTTTGTTGAGAACTGGGACTTTCGTTACTGAGGACGACAGTTGAGATCCCCATCCGGTCATTTCGTGAATTTTCCTAAATAGCTCAAACCAAATGTCGGGATGGTTCATTTGAAAAGAACGCGGCTGAATGCCTTCACTGTTCTCCCAAGCACGAAATTGTGTCAATGACATCTGCAGAGTAGGGAAATAAAACGCTAACGTTCCCCCTTATTTTAAATTTTTGTTTATCTTATGACTACCGGAAACCATGTATGATTTCTGTAGTTATTTAGTCAGCATATTGTATGCATTTCCTTTTCGTTCTAATTTACCACAATATTTCAATTACTGGGCTGAGTTAGGTAAATTCACTTGTTTTTCGGGCTAGAGCCGATAGAGGTGATAGGATGTACTGCATAGTATGTGTATTTATGACACCTGCATTTATTCTTACCGTTAATGCCCAGACTCTCTTTATTAAAATCTTAATTTGTAATACGATTATATATTATCACAATGATATTAAAAACAATTGCAATAGTAAAAATATTTAGAGTAGCTGATGTTTTCAGTTGTTTGTGCCACAGGACATAAACGTCATTTTTCTAGTACCACTAAAAGGAAAGCACTTTCCACAAATGTTCTGGGAAAATTTCTACGGAGGTTTCCTTTGTTGAGAACTTCGATGACGTAAAATTATGTCCCACATAAACATATACTAATGTGAGTGGAACAAACCGCCCTCAATTTGCTTCCCAATTTGGTTACTTCTTCACACAAACTACGCAACAGCTGTTGTAATGTATTGAAGGCAAAATACTATATATCAACCATTGTGACTCATGTATCGTAGACTGGAAGAACTCTCTCCCGTTAATGCCCACTCCTTTGCCATCCTCCACCTCTCAGAAGGTCATTAGTCGTCTTGTAACATCACAACTGAAAAAAGGAGGTCCGGAAATGATAAAGACGCCAACTGGACGAGGATGTTTCACGTGTCAAAATTATTGCGTTAGCTCGCGGTGTAGGGAAACCTTGCGGTCACGGTATCTGCTCTGTTTCGTCAGGAAGTGTCTTCCGGAACACGTGCAGCAGGAATTTTGTGTAGTGTAGCTCACATGTTTCACTTATATTCTGGAACAAATAAATAAACTTGAATCAGTTTTCATTATTGATGCTATTGCATTCTTCTCTGAGAAGAGGGACAGGATTTTTCTGTCAGCTGATAATCCATTCCACAAGAGATAATCAACTAAAAATGTCACATGGTACTGCCTCTGTTCGCATCCTCAGTCAGCAATGAACGTAAATTTCTTGTGACAGTAAGATGAACTGCCTTCCAGGTACGTCCCATCACGTAGAGATATACAGGTAGGCTTATGCAATGGTTTCGGAATTTCGTTCTTCAGCAGACCAACTGCGTAAGGCGTACAGGATGGGTCATGAAGAACCTGGAGTTAACGCTGAAAATGGTATTAAGAACTGCTAAAAATATGTTCCAAAACTGAAAGACTAATCACTGATGAATAAAAATTATGAAACACAAACTTTTACGTAAATTTATAAATTGACATACAAGAAATAAATTATGACGTGACAAGTGTTCACCTTTCAACAGAAAACGGTCCTTCGTGACGATTTACGTACTGTTGAGACAAGTTGAAAGATGACTCTACTGTAAAATCAGTTTGGACATGACACTGAAAGACAGATGAGTTTTACATGACCAAAGAGAATTTATTATTTTCTCAATTGACTGTGATTTTCACGTATACACTTGTCAGATTTATTCACTTTTCAAACGTAACGATTTCCTTTATAATGTAAGAAATAGGACTTTCCTCTGTAACATTCGTGGGTTTATCGACAGTATCCCTATCCCTATCATATCTGTGGTTGTGTCATTCAGTTGTCATCTGTGATGCCGAAAACTGGTTTATGATTGAATAAATAGTAGTTGTAAAACCCAAGAAACAATTACATTTTTATTTTATTCTAATGTGCTGTCAAGCAACGACTGAGAATTTAGTTGCAGAAATCTATGCATTTGTAACGAGTTCATTCTTGTCGGTTCGAAATTAAAATTGATCGGTCAAACCAGTTACTATATATGCCTTCCAAGTGTTGAGCACCCACTCCTCGCTGTTGTATCATAGTTCTGCCATATACTACACACACACACGAGATGCCGAGATGTCGTAAATGCACCTTTAAGAATTACGATATTATGATTTGAGAACGAAGAATCTGTCAATGGCACACTGGAATATTTATTCCGCTCCCTCGCCTATGTCCTCCCTCCCAAAAATGTCACGGCAACCAAAGAAATAAGTATTCTCTATCACAATGGAGCAATGAAGTCAATATCCGCAAATGGGGCGCCTTTGAATATCATGGTAATTAATACCTCCTTAGTGTCGTAACTGCTCCGAACAGCTGATTTTTGTTACGTTTTCACATTTTTTCACCTAATGCGAAGTTAGAGAATAGTTGCCTTTTCTTTTCATCCGCACCGTTCTGGCTTTTATTATGAGTCAAATGTTGACTTTTTCCCCATAGTTACTATTCGACTAAGATGAGTATTATGAAACACCACAACTAAAATTCAAGGTATTATTTAGACGAACATGGAGTTCAATCTCTGTAACTGACTACCAGAACTGCCAAACTCTTAAACGATATGTAATCACCTTTACCATTGTACTTACGCTTACCTATGCTAAAGCTCTTCAGTCACTACAACTAGCCGACTTACATAGGTCTACTTCTCGTGTCCCACCTCTCTGTCAATATCCCTATCGTAGGGATTTATAACGTTCTAAACTAGGAAGAAAGCACGTAAGAAACAAAATGAAATTATCAATCTGCAGCGGAGAGTGAACTGATATGAAACTTCTTCACGGGTACCAACTGTGTGTCGAACGCAGACTCGAAATCGGGACCTTTGCCTTTCGAGAGCAAGTGCTGTACCAACTGAGCTACCAATGGACGATCAAACAGCTTTACATTCACCATTACTTCGTCTCCTACCTTCAAAATTTCACACAAGCTCTCCTACGAAACTTGCGAGACAGCCATCCTGGAAGAAAGAATATTCCGGAGACATGGCCTAGCCACGGCTGGAGGATGTCTTCAGAATGAAATATTCGTTCTGCAGCAGTGTGAGTGGGAATGAAGCTTCCCGGCAGATGGAAGGTAGGAGACGAGCTACTGGTGGAAGCAAAGCTGTGAATTGTGCTTGGGAAGCTCAGGTAGGCAAGTCGGCCTACGGCATGGCTACAGTGCGAACGCATGCCTGTGTTCCGCGCGCAAGACAACGCCAGTGTCTGTGTTTTATCGGCCGTTTCACGAGGTCAGACTGAACTAGCAAGGCCACATGGCGAACCAATTTCGTAGAGTAATGCTACGATTCACCTTCTTCCCCGACTTTGTATGACCGGCAGCACTCTATGTGGAACGTTTTCTAAGTGAGGAGGTAAATATACCAGCAACGCATATCATGGGAAAACATTTTTCCATAGTCAGCAGCACAGAGTACGTGAAGTTCATCAGAGAAGCAGGCCGAGGACTCCCCATCTACCACGCGGGTTTGGGTGTCCCAAAAATAGAGGTTTTGAGCTGCCTTTTTAAGTACCTGTTGAAATTGTGATAACCACTCTCCGCCCCTATGGCAATGTCCTCGACCACGTAGCCGAGAAGTAGGCACAGTTCAAGACATATCCCGTCTTGAATGGTGTCCGACAAATGAGTATCGATCTCTGTAGGCATGGCCGGCCGCGGTGTCCTTGCAGTTCTAGGCGCTGCAGTCCGGACTCGCGGGACTGCTACGGTCGCAGGTTCGAATCCTGTCTCGGGCATGGATGTGTGTGATGGCCTTAGGTTAGTTGGGTTAAAGTAGCTCTAAGTTCCAGGGGACTGATGACATATACAGCGAAGGATCGTACAATTGCCGACTACGGACGTGATGCCTCTACCCAACTTGACTACTCTGCAGTGCTCATCGCCACCGCTATTTCACGAAAACTGTCGCTTGGCCACTACCAGCCCGCAATAGCCACCGCAAAGCGACGTTTTGGACACTGCGAAGGGAGGAATAGACAGGAAGACCGCCACACAGCACCTTCCTTCACCGATCACGATGGCTATCGTTGCCACTGTGTCCTCCCTTGGCCCGCCTGTGTTGCCGACGGAAGCTACCGAACCTGGACGGTGGGACTCGTTACGGTCGTCTGACGCAGAAGGACCTGTTCGGCAGCAACATTGGCTACGGCGGTGCAGCCAGAGGTGCTAGTCTGTACCAGGAACCAGTCACATTCCGACGCTCGAGGATGATGACGTCACTTGCACGGACGACGCCCACCTCTCAATGTCAGCCGACGGTAACAGTGGCGGACTACATTGCACAACGATCACTGTGGACAGCGTAAGGAACAACGTACGGGTAGAGACAGTGGTGTCCCCGTCGGCATTGTACGACCAGTCCCAGAGAGGGGAAGACTATATGCACACTCCTGTGCCACAACGGCATGGGGAGCCGATGAAGCAGTTGCGTCGGCGATCCCACTGGCGTCGCAGTTAGCGGTGACGGACCAACTTTCAGGGACCCTGCGACAAGCATACATTGTGACCCTGTCAATACTAATATGATTTGCAGTAAGGTGAAGATACAATTACGCTAATACATTATTCGTGATGTCGACGTCGCCTTATTACAAGAGTTGCCTCTTGCGGCGATTCCGGTGTGCGGCTCGCGGTCATGCCGTTTATTACTCGTCATCTTCTTTTTATGGTTCTGTCGCCTCGTTTTATTTAAACTCGATTTGCTGGCGTCACTAGGTTGAGGGTTCGCTTGTCCGTGAGTGACAACAGCAGTGATTATCGATAAGTGCTCTGCCGTACTATTTCTGGAGCGACCGCTAGTATCCCCTGGTTGTCGTGTGTCTGGAGTTCAGTCAGGGACGGAGCGCCAGTGAAGCGCGGACAGCCAATACTTGCCGACCGCTGGCCACACGCATGAACTGTCCCACGCAATGAGATTGGAGTGGGAACGACCTCTTTTGGTCGTTCCGTCGGACGTCTCATCGGACGAGCCCTATTTGGTCGCCGTTCGCTTATGAAAACTCTCCGTGTGTGTGACTTGTCATTTCTCCTTGTTGTTCCACGATGATAGGTTTTAGGATTGTCGGAGTTCTTGGTGCACGTGTTTACGTGGATCTGTGTGTAGTTTCTGTGATTTCCGTTGAACACATGAATGCTGTCTGCGTACTGGAGTAGCCAGTCGGTCGGATGCGACAGAGCAGCGAGGGTTTTCTTCTCCGTGTTGATGCTATCCGGCACGGCGTGTACTTCGATAGCTTTGGTGTTTTTCGTTTTTTGTCTTTGAGTGGTCATTGTGCCCTGACTGTGTTTAAAAGCCAATTGTCAAGACGTCGTGCTGCTGGGATCTTCGTCCTTGCCGATATTTTCGGTTGTCATACCGTTGGTCGGGTGGAAGGGAATTGGTTAGGTTGTTGGATGGTTCGACAGCCGTCCCTAGGTCGTGCTGCCACCCGATTATGTAGTGTTACGCTTGTCTGCCTGTCTCAATAAGCTTCAAAAATGGCTCTGAGCACTATGGGACTTAACATTTGAGGCCATCAGTCCCCTAGAACTTCTACATCTACATCTACATGACTACTCTGCAATTCACATTTAAGTGCTTGGCAGAGGGTTCATCGAACCACAATCATACTATCTCTCTACTATTCCACTCCAGAACAGCGCACGGGAAAAACGAACACCTAAACCTTTCTGTTCGTGCTATGATTTCTCTTATTTTATTTTGATGATCATTCCTACCTATGTAGGTTGGGCTCAACAAAATATTTTCGCATTCGGATGAGAACGTTGGTGACTGAAATTTCGTAAAAAGGTCTCGCCGCGAAAAAAAAGTCTTTGCTGTAATTACTTCCATCACAACTCGTGTATCATATCTGCCACACTCTCTCCCCTATTACGCGATAATACAAAACGAGCTGCCCTTTTTTGCACCCTTTCGATGTCCTCCGTCAATGCCACCTGGTACGGATCCCACACCGCGCAGCAATATTCTAACAGAGGACGAACGAGTGGAGTGTAAGCTGTCTCTTTAGTGGACTTGTTGCATCTTCTAAGTGTCCTGCCAATGAAACGCAACCTTTGGCTCGCCTTCCCCACAATATTATCTATGTCGTCCTTCCAATGGAAGTTGTTCGTAATTTTAACACCCAGGTACTTAGTTGAATTGGCAGCCTTGAGAATTGTACTATTTATCGAGTAATCGAATTCCAACGGATTTCTTTTGGAACTCATGTGGATCAACTCACACTTTTCGTTATTTAGCGTCAACTGCCACATGCCACACCTTACAGCAATCTTTTCTAAATCGGTTTGCAACTGATACTGGTCATCGGATGACCTTACTAGACGGCAAATTACAGCATCATCTGCGAACAATCTAAGAGAACTGCTCAGATTGTCACCCAGGTCATTTATATAGATCAGGAACAGCAGAGGTCCCAGGACGCTTCCCTGGGGAACACCAGATATCACTTCAGTTTTACTCGATGATTACCGCCTATTACTACGAACTGCGACCTTCCTGACAGGAAATCACGAATCCAGTCGCACAACTGAGACAATACCCCCTATCTCCGCAGCTTGATTAGAAGTCGGATGTGAGGAACGGTGTCAAAAGCTTTCCGGAAATCTAGAAATACGGAATCAACTTGAGATCCCCTGTCGATAGCGGCCATTACTTCGTGCGAATAAAGAGCTAGCTGCGTTGCACAAGAGCGATGTTTTCTGAAGCCATGCTGATTACGTGTCAATAGATCGTTCCCTTCGAGGTGATTCATAATGTTTGAATACAGTATATGCTCCAAAACCCTACTGCAAACCGACGTCAATGATATAGGTCTGTAGTTAAATGGATTACTCCTAGTACCCTTCTTAAACACTGGTGCGACCTGCGCAATTTTCCAATCTGTAGGTACAGGTCTATCGGTGAGCGAGCGGTTGTATATGAGTGCTAAGTAGGGGGCTATAGTATCAGCGTAATCTGAAAGGAACCTAATCGGTATACAATCAGGACCTGAAGACTTGCCCGTATCAAGCGATTTGAGTTGCTTCGCAACCCCTAAGGTACCTACTTCTAAGAAACTCATGCTAGCAGATGTTCGTGTTTCAAATTCTGGAATATTCCATTCGTCTTCCCTGGTGAAGTAATTACGGAAAACTGCGTTCAATAACTCCGCTTTAGCGGCACAGTCGTCGGTAACAGTACCATCGGCACTGCGCAACGAAGGTATTAACTGCGTCTTGCCGCTTGTGTACTTTACATACGACCAGAATTTCTTCTGATTTTCTACCAAATTTCGAGACAATGTTTCGTTGTGGAACCTATTAAAGGCATCTCGCATCGACGTCCGTGCCAAATTCCACGCGTCTGTAAATTTTAGCCCATCTTCGGGATTTCGCGTTCTTCTGAACATCGCATGCTTTTTCCGTTGCCTCTGCAACAGCGTTCGGACCTTTTTTGTGTACCACGGGGGATCCGTTCCATCTCTTACCAATTTATGAGGTATGAATCTCTCAATTGCTGTTGCTACTCTATCTTTGAATTTGAGCCACATCTCGTCTACATTTGCATAGTCAGTTCGGAAAGAATGGAAATTGTCTTTTAGGAAGGCTTCTAGTGACACTTTATCCGCTTTTTTAAATAAAATTATTTTGCGTTTGTTTCTGATGGATTTGGAAGAAACTGTATTGAACCTAGCTACAACGACCTTGTGATCACTAATCCGTGTATCAGTCATGATGCTCTCTATCAGCTCTGGATTGTTTGTGGCTAAGAGGTTAAGTGTGTTTTCGCAACCATTTACAATTCGCATGGGTTCGTGGACTAACTGCTCGAAACAATTTTCGGACAAAGCATTTAGGACAATCTCGGAAGATGTTTTCTGCCTGCCACCGGTTTTGAACAAGTATTTTTGCCAACATATCGAGGGTAGGTTGAAGTCCCCACCAACTGTAACCGTATGAGTGGGGTATTTATTGTTACGAGACTCAAACTTTCTCTGAACTGTTCCGCAACTGTATCATCGGAGTCTGGGTAAAAGGAGCCAATTATTAACTTAATTCGGCTGTTAAGCATAACCTCCACCCATACAAATTCGCACGGAGTATCTACTTCGACTTCACTACAAGATAAACCACTACTGACAGACACAAACACTCCACCACCAATTCTGCCTAATCTATCTTTCCTGAACACCGTCTGAGACTTCGTAAAAATTTCTGCAGAACTTATTTCAGGCTTTAGCCAGCTTTCTGTACCTATAACGATATCAACTTCTGTGCTTTCTATTAGCGCTTGAAGCTCAGGGACTTTTCCAGCGCAACTACAACAGTTTACAACTATAATTCCGACTGTTCCTGGATCCTAGCACGTCCTGTATTTGCCATGCACCCTTTGACATTGCAGCCCACCCCGTACTTTCCCGAGGCCTTCTAACCTAAAAAACCGCCCAGTCCACGCCACACAGCCTCCGCTACCCGTGTAGCCGCCAGCTGAGTGTAGTGAACTCCTGACCTATTCAGCGGAACCCGAAACCCCACCACCCTATGGCGGAAGTCAAGGAATCTGCAGCCAACACGTTCGCAAAACCGTCCGAGCCTCTGATTCAGACCCTCCACCCTGCTCTGAACCAAAGGTCCGCAGTCGGTTCTGTCGACGATGCTGCAGATGGCGAGCTCTGCCTTCATCTCGTAAGCAAGACCGGCAGTCTTCACCAAACCAGATAGCCGCTGGAATCCAGAGAGAATTTCTTCAGATCCAAAGCGACACACGTCATTAATGCCACCACCTGCAGCTGGCTGCACCCTGTGCTCCTCATGGCATGCGGAAGGACCCTATCCACATCAGGAATGACTCCTCCCGGAATGCACACGGAGTGCACACTGGATTTCTTCCCCTCCTTAGCCGCCGTACCCATAAGGGGCCCCATTACGCGCCTAACATTGGAGCTCCCAACTACCAGTAAGCCCACCCTGTGCGATTTCCCGGACCTTGAAGGCTGAGAATGATCCTCTGAAACAGGGCAGGCAGCTGCATCTGGCTCAGCCAGAGATAGTGCCTGAAACCGGTTTGTCAGACGCACCGGGGAGGTTTTCTGATCAGCCTCCAGGAACGCCTTTCGCTGCCTGCCACGCCTTGGAACGACCTCCCAATCAACCACAGGCGAGGGCTCAGCCCCATTGCGGGTAGTAACTACTTAAACCTAACAAACGTAATAACATCACACACATCCGCACCCGAGGCAGAGTTCGAACCTGCGACCGTAGCCGCCGCGGTTCCAGACTGAAGCGCCTAGAACCGCTCGGCCACACCGGCCGGCTTACCTAAACGGTTGTTAGAGTTTCCTCCCAAGGCCGATCTTTGCAACGCTTCTGAGCACCACTGTTTGAAGATAGTGACTGTCGCAGGTACTGTGCCAGGCCTTCAGACATCTACTAATATTGTCTGTTTTATGTTTAGTATATGGACTTCAGCCTAGCTTCGTACAACTTTAAGATTAGGCCTTCAGCCGTGTTTCATTTTAAATTCTTGTTGCTCTGTATTTAGGCCTTCAGCCGTGTTTGTTTCAAAATCTGTGGCTTTAATATGTAAATCCTGGTCTGTACATTTTCTCTTTACTTACTTTGAATTCTTGAAACGGCCTACAGCAGTGTTCTGTAAATGTTTATCTTACGGTTGTCCTTAATTATTCTTGAGTAATTGCTTGAGTCTTCACCCGAAAAGATATTTTTATGTTTTTATGTTGTACTGCGTAAACGTTTAACTTTAAAATCTCTCTTTTATTGTTCAAAGAAAATTTTTTGAATTGGGATTTCAGCCGAAGAATTAACTTGCCATTTTCCTTAATATGGCCTTTAGCAGGAATTTGTATATGGTTGGCTTCTAAAGAATTTCCTTAGCTGATCTGAAATGTTATTTCGGCCTTTAGCCGAGAATATGTTGTAAATTTGCTTAAGTAAGGCCTTCAGGAGTTACTCTAAATCCTGGTGTTTTGAAAGCAATCATTGAAACTTATCTGGACAAGTTATTTGGGCCCTCAGCCGTAAATTGATCTGTGTTGTTTTAAAGAGAAAACTGTGCATTGGTTTGAACAATAAAGTTGTGTGTGTTCCTGGTTCAAATGGTTCAAATGGCTCTGAGCACTATGTGACTTAACATCTGTGGTCATCCGTCGCCTAAAACTTAGATCTAATTAAACCTAACTAACCTAAGGACATCATACACATCCATGCCCAAGGCAGGATTCGAACCTGCGACCGTAGCAGTCGCGCGGTTCATGACTGAGCGCCTAGAACCCCGAGACCACCGTGGCCGGCTGTGTGTGCTCCTGTATAACTAACAGTAATTGACCTTGGCCCCTTCCACAACCTGATCCGCTCTGTCCTCTGAAACCGAGATTTCTGCCACTCTATTATTGTAGTGTGGAGATCTACGTCTGAGAGGGGATACTGGTCAGAGACGTCACCATACTCTCTTGTAGTGAGGCATATAAGGGCCATGGCCATCAACTTTTTGGAACGCATTTCATCAATCTATGTGCTCCGTCGGGCATATCCAACCGACGTCAACATTCTGTTTTCACTCTGTAGACATCTTTCTCCTATTGCTTGGCCATTTTGACAGCACTGTAGAAGGAAGTGACGCTAATTGCACATTGCATCCGATAGACCAGCATCATGGCTACTTAGCATGCCCAGCCGTAAAGACAATGGTGGAAGAATGTGAGAAGGTCCACACGCATCTTACAAGCTATTCTGCAACCAGGCTAGATAGCATCTACATCCATGACGCCCTCCTGTTGGGAGCGATTGCCTTGGGAAAACGACTACTCGCGTTTTCCCACCATTGCGTGTTCATCAGCTCCCTCCTGTATCCAAAGCTGTCAGTCTGGTACAACTGCGGGACAAAGAAACACGTCTCCCCTCTGCGAACCAACTTGTCGACAGCGCATCGCAGCGGTGTGGATTTCCTGTGAACGCCGCTTTCCCAGATATCCCTTCTACACGGATGTGGTGGCTCAACTGCGCCACACCAAACATCTTTGGGGATTTAGTGAAGTGCGGGAAAGAATCGGCTGCGTAGCACCATGACACTATGAATAATTTTACTACAACGTGCGCGTCGACGTACTTCCATCATCTGAAACGCTCAGAGAACGACAACGCATTAAGGCGTAGCTCCTGTCATTGACACAAAATAAGTTGGAGACTGTGGCTGTGACATAACGCAGACACTATATCGGCCCCGATGAAACACTATCTATACTCCACACCAAGTCCGATCAGCATCGTCGACGTCAAAAACTTATCATCCCTTTCCTCGCGCAACACGGTAGCAATGTCAGTACTCAGACAGCTATTATCTTCACCTCTGCTGACCACTACACACAATTTTGAGACGACAGAACCGTGGGCTTTGTGAGGACGTTCTCGAAGCGTCACATATGCTCTCAATGCTACAGATGCAACGTCATTGGCGGCGACAATTATTAGGATCACGGTGGTAAAAGCTACTTCCAAAGGCGCGGCGAACAAACTTCCAGGCCCAGACAGCCTTCCGGTGGAATTATACGGGGCTTTACGTGACTTGATGATCCAGAGGTGGACTGATATGTTCCAGGCGCTGCTCACTCCCCATTTCCAAGTGCCCAACGGTATTTGTGACGCATTTTATTCCTGGTAGGTACATAAACCGTCCCAAGGTCCGGAGATCACAAACTTTTGTTTTCTTACTCTTCTCAATGCGGACTATAAGATCTATATGAGCCTACTGGCCGCATGCATACATACTGTACTTCCCTCAGTCCTTTAACCGGAGTAGAGGTCGCACGGCCATGGTGCCAACACGCTAATTGCTACGGGCGAAGTTCGAGGTTTCTTCACGCTTGCCATTTCCTGTCGTCTGCATACGGTACTGGTATCTGTTGACTTCGATAGTGCCTCTGATAGGGTCCGACGTCAGTTCCTTCTGTCGGTAGTCATACGTATGTGATTCGCTTCGTCATTCGTTTGACACCCTGAGACGCCTGCTTACCAGTGCTACATCAAGTATTCAGGTCAACGGACGACAGGCGGGATCGATTTAAATGCAGCGTCCCGTCAGACTTGGCTGTCCCCTGTCCACTACGCTGTTGTCCATCGCACTCTAACCCCTTATCGGAGGCTTGGGGGACTCATCCTATGGAACCATACCCTCCATTGCCATTCATATGCGGACGAGCTCTTTGCTCTTGGCACATACACCTACAGAAATAAAGGCCATCGGATGGATCTGACAGTATGAAAGAACTCCAGGAAACATCCTTAACGTGTCCAAATCGTTGTCTCCAAGATGAAGGGGCACTGCCACTGCCCACATTGGACAAACTCTGTTATCTGGGTATTGCATACCCTCCGTACAGAAGCTTGCGCCCACCGCCGTTTTCTTCAGACTATACAAGCTCACATCCAACACAACCTCCATTGCCCGCATCTCGTGGTCGTGCGGTAGCCTTCTCGCTTCCCACGCCCGGGTTCCCCGGTTCGATTCCCGGCGGGGTCAGGGATTTTCTCGCCTCGTGTTGGCTGGGTGTTGTGTGATGTCCTTAGGTTAGTTAGGTTTAAGAAGTTCTAAGTTCTAGGGGACTGACGACCATAACTGTTAAGTCCCATAGTGCTCAGAGTCATTTTAACCATTTGAACAACCTCCATTGGAGCCTGAATCCGATCCAACGTGTGGCCCATGTCACAGCCAAGCAGATAAACGTTTTCCCAATATTCCCTCTGCCAATGGTCCTAGAACGAGAATTCCAGGCCGCCTTTGGTTACTTCATCTCAGCAGGAACCTGCCTTTTTTTAAGGCCCGCTTCGACACCCTCACGCTCAGCGTTTCATTAGAAGGATTCAACTTCGTCCAATTAAGAGCCAGAATATCCGCTTTAAACTTAACTACCACGACAAGGTGTTGGTGCGAACCTTCCACGACTCCTGCTTTTCGCCCCTTGGAGGTTCTTACACTCTCCTCCTTGTCTCGCGGTTCAGTGTGGTCCAGTGTGGTGTGGAGGTTCTTACACTGTTCTCCCTGTCCTCTCTGTCAGTGTGGTCCACATTGCCCAGCACTTTCCCTATTTCATACATATCGACCTACTTTGTCGAACAAAGATACGTATGTGATGTCTTTCCAGCCACGAGCATACCACGAGCGAAGGACATTTACTGCAAGTTGTTTTCGCAACGCATCCCTCGCAATATGGGGGAGAACCTCCGCTCATATATTCGTTGGACAACATTCCAGAAGAACGTTCATGTGACCCTCACTACGATGGAAGCACGAGCCCTGTGGTACCGCGTAATTAGTGATAAATACCCGACAAACCAACGACTTCACCATGGACTGGCCGAATCACCGTTATATACTCACTGGCATAGCGAGGACACTGATGAACGTCGTCTCACATGTCCATCAACACGACGTGTGCCAAATCGTGCAACGGATACTGACATGTTACTTTTGTACTCTGCCTATAACTGTCACCCCGCAATTTCTTCTCCTTCTGGAGGACGCACATTGTCCACATACCAAGCACCGCGCTACAATATGGTTCAAGGAGCTAGCGATTGCATATTTCGTCAGCCACAGGGCGTACTCCAAGCACGGTTTTTGGTGTCATGTTATAGATACTCACACTGCTCTTGCACGAACATCATACTACCGTCATCAATTTTGTAATTACCTGAGCAGTGTAATTTACGACCCCCCCACCCGACAGTTTGGGTGTACCTGACATTCGACATGCCTGACACCTGGCGACACCCTATTTGGGAACGGTGCTATGTAAAAGCCAATTCCCAGCCAGTGAGGGGGAAACGCCCACGAAGAAGTGCCCGCTACACATCACAGCTTATGTTGCTCAGTTTTCTTCTTTATTCCTCCCTTTTTTTTCTTGGCCCCAATGTTTGCTGGCCTTGAGCCGTTAGGGGAATATAGCTTTACCTTAATGAGCACAGCCCGCACAAATAAATAGGTTGGTCACTTTAACTGAAGACATTAAGATATCACGTAAACTAAGCATCGGATTACAATTCCAATTTGTTGATCTCGGATCACACTCGGCCTGCCACCACACCCCGTGCGTGGGTGGTGGTGTACCTTTGAAATCTTCAATGTGAACTTCCGTTTTTTATCTCAGATTACAATTTTACGGCAAAATCTACATAATTTTTGTCTGAAGAATTTTCTTCGCTTCACCTCAGATGGCACTGTAATCAGCGGAATGGAGATGGGTTTACAGTCGTAATTTGCGATATACTACTCCGTGTCCCTTGAATATAAAAGGGAACTTGGGACCCCAACTCCATGCTGCGAGGGTAGGACAGGCCAGTATTTCATAACTTCTAATTGTAAACCCCATTTGCAACGTTGTATTCCTCCTTCATATCGAACAGTGGACTATTCGAAGCGTCACTGTGGCACAAGCTCCAGGCGAACGCTACTCTACTTTCTCAATTGGAGCGAGTGATCAAACGTACTACCACAAACTTCAATATACTTAGTGATCCGCTTTTCAAATAACCGTACACAGGGCAGAAGCATATCAGCGGGAATGTCAATACAGGCGTTTCTGATGCATTCCACCACGTCTTCACGGCCTGTCGACACTTGCAGATAAACCTACTCTTTGAAATATCCCCACAGAAAGAAACACAGCGACGCCAAATTCGGCGACCTACCCGACCACCTCTGCCGATCCACCGATCAGCGTAACCGCGGTTAAATAGCTCGTGCTGAAACCGCATATATTGCCAAACATCCAAGGCAAGACTCTACAGTCACACGGGTAGTTTCTGTTCCAAAAACATTCGATATTTGTGTCCATTCAACGTGCCGTCGATAAAATGCGGACCAATGAATTTGTCCCCCATGATACCACATGATACATTACCTGACCAAGGAATTTGATGCTGAAACTGTCTGAATTCCAGTAATACATGTTATATCGGTTAACGCTACCAGCGTTTGTGAATGTAGACTCATGGGAAAATAGTATCTCGGCAAAGAACGTGGTGGTTGTTTGCATTTTTGAAGTGCCCATTCACAAAGCACCACCCGGTTATCGAAATCGGCGCCATAAAGTTCTTGATGGAGTCACTTGTGATACGGATGATACTTATAACGGTGTAGTGTTATGACAATACCAGCTACTGACACTCAAGAAGCTCACTGTAATTGCCGAGCGCTTATCCGTGGGTTGTGATGCACTTTCCCTAGTACAGGTATTTCATTAGCTTCTCATGTAGCACGTTAGCTTCGTTTCCTTTTGCCGGATTGTACGCTGCCATTAAACATAGAGGCGCTCACAATCTTGTAAAAGAACGAACGAGAGCGAGCTTTCTCTGGAAAACGCTCGGCATGCAACAGCAGCCTCAACATTTCTCCTACGCTCTGCGTAATTCAGATCATTTCAGTTTTTTCTTCTGTTGTTGCAACATTAATCATCCACTTGCACGTCTGTTCTCCAAATGATAGGTAGGTGTGCAGGCAATAAACACTGCGCAAGTAGTGTAACGTTTAGAGTTGCTATCTGTTCTATGTCTGTTCAATACGTGAGCTCCAGCCATCGTCTACTGCTTGTTACGATACATTGTACGCTATGTGATCAAAAGAATCCGGACACCTGGCTGAATTATAAATTCGTGGCGCCCTCCATCGGTAATGCTGGAACTCAATATGGTGTTGGCCCACCCTCAATGTAGGCCTGTGCTGTGATAGTTACATGCAAAATAATATGAGGTGTCCCATTCTGCTCTCTCACTATGTCTGATGCCTATTGAGGTCGCTGATATGGAGTACCTGGCAGTAGGTGGCAGCACAATGCACCTAATATCAAAAACGTATCTTTTTGGGGGTGTCCGGATAATTTTGATCACATAGTGTATTTCGCTGCACGGCCACAGTTGCACGTAGAGTAGTCCCCTGTTCGATATGGTGGAAGTATACAACATTGTGAAAGGGATTTTCAGTTAGAAGTTATGAAATGCTGGTCTGTTCTACCTTCGCAGCATGGAGGTGGGATCGCACATGTCATTAGATATTCATGGGCTATTGAGCAGCACATCGTAAAATATGATTGTGTACCCCTTTCCGTGCTTCCGATTGCAGCGCCGTCTGTGGCGAAATGAAGAACATCCTTCAGACAAAACGTATGTATAGTTTGCCGTAGAATCTAATCTGCAAGCCGGCCGGTGTGGCTGTGCGGTTCTAGGCGCTTCAGTCTGGAACCGCGTGACCGCTACGGTCGCCGGTTCGAATCCTGTTTCGGGCATGGATGTATGTGATGTCCTTAGGTTAGTTAGTCTTAAGTAGTTCTAAGTTCTAGGGGACTGAGGACCACGGATGTTAAGTTCTATAATGCTCAGAGCCATTTGAAGCCGTCTAATCTGCAATAAGAAACGGGTGCTCCCACTGAATATTTCAAAGTAGGCCTCCGTCACTCGCGTGGGGTTTTGGATGGTCCCCATCGCACACAAACAAATGGGAATTTAACGCTTTTGATCCGATGTGTAGTTTCAGAAATATTTCAAAGTCTTCAGATAAAATAAATACTGATAAATACGCAAAAAAACAACAAAGAAATCTATGCATTTCGTACCTTACCACTGCAGTCGCCAAGGGTGTTGCGGACGTGGCGCCCAGGCTTCTGGTTGTGAGCTCTTCCTACTGCCCCTCCCCCCCCCCCCTCGCCACCCTGCCCCCTGACAATCGTTGGGCATACTCCCCAAGATGACAAGATGTAGGAAAAAAAGAAAGAAAGTTTGTAGAGCATTTGCTCTCTAAAGGCTAAGGTCCCGAGTTCGAGTCTCGGTTCGGCACACAGTTTTAATCTGCCAGAGCGTTTCACGTAATGATACATCTACGCTAAACGTAGGAGAAGAAAGTCAATACTAAAAGAAAATTTTTAAGACAGAGTTTCTGTAGAGACCAAAAGTGCAGGACTCGGTACTCAGGAAGGTACTCAGTTCAGAAAATTACCTATAGTTTCCAGAATTCTAAAAACCAGGTACAAACCTTATTGAAAGCACGTATGTACAGTCGAAACTGAATTAAGCATGGTAACAGGATAAAATTCTATGCACGTTAGGTGTCAGTTCTTGGAAGTTCTTACTATTCGAGTTAGTGGTTCGTACGTTTCAGTTTCGCCTATACAGTGCAGAAAACAGCACGCCCTCCGAAATGCTTTCTATTGTGTTCGTTGAAGTAGTTTCATTGTCTTATCTCGGAGAATAGACACTGCTGTATCAATTTACGAGAACGGTAGCCTATTCCGTTGCTCACCCGATGTCAGAGAATTTGCCTACTGCCTTATTCAAGGGCCTGTGTTAACTTAACCGAAGGAAAGGCTATGACAGTTCTCAGAAACGAGATAGTGTTGCACATCTCAAAGCCGATTTCCCAAATGCTTGCGTGTACTGCGAAACGCTGCCCTCGCATCACGCTAGTTTCTGACGAGGGACGATTCATATTCAGTGAACAGCTGTGTGCGTGACCATAGCGGGACGCTTAATACCAGCCCCAAGCTGAAGAAATAAGCCCTATAAGTAATAGCAAAAGGCATAGTTTCTGTGACAACTATTTAATAGTGTTGTTCTGAAGTTCAAAAGCACTTGTATGATCACTGATAATCGTATATGATACACTCCTGGAATCAGTAGATGAAAAATGTCAGAAACAAGTAACAGTGCACTCGATCTCCATTGAAGATAACCGGTAAATACAAGAGCTTTATACCTAGCGAAACAACAGTCTCATTCTGTATGGTAGTGATTAACCAACGGATCTTGATTCTCTAACGGAACCCGATTATAACACAATGTTACAAAAATTCAAGATTTCGTAGCGGCTGTAACGTAACACATGTAACGTAAGAAGTCGAAATCATGAAAGTTGAAAGTAATTTCCGTGGTGTCCTTCAGAGCGTTACAGGGCCGTTACTACTCACTATAAGTATAGATGATCTAACAGACAACTGGACGCTTAGTAAAGTTGCCCGCGGGTGTTGTACACAAACGCCGAGAAACTGTGGCGAAATGCTGGACAACCTCCCCCGGATCGACGCTCGGTATGGTGACTGACAGTCGATTTTCACAGGAATATATCTAACGTCTTAAGAACACATTAGTGAATAAGTATATTGCTGTTCGATCACAGTTACAACTATAAAATACCTGGGGGTATCCGTCTGGGAGGACCTAAAGTGGAAGGGTCACTTAAATCTCATTGTAGGGGTAGGAAATGTCGGGCTAATAATTTAAAAATTCGTAAGAAAATAATTTATCAGTGAAGTAAACAGCTTATGAAACACTCATTAGACCTATTCTTGGCTACTGCTCCTCGGTTTGGAAACCTTAGCAGCTAGGAATAATTGAAAATATACAGAAAAGGGTGTAGTTTTCCGCAAGGCATTCGTTTATTGAGCGCGATATCGTCACAGAGATGATTACCAAACTCTAGTGCCAAACGCTACGTCGACATTATGTAATAAGTTTTAGAATTCTGACTACCTGTTTTCTCAGAGACCCGCCTTCGTAGCCGAGGCTGCTAATGCACACCTGTTCAGTCGAGATCGACTCGGAGGTAAGTCGGATCGAATTCTGCCGGTACAGCATTTTTACTTCCAGTGCTTGGCATGTGACACTGTTGTTGGTGATCCTGTCTTCGTATGGGAAGGCTCTATGCCGGCAGCGGATTCCATCCTGTTCTTTCGCTCCGCCCTTAACAGCACAAAGCGAACTCCACACTGTACAAGCACGCGTCATATTCATACACACGACACACATAGAAGTTTGACACTTCATTACAAGTTGGAAGAAGGCAACTGAAAATTACCTCCACTATGACATTGCATAGAACGGCGATGCAGCATTCCTCAGTTCATACCCTGAGTAAGGACCTTCTTTGATTTTTTGATTTTTCTAAAGATTCGGACAACATCTTACTGCCTCTCATTTTCATGTTACTAAGTGATTGTTACGGGAATACTACAGAACTCGTGACTCTGACTTAACAACAGTCGAGTTCACGCGCCCTAGTCGTACCCAATAGGTAACTGAGATACCAAACGGACACTGCGAAATACAAGAAAAGATTGCTTCTGGAGCCAGATTACTGATGTAGAAGCACATATAACTTTGTACATCTGTATCTATGGACTCACTGAATTTCTATTACGAGATTCGTTTCGTGTACGCTTGCAGTGATAGTCTTATCTCTAGAAATAACAGACACATCGGTAACTGCTATAAAAAGGATTGATAACATACATTGTGCTTCGGATATTCTGCTAAAGATGTAATTCTTGTATCAGAAGGCTGTGTAAATCTTAACTGTAAGCTAAAACCACGCCTAGCGCTGTTAAACAGCATTGCGTAGTGGGGAACACATTTCTCTCCGCTGGATGGAACAGCCCGATGGCGAAATAGAAGCAACATTCCTCGGCCTTAAAGCAGTAGCATTAAAAACGGAAATGTAGAGACCATTTCACCATGAAATATGTAGGATGCGGCGCTTCCCGAAACACACTCATGTAAATCCCCTGTTAATGACACTGTCTCACAGCGTGGAATTTCACAGAACATTCGTGGATGTAATCTGTGGAGTCAGATTCCACCTACCACTATGGTACAACCTGCACTCTCCTCAAAGTTAAGGTAATTACGTAAACGTAGCCTTCCGCGGCCGTTGTCACAGTCAAAAAAATTCTTATGGGTTTTTGGCCGCAGTTTCAACTATAAAATTCCGACGTTTCAGCAACTATTGCAAGGCGAGGCACATTCCTCAAGCTGTATTGCTAACATCGTGAGGGAGGCACCTAGCAACAGCCACCGGAACGTCGGAATTTTATAGCTTATAATGAGGCCTCAAACCCAGAAGAATTTTATTGACTGTTACGGTAATCACACGATGCCCAACGCGGCTACTCACAGGGCTGTCAAAGATCAGTTACTTTTTCCTTCGTTTTATGTGAGAAACCAATCTCTCAGGTAAGTATCTGAAGTACTCGTCATCCTTGTGTTTCTCGTATTACGTCCATGAGCTGAAGTGTGGTAGGACACGAAACTAAATTCAAACGTGAACATCCAAACCTGAAATTTAAAATGAAGCTCTATTTATGTTACGTATGGTTGACTTAGTGCTTATTGTTTTACTCCAACTAATTATTGACTTTTTATATACCTATTTATTCACTAACCTATCTATCACATTACGAGGAACCAGATATTCTTTGTCCGGTTTGCTTCGTCGATCCTGAAGGATCTTTTTGTGAATGATACGTTCAACCTTAATTTAAAAACTTAATTAGGGGCACCGTGATATGCGCCTGGGTAGCCTAATGATGAGTCGACTGCTCTCGATTCACTGGAAATCTAGGTTCGAGTCTGACAAAAAGTTTGTATTTTCTCTATAGTTGAATACCAATATTACGGCCATAGTAGTGTATCGCTTGTAAAAATTCCTCCTATCCCTCCCCCCCCCCCCCCCCCCCCCCCCACCGCCATTACTCGCGCTACGACGACATCCCTGAATCATGCGTACTCTTCAGCGTCTCAGAAACAGGTGGTAACTAAGCTGGTCCCAGTACTAGAATCTTGCTGGTTACCTGCAACAGACCATGTGATTTCCGGCCAATAATAATTATATAAACAAGTTTAACAGCCGGCCGCGGTGGCCGTGCGGTTCTAGGCGCTACAGTCTGGAACCGTGAGACCGCTATGGTCGCAGGTTTGAATCCTGCCTCTGGCTTGGATGTGTGTGATGTCCTTAGTTAGTTAGGCTTAAGTAGTTCTAAGTTCTAGGGGACTGATGACCTCAGAAGTTGCGTCCCATAGTGCTAAGAGCCATTTTTGAACCAAGTTTAACAAATTCCTCCTGTCAAGGATTCTGTCACGATTAATCAATAATTGTAAGGCGTAGGACTGAAGGTAGAAAATCTTGCCCACCACATGACAGATTTTCAACACTGGCCAGTCAAAAATGTAACACACAGGGACGTGTGAGAAATCCTACCCCGTGCTGAAATAATTACTGTGAGTCAATCACACACCACCTTAGCCACATTTAACAGAACAATCCTGCCTAGCAGGCCAGTGTGCAAAACCTTTCCTCACAGACTGAAGCTCTGTGATTTTCACCTGGCCTTCAGATCTTGTCTAGGTGCAAGTATTACGTTTGGCATCCCGCACAATTCAGTTAATGCTGTCCGTCCTGTTTTATTTTCCTGCTGCCTGGAAATGGGAGACTGCTATTTTCCTGTCCCATACCTGTACAGAGACGTCTTTCAGAGCCAAACAAACTTTAACTTTGTTGTAGCGAGCCAGCTGAAGAAAACCTCCAATGTTGCAGGAATTAACTGGTCTCCCTCACCACAATAAAGAAAGGAGTAGAAAAAGTAATTAGTTGTCCAATCATCGGTAGTGGTGAATGTTGTAAGCATGTTTTCATGCAGGATAAAAAAAAAATGAGAATAATGACTACTACGCTCTGCATAATTTGTCATATAAAATAGGTTGTGTTAGTTTTGACTTAAACCGCTACGTGACATTCTGCATTTTTGACTTTCACAAGCTTTGGTTATCATCTTATCTGTAGTGTTCATCATCTACCTTTCATTACCATTTGAGGTTACACTACAGACAAATTTCTTCAGGAAAGTCCTCCTAACCTTTAAACTTATATAGCAAGGTAAAGTTTCTCACATTCTTTACTTGTTGTTGCAGTCAGAATTTTATACCCTCTCTACTTTTTCCAGCATTCGTTATACCAAAACTTCTCTACAGATTTCAGTGTCTCATTTCCTAATCTTATTCCTCCCACATCAGCCCATTTAATTGGACTAGCCTTGCTCTACTTTTTTTTTTTTGGATAATCAAATGGTTCAGATGGCCCTATGCACTATGGGACTCAACATCTGAGGCCATCAGTCCCCTGGACATAGAACTATTTAAACCTAACTAACCTAAGGATATCACACACATACTTGCCCGAGGCAGGATTCGAACCTGTCAATGTAGCAGCTGCGCGGTTCCGGACTGAAACGCCTGGAACTGCTCGGCCACAGAAGCTAGCTCTTGATAGTCATCTAATAACCTCTTTTCAAGGCACTATAGATTCGAATCAAGAGATCTACCAAGTCGTTTGCTGTCTCTGACTGAATGACAGAGTCACCGACAGATATTAAAGTTTTTCTTTCTTCTCCGAGAACTGCAATTCCCTTTCCATAATTTTCTTCGAATTTCTTTACTGCTTGCTCCGTGTACAGACTGAATATTTATTCTGGCTGCCCCATACAGTCGTCAATACACACCAGGGTATGAAGCGAGTGGTAACACAGCTGTAGTGAGACGAGTAGGGTCCGGGTCAGTTTTGAGAAGGACGCCCTCCTGGGCCGTCACGTGCCGCAGGAACCCCTGTTGGCCGACACGACAGGCAGGAAGCGCCGTGGCGTAATGTATTCCGAGGCGGCTGCCCGGCCAGCGGGCGCCGATATTCCACGCGGCCGCGCGCTAACGATGAGTTATAACACCGGCGCCTGGCGACGCGTCCTCCTGATACCCAGCCGGCTGTTCGACGCGCCGCCCACACAACGCTGCCAGCACTCGTCGCTAAGCGACGGTCTGGGCCAGGGCAGCACACAACTCACCCAGTGGCGCCGAGAGTCTGACGGAGACGCAGCCGAGCAGGTCTTTACTATCGTGTTCACAACAGAAAGGACAGTGGACGCAGCTCTCCTCGTAGTAAAACTGGACAGGACATAAATAAACTACTGGCCATTAAAATTGCTACACCAAAAAGAAATGCAAATGATAAACGGCTATCCATTGGATAAATATATTATACTAGAACTGACATGTGATTACATTTTCACGCAATTTAGGTGCATGGATCCCGAGAAATCAGTACCCAGGACAACCACCTCTGGCCGTAATAACGGCCTCGATACGGATTGGCATTGACTCAAACAGAGCTTGGATGCTGTGTACAGGTACAGCTGCCCATGCAGCTTCAACACAATACCACAGTTAATCAAGAGTAGTGACTGGCGTATTGTGACGAGCCAGTTGCTCGGCCACCATTGACCAGACGTTTTCAATTGGTGACAGATCTGGAGAATGTGCTGGCCGGGGCAGCAATCGAACATTTTCTGTATCCAGAAAGGCTCGTACAGGACCTGCAACACGGCGTCGTGCATTATCCTGCTGAAATGTAGCGTTTCGCGGGGATCGAATGAAGGGTAGAGCCACGGGTCGTAACATATCTGAAATGTATCGTCCTCCGTTCAAAGTTCGGTCAATGCGAACAAGAGGTGACCAACAAGTGTAACCAATGGCACCCTATACCATTACGCCGGGTGATACACCAGTATGGCGATGACGAATACACGCTTCCAATGTGCGTTCACCGCGATGCCGCGAAACGCGGATGCGATCATCGTGATGCTGTACACAGAACCTGAATTCATCCGAAAAAATGACTTCTTGCCATTCGTGCACGCAGGTTCGTCGTTGAGTACACCATCGCAGGCTCTCCTGTATGTGATGCAGCGTCAAGGGTAACCACAGCCATGGCCTCCGAGCTCATTGTCCGTGCTGCTGCAAACGTCGTCGAACTGTTCGTGCAGATGCTTGTTGTTTTGCAAACGTCCCCATCTGTTGACTCAGGGATGGAGACGTGCTGCACGATTCGTTACAGCCATGTGGATAAGATGCCTGTCATCTCGACTGCTGGTGATATGAGCCCATTGGGATCCAGCACGGCGTTCCGTATTACCCTCCTGAACCCACAAATTCCATATTCTGCCAACAGTCATTAGATCTCGACCAACGCGAGCAGCAATGTTCCGATACGATAAACCGAAATTGCGATAGGCTACAATCCGACCTTTATCAAAGTCGGTAACGTTATGGTACGCATTTTTCCTCCTAACACGAGGCATCACAGCAACGTTTCACCAGGCAACGCCGGTCAACTGCTGTTTGTGTATGAGAAATCGGTTGGAAACATTCCTCATGTCAGCACGTTGTAGGTGTCGCCATCGGTGCCATTCTAGTGTGAATGCTCTGAAAAGCTAATCATCTGCATATCAGAGCTTCTTCTTCCTGTCGGTTAAATTTCGCGTCTGTAATACGTCCTCTTCATGGTGCAGCAATTTTAATTGCCAAGAGTGTAATTTAGACAGAGGCAGCAACTACTGATTGCAGACAGCTGCTAGTAAAAGACGTAGTAGAAGAGTGGCAACAAGTGTGGTAGCAGGTAGCAGAGAGTAGAGATCAGTTTGTGAACGCACAAAGGCAAGAGATATGCACATTCCCCCGGCCTATCCCTCCATCTATGAAATATCATGTATTTCCTGTCTCCCTGCAGCCTGCTTCTTCAATAACGGAACCCGATTTTAGCTAAGATCGTTATCAGCACTGGGCTCAAATTCTGAATTGTTCATTCCGCTACTATGGACAAAAATAGGACCCCGACAGTCTATTATTTGGCTTCTTCAGGCAACACGAAGGTACAGGATATTTCTTATGTGAATAATTAAAGCTGTGGCACGTGAATATCCTTCATTATAAATAATTAAGCAAATACAATGGTTGTATAGTTTCATAGGCTTATCCATAGAGTAACAAAGCTGTCATGATGCATAGAATGAGGCAGGCACGCTGTTTGCCAGAAGAGTCCACGTGCCGGAAGAGGTCGGTGTATTGACGGTAATGCAAATAATTCCGAATGTGTTAGGGGAGAGAGGTCAAAGCCAAAGTGGCAGACGAGTTGTCGTGAAACACCATATTCCAGATTTATAGAGTTTAAGATCGGAACCGTACTCTGTTCGGCGGCTATTTAACTGGGGAAATTGAGGTCAGCTGGTCGGCTAACCTGAAAGCCAGCGTAATTGTCATCCTAGTACTGTCAGCAGATGACGAGTGTCGCCTGTTGGTGTCTGAGAATAAGGTTTTTGCTGTATGAAGATTGGATCTGGAAACACTGTTTATTCCTGGAAGAGATGGCCCAAGTGGCTCTCAGTACTATGGGACTTAACATCTGATGTCATCAGTCCCCTAGACTTACAACTACTTAAACCTAAGGACATTACACATATCCATGCCCGAGGCAGGAACCCGCCACCATAGCAGCAGCGCGGTTCCAGACTGAAGCACCTAGAGCTGCTCGGCCACAACGGCCGGCTAGCAGAGATACAAGATACTGCTCACCCTTAAGTGCTTGTAACCGCGAAATCATCAATGGCAATGCCTCTGGTAATAAGCTGAAGAAGAGGAGACACACAGGGCTAAAACGGTCAGTGGGTCTTTCATGATGACTTCAGCTCGACATTAGCTCCCCTTGTGTCACCTGTTAGTGTGAGTGTTGAGAAATTCACACATATCTTTGGGGAGGGTATCTCTGGAGGAAGTTGGTCAGATGGAGAATGGTCCACCTCCGTCGGTTCCCCTTTCCCATTGTTTCGTTTCTGTTGCGGAACTGGCTTGAACTGTTCCCCTTTCCCATTGTTTCGTTTCTGTTGCGGAACTGGCTTGAACTGTTTGCTCAAATTTGGCCAGGGGTATTGGTGGTGTAGTGGGCGTGATGGTGTTAGCAGCTGGTCACTTTGGATATTGATGGTGATGCTTGCGATGCTGGCTTGCTTCGCCCAACAGTTTTTCTTGTTTTCTCCATCCTGTACATCATTTAAGCCTCATATGAGTTGACAATGCCATATACCCATCCTGCTATATGATGACAAATGTGGGCATATACTGATGTCCCGATAGAGTACTCAGAGTGAGCTGTATGCTCTGGCTGATGAGGAGCTGCTAGGCACAAGAGGTCCTACGCTAGCCATGCAACACTTCCACGAACGTTTTTCCAGTTACCAGCATGGACCTGTAAGAAGATCATGTAGTTGACGAGGACGCGTTTAGATAGACACCGTGGCGCTGTCCGTGATTAGATCTCTTTTTGGCTGCGCTGTATGGTGAGTTGCACAAGACGTTCAGTTGCGAATTGCTAGCTGAATGTCCTCTTGATACCGGAAAATATGGCTTCATGGTGAGCCAGTTCTTTTATCTAGGCTATCCTCCAATGGTCAACACATAGAAAGTCTACTAATCCCTTGCGGACAGCTGGAGGGAGATCCCTCTGCATTCTTCATATTATTTCGCTCTAAGGAGAACTTCTTCAAGAATCTCCAGTTGCTAGTTTACAGTGAAGTTAAAATGGAGCCCAAGGAGGCCACTGGATACACATTTTGAATGTAAGTGCTGAAATCTCTGAGAAATGAATGTGTTGTGGTTGCTCCATTCAACTCATTTGATGTTAATGAAAATCTGTCAAGATTATGTAAAATGACCACTATTTGGAAACATATGTTCCAGATAGCTGAAGCTGAGGTAGGGACCCAATTGGGGAAATCATAGCGTGTCTCATTTCATATGATCTGATGTTTTCAGCAATGGCTCTGATACTGATAATTACTTATAACGTCCCAGTAATGAAGGCATTGAGCAAAAAGGAGTAAGAGTTTGTTTGGGGCTAAAAATAGCTGTCATGGGTTTGTCTCCAGTTATTAACCTGAACTTATGCTTCAGAGAAAAATGTAGAAGTTTTAAAAAATTAAATTTATGGTGAAAGCAATGATTCAGATTTAGCTATAGTTTGAGTGTGCAAAAGTCAATGTCATTCATGCGCAGCCAATTGCATGCTACAAACGATCAGAATACTTGAGGGTCAGCTCAGCTCCTGTGTCATGGCTAGACGAGTCCATTGCTAGAATCAGGCATTTGGCTGCGTAACACTTTTGTCACAGGCAAAAAAGTTCCAAATTGTTAACTACTTTGTATTGCACAAAATAGTTTAAAATATGTCACAGTATTGGCCTCAAACTTTTCATGCATAACATTTCCCAGGAAGGAAAACGTCACTGGTGATGACATTTCTTAGGATGCAAATTTTCTGATTTTAAATTTGCAGATTTTTGGACAGTACGATAATTGTTAAATTAACCTAAATGTGAAGTTGATAAGACTTCAATGTAAAATGAAACACACTACGTCTTTGTATGGACATTGACCACTCAAGGCATTAAATTTTCAAAAAAATAGCAGTGTGTAGAAATAAGTAACAAGAGCATTTGTCAGTGGAGTGGGATGACTTTGTCAGTCAATGGTGTATTTACGGACTAAGTATGGAGACGGTCAATAAAGAGCGAAACTCATAATAGACCATCTCCAGACCAGCAGGGGACAACATTGGTGACACTCGTTGATGATCAGCAGATCTGTCGTATGTATTAGGTATCAGTAAAAACTATAATTAAAGGGAGGTTATTAAACATTGAAGACCTACAGCAAAAGAACATTAATGAAATAAAATAATACCTCTTAGTAAAAATAAATTATTATAATCAAAGGAGAAAAGAGCTGCCATCGGTCGCGAAATCCGTCGTGTATTACGTGAAATCTAGAGTCCAGGTACTACATTGTCATCTTCAGTCCCAACAATTATAAGATAGGAGAGTCAGGAACAAATATAAGATAGTTAACAACGAATCGTAAGTGGAAAGATAACCACAACACATTCACATAGCGTATAATAACAGGTGACATTAGTCCAAAGTGTCACGTAGTAAACAGTATTGGTTGATACTAAGCATAGTGGAATCCGACATAAACTGAAGCCATTGCTGACGTAGTTATACGGGAAGGAAATGTGACGTCAGAAACGCGTGAATCTCTATGCTGAGGCAGCGTTGAATAGTTGAACAACACTAAAGCTACATAATTTTTAATTTTTTTTGGTATACTGAACATTAAACAACAAGTATGGTTAAACCGTAGAAAACAAATCATATCTGTGGAGTCATAACTATACCCCACTGAACAGGGTAGTGTGTAACGTATTTTTTCTATCAAACTGATAGAAGAACATCCATTTACAGCTCCATTCGACAGCGAAAAATACGTTATGAAAAGTGCTATGGGACTTAACATCTGAAATCATCAGTCCCCTAGAACTTAGAAGTGTTTAAACCTAACGAACCTAAGGACGTCACACACATCCATGCCCGAGGCAGGATTGGAGCAGGCGACCGTAGCGTTCGCGCGGCTCCAGACTGATGCGGCTAGAACCGCTCGGCCACACTGACCGGCACGTTATTAAACTAATGTCCAAAAATAATGAGAATATGAAGAAATAAAAATAGTATAATAAAACGTGGTGTGCACTTTCTGGGCATTAACTGTAATAATACACGTCTTTTTAATACTGTACGAAGCTAGCGAGTGGTGAACAGTAAATAAAGAAATAACTAAAACGAAGGAACGAATGTAGCACAGCAAACCTTATTTGTCGTCTCTGGGCATAAACTGGAATAATACAGATCGTTTTAATGCAGTATCAGGGCTTACAATAAACATGTGGAATAAAACATCTTTTTAGAATGTCGAAAGCCATGAAGCTAGTGGACACAAAAAATGAACAATTATATAAAAGGAAGGAATGTATCATACATTAGAGGTGTGAGAAACAAAATAAGTTAAAACAACAGGGATTAAGTTTGGACGTGATTACGTTAGAGTGTGCATTCTCACTGGGCTAATGTAAGTCACGAAGCCAGCTAAGGAATAAGATAAACAAACTTTGATTATTTTTTTACCGTTATGTCCCTAGAAGCAAATAAAATATGATGGTGGTATAGTACATCAAATAAGCATCAATAAAATGTATAATGTACCGGCTGAAAATGCCAAACAACTCACGGACACAATGTATTAATTACCGATATACGCCACGCTGGGGCGATAGCAGAAACGCTGGTAATACATTAAGCAATAGGACAGATCTTTCAGCTTACTATACTACTGTCCAATTTTTATTTGCTTTTGGGGACATAGGCAAATAAATGATTACCCTAAGCTTGGTCATATTGTGCCTTCGCTGGTTTCGTGAGTTACATCAGACCAATGAGGACACACACTTGAATATAAGCAGGCCCTCACCTAACCACATTGTTTGAATTTATTTTACTTCCAGTAATGCCGATATATTTCCTTATTTCCCTTATTTATTCATTTGTTATGCACCACTGGCTAGCTTCATACTTTTTGACATTGTAATGCTGCTTTACACCACTTGTTTGTCAGGAAGTGCAGAGATGGTGTCAATGTATTTTTTTCGATCTGTGTGAATTTAGTTTACGCCCGGAAAGAGCACACCATGGGCACTATTTGTATTCCTTTGTATTTTTATTATTTTGGTACATTTTTAAGATTGTATATATCTGTGTTGTGTGTGTTCATAAATGGATCTTCTTCCATTAGTTAGTAATACAAAAATACATTACGTACTATCTTGTACTTTAAACGTAGACACAAATGTGTGTGTGTGTGTTTGTAAACGTAGACACAAATGTGTGTGTGTGTGTGTGTGTGTGTGTGTGTGTTTGTGTGTGTGTTCTTAATTACTCATAAGTAAGACATATGTAGGTGAACAAAATCAGTATTCCTTTTCCGAAAAATTGATCCTGAAAGTTGTTTTAATTATTGGTTGGAACATACTTACCTCCATCATGATAAATCTGTTGCTTCCACCATTTCATAGTGGAGCCTGCGTTGTAATCTTGAAAAAAAAACCTCAAAATTTTCACAGACTGCTACATAGATTCATATTCCTATACTAATAGTTGCCTTTATTCTTGGAAAGGGGCCGGCCGCTGTGGCCGAGCGGTTGTAGGTGCTTCAGTCCGGAACCGCGCTGCTGCTGCTGCAGTCGCAGGTTCGAATCTTGCCTTGGGCATGGATGTGTGTGATGTCATTAGATTTAAGTAGTTCTAAGTCTAGGTGACTGATGACCTTATATGTCCCATAGTGCTTAGCGCCATTAGAACCTTATTTTTTTTGGTGGCATTATGAATTCACAATGCAGCATGGTAGTCAAATGAAAAAGATACGCTTTGAACCAGAGAAGCAGTCATTTAAGTCTACAGATCTGCTCTGGTATGTTTTACCTGGAAATATTATCGACGTTTAATAACTTAATTAAATTGCGAGATATGAAATGTCCCCTTAGAATAATTTATGAATTACTGTGCTGATAAAACTCTTACATTATTTGATTTTCAAATAGCTGAGCAGAACTGAACGTACTCAGACATTTCTCTCTTTACTTATTCTGATCAACATTAAACTACTACATAAAATTTTATCGCAACGCAGTCTGACTTCTAATAATCCCTACAAAAGAATGACACTGACTAATAATAACCTATACCTTTCATGAATCAGATACCTCACAAAAATCTTCGTTACTCGAACTACTGCAATACAGCGAACGCCAATACTGCCAGCTAAATAAAAGATTCTAACTACTGAAGGCACTAACTACTGATAGGCATAGTTAGCAAATGAAAGATTTTTATAGAGAACAAACAATATATTTACCTTAATAGTGGTCAAAATTCATTATATATATCAGTTCATGACATCCAGTCTTACGAATATACTCTTTCTGATGGACACACGTCCGGATCATCCGCTCTCAAAACTCCGCCATCTCTCTCCCCACATCCACCACTGCTGGCGGCTCACCTCCAACTGCGCAACGCTACGCGCTGTTCACATCCAACTGCCCAACACTACAATAGCGAATATTCCAACAATGCCAACCAGCCACAGACTGCACACAGCACAGCCAATGATTTTCATACAGAGCGCCAAGTGAAGTTATCAACATAAAAACGTAAATGGCCTACCTACATAGGCCCTATGCTCGCCACAAAAAAATTTACAAATTGTTTTGGGCAGAGGCCAATAATGATCTGATACTTTTTTTCATAATTACAACAACAAAGATCTCAAATGCACAAACTTATTGATGCAGTGTTGGTCAAAAGCAAAAACTGTTCGCGTAAACACAGTCCTGATCATTTATCACAATAGTGATTGCATTGCACAAACTCTGATCAGAAAAAAGAAAATGCACACTGAAGAAGTGGATTTACATGCAGTCTTGAAGTAGTGTTGTCCTTCCAAGGGAAAGACAATGCTGACTCTTGACATGGAGACAGGTAATGGGCCACAACAGGGCAAACCCACAGCAGAGTCAGTCGAAGTTTAGAAGACTGTTAGTAGGTAGGTCATCACAATGGTCTCATTTCGTGCAGCGTAGTGTAGAAATGGAGAAAAACAACAGCAATTGATAGTGAAATCCGTCGTTTTATTGCAGCATATTTAGATTACAACTATTACATACTCATCTCCAGTCCTAAAAACTACAAAACAGGAGAATTAGGAAGTCCAAACTGTCGTGTAGAAAACAATATTGTTTGATGTGAGCATACAGGAGTCTGTCATGAACTCACCTTTGCATACATAGTTTAACAGGGAGAAAATGTAATTTCAGAGTCGTGTGGTGCCCTTCATTGAGTCACTGATGTATTAGTTAAATAATATTGAAAATGTATAACTATTAATTTTTTTAAAATATTCCAAACAGTAAAACCACAAGTAATGGTTAAACCACAGATCAGAAATCACGTAGGTGGAACCAAGCGCTTGATATAGCCCGCTCAATAACAGTATATACAGGACAGTAATTTTTGAGAACATTTCAAACAGAGACAACGGTCGGGCTGAAATTACTTTAAAAATGGACACAACGGTCTCGATCACAAAAACATTTATTTCGGTGGTGACCGGTTTCGGTCAGTTTGAGACCATCCTCAGACCTTCATACCATGATTGTAGGCAGTGGCGGTTGGTAAAGCGTGTGTTTTAAGAGAGGAGGGAGATAGTGATAGTGTTGACGAAATAACAGACCGATGACCCATGTACGACCAGTTTCCACGCAGAAGCAGAGCAGCGCGACATCGGCGTAATTACGGCGTTGCTACCAGACGGCCTGCCCCGGCACCCGCAACGCGCGCGCCTTGTTGTGTTGGCGGCGGCGGCGTGCCGGTCGCTGTTTATTTATGGCGCCTGCCCGGACACGTCATGGCGGCTGGCGAGCTGACGTGAGCGACGCGGAGGTTGAACCGGCGACCCCTGCAGTGCGGAGGACGTGACACCGTGGTTGCGGCAGCTTCGCCTCTCGCGATTGGAATTTATCACCCCTCCGCTCTCCATATCGAGGGCGGATTTTTATGTGCGACGCGCGATGCGTTAAGCGCCGCAATATGTTAATACCGCTATCCTAGGTGCAATTTCACTGTCGGGACGACGAAATAACGCCATCCGTTTTGTTTTTCCCCGCGCGGCTGCGGCGGTGGGTTTGTGCCAGGAAACAATTAGCAAAACGGAGATGAGTTTAATACGTCCCCTACTCTTTGAAGGCATAAAAGGATTTGCAATTTTTTCTGTGACAGAGGTGTTTCTCTGTGACAGAGATTATTTGTTACACCATTAGGGATAAGCTCAATTTAACCTAGGGTACACAGTTTTTTTGGTTTAGTACACAGATGAAAGTACCATAACCTTTTACTGTTGTTGATATATTTGGTAAAAAGTTTTATTTACACTCTCTCCACTGTTGCAGCACTGTACACTCACAGTAGTGTGATCTGGGGTTACTTTACACAGCCCGGATTGCCTTACTGGTTTATATCGAGGGCCATACGTGACTGTTTTTGGAAGTTCTGACAGAGTAAATTGTACTGGTAGGAAAATCAGTATTGTACTGCTCGTACACTACCCTGCTAGGTGATACATGTAGCTAACTGGACGTGAGTATCTGTATGTATTTTACGATGCCTATAAACTTCCATTGCTATCATAGTTATGTCCTAATTTTTATTCTTGACTGAATGACATGTACTGGATGGTCAAAAAGTCAGTATAAATTTGAAAACTTATTAAACCACGGAATAATATAGATAGAGAGGTAAAAATTGACACACATGCTTCGAATGACATGGGGTTTTATTAGAACCGAAAAAGAAAAGTATTGCTAGACACGTGAAAGATCTCGTGCGCGCGTCGTTTGGTGATGTTCGTGTGCTCATCTGCCAGTTTCGTCATGCTTGGCCTCTCAGGTCCCTAGACCTTAGTCCGTGCGATTATTGGCTTTGGGGTTACCTGAAGTCGCAATTGTGTCGTGATCGACTGACATCTCTAGGGATGCTGAAATAGAACATCCGACGCCAATGACTTACCATAACTCTGGCCATGCTTTAGAGTGCTGTTCACAAAATTATTCCTCGATTACAGCTATTGTTGAGGAATGATGGTGGACATATTGAGCACTTCCTGTAAAGAACATCATCTTTGCGTTGTCTAACTTTGTTATGCTAATAATTGCTATTCTGATCAGATGAAGCGCCATCTGCCTGACATTTTTTGAAAGTTTGTATTTTTTTGGTTCTAATAATGCCCCATGGCATTCCAAGCACGTGTGTCAATTTGTACCTCTATAGCTACAATATTCTGAGCTTTATTCAGTTTTCAAATTTATACTGACTTTTTGATCACCCGGTATTTCCGTAACAACTTACCAGATGGGAAGTGTAGGCGAAAGTCTTTCTCTTTGTTCGGGCATATTAGTAGCAAGGAACAACATCTGAAGGTGTATGAGTCACGCTTGGGTGGGGGTAACTTTACACAGTCTGTTACATGGAAACAAAAATAGAAAAGTAGGAAACCTAAAACATTATTGTACAAATAGAGAAAGTGACATCTTTTGATGATAGACGCTTTAAGTTCGTGAAGATGACAGATGTCTCAACATAGACATTTGAGTTGCCTGATGTTGAAAATATCACCGAAATCAATTACTAGGACATTGTGGTCATACTTGATGAACCTAGGGCATTATAAAGAGAGTTTCCGAAATTCAAACAAAACCTGTAATCACTTTCGTAAATATTTAATCTTTATAGAAGTCAAATTAGGGTTGGTGGAGCCTCATGATTCTATAGAAATGCTATAAAAGTGAACAAGTCGTTCTCCGACACAGAAAATTTCCAGTTTACATCGTAAAACCTTAAAACTTAAATGAGACCATATTCCATTTATTGTAGTAATGTTTTCCGTCAAATCAATACAGCTATTAAAAGTGTCATCCCATTTCAGATTTCTGTTTCCTTTCCAAATTTCCAGGCGTGTGTAAAGCTGTTGCCCATTACGAGGCAATACTGTAGAATGTCTTGCTAAGTATATGCCTGTGTAAATTTAGCACTTGGACTGGGATAACTTTACACATAGTGTTTTTTTTTTTGTTTAAGGCATCCCATAAAAATGATTTTCATTCAGTTTAGGGTTATAATTGTCTTGAGACCCGGACAGATATGCATAAACTTTTTTTAAGACTACACTAAAAAGTTCCTAAAGCAACCCTGCATCACAGTAATTTTATTTCTTTATGAAGAATGTTGTGCATTCTCTTTTCTGATTTGAGAACCAACATCAGAATGAGGAACGCATAACTGGAAAAGGGGAAGCAGCTTTGCTTTTTGATACTAGAGTGACAGACAACAACTGTATCGTAGTGCAAAATAAGGGTCACAATGATGAAACAAGGTTTCTGAAATTAGAACAATCTATTACCTAAAATAATGGAGAAATAATAGCAAGTAATCTTTAATTGCAAACTTCTAAGCTACAACTATGACTGCTGCATTGTCGGAAAAGAGAAAAGGAACAGATTTGGAGCGGTAAGAGCGTGCGTATTAGATAGAACGAAGAACTAATGAGGCAGTATTAAGAGAAATCAATAGAGAGAGACGAAGAAGGAAACCCAAATCAATTGAGCATCCCTTTCAAAACAATTTCTTAAGCATCATCATAGGAGGCAAAGCTCTCGATAAAATTTGAGGGGCTAGTGTAGAACACAACATTGCAATGTGTGGCCAGTCTGACGAACTCGCCTGCCGATGTGGCCGAGCGGGTCTAGGTACTTCAGTCTGGAACCGTGTGACCGCTGCAGTCGCAGGTTCGAATCCTGTCTTGGGCATGGATGTATGTGATGTCCTCAGGTCAGTTAGGTTTAAGTAGTTCTAAGGGACTCAGTTGTTAAGTCCCATCGTAGTCAGAGCAATCTGAACCATTTGAGTGAAATCTAGTAACAACAGAAACAGTGAGCAGGGCACGAAACGAATCCGTAATGTTCAGGTGCAGCATCAGTAGCACACTGATTCACACGGTCACGTCGATTAAATACTTAGGTATAACAATGCGAAACAATATGAAATAGAATCAGCTTGTAAGGATTGTAAGAAGAGAGAAATTGAGGAAAGTGTGGTTCACCTGTAAAGGAGACGGAATATAGGACAAGAGTGCCACCCACTGTTGAGTACTATTCCAATGTTTGGACACTGAACCAGGTCGTATTAAAGGAAGACATCGAAGCAATGCGGAGGAAGGCTGCTATATCTGTTACCGATAGATTCGACTAAAGGGCAACCGTTATGGAGATGCTTCGGATAATTAAATGGGAATCACTGGAGTGGAGGAGTGCTGTTGAGAAAAGTTAGAGACTGGGCATTTGAGGGTGACAGCAGAACGATTGTATGAGCGCCACGGTACTTTTCGATTAGGGATCACCACCATACGTTTAGAGTGATTAGGGCTCGCACGGAGACATCTAGACAGTCATTTTCACCTCGCTCTATTTGTGAGTGTAACAGCAAAGGAAATGGGTAGCAGTGGTACAGGGCGTCCTTCACCATGCACCATACTGTGGTCAGCAGATATATATATATATATATATATATATATATATATATATATATATATATATATATATATATATATGTGTGTGTGTGTGTGTGTGGAAACAGAGAAGAGTTACTGCGTCAGCAAGGTATTGCCTTCAACGGATGAAAATGCAGACGTTTGGCAATAAAGGAACATCATAATTACCTCTGAAAATTTTAACATATTCAAGAATACGACAATAGGAACAAAAATGCTATAGTAAACGAATACGTTGTTATGAACCGATACTGACTTCAGTATGAAATATGGCGCTAGTTACGACAAATATATCTGAAATGTAAGCTTTTCGGTTACGTTCCCCGCATATTTCAGTTCATATTTCACCAGTGGCCTTCTTAGCTAGATATAAAATACTGATTCAGAATGTTATATGTTACAGCTTACTGTATACTCACAGCGATTGGAGGAGATTGTTCTTCGTGTCGTCCTCGCATTTGGATGAAATTATGGGATCGTCTCTCTTACAGCTCGAACCATCTCTTAAGTCTTGACAAGACTATAGGACCTATAATACGCTTCTCCATTTTTTATGCCGTATCGACAAAAGCGTTGAGATGGCCCCAGACAGAAAAGACCGAAGGATACACGTGAGTTGATCTTGGAGGCCACAGTGCAGCTACGCATCTTGAACGACACTCGTGTGTTACACATCTTTTTAACACGTCTAAGCACTATCAGTTCAATTCTTCCAGAAAGCGGATGGGTGGTCGTTCATTTTTTTTTTTTTTCACTTTCACTTCACTATCACGAGCCACGTAATGCTCTGGAAGTTTCAGTTTGTTATTAAAAAGTCGTAGGCGGCAGCTTTTACTGCACGATTCGATTGTGAAGAAAGATTATGATATCCTTCAGTAAAAGGCAAAAGAGCACTTTTTTTCATGATGGAAAAAGGCTGACATTCGGGGGACTTGGGGTAACACGGCTGTGCGAACTCTACCATTACTGGAGGGAAATAGGCAGCTGACCTGTAGAAATCCATCGCTGTCGAGTACATGGGACAGCACGTGCACATGCAAATAAAGAAAACGAGCCGCCACAGCTGTGTCATCTAAGAAACCAATTTCAAACGGCTAGTTTCGGCGCAGCATCTACAACATCTTCAAGCCCACTGTAAAATGAAAGAGTACTTTCATTCTTTGGCCTATGTATCGTACAGCCCATACGATACTAGTTGTCGTGGATTGCATACACGAGCAGTGTATACTCTGCAACGTGACAGAACTTCGTAAACGTTAAGTATACATCCCTGATATAAGCAGCGCACGACAACATGTATGGGTTCTAAGATACATGGGACAAAGAATGAAAGTACTCTTTTGGTTAACAGTTCACCTGAAGATGGCGTAGGTTTTGCACCGAAACTACCAGTTTGAAATAAATTTCTTTGATGATATGGCTGTGAAAGTTCTTTTTCTTTATTTTGTGCAGCTTACGTCACAAAAGTCGACTCTCTAAGATGAGAGACAGGCATGATTAAATTTCTAAATCTCGGATATTCGGGCAGCTTATCAGGCAAAAAGACGCACTTGTTTCACTGCGTAGCGCAGCTGAAGACGTGTAGGCCCTATGTAACGCATATCCCAACTTTGGACTATGGAAGAAAACTATATGGGGACATAATAGATAAGTTTGCATATTCAGTACATTTCTACTCAGCAAGACAACACTTCGTGTTGAAGTCAATGTGAAACGTAACCGCAGATTGGCTGTTATCTCGCAAACGAGTCGTTTACAGAACCATATTACTTGAACGTTTTTGGTTCTGTTATCTTATACTTCCACTTGCGTCAGTTTTCGTTTTATTCACAGGGTACCCAATATAGACTTGTCAAAATTAATGTAAATTCGACGTGGCTTCATGTTGGAGCACCAGGGCAGGAAAATAACCACACAGATTCGCGGACAAAAAGCAGCATAAGTCAAAACACAAGACAGTGGGAAAAACATTTTACATGTGGTGTTCCGCAGTTTGCACAAATTTTTCACTGTGTTATTTATTCTTCAAAATACTTATGTTCTTCGTTCTCCTGATACACCTTCAGTGTCAGTTATTCGTACACCTTTAAGTGCTGACCGTGCAAAACCATGTGTGTATCCTTTCATGATGTTTCCGTCTGTTTGTTCCACTTTTTTAGAAAATTCGCTCTCGGAGATTAACTTCAACACAGTTATGAAGCCGTACGAGTTAGTCATGCAATTTTTAACGGATGAACATAAGAGACATCCTTTCGAAAATTCAGAAACTTTCGATGAACGTTTGTTAACGATAAATATCTTACACAAAGAATTTTATAATTCCAGTATATTTCAGTGCATGTATTTTAATAAAAAAACACACAAAACGCCTCTCTTAAATATCCTTATCGATAGAACTCTTCGAAAGAACAAGTTTAGCTACGTCAAACAAATATAAAATTCAGTTGACATCAGCACCATCTCTCATTCAGGTCGAGAAATTCTATCGTGTCCAATGTACTCACTTGTTTTCGTTGTTTTTGCCCAGAAATAAATTACTAAATGATATCCTTAATTCGTGACATAAAGCTAGAAGATACGCCTCTTCTCTCCCTAAAGATGTAAGTGTGAGTACACTGGAGTGAATACATTTGTACATGCGTTCTACTCTCTTGTGTACAAGTTTACTGTACGTTTTCCTGTTTCAATTTCCTTACATACAGGAGTATATTAAATTCAAACCGCAAAACTTCACAATTACTCCAGTCAGCCTGGTATGTGATTTCAATAATACGGACACGAGAAAGGTAATAATACAGGACAGTGAAAATCACAATCTGAATTGTATATGTTAATATCTCGCTAGTACAACGAGACCAGCATAACGAACTGTTTAATTTACGGTTGGGACGGCATAAAGAAACTTACAAAACCTAGCGCCTCGTCATATTGTCGAAACCTCTTTTAGCCTTAACCTTCAATTAAGTTCGGACTCGTAATTAAATCTGGTAATTAAGCCTCGATACCGTCAAGAATGTTCTCATTAGGGTAATATGACAAGCAAAATCTAGAGAGATAGAAATTGGTTCTTTTCTTCCTTCTGAACCCTCAGCCACCTCCCCCTCCCACCGAGCTGTCACTTATAAACGACGGGCCCAAATCTCCGCCCAACACCTCACAAATTACACTGAATATCGTCAGTTATCGTTAAAGTGTTGTTAAGGGAAATTATAATTAATGTAATATGAGGGCATATTAACTAAGGGAGAAACCTCCAATTAAAACTGCTGTTACCTGTAAAATTAGTACCACAAATTGGAAGATATCCTTCTTTTCTCCGTGTTAGTGTTTTCTCCTTACCAAGATATATTATTTTCTAACACGCATCTTCTTCTTGTCCCTCCTGAACGGTGTTTTACAGCATGTGCAATATATTGCACGAAGATAGTTATTTCTTATAACAATTTGATTATTCGAATGATCAGTGCTACCATATGTTCAGATATTTACGAAAAGACTTCAGAAGTTTCTAATGGGTTTTTGGTTGTATAAAATTAAAAAAGAAAACATGGACAGTAATGGCCGTTGATCGAAAACATTGCCACTTATAAATTAAACATCTTTAATTTATAAAGGAGTATTTGTAGACTATATTCGCTACCGAACATCAGTTATAACGAAAACACCCTGGTATTAAAGCTAAAGTTACGGTGAGAGTAAAATGAAAAAGGAAAAGATTCCCATTATTTCTACTTACAAATCAAGTAGATTTACATATAAAAGAATAAATCGTATTTGCTACAGAAATTAACCACTTTTCAACTTGTGAAGATTTTCAATGAAACAAACATTTTGCTTTCTGTAAAGGAAAGAAGTAGTACATGTTTCAAGAAGAACAGCAACTCTAAGATAAGGTGATACAGTATAGTACATCTACGGTGTATCATTATTATTGGTACTTTCATTGCGAGCATAGTGTATTCTGTTTGTGATGTTAACTGCGCACAGCCGTAAAGGTGACATTTTTCCCATCTTCAACAGACTTAAACATACACGTCATGTTAATTCCTTAACAACACGTATTTAGTCGTTTTCCATCCAACGACAGGCTGCACATTGGCCAGTTATTTCGTCGTGGGGACAAATGGCAATTATAACCAAGAAGTCGGCTGTCGGTAGTGATACACTGATGTGCCAAAACACTATGACCATCTGCTTAACGGCTTGTTTTACCGCCTTTGGAACGAAAGACATCACTGCTTCTGCTTATCAGGGATCCGATAGTTTGTTGGTAGGTTTATGGAGGCATGTGGCGTTAGATATCTACGCACAGGCCATGTAATTCGCGCCGGCCGCTGTGACAGAGCGGTTCTAGGTGCTTCAGTCCGGAACCGCAAGACTGCTACGGTCGCAGGTTCGAATCCTGCCTCGGGCATGGATGTGTGTGATGTCCTTAGGTTAGTTAGGTTTAAGTAGTTCTAAGTTCTAGGGGACTGATGACCTCAGATGTTAAGTCCCCTAGTGCTCAGAACCATTTGAACCATTTGTAATTCGCATAAACGCAGGTTTGCCTCTTTCTAGCCTATCATCTGAGATCAGTCCTAGGGTCCGTATTTTCTCATGTGTTCCTACATTTCAGTGGAACCCGAATTGACCATCCTCGATTTTGGATTCTATTAAGTTTTCTGTTTTCTGTAAATAATTTGTGTCAATATTTTGCAGCAACGGCTTATAAAACTGAGGTTTTGGTGGTGCTTCCACCTATCAGCAACTACCTTCTTTCGGACAGGGATTATTACAGTCTTCTCGAAATCTCATGTATCTTGAACACCAGGTGGAATAGCTATGACATGGTTGACCTTACCAAGGATCTCAATAATTTCTATAGTGTCGTCAGGTCTAGTAGGTTTGCTGCGACCTATGCCTTTAAGTGCTCTGTCAAATTCGTATCACAGTATCATATCTCTCTTTTCATTTTCATGCACTTCCTCTCCCCTTTCTATAACATAGTCTTGAAGAGCATTCCCTTGAAGAGCAACTCTCTATACTCCTCCCACATTTCAGCTTTCTCTTCTTGCTCTGTAATGGTTTTCCATCGGAGCTCTTGATATTCATACAGATGCTTCTCTTTTCTCCACAGGTCTCTTTAACTTTTCTATAGCTGTTACGCATTTTTACGCTAGTCATACATGACTATGTACTCTTGGAATTGTCTTCTACTCATTTCAACTTATTGTTAGCGATTTTTGACTTTCTCTCTGTCTCACATTCTAAATGTTGTATTCGCTTTCCCCTGCTTCATTTCCTGCGTTTTGTATCTTCTCGACAGTTAAATTCAATATTTCCTGTATAGACAAAGGATTCCTTTTAGGTCTTTTATCTTCATCTATTTCATCCTTTTGTGCTTTTCCTATATCATGTCTCAAAGCTTCCCATTTGCTTTCTGTAGTATTCCTTTCTCATCTTTCTACCAATCGGTGCATAACTCTTTACAACCTCCGCTTATTTCAGTTTAACTAGGTCCTCTCCTTAATATCCCAACTTTTTGCAAGGTATTTAAATTTAAAGAGACCATACGGTGGTTCAGTTAGAAAAAAAAATCTATTTTCATTTTTCATCTTAATTCGTTAGATTAACGTTTTATTTAAGTACTCTGAAAAGAATTTTGCTGAAAAATTTTTTTTCGAGCATTTAAAGGGCATTTTACTACTATGTGTGTTTATGTGTCACACCCACTTTTCTGTCACTCACTTTTCTGCAAATATTTTAGATCTTTATATCCCCTATATTCCACTCCCAAGTGTGTTGGCTATGCAATGGTCGGTATTCTTTTGATCTGCTGTTTGTAAAAAACATAGTTTCAAACACACAGTTAGTTATGTTCAAGTGTGATTGTGGGTAGTTGTTATACTTACGTTTGCAGTGCTTGTTTATGTGTAGTTTGTTGTGTTTATTGAAGATGACGAAACGCAAAGACATTTTCAAGAAACGATAATTTAGAGGAAACAAGTTTAGAAAGCCTTCTGTACAAGAGGTTATGTTGCCTGGCAACGATGTTTCTAATTGTAATTTTTCGACAAGTGCATCATCAAAGAAGCTCTCACCATTTCAAGAGAGTTACAACGAATTTACTGTGAGTGACAAGGGGTGAAGTAACATTATTAAAAATTTGAGAATATTATCAGATGTAGTTTCTAAATTTGTACAATGTAGACAGTGTGGTGAGTCAGAGAGTGCGAAAATTTGTGAGAGTGCCAGTGGGAGAAAAGTCCTAGTATTTATCAACAGTCTACATACTAATACTGAGAGATGGCTGGTGGTCTCCCACTAACTCAGACACACCGCAAATCCATGGCAGTAACTCCTGCAGTCGGAGAAGGGTGTGTAGTGCAGCTTCATGACAGGCTCAGACAGTGGCACACATCAGCGACAGAGGGTGTTCACGAACGAATTGATTAAAAATATGCATGATGTGCCCAGATTTCGATATCGCAATTGAGCTGCAGGGAGGAAAGTAGCACAGGGGTATATCAAGAGATTTTCTATTGAAATATAAGTGGTGCATGGAGAAAAGAGGATTTCGCAGGACAGACTATCAGAAATGAAGGGAACGTGCCGATTGGTAGCGAAACTGAATTTTAAATGTTCAAGGGCTTTGGCTTGTTCAAGAGTCTTACAGAAGGACAGAAGTGGGTCATAAGTCAAGGGGAGGGAGTGTGATCAGGAGATTTTGTTTTTCATCAGATATCTTTAAGCGATCAATCAGTGTTTCATGATGATACTGAGGGGTGGAGTTCCCAGAGAAAAAAATTGCATTAATTCTCCGATTAAAAAACGAGTGAATTTCAAATAGTGGTGTAGAAACCCCAATCAAAAGTGGACAACATTCAAAAAGTGGTATAGAACCGTCGAAGTGGGGGGAGGGGGGGGGGAGGGGAGAAACCTATGATGTGGTGAGGTTGGGGGATTAATTAATATGATATGAAGTGGTGTAGAACAATAGGTCAAATGCCTGTCAGTGGAAAAAACCAGTAGGTTAAAAGTTGAAATGGAGCAGAACAATGGATTAAGGCTTGAAGTCACCATTGTCCCTGAATGTATGCTTGCCTCTGATGTAGGCAACATGCTCTAACAAAACGCCCTGACGCCAGTTTTGCCCTACTACTTACCTCTCACCACAGACATTGCCTTCAGTTACCGATCGAGAGCAACATCGTTTGTGTAGAGTTCTTTATACTAACAGACAAGCAACACTACGAGAAATAACAAAAGAAATCAATGTGGGCTGTGTCGCATGACGAACGTATCCATTAGGACAAAGCGGCGAAATTTGGCATTAATGGGCAATGGCAACAGACGATTGACGCCAGTGCTTTTGCTAACAGCATGACACCACTTGTGGTGCCTCTCCTGGGCTCGTGACGATGTCAGTTGGAGCCTAGACGACCAGAAAACTGTGTCGTGGTCGGATGAGCTCTGCCCACAGTTTGTAAGAGCTGATAGTAGGGTTCGAATGTAGTGCTGCCATCAAGAAGCCATGGACCCAGTCTGTCAACAGGGCTCAGTGGTACGTAGTAGTGACTCCATAAAGCTGTGGGCTCTGCTTGCATGGAATGGACTGTGTCACTGACTGGAAATGTTACTTTCGGCCACTTGGAGACCATTTGAAGAAGATTCTGGGCAATTCGAGACAATGATATGATCACCTGGATCTGCAGACATGAGTGGCATCGGACTTTTGTGGGAGGCAATCGAGAAGTCAATTCTTGGACAAAATCCTGCACCTGCGACACTTTCGCAATTATGGTTCAACTATAGAAGCAGCACAGCTAAATATTTCTGCAGGGGCCTTCCGAAGTCTTGTTGAGTCGCTGCCATTTCGAGGTGCAGCACTACAACAGATGTAACATGTTCAAACATGATGTATGGAATTATGCCATGACTTTTGTCAGCTCAGGGCAGAATATCAGTTTAGTTTCTATACAAGTTGAAAATAATCCTTCCCACACTGCATTTTATTCAGAATATCAAAGACTGCATTCCAGTCAACACTGCTGAATTAACAATGAAGAGCCAGAGCAACGGGTACACCTGACTAATATCGTGTAGGGCATTGCGGGCACCCAGAAGTGCCGCAAAACAACGAGACATGGACTCGACTAATGTCTGCAGAAGTTTTGGAGGGAACTGAAACCATGAATCCTGCAGAGATGTACAGAAATCCGTAAAAATACAATGGGCTGGAGATCTCTTCTGAACAGCACGTGACAAGGCATTCCAGACATGAGCAATAAAGTTCATGTCTGGGGAATTTGGTGGCCAGCGGAAGTGTTTAAACTCACTGTTACTCACTCTGTAGAAATTCTGGATGTGTGGGGAATCGTATCGTCCTGCTGGAATTGCCGAAGTCCGTCAGCGTGCACAATGGACATGAATGGATGCAGGTGACCAGACAGCATACTTACATACGTGTCGCCGGTCAGAGTCGTATTTAGACGTATCAGGACACCCATATCATTCCAGGAGCACACATGCTGCACCATTACAGTGCCTCCAAGAACTTCAAGAGTCCACTGCTGACATACGGGGTCCATGGATTTATGAGGGTGTCTCCATACACGTACATGTCCATCCGCTCACTACAATTTGAAATGCGACTCGTCCGACCAGGCAACATGTTAGCAGTCATCAACAGTCCAGTGTCGGTGTTGACGAGCCCAGGTGAGGTGGAAAGCTATGTGTTGTGCAGTCATCCAGGGTACACGATTGGCTCCGAAAGGCCATGTCGATGAAGTTTCATTAAATGGTTCACAAGCTCTCTTATTTCTGCTACTTATCATTACTTTCATCTCTCTTCAGTTTACTCTCAGTCCATAGTCACTACCCATTAGACTATTCCTTCGATTCAGGCTACCTCTCTCAGACTATCAAATGATAAACGTAAGCGGTGTGATCCCTTATATGTTGCTCGCATAATGAGAGCATGGCACACAGGTAGAGACATCACACGAAGGCATGCCAACATGACAGTCAGAAGGTGGCAACGGTCTCAGAATTGACATAGGAGGCAATAGGACTGATGTTTGGTCATGTTCGGGAGCTTGGGTGCAGAACTGACCAAATCTAAACATTGTAAATATCATGTCGGGGGTGCAAGAAAGACACGAGTGTGCGAACTGAATAATTGGCAGATCACGTGAGTGCTGCCCTATGTAACAACAAACTTAACATCACGATGTAGATGAAGCTATGGAATTCTATTATTCAGGCAGCAAAATAAACCATGACGGACAGAACAAGGAGGACATAAAAAAGTCTAGGAGTGGCTAAAAGGACATCCCTGTCCAAGAGAATTCTATTAACATCAAAAACAGCCCTTAATTTGAAGAAGAAATTCTGACACTGTAAGTTTCGAGCACAGAACTGTATGGGAGTGAGAAATGGACTATGAGAAAACTGGAAAAGAAGAAGCATCTGAGATGTGGTTCTACAGAAGAATGATGAAAATTTGGTGGTCTGATAAGATAAAGAATGATGAGGTTCTCCGCAGGACCGGCGAGGAAAGAAGGAACATACCGCCAAGCGGTCTAAGGCGCCGCAGTCGTGGACTGTGCGGCTGGTCCCGGCGGAGCTTCGAGTCCTCCCGCGGGCATGGGTGTGTGTGTTTGTCCTTAGGGTAATTTAGGTTAGGTAGTGAGTAAGCTTAGGGACTGAAGACCTTAGCAGTTAAGTCCCATAAGATCTCACACACATCTGAACATGGTTGTTTTTTTTTTTTAAAAAAAAAAGAACGTACTGAAAAAGCTGACAAGGATAAGGGACCAGTGACAGGACAAGTGTTAAGACATCAGACCACCTGGATCAGGATATATAATTGTAGTGCGCTACAGACAGAACTTGCAGAATATCATTAGCAATTTTCCTGATCATGCCGTTGTAACAGGGGGTGACGTCACCTTGCTAGGTATAGATTGGGAGTGTTATGCCATCAAAACTGGTGCCAGAGACAGGGAAGCGTGTGGCAATGCTCTGGATGTGCTGTCCGAAAATTACTTTGAGCAGGTAGCAACCATTTCGTGAGGGTAACGTATTAGACCTCCTGGCACCAAACAGACCTGAACTTGTCGAATCAATTAACGAAGAGGAAGGTATCAGTGATCATAAGGCTGTGACAGCATCTATGAAGATGGATCCTACAAGGAATTTTAAGAGAGTTAGAAAGATACATTGCTCAGTAAGTGACAAGATACAAATTTCAGAATATCTCGGCAGTCAGCATCCCATATTCGGCGATTAGGTCGAAGATGTGGAAAACAAATGGAAACAATTCAAAGGCATCGTTCAGTACGCCCTAGATAAGTATGTTCCGAGTGATATTTTAAGGGATGGGAATGATCCACCATGGTTTAATAGCCGTGTTAGAAAAGCGCTGCGTAAGCAAACATCACTTCCTCTCAGATTCAAGAGAAGTAGAAACCTATTTGATAAAAGCCGAATAAAGCGAAAATGAGCGTAAGGTGGGAAATGAGAGAAGCGTTGAGTGATTTTGAAAGTAAGATGTTGTCAACCGACCTGAGTAAAAACCTTAAGAGATTTTGATTGTATCTAAAATCAGTAAGTGGGTCAATATCGTCTCTTCAGTCTCTCAGCGAACACCCCAGCACCGAAACGGAAGATAACAGAGAGAAGGCCGAAATACTGTATTCACGGCGGAAGATCGTAAGACTGTACCTCCTTTCAATCGTCGTACGAACATCGAAATTGCAGATATTGAGATAACCGATCGCGGAATTGAAAAGCAGCTACAATCGCTTAGTAATGGAAAGGCTTCAGGACCAGATGAGACACCTATAAGATTCTATAAAAGTTATGGAAAATAACTTGCTCCCCTTCTAGCAGTAATTTATCGTAGACAACGACAGGGGAAAAGCGTAGGCCATTCCCGTTTCTAAGAAAGGCCGTAAGAGAGATTCAAACAGTTATAGACCTATATTATTGATGTCAATGTGTTGTAGAATTATGGAACATGTTTAATGCTCAAGAATTATGGTGATTTCGGAAAATGAACATCTCCTCTATAAAAATCAACATGAATTGCACAAACAAAGATCCTGTGAAACTCAGCTGGTTCTGTTCCTCCATGAGATCCGCAGCGCAGTGGACAACGGCGCTCAGGTTGATTCCGTGTTCCATGATTTCAATAAGGCATTTGATACCGTCCCGCATAGTCGTTTAGTGAAAAAAATACGAGATTACGGAGTATCGGAGCAGACCCGCGATTAGATTCAAGACTTTCTTGCTGATAGAACTCAGCACGCTGTTTTTAACGGAACTAAATCGACAGATGTAAAGGTAGTATCCGGAGTACCACAGGAAAGTGTGATAGGACCGTTGCTGTTTTCAATATACATAAATGACCTAGTAGAAAGCGGCGGATGCTCTTTAAGGCTATTCGCATGTGATGCAGTTGACAGTACCAAAGTAGTAATGCCAGATGCTAGTAAGCATTTGCACAACGACTTGCAGAGAATTGATGAATGGTGCACACTCTGGCAGTTGATCCTGAACGTAAATAAATGTAACATATTGCACATATATAGGATAAGAAATCCATTACTGTACTGCTACAACATTTATGACAAACAGCTGGAGACAGTGTTTGCCGTAAAACATCTAGGCGTAACTATCCAGAGCGGCCTTAATTGGAATGACCATATAAAACAGATAGTGGGAAAACCAGACACCAGATTCAGATTCATCGGAAGAATCTTAAGGAACTGTATCTTATCTACGAAAGAAGGGGCTTATAAAGCGGTTTTCCGCCCGATTCTTGATATTGTTCATCGATCTGGGATCTCTATCAGGTAGAACTGATAGACGAGATAGTGAAAATTCAAAGAAGAGCGGTGCCAATCGTCGCGGGATCATTTAGATGGCGAGAGAGCGTTAAGGAGATGCTAAACAAACTCCTCTGGCAGACGTTACAAGAGAGGCGTTGTGCGTCACGGTGAGAGTCACTACTGAAATTTCCAGACAGAACTTTTTAGGAGGAGTCGGACAGCATATTACTTCTCCCCACACACATCTCGCGTATTGACCACGAGAAGAAAATAGAGAAATTAGAGCCAAAACAAAGGCTTACCGACACTCATTCTTCCCGCTCACTATTCGCAAGTGAAACAGTATTGGGTGGATCAGATAGTGATACCGAAGTTATCCTCCACCACACACCATTAGGTTGTTTGCTGAGTATGATGTATATGTAGATCATGAAATAACTTCCATGGTACTAGAGGGAACTGTAGAGGGCGGAAAGTATAGGGGAAGACAGAGATTGGAGTATATCCAGGAAATAACTGACGACGCAGTTTGTAAGCGCTACCCTGAGATGAAATGAATAGCACACGAGAGGAATTCGTGACGGGCTGCATCGCGACAGTCAGGAGACGATTAAAACCAAAAAAAAAAGAAAGTCTGAGAAGCACAACTGAGCCCAGGGACAAATTTACATTGCAGTTTACTTACTGAAATAAGAAAGTTTTTTAACAGAAATCTTACTTGACGATTGCGGGGACCAAGGCTTCCTCATCTTTCAGTGTACAGTATTTTGTGTGTGTGTGTGTGTGTGTGTGTGTGTGTGTGCGTGTGTGTGTTTATGTGTGTATGTGTGAAGCGAGTTGAGGATAGTTTATAGCACTAGCTCACTTGGAACAAAATGAACCTAACTCGATATACGTTAGACGTAATAACAGGACAGAAATATTACGGATAAGACATGCCTGGGATCTGGCGACATGGAAGCATAACATAGGTACGATTGTAGCGCTCTGAACTAAATTTAACACAATATGACTTAATATTTGAATAAATAAAGTTGCAGGAAATTATTCCAACACACTTGGGCGTCAGATGACGATGTGAAGGGAATGGTTTGTAAAAGTTATCAAACATGAACTATATTAGCTTTGAATACAAATTTTCCGAAGCTGCTGCAGGCACGTTGGCAGCCCTGAGGACATTTAACTCCCGGAGGTGACGGTGATGGTGGGAACGGTTAATATGCTGTGCATAACTTTTGAGTGCATGGAGCTATTTCAACCAAACTCAATGCACACTAACTGAATAAAATTTCTGTGAGACTAGGAAATTCCTAGGATTCCTCAATTATGGGGTAATGGATAGAAAAGGGTGACAGGCATAAATGTAACATGCATGAGGTAATGCCAACTGAACGTAGAGCACATTTCGCTCACTATCTAAGAAAATTTAATGTGTGTTTTAATACAAATGTAACACCCTCTTGAGGGCCTCTGGGTGGGGAAGTGGTGACATACATATATCACAGGAACATTTGAGGTAATTTCAAACAGATCTGGTATATAAATGGCGATTTGAGAACGTAAGCTATACAGGGTGGTCCATTGATAGTTATGTCACGAAATAAACATCAAACCAAAAAACTACAAAGAACGAAACTTGTTTAGCTTGAAGGAGGAAACCAGATGGCGCTATGGTTGGCCCGCTAGGTGGCACTGCTATAGGTCAAACGGATATCAATTGCGTTTTTTTAAAAATAGGAACCCCAATTTTTATTACATATTCGTGTAGTACGTAAAGAAATATGAATGTTTTAGTTGGACCGGTTTGTGCTAGATGGCGCTGTAATAGTCACAACCGTAAGAGTACGTGGTATCACGTAACACTCAGCCAGTGCGGACGGTATTTGCTTCGTGATACATTACCCGTGTTAAAATGGACCGTTTACCAATTGCGGAAAAGGTCAATATCGTGTAGATGTATGGCTATGGTGATCAAAATGCTCAACGGGCGTGTGCTGTATATGCTGCTCGGTATCCTGGACGACGTCATCCATGTGTCCGGACCGTTCGGCGGATAGTTACGTTATTTAAGGAAAGAGTAAGTGTTCAGCCACATGTGAAACGTCAATCTCGACCTGCAACAAACGATGATGTCCAAGTAGGTATTTAGCTGCTGTCGTGGCTAATCCGCACATCAGTAGCAGACAAATTGCGCGAGAATCGGGAATCTCAAAAATATCGGTGTTGAGAAGGCTACATCAACATCGATTGCACCCGTGGCATATTTCTATGCACCAGGAACTGCACGGCGACGACTCTGATCGTCGTGTACAGTTCTGCCACTGGGCACAATAGAAAGTACGAGACGATGAGAGATTCTTTGCACGCGTTCTATTTAGTGAGGAAGCTTCATTCAGCAACAGCGGTAACGTAAACCGGGATAATATGCACTATGGGTCAACGGAAAATCCACGGTGGGTGCGACAAGTGGAACATCAGCGACCTTGGAGGGTTAACGTACGGTGCGGCATTATTGGAGGAACGATAGTTGGCCCCCTTTTCATTGATGGCAATCTAAATGGTGCAATGTATGCTGATTTCCTACGTAATGTTCTACCGATGTTACTACAAGATGTTCCACTGCATAACAGAATGGCGATGTACTTCCAACATGATGAATGTCCGGCACATAGGTCTCGTGCAGTTGAAGCGGTATCGAATAGCATATTTCATGACAGGTGCATTGGTCGTTGAAGCAGCGTATCATAGCCTGCATGTTCACTGGATCTGACGTCGCCGGGTTTCTTTCTGTGGGGAAAATTGAAAGACATTTGCCATCGTGATCCACCGACAACGCCTGACAACATGCGCCAGCGCATTGTCAATGCATGTGCGAACATTACGAAAGACGAACTACTCGCTGTTGAGAAGAATGTCGTTACACATATCGCCAAATGCATTGAGGTTGACGGACATCATTTTGAACATTTACTGCATTAATGTGGTATTTACAGGTAATCACGCTGTAACAACATGCGTTCTCAGAAGTGACAAGTTCACGAAAGTACATGTATCACATTGGAACAATCGAAATCAAATGTTCAAACGTACCTACGTTGTGTATTTTAATTTAAAAAACCTACCTGTTACCAATTGTTCGTCTAAAATTGTGAGCTAAATGTTTGTGACTATTACAGTGCCATCTATCACAAAGCGAAAAAAGTGGTCCAACTGAAACATTCATATTTATTTATGTACTATATGAACATGTAATAAAAAATGGGGGTTCCTATTTAAAAAAGGTTGATATCCGTTTGACCTATGGCAGCGCCATCTAGCGGGCCAACCATAGCGCCATCTCGTTTCCCCCTTCAAGCTAAGCGAGTTTCGTTCTTTGTAGTTTTTCCGTTAGATGCTTAATTCGTGAGATATTTGTCCCACTCACGATCAATGGACCACCATATTTATGTCGTCCTGCGCTAAGACGATTACACAACCGGAATTCACATTCTTACGAGTAGGTGCTTGTTCGGGGTTTACTGCAGGCTCATTTCTGCAGCGGTACGAATAAGAGAAGCGTTAATGCGCATGAGTGACACGGTGCAGCAGCTGGAAACGTACTCCCAAGTTACGGTACGAAGAGTAGTACGATTCTTGTGAGCAGAAATGGGGCCAATAATTTGACGAAGAGTGTACAGACGTGGGTGATGCTGATCGGGGAGTTCGGATCTTGCACTATGCGATTCCGGACTTTTCGGCAAGCTGACAAGAATATATGCGGGGTAAAGTTTTTCCAACGAAAAGGATGATCATACAGTGGACCTTGAATGGCTCTGTACCATTAGGTGGATCTTCGAGCAGTGGAACGATTAGTAGAACATGTCGACATTTTCCAGATTGATATTTTCACTCTGCAGCGGAGTGTGTGCTGATATGAAACTTCCTGGCAGATAAAAAATGTGTGCCGGACCGACACTCGAACTCGGGACCTTTGCCTTTCGCGGGCAAGTGCTCTACCATCTGAATTACCCAAACACGACTCACGCCCCGTCCTCACAACTTTACTTCAGACAGTATCTCGTCTCCTACCTTCCTAACTTTACACAAGCTCGGCCCGGCACATAGTTTTAATCATCCAGGAAGTTTCATATCAGCGCACACTCCGGTGCAGAGTGAAAATCTCATTCTGGAAACATCCCAGGCTGTGGCTGAGTATCCGCAGTATCCTTTCTTTCAGGAGTGCTAGTTCTGCAAGGTTCGTAGGAGAGCTTCTGTAAAGTTTGGAAGGTAGGAGACGAGGTACTTGCAGAAGCAAAGCTGTGAGGACGGGGCGTGAGTCGTGATTAGGTAGCGCAGTTGGTAGAGCACTTGCCCGCGAAAGGCAAAGGTCCCGAGTTTGAGTCTCGGTCTGGTACACAGTTTTAATCTGCCAGGAAGTTTCATCTCGACAGTTGTTACAGGCTTAGTGATTATGTTGAAACGTAGTGTCACGCATATGTGTCATTCAGAAATGTACTGCAGCACTCAAAAAAAGTTAGTTGGCATACCGTGATAATGTATTTTGGCTACTTGTATATGAGCCACTATTTTGCAAAAAATATTAATTTTGTTCCGTAGTTAGGGGTGGGGTGTGCATGTGAAGGGAATGACAACTAAAAAGAGCTCCGAAAATTTGGGCTATAATTTATATAACATTATAATTTATATAATTTAAAATATTAAAATTAAGTTTGTTGTTATCCTAAGACAGATTTCACTCTATATTACAATATTATATTGAAATACGAATATGTGAGTAGGTTGGTATTGCCAGGTCATAAGGTAAAAATGAAGTAAGTTGTGTTACACCCATTGATACAAAGAGCTTGCTGCCTCCGACTGATAGGCTGCCCCCCTGGCACGGCCGCCCGGTGCCGTCTCGCCTCGTTGGAGAGCTCGGTGAAGCGGTGAAGCCGCTCCGCCCCGTCTCCCCGGCTGGACTTGTTTTCGACGAGCCTCTCCGCCAGACAGCCGCGGGCGGCTCTAATTTTACTCGCACATTCCGAGGTGTCTCGTCAGCCGACACGTCGACGCCCTGCGGTGCGGAGTATCTCGCGACTCGTCGCCCAAGACAAATGGTCTCTCGTATCTCGCGGCGCCAAGTTTTCTGCCCCGCTTGACGGGGCGCGCGGCGAGGGAGGAAGGTGGGCTCCCGACGCGACGACTTGGCGGTGCCTGCCCTCTGTCGCCGAGGCTGTGAACTGCTAGAAGCTGCTGGCGGAAAGGAATTGCCGGGAAATTCGTAACGCGTTCTCTGGCACCGGAAAACCACGAGCAACAGCTTTTCTGCAACAGGTCATTTATATAATTGGATGCAGAATTGTAAGAAGTGACAAGAGTGCGTTGCTCCCAAAAGAGAATAATATGGCTGTGTTCTGCTAATGACAGCAGCTATGTGCTGTATTGTAGTAAGCCGGTGGGGGTATAAAATTTACTGATATGTTGCCGACTATGAAGCGAGGATGCGAGGAAACACCGCAGAATCAAGTTGATATTTGCAGAAGGTGTCAGTTAATGAGATGATGTATGTTTATTACTGTGTAGGGCGAAGTGCGCTCGCTGAAGACCACGTTTCCACACAGTTAAGTTCTTACGTCAATACGTAGAACGAGATAAGGTTCAGAACGGAAGTTGTTGTAGGAAAGGGTAAGAAGTTGGAGAAAGACAGCTAATATCACCAAAAAATTAGAATCTGTTGGTCGACTTACTATATCGACCAAAAAGCCACCACCTTAGTTAGGCAAGGTCGCTGCCGCACGTCCGTGCAGTGGCGCTGGACTCGGACGTAAGCCGATTCGTTTCGTGAAGGTGAATGGAATTTTCACTGCCTCATTTCGCTGGCTTGGGAAGGATGGGTAGTGGTGTATAGCTGGTGGCCACCAATCTTTGCTGGATTAAATCCCAAACCTCTGGACAGTGTACCGTGAAATAAGGATATGTGACAGTTATCCGTCCGTCAGATTTGGACCTTAAGCTCGGTATTTCATTGGGTTGTATTCGACAGGAGTAGGCTTTGTGCAGGCACCAGGTTTCACCCTCTCCTTTCTCTCGTCGTCTTCATACAACAGACATAAAGCTACAGTATACATACACCCATTAAACTCGTCTACACTCTACAAATACGGATACCACTCAAGAAACCACTAAGCGCAACGAAAGTCGCCGAAGGGCGTGGAGGAAGAACACCATTTCCTAAAGGCGGCTGATCCCACCCCATGGAAGATTCCAACCAACAATGCAATACGACATTTACAAAATCGAATGGCTGTGAGCACTATAGGACTTCACATCTGAGGTCACCAGTCCCCTAGAACGTAGAACTACTTAAACATAACTAACCTAAGGACACTACACACATCCATGCCCGAGGCAGGATTCGAAACTGCGACCGTAGCGGCCGCGCGGTTCCAGCCTGAAGCGCCTGAAACCGCTCGGCCACAGCGGCCGGCGACATTTACATTTTTACATCAACCGAAGAGAGAGTACAGCAGAAATTAAATCTTCACTAAGTGCCCGAAATCGGTTAAGAAAAATAAATTTGATTGATGCAACATGTTGCTTATTATTTCTTTATATACGACTACAGTTGCTGAGGATGGATGAAATGTTAAACCATCCTTAAATGCTAAAAAAGGTTTGTACTACGATGTCAGCACACTCGCGCTCGCGTTCCTATGAGCACGCCATACTACAGAGTTCCCCCACATCAGGCGTCACATCATGTGCCTTTCTGCCCCTCTAGCTGTTACTAAAGTCGGCGGTTGGCTGCTCCGCTTACTTTCGGACACTGGCTTACACCCATCATTTTCAGTTTGTGTTGTTCACGTAATTTGTTCAAAAAATGGCTCTGAGCACTATGGGACTTAACTTCTGAGGCCACCATTCCCCTAGAACTTAGAACTAATGAAACCTAAGTAACCTAAGGACATCACACAGATCCATGCCCGAGGCAGGATTCGTACCTGCCTAGAGCCACCCGGCCACTCCGGTCGGCTCACGTAACTTGTGTTCTTCCTTACTTACAGATTACGTAGACATCTTAACTTACTCATTCTAGTTTATCTTTGAGGTCCCTTTCTTATGTTCCATTTTAAATCAACACAATTTGTTTTAATATACAAATCTGCCCCCTCACTGGGGTCCCTGAAACACTTTTCTATTTAGTCACCCTGCAAGCAACACAGCACTGCTCGGGAAATGCTTCAGTCTTCCACAATACTTCTACTTCGGAAACAAATCAGAATATTTTTTTTTAATTTCCTTGAATGAAGAATAATCCTATTCACTGCTCTTCTTGGGATCTTTTGTATTTCGTCTACAAACACCATCCGGTAACTGTCCTAGCAATACCCAATTACCTGTCGCATAACAGTTTTCTAAGATGCTTTGTACTACTATGTACTTTGTGCGTAATTGTCGTGATGTAGAATTAATTGAGTTATTTAGTATAAGTCAGTGTAGATTGCTACTAAACAGGCGAAAAACAGAGAACAAACATGGGCGAACAACATGGCCCTTGTGTATATGTATTATACTTGAAATTCCATGCTTTCTTGGGACGTATTGAAATATTGTAATCTTTAAGATTAATGGAAAATATTTACAATATTTGTCATAAAATATTATCAGACTCGACAAAATGACTCACAATATTACAGGCATTATTTTCTCGACTTACATTACATTCATTTCAGTTGAATAAATTGCGTCATACATTAGATAGGCTCCCAGGTGACGCCACAGCTTCCTTCATGGGAGGGTATTCCTCCTTATTATTCATCCAATGAATCTCGATCTTGCATCTGCCTTTTCTGCCATTAGCTTCATCTGATCGTTTCACATTAGACTATTCTATAAGCACTCATTTGATTACGTCCAGTGACTTCAGCAATGCTGTAACCATACAATAAAGGTATTTTCGGCCTATTTATGCGCGGTGTACTACATACGTTTACGTCGAGAATCATCTGCCAGTTCCTGTACCCAACTTCCGTCCTCTACAGGTCATCTTTTATATCATTACAGTTTTTAGCGTTGCAAGTTCTTTACATAAATCAGCGTCACCCACGAATAGCCTCTTGGATTTTCCGACGTAACCCACTATGTCATTTACATACAGTACAAGCTCAAGAACAACGTTCTAGTAAACCTCCATTGATTTGCACCAGTGGTTATTTTTACATTGGATAATTTTTCACCAGAAATAATAAAATGATGTGTTGTGCTCGCTAGGATGTCTTCTGTCCACTCACAAAAAGAGCCTGATATTCTGTACACTGGTATCTTGTTCATTAAGTGCCACTAAGAACATTGTCAGCATCAAGGGTAGTCTCTTGTGGATACAGAAGTGAATACGTACAGTACAATATCCAATGCTCAGCAACATCAGAGATCAAGGAAGACATCATCAATCATTACATCTACATCCATACTCTGTAAACCATTATGACTTGCATAACGCTGGTTACTTTCCATACCACCAAGGGCTTCTTCCAGTTCCATCCACGAATAGAGTGAGGGAAGAGTAAATTTTCATTACCTCTGTCCACACTATGATTAGCCTAATGTTGTCCTCAGGATCGCTATGGGAGCGATATGTAGGAACTCCGATATGTAGGTGCTTCTCGTACAGGGAGATTATAAACAAACTTTCGACGCTTGAGAGGGCCTCCATGAAAAACGAGTGATTTTACGACAGTGAAAGTTTGGAAGAATATTTGTAATGACATGCAGGAGAGAAATAAAGAATAAACCAGTTGAAGGAAGACATTTTAATTTCTACATGAGAAAGTAATTTGTGCTAATTGCGTGGCCGAGCGGTTGTAGGTGCTACAGTCGGGAACCGCGCTGCTGCTACAGCCGCAGGTTCGAATTCTGCCTCGGGCATTGATGTGTGGAATGTCCTTAGGTTAGTTAGGTTTACGTAGTTCTAAATCGCGACGACTGACGATCTCAGATGTCAAGCCCTATAGTGCTCAGAGACATCTGAACCATTTTTTGTGCTAATTGCGCACCATGTTTACCTTCCAGGCTGAAAACGTTGCTCAATGCGACGACCATCTGCACTCACGACAGCCTGGAACCGCATTACGGATACCATTTCGCAATTGTCGGGAGCACTTTTCATACAGTGTGGCATGAAATGTTCAGCTGTCGATACAACCACTTCACTGATTGAGCCGCACGGTGTAGCCGCGCTGTCTAGGGCGTCGTGTCACGGTCCTTGTGGTCCCCCCCCCCCTCCCCTCAAACGGAGGTTCAAGTCCTCTCTCGGGCATGGGCGTGTATGTTGTTCTTAGCGTTAAGTTACTTTAAGTTAGATTAAGTAGTGTGTAAGCTCAGGGACCGATGACCTCAGCAGTTTGGCACCGTAAGATCTTACAACAAATTTCCAATTTGCTGCACTGATTGACTATCGCACATTGCGGCCATCATCCTCAGCCATAGCAATAATAAGATCTTCAACAATACGTCCAATTTTCAACTGACCGTCAGCCTCTCCCTGGTGCAACTCTCAAATCGATAGTTCATTCGAACTTCCGAATCGTGATAGTCAACATCGGTGCGGAAATAGGATCTCTCCGTATTCCTTTAATGTATCGAAACTAGCTAAGAGCATTGGCTCTGTCGCTGTTGATTTGATAAAACAGCTTTACGAGTATAGCCCTGTTCACCTTGTCCATATTGTTGCGGCCACATGTAGTAACCATTGCTTCACGTAGTGGAGAAGGGCAAAACATAGGCATGCTGGCGACCGAGGTATTGCGAAGTAGGCAGGCACAGATAGCCTTGCTGACAGCAGCAGTCTACCAACAGACTGACACAAGGACGCACACAGACTGAGCGCCGAGTGAGGCCTGGAAAGTGCTGAGTAAGGGGAAGTGAGGCGAGCACGCTAAGTTATGCTGCAATATACTGTGCGAGTAATAACAAAAAGCTACCGCTGAGGGTAAAAAACGTTCTCCTGCCGGGTATAAATAGTGGAGCGTAGGCAGCAACAGACAGAAGCCATTAGGAAGCAGTTCGGATCTGAGGACGGACGTGATCCGTGTCCGAATGTTGAATCTTCGTAGGTGACGATCCCGAAAATCTGTTCCAGCACATAGGAGTCATCCGTTCACCACCAGATCTCAACTTATGCTCTGGAGGTCGGCCCGAGTCCGGTCGGCATCGTGGCTGACGAACTACAGTGAGAACTTCCAGCATGACAGGCCGCAGCGCGGTCTTGATCACAGGCGACGCTGGGGACTGACGCCCGGACTTCACGGGAACCCGGACCCATGGCGCATGGTCCTACCATGACGTTACCTCGCGGACATCGCGACTGACGGCTTCTCAGCCGCCGGTGGAGCAGGCGTCTGCAGCTGACCTCACGGCGACGCGACTCCGTGGGCGTGCAGTACTGTGGCGCTAGCGGTGACCAGTTAATTTCAACCACAGGCGGTGCACTGGTGGCCTGAAGCTCCCGAGTGTGATCAGCATTGTCGGAGAATGTACACAGCAGCAGCCAGGCAGAGGGATCCGCAGGGCTGGGCAGCGACGACGTGGGAGAAATTGTAAGGAAAGTTCAATAAATAATTGTAAAACTCCACGCTGTCTCAGTCTTTGGCGCAGCCACTGTGTCTGCTGCTAACAAATGGAGCAGAAGCCGACAATATTGACTGCCTGCAACTGTGATGCGTACTGATGCTTCTGTTTTAAACCACGCCGCTGTACCAGCACCGGGACCTAACTGAAAGTCATCACACTAACACTGCAGAAAACGCAAAATCTGTAACGCTCAGAGTGAACTTCATTCCAATACAGTAGGGTAGCCAAAAGGTAAACAGTTGCTCCCTACAGTGACTAAAGTTCAAATGGTTCAAATGGCTCTGAGCACTATGGGACTCAACATCTTAGGTCATAAGTCCCCTAGAACTTAGAACTACTTAAACCTAACTAACCTAAGGACATCACACACACCCATGCCCGAGGCAAGACTCGAACCAGCGACCGTAGCAGCCCCGCGGTTCCGGACTGCAGCGCCAGAACCGCATGGCCACCGCAGCCGGCTACAGTGACCAAAGTAACGGAATTTTAATTTTAAGCGTCCTGCATAGTATTAGACACGTAACTCAAAGCTGATTCTTGAAACCTTGTCAGTAGAATTCCTCGGGATGGTTTGCATCTATCTGCAATAGTTTGCCACTGCAGCTACATCAGCACCTCTATAACACTTTCCCATGGATGAAACAAACGTGTGACCAGTCGTGTTGCATTTCTCTTGTAATTTTGGTAGGGGTGCAAGCACTTACATACCAAGCATAGTCATCCCAACTGGCCATTTCAGAAGCTTGTTGCATACCACGAGCTACTCATTTATTTACCGAGGTGCTCATAGTGCTCATACAGTGTCTAAACGCAGTGACTCAATGGCAGGCGATAACCCCTAAGCACTTGTGCATGCCTCAGCAAAGGAGACGGATCTGCTGCTAGAGTTGACCTGGGTTGGCTGTTCCGTGGCACTGAATCCGTGGACGACTTATGTATAGCTCTTGCCCCACTGTGGTCTCGAATAGGTAACTTGTGCTGGCAGGTCCACACGTGTCCACGCCCAGCACAATTCTTCCGTCCTGCTACAGCTGCGAGACTTACTATAATTTTGTTACAAAACGTCTAGTAGTTACAATCTGCAAGCTAGCATTTGCCCAACATATAGTCGCTACGAGTCGTATATCCTACAATACCAATAACACTGCCACAGTGGAAATATGCCTCTCTTCTTGCTGTACGAGCTTCTACAGTACCACTGAGTCCGTCGTTTCAGGTGACAATATCCCGTGGTCATTTGCTGTCATCGCGCCTGTAATACATACCTCAGGGGTCACACTGTTATGCACATACATAGGCGGTGCTCTACATACCAATGTGCTGAGGCCTATTTCTAGGTTTAGCTGCGACATAGGCTATGTAATCCATTTTATTCCTTTACAAATTGTTGATCAATTCATAATGAGGTTCGCTCTTTTAAGATTTTTCGCTTTGTGAAGTTCACAGTTTTACATTTTTGAACATTTAAAGCCAGTTGCCAATAATTGAACCACTTGAAGTCTTATCAAAACCTGGCTAAATATTTGCGCAGCTATTTCTAATAGCTCATCATCCTCATTAACTGTTCTTTCTGCAAAAGTATGAAGATACTAGGGGTGTCTGGGAAGTAGGGACGAATATTAAAATGCTATAGAACATACAAAATTTATTCAATATATAATTTTTTTACAAACTCATTAAGTAACATCTTCTACTTAGGTATGATAAATTATCCACCTTTTGACTACCCAAGACCGTGCGACAACGAGCAGTGCGTTCAGTGAAGTTCACGATGACGCGTTCACAAACATCTGGTTGGATACTGTTAATAACCCTTTTAATTTCATCCTTCAATTGTATTGTTTCTTTGTTCCAAGAGTACATTTTTGATTTCACAAATCCCAACAAAAAAGTCACAGTGTGTAAGGTCGCATAATCCGGCAGGCCAATTCTGATTGCCACCCAAAGAAATAATTTCTTCATTGAGCAGAGTAATCGTTTGACGGGATGTGTAACAATTCGCAACATCTTGTGGAAACCAAAAAGCATCATTTTCATCAATAAAAATGAGTAACCAATCAGCAATTATGTTTAAGTAATAGTCGCCGTTCACAGTGCGGGAGCTCACTCATTGTTTTCAGAAAAGTACGTCCGATCACTCCTGCTGCCCAGAACCAACACCACACAGTCGTGCATTGTGGACAGATCTCATCTTCCACAGTCACTCACGGTTATTGACGTACCCACTGAGACGGAGGTGCTCCTCATTTGAGAAAATTATTCTTTTTGTAAAGTTATCGTTCTCCTCTTGTCGAGCTAAGATCCATTGAACAAAGTGAAGAAGAAGATGGTAACTTCCTGTGGGACCAAACTAGTGAGGTAATAGGTCCCTAGGCTTATACACTACTTAATATATCTTAAACTAACTTACGCTAAGGTCAATACACACACACACACACACACACACACACACACACACATGCCCGAGGGAGGACCATGACCTCCGACAGGGGTAGAACAATGTGATCTGCAGGGTTCAATTCTTGTGTAGGTCGAATCTAATACGCATGCATTTTCAGATCTTTTGAAAGGAGAGCATGCAGTGAGCTCGAATATAAATTCAGTTGTTGAGTTCGTCGGCGAACCGATTTTCTGTGGCTTACGGTCACATTCTCTCGCTCTACAGCAATGTTTTTCTGTTTTGTTATCGTTTGAATCAGAGCTCGTGTCGCAAACTCGTGGATCAACCTCTGAGGCCAGCCCGGGTGGCGAAGCGATTCTAGGCACTTCAGTCTGGAACCGCACGGCCGCTACTGTCGCAGATTCGAATCCTGCCTCGGGCATGAATGTGTGTGATGTCCTTAGGTTAGTTGCGTTTAAGTAGTTCTAAGTTCTAGGGGACTGATGCCCTTTGATGTTAAGTCCCATAGTGCTCAGAGCCATTTGAACCAGCAACTTTTGAACTGATGTTTCGGTTGGAACAGCACTATGCCCGAGTGTCATACGTATTTCACGAACGGTTGTCGTGAGACTTCCACTGTTTTTGTTATAATTTTTTTACGTCTTGTATACGATGTCCTGTTGTCATTTGCCCCAACACGAAAATAAACTTCAAACAACAAGCTCACCACATAAAAGCTATCAGGCTACTAATGGGAAGCATCTCAGATAACAAACATTTAAAAACAAGGGCTGCCAAAATGGCACAAAATTCAAATTCATTCCTTCTTCCCGGACACCCGTTATTAATGTTTTCTGCAAGGTTTTGAATGTACAATACGAACAACTTGGACGAACACACTTCCTTGGGCACAGCCGAGGTCACTTCTAGATCTGTCAATGAATCTCCATCCAAGATTAAAATTTGCGTCGTCCTTACCAAGATATCCTCAGTCACGTCTCAAACTTTACGCGATACACCCATTCGATCATTCTACTCATAGTAACAGTAGGTATTGTGCAGAATGCTATTTTTGAAGGACGTCAAGGAACACTACATCTGCCGGATGCCATAATCCTTGGAAGTCACGATATCATGTGAATAAAACGCGCGTTAATGTTCGTGCTGTTGAATTTTTCGGATCCATGCAAGTTGGCTTTGTAAATCACTTCTTGTGCCCTTCTTGTAGATGACTGTGGCCAGTGCTTTCTTCCATCCACTGGGCACATTAATCTGTACAAGGGATATACGGTATATTATAGTTACGAGAAAGGCTACTTCAGCTGAAAATTCAGAGTCGAATCAGACAAGGATTCCATTTGTCCTTGGAGCTGTGTTTAATTTTATCGATTTCAGCTCCCTACCAGTGTTACTGTCGCTGTCTACTTCTCTCAGTATTTCTGTGGATTGGGATTTATATTGGAATAATGCGACTGAATTTTCCATTGTAAGCGGAAATTCGAAAATGAGATCGGTATTTCTGATTTTACTTACCAACTTCTAATTTCTGTTTTTGTCTCGTCCATGAGTGAAGGTAGGTGGCACCCATCATTGCAGATGTCGGACGTCGTAGGCTGGGCACACTGGTACAACAAGGCAGGCGCAGAACTGAGGCGGAACTAACGTCAGACTTTAATGCTGGGCAGAGAACGAGTGTGTCCGAATACACAGTGCACTGTACGCTCCTAACGATGGGCTTCCGCAGCTGACGATATGTGCCAATGTTGACACGAGGACACCGGCAACTACAAATGAAACTTGAATGCGGCAATTGGCACTGGATGTTGGCGGAGTAGCAGGGTGTTACAAGGTCTGATCAATTCCGATACCTTCTTCATCACTCCAGTGGGAGGGCGCGAATCCGTCGTCTTCTAGGGGGACAGCTCCTTGACATCTGCACTGCGGATCTGAGACGAACTGACGGCGAGTTCATTATGCTCTGCGGAACATTCACGTGGGTATCCGTGGGTCCAGTGAAGCTCGTACAAGGGATCATGACAGCCAAGGAGTATCGTGCGCTGGTTGCAAACCACGTACACCATTCATGACTCATATTTCCCGATGGCAGTTGCACTTTTCATCAAGATAGTACGGCATGTCACAAGGCCAGGAGGGCGATGGAGTTGTTCAAGGTACATACTGGAGAGTTCGAATCGATGTTCTGGCGCCACGGCTCGCCAAACGTGATCATACTTCTAGAACACATCTGATATGTGATTGAACATGGCGTCAGAGCTCACCTACCCCCCCCCCCCCCCCTCCTTTTCACGGGATTTATCGGATTTACGTGACTTGTCTGTGCAGAGGCTTTGCTCCATCGACGTGGCAAGGCCTCATTGCTTCCATGTCACGTCGCGTCGCCGCTTTTATCCATGCTAAAGGTGAAAGGTGGACATTCTGGCTATTACGTAGGTGTATGACCCTCGGAAGACCTCTCAATACACTCTCTCCGAGCAGTTTTCAGTTGCTTGATAATAGACAGAGCCATTTCCAGATGCCTACAAACGACAGCCGTCTCATACTACGTTTGAGAGTACCAAATAAAAAAATGGCTCTGAGCACTATGGGACTTAACATATGAGGTTATCAGTCCCCTAGAACTTAGAACTACTTAAACCTAACTAAACTCAGGATATCACACACAACCATGCCCGAGGCAGGATTCGAAACTGCGACCGTAGCGGTTGCGCGGTTCCAGACTGAGGCGTCTAGAACCGCTCGGCTACAACGGCCGGTCGAGTACCAAACATTAGAGTTGTTTTGTGCCTGGTGAAATGTTTTCTAGAGCTGTAAACAAATAACTTCAAAAAAGTTTGTTAATTCTCTCTCACTTTCTTGAACTGTTAAGCTAAAATTATTAATAATTCCCTATACGAACTGATGAAATTAATATGCAAAACGAGATTTATATTAAGACAAGAGCAAAACCTAGGATAAAAGTTGAATTTCCTGAATCTTTCTAGAGTTTATGGACACCAACCAATTCGAAATCAGAGCCAATTTACGATAAATATAAACTCCGATTGGAATGGGAAATCAAATTTGACTTATGTTAATTATAATATGAGCTATGGTAAATCACCAACACCGATTACATAGACCATGTTACATACAACGCGCGTAAAGTCGGGAAATTTTCAGAAATTTCTATTTATTCACGTTGGTATTCACTGAAATTTTGAGTGAACGAAATTTAACTACGGTACTGATGTTATAGGTAAAAATGAGTGTTTTCCGAAATTCAGTTTATGAAAATATACAATATATCAAAATGCAGGAGTGAGTTTTAATGCAATCAGCACCAAAATGTTTAAGTTTTAGTGAAGTGTTTGAAGGTAGATTTTCAAAGTCAATCAAGTAACACATATGGTTTTCTTACTTCAACACAAAGGAAATAGCGCAGGTCGGCCTGTACAGTATACTGAATTGTAAGTAAATAAATGTGCGAAATGCACTGATTTTGTACTTCGCTGCTTCTGTGGCATTTTCCGCACTGACGTTCCAACGATGAAATCTCGAGCTTCAAAATGTCCACAAAAGCCAGGTAAAATGTAGAGTACGACGAAACACGTAATCTCAGATGGAGATTTTTTGATATATGTAGAAGTGAAACTTCCCGCACCTTGAAACTTGGTGCCGGACCGATAATCGTAATCGGGACCTTTGCCTTTCGCAGGCAAATGTCCAGATTTCGAGTCTCGGACCGGCATACAGTTTTAACATGCCAGGAAGTTTCATATCAGTGCATACTCCGCTGCAGAGTGTAAATCTCATTCTGTAGATGTAGAAATGACATTGGCTGTGCCCCAAGGAAGTTTCTTCGTCCAAGCTGTTCATGTTGTGCATTTATGACCTCGCAGAAAACATTAATTACGGGTTTCCGGAAACTAAGACCGAATTTGAAATTGGTGCCATTTTGGCAGCCTTGATTTTTACGTGTTTGTTATCTGCGATCCTTCCCATTAGTAGCCTGATAGATTTTATGTGGTGAGTTTGTTGTTAGACGTTTATTTTCATGATGGGGCAGATGACAACAGGACAACTTATCCAAGTGATAAAAAGTTCTTACAAAAACAGTGCAAGTCCCACGGCAAAGGCTCTCTCCGTCTGACGTTCGAGTCCTCACTTGGGCATCAGTGTGTGTGTTGTCTTTACTGTAAGTTCGATTCAGTTAGATTAAGTAGTGTGTAAGCCTAGGGACTGATGACCTAAGCAGTTTGGTCCCATAGAACTTACCACAAATTTTCCATATTTTCCCACGGCAAGTCTTCGTGATTTGTCTGTGACACTCGGGCGTAATACTGCTCCAACCGAATCATCAGTTCAAAAGTTGATGCGGAATTTAGTGACACGGGTTGTGTCTCAAATGTTAAGAAAACAGGATGACCAAGATCTGTTCGAATAGAAGAAAACATTGTTGAAGTGCGAGACAATGTGAGCGTAAGCCATAGAAAATCGGTTCGCCGACGAACTCAACAACTGAATTTATCTTCGAGTTCACTGCATGCACTCCTTTCAAAAGATCTGAAAATGCATGCGTATAAGATTCAACCTAGATAAGAATTGAACCCTGTAAATCACTTTGTTCTCCCCCCGTCGGAGGTCACAGTCCTCCATCGGGCATCGTTGTGTGTGTTGTCCTTAGCGTAAGTTTGTTTAAGTTAGATTAAGTGCCTTATAAGCCTAGGAAGCGATTACCTCACTAGTTTGGTCCCACAGGAACTTACCATCATCTTCTTCACTTTGTTCAATGGGTCTTGGCTCCTCAAGCGAAGAACGATAACTTCACAAAAGGAATAATTTTCTCAGATGAGGCTCACTTCCACCTCAGTGGGCACATCAACAAGCAGAACTGCATAATTTGGGGTAACGAAAACTCACGAGTGACTGTGGAAGATGAGATGTATCCACAAGGCACGAGTGTGTGGTGTTGGTTCTGGGCAGCAGGAGTGATCGGACGTACCTTTTTTTTCAGAATGATGAGAGAGCTCTCGCACTGTGAAAGGCGACCATCACCTAAACATACTTTCTGATTGGTTTGTCACTCTCATTGATGAAAATGACGATCTTTCGTTTCCACAAGATATTGCAACTTGTTACACATCCCGTAAAACGATTGCTCTGCCGAATGAAAAGTTTCTTTAATAAAATTTTCTTTGCGCGGCAATAAGGAATGATGCCTTGCGAGATCATGCAATCTAACGCTCTCTGGGGATTTGTGAAATCATAAGTGTACGCGAAGAAGCAACAAACAATACAATTAAATGATGAAATTAAAAGGGTTATTAACGGTATCCCACCAGATGTTTGTGAACGCATCATCGTAAACTTCAATGAACGCATTGCTCGTTGCCGCACGGCCTTGGGTAGCCATATTGAGTGTAGTTTTTCATTGATAAATGGGAGATGTTTCTTAATGAGTTTGTAAAAAAAAAATTATATTTTCAATAAATTTTGTACGTTCTACAGTATTTTAATATTTGTCCCTACTTCCCGAACACACGTACTTCCTACCTGTTTCACACTGTTCACCATGTTTATTCTTCTTCTTGTGGTGAACAGTCTGAAGAAGGTTGGAACTCAGAATTATGCTTATATGTTGATAATAAATTGGTAGTGCTACCTCCAGACCAGATGAGAGGAAACGTTGATCACAGCAAATCGTAAGTAATTACTTTTTACATAAAAATCGGAACGTGAATTGTTTGACAATCTAAAAACAACAAAACTATATCGTTGTAGATCCCACTGATGATGTCTTAGAACGAGAAAAAGTCGAAACGCGCTTGGGAAATAAAAATTTAATGGCAGCAGGAAAAGGTGGTTTTATTTACAAAACAAATATTTCTATTCTCGCTTTGGAAGATGGCGACGCAAACATAACGCGTTGTTAGTTTCTCAGCTCTAGCAGGACGAAAGGACTGTGCTGGGTGAGGACACGTGCGGACCTGTCAGCAGAACTCGCCAATTGGAGGCCACATTGGGACAACAGCTATACACACAAAGTCTCCCACGGAGCGCTGCTTAGAGGTCATCTTCTGCCCGTGAGTCATCGCCTTAAGACACTGTACGAGCACCTCGTTAAATAAATGGGTAGCTGGTAGCATGCACCAAAGTCCTCACATAGCATGTTGAGTTGGTTCAAATTGCTCTGAGCACTATGGGACTTAACATCTGAGGTCGTCAGTCCCCTAGACTTAGAACTACTTAAACCTAACTAACCTAAGGACATCACACACATCCATGCCCAATGAAGGATTCGAACGTGCGACCGTAGCAGCCTCGTGGTTCCGGACTGAACGCCTAGAACAGCTAGACCACCGCGGCCGGTGGTTCACTGTTGCTATCTGAGTTTACGTACTACCGTTTCGTCGTTTGGAGGCAGTGAGTGGAGCTGTAAAAGCTATAAAATGGAGTACAAACTAGAGAAATAGGAAAAATTCCGAGATTTTCTTCTGTTTCAGTGCAACAGAGGAATGCAAGCAGCGGAGGCAGGACGATTGCGCATTGATAGCAACAATGCCATTGGATAGAGCACGACAAAAAAAAAACGGGTTCCTCATTTTAAGGTGGAACGTTTTGACATTAGTGACTCTCCACGTTCATGAGGACCTTCGGAGTGACCGTATGTGTATCTCTGCTTGCTCGTCATCAACTGGCTAGTGAACAAGACCGACCATTCATGTTGTCCATTGTTACTGGTTACGACACATGGTGCCTTTATAATAACAGAAGCAAAAAATGAATGGTTGAGACCAAACAAAGCAACAACTCCCCATACGAAGACCAGCGCGCATCCACGAAAGATAATGTAATGTACTTGGTGGAACAGTGAGCGTTTGGCGAACTACGAATTGCTTGCCAGAGGTGTAACCATCACTGCTGACATGTATTAGCAACAACAGAGACTTTCTGCATACGCAATCCAGAAACAACAATCAGGATCATTGCATAAATGATGCTACTCCACGATAATATCTGCCTTCATTTTGCAAGACTGACAAACAACTCTATACAGGAGTTGGGTAGGGAAGTTATTCTTCACACACCTTATTCACCTGACTTTGCACCCTCAGAGTTCGACTTTTCCCACTCTCTATCGAACAATCTTCAAGGAGCTTTGTTTCTGGATGAAAATGCACTCCGAATATGGCTCGATACGCTCTTCCCCGCAAAGCCACGTGATTTCTACAGCCGCGGAATGTAAGAGTTGGGCCAGCGCTGGTAGGCTGTTGTAAACAGTGAGGGATAATATATTGATATACTATCTGTTACGTGTAGCTGTTGTGTTTCTTAAACTTACGGAAAAGCGCTACCAACTTTTACACCAACTTAATATTTGCTGCCACTGAAAGAATAGTGTTGGCGAATTAAAAGTTGATAACGTTTTTCTTAAATAAAAATTTCTGGAACGATGTCTTAAACCACGGAAAACAAAACATTGAAGGGGGGAGCTGCATAAGATAGAAGTAAGAACAGGCATGTACGGATTCTCCTCGCGGCTCTCTGCTGAAGACTCCAGACGTTCATACGCGACCAACCCGACCGGAGCAAACGCCGCAGTCGGCAATCGTCCGTCATCGGTCGCTCGCGGGCGAAACGGACTTCAAAGTGGCGCCACGTGACGGGTCGCCGTCACCGCTTCCTCCGGCCAGAGAATCCATTAGGCGTGCGCAGTCGGCAGCCGGTTCCAGAAGAGACGCACCTGTTGCGGACTGCGAGGAACCGAGCGGCACTTTCCGTCCGTCTCTGGCGGGAGTGGTAACTACAGTGAAGTTGCGCTCGCCAACTGCTCCCTGCTGGTACCTGGAATCAAGCTCAGAGCTGGACACAGCTAAGACACTCACCTTACAGTACAGTCATCATCCATCCTTCTGTAGATCGCTGTCCTTGTTACGTACCTTCTTACTTTCATACAAGAACACTAGCTTTAATGCCTGGCCAAGCAGGACAGAGCGGATTAGGCTGGGGAAAGGGGCCAAAATGAGTTCCTGTCAGTTGCACTCAACATACAAACTTTATTTATCAACATACAGTTTTACAACAAGGATGCAAAACACTCAAAACTTCAATCCACCACCTTTGATTAACTTTCGCTTGGCTGAAGGCCACATTCGAAATCCAAGACAGAAGGCTTAAACTAAATTGAAGTACAAGGTTCTTCTGGAGGTTTCACCCAAAAATATTTTCTAAATCTTCAATCTAATCGGCTGAGGGCCTCAGGAATTTTGTTTTAATGGAACTAGGATTCAGGTCGCATATTAAGCAACAAGAAGAGTTTTTATCAAAGGCAGAAAGTCTTATCTTAAAACATTTCATGCAAATTGGGCAGAAGTCCCAATCAAATTCAAGAAATATTGATTCTCGGATGAAAGCCACACTTCAACCAAGTAACTAAAATCCAAACAGGGAAATTACTACATAACACACAAGTAACGGCGCTCAGTAGTTTCCAAGGGTCAGCCTGGGCTTGTAACACTAACGCCTGTTTAGGTGAGTCAAGCAGTCTGTCCAACGACGTTTTAATCTGGAGCCAACCCAACCGACAGACAGCCGACCGACCAATCAACCAAATCAGTTGCACTCCACGCAACCAGCAAAACGGCCACAGAATTTCAGTACACGACACACACAGAATATAGGCTCCCACAACGACCAACAACACCTGAGCTGACAAATTACACACTGCGCTTGAGAGGAACAGCACGACGAGGAAAACACACTGCTGAAAATTACGCCAACTATCAGTGCAGGTAACGGGATCGTAAACGGCCACAAGGCAGAAGACATCGCTGGTCAACTTCAATAACAAGGAATAAATTAAGTTATACTCCACAGGAAGTCGGTTGGAACCTTAGACGACTTGAATATACACACGTTGCTGCTCGCAGGAATGTCCCAATAGCAACAAAGAGGATGAAACGAAGATATATAAACAGTTGAGGCTTGATAGTAGGTTAAGTGAGGACTCAACTTTCATGTCCAAGATCGGTGGGCGATGAAGTTCGTAGCGCTCGCAAGCAGCACCTCACACTCCAACCGCACGTGCCAGCCGCCATCGGCTCCAGGCGGACTCCGCGTGACTGGGGGCTTGCTTGCTGCTCCACGCCAACTGACCAACTGGACTGCTGCTCCGTCCGCGACTGCTGCTCCGTCCCGACTGCACTGCTTGTGCGTCTCCCACTCATTCCCTAGCCGGCACACGTGGGCCCGGAAATACTATCGGTCGCTCCAGAGATGGACAGATAGTGCGCTTATCGATACGCACTGCTGCTGCCACTCACGGGCAAATAAGGCAGGAAGCTAGTGACGCTAGTGAATGGAAGAAGAAAACAAGGCCGCACTACCGTAATAGAAGATGAAAAACTATTAATGGGATGAACAGGAGCCGCGCTTTGCATACTCGCTCTATGCTTGAAACAGTTGTCGTGTGTCGCGAAATCTTCAGTAAAGTATGGGGCATGTGAGGAACGTAATGAGAGTAATTATTTTTCTACCGAAAGTTTTTTTTCTAACATTATCATTAACCCCTTCAAAGTAGTTCCCCTTGGCAGCTATACACCGACAGAGTCGTTGTTCCCAGCCTCGGTAGTGGCGCTGAAAGGCTTCAACGGGTAGCGCCCTTAACATGGCGGCCACATTCTTTTCAATGTTGTCTAGAGATAAAAAATGACGTCCTTTTATAACATTTTTCAATTTACGAAAAAGAAACGCGTCATAAGGACTAAGATCACGTAAACAGGTGGTCCGTGGGACATTAAGCATGCTTTTCGAGGTCAAAAATTTCGTGGTGGAAGTGGCCGTATGATATGGGGCGTTGTCATGTTGCAGTATCCACTTGTATGCAATGACCAGTCTCATTCGGTTCACATTTCTCCTCAGCCTTTTAAGGACACCCTTGTAAAATTCACTACTGGCCATTAGAGTTGGTACACCAAGAAGAAATGCAGATGATAACGGGTATTCATTGGACAAATATATTATACTAGAAATGAAATGTGAATACATTTTCACGTCTGGCCATAATAACGGCGTTGATACGCCTGGGCATTGAGTCAGAGCTTGGATGGCGTGTACAGGTACAGCTGTCCATGCAGCTTCAACACGATAACACAGTTCATCAAGAGTAGTGACTGGCGAATTACGACGAACTAGTTGCTCGGTCACCGTTGAACAGACGTTTTCAATTGGTAAGAGATCTGGAGAATGTACAGACAAGGGCAGCATTCGAACATTTCTCTACCCAGAATGGCCCGTACAGGACCTGCAACATGCGGTCCTGCATTATCCTGCTGAAATGTAGGGTTTCGCAGGGATCGAATGAAGGGTAGAGCCACGGGTCGTAACAGAATCTCGATGTATCCGAAAAAATGACATTTTGCCATTCGTGCAACCAGGTTCCTCGTTGAGTACAACATCACAGGCGCTCCTGTCTGTGATGCAGCGTCAAGGGTAAAAGCAGCCATGGTCTCCAAGCTGATAGTCCATGCTGCTGCAAACGTCGTCGAACTGTTCATGCAGATGGTTGTTGTCTTGCAAACGTCCCCATCTGTTGACTCAGGGATCGAGACGTGGCTGCACGATCCGTTACAGCCATGCGGATAAGATGCCTGTCATCTCGACTGCTAGTGATACGAGGCCGTTGGGAACCGGCAAGGCGGTCCGTATTACCCTCCTGAACCCACCGATTCCAGATTCTGCTAATAGTCATTGGATCTCGACCAACGCGAGCAGCAATGTCGCGATATGGTAAACCGCAATCGCGATAGGCTACAATCCCACCTTTATGAAAGTCGGAAACGTGATGGTACGCATTTCTCCTCCTTACACGAGGCATCACAATAACTTTTCACCAGGCAACGCCGGTCTATTGTTGTTGGTGTATCAGAAATCGGCTGGAAACTTTCCTCGTATCAGCACGTTGTAGGTGTCGCCAACGGCGCCAGCCTTGTGTGAATGCTCTGAAAAGCTAATTATTTGCATATCACAGCGTCTTCTTCCTGTCGGTTAAATTGCGCGTCTGTAGCACGTCATCTTCGTGGTGTAGCAATTTTAATGGCCAGTAGTGTACTTGGTTGACAGTTTGTCATGGAGGAACAAAGTCTTTAGTCACAGTACACCTGCTGCCAAAGAAGCAAATCAGGATTGTTTTGATCTTTGACTTGATCATTCTAGAGTTTTCTGTCGAGCCGATGTCTTAGTTTGGAATTCCTCGTTCTGCCTCATTGTCTCAGGATCGTACTAAAAAAATCCAGACTTCATCACCTGTGGTCACACGACTGACCAATTTTATGGTCATTGGTGGACGTTTCGGATAAAAGAGAAGCGCACACGTTTCTTCAATTGTCCTTCTTAGTTGCGAGGTTTTCGGTGCCATTTTGGCACAAACCGTCCACATGTGCTAAACCTCGGTCAAAATTTGATGAGCAGTGGAACTGTTTCACTGGTCCCGCACCATCCTTAAACACCTGTCTGATCTCTTAACGGCATGCACAGATTTGACGTTTTCGTCCGTTTCTGGTGTTGGAAGTCTTCCTGATCGAGGTTCATGTTCGAAGTATTCTCGGGCTTCCAAAAATGATTTGTGTAAGCGAAAACCTTGTGCTCTTGATAAGTAATGTTCCCCACAGGCACGTTTAAATACTTCAAAGGTCACATTCGTAAATTACCCAATTTTAACTCAAAATGTTATCCCACAACGTTGCTCTAAATTCCGATGCTCCATTTTTGCAAGATGCTAAAGGTACATCACTGATGTCGCTCTCAAAATTCACATGATAACTTTACTTAGTTGAAACTCGGACTCAGCGTCTTGAAGGGATGAACACACCGGCCTACACAATTAGAAAACACATCGTTGTCAGATCGCTCGCAGCGTTATCAGTCTCATAACGTTTCACACACACCTCTTAGAACATATAATTAGCAATGGACCAAAAGAAATGGAAACATACATTCTACCCCTCACTTCACCTTAAAGTATCCTTAGTGAGCAACTGATCCTAGCTAAAAGTCAATATCTGCAGATGTTTCCCTGAGTTGTCCACATAAATTAAGCACATCGTGGACCCCAACAGTCAGGGCTTTGGACAAGGAACTTAACACATAAATTAGTCTCTATAACTCGTGCACTTCTTAAAAATCTTAAAAGCTGCTATAAAAGAAAATGAGTAGAGGCCAAAATAGGAACACCATAAATAGGCTCCTACAGGAGCTCAATACTAAATAATTTTCACTTTCAATTATATAATTGTATTTAAATAAATGTATACCAGGAATAACCTGTTTATGAAGTCAGTCATAGGTCGATTAGTTATGAGTTCTCATAATAAACAAATACGACACCCACCTTTCGTTTTGGTACCGACCTCAACTAATCACAAAACCCTAAAGATGATCTAAATTTATCTTTTACAGTATGAATTCTGATTGTCCTATCATATTTTGGCAAAATTCCACAGAGAGTTACTCGACTAAAACGGTCATCTGTCAAATAACTGGTCTTGTAGATGTTACTTTGTAAGTTCATTCTTATATATAGATTATTCTTTTAGCTATTAAGTTATTGCACCATAGTTTGTGTAGCGATTTTCTTGATGTTCCCCCGCTCATGAGTGGCTGGCACAGTCAGACACTCACCCTTCATTGCAAGTGGCAACACCACCAAGGGACTGTGAACCTTCGACAATGTCATCCTCTTGTGCTGGAAAAATATCAGGAATCGCTACACAAGTGTCGATCAGAGGAAGAAGCCAACAGGTAATGCATCAAGAACTGGCCACGAAAGCCTCAACAACTTTGTGCAGCTGCCACTGTTTTACTTCCACAGCGGAGAGCTGATAGTGGCTGGATGTGTTCCCTATCTGAAACTACAGGGGTAACGGTCGTTTCGGAAACGTTCCAGATCAACAGAAGCAATGTTATCGTTATGGTTAGAGGACATTCAGAGGTGTTAAACACGACCACAAAACCAATGTGGGACAGGATTAACTGGATGATTGCAGGTCTGTCTTTTCACACAATAACAATGGGAGACATAAAGCTTCTGGTGAAGACATTGTATCCAAAAATTAAGTAGTATGTGTGCTGCTGGTTACTTACACAATTTATGTACTACGTTGCGATTTCCTAGGGAAATGATAAATCTATGGAAGGTTACTGATACATAATTATTATGCAGGCACATAAGGAAAGTAGCAACGTTAAAAGTGAAATAAAATTTCATAATGGAAAATCGAGGATGGAATGTAACAATAGGCACAACAAAAATACTCTCACAATTAAAGTTTCCGGCGCTTAAAGCCTTCGACAACAACACACGACAGATAAACTTACACACACACACACACACACACACACATTCACATAAACCCAACTCTTGCACATGACTGCAGTCTCAGGCAACTCAAACCACACTGTGAGCAGCAGCACCAGTGCATGAAGGCAGTGGCGACTGGGTGGGGGTAAGGAGAAGGCTGGGGTGTGGAGGGGAAAGGACAGTATGGAGGGGTTTCGGACAGTGAAGTGTTGTAGGTTAGACGAAAGGCAGGGGAAAAGTAGGGAGGGAGAGGGGAAGTAGTGGAAAAGGAGTGCACTACACAGCCATCATTCAACCATCACACCCAGTCTTTTTATTTCTCTCCTTTTCCACTTCTTCCCTCTCCTCTCCCCACATCTCCCCTGTCCTCCGTCTAACCTGCAGCACTTCACTGTCCACCACTCGCACCATACTAACCCATCCCCTCCTTGCCCCAGCCTCCTTCACCGCACCCAGTCGCCAATCTCATTATGCACTCGTCCTGCTGCTCGTATTGTCGTTCGAGTTGCCTGAGACTGCTGTCGTAAATGTGTGTGTGTGTTTGTGTGTGTGTGTGTGTGTGTCTATAGTCTATTGCTGGCGAAGGCCTTAATGGCCGAAAGCTTGAAATGTGAGAGTGTTTTTGTTGTGCCTACCTGCGACTCAGCACCGCTATATGGTGAGTAGCAACTTCCTTTACCATAGTATTATAAAATATTATATTAAATTTTACAGTAACTATGTCGTAAGAAATTGTGAAATTTTGAAACAAATTGAACACAGAAGGAAGACGCCACAACTATCATGAAATGAGACGATACAGACAACATACAAATGATACACAGGGACGTTTCGATAGACCTCTCCTTCAAGGAAGACAAACAAACAGCACACCAAAGAGAAGGGACTCTCTCACGATTTCCTTGCTGAATACTAAAGCGCAAATGTCTAACGAAGTACATAACAGTGCATAAACTGGGGAAGTTTAGCTTCCGTCATTTCCATGTAACAGTGTGAAACGTTGTACTTCGTGAAATAAATTTTTCACTTGTCCGATGTTTGAATATTGTCTATGGACGCTGCACACATTCACCTGACGTTGAATGTCTACAACATACAACTGTACAATGTATCTAATAGATTATCGCCACACACAAGTGCCGTAATTTAATTACAAGTAACTGATTACCTGGAGTTGGCCGCAAGGACCTAAAAGGACACTCCACGGTGTGGCCGAGTGGTTCTAGGCGCTTCAGTCTGGAAGCGCGCGACCGCTACGGTCACCGGTTCGAATTCTGCCTCGGGCATGGATGTGTGTGATGTCCGTAGGTTAGTTAGGTTTAAGTAGTTCTAAGTTCTATGTGACTGATGACTTCAGGTGTTAAGTCTCATATTTCCCAGAACCATTTGAACGTAAAAGGACGTAAAAAGGAGGCTAGCGCAGTCAAGGAATGAATTCCTGGCTACAAGAAGTTGCTAGTTTCATAAACAGAGCTTAATTTGAAGAACACATTTGTGAGAATATACTTCTCGAGCACGGAGCTGTAGGGAAACGAGTCATGGGCTATGGAGGAAGGTAAGAAGAAGACAGTCGAAGCGTTTGAGATATGTTACTGTAGAAGGATGCTCAAAATTAGGTGGACTAACAATGTAAGAAGCGAAGAGGTTCTCTGGGGAATCAGCGAGCGTAGAAGTAAAGGGAAACAGAAAATAAGGGACAGAATGATATGACATGTGTTATGATATCCGTGGGAACTGTAGACGGTAAAAATAGTGGGGGAAGACTGATATTGGAATATATACAACAAATAATAGAAGACTCTGATACGAAGAGGTTAAGACAGAAGAAGAAATCGCAGCGGGCCGCTCCAAACTAGCTGGATGAAAAAAAAAAGAATGAAAAGGAAAGAGACATTTGTGCAAACGTCCTGACTATCACAGCTTCTCTCAACGTCATAGGTTACGTACCAAACACTACCGCATTAGAAGAATATGACCCTGTAATACAGAGATTTTCCAGAGACGTTTAGAGCACGTGACGAAGTCTCTATATAGGTCCGTCCCAGTATCCATACAAAGAGAGCGAGTAAAATAAAATTAAAAATGTACTGCCAATCACAGATTCGGGTTGCTTAGACCATTGCGAGTTTAATGGTAGCAGATACGGGGCTGCACACCCCTTTATTAAAAATTCGATGAATTTAATCCGCTTCGTTATGCATTAAAAGTAATTTTCTCAAGCCATTTGTAGATGGTGGAGACAATGAAATTTTTGAGTGCACCAGTCATTTAATGCATAAATTCGTCAAAATGGCTTAGAGCCGCGGAAGACGCAGTGGCCATTGGTTTAAAAAATCTGGGCCAAGGCGAATGGTGGCGTGGAGGGTCAACGGTCTCTCCGACGGTCAGGCGCCCGGCCCCACTCCAGTGACGCCAGCCTGTGCATAGATGGGCCTCTCGGCTGGAAGACTAATAGGCCGTCGGCTTTCCGCTCTCGCTACATTGGCTGAGAAGACGTTTTGCTGTCGGAAGAAGCATACGGTCTGTGAGAACCCTAGAGTCACCCTCTCACCCTCATTTCGTGGCAGTGCTTGGTAGGGTCAGTCCGTGCCAAGCATTGTAGGCTTAATTAGTTTCCACCGCCATGAAAGTTACCAGGCACCATTACGTTCTGTCGTGATCAACATTCGCTGTAGAATGCTTATAATAAAGCAAACTGCGTTTAAGATGTAAGCAATTGGTTTGAACTACGAGAGATCAGCATTCCAGGTTTATGAATGTTAATTCGGTAGTCTCTGCCGTGCTCCCCTTCCGCGTGCTCTTAACGTGTTTCCAGTCAGAACTCTTTACCATTACTTGTGATTCGAATTTAGGAGCTCATTTTTGTTAAGCTGCTTCAAAACTCTCCACAGCCACAGGAATAGTTACCTTTGTCGATATTTGGTGTATTTTCATGCAACCATATCTTGGCCCACAGCAAGCCAGAGGATCGATCACCTGATAGGTCCGAAATTGTGGACTGGCTAGTTGCCACCTACGTATCGAGACTGCCTTTTATTTCAAGCTTTTTTGCTAGAATATACCTGCTTGTCTTTAGCTGTCTGCTACTGGTCTATAGTCCCACCCAGTTCTGTGCATTAACCAGATAATTTCAACAACAAATCGATATCCCTACAGCATCTGAAAAAAAAAAATCCAGTGCCATCACGGTCTGGAGAACAGTAGATCAGATTTTTTTGTCAGTGCAGCAGAGTGAGGACGGCCGTTATCATGGAGCAGCTTCACTTCACGCATTCTTCCAAGGTCGTGATTCTGCAATACATTTCAGGTGTTGTCAGTGATGGTTACACTCCACAGAAGTAATTCGTAGTACAGCACGCCGTCGTTGTTCGACCAGATGCATAACACTATCGTTTGTGTATGCGCGCTGTCTTTGTGCGAGAAGTTACAGCTTTGTCGTTTGGGCTTTCTTTTCCTTGTGTTATCGTAAAGATACCACTTCTCGTCACCAGTAATGATATAGGATGGGAATGGCTGGTGTTGTTCACGAGCAAATTGATGACGAGTTAGCAGAGATGCACATATGTCCACTCGTGGATTTCTTTTACTTCGAGTTAGAGCATGTGGTATCCATACGCCCTATTTTTGAACCTTCCTTACTACATGCAGATGTCGCAAGATGCTGTAATGATCACAGTTCATCGCATTTATCATTTCTCGAATACACTGACAAGGATCATTGTGGATTAATGCGTTCGAACGATGTTCATCAAACACCGAAGGTCTTCCTGAACATGAAGGGTCACTAACGTCAAAACGCACTCACTTAAAGAGAAAAAAAACCGTTTTCTTGCCTTGCTTTGTCCTGTGGCATTATCCCTATACACGGCGAACTTGTTTGTGGCTACCTCCGCTGCTGTCACCTCTCTACGGAGCTAAAGCAGTAGAGCTTGTACTAAATGTTCCGATTTCTCCAATTGATACTCCATTTTCCAGTGTGCACAGCTTCACTCGCTATCTCCATTGATTAAATGACAACATGTAATCTCATATAGCAACAGTGAACTAAAAATTAAAAAAAAATTACAATTGGCAAATAAAACCATAGCAACCGGACTACCAATATGAAAAATAGAAACGCTACGAACTCATGCGCCTACTTAATATTACTAGTTGCCCTGTTCTGGCGCGAATATGTTCTCATTCCATATTCATCGCATAGTTTGTAATCTGATGTTCTTTACACAATTAAAGGTAGCAAAACAGTTAAAAATAATGATCAAGCATATCTGATACCGTTTCCTCTCATTGTTGGGAAATAACTTGTACAAATTTTCTCCGCCGACGGCAGTTGTCTTAATAATGGCAGCCTTCGCGAACCGTGCAGAGCCAAGCTAGAAAAATAAAACGTTAATTTATAGAGCAAAATGTATTCACAGACCTGATTGCCTTTCGAATTGCCAGTTCCTTTGCAAGTGTTATTTCTTGCCTCATTTGGTAATAACAGTCCGTGTTGTAAAGGCCGCAGTCCCTGCTCACGGGTCCCTCCACGCGAAGACTTCGCTCCCCATTATTTATTCGAGGCCAGCCGAGGTGTACATCGCCTTGGCTGCGAGCCGATTCCTGTCCTCGGCTCACATTTTCTCCCCGTGTCGCTCGGCAAACGCTTCTCTCCCTCATTAACACATAAATTCTCGCTGTTTTGCAGGAGCTAAAATACATACGCACTATGTGCTCCTCCATGCCTCCCGTTCGACGACAAAGAAAATCAGGCCATAAAATGATTACACGAGTGAAAGGTAAACACTTCTAGAATACTGTAGAGAGAGAAAGAAGGACACGCTGTGCAATGTACCTACTATGACATACTGCATTTTTAAAAATTGGTATGTTAATATATGAAGTATGCATAAACATACGCAGATACTTGTTTTTCTTTCGATTATTTTCTCACAGAGAACCTACCACAACGTCCGTGGGGCTCCAGTAAGTAATGCAAAGCATTTTTGTTTCTGACAGCAGGTTTGTTTTATTCAGCATTCGACTACACGATACTATTTCCCACTATTTTGGCCACAAAACCCTACTTTTCAACATACTCTCCCTTCCATACGATGGCCTCATGTCACCTTACTGGCAGGTTGGTTTTATTCAGCATTCGACTACACGATATTATTTCCCACTATTTCAGCTACAAAACCCCACTTCTCAACATAATCCCCCTGCCGAACGACGGCCTTACGCCACCTTACTGGCTAAACCAGTATGCCAACATGCTACCACTCTGTTGATCGACGTCGGCGCCAACGTCTTGCTGCACCAATAAGCTCCCTGTCTTCCAGGTACTGCTTCCCGCATAGTGCGTCCTTCACTGGGTCAAACTCAGCGAATTCGGAAGGTGCGAGTTCAGGGATGTAGGAGAGATGAGGAAGAACAGTTTAATTAAGTTTCCTGAGATCCTCTCTGGCGCACAGACTTGTGTGTGGTCTTGCGTTGTTATGGAGAAGACTGCAGTAAAATTGTTTCAGTACACGGACTGTAACGTGAGTAAGTACAGATATTTTTATATGTGGTACCTAAATATGTTCAAATGGTTCAAATGGCTCTGAGCACTATGGGACTCAACTGCTGTGGTCATCAGTCCCCTAGAACTTAGAACTACTTAAACCTAACTAACCTAAGGACATCACACACATCCATGCCCGAGGCAGGATTCGAACCTGCGACCGTAGCAGCCGCACGGTTCCGGACTGCGCGCCTAGAACCGCGAGACCACCGCGGCCGGCACCTAAATATGTAAACACATTATTGTACAGGTTATTTTCTCTTTATATTGAACAGTTTTTCTGCAAACGCGACACATAATTTACTACCTGATCTTTTATGCATGGTCTTCACTGCGCCATTATGTGACTTACACCTGTCAATAAGCAGACTAACCGTTTAGCATCAGCGCGTCCACGTTTCAACACCAGACCTGCTGCCCACGGGAAAATATTCATTAATTGCTTGCTCTTGCCATATGTACTTTGACGTACCGCCAACTTAGAATCAGGTGACTTTTAATAGCAGTAATTATTAGTCTCAAAATGACGTAAATGGTGATGTACCGTTGTTCATTACAGCGTCCTCCACCACCAAAAGAAATATCTGCACTTTTGCCGTTACACCTTGTGTCTTTGGGGGGATGTTCAGTAATCATCGATGTGACAGGAATGACCATTTTAAGGAAAAAAGTCCAGCACACATGGGCTATAAAATGCATATCGTAAAACGTATGAGCACTTATTCATCATCGCTGTGACGCGAATCCCTTCTAGAGTAAGCTCTTTGCTTTTCATATTTTGAAAGGTGGTAGTATGGACCAAAATAAAAAAGTGTGCAGTAAAAATGGGCTGTAGTTTGCATACCTTTAGAGCTATGAGCAGTTCTTACTCTTCGTTACCGTTAACACATTCCTTGTAATCATCAAGCGCCCATAGAATTACAGAGCTCAAGTTCACTATAAATTAATTTTTGTTTTGGTCCATACTGCCTCCTCACAAAATACGGAAAGCAAAGGGCTTGGAGTAGAAGAGGCTCGTTTTAAAGAACCATAGTCGAGAAAGTATTCTTAGCTCTTATAGTATCCCTTTTAGAGACATTTTGGCATAGTTTTTTGCTTCGAATAATCGTTATGCTGTTCACCATTTCAATCATTGCACAAACCTCAAAGAAGAATGATACAGAGATAAGTGATAGTGGAATGAAAACTAAACTGCAGTCACTTAATAATGGAAAGGCACCTAGAATATATGAAATAATTGTGAGATTCTACAGGGATACCAGAAAGAATTTAATCTAATTCTGGAAATTGTTTATATTAGATCACTAGACCAACATGGTGAGTGGAAAAATGCAAGTCTTCCCGTTTTCATAAAAAGGTCGTGAGACATCTGCACATAGATGTAGGCCTTTATTGTTGACACCACTATTTTAAATTTTTGTGACAAATGCGTTATAATCACACTCTGCGATGTTTTACGAAGAATGAAAATCTCCTCTGTAGGAAGCAACATGGATCCTACAAACAGAGGTATTCATCTATAAGATACAGATCGTTGTAGATAAATGTTTCCAAATGGAAGCCGAGTTATGTGGCTGTCTGGGGGAAATCCGTACTGTCCTGCTGTGTCGTTTAGTGGTCGAAGTAAAAGCTTACCGAATGCTGAATCAGATTGGTGACTGGATTCAGGAATACCTAGCAGACACGATTCAGCAGCTCGTTCTTAGCGGTACGAAACTGTCACGGTTATCAGCTTCGAGTACCACTTCAAGATTCAGGCAATATGCCCTTCCCAACACAAATTCAAGATCATCTTCTCTAGAGTCTTCCGACACCATTTTCTCCTGAGGACTTGTATTTGTTGACAAGGACCGGAATTTTGTCTCCTTCGATACTTTCAAAATGTTGTCTTCGATTCGCCCTATATTCTCTACTTAGTCGTTTAGTTGAATAATCCAAATTATTCTCGTCTAATGTCGTTCTTAGAACATAGCTCTTTGAGGAACATTTGACGGGTCTCAAAAAAGTCTCATTCCAGCCAATTGTACGCTGCTTTTGTCTTTCTTCTTTTTAACCCAAGATCGAATGCTATAGATCCAGACCTTCATAGTCATTGTTATCTGTAACTTTTGATTTTTAGCCGTTCCTTGTCTTATCCACGAAGATTTTATTTATAATTTCACACACGTGCTGAAATTAACTGATCCCTTCCATACATTATTATTCTTTTAAGTGATATCACACCACAAATGTAAAAATCTAGTGACTTGTTCGAGTGCCTTGTCTTTAATGACATTTTTTCGTTGGACTGGATATTTTCCATAGTGAACTATAACTTCAGTTTTAGTGGTATATATTTCCCGACTGTAAAATTGTCTGACTGCTAAATGCATATAGTGAATGTCGTGATTTTGCTTCCTTATTCTTTATTAAGACCATTACTGTTTGCAGCACACGTACGTGATGTAGTGAATGAGGACAGAAGCTCTGTCAACTTAATCGCGTACGTTACTGTTGTCTCTATGAAGGTGGCGGTACTGGAAGATTGTAGGAAGATCTGGTGGAGGAACGAAGATTGGTGGAGGGACTGGCCGTTGACGCTAAAAGTGAATAAATGTAATATAGTGCGTACAAACGCAAGATAACAGTTACTGTACCATTAGACTATTAGCGATAAGTCATTGCAAACTCTAACCATATAACACATAGAAGTAGCCGGTGAGAGTGATCTAAAATGGGATGTATGTATCAAGTTAGTTTTGGGGAAACCGGATGACAGACTGCGATTCATTGGAACAATCATCTGAAAATGTTATCCGTCCATGAAATTAGTGCTTACAAAACATTAGTTCGACCGGTTCTTGCGTAGTAGTCTGGAACCCTCATAAGGACTGATTACGAGAAGAGATAGAAGTTCCAACGAAGAGCAGCGCGTTTCGTCACAGATTCGTGTAGTAAGCAGAACAGCGTCTCTGACATTCTCAAAAAACTCCAGTACTAGACCCTTCATGAAAGACGTTGTGCAACACATAGAGGTTGACTCTTGAAATTCCGGTGCATAAGCTTGAAGGAGAATCGAGAGACATCACTTTGTTACCGTTCCCCTCTTAAAAATGAGAAGTTACTGCGTCGGACTCACTAACTATGTAAGCTACAGTTCGCGAAAAACTGCATTTGTTGGGCTATTTCTAAAGAATCACAACGGTAAATTCTAGAAAGTTACACTTGATTCTTCCATAAAAAATCAGGTGGAGGTTGCTTACCTCATAATTCCAAAGCTGTCTTGGTCTTCACGTGGAATTTCTTCTCTACAGGCAGCACCTCTTGACAGTGACAGTGAGTTTTCAAGTGGATTTCGAGGCTACCCTCACAATGCTGCAATAAGGTCCCGGTGCAGTGGTTGTCACGTCATTTATTCATTCAAAGCAGAACGAGGAAAATTCGTTTCCGTAATCAACCCTATATGATTGACTGAAATCATTAACCGCAGTAATGTTCACGTAATCTTACTGAAGGGCTTTGGCTAACAAAACAAAGCATGGTATAAGTTTCCTTGATTATTTATTTAAAATTGTTACACTATTCGGAATAAATGGTTCAAATGGCTCTAAGCACTATGGGACATAACATCTGAGGTCATCAGTCCCCTAGGCTTAGAACTACTTAAACCTGACTAAGGACATCACAAACAACCATACCCGAGGCAGGATTCGAACCTGCGACCGTAGCAGCCGCGCGGTTCCGGACTGAAGTGCCTAGAACCGCTTGACCACCGAGGCCGGCAATTCGGAATAAAACTTTACTTACTTTCCTAAGTGAAATGTTGCGCTCGTGCGAACATTCTGGAGGGCAGTACTAGATTGTGCACCAACGTTTCCTTTGCCTAAGTTAAAATTTCACTAGTTTTTAGTGAAACAAAACTACCACACACACATGCTGCCTGCATGACACCATTATACATTCTATTGCTATATCCCATCTGTCCTTGCAGGCGTTTTTCGTGACTGATCAGCTAAGTCCACCAAGCACCCAAAATGTTGAACTGGTTCTGTTGTTAATATTTCAGGTTAATCTATAATAAATGAAGTTGTATTTATATGGACATCAGCGCGGATAAAATCTTCAGTGGGTCAGTACCGGATTCTTCATATTTTAAAAATTACATGCTAGTAGTAGAAGTTAGTATCTTGACGCCAAATCTGATTTGGTACTTTCTGCAACCTCTTGCCGCTTCTCGGAAACTCAGCCTACCCCCATCGCTTTCCCTCACCTCCAGTCGTTGTAGCACGACAATCTGTCACTTGCGAAGTGGATAACCTTTCTTTCCTACCGGTTCACATAGCTAAATGGTTCAAATGGCTCTAAGCACTATGGGGCTTAACATGTGAGGTCATCATTCCGCTAGACTTAGAACTACTTAAACCTAACCAAACTAAGGACATCACACACATCCATGCCCGTGGCAGGATTCGAGCCTGCGACCGTAGCAGCAGCGTGGTTACGGACTGAAGAGCCTAGAACAACTCTTCCACAGCGGCCGGCTAACACTACATTTGCAGTTCAGTATGATATAATAAATCATGGCCCACAGTGTGTCAAAATGCCACAACTTCCTCCACAACGTGAAAATTAGAGATATTAGAGACCATATGGGGATTACTGACAGTTGTTCTTCTTCCGCCACTGTCGTGAATATAACAGAGAATGAGAAACTGATACGATAATAGAAACCTCTCCGTCGTATTTCTATATATGTGTTTAGATTTGTAGCGATCATAAGAGGAAACTTGGAGAAACTAGGGTAATAATCTTTATTTATTTATTTATGATGATCAGACTACGGTTTCCCTTTATATCACATTGTGGATTTACAATACCAAAGTTATTAAGGTTACTTAGGCAATACTAACGTTTATATAATCAGGTACAAACATGTTGGGACGCTTCCCCAGTTTACATGTTGTGGGTAGATTTGTGTGATTCGCTCCTAAACGTCTTCAAAAAGCCAGATTCTTCTAAGGAGTAAATGACTGGTGACTCAGAAAGAATGACCGTTACCTCCTCTGATCGGAAATGTTTGTCTGGTGATATTACTGACCATAACGAAAGTTCTATGGCTGGCTGTTGGAACAGCCCCTCAGATCACACGCTAGAGGAAACGTTTCCGAAGCTGCAAAAAACTGCGCTATAGCCGATGTGCATGAATGGATCTGTATATCTTACTAACGTGTGCAGATTTTCTCAGCAATGAAGAAAATAGCAAAAGAAGAACTTACGATCTTCCCAACATTTCATTAACGCAGAAAACCCATTGCGCCTCATACTAGGTACAAATGATAAATGTTTACAATATTGGATTAACGCAGAAAACACTTTGCATCTTATACTGGGTATACTTGATAACCGTTTACAACATATCATAGTGGTATACCGTTTACAACATATCACAGTGGTATGCAGCAAGTCTGGATGCAACATTTTGATATACGACATTTGTGGTGGTCGAGGAACTATGTCAACTTCTTATGTGAAAATTACCTAAGCAACAGCGCCTGCACGTGGTATGGGAGTATTTCGATATTCCCTGGCTCTTTTCGCACGAACTGTTAGCTCTAGAGAAAAAAACGAATAGGACATTTCTCGCAGAAAATTTTATACAGTTTAATTTTGTACTGGCATACGTTTTCGCCACAGGTTGCGTTTGTCTAGCAACTTTAGAGAAACGAACGTAAATTTCAAATGCATTGCTATCCCAACACCCATCCCTCGCCAGTTAGTATTTCTAGCGTGTTGCTGGTGACAATCTCTCTTACCATTGTATAAAACCGTACAAGCAGAGGAAATTTTACCATATTTGATGTTTTTGGTCTTCATTGACAGGACTATTTTGCCTAGAGCTTAGTCGTGCAGCTTCAAAATGAAAAATTGGCGATTCCATGCATTTTACCTCACACCTTTGCGAATTTTAGCTCCATAAAATTAAAAATTACATCGTTTTGTTTGACTGGCCCTCTTTCTAAGATACTACTATGCATGTAAGGATTATAGTTTAGACTCAACTGTAAGCGTAATTAGTTTCTGCACAACGCTAACAAAAGCCTTTTTTCTTTCATAACTCTCACGGGAATGTTTAAATTAACGATGTTAACGAATTAGACAACTACGCCTGTGGCATAACGGCTGAGTAAGTGAAGACCAAAGCGGATCGAATATGGAAAATCATTAGTGTAGTGTCCGCCTCCTCAGCTGGGTGGTAACGTGCTCGCCTCCCATGAATGCGGGCCTGGGTTCGATTCCCGGCCGGGTTGGAGATTTTCTCCACTCACGGTTGGGGTGTCGTGTTGTCCTGATCGTATCATCTTCATCTAAGGTGCGCAAGTCGCCCAATGTGGCGTCGAATCAAATAAGACTAGCACTTGACAGCCGAACTTCCCCGGATGGGGCCTGCCGGCCCACGATGCCATACACTCACATCCATTTTCTTTTCCATCCGTGTAGTCGCACATTTTTGTACAGTGGTAAGTGGAAGAGCCATGAACTACATATTACAATTCCTGAGTGCTGGGAGATCAGTATGGGGGTGGGTTGGAAGATCATTTTTGTAGGTTTTCCATGAATAACTCGAGAAACACTGCCTCTAGCGAAAACATAACAGAGCACAAACAACATTAAATTTGATTACGTTTAGACAAAAACGGTCTAATAATTTTTTTACTCTAGGACTAATAGCTTGTATAAAGAGAGTGACACAGTTCTGAAAATCTGGCGTCATACACATGTGCCTTAGCACAGGTAGCTTTTTTAGCCTACTTGAGGTAGGTTCCTGACGAAATAAACCACAACCACAAGCGTCGTATATAATATTATTCGTCTCGACTTCCTCTATTCTACTGTTGTACACAGTAAACAAATGTTTACGTACTGTATTTTTTCGCTTTATTTGAAAGGACAATCTCAAATTTTAGAAGCCCAATAGATGTTTACATAGACTGAATAAGTTGTAACTTCTTATCCTTTGACGTAGCATAACACAAAGAACTTGTTGTGGGTGACCTTGTGAGTTGTACGAGCAGCTGTCTTCAGTCACCACTCCCATGGATCGGATCGCAAAGTGATCCTTCCCTGCAGCTCGGCAGCCAGTCCCAGTCGCCAGACTATCCAGTACACTGGGAAACCTTGTTCACCAGCCGATTCCGCATACGAGGCGATCCCATTCGCGCCGTCACCAGGCGATCTCAGTCATCGACTGATTCCACTCGCCCAGCAATCCCGATCGCCAGCTGATCTCACGCTCCAGCTGATCCCTCACTCCAGCCCATCCTGATCGCCAACCAAACCCAATCGCCAGCTGATCACACAGACTGGATTCCAAGCAACACGGGTGTCACTCTGTTCTCTGTACCCTTGGCTCAACCACTAATTCTTCTTGCAGGACGCTTCCTTGATGGTCCATTGGTCGTGACTGGGCCAAATATCTCACGAAATAAGTGTCAAACGAAGAAACTACAAAGAACGAAACTTGTCTAGCTTGAAGGGGGAAATCAGATGGCGCTATGCTTGCCACGCTAGATGCTACGGCCACAGGTCAAACAGATATCAACTACGTTTATTAAAATAGGAACCCTCACTTTTCATTACGTATTCGTGTAGTACGTAAACAAATATGACTGTTTTAATTGGACCACTTTTTTCGCTTTGTGACAGATCGCGCTGTAATAGTCACAAACGTATAAGAACGTCGTATGACGCAACATTCCGCCAGTGCTGACGGTATTTGCTTCGTGATTCATAGCCCGTGTTAAAATGGACCATTTACCAATTGCGGGCAAGGCCGATATCGTGTTGATGTATGGCTATGATGTGGAGTACTTAACTGGATAAAATAATCCTACGATGTCTGATTTATGTATGAGATCGACGTTTTCCGAGAACAACATTCTTGAACGAAACATTCTTGGCTTGCTTGTCGCTCCAAAAATGGTTAAATTTCGAGCTTTCGGGGAAAGTTTTCTCCGTTTTCGTCGGAGCATATGAATTTCGTGGCTGCAGTTGTATTTATAGCTCGTAGATGCCTTGTGATGGTCCAGCATTACGCTATCATTAGATACTGGAGCCAGAGATTGTGTCCATGTCTGAACTAGTGTTGGTGCCAACGCTTGTGTAAACTGGTATAGTTAATCCTGCGACATTGAGGACACAGAGCCAGGCAGCTACTTGAGTTGAAAAAATAAATGTTGGTCGGGGCGGGAGAGAGGTGGAGGAGGTTGACACGCATGTGTCTTTGTTGAAGAAAACACAACGGCTTTAAACTGGAGAGAAAATACTGGGCAGCGCGGGTTTAGCCGAGCGGTCTGGGGCGTTGCAGTCATGGACTATGCGGCTGGTCCCGGCGGAGGTTCGAGTCCTCCCTCGGTCATGGGTGTGTGTGTTTGTCCTTGGATAATTTAGGTTAAATAGAGTGTAAGCTTAGAGACTGATGACCTTAGAAGTTAAGTTCCATAACATTTCACACACATTTGAGCATTTTTGAAAGTAGTGGAGTCTTGATTCTGCAGCATTCTCTTCTACTTCCGAAAACAATTCTAGCCAAGGTACTTTCTTCACCAAACAGTATGGGTGTTCATTGCAACTTATGGTGCTGCTAATAATCACAATAAACAGCTACTGCCACGGTAATAGTTGCAAAATCAAATCTGGATCCCTCCACAAATCTGAAAAAATAATTAAAAAGCTAAAGAAGAAGAAACGTTAATTGAAATTTTTTAAAAAAGGAAACAGTGAAAACAGTATGATACGGCTCTGTGAAAATAATAGCTGGGAAAAGCGTGTGTCAGAACTGGACGACAGCTGCGAATGTACCGTGCCAAGTTTATCAGCTCTCGTTTATCATCGCCAGACACTAATCACCAAGCTAGCCAGTTATCGGAAGGTCACCGCGTGAGCAAAAGTGCCTTTCCTTATTAGCTGTCTCCACTAACAAGTTCTTTTAGCTACACGAGATTATTTTACTCTATTTTTCGAGTTTTAAATTTTATCTACGTTTGCGATCTTTCGGAAAAAGTACGTTAAAAAGTATTACCATAGACAATTTTTTAAAAAGTAGCTTACGTATTCACTTTCAGGGAGAGGTCATTTTGTTTAAATAATTACATCGGGATGTCTTCAACGAATGACGTAGATTACATTTTGAACTTCTGAATCTTGTGCTAAAATTGTCCAGCGCATTAAACGAAGCTAGTCGGTGAGGAGTTGTGAGAAGGTACATCGAACATTTAACGAGAGAGACTACTGAAAACAGTAAGTGAATGACAAAAACTAAACAGATACCTTTGTAGGGAAGAGAATACATTTCAACGGTTTTGATAACAGGTTGCACAATAACTGTTAACCGACGGAAAATTCATGTTTTCGTAGCAGCTACCGCCGTAATATTTGTGTACACAGGGCTGCCTAATAATTGTTTATGTTTTGCTTTTGTCTTCCATAAAATTTATCAGAACATTTACTTCCACAGCATTTCTACGATAAATTCATCTTCTTTATTTTTACTTTGGTTATAATGAATGCACATTCATTATATAGGGTGGTCCATTGATCGTGACAGGGCCAAATATCTCACCAAATGAGCGTCAAACGAAAAAACTACAAAGAACGAAACTTGTATAGCTTGAAGGAGGAAATGCAATGGTTGGCCCGCTAGATGGCACTGGCATAGGTCAAACGGATATCAACTGCGTTTTCTTAAATAGGAACCAAAATTTTTAATACATATTCGTGTAGTACGTAAAGAAAAATGAATGTTTTAGTTGGACCACGTTTCTCGCTTTGTGATAGATGGCGCTGTAATAGTCACAAACATATGGCTCACAATTTTAGACCAACAGTTGGTAAAAGGTAGTTTTTTTTTAATTAAAATACAGAACGTAGGTAGGTTTGAACATTAAATTTCGGTTGTTCCAATGTGATACATGTTCCTTTGTGAGCTTATCGTTTCTTTGATCGCATGCTGTTACAACGTGATTATCTGTAAATACCACGTTAATGCAATAAATGCTCAAAATTATGTCCGTCAATCTCAGTGCATTTGGCAATACGTGTAACGACATTCTTCTCAATAGCGAGTAGTTTGCCTTCCGTAATGTTCGCACATGCAATGTGCAATACGCTGACGCATGATGTTAGTCGTTGTCGGTGGATCACGACAGCAAATATCCTTCAACTTTCCCCACAGAAAGAAATCCGGGGACGTCAGATCCGGTGAACGTAAGGGCCATGGTATGGTGCTTCGACGACCAATCCACCTATTGTGGAATATGCTATTCAATACCGCTTCAACGGCACACGACCTATGTGCCGGACATCCATCACGTTGGAAGCACATCGCCATTGTGTCATGTAGTGAAACATCTTGTAGTAACATCGGTAGAACATTACGTAGGAAATCAGCATACATTGCACCATTTAGATTGCCATCGATAAAATGGGAGCCAATTATCCTTCCTCCCATTATTCCGCACCACACATTAAACCGCCAAGGTCGCTGATGTTCCACTTGTGGCAGTCATCGTGGATTTTCCGTTGCCCAATAGTGCATATTATGCCGGTTTACGTTACTGCTGTTGGTGAATGACGCTTCGTCGCTAAATAGAACGCGTGCAAAAAATCTGTGATCGTCCCGAAATTTCTCTTGTGCCCAGTGGCAGAACTGTACATGTCGTTCAAAGTTGTCGCCATTCAAATCCTGGTGCATAGAAATATAGTACGAGTGCAATCGATGTTGATGTAGCATTCTCAACACCGACGTTTTTGAAATACCCGATTCTCGTGCAATTTGTCTGCTACTGATGAGCGGATTAGCCGCGACAACAGCTAAAACACCTATTTGAGCATCATCATTTTTTGCAGGTCGTCGTTGACGTTCCACACGTGGCTGAACACTTCCTGTTTCCTTAAATAACGTAACTATCCGGCGAACGGTCCGGACACTTGGATGATTTCGTCCAGGATACCGAGCAGCTTACAAAGCACACGCCCGTTGGGCATTCGATCACAATAGCCATATATCAACACGATATCGACCTTTTCCACAATTGGTAGACGGTCCATTTTAGCACGGGTAATGTATCAAGAAGCAAATACCGTCCGCACTGGCGGAATGTTACGTGGTACCACGTATTTATACGTTTGCGACTATTACAGCGCCATCTATCACAAAGCGAAAAAAGTGGTCCAACTAAAACATTCATATTTCTTTCGTATTACACGAATATCTAATAAAAATTGGAGTTCCTATTTAAAAAAAGACTGAGTTGATATCCATTTGACCTATGGCAGCCCCATCTAGCGGGCCAACCATAGGTTTCCCCCCTTCAAGCTAGACGAGTTTCGTTCTTTGTAGTTTTTTCGTTTGATGCTTATATCGTGAGATATTTGGCCCAGTCACCATCAATGGTCCACCCTATATATATATGACAGTATATGTAGATATAGTTTTTATTCTTCATTTATTTATTTAACCTGATCAGATTAATTTTTTGAGGACACCTCTTACAGTGGATTATTTACCTGTACCAGTCTTTTGGTTGAATTTATTGATCTTAACACCTTTTTCTCAGTCATCCTGAAGACCTTATGCCCAATGGCTATTAGTTTATCGATAATTGAGGTATTCTGTCATTTTCAATTCATGTGTCATTATTCTTTTCGTGTTCTGTCTATTCTTTAATACGCTCATATAAGCTCTCCAGTTCCTGTATTTCTCTGATTTCAGCATTCATCGTCATGTGAGACACTGTGTATTACAGTCCATGATTCACTTCCAAATGTTTTAATTGGTTCTGAGGTAGTTTTATAGAACTGAGATATTATTTTAATTCTGAATTTTTTACATTTTTTATGTTAATATAGTTAAATCTTTATACTTTCTTTATTGTGTTCATTTCTGTTACGAATGAGACAGTATCTCCCATAGATTAAACCAGTTTATTCTTTCAGTTTTCTAATTATTTATTATTTTTTACTGGGAATTGGCTTCTGGCCCCTGAAATATGCTACCACTCTTTTCTTTGATGTCAGAAACAGATTATATCCCTTAGCAGTTGTGGATAAAATATTAACAGCTGTCTCAAGTACAGGGCTACAGTTACTGAACTATGCGAAAACAAGTTAATTACTTACAAACTACGGGGTTCACACACTTTATTCAACATGTAAACGTCACTACATATATTCAGATTTTGGTTATGACATGTTCAACAGGCCTGCAGTCATTGGCGATGATGTGACGCAGACGAACAGCGAAATTCTGCATGACCCGCCAAAGTGTTGGAATATCAATGTTGTCGATGAGCTCTTGAATGGCTGTTCTCAGCACAGCAACAGTTTTGGGGCTATTGCTGTACGTCTTGTCTTTAATACAGCCCCACAAAAAGCAGTCACAAGCGTTCAGATCCGGAGAATTAGGCAGTTCAATTGAGGCCCATGCCAGTGACCCCTGAGGAGCTCAGAGCCAGACAGCAGTATCCAAAGTGGTCCTCCGGGACATCAGACACTCTCCTGTTCAGATGGGGTCGAGCTCCGTCTCGAATTAACCACAACCAGAGTCATTTTCGATAATGGGGATGAAATCATCTTCCAAAACCTTTATGTACTGTTCGGTAGTCTCTATGCCATCAAGGAATATCGCACCAATTATTCCGTAACTGGACATAGCACTCACACCGTCACCCATTGACGCTGAAGAGACTTCTCGATTCTGAAATGCGGAATCCAAGCACCCCCAAATGCACCAGTTTTGCTTATTGACGAGCATATCCAAATGAAAGTTAGCTTCGTCTCTAAACCAAACCATGCATGCTTATACTGATTCCCATCACTCCCCACGGCCAACCTACAGTCTGAACGTCATACCACAAACGGCTCAGAAGTTATAACGATTTTATTTTACATAGTTCAATAACTGTCACCCTGTATGTTCTCAGCTCCAACAAAGTCATGTGCAGCTATTGTTGAAATAGAGAAATATTTATGTCATGCATATTTGCCTGGGACACCAAGCCCTTAAACTTGAAGAAAACCAGAAAATTTCTGTATCCTACATTATATCTGCAAGTTCTGTAAAAATTATGTGTCCCAGATATGTAAGTGCCCCTGTAAGTGCATCTTTCCAAAACTAGGGTAAATATGCACCATGGAAATAAACTCACTCTGTACATGAAAAACAGATCAATTTAATTTATAAGTAATAATACTGATTAATTTTCTTGTGGACTACATATGTTGTGATGAGGATTGTAAATTACGACTGTACACATTTAAATTAATTACAATTATTCCATATTTCTTATATTGTTTTTTGTCTCCAATAAAAACATGAAAATAAAACAAATATTACTTTTAAAATTTTTCCCTTTGGTAAAAAAAATATTTGGAATTTTGTTGTAACACTTTTTATTTTTACAGCAGATGAAATACAGGTGATGTAAATCTCAAAATTACTAGGGACATAACAAACTTATTTCTTCTCTTCCTACGATCTTTCAAAACAGGATTAAATCAGATAAAAATACAGGTATAACTAGCTGAATTAAAAACGCAAGGTGATTTCCTTTTATGTACTTATCTGAGTGAATAACGTGTAGTGAGTCACGAAAAAGAGCTACTTCATTCCATTGAGTGAGAAGTTCTGTGCTGATCTCTTAAAAAATAGGTTTTCCCCATATCTAGTTGTAGGAGTTAGTGTGACTAGCCAAGGACGTGAGTTGTATCATGGTAAATTTTACTGTTTGCCGAAGGTCTGTTAGCTGTATTCATTTTACCTAATTTACTTTGATGACTGAACCCTATAGTGAGGTGTGTCTGTTGAAGGGCCACTTGGGATGGCGGGATGCAACGGTGCAGATCGAATCTTCCAGTAGATGAACAGCGATGATATGTGTGCTAGCCACAAAGGATGTGGTCTTACGTGACCTTCCTCTTCCCACTAGGTGAATACTGGACTGGAACTTAAGTCTTGCTTCACAAACATTTAGAAAAACCGAATGAGATGACACAGTGCTTAGGATACTGGACTCGCATGTGGGAGGACGACGGTTCAAACTCGCTTCCGACGATCCTTATTTACGGTTTCTGTGATTTCCCTAAATCGCTTCAGGCAAATGCCAGGACGGTTCCTTTGAAACAGCACACACGACTTCCTTCGCAATCCTTTCCTAATCCGGTGCTTCAGATGACTTCGCTGTTTGATCCCTTTTCCCGAACCAACCAACCAAGCATTTAGAAAAGTTTTGCTCACTGTCACGTAGATAACGCTACATGCAGACATGTGGGACTGGGGATAGACGTATTCAGTCCAAGTGGTGTAACCCTTAAAACTAACCATGCCAAATCCGTTACTAAGTACTCTGCACCGATGCAGAACAAGATCACACGAAAGAGAATCAAAATAATTTACTGTAGCCATAACTTCTACGCCCAAATCTGGACTGGTACGCCTATAACCTTATTCGTTTGTTATAGCGGTATTTTTAACATGTACAAAAAATATAGTACAGTTATTAGCGTATGAAGCAATATATGTTAAGGCATACCTCGACACACCTCGAAATCTCCCTCATATGCGTAGCTGAAACCTCCTTGGTACAACGGTTACTACGAATTGCGTGCGGATTATGAACTTCTCCTGCTATCCGTATTAATTGTTGTCCTTTCTAACCAACAAAAAATATACAGAAATAAGATTCCCAGGAAATATTTTGGCCACTGATCTCAAAATTTACTAAATTACTTGACAAATATGTACGCTAGCCTACTGAGGCTATATTCAGCACACTCTCACATGGTATTTAATGATTCACGGCTCAGATTACGCACTCAGTCATCTTGTCTTTCTGTTACAGTAGCCATTTCTCAGCACTGATAGTTCTTAAAAATATCATTATTCCCCAGTGCCGAGTCCGCATTAAATGATCATAATTCACGAACGAAAATGAAAAGTGGGTCGCCATGAAACACCAGTTCGATATTTATTGTAATTTGTGCAGATGTTCATCACATAACGGATATTATGTGAGTAAACTTTCATTCCGCTCGGCACTGATTTGCATAATTGACATCAGTTAGAGGTGTGACCACGTGGGCACGAGTATACTTTATATTCACTGTAGAAAAGAAGCATCCAGATGCCACGTTGGGGAATTTCTTGCCATGTAGGAAGCATATGCAGTGTCAGACCATGAATATTCCTAGGTGGAAGCTGCTGTGAAATCATACATTGCATCCCAGACGAGTATTACAGATGGCGGCTGTGATGTGGATTGCAATTTTTGACCTTGAATTGTCCTGTTGGAATACGAATGTAACATTCGGTTCGATAACCACGAATGATATAACAACAGCGTTCTTCTTTCTTGCCACATATGGACGAATGTTCAACCTCCATTTAACAAACATAAAACATATGTATAATCACATAATCCTCAAGGTGGCTGTGATGTGGATTGCAGTTTAGGGCCTTGAATTGTCCTTTGGAATACGAGTAACATTCGGTACGTTGAAAACACCGCGACAACAAACGAATAAGGTAATCTGCGTACCCGTCGAGACTTGGACTTAGAAGTTATCGCTACAGTAAATGATTCTTTTTCGTGCGATCTTGTCCTACGGCGGCACAGGGTCGTCATGTTTAGTATGATTTCCATGAAGGGTATAATAACAGATTTCATCATTCTTGCCACATATGAGCGACCTTTCAATCTACATTCAACAAATATAAAATCAGTCGTGTTATCAAGTCCAATAGCTTATATCACAACGATTCCAGGAGTTAGAGAGGCGTAGATTATGAGATTCGCAGCTTCCTTTTACCTTTCCCCAAGTATCCTATGGATACATTGGCGTTGATACTTGCGCCAAAAGCTAGAGTGAGACTCATCGTTGAAAATCACAGAATAACACTGAATGTCCCGTTTGGCCTTCTCGACCATATATGCAATTATTAATGTACAGTTTAACTTCCATGAAGGCCAAGCGACTCTGAGATAATCTGAGCAAAAGTTAAATCTCTTTTTTAATGCAAAATTGAAACGAGTAACTAGTACGCATGAAGTATTTTATGTGAGTCCTCACCAGCCACGTTATTCATTTCATGTGTCCCATATTTACGAAAACCGAAAGTTTATAACTGATTGAGTGTATCAATGTTTATGCTCATTACGTCTGAATACCGCAGGATTGTTAGCCAAACAGTCACGAAACAACACACAGCAATCTTATAATCCTAGAACAAATCGATACGACTATCCCTAGTCAATACAACGATTTATATTCAAACAAGGCGGTGGGTGCAGTGTTCGTTACCGTCACTGAGTAGTAAGAGAATGATCGTTGTATGGGGCACCATGGACGACGATAAGCCCGTGCCGTATCAGTGGGAGGAACAAGCTCAGCTGTGCGCTGGCTGTATTCTGCTTCTTGCCTCATGGTACTTATTGTTCCGTCTCTAACAACGTCACCATCGATGGGACGTTAAACTGTAATACTTGTTACTTTCTTTCATGACCGTTAAATTTCAAATTGTGGCTAATGTCGTTTATATGACTGTGATTGGGTCTTGTGCTGTGCTGTGAACTGTATGTGCCATTTGGGAGAGTATTGCGCAAAAGGAAGGAAGAAAATCAAACTTAATTGTTACTAATAGTTTTACACTCTTAAATGTAGTTAATAAATCACCAAGCTTTGCATTTTCGTCAGAGAATAATTCATAACTGGCAGTGACACATGATGAAATTCTAGAAAAGCCACATTAGAGGCATGATAGAGGTTACCTAGCAAACATTACTGTTGCAAATTTGTTTCGACGTCAGGATACAAATCGGTCCAATTCTAGTCAATCGCCACAATGGTAATGTTTGTTTGGGGCGTCGAATACCTAGGCGTACGTTCGTTATACTTGTCACAACAGGTACATATTTTAATCGCATTTTCAATATAGCCTCCCCCATTCTGGTAGTATTAGGGAAGAGCATAGCTGCTAGTCTCGAAATATTTGATTCAAATTGGATTTTTAACAAGCATAATTTGCATCTTTTCCCTGAGAGACCCATTGGAATACCTCTTGAGATATTGTTAATTGAAATCGTTTTTACTAGAGAGCAGTATGTCGTCGGAGCACTGTTTTTGCATTTAATAATGAAAGCCCGAGATTAAACATGTAGAAGGAGGCGCCCAGGGAGAGAAAACAGAGAAAAATAAATTCGGGGAAGCAGAGCCTGGCTCTGCAGAGTAACACCACCGGAAGTGTACCGAAAAAGTGAGACTGATGTATACGTCATTATTACTCTCATTTACTCGCAGACGGAGAGTACTGCAGGAAGTAGCTCTCGTTTCAAATCGCAGAGCCATTACTTCGCTCCTTGTCGTATCTTTACACAATTTGAGTAAATACATTTTTATATCTTGTATGCTACACACTTACATTTCTAACTATCCCGAGCCTGCCCCTTCCACCCTGCCACTTCTTATGTGCGTTGTCCAGTTCAATTTATGATAGGTATTTCAGTCTTGATTGTGTAATTTTCTCGTCTACTGTTTAAAAATAGTTAACTCCTCTTCACGCTACTACTTAATTCCTTAGCACAATGTCACCAAAATTCTGCCTGTTTCGTACAAGCTAATGATCTCATGTCTTCCATTTAGCACCTCCCCACTGGGTACATACTTCATTGTTAAGAGTATTTTTTTCGTACGTTGGAATGATACCCCAGATCGTACAGAGAACTAAAAGCTGTTCCTTTTGTAATAACGAGTACTACACAACTTCATCAGTCACAGCTGCAAGCATTCAAACACTTTAGCTGTATATCACATAACGCAAGAATCTGTTCCTAGAGACACAACACGCAACACATCATGACATTCGTCTCATACGATTTTAAAATTAATAAGACATTTGCGGCGGCAGTAAACGTATTTTAAATATATGTCAGTATTATAATCCGGTATTCAATGATGCGAGTGGTCAGTTCTTGCTTGAATCATCTAAATCTTTTCTGTTTCAGTACAAGTTTCAGTATCCCAAAAAAATAATATGCATATACACTTAATCACCAAAGAAACTAATTTAGGCATGCGTATTCAAATACGGTCGGCAACGCTTATATGAAACAACAAGCGTCTGGTGCAGTTGTTGGGCCGGTTTCTGCTGCTACAATGGTAGGTTATCAAAATTTAAGTGAGTTAGAACGTGGTGTTATAGTCGGCGCACGAGCGATGGGTCATAGCATCTCTGAGGTAGCGATTAAGTGGGGATATTCCAGTACGCCCATTTCCCGTGTGCACCGTGAATATCATAAATCCGGTAAAACATCAAATTGCCAACATCTGTGCGGCCGGAAAAAGATCTTGCAAGAACGGGACCGATAACGACTGAAGAGAATCGTTCAATGTGACAGAAGTGCAACTCTTCCGCAAACTGCTGTACATATCAATGCTGGGCCATCAACAAATGTCAGCGTGCGAACCATTCAACGAAACATCATCAATATGAGCTTTCGGAGCCGAATACTTACTCGTGTGCCCTTGATGACTGCACGATACAAAGCTTTAAGCCTCGCCTGGGTCCATCAACACCGACATTGTACTGTTGATGACTGGAAACTTGTAGCCTGGTCGGACGAGTCTCGTTTCAGATTGTATCGAGGTGATGGACGTGTACGGGTATGGAGACAATCTGATGAATCCATGGACCCTGCATATCAGCAGGGGACTGTTCAATGTGGTTGAAGCTCTGTAATGGTATGGGGCGTGTGAAGTTGGAGTGATATGGGACCTCTGACACGCCTACATACGACTCTGACAGGTGACACGTACATAAGCATATTGTGTGATCATCTGCATCCATTCGTAGTCATTGTGCATTCCGACGGACTTGAGCAATTCCAGCACGATAATGTGACACCCCGCAAGTTCAAAATTGCTGCAGAGTTGCTCCAGGAGCCCTCTTCTGAGTTTAAACACTTACGCTGGCCGCCAGACTCCCCGGACAAATATTATTGAGCATATCTGGGATGCCTTGCAACGTGCTGTTCAGAAGAAATCTCCACCCTCTCGTACTCTTACGGATTTATGGACAGCTCTTCGGGGTTCATGGTCCAAGTTCCCTCCAGCATTACTTCACACATTAGTCGAGTCCATGCCACGTAGTGATCAGGTACTTCTGCATGCTTGCAGGGGCCGTACATGATGTTAGGCAGGTGTACCAGTTTCTTTTGCTCTTCAGTGTATTTACCGGTATCAGTTTATGGGATGAGAGTTCCGCCTTCTGCAAGACACTTTTTTTGTTTTGTTTCATCCATACATGTTTCAGCACTATTGTGCTTTCGTCAGTGGGTTTAATTTTTATTTTTAACTGTAAAACTGTTGTTACATATTAACATTTCTGATGTTTATAACAGTATGTCAGAGTTCCGTTTATAGCTTACATGGCGAAACGTGGGTGTAAGCATTAGTTTACATACCTTACATGATGCTATTGTCTATTTATTTTAGTAGCTATTCTGCTACAAAATATGCAGCTTGTCATCTGCAAACAGAAAAACCTAATTTATTTTTCTGTTTGTTATGCATTTACGAATGGAAATGAGTCTGTATCACGTGTTTTGTGTGCAACGTACAGTTTGAAGGTGTGGTGCGTTCTCCTGTGTTGTTGGTCAAGTGAATAGGCTTACTTCTTTACCTATGTTCGCTTGGCACTGCACTTTTTCCGATTTCTCAAAACATAGGCGGAGTTTACCCTACCATTACGTGTTGTTGTGGCTGTGTGGTGTTCATTTGTTTCGTAGCGTGTGTTGCTGGGTGAGGCGCGCGAGTTTGAATTGTATTTGGCGTCAGCGGTGTATGGTTTGTGTGGGTTTGCGTGCGTGTGTTGGGTACTGGGGAGAGAGAGAGAGAGAGAGAGAGAGAGAGAGAGAGAGAGAGAGAGAGAGAGACAGAGAGAGAGAGAGAGAGAGAGAGGTAGAAAGAGAGCGAGAGAGAGAAAGGTTTTTATTTTTATTTATTTATCTATTTGTTTATTTTAAATTTTTCCTTCCCATGAGTAGTTTCGGTCCGGGTCTTATTTGTATACTTTTTCTACTGTGGCGAAGAGGGTTTTGTTCCATAGTGATGTGTATTTATTGAGTACTCTCTTTCCTTGGGCTACTCATTTTTGGATGTGATAGATTTCTTCTGTAGTTAGTTTTTGGTATATGCTACTACTAGTTTTTAGGATGTGTAAGTCGGTTTCGATGTTTGTTGGGTGGTGATTGTTTGCTATCATGTAGTCTGCAAATGCTGAGTGTGAGATAATGTTTTCCAGTGTTCTGAAGTGTTCTGTATATCCGGTTATGAAATCCTAAGTGTTTGGCCCACATATACAGACTGACAGCAGTTGCGTGTAAGTTGGTATATACCGGACTGGCTGTATTTGTTGGTGTTGGTGGTATTTCTTCCAAGTCTGCTTTGTATTGCCTTGTTCATTTTGTGTGGGATGTTGAGTTCTTGTTTCTTTAGTGTGTGTGACTTTGTTGTTGTGAGTCATTGTATGCCATTAGTTGCTTACTGTCTGCTGGTTTATTGTGTGTTATGTTGTGTTCGTTTGTGTGTGTGTGTGTGTGTTTCATGGTTAGGTGTTGATTGTTTTTGTATTTTGTGCTTTGTTTTGTCTACTCTTTTTGCGTCATATTTATTCTCCTGTGCAATTAGTTTTATTGTGTTCTGTTCTTGTATGTAATCATGTTCGTTCATGGGTATTTTGTTCAGCCTGTGAAGTAAATATCTGAAGCTGGCTTCTTTGTGAGTTATGGCGATATTAGATTGGTTATGAATAATGGTGCTGGTGATTGTGGGTTTTCCGTAGATTGTGAATTCTTGTTTATTGCTTCTCTTGTGTATGGTGAGATCTAAGAAATTAAGTTTTTCGTCTGTTTGTGTTTCAATAGCGAATTGTAGGTGGATCGAGTTTATGTTGTCATGACTGACGATAGCAAAAAGTGTTGAAACATGTACGGGGGAAGCCAAACAAAAAAAGGTGTCTTGCATAAGGCGGAACTACTCATCCAATTTTCGTAGCAACCACGGACACAACAAGACGAACTGCACCACAGGATTATTAGTATCAGTTTACTGTGTGATGCTTTCATGTGTAAAATTCTTAAGTTTGCGAATATCCAACTTTCTTGAACTGTATACACAATTTCAGTTATATATAGTTATATATATTCTGTAACTTTAACTATTTACAAAGTTAAGTCGTAAGAGTTTTCGAGAATGCCCCTTTGTGGTTTTTGTATTTTTAGATATATTTATTTCTAATTTTGAGTGTCATAACATTACTTTTGTATGGAATTTGAGTGCACATTACCATTCGTCATTTTGTTTAGAGATTTGACCTATCAGAGAACAACAGAGTCTGTCATTGGTGGAATGTTGGCGCACAGCGGTATATTTGAATTTGACAGCTCTTAAAAGACAGCAGTCTTATGTGTTTGTTTTGTACTTGTCATATATGTCATTCATGAAAGTGTCACGTTTGGACTGAGCAAAGGTTGGGAATTTGTACGGGCGCTGAAAACCGCACAGTTGAGCGCCCCACAAGCAAAACACCACCACCACCATCATCATCATCATCATAATCATCATCATCACCATCATCATCTTGTCATGTATCCGTTTTTCCATTTCGGTGGGTGAACTCTTACGTCCAGCCTCTGTATTAATAATCAGTTGAAAACAAGTGGATTTGAGAGGCTTTCAGGGAGAAGGCTCCTACCTAGGAAGCAGAACCTGACGATGAGGGTAAAACAATGGAGTATCTGTCGTATGCCACAAAAGTATAGAAAAAATCGCAGAATCTTGGCTCGAAGTAATTGCTGATTACTTTTAAAAACGCGTTCGCTATTAGGAACACTTAAAGATTACTTAAAGCTCGGTAATCCGGCTGCATTCCGTGCAAATGCGGTGAGACGTGCATCTTAGAAAAGATGCGAGGAATAGAGAGGACACGTCGAACTTAAGCAAGCAACAAAACCTGCGGTCGCGGAGCACTGCGTAGCTACAGGGTTCTCAATGAAGTATCAACAAACGCAAGTGCTGATGCAGACTTTGTCGCTTTGAGACTGTGTTCTAAAAGAGGATGCTGAAATTAGAGTGGCCGACGGCATGATGAATGGAGACAGCCTCTTCGCTCTCATTCCAGCGCGAAACACAGCCAACTAAAGTCACAACGCTGGGCGAGAAAGACTCCTGCAACCGACGAGAGCGGCAGAAACACGGACGGACCAGAGTTCGCACCCAGTGTTCGGTGATCGCGTTCCCACGCCACATCACCCGACGCGGCGTACGGTCGTGTAGTGAGAAAAGGCGTGGGAGTGATAATAGTACAAAGGGGGCGCAATGTACCTAACGATGGTGGCAAGGTATGCTGTCGAAATACCGTTTTTCATAAACGACTGCACCTAGCTGGAAACCCGCAAACAATGCAAACAGCTGTGTCACCATGAAAGCTTAAGACCACACGAAACTAATTGGGTCTGTATAATTTAGCTTGGGTGACCACCGCCTCTAACTGACCTGATTAAAAATCCTCTGAAAAAAAATTACCAGCACAAAATACAATGCTGGCCCTTAAATTTTCATGTGGATGCTTACGGATTCCGCCAGTGCATTGAGTCTTCCTAACAATAGTCCGAAAATTTAAAACTCCACAGAATAAACAACAGCTCTACACTGTAAACGTCAACTCCGATATTCATTTCGAAAGTTTATATCTCTACAAGAAACCGTCAATATTGCAAGCACTCGCTTCTCGTCATTTCACTGTCACTCGTTGAAGTATAAAGGCGTTATAAAGATAAATAATTGCTATATTGATGATCTTTTCATATTTTTGGGCAAAAATCGTGTAATAATGTTTGAATGACATTTCCGCTTTTTGAATGTAACAAATTTCTTTATTTTGTATCACTATCATGGTTTTGGTCTTAAGCCATTACCAAGTACCACACTGAAAAAAATTTGTTTATTCACAAACACACTTTATACAGTCTTACAGTAACTCCCTCCCCTATTTACCTCCCTCACACCTCCATTAACCGGTGCTAATTTTACATGCTGAATAGTGTTTCGTGCTTATTCCACGTCCTGTCATTGCAACTTCCCTTTCATAATCTGGTCAATGATGGTTTTGCCCCTCTTCCCCCCAGCCAGAACCCCCAATTCGTTAGGTTCCATTACACTGGCATCTTCTCCATTACTTACCCGTGATTTCCCCCCCCCCCCCCTTTTCTATCAGATGTACATTTGTCCTGTTGACAACTCTTCCAACACCTCCCTAGCACCATTCCCACGCGCTTTATTCCCAACTCTAATTCTACCGTCCCCTCCACCCCCCTCCTACCTACCCGCCAGTCCTCTCCTCCGAACACTATATGAATTGTGCATTAAATACCTTATATTTCAGGCATTAAATCTCCTCTACAATATGTTGGTTAAAACACGTAATATTTTCCTGGCAGACTTTCGTGTTTTACTCAAACATCTTTATTTATGAAACATGGACCAACTTTACAAGGTATGACAGATTTTGCGTTCTGTGAGGCTTATAATTGTAATAGACTCTGCTTGTGTACGGGTGTCTCTCATAGAAACAAGTATAAGATGTATGATACGCCTTTCAGCGTGATATATTTTCGTGCTATAAACGTACTGTTTACACTTTGTATAGCACTGCTCTTCCAAAGATATTTGAACATATGTTTTCACAAATAATACAGTTCTCCCAAAGGTGTGTGATTTATGTACCTATGACCTTGCCGTAGTCATGGATTGTGCAATATAGCCTTACAGCCTATGTTGTCCGTCTTTGATCACAAGTCAACCAGTAACTTCTATGTATGTTTTTAAACTGATCACTGCACATATAATTTCTGTAATAATTTTCATTCTGTGGGACAATTGTTTGGCTAGAAAATGTGTTTGTTACCCAGCCAACATCGATTCCATCAGGAACCGTTGTACGAAACGCCCGTTGGTTATAAGGAAGGAGAGGCACACACCGATCAATCGCAATCCCATTAACTTCTATTACTGTAGCCTATCTAGAGCGGCCGCTGTGGCCGAGTGGTTCTAGGCGCTTCAGTCCGGACCCGTGCTGCTGCTACGGTCGCAGGTTCGAATCCTGCCGTAGGCATGGTTGTGTGTGATGTCCTTAGGTTAGTTAGGTTTAGGTAGTTCTATGTCTAGGGGAATGATGACCTAAGATGTTAAATCCCGTAGTGCATAGAGCCATTTGAACCATTTTTGTCTATTGAAAGGTCTCTGTTGGATTCCTTTCATGTTAATTTCTTAAATCTGTTGTCATTTACGGCATACATTCCACTTCTAAATTTACTGTGGTGTTTCTGACTCTATCTGGCAGGAGATTGAGCAGTGGGACGTGTTACTTTTACACATTATCAAGAACGATCTTTTACACTATTAAAACATAGCTTACATGTAATTCATGTCACACAGTCTCATACGGAACCTACATCCGCTTTCTTTTATATTCTGTTTTTGATAAGATACTGTCGTCCCCCTTCCCTTCTGTGTGAAAGGATGAATGAGCAAATGTATTTCTACTTGCATGCTTGATGGTAGCAGACAGACTGTCTGCTAGAGAACAGTATGACCAACGTCGGAACAGGTAACTACGCTTTCTAAAAGTAAAGAGGTTTGTATTTTTAGTATGGTCCTGTCCGCCCTTTGTCATGTTGGCATAGGAAGCTGCCTGTCTGGTCACTTCCGTTTGTATTTGTGAAGCACCCTCGGTAGAGGGCCCACGGCAGTCTGTCCGCGGCGAGCGTCTGAAGTGGTAAGATCTCTGGTTAAGCGCGTCTCTGCTAAGTTCGTAGAACAATGGATTTCTTAAGTTCAGCCTAACTGAAAATTTAATCACATTTATTTCAGGTTTACCTCTAAAATATCTAATGTTATCTTAAATTGCGACGCAGTGTATTTCGAATGTGAAGTTCAGAATATCTTCCAGTGGTTGCTTTGTCGCTACTTTGTGAGTAAAGTGGAACCACGTGTGGATGATCCGTAACTCTAACTAAAATCATCAGTCTTAAATGCGAAAGTGCGTAGGATTGTAACGTCTCGTCTTGACAATATTTTTCAATGTTGTTGTTGTTGTTGTCCTCAGTCCTGAGACTGGTTTGATGCAGCTCTCCATGCTACTCTATCCTGTGCAAGCTTCTTCATCTCCCAGTACCTACTGCAACCTACATCCTTCTGAATCTGCTTATTGTACTCATCTCTCGGTCTCCCTCTACGATTTTTACCCTCCACACTGCCCTCCAATGCTAAATTTGTGATCCCTTGAGCCTCAAAACATGTCCTACCAACGGATCCCTTCTTCTAGTCAAGTTGTGCCACAGACTTCTCTTCTCCCCAATCCTATTCAATACGTCCTCATTAGTTACGTGATCTATCCACCTTATCTTCAGTATTCTTCTGTAGCACCACATTTCGAAACCTTCTATTCTCTTCTTGTCCAAACTAGTTATCGTCCATGTTTCACTTCCATACGTGGCTACACTCCAAACAAATACTTTCAGAAACGACTTCCTGATACATAAATCTATACTCGATGTTAACAAATTTCTCTCCTTCAGAAACGCTTTCCTTGCCATTGCCAGTCTACATTTTATATCCTCTCTACTTCGACCATCATCAGTTATTTTACTTCCTAAATAGCATAATTCCTTTACTACTTTAAGTGCCTCATTTACTAATCTAATTCCCTCAGCATCACCCGATTTAATTTGACTACATTCCATTATCCTCGTTTTGCTTTTGTTGATGTTCATCTTATATCCTCCTTTCAAGACACTGTCCATTCCGTTCAACTGCTCTTCCAGGTCCTTTGCCGTCTCTGACAGAATTACAATGTCATCGGCGAACCTCAAAGTTTTTACTTCTCCTCCATGTATTTTAATACCTACTCCAAATTTTTCTTTTGTTTACTTTACTGCTTGTTCAATATACAGATTGAATAACATCGGGGAGAGGCTACAACCCTGTCTCACTCCCTTCCCAACCACTGCTTCCCTTTCATGCCCCTCGACTCTTATGACTGCCATCTGGTTTCTGTACAAATTGTAAATAGCCTTTCGCTCCCTGTATTTTCCCCGTGCCACCTTTAGAATTTGAAAGAGAGTATTCCAGTCAACATTGTCAAAAGCTTTCTCTAAGTCTACAAATGCTAGAAACGTAGGTTTGCCTTTCCGTAATCTTTCTTCTAAGATAAGTCGTAAGGTCAGTATAGCCTCACGTATTCCAACATTTCTACGGAATCCAAACTGATCCTCCCCGATGTCCGCATCTACTAGTTTTTCCATTCGTCTGTAAAGAATTCGCGTTAGTATTTTGGAGCTGTGACTTATTAAACTGATAGTTCGGTAATTTTCACATCTGTCAGCACCTGCTTTCTTTGGGTTTGGAATTATTATATTCTTCTTGAAGTCTGAGGGTATTTCGCCTGTCTCATACATCTTGCTCACCAGGTGGTAGAGTTTTGTCATGACTGGCTCTCCCAAGGCCGTCAGTAGTTCTAATGGAATGTTGTCTACTCCGGGGGTCTTGTTTCGACTCAGGTCTTTCAGTGCTCTGTCAAAATCTTCACGCAGTATCGAATCTACATTTCGTCTTCATCTACATCCTCTTCCATTTCCATAATATTCTCCTCAAGTACATCGCTCTTGTATAAACCTTCTATATACTCCTTCCACCGCTCTGCCTTACCTTCTTTGTTTGAACTGGGTTGCCATCTGAGCTCTTGATATTCATACACGTGGTTCTCTTCTCTCCAAAGGTCTTTTTAATTTTCCTGTAGGCAGTATCTATCTTACCCCTAGTGAGATAAGCTTCTACATCCTTACATTTGTCCTCTAGCCATCCCTGCTTAGCCATTTTGCACTTCCTGTCGATCTCATTTTTGAGACGTTTGTATTCCTTTTTGCCGGCTTCATTTACTGCATTTTTATATTTTCTCCTTTCATCAATTAAATTCAATATTTCTTCTGTTACCCAAGGATTTCTAGCAGCCCTCGTCTTTTTTATCTACTTTATCCTCTGCTGCCTTCACTACTTCATCCCTCAGAGCTACCCATTCTTCTTCTACTGTATTTCTTTCCTCTATTCCTGTCAATTGTTCCCCTTATGCTCTCCCTGAAACTCTCTACAACCTCTGGTTCTTTCAGTTTATCCAGCTCCCATCTCCTTAATTTCCCACATTTTTGCAGGTTCTTCAGTTTTAATCTACAGGTCATAACCAGTAGATTGTGGTCAGAGTCCCCATCTGCCCCTGGAAATGTCTTACAACTTAAAACCTTGTTCCTAAATCTTATACCTTTTAGTATCTCCAGGGTTCTTCCATGTATACAACCTTCTTTCATGATTCTTAAACCAAGTGTTAGCTATGATTAAGTTGTGCTTTGTGCAAAATTCTACTAGGCGGTTTCCTCTTTCATTTCTTAGCCCCAATCCATATTCACCTACTATGTTTCCTTCTCTCCCTTTTCCTACACTCGAATTCCAGTCACCCATTACTATTAAATTTTCGTCTCCCTTCACTATCTGAATAATTTCTTTTATTTCATCGTACATTTCTTCAATTTCTTCGTCATTTGCAGAGCTAGTTGGCATATAAACTTGTACTACTGTAGTAGGTGTGGGCTTCGTATCTATCTTGGCCACAATAATGCTTTCACTATGCTGTTTGTAGTAGCTTACCCGCATTCCTATTTTCCTATTCATTATTAAACCTACTCCTGCATTACCCCTATGTGATTTTGAGTTTATAACCCTATAGTCACCTGACCAGAGGTCTTGTTCCTCCTGCCACCGAACTTCACTAATTCCCACTATATCTAATTTTAACCTATCCATTTCCCTTTTTAAATTTTCTAACCTACCTGCCCGATTAAGGGATCTGACATTCCACGCTCCGATCCGTAGAACGCCAGTTTTCTTTCTCTTGACAACGGCATCCTCTTGAGTAGTCCCCGCCCGGAGATCCGAATGGGGGACTATTTTACCACCGGAATATTTTACCCAAGAGGACGCCATCATCATTTAATTATACAGTAAAGCTGCATGTCCTCGGGAAAAAATACGGCTGTAGTTTCCCCTTGCTTTCAGCCGTTCGCAGTACCAGCACAGCAAGGCCGTTTTGGTTAATGTTGCAAGGCCAGATCAGTCAATCATCCAGACTGTTGCCCCTGCAACTACTGAAAAGGCTGCTGCCCCTCTTCAGGAACCACACGTTTGTCTGGCCTCTCAACAGATACCCCTCCGTTGTGGTTGCACCTACGGTACGGCCATCTGTATCGCTGAGGCACGCAAGCCTCCCCAACAACGGCAAGGTCCATGGTTCATGGGGGGGGGAGGGGTATTTTTCAATGTAGCAACTTTTCTTTATGTTCAACCCACGTGGGGTGTACTTTGTGTGACCAGTACTACGTGCTTATACAATTGTTAGACCCATCCGGTTAATAGTAAGACGGTAGTAACCAGTTCGAGGTGTTTTTTTGTAATTTGTATTTCGATGTAATTTATTTTAATTATCAAAATTATTGTGGAGTTACACTCTTTGTGTAAACCAATTTGACCACGTGAAGCATGTAGTGTAATCATCAAAGTAGCCTTCAGCTATTCTTTTCGGTAAGATTTCACAGAGAGTTAGTACGAATTTAGTATACCAGTGTGTGGTAATTTCAATATGGACGGGACTGCGATACGAAAGTAACTTCTTTGGGTGAAAATTGAATCGGTTCGTTGTGGTTAATTTCCTCTTGCATATGTTTCAACGTTCTTCGTGTGTTATTTTATGAATACAGTGTTGTATGCAGCCTCCCAATCTTGGCTCCATATTTGATGTGTTCCGTAAGATCACAAACTCACGTTTTCACAATCCTAAAAAAGGCCACAGTTTAGTTATGAATCAAGTTTAATATGCTGAAATTTTAACGGAACAATGATCAATGTTAAAATAAATGTCCAAATATAAACTGATTTATTTCTTTTTATTTAAATTGTCTATATATGGTTATCGTAAGATGACTGCTAAAAGATTAATGTTAGTCTGGTTGATAATTTGGTAAGCTAGAGTGGATACCTGGTGAAACAGTGGCTCAGTGATGCAAGGTTAACTCCCCCAGATAGCTCACAGCTTTTAACCCGCTTTTGTTGTCTTGAATATCAGCACCGCTTTCAGAACAAATTAATGCATCAACATTACACTATCTAGGGTTCAGCTATAAATAGACATCTTTATTTCATTTTCGTTATATTTCAACAGACTCGCAGCTGTTCATGTGACGATACGTTCTTACAGGTATATACGCAGAAGGTCACATTGCCCATAGATCTCCACACCTGCCTATACACCTTTAAGAACCTATACTGGCAAGAACTGTCACCAGTCTGTAGGAATATAATAGAAGTGCACTAAAGATGGCTCTTTATAGCCGAAATCTAGATTTGGAAGTATAATAAAAGATAACGGGACTGCGACTAACTGCTGTGTCCTATTTGTCACCTTTCTCCCATACATTTCGGTAATTTTATACATACCTTCACCCTGGGACACCCAGTTCAATAGAGCTTGAAATTTTTATTGCCAAATAACGGAAATATCATTCAAACAGTTGATATATTGTTCTCTTGAAAATAAAACCACCGCTCCTCGTTGTCTTTCGCAAACTTCTGCAAGGGAAGAAATAAACCAATTGTTTCGCTAGCTTACAACAATCAAAAACCGACAGTGCGATCCAGATATAAAACATTGACGGGCTCAAGAACCATAAGATATGATTGACTACTTCTCAAAATCATCTACGTTGTGTGGAAATCAAATCGTTGTAATCTTGTCTATTACTCGCAAACTCCGTCACACCGACTCCAATTTTTTATTTACACATTTCCCCTGTATGTGACGACTGATGACAGCTAAGAGATTCCTTCGCAAAACGTAACATGTTACTTTTATAAAAACACTGATTAATAAAAGATATTTCTCCATTTGTCCCCCTGTTCCTGTCTCTCGACAACGGATTTCCTTTTCATCTACATCTACATCTGCATCCATACTCCCAAGCCACCTGACGGTATGGGGCGGAGAGTACCTCTATCGGTTTTCCCTTCTATTCCAGACTCGTATAGTTTGTCGAAAGAAAGATTGTCGGTATGCCTCTGTGTGGGCTCTAATCTGACTTTATCCTCATGGTCTCTTCGCTAGATATACGTAGTGCGCAGCCATATACTGCTTGACTCCTCGGTGGAGGTATGTTCTCGAAACTTTAACAAAAGCCCGTAGCGAGCTACTGAGCGTCTCTCCTGCAAAGTCTTCCATTGGAGTTTATCCATCATCTCCGTAACGCTTTCGCGATTACTAAATGATCCAGTAATGAAGCGCGCTGCTCTCCGTTGGATCTTCTCTATCTCCTATATCAACCCTATCTGGTACGGATCCCACACTGGTGAGCAATATTCAAGCAGTGGGCGAACAAGTGTACTGTAACCTAATTCCTTTGTTTTCGAATTGCATTTCCTTAGGATTCTTCCAATGAATCTCAGTCTGGCATCTGCTTTACCGACGATCAACTTTATATGATCATTCCATTTAAAATCACTCCTAATGCCTACTCCCAGATAATTTAAGGAAATAACTGCTTCCAGTTGCTGACCTGGTAAATTGTAACTAAATGATAAGGGATCTGCCTTTCTATGTATTCGCAGCACATTACACTTACCTACATTGAGATTCAATTACCATTCCCTGCACCATACGTCAATTCGCTGCAGATCCTCCTGCATGTCAGTACAATTTTCCATTGTTACAACCTCTCGATATACTACAGCATCATCCACAGAAAGCCTCAGTTAACTTCCGATGTTATGCACAAGGTCATTTATGTATACTAAGAATATCAACGGTCCTATGACACTCCCCTGCGGCACACCAGAATTCACTCTTACTTAGGAAGACTTCTCTCCATTGAGAATGACATGGTGCGTTCTGTTATCTAGGAACTCTTGAATCCAATCACAGAATTGGTCTGATAGCCCATATGCTCTTACTTTGTTCATTAAACGACTGTGGGGAACTGTATCGAACGCCTTGCGGAAGTCAAGAAGCACGGCATCCACCTGGGAACCCGTGTCTATGGCTCTCTGAGTCTCCTGGACGAATAGCGCGAGCTGGGTTTCACACGATTGTATTTTTCGAAACGCATGCTGATTCCAACAGAGTAGATTTCTAATCCCCAGAGAAGTCAATACTCGAACATAATACGTGTTCCAAAATTCTACAACTGATGGACGTTAGAGATATTGGTCTATAGTTCTGTGCGTCTGTTACACGTCCCTTCTTGAAAACGGGAATGACCTGTGCCCTTTTGCAATCCTTTGGAACGCTACGCCCTTCTAGAGACCTACGGTACACCGCTGCAAGAATGGGGGCAGGTTCCTTCGCGTACTCTGTGTAAAATCGAACTGCTATCCCATCAGGTCCCGCGGCCTTTCCTCTTTTGACCGATTTTAATTGTTTCTCTATCCCCCTGTCGTCTATTTCGGTATCTACCATTTTGTCCTTTGTGCGACACTCTAGAGAAGGAACTACAGTGCAGTCTTCCTCTGTGAAACAGGTTTGGAGAAAGACATTTAGCATTTCGGCCTTTAGTCAGTCATCCTCTGTTTCAGTACCATTTTGGTCGCAGAATGTCTGGACATTTTGTTTTGATCCACCTACCGCTTTGACATAAAACCAAAATTTCATAAACTTCTTTCGATTTAATTTAATAATTGAGGGAGATAAAAAGTGGATCTAACTAGATCCTTACAGCGTATACGTACAAGCACAAGGCCAGAAAATTTATGAATTACAACATACGCAGTTCACGGAGGGCGTAGCAGTGCATAACAAGCTATGACGAAAGCCTTCTAGGATTTTCTTTCTTCCTTCCTTCCCTCGGTGAACCTCGAAGACTACCTCAGAGGAACGTGGCTGGCAAGAGTCGCGAAGTTGGCGCCGGACGCGCTGCTGGGAACAGGCCGCCGTAACGACGTTGTGGAGGAAGGGGTGCGGGCAGAGCGGCGCCGCAACCAGAGGTGCCAGCGGATGGGGCCAAACTGGGTCAGCGGGCCGCGGCCGTAGCCGTAGCCGCAGGCTGACGCTCCTTCCCAGAAGTTTGCGCCGTGCCCGCTCAGCGCCGCGCTCACGCACCAGAATAGAGGGCTCCACTTCCGTGCAACTGTGGGTCCGTTTTACACCGTCGCGAGGCTAACGACGGATCTCTCCTGTCTGGTACATCGCGTAAACCAGAGGAGAAATGCTACTATAGGAGCACAAAAAATGCCAGGACGCTTCTGTTAACAGGATGATTACAATTAATCTTTCAAAACGCTGTAGAAATAACATCACTGGTAAGAATAGCCTCAAACTGCAACAGAGTATTATCGGAGAAGGGGAAAAATGTATGGCAGAAGAAAAAAACTGATCAATAGATGGCGCTCTATGTGTCAGAATACGTAAATAAAAACACCTGTCATGCGAAGGATCCATTGAAGCTAATATGAACACGCTGGGTACACAGATTCTCCTTCTTTCGCGTGTACAACGTTCGCCGTGACTGCCTCAATGCAGGATTGCGCTCTGCTTGTAAAGCTGTATAACAAGAATGATGACTGAGCACACGTCGTTCAGTGTCCAGAAGGGTTGGTCGGATGACTACCGTGGGACTCTATAAAATGATTCGGAAAGTCGAAAGGACTGGTTCTTTTGATGTGCAACCTGATAGAGGTAGGAAACGAATTCATTCGAGGTCAGCGGAATCAGTGGCCACGGCAATACAGCAGGAGACGAGTGGTGGTGTGCAAACGTGTGGTGCACGGCGAATTGCCCGAAGACTGTACATGCCCGAGAGCACGGTGAGTAAAAATCTACGAGGCATCCTTCTTTGCAACGAGCGAGCTTGTGCAGTGGTTAGCACACTGGACTAGCACTCGGGAGGACGACGGTTGAATCCCGCGTTCGCCGTCCTGATTTAGGTTTTCTGTATTTTGCTTGGAGGGACCATCCCAAATACCGGGATGGTTCCTTTGAAAGGGCACTGCGGACTTCCTTCCCCGTTCTTTCCTAATCCGATGAGTCTGATGACCTCGCAGTTTTGCCGGCGCTTGAGTCCGGAGCCGCGCAACCGCTACGGTCGCAGGTTCGAATCCTGCCTCGGGCATGGATGTGTGTGATGTCCTTAGGTCAATTAGGTTTAAGTAGTTCTAAGTTCTAGGGGACTGATGACCTCAGATGTTAAGTCCCATAGTGCCCGGAGCCATTTGAACCATTTAGAACCTCGCTGTTTTGTCACTTCCCCCAAACAACCCAACCCATTCTTCTCTCCTATCCACTCAAAATTGTCCATGTGCTCGGGTTGCCTCCTGTTGGCCTGCCATCAAGAGACACCTTTGCTTTAGAACTTCTTGCTCCCATTAAAGTGGACAATGATTGGCCGTGGAAGATTTTGTGGACAGAAGAAACTCACTTCCATGTGACAGGATATGTCAATACATAGAATTGTCTAATATCGCCAACGGAAAATCCACGAGCAAATTAATGCTAGAAATGCTAGAATTATGAGTTTCCATTTCCGTAGAGCCTGGCCGTTCCGATCACCTGATCTTAATCCGTGTGACTTCTGGCTGTGTGGCTATCTGAGAGATGTTGTGCTCAGTGTTCCGATTGCAAACGTAGCTGCATTGAAGGCACGCATTACCAAAACATTCTGAACGTGACACCAGAAACACTTCGACCTGTTGTGGAAAATGCTGTTTCTCGATTTATACTTTCTGCAAAGAACGGTAGACAGCGTATTGAACATGTTTTGCGCCAGTCACACGGAAATTAAAAACCCGATTTCATTTTGATTGATACTTTTTATGTGGTTTTTGGCCTCACGAGTATTAAAACCCTATGTGATCGATGCTTTTAATGCAGGTTTTGGCCCCAGGACAATTAAAAACCGATTTTTCCCATCCGATGTGATATGACCTTGCCGTGGTGGATGGCGTTACGTAATTAACAGTATCACACCTGCACAGCCATGCACACTGAGTAGTATAGTGTGTTTAACGTCAAACGTACACCTTAGGCATTGTACATGATTCATTTGTCATCTGTACTCGACCACTATTAAGTTATGATGCTTACAGCGCCATCTATTGCTACATATTCTTCTGCCATACGTGTCTCCCCTTCTCCGATAATATTCCGTTGCAATTTGACATCATTCTGACCAGTGGCATCGTTTCTACAGTGGTTTGAAAGTTTAATTATAATCACATTGTATTTAAAAGAACTCACTGAAAAGTAAGATGTCAGCTGCCTTTTTGTACCTTCCTCAACGCCTTTAAATATTTCATCAAAAATTTTGGCATGCAAATAGATTCGCACCTTTTTAACATGCAATTCCCTTCTAACTCTCACATAGTCGCTCATACCCATCAACTTCCAATTTCCCTTTCTTACTCACTCATTCATCCAACTCATTGCAATTATTTCTTAGTGTCTCTACGTCACTGTCTCCTGTGTCACAGGCACAGTTCCCTTCAGTCTGCCGTAGCACCACAGTCTCCTCTCATAGTCGCTTTCTTCCTCTTGGTCTCCCTTACTGCTAATATCTCGTTCCTTCCATTCTACTGCTGCTGTCTCTTCTCACTATCGTATCAGGGTATTACTCGTTGTGATTGGCATATAATCTGTCTCTCATTCTCACTGGCCCTCGCCCACTTCCACTTTCTCTTTTTGTATTTCTCCCCCTGTTTCACTCTTTTCCCAGCAATTTCCTGTCACTATCAACTATGTTCCACAGCCACTGTGTTCTGCTCTTTCTCTAACACTGCTCTTTTTATAACACAACCACCGTCTACTATTTTCCAGTATTTATTACTTTTCCCTCTCTTTGACGGTGCCACTATCTTCTTCCTTCTCAGGATATAAAGAGCAAAAGTGTTCACATGTCAAAGTTCTTGGTTAAATGTTGAAAGGTGCTAAGGAATATAGAAAGCAATAACTGGTACCCTACTTTTAAATCATATTCTTTTAAATAAACCGGAACATATTCACTCTTTTTCATGCTTCGATAGAAGTATTTTTCCTTTGGCTCCCTTCCTTCTCTGGTACAGTAAGACATATAACTCATAAGAAAAGAAATGTACTGGTCAGTAAAATTTAGATAGTTTACTGATGTGAAATCGAAATAACGTTAAACTAATTTTTCACCTCAAAACGAATTTTACGTGCAAAAATTTTTATGTCTCTTTTAGTATTGCAACAATGTGCTCCCTGATGCTAACGTAGACATTTTATAGCTCATTTCTCCGTGCTACGTCACATTATAAACTACTTTTTCACCACATCTTGATTTTAAATGCATATTTTATATGTACAAGTTGGGTAACTTTGAACCATTGTATACTGGATAAATAAATCCACAAAACTTTCAAAGTTGCTCGAGATCTGGATCTTAGGAACACATAGTAAACATTTCAGCCATCTGCTGTACATAGCCGTCTTGAAATTCTCGGCTGGGTCTTGGCCCGCTGTTGACGGAGAAAATACAATAAAAATATTTTTTTGGGTGCGGGGGGGGGGGGGGGGGCGGGGATTCCCGTGGAACCACCAACGAACTAATGGTGCTTCCGTAAGTCCCAACAACCCCATCGTAGACGATATAAAATGCAAAGAGAATCATCTGATTTGCTCCATTTGCGTAAGCAGAATGCAGTGTGTGATATTCACATTTTGAACCTGTACAGTAAGATAGCGACACCCAGTCGGTCTTTCTTTTGGGTAAACAGATGGGCCATGTCCAAAGGGCCCTTGATCCTACGTTTCTATCACCAACAGAATCCGAGGTTTGAACACCGGAATATCTCGTTTTTAACCACGGCGTTTTGGAACATATTATGTACGCACGTTGTCGCATGCATAACGATTGCACTCACAGAAATAGTTACATATCCAACTGGTTTTTGATACTGTCTTCAATGCTGTTCCTCAGGACTCTATCTGGGTCCTTCGTTGTTTCTGATACACACTTGCATTATCAGAATATGCCAATTTCGAATTTTTTTTTCGGTGTTATAAGAAGAGCAACAATAAATAATACCAGTCCTATTACTGAACAGCATTAAACGGGATACTTGAAAACATAAAGATTGATCAAAGCAAATGTAATATTACTAAAAGCCAATTTCAGTACTTATAATTCAGTTCTTCTGACAGAAATCTTTCAAACTTCGAATACAAAAACTAGAAACATTTCAGTGCTAGGGATTACAGGTAGATCACCATCTTATTTCAGAAATGTACTCCCTGTAATTAATTAAGATTCTTATTTAAGCTACATTTGTTTATTCTGAAACGGCAAAGTCCATTTCCTTTTCATTCTTCCCCATTTTTAGCCAATGTTCCGTTTCTAATTACCTCTTTTTTGACGGATGTTAAACTCTAAACTTTTTTCCTCCTTTAGACTGACTACTGAACAAATAGTCAAACTGAAATCAACCGAAGATTTGTCTCCGCAAAATAGGGCACCAGTATTGATACGCTCGTTGGCCTTATTACATGGAAACCAGAAATCGTTTCTAAGAGTGTTCGGTTTCAAGTATTAATAAGGTCGAGATACTACGAGACTAAAAAACCAGGGAAACTTAAACTCAGTCTTCTACGGTAGAAATCTGCACCGATTGGTACACCGTAACACTCAGCGCTTCGTCTTACGAGACACAGATCTTATCGAATCTTGTCTGCCATGCTGTATGGTTTTAGGGTCCTTTTATACTCTTATATGGAAATGACGACATCTTTTTCCGTCACTGCCTCTGAAACACTGTGTATAAATAGTTAGAATAAGAACACACGCAGAACAAAAATTTGCCCTCTCCTGGGATGAATGGTCACACTACACATTCACAGAATTTATGGTTAACAAACATGTATGATGAATCAGGAGAAATAAATGAAACTGGAAAAGACTTTTAAAAGAACTTCATCAATCATAATATGCTACGATTTTATTAATATTGTCAGTTTCACAAAAAGAGATCATGCATTAATTAAAGCATGATTTAAAGCGAATGCAAAAGATGAAAAATTGAAACCAATTGAAGGGAAAAGAAAACTTTCTATACTGAAACATGTCGTAGAACAGGAAGAGCAGTTTTAAGAAAGAATCAAGACAAGCGGAAGACGTAACAAAGGTACTAATCACGACAGCTTAAGAAGGGGAAGTTCATGCAGATCTCAAAACCAACAAAACAAATTGACAAATAAAACAACAAGTTTTATACCCAAGAGAATAAAAATGAAAGTGGTAGGAGACAAAAACAAAAGATACCATACACGAAACTGTGTAAGGCTCTGATACAGGGCATGAAAAAACACCTCAGGAAACGTTGATGATTTAAGCTGAAATCCTAAAATAAATCTACTTTAAAGATGGCCAAGATACAATTTTAAAGAATCAACTAATAGCGCCAGCGTCAATTAAGGCCTAATTACAGGTAAACTAATACTCGACTATAGTGGAAATTTTTATAGTAGGCCATACAGTAAAATCAATGCTCATAGCTTAATTCTAGATGAATAGCATGCCCCTGTCTCCCAGATCCTAGAAACTGTCCCGTCAAAAGCCAAACATGCTACACACGAGATGAAAGAAGAACTGCTCCAGGTCGTTATACCTGTCAGCCGATGTTTCAAAGCTGATGGTTGAGGAACCTGTAAACCGTCTTTTGTAACATTCACAAGTTGTATGAATCGTGGACCATTTCTAAGATGGTTGAATAAAACTAGAATAATCCTAACGGATAAGAAAGGGAATAGTAGAGGCATAAATAACTCTCACCCTTCCAGCCTTTGGTCCACACTATACAAAGTTTTCACTGGAATTTCAACTACCATGTTAAGCTCTACAGCAGACGTGTCTCAGCCCACTGAGCAAGATGGATCCCGCACAATATTTAGTGTAACTGACGATATCTTCACTCTACGAGAAATAATTAGTGGAGAAAATGACTAGCGTCTACGTCTCTTCCATGTAAAAACGAAATCGACTCTATTAGTCACCGAACTGAGTTTGAGGCTTTAAGAGAACAACGAGTAGAACCAGGCATTATGAAAACCTTGCGCAAAACATTCAATACCTCACCGATTTTGTGAGTGTTGTTGAAGAAACGAATAAATTTCCCATTGAAAAGGGTTTAAATCAAGGATCTCTATATGTCGAAAATAATCCCCAGCAGTCCTAACAAAAGCAATATCTGATTGAATTGGAAAACAAAGGGAGTCCATGTTCACGGACACAAGTTAAATAATATAAGTTTTGCTGATAATATGGTTCTAGTTGCAAAAAATATAGAAGAATTTCAGATATTAGCAAGCAAAATTGCGTTGGTCTGCTCTGACGTTGATTTAAAAATGAATTACGATAAAACCAAGGTCATTACAAATGAATAGGCACCGGAGGGAAATAAATGTGTTGGAAGTTCAAAATTTCAGAGGGTCCCATAATATGTCAATCTCTAAATATGAAAGGTAAGTTGAAACCGTAAATTTTTCAACTTATGAAATCAAGCGCACGTGCTTACGGATGGTACTCCTCAATTTTCAAGTCTAAGATGTCAGCTGAGGTGAAGAAAATGTTTTGACCAACGTACACTACCAGCACTAACTTAAGATTGTGAGGTATTGGAATTTAAGAGAGTTCATTGTCAGTAATCTCTTAGTAGCTCATAAAGAACTGGAAATAATGTGTTAGGTTATACAAAGACATACAGAAATCAAGTGGTGAGTGACATAATCGAAAGAATAAACAGCTTGAAATGCCAGGAAGCTCCTCAGGTCGAACGAAGAAAAGATGGCAGACGATCACAACAAATACTAGATTGGAGCCCAATTTAACAAAACCATGGGGAGAACTACCAGATAGACAGGACAGGGATTTAAGAAATTCAGCTAAGTAGGCTGCTCAAGATCGGCAGATTGTTGACACAAAGAGGCCACTATCTAACTGATTCAATTTGCCGATAACAACGTACACTGCGATGACAAAAGTCAAAGTATACCTCCTAACATCGTGCCGGACAGCATTTTGCCCGGCGTAGTACAGCAACTCGACGTGGCGCAGATTCAACGAGTCGTTGAAAGTCCCCCAGCAGAAATATTGAGCCATCTGACTCTACAGCTGTCCATACTTGCGAAAGTGTTTCTAGTGCAGGATTTTGTGCAGGAACTGACCTATAGACTACCTCCTATATGTGTTAGATAGAATTCATCACTGGAGATCAGGCAGGCCATATTATTCGCTCGAATTCTCCAAAATGTTCTTCAAACCAACTGCGAACCATTGCGGCCCAGCTAAAATCCATCGAAGTTTGGCAATCGTCTCCGCCGTGGGGGATTAGCCGAGCGGTCTGAGACGCTTCACTCATGCATTGTGCGGCTGGTCCCGGCAGAGGTTGGAGTCCTCCATCGGGCATGGTTGTTTGTGTTTGTCCCTAGGATAATTTAGGTTAAGTAGTGTGCAAGCCTAGGGACTGATGACCTTAGCAGTTAAGTCCCATAAGATTTCACACACATTTGGAAATTTATGGAAATCGTCTCCAGGCAACCGAGCATAAACATTTCCAGTAAATCATCGGTTGAGTTGCCGGCCGCGATGGTCTAGCGGTTCAGGCGTTTAGTCCGGAACCGCGCGACTGCTACGGTGGCAGGTTCGAATCCTGCCTAGAGCATGGATGTGTGTGATGTCCTTAGGTTAGTTAGGTTTAAGTACTTCTAAGTTCTAGGGGACTGATGACCACAAATGTTAAGTCCCATAGTGCTCAGAGCCATTTGAACCAACTTGCACAGTACCTCGTTTACAATCTGAGTCCATGGCTTCGTGGTGTGTGCACCACACTCCAACCTTACTAGCAGCTCTTACCAACAGAAATCGGAACTCATCTGACCAGGCAACGGTCACCTAGGTCCTATTCGATATCGTCACAAACCCAAGAGTTGCGTTGCAGGCACTCGCGTCCGTAGTCTGCAGCCATAGCCCATCAACGCCAAATTTCACGGCGCTGTCCTGACGGATACGTATGCCATACGTCCCTTACCGATTTCTGTGGTTATTTCACGCAGTGTTGCTCGTCTTTTACCACTGACAACTCTAGGCAAACGCCGCTGCTTTTAGCCGTTAATTGAAGGTTGTCGGCCACTGCGTACTCTCGGTGCACTCTTGCACTATGGATCTCTAAATATTGAATTCCCTAACGATTTCCGAAATGGAATGTCGCTGTGTCTAGCTGCAACTACCAATCCGCGTTCGGAATCTGTTAATTTCCGTCGTGTGACCGTAATCACGTCGGTACACTTTTCACATGACTCACCTGAATACGAATGACAGCTCCGCCAACGGACTGCAACACTACCGCCGTCTGTATATGGGCAATATCGCTATCACATGACTTTGCTCACCTAAATATTTTTTTCCAAGGCGACCAAGGGGTCATTATACAATAATGAGGTTCTTTTTTTTTTTTTTTTTTGTTCGTTTCATCTGCTCAGGGCGGACATCGTAAGACATCCGTTGTAGGTCGTTGTTGTTCGATTAACTCAGTTTTTTTATTACAGAGGGCAGCTAACTCTCTGACCGAACACGCTGAGCTACCGTGTCGGAAGTATCAGTAAGTAACAACATTAAAAAGCTACAAATTGTGCCAGGGCGGTGCTTAACAGTAAGACAGAGCCATCCATGCAAGCATCCTCATTGATATACAGAGAAACGCTTTCAGAGTGGTCTGTAAATTATGGTCCAAGTCATTCGAAAGCAGCTCCTGAGGATTTGGCTGGAAAGAGATTAAGTTCACTTCGACACAAAAAGTTTTGGCACTCTGATTATTCTACTGCGTTTCTCTGAGTAGAAGCTTTCAAAGAAAGTCATGGCGTAACAGCCACCTGCACTTTTTAGCTCGAAGGGAGAACACGTGTTTCCAGGATCGGTGTAGTCATTCGAACAACCAGTTTAGGCGCTATTCTGATAGACGTCTTTCTCAGTGTTCAAGCCTCAGTAGGTTACGGAAGGCTATCCCTTCAGCACTGGTAACTTCGATCGAATTCCTGCTTGCGAGTTGTGATTGCTCACTGACTAATCTAACTATCTTGGCGCGAATATATTATCATCAAGCCGCCACGAAATGAGCCATAAAGCCACTTAGGTAACTTCAAATGTCTACTGACGTATAGTCACTTGACGCCATCTTTCTCTCACTCGACACCCTATTTTTGTGGCTTTTTTTTACTACCTGTGATTTCCATTGCCAAATTATGCAAGAGGGTTTGTATTTGTATTCAGGTACAATGAGATGCTTAGTTCACTGTACCCATTTTTTGGCGTTAGTACTTGAAATGCCTGGGTTAGCAGGGCAGAGCGGATTAGGTTGTGTAAAGGGGCCAAAATGAATTCCTGTCAGTTGCAGTCAACATACAAACTTTATTTATCGACACACAGTATTACAACAAGGATGCCGGCCGGAGTGGCAGAGCGGTTCTAGGCGCTACAGTCTGGAACCGTGCGACCGCTATGGTCGCAGGTTCGACTCCTACCTCGGGCATGGATGTGTGTGTTGTCCTTAGGTTAGCTAGGTTTA